>NC_056056.1:8552500-10050000 GCF_016772045.2 Ovis aries
AAGCAGCCATGTGCTGTGCTGTGCTTAGTCACTCAGCCGTGTCCGACTCTCTGTGACCCCATGGACTGCAGCCTGCCAGGCTCCTCTATAAGGATCCTCCAGGCAAGAATACTGGAGTGGGTTGCCATGCTCTCCTCCAGGGGATCTCTCCAACCCAGGTCTCCCTCATTGTGGGCGGATTCTTTACCAGCTGAGCCACCAGGGAAGCCCAAGAATACTGGAGTGGGTAGCTTTATCCTTCTCCAGTGGATCTTCCTGACCCAGGAATCAAACTGGGGTCCCCTGCATTCCAGGTGGATTCTTTACCAGCTGAGCTATCAGGCAAGCCCAAAGAAGCCATACTCCAGTGAAAATTAATTTTAAAAAAAGAAAGAGAAAATGCCAAGGGAAGCACTAAAATTAGACAGACCAGGGAAACTCCAGGTTCAGCCATTTGTTAGCTGTGGACATTGAGCAAGTGTAAAATTTTTTAGGTTTCAGCCTTCTCATCTACAAAATTATAATACTCTAATGACCTGTTGTGAGGGTTAACGAGATAATATGCCTGGGAAGGTATCTGGCAGGTCTGAGGCACAGAACAAAAGGCATCACTGTGATGTCACCATAAAAAATATGTGATTCATACAGACAATGAAATAAAAAAATTGTAACACTTCACTTCCACCAATTGAGATTTTTAATATAATATAAAAATCCTATAAAAATATATATTTAAAATACAGTTTAAAATAATCACCAAAATATTTAGGTACCAAACTCTACAAGTATTTCAGCAGAAACTTCTAAACTTCCCTGACCCACAATAAACATGTGAATATGCTGTGGAATAATGGCACCAATGTATAAGATCAAATTGCCAACATCCGTTGGATCATGGAAAAAGCAAGAGAGTTCCAGAAAAACATCTATTTCTGCTTTCTTGACTATACCAAAGCCTTTGACTGTGTGGATCACAATAAACTGTGGACAATTCTTCAAGAGATGGGAATACCAGACCACCTAACCTGCCTCTTGAGAAATCTGTATGCAGGTCAGGAAGCAACAGTTAGAACTGGACATGGAACAACAGACTGGTTCCAAATAGGAAAAGAAGTACGTCAAGGCTATATATTGTCACCCTGCTTATTTAACTTCTATGCAGAGTACATCATGAGAAACGCTGGGCTGGAAGAAACACAAGCTGGAATCAAGATTGCTGGGAGAAATATCAATAACCTCAGATATGCAGATGACACCACCTTTATGGCAGAAAGTGAAGAGGAACTAAAAAGCCTCTTGATGAAAGTGGAAGAGGAGAGTGAAAAAGTTGGCTTAAAGCTCAACATTCAGAAAACGAAGATCATGGCATCCGGTCCCATCACTTCATGGGAAATAGATGGGGAAACAGTGGAAACAGCATCAGACTTTATGTTTTGGGGCTCCAAAATCACTGCAGATGGTGACTACAGCCATGAAATTAAAAGACGTTTACTCCTTGGAAGAAAAGTTATGACCAACCTAGATAGTATATTCAAAAGCAGAGACATTACTTTGCCGACTAAGGTCCATCTAGTCAAGGCTATGGTTTTTCCTGTGGTCATATATGGATGTGAGAGTTGGACTGTGAAGAAGGCTGAGCGCCGAAGAATTGATGCTTTTGAACTGTGGTGTTGGAGAAGACTCTTGAGAGTCCCATGGGCTGCAAGGAGATCCAACCAGTCCATTCTGAAGGAGATCAGCCCTGGGTGTTCTTTGGAAGGAATGATGCAAAAGCTGACGCTCCAGTACTTTGGCCACCTCATGAGAAGAGTTGACTCATTGGAAAAGACTCTGATGATGGGAGGGATTGGGGGCAGGAGGAGAAGGGGACGACAGAGGATGAGATGGCTGGATGGCATCACGGACTTGATGGACATGAGTCTGAGTGAACTCTGGGAGATGGTGATGGACAGGGAGGCCTGGCATGCTGCGATTCATGGGGTCGCAAAGAGTCGGACATGACTGAGAAACTGAACTGCACTGAACTCAAATATTAATATAGAATTGAACAGAAGAAGCCTTATACCACTTCTAAAGAAAGAGACAGGGACCTCTGCTTATCCAGGAAGAGATGCATTAATGCTGAAGCACAAGGCAGAGGCCCCAGACAGTAAGATATTTCATGTCACAACAGGGACACTGGGCTGTATTTCGAAGTTGCCATTACTTAACACTGTTCTAAGAATTGCCTTAGACAAGAAAACAAAACAAGGTAAGAAGGACACAGAGTTATCTGCCTACAGAAATCATGGGAATCAACTAAAAAACTAGTAGAAACATTAAAACCTTTAGCAAGGTTGTTGTTGTTTAGTTGCTAAGTCATGTCCGACTTTTTGCAACCCTATGAACTGTAGTCCACCATGCTCCTCTGTCCATGGGATTTCCCAGGCAAGAATACTGGTTGCCATTTCCTTCTCCAGGGGATGTTCCTGACCCAGGGACTGAAACCAGGTGTCCTGCACTGGCAGGCGGATTCTTTACCGCAGAGCCACCAGAGAGGTCACAGATACAAAATAAACACATGAAAACCAAGAGGACTTTCACACGGCAACAACAGGCAGACGCTAGGAAGGCAGCCCCACTGCTTCCTAGCGCACACGGGCTGGGACTCCGCACACCGTCAGTTCTGCTCCACCTGCTGCCGGCAATTCTGCTCTGAAGCAACAGCAAGTCTGTCCCTCTTTCCCCGACGGCACTTCAGACATCTGAGGACGGCAACCAAGACTCTCCAACGGTCTTGCTCTGGGCTGAAGATCCTCCCAGCTAAACAAGTGTATCTTCCCAGGGAGACTAAGTTAAGCCTCCACAAAACAGAAAGAAATGGTTCAAATACTTGAAAACAAGCCTTCCTGGTACTCTCAAGCTCCTTCTCTTAGGAAGACACATGCACACAGAAACTGTTGGCAACTAACCACAAACCTCTTTCATTAAAAAAATATATATATATTTGCTTGGCTGTGCCAGGTCTTATTTGCAGCATGCAGGTTCTTTAGTTACAGCATGTGGGATCTAGTTTCTGGACCAAAGATTCAACCCAGGCCCCCTGGGTTCATGAAGTCTTACCCACTGGACCATCAGGGAACTCCCCAAATCTAATTTTTTTTGTCTTTATGATGTTTTAAATAACATAGAAGCAGCACATTCTTGATGAAAAATTAACAACAGAGAGATGAATAGCTACAAAGTGACATTCTCCTCCCCATCCCTACTCCTGACGGGAAACATTCATGGTTCAGGGAATGCTCTTTCAGATCCTTTGCCAGGCACATCCAGGCAAGCACGGGACTCTAACACATAAACCCATGACTCCTTGGCACAGGCCTAGAAGGTAAAACAACTTTCAACGATTCTACTTCTTTGGTGGGTAAGAACACTTCTACTGGAAAGAATTTTAGAGACCATCAAAGGACAGAGTCTAGGTCCTCATTTTGGGATTGAGATGCTCCTATGAAACACAGCCATAGGGAGTGGCCAAGGCCACCAACTGGTCCTAGCGCACACAGGAAGCAGGTCTCTGGATCCCCATCCAAATGCTCTTCCCACTCCACATACTGTCTCTCAGGGGCCAGCATGGACTGGACTCCGCACTGGAACCTGGCGTGCTTTTCTTTGTTATACTGCAGTGATCACCCTGACAAAGTAAAGCAAACCGATGCAGATGGGTTTTGGAGCCAGATGGTTAAGGTTCACATCCCTGCTGCTCCTCCACTTCCTAGACTTGGGACAAGTGACTGAATCTGTGTCAGTTTCCACATCTATAAAATGGGGATGACCACACATGCCTCACAGAGCTACTGTGAGGAGTCAATGATTTGATGTGTGTCAGGCACTTAGTTCAGTCTTAAAATGGTCCTCAGCACTGTCAGCTACCGCCAGCACCATCAGCATCTTTTAGAGGTATCTGATTCTCCTAATCAGGGAGAATCCAGTGATTTCTAATTGGTTTCTTATTGCTTCCCCGTGCAGTTTGTGACACGTCTTCCGTTCTCCAGTTTGCTTCTCTCCATTCAATGACGATGGCTTATTGAACATTTCCGATGTGCCAGACATCATTCCAGGCATTGGAAAAAACCATGATGAACAAGCTAAACAAGATTCCTTCCCGTAAGGTGCTTCCATCTGGTGTGGAGAGGAGAGACAGCCAATTCACACAGGAGACAGGATCGTTCTAGAGAGTGGTGAGTGCTCAGGGGAAATTCTATCTTCTTATAGTTTTATTTACTTATTTGGCTGTGCCGGGTCTTCGTCGCTTTGCTTGGCCTTGCTCTAGTTGTGGTGAGTGGGGGCGACTCTTCGTTGCGGTGTGTGGGCTACTCCTTGCGGGGGCTTCTCTTGCTGCGGAGAGGCCCTAGGCTCGCAGGCTTCAGGAGCTGCAGCTCGTGGGCTCAGCTCGTGGGCCTTGGTTGCTCTGCAGCGTGCGGAATCTTCCCAAACCAAGGATCGAACCCACCTTCCCCTGCATTGGCAGGCAGGTTCTTATCCACTTCACCAGGAGGGAAATCCACAGAGGACATGTTAAAGGTTAAAGAACTAGAGCGTGATGAGGGTTGGGGAGAGAAGGTCCTCTGAGGGGGTGACGAGGAGAGGAGGGATCATCACAAGTGAAGATGTCAGGGGGAGAGTTCTCCAGGCACAGGAACAGCAGGTGAGATGTCCTCAAGTCCGGGTCGAGGATGGGATGGACTAGGAACAGAGGGACTAGCAAGCTCGGTAGGGGAGACAGTAGCCCAAGGTGGTTGAGAAGGCAGCAAGTGCTCGCCAACGATTCCACAAGTCACTCACTGTATCTGGCTTCTTACTCTAGGCTTCACTTACTCCCTTTCAAACATGACGCCGCCCTCTCTCTCCCTGCACCCTTCCTCTGCCTGTCTCTGGTATCTGGCATAAAATAATGATTTAGCATATGCCTGCAGGATGAATGAACCCCTCCAAATGGCACAGCAGAGCAGTGCTTGCTGGGAGTGAAAGAGCAGCTCTGTTCAAGGCTGAGGAAGGTGAACGCCAGGGCCGCCACTCTCCTGACAGCTCCCCAACAGACGTTCTTTCCGGGGTAAAGAAAGTGTTTGAAAATGGCTTGTGATGATGGATGCACAATGGTGCAAATTTGCTAAAAGCCATTGAACTGTTCCTTTTAAGTGGGTGAATGGTATAGTATGTGAATTGTATCTCAAGAAAGCTATTTTTAAAAAAATCATCAGAGGGACTTCCCTGGTGGTCCAGTGGTTAAGAATCCACCTTCCGATGCAGGGAACGATGCAGGTTTGATCCCAGGCTGGAGAACTAAGATCCCACATGCTGCGAGGCAACTAAGCCTACTTGCCACAGCTACTGAGCCTGAGAGCTGAAAAGAAAGATCCCAAAAGTGCAACTAAGACCTAACACAGCCAAATAAATACATATTTCTTAAAAAGTCATCAGCGAATTTTAGAGGAAAACTTTAAACTCAAATAACAAACGCAGGTTTGCTTAATATGGAACTGTTCCATAGCGTCTTCACCTGAAGACAGGTACCCTGGCATGCTTCTGTAAGGCATGTTATCTAAAATTATAGCCTATTATAATTTGTATCTGAATTGTACTTTGCAGAAGCGAGAGAGACCAAAACAGAGACCTCAAATTGTCAGGCATGGGGCAAGAACTGGGTCCTGCTCCCTGTTAACTCAGGGCATGCGTGCTAAGTCGCTTCAGTCGTGTCCAGCTCTTTATGACCCTATGGACTGCAGCCTGCCAGGCTCCTCTGCCCATGGGATTCTTCAGGCAAGAATACTTGAGTGGATAGCCATGCCCTTCTCCAGGAGATCTTCCCAACCCAGGGATCGAACCCATGGCTCTTTTGTCTCGTGCACTGGCAGGCGGGTTCTTTACCACGGAGCCCCCTGGGAAGCCCCCCTATTAACTGCTGAATGACACCTGCTTGATCTGAGAATATTCCTGCTGAAGTCTGCTTTCTGGGTGGCAGGAAGGGGAGAGAAGGGAGGAGGCCCTAAGCATTAGAGGGGGTGGAGATGGGTGGACAAGGGTGTGGCTGCATTGCTCTGGTGAGCACTAGGCCAGATGTTACAAAAGACGCACATGTTCAAAACTTGGGCCGCTGCCAGTATCTGAGGGGAGCGTGTGATGATAAATGCCTGCTTTCCAAGAAACCAAATCCTAACCTCACACCAGTAAAGATGCTGGACAGTGTTAGAGGAATGACTGCTTTCTCTTTCATAGGAAATCCTCATTTTCTATCTCCCTCCCTACCCTCCTTTCATAAGGTTTAGAGTCAAACGGTCAAGGGGCTAGAAGGTCTCTAACACACAGCTTCATGGACCTTAGAATTTTGATTGGTAGAAAGAAAATCTCAAACTGGGGACAAAAGAGGCAGAGAATAGGAGTTTCCAGCCACACTGTAGATACCATGGTCACTTCCCCTTAGCTCCAACCAGAGCTAGTTTCTTCTTCCTAAGGTTGCCTGCACCATGGATAAAAGGAGCTGTGAAGTTACCAGATATACTCAGAAAAATCAAAGTGGGATTCCAAACAATTCATCTCATCTTCAAATCAATAGCTTAAGATAGTAAATACTATTTGTTTATATTAATATGTTGAAACAAAAAGAACAAAAACAGAAAGAAGAATGGTGAGAGGGCAATTAATCTTCCAGGACAGAAAGCACTACTGTTTTCTCGTGAAGTATTGTTTTCTGTTTTATTTTTAAAGTATTTTTATTCTGACTGTACCGGCTCTTGGTTGTGGCGCTGGGGATCTAGTTTCCTGACTAGGGATGGAACCTGGGCCCCCTGCATTGGGAGCTCGGAGTCTTAGCTGCTGGACCACCAGGGAAGTCTCATAAGTAGCACAGAATAAGGCTGTTTTAAAAGAAAAGACTCAAGAATGAGGGCCAATTTTCGTACAAGATGGTGATAAGCATGAAATTATTTGGGAAGGATTCTATATTTAAGAAAGAGAGAGAATGCACATTGCCCTCATGCGTTACCAACAGCAGCAGACCTCAAAGATTAATATTCCATTTCATCTGCCAGCCTGTATCTGTTCCTCTGTAAAACACCTTGTCCTCTATCTTTACAGACTGCAAGAATTCTTCCTTGAACTGCAGGGATAGAGAATAATAGATATTTACCGTGATCCTGGCAGGAACCCAAGATGCGGCTAGTATCTTAAATTGGTAGATATAGCATTTAATGGCTCCGAATCACATTTCTTGACTTAAATGGGAGTTACCCTAAGGACTCAAGGGTTAGGAAAAATATACTTTGGAAAAAAGGGGAGAAGAGTGTTTCATGTCATCCCAGAAACTCAGAGCAGACAACAGTCTAGTGGTTCTCAATGTGGAGTGATTTGCCCCCCAGGGGACACCCAGCAACATCTGGAGGTGCTTTTGATCGTCATGATTGGAGGGTGCTGGGGTACTAGCGGGGCTTCCCAGGTGGTGCTGTGGCAAAGAATTTGCTTGCCAATGCAGCAGGCATGGGTTCGATCCCTGGTTTGGGAAGATTCCCTAGAGAAGGAAATGGAAACCGCTCCAGTATTCTTGCCTGGAGAGTCCCATGGACAGAGGAGCCTGGCGGGCTACAGTCCATGAGGTCACACAGAGTCAGACACGACCAAATGGCTGAGCACGCACACCTATGGGCATTGAGTGGGGAGGGACCAGGAATGCTGCTAAACATCCCACACGCACACGCTCATACAGCCCAAGATATCAACAGTACCGAGGCTGAGAAGCCCTGATCTAGTCCATTTTATAAAGACACAGAACCAGAGAGCAATCAAGTGACTTCTCCATGGCAGCGGTGGTAGAAATCATCTCACTTCCAAAGTCTGAGATTCTGACCAGCTCTAGGATTTAGCGTGTCACAGATCTTCAGGTCTCAGATATTTAAAAATGTGTAATCTCACAGAGCATGACAAGGCCACAAGTGCAGTGCTGCCAGTGGATAGGTGTCCAACGGACAGAAGACAAAAACCTTGGGGGGAAGTTTCCGGAAGGCAGGAAGTGCTCCCCCCACCCACACCACCCCCCACACACAAAGGTCTAGTTTCAGGAGGGCTGCTACCTTCTCCCAAATTCAGGGAGCTGCTTACAATACGATGCCAGGAGAAGAAAACATCCTGCTGGACCCGGGCTCGGGGTCACGCACAGGAAGAGGGTGGAGCCCGGAAGAGAAGAAACACTGAAAATCCAGAGGAGATGGCTGGGTTTGTGCAAAATCTTCACCAAACAAGCAGACTGGGTGATCTTCTCCAGTCAGTCTTCCACACTCTATAGAAAACAGAATCTGCTTCTTACGTTTTCAACTGTTCATTAGTTCTGCAATCCCATTTAAAAAAAAATAGTTTTAAAAATTCATTTGCTTTTGGCTGTGTTGGGTCTTTGCTACTGCGTGTGGGCTTTTCTCTAGTTGCGGTCATCTGGGGTGACTCTCCAGTTGCGGTGCGCCGGCTTCTCTTGTTGCAGAGCCTGGGCTCTAGACGACAGACAATAGTTGCGGCGCTCAGGCCCAGCTGCTCCAAGGCATGCGGGATGTTCCCAGATCAGGGATCGAACCTGCGTCTCCTTCACTGGCAGGTGGATTCTTTACCACCAAGCCACCAAAGCACCTCCAATCCCACTATTTTTTGTTTTATGTTTCCTTGGCCTGCTTTCCATTTCACTCTGCTGTTTCACATTACCTCCCATTTGAACTCTCGGTTCGTTATTTTTATGTTTGAGGGTGATTTAAATTATTTTCCTTATACCTGTCTTCTTCCAGAATAAATTCTTTACCTGAGTGTTTATGCCACAATTATGTCATTTTTCCATATCAAATGTTTACAAAGTTCCTGTGTAGTTTTTTTTTTTCTTTTTTTGCTCAAATTGCCTAGATCAGAGGTAATTCTCTCTCGCTGTCTACTTGTACCAAAATGCATAGTTGGGCTATTTTTGCCCCCTCCTCATTTACCGAGGCATGATTTGAAGACTGCCTTCAGAATACAAGTTGTTTCCACACTGGGCCAATGCCCTTTGCCCAGTCTTCCACTAGGGGATCAGTAGGGGAGAGATGACTTGTGAAATTTGTCTCTCCAAACTGTAATTCAGCAAAATATTCTGAGCCAAAGACCACTCCATTGAGGGTGTATATTGGGGTCCAGGAGCGGATACCCAGTATCAGAAACAAAGACTTTACACTTCACTTGATTTCCTGCTTCACAGTGAACTAATGAGTTAATTCAGCATGAAATTCCTGGATTTGGAATGTCCCAAATTTTTAAAAATTCATTTTTAATTGGAGGTTAACTGCTTTACAATGTTTTGCTGGTTCCTGCTGTATAACAACGTGAATCAGCCATAAGTATACATATATCCCTCCCCCCTGAACATCCTTCCCATCCCCTCCCCCAGCCCACCCCTCAAGGTCCTCACAGAGCACTGGGATGAGTTCTCCGTGTTATAAAGCTACCTCCCACTAGCTGGTTAACACAGGGTTAACACAGGGTAGCAGTTTAGACGTGTCAGTGCTACTCTCTCAACTCATCCCACCCTCTCCTTCCCCCACTGGGGCACGTGGGCCAAATTCAGCCTGCTGCTTCTTAGCTTAGACCTTAAGCTAATAACGGCCTTTACAATTTTAAAGGGGTGGAGGGAAAAGCAGCAGCAGCAGAGATCATAGATGGGTCACAAAAACTGAAATATTTAAACACACAGCCCTTTGTGGAAAAAGCTTCCTGACCCTGGTCTTGCACAATGGATAAGAACAGACAAGTATCAAGGCAAATTTCTATGAAAGCCCAGAATACCAGGACACAGTGAAAGATTCAGAGGCGACAATACGGGACATGTACGAAAGATCAGGAAGTCAATGATTCAAAGGCACCTTAAAGGCAACAATGAAAACTAAGATGACAGTGGAGCCAAGTTTTCAAAAGTCTACAGGCAAACAATTTCCAACGCAGAATTCTATGCTCCTCTGAACCATCAGATAAAATAAGTATTTTCACATATCAGATTAAAATAGGTATTTTCAGACATGCAAGGTGATGAATTCTTTCAACTTTTTTACAAATGTTTACCTTGATTTGTTGCTGAGAGATATATTCTCCGGGTATAAAATTCTAGATTAATATTTTGTATTTTTCAGTCCTTCAAAAATACTCCTCTGCTGTCTTCTAGCTTACGTTGATTCTGACGAGAAATACGCTGCCATCTTTGTCGCGCTTCTGTACACAACATGTCTTTGCTCTCTGGCTAATCATTTCATTATTATCACTACTGCTTTTAAGCAATTTGGTGTGTGGTGTGCTGTGGTATAGATTTCTTCATATTGCTTATGCCTGACATTCAATGAACCTCTTACATCTGAAAGTTCATAGCTCTCATCAAATTTGGAAAATGTTCAGCTAACACTTCTTCAAAGATTAGCTCTGATCCTCCCATTCTTTTCATCTTTATATGTATTAGACTCCTTCACACCATCTCCCATCTTGCAGATACTCTCTTGCTTTAATTCCCTTGATCTTTTCTGTTTCCCTTTGAATATTTCCATTGAATGTTTCCATTGCTTTGACTTCAAGTACACTCACATTTTCTTCTGCAATGTCTAACCTGTAACCTTAACTTTTAACAAAAAGCATTTGTGTAGAGAGATAAGAACAAAGATGGAAAGAGGTTAACAGCTGTGAAATCTAGGTAGAAGGTAGATGGGTAATCATCATACTATTCTTTCAAATTTCCACTACGTTGGAAATTTTTCTTAATAAGGGATTGGGGTAGAGGAAAAATGAGGATTCCTCTCTATGAGAAACTGACCAGATCTTTAAGTCTCAGTGAAAGCTTGACGAAGTTTATTACTCTAACTAGATTCACGGGGTCGCAAAGAGTCAGACACGACTGAGCGACTGAACTGAACTGAGAGTTTCAAAGTTCCTTAAAAGGTAAGTAGGAAAAAGAGACAGAGACAACCCCATGATGCAATCAAAACATTTACATTCAATGTGATCCCCCCGGCAAGATTATGTGAGGTAAACCAAATTTGAAAACTCTCAGTGACCACCTGATTGCCTCATCTTAAAATCCTGAAGCACTTTTATCCAAAACATGGTGAGGTCTGTCGACTGAGTAATTTTAAGCGGTCTGTCTCACAGCAGTCTGTTGTTGAAAGCCCATAGTGTGAAGCTCACACGGAGCAGAGGGAGTCTCTTGTTCAGCACTGTTTCATTTTCTGCAAATCCCTAGCAGCTAGTACCAGCAATACCCATGTGTCCAGGGACCAGGGAAAGGCCTCTCTCCTTTGCCTCCTGGCTACACCAATGCTCAGGAAGATGGGTAAAAAAAATCCATGACAGAAGAGGGTCAATAAGCTTTCTTCACCCTGTCACTCCCAGAGTAGGCACTCTGAAGACCATCTAAGCTTAAAGGGTCTCCCTTCCGCCATCAGCTGACAAACAGAAGTGGCTTTGTTCCTACTGCCATTAAGGAAGTTCATGAGGATCATCTGAGACTAGAATAGAACCAGCTGGAAAGTCCTGAGCTCCCTCTAAGCACGGTATAAGCAACCTTCCTGCCCTCACTATTGTAACACTCCTAGTAGCTTATCCCTGTCATTGTGAATCTATGCTGGCACAGAACATGAAAATAATACTGTCTTTCCTCAACAGCCACAGATAAGGAAGACCTGCCAATGTCATTCATCAAGCAGACTAGGACAACTCGACTTCCTGTTCTAGATGAGTCTGGACCAGATGCTCCTACGATTTCTTCCCAGAGCCAACACTCCATGATTTGATGGCATCTTGACACAGCATAGCACACAAATCCTCAGAGCCTTGCATTACAACTGGCTACAATCATTTCCTCTTTCCTCCACAAAACAATCCTGAATAATAAGGTTCAGACAGCCAGGGAATGACTTTAAGACACAGGGGAAACACCACAGTGAGAAGAAGTTCTGAAAAGTTTCCAGCTGCCAAGCCCCTCAGCCTGGAGAGTGGAGACTCATCACTGAATGAAGCCTCAGGCTTGCTCTGGGATGATCTGAGTGTGGGCCCGGGAAGCCACCAAATCGGAGACACGGTTTGGCTAGCCTCCCTTCCCACCTGACTCTCATGCCCCGCTGGCTACTCTTCTTGTGCCTGGGTGTAAATGTCGGAATCCCCTGGGATGCGGAGTGGGGGAACCCAGGCCCCCTTGTCACCCGGCACCCTTTCCTCTGTGATCTGACCCACCCCTATAGCTTTCAACAGCTGAGGACGCCCCAGCCCCAGTGTCTGGCCCAGACCTCCTACACCCCTGCCCTTAATGACAGTCCATAGGGTCCAGAAACACAACACCTACAAAAGGGAACCTTTCCCAGCAAACCCGTTTCTTCTCCTTCATTCATCTCAGTGAACCGCACGGTCTACCATGGGCTGCAGAAGCCAGAAAATTGGGAATCTTCCCCAACGCCATCTCCTCACCCTCTGCATCCGATCGATCACCATAACCTGACGTTTCTACCTCCGAAGACACCTTCAGGTCCCTTTACTTCTCTCCACCTGCCACTACTGCTCCAGCCCTGGCAGCGATCCCCACTCCCACCATCACCACCATAGCTCCTAACCCAGCCCTCTGTCCAGTCTCCACACAGCGACTCGAGGTTTCTCCCCAGCCGAAAGCCTTCAGCGGCTTCCCAGTGCTCCTGGAATAGGGATATAGGTCCTTTGTAAGGACAGAAAGTCCTGAGCACCTCTCCAACTCCTGTCTGCATACTCCCTCAGCTCCAGCCAGGCTGAACCTTTCTCATATTCTTGCCAAACCTGGACACTTCTCTATGCGACTTTACTCTCTCCCAGACCCCATCAATATCACCCTCCTCCTGGCCAGCTCCCCTCACCTCCTCCAGGTCTCCCTCGGCCTCCCTCCCTCCCCTGGCCTCTCTGGGGGTTCCGTCATGTGCTGTACATCATCACACCACAGTACCCCCTCTTAAGGCATTTACCCGATGTATTGCCACAGCCTGTGTGAATCTCACTAGGACCAGGTCTCCTCATATACCATCACCTCTGCTGCCCTCAACACAGCTTCTGGCACATAGGAGAGAGTGCAGAAATATTGGTTAAATGAACAAAAACATTTGGTCCCAGAGGCCTCAGAAACATGATGAAATGGAAACAAGCCATGCCATATGGTCCTGGGTTTCTGTGACATCTCAGCAGTCCTCCGAACAGCAGTCCTCCGAACAAGGACTGACTGCTGGAGACTCTGATTCAAACCAATTTTTTTTCTAAAGACTTTTTTTTTTTTTGATATTTGGTTGCGCTGGGTCTTCATTGCTACACGGACTTCTCATTGCTGAGGCTTCTCTTGTGGAGCACAGGCTCTAGGGCCAGCAGACTGCAGCAGCTGCAGCAGAACGCCTCGGTGTTTGTGGCTCATGTGCTCCAGAGCACAGGCTCAGCAGCTGTGGTGTTACAGGCTTAGCTGCTCTGCAGCCTGTAGGATATTCTCAGATCAGGGATCGAACCTGTGTCCCCAACATTGGCAGGTGGATTCTTACCCACTGTACCACCAGAGAAGTCCTCCAATGATTTTTTAAAATTTTGTTTGTTTTCCTATCTCTATAAACTTTTTTGTTCCTAAGAAGAAAATAAGCTTTCCTAGTATGGTAATTACTTAGTATCTCATTTACTTCCTACCAGTTCAGCTCTTAGGCCAAATCATTAGCAGACATTTAAAGTGAAATGTCAGTGGCCTGTGAGAAACAGAAGGAAAGGAATTCTGGAGATCTGCTCTGTGACAGCATGTAATTTGAGCCATTAGTAGTTCTTACTCTGCCCCAGAGACATATATTAAGATCAGATCAGTGTATCTCAGAAGCAATTGTTTTAACCAACACAAACTTTCCCAAAGAGCACTGAGTGGGCAACGACTGGCTGTTACCTGGCAATTATCAGACCCTGTGCCTATCAAAACTATAAGAGATGCGCCTCCTTGACTCTGCTAAGGTTTTATTCATAACCTTGAGCAGACAAGCTTATCTCAGTAATTATAACTGTAAAATAATAACAACCCCCTACAGAGACTCATTGTTTTCTGAGCAATTGTTTGTATTATTATTTAATGCAGGCTTAAAAGAATTCTGTGATGCTGGGATTAGAATTTCCAATTGAAAAAGAGGTTAAATAACATGTCCAGGTTACCCAGTCACTAGGGGTTGGAACTGGGGCTGTCAGCTAGATGTTCTGTCTGACTAGAACTCTTTCCACTCCACGACAGCACTTCTCACTGATTAAAAAAAAATTTTTTTAATTAAAAAAAAAAAGCCTGGTGACAATAAGCAAGTAAAACTCATACTTGCTGAAATTCAAATGAAGTCTTGATGACTTCCTTGGTGGTCCAGTGGTTAAGAATCTGCCTTCCAATGCAGGGAATGTGGGTTTGATCCCTGGTTGGGGAACTAAGATCCCATATGCCAAGGGGCAACTAAGCCACAAGCTACAACTACAGACACCCACATGTGGCAAGGACAGCCTGTGCGCTGCAAGGAAGACCCAGCACAGCCAAAAAAAAAAAGATTAAAAAAAAAAAAGAAGGCTTGGCTATCTCACCCTAACTTTAGTTCCAGCAACAGCCCTGCTCAGAAGCAACTGACTGGAGCAATCAAATCAGAGGATGGCCCTGGGGGTTGTATGAGCACTTCTCATAGAGGCGAGCCACAGGACTAAGGTTCACGATTTATGGCTGTTGAGTTGCCAGTGATAACTGTAAGATTTGTCCTGACTACTCCACTAAAGAAAAGATTCTTCATTAGCAGCCAAATACCTGTTTGTCTAAGAGGTGCTGTGTGCCAAGAACGCCAGAGGGAAAATCTTTTAGTGCACATTCAAAAAGCCCTTTTTGGCTTTTGTGGCAGATATGCTCTCTTACATCTGATGGGTAACACATGGATGATCCCTGAGTCCCAAACCACTTCTTATGGGAATTTTACTCCAGATTAAACTACTTATCACCCTATCACAAGAGTAACAGCTAGTCCACAACTAAGAATACTGCATGTTAAGAGACTTGGGAGGGGTTATAGGGAGGGAGCCTATGGGATTCAGTCAAAGCTGTACTCAAATGAAGACTAATATCCTTAGATGCTTTTATTAGAAAAAATAACCAAGTGTTTGATTCAAGAAATTAGAATAAGAACACATACACACAGACACACACCACAGAAGGAAGAAACAGATTTTTCAAAAAGACAAAACAGACAAATCTCCTTCCATGAAAATACTACTACTAACAGGGTAGAATGAGAAAAGATCACAACTACTGATGCAGAAGATATTATTTAAATTATACAAATCTAGTTCAATGTTAATAAGTTTGAGAATTTTAGGTTGAAAGGCCTATTTTTATAAGAAAATAGAAATTGCCAAAATTGATTCAATTGATACTGAATAAATAAACAGTAATCAAATACATTTAAAAGACTGGCAAATATTTATCCTCTTTCCTCTAAAAAGCAGCAAATTCAAAAATTTTTATGGATAAATCATTCCTAACATTCAGGGAAAGGAATGTCCATATTATTTGATCTATTCTGGAACACACAAAAAAGATAAGAAACTTCCCAATTCAATACATTGAAGGAGTGAGAAATTCTGATGCAGAACATCTGAAAAAGATGAAAGACAGAGAAAGAGACACAGAGATGGAGAGAGAGAGGAATCACATATATATATAATATACATTATATATAATATACATTATATATACTATACATTATATATATACTATACATTATATATATATATAATATACATATAAAATACATAGTATTTAGTTGTTCATTCCATTTATTGAGTGTCCATTATGGGCCAGCACTGTTTTAGATGCTGGGGCTATAGTAATGAACAAAACAAGTCTATGCTCTCATAGAACTTACATTGGGCTGGTGGAGGCCAGGATAAGCAGACCAAACAGTAAGTGTGAAATGTCAGATTTGACAATTCAGCATGGTGAGGGGGATGAAAATTATATAAATTTCAGTTTTACATAATCAGAGGAGAGCTCACTGGTGAGGTAGCCTTTGACCAGGGACCTAATTAAGGGAACAAGCACCCAGATATGTGAAAGAACATTTTAGACACAGATAACAACAAATGCAAAGCCCTGAGATGGGAACATACTTGGAATGATCAAAGAGCAGCAAGAAGGCTCCAATACTAATGAATATAAATGCAAAAATATTAAGCAGAATTTAATAAGCAAAATAATAAGCAGAATAAATTCTGCATCAGAATTTCTCACTCCTGAAAAATAGTGCATTGTCTATCAAGAAAGTTTATTTCAGAATATAAGGATTGCTCAACATTATAATTAATTATATTAATTGCTAGATTAAATGAGAAAAACTATATGGAAATTTCAAAAGAAACTAAACCAGTAGTTAATCCTAATTTTACAAACAAAACAAATTCGGGGATGGGTAGGAGAGAAGGAGGGGAATATATGTATACTTATGGCTGATTCACAGTGTTGTGTAGCAGAAACCAGCCCAACATTGTAAAGCGATTATACTTCAATTAAAAATAAATTTTAAAAAACAAACAAATAGAAACAAAAACTCAAAATAAGCTGGAACTGAAAGGAAGTAAGTTGGACATCACTTCCTTACGGAAGCTTTCTCTAACCTCCCTACGCTTACATCAGACTAATGTCTTGTATCATTGTAATTCTTATGACAATTGTTAACTAACAAATTACTTGTATTAACTGTAAGACTACCATATTAGAATCCTTTTTAAAAGTGAGGCATTTCAAAAATATGACACTTTTTTTTTGACACTTTTAATTAATAAAACTCGGAATGAAGATTCAATTGGAGCATTCAACAGTTTTTAAAATTTAAATGAACTGTCTGAAAGGGCACAGGATGACAGTTGTAACAAGAATAAGTCATTTCTACTAAAACTAAACAGAAAAATAAAGAAGGTAGAAGATTAAAGAAACAGGCAAACTGGTCAGATTGAAGTGTATACTTAATCATCGAGGCTTTCCACCCTTACATTTAAAAGGTAAAGTAAAAACAGTAATTTCAAATGAAAATAACATGTGGATTAAAATGCAAATTGAACAATCTAATTTAAAAATGGGCCAACTGTTTGTGTAGACACCTCTCCAAAGAAGATATACAAGGTCAATGAAAGTGAAACTGTTAGTCACTGAGTTGTGTCTGACTCTTTTGGATACCAAGGACTGTAGCCTACCAGGCTCCTCTGTCCACGGAATTCTCCAGGCAAGAATACTGGAGTGGGTAGCCATTCCCTTCTGCAGGGGATCTTCCCAATCCAGGGATGGAACTTAGGTCTCCCGCATTGCAGGCGGATTCTTTACCATCTGAGCCACCAGGGAAGCCCTAAATTGTCAACAAGTATGTGAAAAAATGTTCAGAATCACTAGCCATTCAGTTCAGTTCAGTCGCTCAGTCGTGTCCGACTCTTTGTGACCCCATGAATCGCAGCATGCCAGGCCTCCCTGTCCATCACCAACTCCCGGAATTCACCCAAACTCATGTCCATCGAGTCAGTGATGCCATCCAGCCATCTCATCCTCAGTCGTCCCCTTCTCCTCCTGCCCCCAATCCCTCCCAGCATCAGGGTCTTTTCCAACGAGTCAACTCTTCGCATGAGGTGGCCAAAGTATTGGAGTTTCAGCCTCAGCATCAGTCCTTCCAATGAACACCCAGGACTGGTCTCCTTTAGGATGGACTGGTTGGATCTCCTTGCAGTCCAAGGGACTCTCAAGAGTCTTCTCCAACACCACAGTTCAAAAGCATCAATTCTTCACCGCTCAGCTTTCTTCACAGTTCAACTCCCACATCCATACATGACCACTGGAAAAACCATAGCTTTGACTAGCCGGACCTTGGTTGGCAAAGTAATATCTCTGCTTTTTAATACGCTATCTAGGTTGGTCATAACTTTCCTTCCAAGGAGTAAACGTCTTTTAATTTCATGGCTGCAATCACTATCTGCAGTGATTTGGGAGCCCCAAAAGAGAAAGTCTGACACTGTTTCCACAGTTTCCCCATCTATTTCCACTGAAGTGATGGGACCAGATGCCATGATCTTTGTTTTCTGAATGTTGAGCTTTAAGCCAACTTTTTCACTCTCTTCTTTCACTTTCATCAAGAGGCTTTTTAGTTCCTCTTCACTTTCTGCCATAAGGGCGGTGTCATCTGCATATCTGAGGTTACTGATATTTCTCCCAGCAATCTTGATTCCAGCTTGTGCTTTCTCTAGCCCAGCATTTCTCATGATGTACTCTGCATAGAAGTTAAATAAGCAGGGTGACAATATACAGCCTTGACGTACTCCTTTTCCTATTTGGAACCAGTCTGTTGTTCCATGTCCAGTTCTAACTGTTGCTTCCTGACCTGTATATAGGTTTCTCAAGCAGCAGGTCAGGTGGTCTGGTATTCCCATCTCTTGAAGAATTTTCCACAGTTTATTGTGATCCACACAGTCAAAGGCTTTGGCATAGTCAATAAAGCAGAAATAGATGTTTTTCTGGAACTCTCTTGCTTTTTCCATGATCCAGTGGATGTCGGCAACTTGATCTCTGGTTCCTCTGCCTTTTCTAAAACCAGCTTGAACATCTGGAAGTTCACGGTTCATGTATCGCTGAAGCCTGGCTTGGAGAATTTTGAGCATTACTTGACTAGCATGTGAGATGAGTGCAACTGTGGGGTAGTTTGAGCATTTTTTGGCATTGCCTTTTGAAATGCAAATCAAAACCACAATGGGACACCACTTCAAGACAACTAGGATGACTATAATAAAAAAGACAGATAATAACATGTGCTAAGATATTATGAAATAGGAACCCTCATACACTGGTAGTGGTGCAGTCACTTTGGAAAACGGTTTAGCAGGGCCTCAAAAAGTTAGTTACATTTCCCAGCAATTCTGTTCCTAGGTATCCGCCCAAGAGAACTGAAAACATATTTCAAAAATAATAAATATAGCATAAATTTTTAAAATCCATGAATATAGTATATCTTTTCATCTTTTATCAGTATTTGTAGCTTTCAGCATGCAGATCTGGAACACATTCTTTTCGATTTACACCCAAGTATTTCATGTTTTTTGTTCTACTCTAAATGATACTAATTTAGATTTCAATTCCTAATTGTTCATTGCTAGTATATAGACGTACAATATATTTTTGTAAATTGACTTTGTATTCTGCAACTGTGCTAAACTATCTGCAATTCTGCTTACCATACTGTTGCTCCCTTATTTGTGAAGCTAATAATTTTTATTTTCACTCTGAAATATAGAAAAGAAACTAAGATACTAAAAGTAAACTAAAAATGTCAATTCTCAAAGTGATCTACAGATTCAAGACAATTCCAAACAGAATGGCAGAAGAATTTTTTAAATAGAAATCAACAAGCTCATTCTAAAATTTATATGGAAAAGCAAATGAACTAAAAGAACAAAACCAATTTTCAAAAAGAAAAACAAAGCTGGAGGACTCACAATCTCTGGTTTGCAGTCTTACTTTAAAGCTACAGTAATTGAGTCATAGTGGGTTAGTGAAAACATACATAAAGATCAAGGAAACAGAACAAGAAGTCCAAAAATAAACCCACCCAAAGATGGTCAATTGATTCTCAACAAAGAACAAAGACAATTCAATAAAGAAAAAGGATAGTCTTTTCAACAAATGGTGCTGGAACAACTGGACACTCACAGACAAAAATATTTACATGTACACAAAAATGAAAACCAAAACCATTTACATATACACAAAAATGAACTTTGATCATGATTCACAATATATAAGATTAACTCAAAATAGATCAAAGACTAAATATAAAGCCTACAACTATAAAACATCCACAGGAAAACAGAAAAAAAAAAACAGGAAATTTTTGTGAATATGGATTATGTAAAGATTTCTTAGATAGGATACCAAAAGTACAATTCATAAAAGAAAAAATGGATAAACTGGACTTCATAAAAATTTAGAATTTCTTCTATTTGAAAAATACTGTTAATAGAATGAAAAGACATGTCACAAACTGTGAGGAAATATTTGTAATTCATGTATCTAACAAAGACATATACCCAGAATACATAGAAAACCTCTCAAAAAATCAATAATAAGAAAACAGATAACCCAGTAAAAAATATGCAAAAGATTTAGATGTTCCACCAAAGAAGATACAGATGGCAAATAAATACAAGAAAAAATGCTTAACACCATTAGTCATTAGAAAAATGACAACTAAAATCATGCGATACAACTAACTAGGAAAAGGGCTAGAATTTTTTAAACTGACAATACCAAGGACTAACAAGGATGCTGGTAAAAACTGTAAAGTGGTTATGCCACTCTGGAAAATAATTTGACAGTTTCTTGTAAGGTTAAATACACACTTACCACACAACCTATTAATCCTACTCCTAAGTGCGTGCGTGTGTGTGTATATATATATCCAAGTGATATGTTCACACAACACCTGTGAATGCTTCTAGAAACATTATAGAAGTATTTGCAATTGCCCAGAGCTGGAATAATTCAAATGTCCTTAAGCTGAAGAATGGAGAAACAAATTGTTGCATATTCACACAACAGACAAGCAGCCAGCAATGAGAAGGGGCAAACTACGGACACATGCAATATGGATGATTCTCAAATTCGCTATGGTAAGTTAAAGAAGGCACATTCAAAAAGCTTTGCAGGGTATGACTCCACTGTTAACGACATTCAGTGCTCACCAGGGGCTGGGGGTGGTAGCACAAGGGAATTCAGGGAGTGATGACCTGTTCTGTATTTTGATTACTGTGGTGGTCATATGATGGCAGGTAAATCTGAAATTTGAAGAACTGTTCACTAAGAAGGGTAAATTTTACCTGGGCCAATTATTTTTTGTTGTTGTTTAGCTGTTAAGTCATGCCCAGCTCTTTTACAACCCCATGAACTGTAGCCTGCCAGGTTCCTCTGTCCATGGGATTTCCCAGGCAAAAATACTGGGGTAGGTTGCCATTTCCTTCTCCAGGGTATCAGGGCTGGAACCCATATCTCCTCCTTGGCAGGTGGGTTCTTTTACTACTGAGCCACCAGGGAAGACCTATGCAAATTATACCTTAAAATGGAAAAAATATGACATATATTTAATATATTTCAAGTATGTGATCTAAGGTTTCTTTTTAAAAGAAAAAAAAAGTATAAGAATGAATGAAAATTGCTTCAATCTAGGTGTTTTCTCAACTTCTGACACATCCTATGACTCATGGCCCCATCTGAAAAAGGCAGCATTTTACGTACCCACAGTCTCCTCCAAAACTGAAACTACATTCTCTTCCCAAAGAATGTGATTCTTATAAACTAACCTGGGGACAAACTGCTAATAGTTAGGAAACAAGAAAAGCAATACATTTTGTAATCCTTGAATCTTTGAAACACTCTGACAAAACTTCAGGGAACAAGAGTAAAATTTGGATTTGTAAATTACAGCATGGATTGACATAACTGAAACATCATCCATTAACATGAAGTAGACAGAGAATGCCTGGCGGGGCAGTGGGTGGCGGGCGGGTGGGTAGAGAATGAAATTCTCCTTTCTCTTGCAATCTCTTTACAAAGCAGAGAGCAGAAAAAACAAAACCCTACGTTTATAGACAGAAATTAAAGGGGAAAAAGTAAAGAAATGAGCAGAATGGGAAACGGAAGTTGCATGTGGTTACTAATCATCCATATGTTCTTCAGGTCTATTCTTCCATTTTCCAGCTCATCTGCACTTCACTCAGGAAGTTTACCCAAGACTTCACTTTCTCCCCCAAAACTGTGGCCCCACAGGATACAGGCAGCCTATCTCTTCTTGAAATCCTCTAACATTTGTACTGACACTCTTGTGGATCTTGTCATAATGATAAGATTGACTAAAAGAACTGTTTCATTGTTCAGTCGCTAAGCTGTGTCCGACTCTTTGCGACCCCCATGGACTGCATACAGCACACCAGGCTCCTCTGTCCTCCACAATCTCCCCAAGTTTGCTCAAACTCATGTCCATTGAGTCGATGATGCCATCCTACCATCTCATCCTCTGTCATCCCCTTCTCCTCCTGCCCTCAAATTTTCCCAGCATCAGGGTCTTTTCCAACGAGTCAGCTGTTCACATCAGGTGGCCAAAGTATTAGAACTTCAGCATCAGCCCTTCCAATGAAGTTTCATGGATGATTTCCTTTAGGATTTGCTGGTTTGGTCTCCTTGCTGTCCAAGGGACTCTCAAGAGTATTCTCCAGCACCGCAGTTCAAAAGCATCAAAAACTGTATTAGATGCTATGCCAGCACTATTTCTTTTAAAACTCATAAAACCACAGGAGGTAGGTGCTACTATTACCCATTTTATAGATGGAGAAACTGAGGCACAAAAGGATTCCATTATTTGCCAAAACCACACAGCTAACAGTAGTAGACCAGAATTTTATTCCAGGTGGTCCAAATCCAGAGTTTTTTCTCTGAATTATTATACACAAAGATTCATCCAAAATTTATAAGGATGAAGTACTAATTGTCATACTAAAGACAGATTTAAGAATAAGAGGAGATCCTATTCTTCCCTCAAAGAGCTTCTGGTCTAGTTGGGTGAGACCACAAAGAAGCACGATAACTGGTTATACCCTAAGTGTGTCAGCAGAGTGACATGAAAGGGGGCACAGGATTGTCTGTGTCTGTCACAACAGTGTGAAATGGTCCCATATTTGAGTGTCCCTGTATTCCCTCATAATTGCTACCAGGCTCTGAACAGATCTCTGTTGAATGAACAGCTAACACTGACCCATATCCTCTACTTCTGTTGTACCTGTACCTATTGTCACCCACTGAGCATGGGTCTTTATCTAATATATTCATCCCTGTTCAGTTCAGTTCAGTTCAGTCGCTCAGTCCTGTCCAGCTCTGTGCGACTCCATGGACTGCAGTACGCCAGGCCTCCCTGTCCATCACCAACTCCTGGAGCTTACTCAAACTCATGTACATTGAAAGATATGACAAGAAAGATAGGACAGGAAGCCACAAACTACATTTATCTTGCTCTCGGACATATCCTTAAAAACACTGATTCATTCCATGAATATCTATTGACAGCCAACTATGACCAGCCACCGACAGTTTTTGGTATGGGATACAGGGATGAATCATGTAGTCATGTATGGATGTGAGAGCTGGACTATAAAGAAAGCTGAGTGCCCAAGAATTGACGCTTTTGAACTGTGGAGAAGACCCACAGAGATGTTATGGGGAGGGAGGTGGGAGGGGGGTTCATGTTTGGGAACGCATGTAAGAATTAAAGATTTTAAAATTAAAAAAAAAAAAAAAAAGAGTCCTTTGGACTGCAAGGAGATCCAACCAGTCCATCCTAAAGGAAATCAGTCCTGAATATTCATTGGAAGGAGTGATGATGAAGCTGAAGCTCCAATACTTTGGTCACCTGATGTGAAGAACTGACTCATTTGAAAAAACCCTGATGCTGGGCAAGATTGAAGGCAGGAGAAGGGGACAACAGAGCATGAGATGATTGGATGGCATCACCAACTCAATGGGCATGAGTTTGAGTAAACTCCCGGAGCTGGTGATGGACAGGGAGGCCTGGCGTGCTGCGATTCATGGGGTCGCAAAGAGTCAGACACGACTGAGTGACTGAACTGAACTGAACAGGGATGAACATATTAGATAAAGACCCATGCTCTCCCAGAAGCAACATTCAAGGGGATGAAACAATCAAACAAGTACCAAAAGCAAAAAACAACCCAAAAAACTAATTTTAAGTGTAATGAAAAAAATAAAATTAGGGAGTATGATAAACAGTGACTATGAGGTGTTAATTTTTAGACTGGGAAGACCAGGTTGTGAGGGTGACGTTTAAACTGGGACGTTGGTTAAAAAAAAATCTTTGCTTTATTTTTTTAGAGGAAAAAAGCAAAGCTAGAAACCCCTTCCAAAATTAGGAGTCAAAGTTAACAGAATTCTTTATGTCACTGACAAAGAATTGCAAAAATATTTCTTCCAAAATTTTTACCTAACTCATTGTTATAGAAATGCTGTTTACACATTCACCAATTTCATGTAAAATTAGCCTTTTTTTTTTGGTAAACAGTGACTTTATTTCAGAAAATAAATTCTGACCATATGACATATTGGTGTTTTTTTTTTTTTTTCTGATACTTGTTTCTAAAAAAGGCCATTGCAGGACGGGGGGGGGGGGGGGGGGGGGGCGGAATAGGTCTACCTGCATGAAGAAGCGTCACAGTAAAAGGCTACAAAAATGTGATGTCCAGAACACTTGCTTCCAGGACTTTGTTTTAAAGCACCTTATTCGAATATAACATTTGAAGGAATGTAACATTCAACATAACATTCCATATTTCACAACCCTTTAGAGAGCGTATCGGAAGGAAATGGTATACCTAGAAAAATGAAGAAAGTTATTATTATTATTTTTAACTAATGTTGCAAGGAAATGGACACCAGGTTTTAGGAAATTAATTAACGCTGATTTTGGCAAGTCATTTAACTGCTCTGAGCCTCCATTTCTTTCCCACGGGTAAAACGAGGGTATTGACATTAGAAGATCCCTAGGGGTCCTTCCAGTCCTAAGCGCTTTGATTGGCCTTTAAAATAGAAAGTACGTGATTTGGAACATTTACCGCATGGGGTAGGCAGGTGTTGTCATGAACACTTTTTTAAAAAACTTGCTCATTTGGGTTTCAGTGTTTATAACAATTTTCTCCTGGAGTAATAGGTCAGAGAAGGTTGTATAACCGGGAATATTTTGTATATACCAACGAAGAGAGTGAATAAGAAGAAACAGTGACGCCCAAAAGGACCATCACAGTCAAAAATCCCATCTGACAGCCAGAAAGAGACAGAGGAATTGCTCTAATTGGAGAGAATCGTTGGAAAGGAAACTGTCATTTCCACCATTTTCCTTCTATTTCCTTTCTTATCCTCTCCCGCAGAGAAAAGTCCACTTTTAATTCTCTCTCGATTCCAAAAAAGACGGCAAAACCCACAGCAATCCTCTCCCGTTTTCTGTTAAAGATAACGGCCAAAATATTGAAGAGGCACTATTTGCCTGCACAAGATCGCCAAGCTTACTTAGCACCTGAGACGCCGTTTTCCAAATATGACCACCGTCAGCCCTCACTCCGCTGCAGCCCCACAATCTCCATCATCCATTTTTTAAAAATCCATTTACGTCAAGCCTTTCATCCAAACCACGAACAACTATTTCCTCCCTGTAACAGGGGTTTGCGCGGCCCGAAATCAAGCCCCGGCTGAGTCCTGCGAACAGGGAGTCCGTAGACTGCGGTGCTGGGCAGGGCAACTTCTCCCGCGCACCCTAGAGCTCTCCCAGTCTCCCGGGTGATTGAAGACGGTACAGGACCCTGAGAAGATCCCGCCCTCGAAGCCAAGACCCCGGCTCGGGAGGAGGAGCCGGGTGGCCTCGGCCCCGGCAGAGCCAAGCCTTTGGAAACAAACAGGCTTCTCTCCCGCTGCAAGGAGTTGGCCCCTGGGCGGGCGAGCGGCGCGCCTGAGCGCCGCGGCGCGCGGAGCCGGCGCTCCCAGGTGGGTCTCTGCGGCCGGGGACCGCGGCTCCGGCTCCAGGGGAGGGATCTAGGGGGAAGCGGGCAGGAGGACGCAGGCCGAGATCTGGCACGTCACGACTCCACGGAGGAGGGTGGGAAAGAGGGAGGGACTGGGGATGGAAAGAGGAGTGGAATAGAGGAGCTTGGGGGAATAAAGAAGGCGAGAGGAAGAGAGGGGGAAATGGGGAGAAGGCACTCGGGGTGAAGGAGGGGGATAGAGGAGAGGGTAACAGGCCGCAGGGGGGTAAAGGCGAGGTGAAGGGGGAGACGTGGAGCGATGGGAGTGGAGGGAGATGCAGGTGAAGACCCAAGAGAGGGATGGGGAGAAGAGGGGAGGGGTGCGACGAGGGGTCAGGGATGCGGCGAAGGCGCGGGGGAAGGAGGAGGAATGCGGGAAGAGCAGAGCGGGGGAAGAAGGGACGAGGGCCGCAGGAGGCCGGGAGGGACTTCCCTCCGGAGAAGGCGGCGCCGGGATAACGAGACCCTCCCAACCCGGGAGCCTCAGGCCGAGCGGGGAGCGAGAGGCCAGCGCGGAGGCGGCGAGGGGGGCGCGCTGCGGGCAGGTACCGAGCCGTAGCCGCCGCCTGCGGGGAGGAAACCCGACTCCACTTACTCTCTCCGACCACCGCCTTGAGGCCGATGGGGGCCATCGCGCCGCGCGAGTCTCTGGGCTCCTGGCCTCCTCACGCGACGCCCGCAGACACCGCCGCCTCCCCGGGTCGTCGGCGCGCTCGGCTGGATGCCGCCCGCCGCCCCTGCAGCCGCGGCTCGAGAACGACTGACGCGCGGGCGCGGCGCGGGGGTGCGGCGCGATCCAAGCCAGAGCGAGGCTGGCGACCCGCCGGCGCGCGCTCGGGGGCCGGCCCGGCGGGAGGGGCGGGGTCTCGCGCCAGCCGTCGGCGTCACCCGCGCACCTCCGCCAATCGCACTGCGGCCCGGAGGCTCGGCCCCGCCCCCCGAGATGCGGCTGGACGCGAGGCGGTCCCTGGCTGGCGAGAAAGCCGCGCCCTCCCCCTCACCTCACGCGCCGCGCGCGCGGCCTGGCTGTCGCGCGCTCCCGGCGCGCTGAGTCCTAAGGTCCTCTCCGCAGCCTCCGCACCAGAATCCCCGGGCTCCTGGGAGCTTTCCATCACTCCCCCCTTCACTACCCCTCGCCCACAAAAGGAACTCGGAAGCTAGATCTCTTATTAGTAGTACCCACTCCCCAAGACAACGTAACGTGAGCTTTATTTACCATCTCTATTTCTTTGGGTTCCCATATCCATAAATCCACCATCCACTGAGTCTTAGATGCATCAGCTTATTAAATCACAATAATTGGGCATTGTTTTTAATCTCCATTTTCAGGTGAAAAAAAAAATAGGCTCAGAAACTGAGCACTAGACTTTGTCTTAGGCTGTGCATCATTCATTCGCAAATATTTATTTTTCTCTCACTACTGTATGTAAACCACTGTTCTAGGCGTTGGATCTCCAACCATGTACACGGCAGACAGACATAATCCTAGTCTTTGGGCAACCAAACTCTAGAAATACCCAGGTCCCAAATCGAATAGGGCTATGCTGTGGAACAACTCTGGTCAGTATATCTTTCCTAGAGTCCAAGTTTACCAAAGTGGTCCCATGTCAGTTTTTGCTAGATTTAACTTATGGGGGAGATCGCTTCTGAAACATGAGATAGGGCTCCCCTCTGACTTCAAAGAAAAATGAGTTAAGCCAATCAAAAGTCAAAAAGGACAAGAGAACTAGTCTTAAAAATCAATGAATGCTTATTACATTCTTGGAATAGCTCTGTGAGCTAGGTCCTTTTCTTAATATTGTTAAGAAATATAACATTTTAGAGATGAAGAAATTGAGATTCAGGGAAGATAAGTGCCTTGCTAAAATCCGTCTAGTCAAGGCTATGGTTTTTCCTGTGATCATGTATGGATGTGAGAGTTGGACTGTGAAGAAGGCTGAGTGCCGAAGAATTGATGCTTTTGAAGTGTGGTGTTGGAGAAGACTCTTGAGAGTCCCTTGGACTGCAAGGAGATCCAACCAGTCCATTCTGAAGGAGATCAGCCCTGGGATTTCTTTGGAAGGAATGATGCTAAAGCTGAAACTCCAGTACTTTGGCCACCTCATGAGAAGAGTTGACTCATTGGAAAAGACTCTGATGCTGGGAGGGATTGGGGGCAGGAGGAGAAGGGGACGACAGAGGATGAGATGGCTGGATGGCATCACTGACTTGATGGACGTGAGTCTGAGTGAACTCTGGGAGTTGGTGATGGACAGGGAGGCCTGGCGTGCTGCGATTCATGGGGTCGCAAAGAGTCGGACACGACTGAGCAACTGAACTGAACTGAATAGGTGACAAATGAAAGATCTAATTTTACAATCTGAATTCTGAACCATTATTTTCTACTGACTACTAAAGAAGTTGAGGCCTAGAGGTCACATGGTGAACACTGCAGAAGCCAGAACAAGGGGCCACACGTCCTAGTTCAGCCACCAGCCCCAGGGCAGGAAGATCTGACCATCTTCTCATTCTCATCCCAGTCTACCCTAACAGAACCTTCCTATGGGTTCCTAGAGAGGGACAGTGTTTATGTGTCGTCTCTTAATATCTGGTCTCTGCTTTTTACCCAGGGAAGGTACTGATAGCCTTGGGCTGCCTTTGGAAAAGTAGGAGATAGTTTGTAAATTGCAGGGACCTAGGACACACCAGAGATGCCACGTAGTCCCTCCTTGACGTGTCAACAGATATTGCCCTCAAAGAGCCAGTAATCTAGCTTAGGAGACAGACAGGAATCAAGGAGTTACTGTTCTAGTAAGTGCTGAAGCTGAAGGACAGAGGTTCTGAGGGCGAATGACAGAGCACCTGACTCAGTGGACAAGGTAGGGTGCAGTCAGGGCAGGCTTCCTGAGATGAGCAAAGGGTGGCAAGAGGGAACTGGGAGAGTGTCCTAGGAAGATATACAGAAGGTGTCAGAAATGAGTTTGACTTTTCCAGGAACAGAGAGGAACACAGCTAATGTGACTGTTAGGGACAGTGTGGAAGGAAAGCTCCTGGGGTAGACCTTGCTGCAGAGCTCCAGGACTTTCTGGTAGCCTGGAATCTGCCTGGAGACCTCTGCAAAGGCCGCAGAAAATAAAACATAGCAGCTCCTATTTCCTGTAAAAGAAAGGGCAAAGAACGAAATTATTTCCTGCGGATGTGTGCCTGAGATGTTTACTAGGGATGGCAAAAATCAGAACGGATGTTGCTTTAAATAGGATGGTTGGAAAAGGGAGTAGGGTGACAGACTGTGGACTCACTCAGGAACCCCTGACTCAGGAGTGTCAGATTGGAATCTCTCTGTGAAACCTGGCTCAAGACCTCTTGACATCTCTGAGCTATCATTATTCCGTTTTTCTGGGGCACAGGGAGGTCAAGTCACTTGCCCAAGGTCACACGGCTCTAAACGCAAAAGCGGGACTTGCGATCTGACTTTCTAATGCCCAGGGGAGAACGTCCAGCGCCCAGGCGCAGCCCCAGTGTCCTGACTTAAGGACAGGTTTGGATGCGTGGACCGCAACCTCTTGGAAATCTGGACCCACGTGGGTCCACTACCCCGCGCCCCCGGCCAACCTGAGGGCGGGGCGAGGCTGCGAACCCTTGATGCCCTGGGCTGGTCCGAGGTCCCGCCCGCACAGCGGGCAGGTGCGCTGGCAGCTGCGCATGCGCGGCCTGCAGCCTCTGCAGAGCCGAGCGCCGGCCAGCTGCTGGGGGTGGGAAGAGTCCTGTGATTTACTCTCGAGTCACGTGACGGCGTAGAGCCTGCTTGCGGCTTGGCCACTGCGCCAGGAGCCGGGCAGGTGGGGAGACAGATGTAGAACGGAGATGGGAGAAGCTGGCAGTCAGGGAATGGCGACAGGGAGCTGCATGGAGGGACTGAGAATGAGGGAGGGAGGAGAGAGGGGCGGGGGCGGTGAAAGAGGGACCGAAGAGTAGGCATGGGGCGGACCAGGGAGAGACAAAAGCAACTGAGTGCAGCTGCCTCCGCCAAACCTGCTGATTTGGGCCCCCCACATACAAGGGGCCCATTGGAGTACCCTGGGTCCTGAGTCCGAGAATCCGCGACAGTCTCGGGCTTGCACCTGCCTCCCTTCTGCTTTTATGTTGCACCCGCCCCTCCATCCCGCGTTCACCCCCACTCCCTCCTCCTGGTGTCTGGGCCTTTATAGATTCTGCTGCATTCTTTTAAAAGCATTTTCTAAAGAATTCAACAAGATAATGTTTATAAGGTTCTTTATCTAGTAGCGGGAAACTATCAAGACCCAATACCCTTAAGCAACTTATATCGTTAAAAATGACAAAAGGAGTCTGCGTAAATCAGTGCTGAATATAGTTTTGGAGCGTTCCGGTGTCCTGCCTTTTTAGTTGCTGTAGTTCCACTGGCAGAGAATGAAAAAGTAATTGTTTCTAGCGCAGCCACCCGCCACCCCGCGCTGCCCCCCGCACACACCTACAAAGAGCCGTAGAGCCTGGAGTGCTTCTGTTTGGTACAACCTTGCTCGAAAGAATGTTAAGTTATTTTGTGTTTGTTTGAGGTCGGAACACAGTACCAAAACGGCTTTGTTTTTCAAAGCTTAGGCCAGAGTATCAAACTCAAAGGCCTATAGGGGCCAGGCAGATGTAACCATAGATGTGGCTAAAAGGGAAACACACGCTTAGTGGGGGTGGGAAGGAAGAGGTCCTAACTCAAGCTCCAACCACGGCTGTACATCCAGTGACCAAGGATCATGACTGTAAAAATTTCAGCATCTCCCAGTAAGTTGAACTGTTGTAATGGATTAATTTTTTTTTTAATAAATCACACTGGCTAAACAAAACACATCTGAGGGCCACATTAAGCCCCCAGGTTACCTGCATGCAAACTCTGGGGAGCTAATACCTCTTCCCAAGGGGGAGGTTGGATTCCCCCAAACAGCAGGTTCTAAGGGGCACTGACTTAGCCCACATGCACATAGAGTCTCTGAGTGGTTAGGGCTTTTAGGGAGCAGGGTGTGAGAGCCTGGGCACTGAGCATCAGGACCTTCCTCCATGACCTTGAGAGCCAGGAATGAATCCCTCTGCTCAGCCTGCTCTGGGGCAGCAGATTAGTGCCAACCACTTTTGAATGGACTGGTGAGCACTGTGGTGGCAGCCTCTGAACACAGCGGGTGTGAACATGTCAGTTTTGCCTGGACTGTGAAAGTCCCATAGCCCTGATACAGCCCAGTTTGAACAAGGGGCGAGCCACACAGAAGTACCCTTCAAATGAAGTCTCAGCAACCGCAAACAGCAGGGGGCTTCAACCAAATTGTATTCAATTCTGAGAAATAAAGAAATATGACATTGTTTACATCTTGTGTATCAGAGAACAGTTCTTGCTTTTTACCCATTAAATTGCCAGGGATCCCAGAGGAAGAAATGTTCATTCCAGCTGGAGAAATAATTTGGTGTAGATATGGTTTGCTTTTGACTGGTGGGGACAGAAAGCTTCACGGAAAAGGTGGCATTTGAGTTGAGCCTGGAGGCTGAGAGAGAACATTAAATCCAATCGAAGAAAAGAGCCTGGGCCCATGGTTCCCAAACTGCGAGGCAGCCTGGGGTGCCACAGCAGGTAGGAGCACAGTGGAATGTTTTAAATACCGGAGAGAAACACAATGATACTTAGCATGTGTTGGACACTGGAAACTACTGGCTGGAAGCAGTTCACAGTTTAACCATTAGACTCTGCTACAGTTGTTTCTATGACAGTATGTTTGGAAAGCTGAGTTTTCGACAATTGATATGGTTAAGAAACAAATAACTCATGATGATCTTTATGGAAGATCCACATCTGAGGAGTCGAATCAGATGTGATGGAGTCCAAAGTCTGAGAAGCTACAGATCTTTTTAGTAAGGAGTGGCGGTTAGTTTAGAATTATAATAAAATGAAAGAATACACTATGAGTCCATGCATAAGTTTCAGAAGCAGTCTAATCTGTGGCAATAGAAATCAGGATAATAACTATCTCTTGGAGGTGGAGAGCAAGAAGCATTGACTGGGAAGAGAAAAGTGGGAGCCCCTGGGGCTCTGGAAATGTTCTGTGTCTTGATCTGGGTGGTAGCAACGTAGGTGCATATTTATGTAAAAACTGACTGAGCTTCTCACTTAATTATGCACTTTATTGGATGTATATTACATGTCATTTTTTAAAAAGGGCTTCCTGGAAGATGTGTTGAAGTGCAACTTGAAACCAGTTTGGATGATTATAATCATGTATAGAATGCTTACCATATATCTATCAGGCATGCCATTTATTGAGTGCTTATGATACGTGAGACATTGTGTATTATATGTATTATTTTATTTAATCTTTACAGTGGTCCTAGAGGAGGTAAATACCCCTCCCATTTTATGGATGAGAAAACTGAGGTTTCAAGAACGCAGTTGACTTGCCTGGATTACACAGTCAGCCCAGGTTTGCCTTGTGGATGAAAATTCAATTAATAGTCAAAAAGGAAAAATAGAATTTTATTCAAGCCAAACTGAGGGTTGTAATGCAAGAGACAGACTCAGAAGCTTGGAGAACCATTCCACCTGTTAGAAGTCAAAGGTACAGTCATGTACATTTTTTAAGATGAAAAGGAGTACGTCAAGGCTGTATATTGTCACCCTGCTTATTTAACTTCTATGCAGAGTACATCATGAGAAATGCTGGGCTGGAAGAAGCACAAGCTGGAATCAAGATTGCCAGAAGAAATATCAATAACCTCAGATGACACCACCCTTATGGCAGAAAGTGAAGAGGAACTAAAAAGCCTCCTGATGAAAGTGAAAGCAGAGAGTGAAAAAGTTGGCTTCAAGCTCAACATTCAGAAAACGAAGATCATGGCATCTGGTCCCATCACTTCATGGCAAATAGATGGGGAAACTGTGGAAACAGTGTCAGACTTTATCTTTTTGGGCTCCAAAATCTCTGCCGATGGTGATTGCAGCCATGAAATTAAAAGACGCTTACTCCTTGGAATGAAAGTTATGACCAACCTAGACAGCATATTAAAAAGAAGAGATATTACTTTGCCAACAAAGGTCCACCTAGTCAAGGCTATGGTTTTTCCAGTGGTCATGTATGGATGTGAGAGTTGGACTGTGAAGAAAGCTGAGTGCCGAAGAATTGATGCTTTTGAACTGTGGTGTTGGAGAAGACTCTTGAGAGTCCCTTGGGCTGCAAGGAGATCCAACCAGTCCATCCTAAAGGAGATCAGTCCTGGGTGTTTACTGGAAGGACTGATGCTGAGGCTGAAACTCCAATCCTTTGGCCACCTCATGTGGAGAGTTGACTCATTGGAAAAGACCCTGATGCTGGGAGGGATTGGGGCAGGAGGAGAAGGGGACGACAGAGGATGAGATGGCTGGATGGCATCACAGACTCGATGGATGTGAGTCTGAGTGAACTCTGGGAGTTGGTGATGGACAGGGAGGCCTGGTGTACGATTCATGGAGTCGCAAAGAGTCGGACACGACTGAGTGACTGAACTGAATTGAACTGATCCTACATCACAGGGCTTCCCGAGTGGCTATCGTGGTGAAGAACCCACCTGCCAATGCAGGAGACATAAGAGACGAGGGTTCATTCCCTGGGGTGGGAGGATCCCCTGGGGGAGTGCATGGCAACCCACTCCAGTATTCATGCCTGGAGAATTCCATGGACAGAGGAGTTGGTGGGCTACAGTCCATGGAGTTGCAGAGTCAGACACGACTGAAGCCACTTGGCACATACACGTGCGTCATACATCAAAATGACACACTAATGTTTCACATCAAGTTCACCAAATGCATGTAGGCCAGGTAAGCCCAAACAAAGTGAGCAGTAAGTCACCATGACCCCTTACAGAACTGGGAAATAATGCTAGTCTTCTAACAGGTTACACTGCTGGCATCAGAAGAAAAGAAAAATAAATGATTTCTATAATCAAGTAGGCACTCCCATCTTTGAGGAGGTCTGGTTAATGGATAATGCAGAGACACTGCACCCTGAAGGAAAGGGAGGAGGCCCACACAGACACAGAGAGAATTTTGTGTTTAAATTTTCTTGTCCTGGGGCTTCCCTGGTGGCTCAGCAGTAAAGAAAGAATCCACCTGCCAATGCAGGAGGCACATGTTCGATCCCTGATCCGGGAAGATCCCACATGCTCTGAAGCAGTGAAGGCCCTGTGCTACAACTCCTGAGCCCGTGCTCCAGAGTCCATTCTCTGCAATAATGAGAGCAACCCCCACTCGCCACAACTAGAGAAAAGCCCTGGCGGCAGCGAAGACCCAGCACAGTCATAACTAAATAAATAAAATTATTTAAACAAATTTTCTTGTCCTGCCTTAAAATGTAAATTCTCTTTCATCAGTCTGACCCCAAGTCCAAGCTTTTGGGACCACCTGCTCCCACCTCCCCAGCTCCTTGGAAGAGGTAGGACTTCGGTTGCAGAGGATGAGGAAGGAAAAACCAGAGATGGCTCTGAGCAGAGATGGAGGGTACATGGCCCCTTGCAAAACTCTGTAATTAATTCTGGTTTTATAATTTTCTTCTTCTTCTTTTAGCCCTGCCGTGTGGCATTCGGGATCCTAGTTCTCCAACTAGAGATCAAACCCAAGAGCCCTGCAGTGGAAGCACAGGGTGTTACTGAACCACCGGGGAAGTCTGTTTTATTATTCTTAAAGAGAGCCCCCCATATTTGTTGAAGCTTTAAGCTCTGGCTCTGAGGGTGTCTGGGAGAACCGTTGCCCCGTCACTGGATTGCAGTGCATCCCAGCTCATGACAAGGTGTCCTGAGCTCTTCTTTAACAGAGGCACCCCTCCAGAATTAGTATTTGGTAAAGCAGACCCTGATAAGCTCTCAGTACCCCCGGTGGCACTAGTGGTAAAGAACCCACCTGCCGACGCAAGAGACATAAGAGACGAGGGTTCAACCCCTGGGTCAGGAAGATCCCCTGGAGGAGGGCATGGCAACCCACTCCAGTATTCTTGCCTGGAGAATCCCCATGGACAGAGAAGTCTGGCGGACTACAGTCCATGGGGTCACAAACAGCTGGATACGACTGAAGCGACTTAGCACACACAGCCTGAGAAAAGCAGGTATGCTTGCTCCCCCCGCCCAATTCAAATTAAACACATGCTGTCTTTCTGGTCCCTCTGGCTTCTGGCCTCCTCTCCCCTCCCCTCCTCCCTCCCTCCTTTCCTTCTGTCTACTGTCTTCCCACCTCACTTTTCCCCACTCACTCCTCTCCCTGACAGCAGCTGCCTTCCCACCTTACTCCACAGAATCAGGGCCAAGAGACTTCCCCACCCTGGTACAGACGGAGCTGGACTCTGAGCCTTGGTGGAGCCAGGAGTCCAGTGCTCAGGGTCCCGCCTTCCTGGATCCTCAGCCAGTCATTTCTTTCCTCTTTCCTGGACAGCAGTTTCCCCATTTCCCATATGCATAATCTGGTCCTCAGGCTCCTTGCCCTGAATCGCACCAGCTGCCTCTCCCTCTCTCTGAGTCAAGGGGGTTCCCCTTGGGGATCTGACTTTACTACCTGCCCACCCTGAAGGTATCTTAGGTGCTTATCCCTGGGTCAGGAGGGGAGACAGGCTTTGGTCCTGGGTCTCATTGTCCAGAGGCTCAAGGTTGACTACCCAGACCTGTAGGGCATCCCCAAGTGGAGTCCCTTTGTGAGGTCCTCTTAACCCCTACTTCTTTCCTCCTTCCCTTCCAGACTGTGACCCTCCCTCAGCTGTTGAGAAACCCCTCCTTATATGCACCACAGCCGTGCCCTGCTTTGAGCAGATGTTTCATATACAAAACCAAAATAGCAGTTATTTTGGTGAATGGATCCCCAACAATTTGAAGCCATCTGTTTGGGGCATCCCACCCTGGGGCCTAAAAATGCCTGCCGCCTTCCTTGGCAAGAGCACAACAGCCCAAGAGCAGTTGGAGCATATTTATAAGCAGTTCTCTGCCCTGTTTCGCTGAAAGGCTGCAAACACCCCCTACGCCCCCAGTCCTCCTGCTGATGGGGCCTCACAGGAGACAGGAGGCAGAACTTTGCATTCTGCATCCTGGGTTACAGCTTGCTTTTTTTCTTCTTGGAATTTTCTCCGATGCTAAAAAAAAAAAAAAAAAAGGCACCACCAAAAACCTCCTTTACTCTGAAGATGAAATCTCTTGCCATAGGACTCTTTCTCTGAAATCCACTTCTCACCACCTCACCATCCTTATTGCTGACCCAACTTTTGAACCTCATTCCTGCTAAAAGAATGCCCATCTCCTTCCTTGAGAAGCAAGGTCAAATCCTTTGCCATGCCCAGCATCTTTCCTGATTCCTGTGATTTCCCCTCTGACTGCTGCAGGAAAATCCTGGAATGATGTAACTGAACTATAGTGGGGTTGGGCTTTGTATATTTTTTCCTTCACTTTTCATCACCCAAGTCGCACAGTATACTTTTATTGTTAAAAGTGTCTCAATAGGGAAATGAATTCTTCATGCTAAACCTGCCTGAGACATGAAGTTGTAACCAGATAAAAATTGACATCCTTAAATATTTTTTATTATTAATAAAAGACCAAATATAAGTGAATCAAATATTCACTCTAAGAAATTAGAAAAATAGCAATCAAATAAAGGAAAGAAGGGGCTTTTCTGGTAGTCCAGTGGCTAAGACTCCATGCTCCCAATGCAGGGGCCCTGGGTTCAATTCCTGGTCAGAGAACTGAGAGTTCACATGCCACGGCTAAGACCCAGAGCAGCCAAACAAATAATTTAAAAATTAAAACATTCTCTTTTAATGTAAAAGAGAAGAGGAGAGAATGAGATGAAAGTTGACAGACATGAAGTAGGACCGATACTGAAAAGATAAATAAAATTTGTTTGAAAATACAAATAAAATGAGAAAAATCTTTATTAAAGACAAATCAAAACAAAAGAGAAAGCAAAAATCTGCAACATTAGGAGTGAGAAAGGCAGTATAAAAACAGATATGAATGCTATTAATCACTTAAAATATTATGGTAACATGAAATATCGAAAGGAAATGTTTTTCAGCAAAATATAAATGATCAAAATTGACCTAAGAAGTAGAAAATTTTAACAGACAGAACTATGGAAGAGATTAGAAAGATAAGTAAGGTGATTACATTCTGGTGGAGAAATTCACATGTTGAGGTATGGGGACATCATTTTAGCTTATATATGGTTCACCCTGAACTTGGTGTGAATTCAATCAGATTGACTCAAGGCCTATCAAACACACACAGCACATCTACTTTAATCATTACGGTAAGGAATGTCTGTTTGCTACCTAATTGCTCAGCGAACTTCACTCAATGCTCCGTCGCTGTTCAGTGGCTAAGTTGCATCCAACTCTTTGCAACCCCATGGACTACAACACTGCAGGTCTCCTTGTCCCTCACTACCTTCCAGAGTTTGCCCAAGTTCATGTCCGTTAACTCAGTGATGCTACCCAACCACCTCATCCTCTGCTGCCCTCTTCTCTTTTTGCCTTCAATCTTTCCCACTATCAGGGTCTTTTTTAAGGAGTCAGTTCTTCGAATCAGGTGGCCAAAGTACTGGAGCTTCAGCTTCAGCGTCAGTCCTTCCAATGAATATTCAGGGTTGATTTCCCTTAGGATTGACTTGTTTGATCTCCTTGCTTGAGGTCACCGAGAACTTGAGGCCACCCAGAATCCAATGCTCTGTGGCGACGTATATGGGAAGGAAATCCAAAACAGAGGGGATATATGTTTACACATGGATGACTCACTTTGCTGTACACTGGAGACCGGCACAACATTGTAAAGCAAACATACGCCGATAAAAATAATTTTTAAAAAAGAATGTTTATTTGGAAGATAAGAATATAGCATTCATGCTAACACTCCCTTGAAAATAAGCTTCCCTTCCCTGATACCAGGGTCCTGCTGTCTTGCTGTGTAAGTACTAAATCTGTCTATTGCAACCTTGAAGGAATGTAGTCCTGTCAAGTTGATGTATGTTCTTTGTTCTGTAAGTTAGAAAACTGTACTGGAAACCCACTTCAACAGAGCAGTCCTCAGAGCTATTGAGAGGCTCCTCCTGTGCTGTCATCCTCAGCTTGACTCCAATCAAACTCTTTCCTTTTCTTTATTATAGATTGATTATTGATTATTTCTGTCGACGTTGCTTGGAGTGGGCTTCAGGGTATCAGAGAAACCACCTGCAGTCACATAGAACCTACTTAAGATTTTTTTTTTTTTTTTTGGCCAGGTTGCTCAGCACTTGGGATCTTAGTTCCCTGACCGAGGATCAGACCTGCACCTGCCCCCTCAACACAGTGGAAGTGAGCCCCTTGAGCTCCGGGCTTCACAGCGCCCTTCAGATGCTTGGGCGAGTTCTATCTCATTATCTGAACCTCATTCTGGACAGCCTGAGTCGTTCTTTTTAATTGAAGTATAATTGATTTACAATATTGTGTAAATATTGTTGCAGGCGCAGCTGTATAGCAAAGTGATTCAGTTATACGTATATATGTATATATCTATATTCTTTTTGAAAAATTTTTTTATTATAGTTTATTGTAAGATAGTGAATATAGGTCCCTGTGCTATATAGTAGATCCTTGTTGTTTACTTTATATATGTTAACTTACATCTGTTAATTCCATCGGACAGTCCTGAGTTTAATCTGAGCTATTAAAATTTTAAGACTTGGATTCTTAAGAGGTATCAGTACCTTTCCTGGATGGTAGGGACCTGAAAGGACTGAAGCTGAAACTCCAGTACTTTGGCCACCTAATGTGAAGAGCCAGCTCATTAGAAAAGATCCTGATCCTGGGAAAGACTGAAGGCAGGAGGAGAAGGGGGCGACAGACGATAAGCTGGTTGGCTGGCATCACCGACTCAATGGACATGAGTTGGAGCAAGCTCTGGGAGATGGTGAAAGACAGAGAAGCCTGGTGTGCTACAGTCCAAGGGGCTGAAAATAGTTGAAACAACTGAAGCATCTGAACAACAAAGGACTTGGGGAGAATTTCCTAGGCAGGGACCTGGGGAGATGTTCCTAGACAGAGGAAGCCTAGAAGGAACTTTGGAATGAACTGGGTTGGGTGACCTTATTTAATTTGGCTTAAATTGGAAAGACTGTGTATATATGGTCTGAATAAACTGCTGTGGTGGTCTGGACAAACTGCGGTGGTGGTGGGGGTGGTTTAGTTGCCAGGTTGTGTCCGACTCTTGTGATCCCATGGACTGCAGCCCGCCAGGCTCCTCTGTCCACGGGATTCTCCAGGCAAGAATATTGGAGTGGGTTGCCATTTCCTTCTCCAGGGAATCTTCCCAGCCCAGGGATCGAACCCACGTCGCTCACATCTCCTGCATTGGCAGGCGGGGCGTCTTTACCACTAGCGCCACCTAGTGGGAAACCCTCGAAGAAACTATTTGACAACTGAAGAAGAGACTGAATTTGGTTCAGAAAAGGGTGTCCTTGGACAATAAGAACCTCTGTCAGTGTCTGAGGATTAACCCTGGTGATGAGCAGCGGTTCCAGAGGGTACCTGTTATTACACTTGAAGTTATTTACAGCTTTCCCAAGGATATACACACAAGCACTGAATATTCAGTGCTCGAAGTTCCTGCTGTGGATTTCGGCTGCAAGCTGAAGAAACCGAGGACGCAAAGAGCAGAACCAACTCAAGGGTGACACCTTGAGGAGCTAAGCTCACAAGCAGCACATGGATAACCTTGGAAATTGTTCAGACCTTATAAAAAGATGAAACTAAAAGAAAATGGGAAATCTCGCCTCTAAAGCTGGGCAGGAGAAGGCAATGGCAACCCACTCCGGTACTCTTGCCTGGAAAATCCCATGGATGGAGGGGCCTGGTGGGCTGCAGTCCATGGGGGTGCAAAGAGTCAGACACGACTGAGCGACTTTACTTTCACTTTTCACTTTCATGCATTGGAGAAGGAAATGGCAACCCACTTCAGTGTTCTTGCCTGGAGAATCCCAGGGACGGTGGAGCCTCGTGGGCTGCCATCTATGGGGTCGCACAGAGAAGGACACGACTGAAGTGACTTAGCAGCGGCAGCAGCAAAGCTGGGCAGCTTCTGGACAGGCAGCCACCCACTAGAACTCCAGCTGGCTTCCTGTACAACACCTGCAAAGTCCATACGATGCAAATAGTTGGTCAAATGGGAAGATCTAACAGAAGATAAATTATGTCTCGGGTGCTCAGTCACTTCAGCCATTTCTGACTCTTTGCGACCCTATGGACTATGGACTGTAGCCCATCAGGCTCTTCTGTTCATGGAATTTTCTAGGCGAGAATACTGGAGTGGGTTGCCATGTCCTCCTCCAGAGAATCTTCCCAATCCAGGGATCAAACTCCATCTCCTGCATTGCAGGCAGATTCTTTAATGCTGAGCCACCAGGGAAGCCTAGTCTGAAGTGGTCAAAATCTGGAACATTTGACTCACCAAAATTAGGTAACTGGCATGCACAATAGAAAAGAAGTCCTCTATTAAAATCACACTGATAGGATGGGGAGTGTACTTCTGTTGGTAGTTAGAAGCTTCCAAGCATGGTAATGATGCTGGCATCTTTGCAGGAAACTACCCGGAAGTTGTTAGAAACTGCTATTAAACTGGAGAAAAGCTCAGAACCTACCCTCTCCCACTCTCCTCCTCCTTCCTCTCCTTCATTGCCTTCATAGTCTCTCCTTTGTGAACTTCCATATCCTGACTTGTCTTCTCCACCTGCTCCTGCACCTCCAAGGGAGAAGCTGACTGGAAGAGGTGAGCATGCCTTTATGTATATTCCTTGGACTAGAACTGAACCTAAAAATGTAAGGATTTCTCAGACCCTTTACAAGATCCTTTAGGATTTGCTGGGGAATTTGATCTGACATTTAGGACATGTGAGCTAGGATATTCAGATTTATCTCAGCTTGTGCATTTGCTAGTATTTGAGAATGAAGCTGAAGAATGGCCACAAGAGGCAGAATGGAAGCTGCCTATGGAAGATTTTCGCAAGCGTGAGCCTGCAGAGTTTCACAGATGTAGAGAACTTACTCATATCTTGTGCCAAGACAGCCCCAAAATTTTTCCTAGGAGAACAGATTGGGCAAAGATCCACCAATGTAAACAAAAGCCTGGAGAAGCTACTTTGCTCGGAGTGGTTTGAGAAAACTTTCAATGAGCACTCCAGAATGGCCCCGAAGAGTTTTCAAAACCATCAGAATGGTGCTTCCCTGGTGGCTCAGTGGAAAAGAATTACTTGCCAATGCAGGAGGCACAGATTCGATCCCTGGCCTGGGAAGATCTCATATGCCGAGGAGCAACTAAGCTGGCGAGCCACAGCTACTGAGGCTGTGGTCTGGAGCCTGGGAGCCCAAACTACTGAGCCCACACACCACATCTGCTGAAGCCTGCGTGCCCTAGAGCCAGTGCTCCTCAATAAAAGAAGCCACCGCGATGAGAAGCCAGCACACCACGGCAACTAGAGAGCAGCCCTACTCTCTGCAACTAGAGAAAAGCCCTCATGGCAGTGAAGACCCAGAGCAGCCAAAAATACGTAAATTTAAAAAATTATTTTAAAAATCATCAGAATGATCCAGTTCTGAATTTCATCTTTTTAGGGACTTCCCTGGCAGGCGAGTTGAAGCGGTTAGGCGTCATTTTGGGAGGCTCTGAAGAGCTCCGGTACCATATATAGACCTTTATGACTGGGTGCAGAAAAGAATTCAGCGAGAGGCCAAGTGATAGATAAGAAGTGACTCAGTAGAATAGGATGCTTGTGAAGGCTTCCGAGTGGGTGGGCGAGGGGGTGCTGCACCCTGAGAGATTACTGGGCTACAGTTTTGTAATCAAAGGAAAAGCGGGGAGGGGGAGAAGAACTTCTGTGTCTTTCTTGAGCAGACGTCATGCTTCTATCATCAGTTCTACCTCCAAGTTGAGCAAGGGCGTTTTCTTGTCCCTACATGGTGAAGCTAGGTCCGCAGGTCATTGTTTTTTACGTGTGCGGAGAGCATGTCTGAGGGATCATTAACTTAACTGAGCTCACTGGGCAGGAAGTAGGGCTCACACCACCATTGTTTTATTCTTTGGGGGCATATCTTGTGCTTCTGTTGTGTGGTTTTGTTGCTAAGCAAGCCTGTTTGGTTTTGTGGTTAAGCAAACCTGCTTTCTTGAGTAATCCTTAACGTACAGGGGTCTCTCATAGTTTTCTACTTACAATCCCCTAGTGGGATTAACTATTTAATCACCTATTTGTCCCCTTACTCCATCCCTATCGCAGTGGTTAAGACTAAGCCTTCCAATGCAGGGGGTGTGGGTTCCACCCCTGGTTGGGGAGCTAGGATTCCACGTGCCTTGTGGCCAAAAAACCGAAACATAAAACAGAAATAGCATTATAACAAATTCAATAGATACCTTAACATGGCCCACATTTAAAAAATAAATAATCTTTTTAGAAGGATTAGATGAAGAATTGGCAAAGCTAGTTAAAAGGCATGAACCAGACTGGGCCACAGTACACACCGATACACTTGTCACTATTACAGACAAGCTGTCTAAAATCTTCCAAAAGAAAGAAAGAAAGGAAAAGAGTCACTAACGTCAAGAATGTACAACTGCAACAGCTTAGGGGCTCTATGAAAATACCTTTTTCTAATTCTGGCCAAAAATGAAATAACCATACTTGTTTTTATTGCAAGAGATCTGGTTATTTCAAATGAGATTGCCATAAATTTCAGTGGGATTTGGAACATGGCAAAACTGAAAAGGAATAGGTGTGCTCTGAGGATCATCAGAGGGCCTTCCTCCTCCTCCTCCTCCTCTTTCTCAGTGCATTAGGGGAAATCAAAATAACAACTGGAGGGAAAACTTCAAAAGCCCTTGTAGATGCTGGGGCTCCGTTATCGATTCTTGAAAGTGAAAGTTGCTCAGTCATGTCCAACTCTTTGCAACCCCATGGACTATACAGTCCATGGAATTCTCCAGGCCAGAAATACTGGAATGGGTAGCCTTTCCCTTCTCCAGGGGATCTTCCCAACCCAGGGATCAAACCCAGGTCTCCTGCATTGCAGGTGGATTCTTTACCAGCTGAGCCACCAGGGAAGCCCAAGAATACTGGAGTGGGTAGCCTATCCCTTCTCCAGGGGATCTTCCCTACCTAGGAATCGAACTGGGGTCTCCTGCATTGCAGGTGGATTCTTTACCAACTGAATTATCAGGGAAGCCCTACCCTTATTCCCTATCCTCTCCCTCTGAGTAAACAATCAGTTCAAATAGTAGAGGTTTCTCATTTATCTATGCAAGTTTAAAAATCAGAATCTATGATCTTTCAGTTAGAAACTATCACAGGGAAATATGTTTCTTCTAGCAAAATGTGCCACAATTCACTTAATAGGATGAGAACTTTTTAAAGCCTACAATGCGTCTATAGCCTTTTCACTGGAAGGTGAAATGTTTCTAGACTCTGAAAGTTTAGATGCTGATCCAAATCTGTTACTGAAACGTTGATGATTATAAAATCAATGGCTCAAACAGACCAAGAAAAAAGTTGATGACCTGTTGTCACAAGTGCCTAAAGAATTATAATCTTCTTCCTCGGATATTAGAAAAATTAAACCAGCTACTCCAGGAAGATGAGGGGGCGACAGAGCATGAGATGGTTGGATGGCATCACTGATTCAATGGACATGAGTCTGAGCAAACTCTGGGAGATAGTGAAGGACAGGGAAGCCTGGTGTGCTGCAGTCCACGGGGTCGCATAGAGTTGGACATGACTCAGCAACTGAACAACAACTCCTGGTAAGATGACTGTTAATAACTCTAAACCTCTACCTAATATTCAATAGTAGCCACTTTAATCATGGGCATCAAATGATATATAGTGGTAGTGAAAGTCGCTCAGTAGTGTTTGACTCTTTGTGACCCCATGGACTACCTACCGTCTGTGGAATTCTCCAGGCCAGAATACTGGAGTGGGTAGCCTTTTCCTTCTCCAGGTGATCTTCCCAATCCAGGGATTGAACCCAGGTCTCCTGCATTGCAGGTGGATTCTTTACCAGCTGAGCCACAAGGGAAGCCCATCAAATGAAATAAGGCCTATTATTTACGAATTTCTTAAGAGGAGACTTGTAAATCCTTGTACCAGCCCTTATAATGCACTTACCTTAGCAGTCTGTGTGTGTGTGTTCAGTCGTGTCTGACTCTTTGCAACCCTTTGGACTGTAGCCCACCTGGCTCCTCTGCCCATGGAATTTTCCAGGCAAGAATACTGGAGTAGGTTTCCATTTTCTCTTCTGGAGGATCTTTCTGACCTCAGGGATTGAATCTGCATATCCTGTGTCTCCTGCCTTATAGGCAGATTCTTTACCATTGAATCATTGGGGAAGCCCCATCTTAGCAGTGAGAGACCCAAATGGGAAAGGCTGGAGATTTATTCTCAAGATCTGAGAGCTATAAACAATATTTATGGGACTTCACTGGTGGCCCAGTGGTTAAGAATCCGCCTGCCAATTCAGAGGACATGGATTTGATCCCCAGTCCGGGAAGATCCCACATGCTGCAGAGCAACTAAGCCCGTGCGTCATAGCTACTAAGCCCACGCTCTGGAGCCTGTGTTCGGAACGAAACGAGAAGCCACTGCAGTGAGAAGCCAGCACACTGCAACGAAGAGTACCCCCACTCGCCGTAACTAGAGGAAGCCCTCGAGCAGCAGCAAAGACCAAGCACAGCCAAAAATAAATAGATATTTTTTAGGCCATGTGATTGAAAAAAGAAAATAGTGTGATTCCCTGACATCCTGTGGTCCCAGACTCACACACACGGCTCTCAGCCACTCCAACTGATAGCTATTTTTTAGTAATTGATTTATGCAGCACCTTCTTAAGTATCCCTGTGGGAAAAAATAGCTGATACCTTTTTGCCTTCACTTGGGAAGCTCCTTGATGTACCTGGACAGTTATGCCACAAGGCTATGCTGAAAGTCCTACTTTGTTACCGTTGTTTAGTCGATAAGTCATGTTTGGCTCTTTTGCAACCTCAGGGACTATAGCCCGCTGGGTTCCTGTGTCCATTGGGGAAGCCCCACCAACACAGTTGGCAATTATTAAAACATCAGAGCATTCAAAATCTGACACTGTGGAAGCTAAAGGGAATCAGCTTGCTGATGCCGCAGCCAAACAGCTTTAAAAACTCATCTTGTTCATCCTTGAGACTGTCCACTGTTCTCTGTTAATCCTGCTAATCCAGTAACAGACTTCCTTCTACAGGCTCAAGAAATTGTCCCTAAAGTAGAGAAATAGATACTGCAACAAAAGAGGGGAATTTTTGACCTTGTCACACAAATATGGGTTGGACTTGATTTATTAAAAAAAATTTTTTCCCCTGGTGGTACAGTAGAAAAGAATCTGCCTGCCAATGCAGGGGACACAGAGGTTCCATCTGGTCTGGGAAGATCCCATAGGCCACTGAGCAATTAAGCCCATGAGCCACAGCTATAAAGGCTTTGCTCCAGAACCCACGAGCTCCAACTAGAGAAAGCCCGCACACAACAACGAAGACCCAGAGCAGAACAGCCACCACAAATAAATAAATGTTAAAAATCAAAGGAAACTGAAACAACAGCAACAGACCTTACGGTGCCTGGTGGTGGTGGTTTAGCTGCTAAGTCGTGTCCAGCTCTTTCAACCCCATGGACTATAACCTGCTAGGCCACTCTGTTCATGGGATTTCCCAGGCAAGAACACTGGAGTGGGTTGCCATTTCCTTCTCCATTATAGTGTCTGTTGGAGCACAATTGTCATTACTCCAGTATGTACTTTAAAAATGTATATATATTTATTTGGTCTTAGTTGTAGCATGTGGGATCTAGTTCCCTGGCCAGGGATTGAACCTGGGCCCCCTGCATTGGGAGCATGGAATATTAATTATTGGACCACCAGGGAAGTCCCCAGCATGTATATTATTTAACATAGGGCACCTGAGAAAATTGTCTTATGGAGAAAACAGTATTTTTGGAAGCTTTCTCCCATGGTGGCTGATAAAGTATATGCTCATTGTACTATATGCCCTAAATACCCTCTTGAAAAGCCACTTTATGGGTCACAAGGCCACTTGCCCCTTCCTAAGGGACCCTTTGACATATAAATGTCACCATCTCAAAGATATAGATATGTCTTAGTAGTGATCTGTGTGTTTTTACACGAGGTTGAAGTTTTTCCATGCAAGAGACCAACAGCTTTAACAATAGGTAAATTGTTACTGGAGAGGATAATTCCTATCTGGGAAATTCCTTCCAAGTTAGATAGTGACTAGGGAAACTCAGAAGGCAATGGCACCCCACTTCAGTACTCTTGCCTGGAAAATCCCATGGACGGAGGAGCCTGGTGGGCTTCAGTCCATGGGGTCGCTAAGAGTCGGGCACGACTGAGCGACTTCACTTTTCACTTTTCACTTTCATGCATTGGAGAAGGAAATGGCAACCCACTCCAGTGCTCCTGCCTGGAGAATCCCAGAGACAGTGGGCCCCCGTCTATAGGGTCGCACAGACTCGGACACGACTGAAGCGACTTAGCAGCAGCAGGGAAACTCACACTGCCACACACGTAATTAAATCTATTTGTAACATGTAGCCAACGATGCAGCATTTTCACTGCAGTCCTCACCCACAATCTTCAGGGTAAAAGGAACGAGCAGCTCTATCAGAACTCAATTGGCAGGCTTCCCCGGTGGTCTAGAGGTTAAGAGTCTGCCTGCCAATGCAGGGGACACAGGTTTGATTCCTTGTTTGGGAAGATCTCACATGCCGCAGGGGCAGCTAAGCGTGTGTGCTGCAACTACTGAAGCCCTCCCTAGAGCCTGTGCTCACCAATAAGAGAAGCCACTGCAATGAGGAGCCCAAGCACCACGACTAGAGAGTAGCCCCTGCTCACCACAACTAGGGAAAGCCCTCGCACAGCAATACCCAGCACAGCCAAAAATGAATAAATAAATAAATTTAAAAGTATCTTAAAAAAAAAAAAAACCTCAACTGGCAAAACATTCAGGAGCTTTTCATCTCCCATGGCCAAAAACTCTTCTGTTAGTGCTTCTCAACCTTAGATCTTCATCTTTTGGTAAACACCAGCTGTCTCCTTCTGAAATGACAGCACAATGGCTTAAGTGCCTGGATGAAGGGATATACGAACCAACCTCAGGCTTCCCTGGTGAGTCAGATGGTAAAGAATCTGGCTGCAATGCAGGAGATGTAGGTTCAATCCCTGCGTTAGGAAGATCCCCTGGAGAAGGGAATGGCTACCCACTCCAGTATTCTTGCTTGGAGAATTCCATGGACAGAGGAGCCTGGCAGGCTGTATGGGGTCACAAAGAGTCGGACACGACCAAGTGATGAACACATACGCACACATGACCAATCTTACTCAAGGGAGATGTATTACATTACTGTCAAAGTCTTATTAAGGCACTTACATGAAAAGTTGATAGGTAACTTCTTTCACAGTGAGTTTTCTGGAAACAAAGATCTTAAAGATCATGGATTATAACCTGGAGATTTTGTCTATTGGAAAAGACATCAGATAGGGACTTCCCTGGTGGTCTAGTGGCCAATCCTGTGTGTTCCTAGTGGAAGGGGCCTGGGGTTCAATCCCTGGTCAGGGGACTAGACCCACATGTCACAACTAAAGATCCTGTGTGTTGCAACTAGGACCTGGTACAGCCAAATACATAAATAAATATATATATTTTAAAAAGACATCAGATAAAAGATTCTTTGCAGCCATGTTGGAAAGGACCTTACCTGGTATCATTAGCTAATCTGTGCACTGCCAAACGAAAAAGCGCGTAGACACGTGGATTCACATTTCACATTGAAAAAACCCTCCCCCCCTTGATTGGACTTTGACCCTTGTTTCGGACACCCAGTTTCAATCGATTAAGGCAAGTACCACCAAACAAAGATGAGAAGAAAACAATAGCAGCAGCAGACAGCTAACCCAAGAGTCCAGACCAGGCCTATAACCCTCAATCTTGTCAGTACTTTGGGACTGTTTTTAAAAAAATTTGTATTTACCGCACCTATACTCTTGACCCCTTTATAATAACAACCAGCAAGCCCTTCCCCATATTCTCTTTAATCTTACAGCCTCTCCTGATTTCTTTGCTGCTTTGCATCTGTTCGGTTCCCTCTTGTCCTTAGGAAGGCAAAGCTATTGTACAAGTGTCTCAGCCTCTTGCTGCCTCTGGATATTTTCCCAAGTGCTCTTCCCTTACGGGATCCTTTGTGAGAAATGATGACTCCCTAGCTGTGGTCATCACCAGTTTCACCACGATACCTATCTTTACTGTGACTCATAAAGAAATAAAATTTTTCACATCTTGATATATAGGGAAGTTATTTTGGCCTATACGTGGCTCACTCTGAACTTTGTGGGAAGTAAAACAGCTTGACCCACGGCCTTTCAAAAGCAAACAGCATGTCTACGTCAACAATTAAGGCGAAGAATGTCCCTTTTGAAGATAAGGATAAATAACACCCTTCCTATGGCGTCCATGTTAACATTCCGTCAAAGATAAGGTTCCCTTCCCAGACTCCAGGGCCCTACTGCCTATTTATATATCAAATCTGTCTTTTTTGAAATCTCGAAGGAATGTGGTTCTGTCAATTTGGTGTATGTTCTATTTTCTGGTAAGGTAGGGGACTGTGCTGAAAACCATGCTTCAACAGAGCGATCCTCAGAGCTGCTGAGAGGCTCTTCCTGGGTTGAAAGTGAAAGTGAAGTCGCTCAGTCGTGTCCGACTCTTTGCGACCCGTGGACTGTAGCCCACCAAGCCTCTCCGTCCATGGGATTCTCTAGGCAAGAATACTAGAGTGGGTTGCCATTTCCTGGGTTATTTGTCCTCAAATTGATTGGACCCAGACTCTTTCCTATTCTTTGTTATAAATCAATTATTGTTTATTTCCACTGACAAGTCCAAAAGACTCCAAGTCAGTAGAGGTCAGACTAACAAAAGTACCTTCTAAGATGATGCAATGGTAAAAATACAACCAGCCATGTAGTATTATAGCCCAAAGTATTCAACCTAAGTCCAATCATGTTAAACAGACAGACAAATCAAGATGGTGGGATATTGTGCAAGACAACTGACCTGGACTCTTTAAAAAAAATCAAAGTCATGAAAGGGGAAAATAAAAGGCAAAACTGTTCTAGGTTGAAGATTAAAGAGATGTGACAACCAAAGGCACTGGAGAGTCTTTGATTAGATCCTGGAGTTAAAAAGCCATACCTGGCTTTTTACAATGTCCATAAAAGGTCATTCTGGGGACAGTTCTAGACATCTGGATATAGACAGTATACTAGATAATATTGTTATATCTAGTTCCTGCTGGGTAGGATAACGGAATTTTCCTGTTGAGATAATGGAATTTTGTTTGTGTAGGGGAATGTCCTAGACCTTAAGAGATAACTTTAAAAAAAAAATGTGGTTAGGTCATTTAATGATGTATGTAAGTCAAATCATTACAATGTACACATTAAACATACGGTGCTGTATATCAGTTATATCTCAATAAAACTAGAAGATTAAGAAGTGAATTAAAAATGTAGTTAGGGGCTTACCTGATGGTTCAGTGGTTAAGAGTCCGCCTTGCAATGCAGGGGACACCAGTTTGATCCATGGTCTGGGAAGATCCCATGCGGTGTGGAGCAACTAAGCCCGTGTGTCACACCTACTGAAACCTGTGCTCTGGAGCCCATGCTCCACAATAAGAGAAACCTCCACAGCCGGAGAAGGCTCCGCAATGAGAAGCCCGAGCACTGCAGTGAAGAGTAGCTCCCACGCTCCGCAACCAGAGAAAGCCTGCAAAGCAAAGACCGGTCCAGTTCAGTTCAGCTCAATCGTGTCCGACTCTTTACGACCCCATGGACTGCAGCACACCAGTCCTCCCTGTCCATCACCAACTCCTGGCGTTTACTCAAGCTCATGTCCATTGAGTCGGTGATGCCATCCAACCATCTCACCCTCTGTTGTCCCCTTCTCCTCCTGTCCTCAGTCTTTCCCAGCATCAGGATCTTTTCCAATGAATCTGTTCTTCACATCAGGTGGCCAAAGGATTGAAGTTTCAGCTTTGGCATCAGTCTTTCCAATGAATATTCTGGACTGATTTCCTTTAGGATGGACAGGTTGGATCTCCTGTCCAAGGGAAACTCTCCTGCCAAGAGACTCTCAAGAGTCTTCTCCAACACCACACTTCAAAAGCATCAATTATTGGGCACTCAGCTTTCTTTATAGTCCAACTCTCACATCCATACTACTGGAAAAACCATAGCTTTGACTAGACAGACCTTTGTTGGCAAAGTTACGTCTCTGCTTTTTCACATGCAGCACAGCCATAAATAAACAGCTTTTTCAAAAAAGCATGTTTTAAAAAAATATAGTTAGGAATGAAGTGTTTGATGTTTGTATTTCACCTTTCAAGTAGCTGAGCAAAAAGTTTTTAAGTGTGTGTGTGTGTGTGTGTGTGTGTGTGTGTGTGTGTGTTTGGTCCAGAGAATCAGGGCCACTGTGAATGACATAGAATACAGGATTGGTAATAGGGACTAGATCTTATGCAATTGCAGATGCTGGTAGAACAGATTGTGCAAGGCCTCTATACCTGCCAGTAGTTGGAAAGGAGAAAAGGACATGAAGTGGGAGAGAATAAGAACAAACTGGAGCTCACATCTGTCTTCCTCCGTTTCCAACCTCAGTGATGCAGGTGACCTTAGGGAGAACTTGTGTCCTTACCTCAGAGCTGTACACATACCTGGGCCAGGACTCAGAGAAGCAAAAGGAGGTGGCCTAGCTGGAACCAGGGCAACTTTAAGTCCAGGTGCTGCCCCAAAACCAGCAAGGCAAGTTAGCAGCTCAGTGACAATCACATGCCAGCTATAACAGAGCCTGAGGCCTTTCAGTTCAGTTCAGTTCATTTCAGTTGCTCAGTCGTGTCCAACTCTTTGCAACCCCATGAATCGCAGCACGCCAGGCCTCCCTGTCCATCACTAACTCTCGGAGTTCACTCAGACTGAAATCCATCGAGTCAGTGATGCCATCCAGCCATCTCATCCTCTGTCGTCCCCTTCTCCTCCTGCCCCTAATCCCTCCCAGCATCAGAGTCTTTTCCAAAGAGTCAACTCTTCACATGAGGTGGCCAAAGTACTGGAGTTTCAGCTTCAATATCATTCCCTCCAAAGAAATCCCAGGGCTGATCTCCTTCAGAATGGAAAGGAGATCTGATTGGATCTCCTTGCAGTCCAAGGGACTCTCAAGAGTCTTCTCCAACACCACAGTTCAAAAATATCAGTTCTTTGGTGCTCAGTTTTCTTTACAGTCCAACTCTCACATCCATGCATGACCGCTGGAAAAACCATAGCTTTGACTAGATGGACCTTTTTTGGCAAAGTAATGTCTCTGCTTTTAATATGCTGTCTAGGTTGGTCACAGCTTTTCTTCCAAGGAGCAAGCATCTTTTAACTTCATGGCTGCAGTTACCATCTACAGTGATTTTGGAGCCCCAAAATAAAGTCTCTCACTGTTGCCATTTCCTTACAGTTTAGCAACAGACCACAAGGATCTTTGGAGATAGAGATTAGAATACTGCTCACCTTTGTGGAAAGAGGGAACTAGGTGGGTTTCCAGGGCTGGACATTTTCAGTATATTGATCTGGGTGGGTGTTACACAGGTGATTACATATATAAAAAGGTATCAAGCTGTACATTTCAGATTGTGCAATTTACTGTATAATAAGAAAAAAAGATCACCCTAGTTTCTGCGTGGCTTCCTTTGTGCTTGCTCAGTGGTGTGGGTCTCTTTGCAACCCCATGGACTATAGCTCTCCAGGCTCCTCTGTCCGTGGGATTTCCCAGGCAAGAATAGTGAAGTGGGTTGCCCTTTCATCCTCCAGTGGATCTTCCCCACCCTGGGATGAAACTGGCATCTTCCCCACCCAGGGATCAAACCAACATCTCCTGTGTCTCCTGCATTAGCAGGCACCTTGGTAGCAACGGGCTCAGTGGTAAAAGAATCCACCTGCCAATGTGGGAGAGGTGGGTTCCATGGAGTGGCAAAGGGTCAGACGTGACTTAGTGACTGAGCACACAGCTTGTGCCTGTGTCCAGACAACAGAGACACCATCTGGGCAGCTATGGCAAAACGGAGGGGAGGTGGGGGGACCAGCCTGGTGGAACCACAGTGGGTTGAATTGAGAGCAAGAGGGGTCTTCAGGGTGAGCCCCAGTGGAACAGCTGGTCAGTGGCACCAGTGACCGAGATGGGAGGTCTGGGAGAAGAGTGGGACCTCTGGACACCTGCCCAGTCCGCATTTCCTGGGGTGCTGCAGAAGTCAGATTTCCCTTCACGGCTGCATCCAGGTCACCACCAGGGGGCAATGGGTTCCTTCGTGCCCCCCAAGGCAGCCTGAATCCTGCCGCCGCATTGTCTGGCCTGGGAGCAGCTGTGGAGCGCGGCGTCTGGGTGGCCGCCAAACCCCCTGGGGCCAGGACACCGTGTACTCCTTGCAAAAGAATCTTGCGGGATGGGGAGGGAAGGAAATTAAGTCCTAAAACCCTGGAATCTGAAAGTTGTGACTCTAGTCCTTCTGCGGCCCCCGTGTTCGCTCCCAAGGGAGTCAGGCTCTGTAAGGAGGTCACAAGGTCTTGCTGCTGACCCTGCCCCTCCACCTCGTCTGCCTCCACTCAACCCCAGCCTCAACCTCGGGGAAGAAAGAGGCTTCCTGCCTTCCTCTCCCACACGTGCTGTTGCTGTGCCCTCTCTTCTCTGGGTATCCTACACATCCCTCAGGGGTCACTTCTTCCAGGACCCTTTCCTTTTTTTTACCATGAAAATATATCCTGATGATCATAAGTCAGTAAGACCAGCACAGACAGACAGAGACAGGGCTAAGAATGGGTTGTATGTTTAAAGCACAACCACAGGCACATACTAGCTGGGGCTGGGGAGCTCAGGGTCTAGTCAAACCACCACCGGAACCCCAGAGACCTCCCTTCCCCGACCTCCTTCTGGGGCTGCCTCGCTTCCTCCGTATGCTGGTGTGCGCTCAGTCGCGTCAGTTGTATCCGATTCTGTGCGACGCCGTGGACTGCAGCCTGCAAGGCTCCTCTGTCCATGGGATTCTCCAGGCAAGAATACTGGAGTGGGTCGCCATGGCATTCTCCAGGGGATCTTCCCGACCCAGGAATTGAACCCGTGTCTCTTACTTCTCCTGGAGTGGCAAGTGGGTTCTTTAGCACTAGCGCCCCCTGGGATACCCTTCAATTCCTCCGGAAGCCTTCAAAATCTGAGCTCAACTCAGGAAGGACCGGGTGAGTCGGCATCCAGTGGCCTGAGTCAGAGCCTCAGTCCTCCTGTGAAGGACCCTTTCCTGACCCCAAATCTGGATCTGAGTTGCCCCATCTAATTCTCCCATCGTACCACCGCTTTCTCTCTAAATTAAATTAGTCAGTCTACCTGTCTGATCCCTCAGCTTGTCTGTGGCTCTGAAAGGCAGCGCAGGACCTGGAATGGGCTTCAGGATTCTTTGCTGAATAAATGAAGGGACAGATGAATCTGAGTGAGTAAGCAACCTCTTATAGGTAAGAGGATAGCATCTCAGTTCATCCATCTGGTGTTTTGAATGTTGGTTCAAGTATGGGCACTGACACTTCAAAAAGCTGTATGACCTTAGCAACCATCTTAACCTCTCTGGGTCCTAGTCTCTTTATCCAGATATCACAGTTATTGTAAAGATTCAATGATAGGATGTATGTCAGTCCCTTAGCTTCAAGTTGGCACATAGTATACACTCAGAAAAAAAAAAGACAATTTGTTTTGTATGTGTGGTTAGAAAAAAATGTAAGTAGATGTGCGTGTATGTACGCAATTGTATCTGTTTATGTAGGCTACACAATAAATTGTTAGCTAATGCCAAGGGTATTAGCCATATTCACTGGAAGGAATGATGCTGAAGCTGAAACTCCAATCCTTTGGCCACCAATGTGAAGAATTGACTTCTTGGAAAAGACCCTGATGCTGGCAGGAGGAGAAGGGGACAACAGAGGATGAGATGGTTGGATGGCAGCACAGAATCGATGGGCATGAGTTTGAGCAAGCTCTGGGAGTTGGTGATGGACGGGGAGCCCGGTGTGCTGCAGCCCATGAGGCTGCAAAGAATCAGACACGAGTGAGCAACTGAACTGAACTGAATGCCAGAGGGGAAAATGGGAGGGAAAGTGAAAATTTTTTTCATTTTGTACTTTATAGGATGCTTCTGTAGTTGAATGTCTTACATTAAGCTTGTTTTACTTTTGTAATAACACAAAATTTAAATGAAAAATGAAATCCAACAGCATATGACAGCATATCATTATTATTAGTCATACAGGAGATGCAAATAAAACCACCACGAGATAACCCGGCTCACCCCCAGAAAGGCTAAATTAAAAGGCTTCACCATACCAAATGTTGGCAAGAATGTGGAGCAACTGGAACTCTCATGCATTGTTGGTAGGGGTGTAAATGGTACCACCATCTTGAAAAATGCTTGACAGCTTCTAGTAAGAGGCATTCTTACCTATGAACCAGAAATTCCACTCCTCGCTGTGACCCAGTCAGCAAGAGAAAAACATATGTCTACAAAAAGCCTTATACACAAATGTTCACAGCATCTTTGTTTATAATAGCCGAAACCTGGAAGCAACCCAGATGACCATCAACAGGAGGATGGGTAAACACTTTGTAGCATATCCATACAGTGGAGTACCAAACAACCATAAAAAGAATGAGCTACCTATAGAAGTAACAACATAGATTAATCTTGGAAAGATAATGTAGAACAAAAGAAGCCACCACACAAAGGAACACGTGTTGCCTTGTTTAATTCCACTGATGTGAAGTTCTAGGATAAACAAGCTGATTTATGGAAGAATGTGGACTGGCCCAAGAGAACATTCTGGGGTGCTGGAAGTATCTCATATCTTGATCTGGGTGATGGTTAAGCCCACATATTTGTTGCTGTTGCCTAGGTGCTGAGTCGTGTCCTGCTCTTTTGCAACCCCACGAACTGTAGCCCGGCAGGTTCCTCTCTCCATGGAATATCCCAGGTGGGTTGCCATTTCTTCCTGACCCAGGGATCAAACCCTCATCTTCTGCACTGGCAGACAGATTCTTTACCACTGAGCCACCAGGGAAGCCCTATACCCAAGTATCTACATGGATAAAAATCAATCGAGCTATGCATAGATGTTCACAATAGGTTTATTTGTAATAGCTCAAATCTGGAGAAAACTCAAACGGCCATCAATAGGTGAATTGATTAAAAAACCATAGTACATACACAGAGTGTAATACAAGCCAGCAATAAAAAAGACTGAACTATTAATGTACCAAACACCCTGGATGAATCTCAATGATACTGAGTTTGAAAGTCAGACAAAAGAAGAGTATACTGTATAGTTCCATTTTTTAAAAATTCTAGAAGATGCAGACTAAGCTGAAGTGATGGAAATCAGATCAGTGGCAGGTGGGAGAGGGAGGGGGAATCACAAAGGTGCAGAAGGAAACTTTTCGGGGTGATGAGTATGTTTCTTTTCTCTATTGTGGTGATGGTTCTGTGGTTGTGTGCGTACACCAAAGATCATTAAACGGTATGCTTTAAGTATGTGCAGTTTATCAATACTTCAATAAAGCTGCAAAAATATTTTTAAAAATTCAGTGAGAGTTTTGCAGCTGATGTACGTAAATCATGCATCAAGAAATAAAATAGGAAAAAAGAAGCTGTACTTCTGGCCCTATTACCCAAATTGGCTGGAGAAGGAAATGGCAACCCCACTCCAATATTCCTGCCCAGAAAATCCCATGGACAGAGGAGCCTGGTGGGCTACAGTCTGTGGGGTCGCAAAGAGTCAGACATGACTGAGTGACTAAAGAAAACCCAAACTGGCACTTCCAGCCTCTCCCAGATTCCACAGGGTCCTTCTTTCTCACCTGGAGGACGTCCCAGAGAATTTCTACAGATCAGTGCTCTGCAACTCAGCTGGTGCACCTGGGATGCACGACTTCTTTACAGTAAATCCTGTTCCATCCATCACAGCCCAGATCAGACAGTGCCTCCTCCACCAGGAAGCTCTCCTGCCTTGTGCCACACCCTCCCAGCACTCTTGGCTCTAAGCTTTATCATGCCATTGTCCACCTCGTATCATCAGAATTAGAATCCAGTGTAGACTGTCTGGTTTCCACTCTAGATGCTGACAATCATCACCAGAGCAGCCAGCATCTGATGGGTGTGCCCCGCTCTGGGCCAAGCCTGTGTGTACATGGTTAATCCCATTGCCTCCCTACAGCAGTCCCTACAATGATAGGGATTATTAGCTTCATTTTACAAAAACTGAGGCCCAGGATGGTGAGTCAGTCCTCACAGAAAGTTGAAGGATGTGCAGACTGCTATTCATCTTGAGGGCAGCCCTGGGCTTTTCCAGTGGGCAGAGAACATTTCCCAGGATATGGCATCTTTGAAACTCTTCAAAGTGACAGGAAGACACCTTAAAGGGGTAAAGTCTCCCTGTACTTTATTTTTATTTATTTACTTTTTAAAAAGAAGACTTTATTTAAATTATTGCACAGACTTCCCAGATGGTCCAGTGGCCAAGGCTCCAAGCTCCCAATGCAGGGGCCCCAGGTTCAATCCCTGGTCCAGGAACTAGGTCCCACATGGTGCAACCAAGACTTGGTGCAGCTAACTAACTAAATAAATAAAAGAATAAGTGGCTTTACAAAAGAGACTATTGCAATAGGGGTTATGACTATCGCAGTAGGAAAGAGAGACTGGGCTTATTTTCTTTTTTTTTAATTTTTAATTTTTAAATTTTTTTAATTTTAAAATCTTTAATTCTTACATGCGTTCCCAAACATGAACCCCCTCCCACCTCCCTCCCCATAACATCTCTCTGGGTCATCCTCATGCACCAGCCCCAAGCATGCTGCATCCTGCGTCAGACATAGACTGGCGATTCAATTCTTACATGATAGTATACATGTTAGAATGCCATTCTCCCAAATCATCCCACCCTCTCCCTCTCCCTCTGAGTCCAAAAGTCCATTATACACATCTGTGTCTTTTTTGCTGTCTTGCATACAGGGTCGTCATTGCCATCTTTCTAAATTCCATATATATGTGTTAGTATACTGTATTGGTGTTTTTCTTTCTGGCTTACTTCACTCTGTATAATCGGCTCCAGTTTCATCCATCTCATCAGAACTGATTCAAATGAATTCTTTTTAACGGCTGAGTAATACTCCATTGTGTAAATGTACCACAGCTTTCTTATCCATTCATCTGCTGATGGACATCTAGGTTGTTTCCATGTCCTGGCTATTATAAACAGTGCTGCGATGAACATTGGGGTACATGTGTCTCTTTCAATTCTGGTTTCCTCGGTGTGTATGCCCAGCAGTGGGATTGCTGGGTCATAAGGTAGTTCTATTTGCAATTTTTTAAGGAATCTCCACACTGTTCTCCATAGTGGCTGTACTAGTTTGCATTCCCACCAACAGTGTAGGAGGGTTCCCTTTTCTCCACACCCTCTCCAGCATTTATTGCTTGCAGATTTTTGGATCGCAGACATTCTGACTGGTGTGAAGTGGTACCTCATTGTGGTTTTGATTTGCATTTCTCTAATAATGAGTAATGTTGAGCATCTTTTCATGTGTTTGTTAGCCATCCGTATGTCTTCTTTGGAGAAATGTCTATTTAGTTCTTTGGCCCATTTTTTGATTGGGTCGTTTATTTTTCTGGAATTGAGCTGCATAAGTTGCCTGTATATTTTTGAGATTAGTTGTTTGTCAGTTGCTTCATTTGCTATTATTTTCTCCCATTCAGAAGGCTGTCTTTTCACCTTGCTTATATTTTCCTTTGTTGTGCAGAAGCTTTTAATTTTAATTAGATCCCATTTGTTTATTTTTGCTTTTATTTCCAGAATTCTGGGAGGTGGATCATAGAGGATCCTGCTGTGATTTATGTCTGAGAGTGTTTTGCCTATGTTCTCCTCTAGGAGTTTTATAGTTTCTGGTCTTACATTTAGATCTTTAATCCATTTTGAGTTTATTTTTGTGTGCGGTGTTAGAAAGTGATCTAATTTCATTCTTTTACAAGTGGTTAGCCTGTTTTCCCAGCACCACTTGTTAAAGAGATTGTCTTTACTCCATTGTATATTCTTGCCTCCTTTGTCAAAGATAAGGTGTCCATATGTGTGTGGATGGGCTTATTTTCTGTTTGTTACTTTACATGAAAAAAAAATTTTTTTTAGCTTGGCTTTATTTTTAATGAATTAATTAATTTTCCTGCAGATTACTTTGGGTAAAAGGAATTACCTTCAAGTTTTCCAGAGCAGGGTATCCTTGGGAAAAGAAGGCAGTATGGGTTGAGAGCAGACACAGGAAGACCTTTCCTCGGAGCTTTTTCTTCTTATTAAACTGCCCCTCACTTACAGACGTGGGCCTTTGGCATAGGGGTAGAGTGGGCAGGTTCCTGATTAAACAGCCCAGACATCCTGAGTCTGCCTGGCTTTGCCAGTAGCTAGCTGAGGAGCCGTAAAAATGTCTGTGTGTCAGTTTTCCCCGTCTGTCAAATGGACCCAGTTTTGTCCTACTGGCAGGGAGTAGGGCTTTGAAATGAAGGAGACCCACTCCTGTGACTGCTTTAGCCTAAGTTCCCTCACTTGTGAAACGGGGATACTATTAGTGCAGCCCGCGTGGGACTGTCACGAACATAAAATATCCGAAGTCCTTGCCCATGCCCGGCATGTAGGGGCCACTCGGGGTCACGCCCGTGTTCTTACCATGATTGCTACTAGCGAGGATGCCAGCATCAGCTTCACTCCCTGGCCAGGGAAGCTTCAAGCCTAGTTAGTGAGACAGTGCATCTTAAACCCACCTGGAACACTGGGAGGCATTTCTACAGCCAGCACCATTCTCTCCAGAAGCGACTGGTCAGCTCTGGATGAGGGAGCGAGGCAGGTGGGGTTGTTCCTTTGCAGGACTGGCCATCTCACCAGAATGCTTGGCATCACTGACCTTGAGGCACTGAAAGTCAGTAAACCTCCTCCTGCACCTCCATGGACACTAGACGCAGCAGTAATTAAAAATGCCGTCATACACACGTTTCCAAATACCCGACTCCTGGCACTGCCTCTTCACCTCTGCACGAGTGTGCAGGTCAAACCCTTTTCAAAGGTGTCTGGGACTTCCCCGGTGGACCAATGGCTAAGACTCCACATTCCCAATGAAAGGGACCCAGGCTTGATCCCTGGTCAGGGAACTAGATCCCGCATGCTGCAACTAAGACCCAGTGGAGCCAAATAAACAAACACTTTAAAAAATAAGTAAATAGGTGTGTCTGGTGGACGGAGTAACAGAGGCTGAATCCAGCCCATGCTGCCCTTGCCAAGCCAGCTAGAGCGGTGCCACGAGGCCATCCCGGTCTGTTGTTGTCACTGGACTGTCCCAATTCTCACAGAAGTGCTGAATGGGGTAAGGTGGCCCGGTCCTGAAAGCCCCCTGCCCCTGGGCCCCTGACCAGCCCTTTCTCACGCAGCAGTGGGGCACACCCAAACCCGGCTCTACGCTCTCCTCACTAAATCTCTCCCTCACCCCCACCTTCTTCTTGGGCCTCCTCTGTTCCTCCCCATGCAAGGAGGTGCCCCCAAGGGGACATCTCAGTCACCCCTCAAGTACTCAGGCACACAGAAGCCAGGATTATTCTCATCTTGTCTGGAAGACCCAGAGGACAAAAATCAGTAAGACTGAAGGGATAGAGGAAGGCCCCACCCAAGAAGCCCCGCCCAGCCTCACCGCAAGTTTAGTCACTCGCCGCGGTGGGGAGGCACAGCCAGCGCTGCCATCCTGGCCAGGCTCTGAGTCACCAGCTGGTGAGGGGCCGCCTCAGCCCAGCAGGAAACCAAGCTTGACTTGGAAGGGGTTGGGTGGAGGTTGGCAGAGCCGAAAACCCCTTCTGGCTGGTCCTGGAGGAACTGGGTGGCTATCAACGCTGGCTCAGCAGCCAAGCTCTCTCTGGGACGTGCCAGGAAGTCAGGAACTGGGCCAGCCTCAGGGTCCCTGCTCTAGGGGGGGGTCTCCCTCTTCAGGGTCGGGGGAGGTGGGAGTTTAGACTTGTGCACCAGTCACCGTGACAACAGAGGGTTCTTGGCAAGGGACGTAGGGCAGGCACATGGCGAGTGTCAGGGGATGCCGGCTGCTACAGTTATCTCATCAGGGCCGTTCGTCACCACGAGTCTCAAAAGGAGGCTTATACCAATCATCTCACTTCTAGAAATACAGCCTCAGAAGATAATTCAGAAGACAAGTGTCCAGTCATAGGCAAATAGTTTAATGGGTCATACGATGCGATACTGAAGGCAGTGAAAGTATTAGTCACTCAGCCGCATCCACTATTTGCGACCCCATGGACTGTAGGCCACCAGGCTCCTTGGTCCATGGAATTCTCCAGGCAAGAGTACTGGAGTGGGTTGCCATTCCCTTTTCCAGGGAATCTTCCCAACCCAGGGATCAAACCTGGGTCTCCATAATTGCAGGCAGATTCTTCACCATCTGCTTATACAACCATTAAAACTTGTAGAATTAACCATTTATTAGCATAGGAAGATGTTAATTTTACATATTACATTGTTAAGTGATAAACCAGTGGGTGAGTAAATAGTAGGCATAGTAGAGGATCCCTTTTGTGTCTGAGAACTTTCGGGACTGGGCCATCTGACCCCATTCAGCACTTCTGTGTGTAGCACAGTGTATGACTGCTCTGACGCTGGCCGAGCTGTGTGTGGGGCTTTTCTTCACCTCTTACGCGTTGTCATTTCACCTCACTGACACCGAATTCTCTCTCCTTGAAGATGAGTGTCCCTGCAAAGGGCCTCCTTCACAGAGTGGTAGCCATGACTCAGTGAGGCAGAGGGTGTAACGCCCAGAGCTGGGTATATATAGCAGAAGCCTGCAGTGAATGGGAACTTTTGTGGTCTTCATCATCTCGTTGTTATTATTTCTCACTCCCCACCTATTTGCTGGTACTTCAACACCCCCTCTTCTGACTTTGGGGTTGTTGGGTCCAACTGGGAGTCATGACCTGTGGGAGTGGTGAGCACTCGGTTCTTGGAGGTATGCAAGCAAAGACTCCGTAGAACCAACTATGCTATCAAATGGGGAGTGAAGTGGGAGTGGCCAGGGCAGGCATGTGCGCAGGCAGGTCAGTAAACAAGCCTGCTGAGCCCCAGGGACCAGGTGGGTGTCCACTGCCACATTCCCCTCCAGAGCCCACAATTCACCCAAGCTCCCATTACGTCTGGCACTAGGGATGTCGTTTTGAATGAGAACATCCTTATCCTCGGAGAGGAAGGTCTATTTAAACAAGCAATCATACACAAAATAATTATGAATGTACTGACTGTGAAGGAAGGAGTTAAAGGCCAGTGGGTAAGGTAGGGAGCTGGAGGGTCGTTTTAGCTGAGGTCTGGGGGGTGAATTGTGCTGGATGTGGCAAGACAGGGAAAGGGAATCAGTGTGTGTGGAAGCTGTGACGTAGGATAGGGCCTGGCTAGTTCAAGGATGTGAAAAGTCAGTGTGACCTGTGAAGGGCGAGACAAAGAGATGCTGGCAAGGGCCCTAAATGCCATGGTTGGGATCTGACTTTATCACCAGGACAGTGGGAGCCGCAGAGGTTATTTTTTGTTGTTGTTGTTATTGTTATTTATTGATTGATTTTGGCTGGGCAGAACGCAGGAGTGGGTTCTGAGTTTCCTGACCAGGGATCAAACCCTTAACCCCTGCATTAGAAGTGTGAAGTCTTAACCACCGAACTGCCAGGCAAGTCTCAGCCACAGAAGGTTTGAATCAGGGGAAGAGCGTGGTCATCTTTGTGTTTTAGAATCCGGCTGGCTGCCCAGCGAGGAACAAATGGGAGGCTGGAGGCAGGGAGGCCAAAGAGGCTGCTGGGCATTCTACCAGGCTGGTAGTCACGGGGCCTGGACTTGAGTGTGGCTGGGCAGCTGGCCACCGGAGGAGCAAGAAAGGACTTTAGCTGCAGGAGGCCAGGTAACAGTGGAATGGACTTTGAGCTGCATCTCCTTCCATCACCCAACAGTTAATAAAGAGGGGAGGTCTGGGCAGGGTGCCAGGGTCCCTTCCGAGCAACGGGCCATGCCAACTGGAGACACAGTGCTGGACACATGATACGCCTTAAAAACAAGATCCTGATTCATTCACACTCCCTGCTGTTTACCCGAGGTGTTTGTTTTTTTTTCTCCTGGGCTATTTCAGGTCTGACAGGTTTGTGGGGAGGGCAGAGCTGGGGCTCTCAGCCAACTGGGAGGGAGAGGGACCAACAGGGGAAGGAAGGGACCTCCTCCTTCTTATAAGACCAGGAAGGAGCCTGTATGTTCAGGGGCAAATCCCTTCCCTTCTTCAGGCCTTTGTCCAAGCTCTGGCTCTGACCTTCTAGGCCCTCCCTCTCAAAACAGTCTTCTTCTTCACCTTTGGGTTCTTGTTTCTAAATGTGCTTTAGGGTGGGGTGGGGTAGCCCTAAGGGAGGCAGCTTGGCAGAAGCCACTTCCTGAAGGACTGATGAATCAAGGGCTGTAGGTGGCATCCTGGGACAGGCTGGGGGGGGGCGGGGAAGGGGGGTACAGCAGTGTAGAGAGGGGGTGGGGGGTAGGCAGGCCCAGCAGGTGGGTAGGAAGGATCCTCCCCTCTTGGCTCCAGGTCTGGACCATTCCTATCCTTTGTCCACATGCCTGTTATCTTCCACCAGGCTCTGGGGCCCAGGGCCAAGGAAAGGGTGTGGGCGAGCCTGGTGGATCGAGATGGCACCCAGAGCCCTGGAGAATACCCCTGTACCTGCCTCTGCCTTGCCAAGTTGAAAGATCCTTCCTGTAGAAAAAAAAGATCTTTAAAGTAAAAAAGAAGAAAGATAGACATTCCAACAGAAAAGCAGAGGACCTGAATAAGGAGAATAACCACCCACAGATAGCCAAAAGATGTATGAAAAGATTTTTTAGTTCAAACTAAAAACTGAACACCAAAACCGTATCGAGTAGGAAGGCAAGGGTTCCCAACCTTTATAGTTGAGAAATTGTCCTGATGGCTAACTTCCTGGGATCCCTTCCCCTTCCTCCTACAGGGCTGATGACTACAATCTTTTGTCTTTCCTTTCAAAAATAAATCATTCTTCCCCCACCCAAAGATCATCACTGGCCTGATTTATTACCTTACAGTAGTGGAGAGTTGAGAACTTTTAAAGAATTTTACAATCTTCCCAGAATAAAGCTAAAAACTCCATGTTCTGGATGTTCGGGTAGTCTCCTATCTGGTCCCACCCAGCCAGGGAAGGGCTCCTCTTTCCTTGTCCCTGCAGAAGCTTGGGAATAGCCATCAAACCCTGGGGCTCACAGGGACTCATGTTCCTTGCCTTTGCACACACTGACGTCTTTACTTGGTACTCTCTCTCCTTGCCCACCTATCCAGTGTTTAAATTGCTAAGTGCACACCATGAAGTATCATCTTTTAAAAATCCACTTGGGGCTTCCCTCATGGCTCAGTGGTAAAGAATCTGCCTGTCAATGCAGGGGACATGGGTTCGAGCCCTACTCTGGGAAGATCCCACATGCTGCAGAGAAACTAAGCCCCTTGTACCACAACTACTGAAGCCCATGCTCCTAAATCTTGTGCTCTGCAACAAGAGAAGCCACAACAATGAGAAGCTTGTGTCCTGCAACAAGAGTAGCCCCTGCGTACTGCAACTAGAGAAAAGTTGATGCAGCAGTGAAGATCCACCCCGCCCCCCACCCCCAAAAAAAGAATCCTTATGAAACTTCCTTGGGGGGTCCAGGGGCCAGCTTGCCTTTCAATGGACCAGACCCAGCAGTCGCAACTGGAACCCTTTTGTCCCTGGTCTCCTCCTGACGCAGACAACGGGCCAGAGTGCCCCGACTGGTAAGAAACAAGAGAATTTATTGAGCTCTCTCCCCTTCCCTTTCTCTTTCCTCTCCTTAACCCTTCCTATCCTTCCCTGTTTTTCTAGTCCCCTGGTCCTGGATGCAGGAATCTGCTCGAGGGGCCCTCAGCCTGAGTTGAGGATTGGAGACTGATCACCTCCTCTTGTCAGAGAACTTGAATTCTGGTTCTGGTCTGGTCTGATTTCTGGTAGGGCCGAGTTCCAGTCCTTCCTTCTCTGGAGGCCCAGGGTCAAGTCCCATAATGCCTGGGTATCTGTAGGTGGCAGGAGACGTCTGTAAGGCCACCCCTTTCACCCCCTCTCTCGCCTCCTCCTCCTTCTTCTTTCACCCTGGCATCCTTTCCTCCCTTGAAATCTTTGATGTTAGTACTTGGATCTGAAGTTCTGTGTCTCTATAGGAGGTTTTCTGAGAGACTGTATTCTTGTATTTAAGGGCTTCCCTGGTGGTGCAGAGGTTAAAGCGTCTGCCTGCAATGTGGGAGATCTGGGTTCGATCCCTGAGTCGGGAAGATCCCCTGGAGAAGGAAATGGCAACCCACTCCGTATTCTTGCCTGGAGAATCCCATGGACAGAGGAGCTCGGTGGGCTACATTCCACGGGTCGCAAAGAGTCGGACACGACTGAGCAACTTCACTTTCACTTGGTGGCCCGGTGGTTAAGACTCCCAATATTGGGGGCACTGGTTCAATCCCTGGTTGGGAAACCAAGGTCCTGCATGCCACATAAGGAGGGGGAAAAAATCCTTGTAATTGATGATTCTTCCAACAAAGTAATTGTGAGGATTCTGTGAGACAAGGCAGGGAAAGTCTGGCGTGATGCGTAGATGTGGTGTCAGTGAAGTGAAGGTTGCTCAGTTGTGTCTGACTCTTTGCGACCCCATGGACTATACAGTCCATGGAATTCTCCAGGCCAGAATACTGGAGTAGGTCGCCTTTCCCTTCTCCAGGGGATCTTCCCAACCCAGGGATCGACCCCAGGTCTCCCACATTGCAGGCGGATTCTTTACCAGCTGAGCCACAAGGGAAGCCCATTTATTTTTGCTATGCTGTGTGGCTTGTGGGATCTCAGTTCCCCAATTTGGGATTGAACCCCGGAATCCCACAGTAGTGAAACCCTGGAATTCTAACCACTAGACCACCAGGGAACTTCCTGTTTTTCATTTTAAAATCAACTTTATTGAAGTAGAATTTACATGCAATCAAATGTACCCCCTTACAAGTCACATAGTCTGATGAATTTTGACAAATAAGTACTCTTGTGTAACTGCCAAGACATAGACTGTTTCCATTCACCCCCAAATCTCCTCCCTGATTTTTTCTGCAGTCGATTCCCCTCCACCCTGCTACAATTTTGTGTGGACCGAATGAATCTTTAATTCAAGGGGACGGGCCCTATGCTGTGAGGGGAGTTATTCACATGTTTACAGTGTCTTTCCTCTTTCACAAGCTCATTTGTCTCACATGGGAGGTCATGGGTGCTCAGAAGGTCTAGGTGAAGACACGTGACAGAAGGTATCCAAAGCCAAGAGGGGGAGCTCCTGGGCTAGGGGCCTGACACTGGCAAGTTTGTGGGTGTTTTGGGCTCACAGGCCTGTTTGCACCACAGAGGCTGGCAAAAGGCTGGCTTGTGGCCCCACCTTTACCCCAACTGGTCCAGGCCTCCTGGGTGTTCAGATGTCAGATGCCTCAATCTACCCACCTCTCAGGTTAGAGCAGGCCTTTCCAGTGTCTACAGTTTGGGTCATGGGAAAAAGGAAATGAGGCTAGTAGTATCATTTGCTTCTGGTGGCTCAAAGAGAAGCCAGCGTGTCTGCAGACTTGGCCTCTGGCTGGGTTCTGGCTCCGCCTTACTGTGTGACCTTGGCAAGTCACTTTCCCTCCCTGGGCCTCAGTTTCCATCTCTGTAGAAGGACACTAATCATCTCTGCCAGCCTGACTTCAGCTTCACCTCATAGTTCTCTGCTGCATGAATACATCCTGCTCTTCAAAGACTGCGCTTCTGCCCATGCTATCCCCACTCCCTGGAATGCTCTTCCTTAGGATCTGCTGTCAAAATTCTCGTTCTTCTAGCTCGTAGTTCTGGTACTACTCCTTCTGTGATTTTCCTCAAGACAGAATGCTGTGTTCCTTCCTCAAGCTTCTCTATGCTCTCAAGGGCAGGGACTGTGACGAATAACAGAATGGTAGGTTCTGTTTACTGCGATGACCCAACCTGTGCCAGGTGCTGTGTAGTCACTCTGTTATCTCATTTAATCCTCACAACAAAGCATCATTATTCTCAGTGGACGGATGAGGAAACTGAGGTTCTCAATAATGCCACATGTCCTGGGGGCCCAGAGCAAGTAGGACAGCTTGCATCCTCTCTTTTCATCCCCAGCATCTTGTAGAGAGCCGAGCCAGCAGGTGTTTATCACCGAACGCATGAAGAGTGCCTGTGTCCCATTAGTCAACTTCAAACCTACCTTCTGTTGGCGTTGGCAGGCCTGAAGCACCATGCTCAGCAATGTCAGCTTTTATTATCATCGCTTTCTGCTGATGTCACAGTTGCAGTGAGAGCTGTCCAGTTACAGGGTGGGGCACACAGAGAAGTGGGTAAGTACGCAGTCACTGGGGTAAGCACACAGTCATTGGGGTAAGCACACAGTCATTGGGGTAAGCAAGAAAAAACGGGATGACCCCTAGGATGCAGTACAGGAGGTCTGATCATCAGCAGCCAAGTATGGCTTCTGCTACCCCAGTCCATTATCTGGGGGTCCCAGGGGTTAACCCAGCTCCCCTACCAGCTTGGGGGATAGTGGGGTAGAATTGAAACACATTCTCCTGGTACCTGTGACCCAACCATGCCCAGCCCCCAAACTCCATGCTGGTCCATGGGTTTTGAATCTGCATCTTTTACAAACCGTACTTTTTTTTTTTTTTTCCTATTCCTGATTTGTCCTGTCCCACAAGCCACCTCCGAAGTGAAATACCCATATGCGGAGCCCGAGGAATGAGCGCCTGGCCTTTGAGTCGGAGCTCTCCTTGCCACCTCCCTTTTCCTTGCACTGTTGTGCAAGACGGGCGGGTACACCTTCTGGGGCAGGTCGGATCAAGGCCAAGGAACTTCCTGAGAGCTGGCAGCCGCGGGCGGGGCTGGGGGCAGGGGAGCAGGGGCGGGAGGAGTGCTCCTGGGCGTCGCCTACCGGCCCCGCACGTCCTTCTCGGTGTGGCTCTCTTCCCAAGAGGGTCGGGGAAGGTGGGGGGCGTTGACACCCAGGCTGGAACCCCGCAGGCACCCCCGTCCTTTCAGACGCCCCCCCCCACCAGCGCCATCTCTTTCTCCGTTTCGGTCACTGTCCGGTGCGCCCCGCTCCGCGTCTCCCTTCTCGGCCTCGCTTTCTCCGACCTCCTCTTTGTTTCTGTCTTGCAGGCGGTCCTTGCATACCCCGGCCCCTGCCCCGCCCGCTCGACAGCCACCGAGGAGGGGGCGGGGCTCGAGTCTGGGGGCGTGGCCTGGCGGGGCTGGGCTGGGTTGGGCGGGGCCGCGGGCTGGGGCGCGAGGCGGAGGCGGCCAGCTAGTGGACGGACGCTACTGGAGCCGGAGCGCGAGCCGGGCAGAGGCCGCAGCCAGGGGCGGCGGGAGCAGGGCGGGCCGGCTCCATGGCGCCAGCGGCGCCTGTCTGAGCAGCGCAGGCAGCGGCAGGCGGCGGCCGGATCGGGCCGCGCGGCTCCTCCTCACCATGGGGGACGTGCTGTCCACGCACCTGGACGACGCCCGGCGTCAGCACATCGCAGGTGAGTCCGGCGCCACGCAGCGCGCTCTGGGGGTCCGGCGGGGAGCCCCGGCCACGCCCCCATCGCTGCCTGCCTGCTGGGGTCTGCGGAGAGTCAGGCCCCGGGCAGGGCGGGAGTGGCCCAGGGCCAAGAACTGTTGTACAAGCTTGTTTCTCCTACGTCTGGGTGCCCCTTCCTGGCTCCTTCTGAGTCCGCCCTTCCCCCTCCCGAGGGGACTCGAACTTCCACCCACCCCTGGGAGCCGCCGGGTCTCTGGATTCCTGGGCACACTCCTGCAGCCTGAGCTGTGGAAGAGGGTCGCAGCCTCCCCACTTCACCTTGGGTATCTTTGCCCGGAAGCGATCCGGGCCCACTCGGCCAGCGTGTCCTGACCTTCCCTGACTGTCCCAGGTCCCGGCTTGCTCTGGCTCCAGACCCAGTACACGTGGCCAAGGCTTCCAAGGGACTGGCCCATCAGGGTCTGAGCCTGAGCCTGGGGAGTGGGCCTAGGAGAGATGGAGTGCACAGGAGGGGTGGGTCAGAACCCGTGTCCCTGGCCTCCGGCACAGCTGGGTGCTTCCGCGGAGGCTTGTTTAGGGGGCTGGTTAAGGCAAGAGCCCAGTCTCCTCAGCCCCCTCCTTCAACCGTGCCAGCTCCCAGCCCTGCACAGTGGCCGCTTCTCAGAGGGGCAGCTGCCCTCTTCCTCCCTGGGAAAGCACAGGGAGTGCTGTAGGGTCCTGGCTCCTCCTTCCCCAAACCCCAGGAATGGAGAGACAGGGTAAGACCCCCAAGCTGCCTGGGAAACTCAGTTCTGGGGGAGGCTGCCAGGGGGAATCCCAGCGTCTGTTTCCCATCTGGGATCTCTTGGACAAGTCTCCTAACGTCCTGGCCCCTTAGTTTCCCCCTCTTCGAAATGGGGTGAATACTTTATTCTTAATCGGTTTAAGTGAGCTAATTCATATGGCTTACTTAACACAGCTCTGGTGTGGGGGAGACCCCAGTGTGTGGGGTGCTGGTCCATGTGCAATGGTGGGGGCCAGTCTGTGAGAAGGGAGCCTGTTGCTCTTGGCTGAACTTGCCTCTGTCTGGTAGATCTAGCACGCTGTGCCTGCCTACACTTACGATGTGTCCTGCCATCCTGTAGAGTTTCCGCAGCTGTGTTCTGCCCACTCAGACCTCTGGAGAATAGGAACCAGGGGTCTCCCAATGCTGTGCTCCCACCCTAGCTGGACACAAAGATTTGTCCTGTGACTGGGGTCCTGGGCCCATGACGGAGATCCCCTTTTGTGCCAGGCAGGCCTGGGGCTGGCCCAACGGTGGGGGTGATGTAGAAGTGAGTCAGACCCTCTCCAGCATCAGACCAGCAGGGGGTTAAGTCCTGGAACACTTGTTTGTAGGACAGGCCTGGACTCTGGGAGGAGGAAGGCTGGGGCGGAGTCTTCCTGTCCCCTCCCTGTCGGTGGCAGCCTCCTAGGGTTCTGTAACAGTCCATCCATTCATGACCTCCTCCTGGGGCCCTCTCACCCCCGCCTGGGTGGGGTGTGCTGCGCCTTCTTGAGGGGGGGCGTTTACCCCCCCACCCCCACACACAGACCCAGCTCTGGCTCTCCCCCCTTCCTGCCTCCTGGGCTGAGAACTGCCACCTTGAAGGGGAGGAGACGGAGGCCGCAAAAGGTGAAGTGTCCTCTCCTGGGCAGGCTTGGGTTTGCTTTGTGGATACCAGGCTGGGTGGAAGAGGGCTGGGCCCACTCAGAGCCTGCTGGCCTCTTTCTTCTCAAAACTTCAGTGCTATTAATAGCCCTCTTCAAATGCCTCAAATTCCTGGTCCAGGCTCACCTGAAGGGGCTCCTGCAGTACCAGGGGTGGGAGGGGAGGCAGCCCGCAAGCCTCCAGCCCCCCTCCCATGGGAGGAGGCTGCCTGAGAAATAAACCTCTGAGGATACTGTCGCATCCTCCTTGCCCCTCCCACGGAGCAGCCAGGGTAGCGGGGCATTTTCCTGCAGGACAATTAAAATTCCAGAGCCCTCCCCCTCCAGCCCAGGGCTGCCCTGTAAAGAAGTCAGCTGTGCTCTGATTTCTGAGGCTCCATTCCTGTTCAGGTTCTGTGGCTTGGCCGGTGGCTCTCAGGGCTCCTTGCGCACCCCGAGCAGGTGAGTGCCAGCCTGCAAGTCCTGGCAGGGGTCAGGCGCGCTCCTGCCCATGGTGCCATTTTTTTTTTCTTGCTGTCACGGCACCTTTCATCCTGGAATTTCAAAGCTCCTGGCAAGCAGGGGCTTGTTCTCACACCGGCGGCCCCATATGGCTGGTGGCAGGATGAGACTCCTTCGTTCACAGGGGAGTTTGCATGGAGGAAGAACCCTGGCCAGGGAGCCAGGAGGCCTGTGTAATCTCGGGCAGCCACTCGCTCTTACTCTGCTTTCTCGGGGTCTCAGTTTCCCGCTGTGACCGAACCAGTGTGCTCCCTGAGGGCCAAATTCGCTTCCGGCTCTGAGGGCCTTGTTGTTGTTCAGTTGCTAAGTCGTGTTTGACTCTTTGCTATCCCATGGACTGCAGGCTTCCCTGTCCTTCACTGTCTCCTGGAGTTTGCTCAAACCCATGTCCACTGAGTTGGTGATACCATCCAACCATCTCATCCTCTGCTGCCCCCTTCTCCTCCGAACCACCTGGAATGTTTCCCACACACCTCAGACTTGAGCCAGCTCAAGGTCTCCTAAATCTCCAGCTTAGGTGTCTAAATCTCAATTTTCTTATCTGTAAAATGGGAATAATGACATCATGCAAGTCTGAAACTTAGCCCAGTGCTTGGGACACAGTAAGTGCTTAGCAAACATCTGCCTTTGTTATTGAGATGGTTCTTTATTCTCTGTTCCCGAAAGGGGTCCAGTGTTTGAGTTTAAACGGAGCAGTTATAGCTGTGGTTAAGGGCTTGTCCAGGGTCTGTCCAGGGTCTGGGGTCAAGGTTGATGCTGGTTTCCTGGATGTAAGAGTCCACCTGGGTTTTGGGAACCTGTGATTGCCTTCTGCATTGGCATATGTGTGAGATGGACATGGGTTCTCTGGAGTGGGTCCGGACGGCAGTGAGTGATGGGGGACCCATGTGACAAGGAAGGAACTAGGACATGAAGAGATGGGAGGTTAGGCCAGCTCATAGCTTCTTCCTGGTGCAGAGGCCAGGACAAGTGTGGGCGTTCTGGTGACTCCTGTCAGCACTGTGAGAGGGGTTCTTTGCATATGGTCTGAGCCACATAAACCAAGATGGGACAGGTGAGGGAGTGAGCTCACTGTTGCTCAAGGTATACAAGTAGGGGGTTGGGTGCTGCATTCATGGCAGGAAACCTGGCCCTGCCTGGCATGGAATAGTGGGGGATGGGAGGGGGGCTTCTGCCTCAAGGATGGCCTTAAAGGACTCGACTGATGCTCTGGAAATTCTGTTGACCAGGATGAAATTGTGGTGGTCAAGGAACTACCTCCCCCTCACTGCCTACATACACACAGTGCCCTGAGGTTTATTACCTGAGAGCGCTCCTGCTGAAGTTTGCCAGTGCCTGCCCACTTCCCTTCTGCTGGCCTCACCTTTCCCGTTGCTAATTCTTTTATTAAATAGCAGCTTTATTGAAACGCAATTCACCTGCCGGCCAGTTTGCCCATTGAAAGTGGACCAGTCAATGGTTTTCTGTATATTCAGGGTCGGGCAACCATCCCCATGATCAATTCAGAACCTTAGGTCACCCATGAAAGAAACTGTCTGCCCATAAGTCATCCCCCCTCCCCCCTCCCTTGCTTCTCCTCCAATCCTTCCCAATTCTAGGCAACCACTGCTCGTGTTGCGTGATTGCAAAAGTAAGGAACACACAGACAATTTGGGAGTGGAGAAGTGAAAAAAAAATGAGAGCTCCTCCACGTTCAGTCGCTCTCCCTAGAAGAAACCCCTCCAGATTGGTGTGTCCGGGTCTCCAAACGCCCGTGGCTGTGTATATACACATTTAGCTCTGTTTACAAAAAGAGGTCCCATGGTATATTTCTGTGGTTTGACTTTTATCCCCCCGTCAGTATATTGTGAGCATCTTTCCATGTCAGAACACGAGCCTGCCCCCTCCTTCTGATGGTGGGTTTCCTTTTGTGCACGGCGCGGTTTGCTTATCCAGACCCCTGTCAACCAACGAGGGGTTGTTTCCAGTGTTTTGCTAGTAACCATGGTGCTGCCCGAACTGCCTTACACGCATCCTGAGCCAGGTTCCCCTATCAGAGCGGTCTCAAAACGAAAACACCTGAGTCACATTTTGATGGATTGACGCAGAGCCTCTGAAAAGGCTCCCTCCTGACAGCACGTGGTACTTCAGTCCCAAGGATTATCACCCTTTTGGACCATCAGATATGAGAAAAGGGGGTATCTTTTTAATTTATTGAACAAAGTAATGAATATCTTTTTTTGTTTGTTTTATGAACTGATTTTAAAAGCCTGCCTTTCCTCCTTGGGCCGTGGTTGTGCCTCCCAGGAGTTTAGCGGTGGAGGCTGCGCCTGTCCAGGTGTGTGGTATCCTGATGCTGCCCTGGGCTTTGCAGGGAGACCACCAGGCCACCGGAAGCAGTGCGCCACCCCCCTCCCCTTCTGTGCCTCAGCTGCTGCCCTTAGCTTAGGTCTGGGTCAGCCCCTGGAGGTGAGGCGTCTGGGGAGATTCGGCCCTGCCCCTGTGTCTTCTTACATAATGTGCTATTGTTGGCGTTGACCCTGCCCTCCCCCCTCCCCCCAGCCTCCACTCTGTTCCTTTCCCACCGCTGGGGCCCGAGCTCCGCCTCGCCTGCTCAGAGCTGCCTCCCACCTCACCCCTCCATCCTTCCCACACACGCTGCCAAAGAGCCTTTCTGGACCCAAACTGGGCTGTGGGCCTCCCTCCCTGCCGCCTGAGGAATGAGGTTTAGAGACAAAACTAGGAGAATCAGTCACCACCATCCTGCAAGAATTCATTCTTTAGTGGTATTTCCCTTCTGTGCTTATTGTTACACTGCTGAGACCGTGACTCAATTCGTGCCTTGCTCCTTGATGGATTAAATGATGTATAATAAACATCTCTCCCCGGTCATCAGAACCTCCCTGGAAGCATTCCCCCAAACTCCATCTTGTTCCGCCCAAGGCCATCTGTGCAGACGTTTTTCTTAGCCTTTTCCCCTAAGGCAGGACACCGCCAGGCTACCCTGTGACTAAATAGGTGGTTTTCAGGGGCACACTGAGTCGCTGTGTTTGTCTCCTTTCCCGCTCTGGTCAGCTTCCCTGCTGAAGAGAGACTCATCCACTTGCCCTCCCCTCCCCCAGCCCACAGCCTGCTCCCACCAGCCTGGGCATTTTGAGGGAGGTCCATTCCTGGGAGCCCCCTGACGCCTCTAAGCATCTTTCCTTGAGAGTGGGCTCAAAGAGGCTGCTGGTGAACTGGGGGTGGGGGGGACCACGGACTGATGTCCATGGCATCTGTGTGTGACCAACCATATATCTCCTGCTGCTTCTCTGAGAGCAGTCCACTGATTTGTCTCCTGCCAGAGGATGAGAAGATAGAGGAAGGAGGGGCCGCTCCTAACCTGTCCGCTTAGCCCTTGTTTAACTGAGCACTTATTCTGTGCCAAGCCTTCCTTTGTCTCTTTGAATCTACACCCTCCACTTCCCTTCCCAGCATCTTACTGGCCATGGTTGGGAGCACAGGGACGGAGCAAGTCAGTGGCCAGGGAGACAGCATGGAAAAGGGCCCAGAGAGAGGCAGGCGCTGAGGAGAAGGGGGCTGGGAAGGGAGGAGCCGAGTGGGAAGAGCGGCATGTGTCAGAGGCCCCCCTCCGGTCATTACTCAGCCCCGACTCAAGTCTGTCTTTGGCCAGTCCTGCCCTCCTGCCGGCGCCCCCTCCTCCTCCTCCTCCGCAGACCAAGCTCATGACTCACTCCAGCCCGGGTCCCCTCCTCGCAGCATCCTTCTGCGGTCGCAGAAATTCCTCAGCTGCTTTTCCTTCCCCTACCCCGCCCCCACCCACTTCCCTGCCTGGGGAAGAAGGGTTTTCTGAAGACGGTGCCGGCAGGGCAGCGTTGGAAGCAAAGATAGAGGTTTCACACCCTCGAGGGTGGAGCCGAGCCATGCCCCCGCTTCCCGGTCGGATCTTGGGGCCTGAGTCACAGAAACGCTGCAATCTTTCTGATCACGCCGATTTTTCAAACTGGAAGAACAGGAAGTGCCCATCTCTCCAGGGCCCCTGGTTCCACCCCCAGCCCGGGAACCATCTCAGTGTATAGTGTAGATGTGCTTGGGTGGAGGGACCTACCTGGTGACACAGCGGATGGTAAGACAGAAGAAGCAGGGAGTCCCGGGCAAGGCTGCGTAGCAGACCGCTTGGGTTCGAGCCCGAGCTTTGGCACTGGATGGCAGATTGGCCACCCTCTCTGAGCCTCTGTGTCTCCCTTCTGTAAAAGAGGTTGACAGTTCTCAGGGTATAGAATCAAGAGTGACAGCCCCTGCCCGGTGCAGCCCGGGGCTGGTGAGCGATGAGAACACAGCACGTGGTAGCTCTGATGACTGACACTTCCCGGACAGACATGGGTCAGGCCTGTCCTGCAGCCTCCGTCCCCCAGGCCCCTGCCATGTGCTCCAGGAAGCTGGCACGTCCCAGGTTGAGGAGCCCCCAGACTCTGGCCCTGGACAGCTGCAGCGGTCAGTAGACATCTGGGGGTGGAGGGCTGAGACAGGCTGTGCTGATGCACCGAGTGGCTCAGTGGCTCACAGTCAACAGCGTTGCCTGCGCTGTGCCCATTGTTGGGCAGGGCCCAGAGAATAAACAGGCAAAAGACAGATGCGAACGTGCCCCCCTCGCCTGGCCGTGTGTCCAGATTTACTTGCTTGATCTGGGTTTCTGTTCACTGATGGCTCTTACGACTCTGACCGATGGCTCTGCTTCGCTCTGTGCCTTTTCTCTCCATCTGTGACCCCAAGACCAGGATCTACTTACAGGCATTCTCTGCTCTGAAAATCCTTTCCTTGTGGTCTTGAGATGCCTCCTAAAGGCAGGGCTGGGTGGGTTTGGATGTTAGAAGTTGAAGGGGAGGGTCCCCATTTGTGTGTCTGTGAGACCCCGCAGGTTCTGCAATGGGCTCTGGCCCCAGACACACTTGGTCATTCTTTTTCATTAACTCAATAGTTATTGATCTCCTACTGTGTGCCAGGCACTGTGCTGGATACCAGGGGCATACCGTGTCCCAAGCTCTTCCACAGCCCCTGCCCATGTAGCACTGCCTGGCTGGCTGCCCCTCTGCAGGCTGAGGGGTATCCTCAGGGGGCAGACCTTCAGTGGGAAAGTGTGAGGGGTAACTGGTCCAGTGGGTGGGGAGGGATGGGGTGAAGAGGAGGGAGCCACAGAGGCTGGCCTTAAAGAAGAGGGGACCTTGTCCTGAGTGTCCTGGGGAGGCCTAGGAGGGTGGGTAAGAGGAGGAGGAGAGCCCAGTGGTGAGAGGGGTCCGAACCAGTATGGATGGGGTATAGTCAGGGTATGTGTGTGTGTGTGTGTGTGTGTGTGTGTGTGTATGTATTTGACTCTGTGTGTATGTGTATATGGGGTGATGGGGCAACAAGCCTTGGTGATGGTGATGTGTGAGGTTGGGAAGACCTGGTGCCAGTTCTTGGTCCCGTGGGATTGATGGACCCCATCAATTTGTTTTGGGCTTCCCCCGTGGCTCAGCAGTAAAGAATCTGTCTACAGTGCAGAAGACGCAATAGACTCAGGTTTGATCCCTTGGTCGGAAAGATCCCCTGGAGGAGGGCATGGCAACCCACTCCAGTATTCTTGCCTGGAGAATCCCATGGACAGAGGAGCCGGGCGGGCTGTAGTCCATAGCGTCATAAAGAGTTGGACACGACTGAAGGGACTGAGCACATAGGTTTTATTGAGGTAATCAGTGGTCCTGCAACCCTGCTTATCATTCCCCTGATTATGGGAGACTCCCTTCGTCAGCAACTCTGTGTATGAGAACCTTTTCTTCCAGGGGCAGAATGGGAAGAGGTCTGGGCCTGGATTCCGAGGACCTGACTCTGAGATCTTGTCTCAGTGCCCCTGTCTTTTGGCAGATGGCGTCCCTTCTCCGGGCCTCAGGTTCCTTATCTGTCAAGTGGGTCTGCAGTAGCCTGGACGTGCTAGATGGTTGTGAGGCATCAATGGGATGATGTCCCCTTGTCATCAGTCCTTCCTGTTGGGTATCGTCTGTGACAGGATGTTGGCTGAGGGAGTCCCTCCTCTCAGGAATCAAAAGTGCAGGGCGTGGGCCAGGGCGCTGGGGTCAGGGTCCACATGCAGGGCCAGGGACTCCAGTGGGTAGCCGGGCACCCAGGAGGAGCAGAGGAAGACTGAATTGTAGTTTGGGGACTTCCCTGGACTTCCAGTGACTAAGACTCTGCACTAGCAATGCAGAGGGGTCCAGGTTTGATCCCAGGTCAGGGAACTGGACCCCACATGCCACAGCTAAAGAGGCCACATGCTGCTACAGTGAGGGTTGAAGCTCCCATGTCCTGTAACTAAGACCCGGTGCATAGATATACATAAATATGTATTTTTTAAAAGATTTTTTTAAAAAAACAATGAATTGTGGTTCAGAAAGTGTGAACCCCACTTCCGCATCCACACATCTGTGGCCACGCCGGCCACAGCTGCTGTCCCTCCTTCCCATGCCCCATGCCGAATGGAGCTGATTTGTGTCCAGCCAAGTTTGTTAAGCCAGAACCTTCTAGAACAGGAGTCCCTTGGGCCAGAAGCTACTCACCCTCTTGTGCTTAACCCACCTCTATTCCTTCCCACCTGCCAGGAGCCATTTACAGGGGCAGGCTGGGAGGCGAGAGCCTGAGGGCTGGTGCCAGGCGACCTTTGGCAAGCCCTGTCTGGCCTCCCTTTGCCAATCTGTGCAGCGGGGCGCAAGCACAGTCTCTAGTGGCTTCCTGGCTCTGACCTTACGGGAGCCCGTGGGCCTTGGGCTGTGTTGAAGGCAGGTGCCTAGCAATTATTTATTGCATAATGCCATCTTGCTGTGGAGGGACGTGCCTTCTCTGAGAACTGCCCTGTGCTGGGTAGAAGGGATGAAGCAGGGACACGAGCCCTGATCTCATGGGCCTCATGCCATCCAAGAAGCTTCCATCAAGCTGAAGGCAGTGTGGTTTGTGTTACAAAGACAGTGGGTCTTTATGTTTCCAAAGTGCATGTTGGTTTTAAACTTTGGTCAGCCCAACTCAAGAGGCAACACGTCCAGCCTTGACAAGGAGGCAACTGGCTTCTGCCCCAGAAAGCCCTGTGGCCTTGGGCAGGTTCCCTTCATAAAATGGGAAGGTGATCCCTGTGACGATTCTGGGAGGCAGTTGTTCCTGGCATGTGGAACCTGCTGGGTACATGGCAGCCCCCTTTTGGCTGAGTCCTGGGGGAGGAGCGGTGTCCTTGGCCTGCCTGGGAATTCAGGAGTGATGGGACTTCTAGAGGGGAGTGGGCTGACAGCCGCACTTCTGTTTCCATTTTAGCTTTTGCTTTTTAGTTTGTGTTTTTGGAAGTATTCCCTGGAGGTGCGGGTGGAAAGGGGGAGAAAAGACAAACAGGACTGGAGCTTGGGGGAGTCCGGGCTCCGCTGGGCTGCGGAGCCATGGTTAGCGTGGAAGGGGTGCTTGCGGTTTGCTTGTGGTCTGGGCTGCTCTGGCCACAGCGCCCCACTTGCCCACGTTCAGAGCTTGCCGACCGGCCGTGGCCGCTCTCCTTTCTCTGGCCCAATCCCTCCTCCCTCGTAGCCAGGAAGGCTCCTTTGTGGTCATCCGACCAGTTCCCTCCTCTGTTTTCGTAACTGAGTAAACTGAGGCCCGGAAGGAGGAGAGAGACATTCCCAGGGTCTCAGAGGACGGGAACCGGGGCCCATTCCATTCCTGGACGCCCCAGACAGCAAAGACGAGTCAGGAAGGAGCGCCAGGCCTGGGTGGGGCCGCGAAGGTTATAATTTTGAACACAGAGTAAACAAACAAGCCCTCCGGCCCTCCGTGAGAGAAGCGGCCCTGTGCTGGCCTCACAGATAGGCCTGTCCACACGCAGACAGCGAGGTGTTGTGGAGGATTAAAAAAAGCCAAGCTCCCTTCCCCTCCACCCCCGCTGCCATATTTTAAGCTGCCAGGAAGAGGAAGGAGGAGAGACCGGACCCCCTGGGACGACCACTGCTCCGGCCGAGGGCACGCTCTGCAGTGTCGGCTCCCTGTGTGGCTTTTGGCAGGACACTTCCCCTCTCTGGGCCTCAGTTATCCCCTCTCTAAAATGGGGGTGATCCCTCTCTCAAGGAGAGGGAGGGCCGCAAGGTGATTTGTGCTAAGTGACTGAACACAGCGAGCCCTTCCTCTCGCCCTGACCTGAGTCTTTGTGGCTGGAGGCGAGGCCCCTCTTGGGGTGGCAGGGTGACTTTCTCAGGCCGGCCTGCTCCTCCTGGGAGACACACCTCCACTCTGGGTCAGGCTGTCGCTGGCTGACCAGCTTAGCTTTCCTGTTTTCCTGTTGAGATGGTGGCAGAATTTGGGAGGAACTGCTTCTGGGGGCCTGCCCTGTGGGCAAAGGGGCTGGGCTACAGTCGGGCCTGGACACCCTGCCTCCCCGGGTGGGGGCCCAGGAGACTTCCCGTATGAGGAGGGGGCAGAGCCCCTCCGCTGCCCTCCCCTCTTCTTGAGTACCCCCACTGTGGCTTCTGAGAGTCCAGCGCTGTGGACGGGAGTTCGGCAGGCATGGCCTCCGCCTTGGGCCTCGGTTTACCCTGTGGTTCAGTGAAGGAGATGGATGAGAGTCTCTGGAGGGCCCACTGGGCCCAGTTCTAGACCTGGAGAGGCCCTGGAGGACCCACAGACTAAGCCCACAGCCAGGAGCTCTGTTCCCTGGGGCCACTCTCAATAGCTGCGTTGGGGCCTCCTCTGGGCGCCTCCCCGGGGTTCTTGCCGGTGACATGAGCACCACGAGGTGGGGCCTCACAGGACAGAGCTGGCTCCACTAGCTGCTAGAACAGTTATTGTAGCTCTTGATGCCTTGGTTTCACCAGCTGTAAAATGGGAATGATGATACCATTTCACTTACATTAGCTATGATTTAATAATATAAAGGATAATTTGCATTATGTGCATTGATCAGTTATGTTTATGCATATTTAACACAGTGCTGGGCATAGTTAATGCTCAATAATGAATAGCTATTATTGACATTTGTTAGTTTAAATTAATTGCTTAGCAGTGAGTGAATGAGTAAATGTCCCGCAAGGTTTCCATCTCAAAGCACAAGATGTTATTTGGACCTGAAGTTATTTGAAAGAAGGATCTGGTGGGTGCTGAGAGTGGGCTCGGAGGGTGGGGCAGATGTGGGCAGGGTCAGGGCCCTGGCTGGTTCTGACTTCCCCTCGGCCAGGCTGGAAGGAGGGTTTGCCTTCCACCTCGTGTCTGAGACCGCAGGCCTGGAGCGCGTGCGGCCAAGCACACAGCTTCCTTCCTCCCGGCGTGTATTCCTCTCTGTCTGACTCACTGGCTTTGAGTCTTTTGTTCTTGTCCTTGAGCCCCAGGGGTGAGGCCTGGAGAGGCAGGGCCCAGGGACTCACTCTAGGATGGGCTGACCCTCCCCCAGCTCCTGACCGCTCTGTGCCCTGGGCCTCCAGGACTGAGCCCTGGTGTGACAGGTGGGGAATGCGACCCCTGGGTCCTGGTGCCCCTGCTGACTCACTGTGTGGCCGGCACTGGAGCACACCTTTACCCCTGGCCCTGCCCACCTAGAGCTCAAGGCTCAGCTGGAGAGATGTAGTATACAAGTGCTTACCAGCCAGTCATTAATTAAATAATTATCAGAGGGCACATCATGATGAGATGGCCACGCTCCTAGAGAACTCACCTGCGTGGGCCCTGGAGGTGCTTGTCTGAGGGCTCTCTTGACAATAACTGTCTTTGGCTGCCCAGCTCAGCTTTTCTGTTTTCCTGTTGAGCTGGTGGCAGCATTTGGGAGGAACTGCTTCTGGGGGCCTGCCCCGTGGGCAGAGGGGCAGAGGTCCAGGGACTCACCCAGGGTCTGTCAAGTGACTCAAGTCCCTTCCCCTCTTGGTGTCTCAGTTCCTGGTCAGAAAAATGGACCCTTCCAGGATGGGTACTGTGACAGGCTGGGGTCCTGCCGCTGACCCCACCCAGGGCTTGGGTGGTCATCTGGATTTTAGGACAATGACCATCGGCATTGGGTGCCTCTATAGGCTGGGTGGGGAAGGGCTGCCCAGGGCAGGTGGTCCTCACCACCCGCCCCCACCAGTGGGAGTGATGGCAGAAAGGTGGCAGAAGCCCCTGGTGAATCCGCCTGGCCAGTCCACACCCTGAATTTACCTGAATGCAACCAGATGGTTACATTATAGCTGGGTTACAACAGAAAAAAAAAAGGAGAGCAACAATCTCTGAAAGAAAGTGAAAGTGTTCATCACTCCGTCATGTCCGACTCTTTGCAACCCCGTGGACTATATAGCCCACCAGGCTCCTGTCCATTAGGATTCTCCAGGCAAGAATACTGGAGTGGGTTGCCATTCCCTTCTGCAGGGGATTTTCCCAACGTAGCGATCAAACCAGGTCTTCTGCATTGCAGGCGGATTCTTTACTGTCTGAGCCACCGAGGAAGCTCAAAACAATGTTTATCAGTAAGTAATGTTCAATAGTGTAACGTGTGGCCATTGAAAGTAAAGATGAGCTGGGTGTCTGCAAGTGAATACTAGGTCTGTGTAGGTATAGGAAAAAAAATGAAAGGAAATCCATCAGAGATTTGGGGTGGTGGTGGTGGTAGGATAATGGATTATTTAATTTTTTTCTTCCTTCTCTCTTGTTGTCTTTTGCATGGTTAATATGTCAAATAAAAAAGAATAGCCTGTATTTTGGGGGAAAATTTTAGTATTTTAACTCCAGAATCAGAGCCATCTTGCCCTAATGAGAGCCTCCACGGGGTGGTTGCAAAGCACAAGGTGGTCCTGGAGAAAGGGAGAGGACAGAGAAGGTTCTGGAAGTTCTCGGGGGGTAGGGGGGTAGAGAAGGTTCTGGAAGTGCTAGGGGTAGGGAGTTGTTAAGCTGGGTCTTGAAGGTCAGGCTGGATTTTGGCCACCAGAGTTGGGGTACAGACAGGTGCCCATCTGTGGAGGGGAACAGCCGGACTGTAGCTGGAGGGGGGTAGGCAGGAGACCGCCTGTTGCGTCCTTGAGAGCCCAGCAGGGGAATCGGGGAAAGGAGCCCTTTCTCATCAACACTTCTTAGCTGGACTTTAACAAGAGGGTTTTATTTCTGCTACTGTGGGGAAGAACAGTGAAAGAAAGTGAAAGTGAAGTTGCTCAGTTGTGTCCGACTCTTTGCGGCTCCATGGACTGTAGCCTACCAGGCTCCTCCATCCATAGGATTTTCCAGGCAAGAGTACTGGAGTGGGTTGCCATTTCAGTAGAAAGTGTTAACTCTGTGTCTAGCCGGGAGATGCCTGTGGCTGGGGATGGAGGAGTTGGGGTGGGGGAGGGGTTCAAGCCAGTGGTGGTGGATTGATTCCCCAGCACAGAGTCTTTCTGCACCAGGCTATCCCCCTGCAGCATGTAGAAAGGCTCCAGAATATTCCATCATGGACCCAATAGTCTGCCTTTTAACTTGCTCAGCCAAACCCCTATTGCTGAACACGGGTTGTTTCTGTTTTCCACTGTTGCAAACAGTGCTCTGTTGAATAGCCTTAATCATTTCCATGGGATTAATCCATCGATCCCATCATTGTTCTCAGTGCCAGGTCGTGTGCGGGTCTTGGGGTGCTCAAGCTGGGGAGGCAGCTTCCCATCCTCACGTAGAGCCTTTTCTGGGAGGAAGGACTCAGCATGGAACCCTAGCCAAGATTAGGGGTGGGGTAGAGACCTTTCTGGGACCCCAGGGAGAAGTGACCCAGACTTGAAGGATCATGGAAGGCTTGTTAGGAGAGGGGGTGACTAGCTGAGACCCAAGGGATGAAGGCAGAAGAGTCATAGGCAGAGGGTCATCTCTGCAGAGACCCAGAGCTGAGAGAGTGCAAGCATTGGAGGGAACCGGAATTTCCCAGAAACTGGGGATTATTGCCATGGTTCCTGCTGCCCATGGCAGCAGCACCTCCATGGGCACTGCACGCTGGTGGTCGTTTCTCACAGTGCTGGGGCCTCTGTCCCTCTGTAGGGCTGGGATGTTCTCGTGAGGGACACAGGAGCAGGGTGGCGTGCCTGCCCCAGGTGACAGTCCTGCAGACACTCCCCCTTTCGCCCCAGCCCCCTCACTGCCCAGGCTCAAGGGTGGAGCCTGCTCAGCTCCAGTTTCCCAGGCCCTGTGCAGGTGCTATATCATTTGACAGAATCTGCCAGAAGAGGAAACTGAGGATCCGAGCTTAGGTGACGGCTCGGTTTGCATGCCGGGGTGGTGACCGCGTCTGCCGCTGATGTGTGACCTTGGACTGGCCTGGCTGGCTCCAGATGCAGCCTCACCTTTGTAGGAAGCATCCCATTGGGATGGGAGAGCCGCTGGCAAACACTCCTCCCAGGGCTGGGAAGGGTCTCTCCCCAGGCCTGAGCTGACATTTCTGGAAAACCCCAACCTCTCTCTGTGCCTGAAGATGCCCGGGAGACCGAGTCGAGCGCTCTGGTGTCATCTCACAGTCAGGGACAAGATTTCCTGTGCTCGGTTGCCCTGCTTGGTGCTGGAGATCAGTCATGAATGAGACAGACAGGGTCCCTGTCCTCATGGGAGTAACAGACACCAGTTAATTGCCAAGCCTGAGTTGTGCTGTTGACTCAAGGGGTTCTGCCATGAATGAGGGGCGTGGCTGCCAGTCACAGTTAGAGGAAAGCTTTGAGGGTCCAGGGAGATGAAATCCAGTTCCTTCGCTGGACAGACGAGGAGCTAGAGAGCCAGGGTCACCCGGTGGCCGTCAGGTGCCTGGACTCAGGCCCCAGTGATCTAAAGCCTGCATCCTTGCCTGGAACTCATGCTTAGAATCTATCATTACTGCCCAGGGAGAGATGGGCACCCCCTCCCCACTCATCTTCAAGGGACCCCTGGAGAAGCAGACACAGAAACGTGGGCCTGTTGGCCGAGAGCAGAGTTTCCACAGGCGGGGGACACGCTGGCACCTGGAACGAGGCATATTAGGTGGGGTCCTCTGGCGCTCGAGGAAACCTGCAGCTGCTGACCCCAGGGTGGGGTGGGACCCCTGTCCTCTGCTGGCTACGGGAGTCTTGTTATTTGAATAAACTTTCCATTTTCCATCTGCATGAAACCTCTCCATGCTGAGGGTCGCTGGCATTCCAGCCCGGGATTGGGTTTCCTTCTGGCTCAGCAGCAAAGCTCATGAGTGAATTTTCAGAGTTGATCGTCTTCCTTCTCCCTCCCTCTTTCCCTGGGCTTGTCTCCCTTTGTGGGCCCCCACGCCACTTCCCTCTGGACCCAGGCAGCCAGCACTGCAGGCAGGGTGTGTGTGTGTGTGTGTGTGTGTGTGTGTGTGTGTGTGTGTGTGTGTGTGTGTGTGTGTGTGTGTGTGTGTGTGTGTGTGTGTGTGTGTGTGTGTGTGTGTGTGTGTGTGTGTAAGCGAGGGGTAGAGTGATGGATAGGAGGATGGATGGATGGATGGAAGTGTGTGTGTGTGTGTGTGTGTGTGTGTGTGTGTGTAAGCGAGGGGTAGAGTGATGGATAGGAGGATGGATGGATGGATGGAAGATAGGTGGAGCAGAGGAGAGGTCTGGGTCCTGAGGCAGCTTGGGAAGCAGCTTGGCTTGGTTTTTCCATTAGGCTTTGGACACAGTAACTGGCACTTGCTAGCGATTGCTTGTTATTAGAACGGCAGCTGGCATTCACTGGGCTCTTCCAACGGTCAGGCAGAGTGCTAGATACGCACACATTCTCTGAGGTAGTCCTCACAAGAGCTGCTCTTGTGCATGCGGTTCTTACCCCCATTTTATGGATAAAGAAACTGAGGTTTGGGGAGGTCACCGGCAGTTGCAGAGCTAGGTCTGTCTGTTTTCACTGCCAACCTGCCTCCTGGGACAGGATCTTCTCTGCAGCCTCCTTGCCAATTGGCCATCAGGCTCCTGCTTGTATGCCTCCAGGGACAGGGAGCTCCCTACTCTAATAAGGTCACCTGTCCCACCCCTGGGCACCTGAGATAGAAAAGCCCTTGTGGATCCTGTCTGCCATGGTGGGTCACTCAAAACAGGCTCCATTATGGCCGGGGCATGGCTGTGGCTGACTTCCCATAGCATCACTTTTCCCTGGAATTTTCCAGTCCTTTTGTTGTGAGAGATGAGCTAAGTTCTCCCTCCTTGCCTGTAGCAGTCCTTACCTGGTACTCAGCCCTTTACAGTGTCATTCGTCACATACCGAACAAGCCTGAGCAAACTTGATGCTGACGCCATAGAGGTATTTTCATTAGCGTTGAGCGGGATGTCTTAGCCAATTCAGTAAGACAAAAAAGGAAAAACAAAGCCAGCGGTATGAATAGGAGACACCAGGAAAGCAAGACACCGTGGTTCCTCCCTGGGAGAGCTCAAAGCACTTTCCCAGCTAGCCTCGCCCTTAGCCTTGTCCACCTGTGAGTCCACCTGCAGGAAGCAGAGGCTCAGAGAGGCAGGGAGCACGAGAAACTGCGTGGTGAGGAGCAGACGCACTGTGGTCCCCCACGGTCTGGTAGCTTGCGGTTTGAGAGATACCAAGGGAACATTTCATGCAAAGATGGGCTCGATAAAGGACAGAAATGGTATGGACCTAACAGAAGCAGAAGATATTAAGAAGAGGTGGCAAGAATACATGGAAGAACTGTACAAAAAAGATCTTCACGACCCAGATATTCATGATGATGTGATCACTCATCTAGAGCCAAACATCTTGGAATGTGAAGTCAAGTGGGCCTTAGAAAGCATCACTACGAACAAAGCTAGTGGAGGTGATGGAATTCCAGTTGAGCTGTTTCAAATCCTGAAAGATGATGCTGTGAAAGTGCTGCACTCAATATGCCAACAAATTTGGAAAACTCAGCAGTGGCCACAGGACTGGAAAAGGTCAGTTTTCATTCCAATTCCGAAGAAAGGCAATGCCAAAGAATGCTCAAACTACCGCACAATTGCACTCATCTCACATGCTAGTAAAGTAATGCTCAAAATTCTCCGAGCCAGTCTTCAGCAATACATGAACCATGAACTCCATGATGTTCAAGCTGGTTTTAGAAAAGGCAGAGGAACCAGAGATCAAATTTCCAACATCCACTGGATCATGGAAAAAGCAAGAGAGTTCCAGAAAAACATCTATTTCTGCTTTATTGACTATGCTAAAGCCTTTGACTGTGTGGATCACAATAAACTGTGGAAAATTCTGAAAGAGATGGGAATACCAGACCACCTGACCTGCCTCTTGAGAAATCTGTATGCAGGTTAGGAAGCAATAGTTAGAACTGGACATGGAACAACAGACTGGTTCCAAATAGGAAAAGGAGTGCGTCAAGGCTGTATATTGTCACCCTGCTTATTTAACTTCTATGCAGAGTACATCATGAGAAACGCTGGGCTAGAAGAAACACAAGCTGGAATTAAGCTTGCCGGGAGAAATATCAATAACCTCAGATATGCAGATGACACCACCCTTATGGCAGAAAGTGAAGAAGTGCTAAAAAGCCTCTTGATGAAAGTGAAAGAGGACAGTGAAAAAGTTGGCTCAAAGCTCAACATTCAGAAAACAAAGATCATGGCATCTGGTCCCATCACTTTATGGCAAATAGATGGGGAAACAGTGGAAACAGTGTCAGACTTTTTTTGGGGGGGCTCCAAAATCACTGCAGATGGTGACTGCAGGCATGAAATTAAAAGACGCTTACTCCTTGGAAGAAAAGTTATGACCAACCTAGATAGTATATTCAAAAGCAGAGACATTACTTTGCCGACTAAGGTCCATCTAGTCAAGGCTATGGTTTTTTCTATGGTCATGTATGGATGTGGGAGTTGGACTGTGAGGAAGGCTGAGCGCCAAAGAATTGATGTGTTTGAACTGTGGTGTTGGAGAAGACTCTTGAGAGTCCCTTGGACTGCAAGGAGATCCAACCAGTCCATTCTGAAGGAGATCAACCCTGGGATTTCTTTGGAAGGAATGATGCTAAAGCTGAAGCTCTAATACTTTGGCCACCTCATGCGAAGAGTTGAATCACTAGAAAAGACTCTGATGCTGGGAGGGATTGGGGGCAGGAGGAGAAGGGGACGACCGAGGATGAGATGGCTGGATGGCATCACGGACTCGATGGACGTAAGTCTGAGTGAACTCTGGGGGATGGTGATGGACAGGGAGGCCTGGCGTGCTGCGATTCATGGGGTCGCAAAGAGTCGGACACGACTGAGTGACTGAACTGAACTGAACTGAACTGAGTGGTTAACCTCTGAGGGCCCAGGACCCAGAACGAGTGGACCCCAAGTATGTCACCTTCCCATCCTCTGAGCAGCCCGCTGAGGGACCAGATAGCTGCTATTTTGGTTCTTCTTTTCTGGCCCCCATTTCATGGCATGAAACACATCGCAGAAAACGACTGGGAGCACAGGCGGACACACTGTGGGGCCCCTGAGCTTGTGAAAGACCTCCCTGCCCGCCTGACCACCCCTCCGGTGGCCACCCGCCGGAGTGCGTCCTCCTGTCAGTTGCTCAGGCGTCATCACTGACTGCACTGGCCCCCATCTGCTGAGGCTCTGGGGCTTCCCTCATTTCCCTGATCCTTATGAAACCCCGACCAGGTGGGTACTACTCTTCCTCCCACTTCACAGCCCAGAAAACTGCAATTCAGAGAGAATTCAGCCCCATGTCCCAAGTCCTACAGTTAGTGAGCCAGTGAGGCTAGTATTGGAACCAAGATTGAATTCCAGAACCTTGACACTACGCTCTGCTGTGAAAGTGCCCTTCTTGACCTAGGAAGGTACTCACAGATGTGTGGAACAGATGAATGTTTCACTGAATGCGTGTCTGAATCTGTGCATTCCGTGTGTCTTCTGCTTGGCACGCTCCCCCTGCCCAGCCGTCCTCCTTCGCCTCACCAGCACCCCTTCACGTCTCGGGGGCCACCTCCTCCTGGAAGTCTTCTCTGATCCTGCAGACTGGGTTAGCCGTCCCTCCTCTGGCTTCTTTTGCTAACCCCAGCCGGGGACTTACCGTGTCCCGTTGTAGGTTTTGTTGACAGTCTGTCTCCTTTGGACAACAGGGACTGGGTGTGTCTGACTCACTCCTGAAAGCTCAGTGCCCTGTGGTTGCTGAATGAATGAATGAATGAGGACATGAAACCTTTCTCAGCCAGCACGATGGAACCCTGACACCCTCACCTGTCCTTGGCTTTGCCGCCCGCCACCCTTTTCATTGACCCTAAGCTGGTCGACAGAGGATGTGGACTGCTGCTTGGTGGCTGCAGGGAGGGGCTCGGTGGTGATGCTGGATGCCAGGCTGGTCGTGGAGGAAGGGCTCGGGCAGGGAGCTCTGCCTGGGCACCTCAGGGTCTTAACTCCAGTGTGGGCACTAAGGGGACAGTGGGCCTGTGGTGGGCACCTGCCAGTGTGAGGGTGCTGTGGCAGAGGGCCCTGGGTGCCCGGTCCAGCCTCAGCGCTCTGCACTTTGGGCTGAGAGCAGGCGTGTGTCGAGGGGCACCACGGCCTCGGGGCAGTCGTGACCAATGGGCAGGCCCCAGGTTACAAGGGTTCAGGCACCAGGGGGCATGGTGAGGAAGAAAAGAAGAGCATGGAGGTGAGGGATGCCGCTGAGAAGCCAGTAGGAACCGGGACTGGGCGGGTGAGGTTAGTGTTTACAGAATCACCGCAATAGATGAGCAGCCTCTGTGCCTGGCCTGATGACCGCAGCTAATTATCCCCAGTCCACAGAGGAGAATATTGAGGCTCAGGAGAGGCCCCAGACCATTGGGATAGGACTTGTCCCACTTCTGTCCAGCTCCCAAGCCAGGGCTCTCTCTGGGCCAGGAGGATGAGGGACATAGAGCCGGGTGGGCAGAGTGGGGAGGTTGGTCCTCCAGGTGGCCTCTGACCTTCCTTTCCTCCCTGCATGGCTCTGTTGGCCTGGGATGTGGCCTTGGCCGTGGCAGGTCTGGTGCAGGACACCAGACTGGGCAGCCCAATCCCAGACGTGCTCCCCGGAGTGGAAGGGCCCCCCCTCCCGGTTCTGCCCTGGGTGGAGGGTGCTGCGGGGGCCCTGGGCACCCCTTCTTCACCCGCCCAGCTTGCGTCTGTGTTCCCAGAGAGCAGGGACTCCTGGGTCTAGGCTCCCAGAACAAGCCACCAACTGTCGGGTGGTGCCCGCAGCCGACTCGGGGCTCTGCCAGGCGGCAAGGGAGGGGCCGGAGGGGATGAGAGAGCTTTTGTTTCCCTCTGTTTGTGTCAAGATGGGAATCGACTGCCTCCCACTGAGGCGGCCGCCTCCTCCTCCTCGAGGTGTCAGGGCAGTCCCCGGTGGCCGGGTCTGTGTTCTACCTTTCTGGGGTGGGGGGCACTTCTCTGGGCCTTCACTTCAGCCCCCTCCCTGCTCTCAGCTCTGGTCTCCCAGCACACACACTCTCCCACCAGAAGACCTGCGTCGCTGAGCCGTGGTTAAATATTTGCTAAGTGAGAAGAGCTGTAAAGGCAGCTTTGTGAGCGCTCCTGGCCGGCTCCTCCTGGCCCGCGCCCGCCGCTGCCTTGCCCCAAAGCCGCCTTCACGATGGGGGACCCAGCTAGCCTCCTCCTCAGGCCTCCGGGGCCACTGTTTCGGCATCTGAAACCGGGTGACCTCCCACCAGGGGCTGTTCCTTCGGCACCTGTTTGTTGAGCACCCACCTGGCCCAGATAGAAGCCTGGTGCTGGGTCTCTGTCTGTGGGGGGTGGTGTAACTGTCATGACACTTGCAAAAAGCCCCCAGGAGAAGCAGGGGCTGCGGTGGTGGAGTCTTCAGGGGACTAGGCTCGTCTGGGGGGGGTCCTGAGGGCCAGGCGGAGAGGGTGGGCTCTGGGAGAGCATTCCAGGCCAGAGGCCCCCAAGACCAGAGGCAGGCTTCCTTGCTGGGCACTGAAGCCCCTGGATTTGACTCCCTCACTGCCCTCCCGGGAAGCTGGGCCTTGGCTGCCTCTTCTCTGCTCCTGCAGCCTCAGTCTCCCCATCTGCCCAGTGGAGAGCTTGAACTTGGATTTCACAGAGCCTTTCCCAAGTCCAGTGGCCTGATCAGCGTATGTGCCTGGCCCGTTAGTGAGGGAACAAGTCCAGGGCAGGACTTTCACAGGTGCTGAAGGTTATGATAACAGCCACGAACCTTCATAAGGCTCACGTGGCCCTTTGTTAGCAGCAAAACCCAGTATCTCCTGCAGGGCTTTCGTAGTTGCTGAAGGTTATGGTCATAGCCACAAACCTTGCGCTTTGACTGTGAACAAAAACTGTCATCTCCTGAGGACCCCAGTGAGCTGAGGGCAAGACTCATCTTATGCCCATTTTGTTATTGTTGTTGTTTAGTCGTTAAATCGTGTCTGACTCTTTGCGATGCTGTGGACTGTAGCCCACCAGGCTCCTCCATCCATGGGGTTTATAGATGAGGAAACTAAGGCCCAGAGAGGCCATTGGGAGCTCAGATTTGCTTCTTGCTTCGAGCTCTGCCCCGAACACACCTGTCTCTGTAAGAAACCCACTCTCTTCTCCTAAAACTGGTGCTATGCTGGGCACCTGGCTTACAGACGTGACCAAGGTGCCAGCCTGACCTGCGGGGCTGCTGGGCGAGTGGGGAATGTGCCAGAGAGAGTCACTGAGGACTCCTGAGCGCCTTCTCCATGGCCCGCACAGCTCTCGATACTGGGGTAGAGCAGTGAGCAGAGCCTGGCTGGGCTTCGCGTCCTGGTTTTGCTCGTACGTCTGAGATGCTGGGGAAATCACTTCATCTCTCTGAGCCTCCCTTTCCTCCTCTGTAAATGGGTTTAACAGTTAACTCTGAAAGTGAAAGTGTTAGTCGCTCAGTCGTGCCCAACTCTTTGCGACCGCGTGTACTGTAGCCCGCCGGGCCCCTCTGTCCATGGGATTCTCCAGGTAAGAATACTGGAGTGGGTTGCCATTTCCTTCTCTAGGAGGTCTTCCCGACCCAGGGATGGAACCCAAGTCTCCTGCATTGCCGGCAGAATCTTGACTGAGCCACCAGGGAAGCTCTGGGTGAGGGTTAAAGGAAATAACGTAGATGGTAATTGTTAACACATATGGCAGCTGCCTCTGTGCCTGGCACTGGGCTAAGTGCTGCATGTATTACCTCATGGCCCGCTTATTATTATAATTGCATGCAAATGTGAAACTGCAGAGCATTGTGATGGACGAAATGACGTCTGGCTAAGAGTTTGAACTGTATTAATGAGGGGCAAGGGAACTTCAGGCAGAGGGCACAGCACAAGGCATTGGGGAGGGAGGCAGGACTGAGAGCCTGGATCCAGTTTGGCATGGTGTGTTTGCTGAGGGCAGTGTTCCAGGCCCTGTGGCAGGTGCTGAGAGTTCAGCAATAGATGAACTTTGGTCTCCGGGGTCCAGTGAGATCCTTTAAGAAGGGCTTGGTGTGACTGTCTCCCGAGTGTTGCCACAGCCTGAGAGCCTGGGTTCAGGTCCTAGCTTGGAGTTGGGCTCCAGCGCTTGACAGCTGGCTGACCTGGGACAAACCAGCAGGTCTCACAGCCTCTGTTTCCTCTGCGGGGAAGGGTGACAGATGTCCCCACCTCCCGGGGCTTGGCCAGGGCTCTGTGAAAAGTTCTCCTGCAGGGTGCTGGGTATCTCTAGTCGGCATCGTGTCTCACCAGGCGTGTGATGCCAGGTGAGCTCCCTAACTGCCCCCACGCTTCCATTTCCCTCTCTGAATACAGGGCAGGGTGGTGGGGTGGTGGGGACCTTCCCTCCCAGAGCTGTCTTCATCTCCATGTGAGGCGTGGATGGAGCTGGCGCATGGTAAGGGGTCGGTCATTCCCAGGCTGCAGTGGGCCACGGGCTGCCAGATTATGGGGAGATGCCTGGCCCCAGGGAAGGGGTACCCAGCAGAGGGTCCCTTCGGGGCTCCTGAGGCCAGTCAGGAGGAAGCTTCGAGGGTGGCAGCCCCCTTCCCCGGGGAGAAGGAGGGCGTTGGGCACTCTCGTAGTCCTGGGACCCCTGCTGCGGCTCCCGGGTTGGGCATTCCTTTCTGCGGTGAGAAATCTCTGGGGTGTGTGTGGGGAGCTGTGTTGCTCAATGGGGTGGTGGCTCCCCACCTGGCTCACGATCTCTGCCTCTGGCCTCTCCCTCTGGGTTTCCTCCTTGTTGGTTCCTCCTTTGTGCCAGGTCAGTTCTAGATGGGTGCTGTCTGGGGCATCAGAGAGGGAACAGGCCTTACCCATCTTGAGATCACTGGGGATGGGGGAGGCTACGGGAGTGGGTGGAGGTCCCATCCAGCCTAGGGACCTCCCGGGAGGAAGGGGCATTGGAGAGTGAGGAGGGAGGGGTGTCCCTGACCTGGGGGAACCCCATGGTGAGGAAGGGCATTCAGGGGTCTGCGGGTGCACTGAGGAGCTGGATCTTTGTCTTCAAGGCAGTGGAAGCCACGGACGCGTTTGAGCAGGGGAAGTTCAGGGTGAGAGTTCTAACAAAAAGATCCCTGTGGCTCCTGTGTGTGGGAAGGACAGGGAGCAAGCCAGGAGTGGAGGTGGGGGAAATTTGGAGGCTGTGGCAGGAATAAGCTGGGAGGGGCCTGGGCTGGGCGCGAGGGTAGGCAGTAACTAGTGGTGTAGTCTGGGTTGAGCTCTTCTGGCCTCTTGACCAGCCCCGAGTCAGTTAGGAAGCCCACCACCCTGATGGCCGTGTGCTGGGGGGCACAGGCACCCAGAAGTGGGATGACCCTGGGTCGGCCCCTCGCCCTCTCTGGGCGCTATCCCCATCGGGGGTTCGGCTGTCCCCCTTGGGCGCCGCCCAGTTGTCCTGCTGTCTTCTTGCCTTTGGCTCTGCAGGATTCTAGCTACTGTTTCAGGCTCTTCTCACAGGCGGGCTGCCAAACCCCCTCCCCTGCTGGCCGATGGAGCCTGTCATTACCCCCTGCTTCCTGGCTTTGCCCTTGATTACAGGTCCTGAGTGGGAGCCTTGTCAGCCTTTCTGACCGTGGCCACCCACCCGGCCAGTGTGGTGAGAAGCCCCAGTGGCTGGCAGTCTGCAAGGTGGAGGTGAGATGCATTTGCCAAAACTTTGTTTCCCTGTTAACACTCAGACTGTTCTGGGGTCCATATAACTGACCAGCTGTGTGTCCCCAGAGGAGTCACCTCACCTCTCTGAATTGCAGTTTTCTCCTGTATAGAGTGAGGACAACACATGAAATGACTCGTGCGAACCTGGGTGCAGCAGGGCTGCCGAGCACGTGGCCTCTGCGGCTATGTGTTAATAATGATAAGAGGGGTGATGGAGCAGAGAAGCCCTGGGCCAGGCACTGGGGGCTGGCATGCTGACCCAGCTCTGCCGGGACCTGCTGTGTGGCCTTTGGAGGGTGTCCCCAGTGCTCTGGACCTCTCGCTTTCCCTGCTCTCCCCGGTGATGGAGATGGAGGCGCTCTGGAGTGCTCTGACGCAGGCAAGCTCGGTCCCTGCCCCCACTCTGCCTCTCCTGGCTCTGGGGCGGGTGGGGTTGGTATCCCTGGCTGCCTGCCCACCTCCCCACCCTGGGTCTGCTCCCCCCACCCCCTCCAACCCCCCCAGTGCTCTGGGAACCAGGCAGGCAGGTTGTGGGCCTGCCCCGCCCTGCAGGGTGCTGGTTTCAGTCCGCAAATCTCTCAGCCCTGAAACCTGGCCGGCTTCATGGGTGAGGTGTGGCCCCCGAACCCACTGGAGGGACCGGACGAGCCAGGGTCAGGTCTGGCACGGTGCCCTCAGCTCGGGCCAGTCCAGGGCTGGGACCAGCGCGAGGCCCCTGGGGTTGGGCCGGGGCTGATGCGATCTTGGCTGGTGATTGTCCCCTTCCTCCCGGCGCCTTGTAAGAGTGGAGGTGGGTCCCAGACCTGGGCCAGATCTGGCCGCTGCTGCTCCCCAGTTGAGGGACTGGGCAGGGCTCAGTTCTCTGGGGCTGGGCCTCCTCGTCTGAAACATTCCTCCAGTTCAGACACCACCTCTCCAGGGCTGAGCTGAAGGTCTGGGGGATGGTCCACGCGACACAGGTGTGGCGTGTGCTGGGCTTGGGAGGTCTACGAGGAGGCAAAGCATCTCCTAAGCTTGGCATGGAGGCTCTCGGGTTCACCTTTCTGGGCCCGTTCTCTGTGGACCCCTGTAGCCTTTCCTCCCATCGTCAGCTCAGCAAGCCCCTTCTCTCTGAGCACAATGGCCCCCAGAGTTTCCAGGGGACTTCAGGCCACCTCAGGGCCTCCCCAACTTCTTGCCCAGCCCCCGCTATCTGAGTGCAGGAAGTAGCGTGATCCTTAATGTTGTCAGTTTGGAAAATCAGAGATTAACATGCTTCCGGCTGCCTTGCCTGCTGGTGGTGCTGGCCCTGAAGTTGGGCCAGGCCAGGGTTGCCCAGCCCCTGTTTCAGGGGCCTCTCCCTGGCTTAGAGGAAGCTTGGACAGGAGGTGCTTAAAAGGGGCCCCGTTAGCGACACGCCTCCCCCTCGCCAAGATGAAGTGTATTCTGCTCGTTAGCCCATGAGTGCGTGTTGAGTTGTGTCTGACTCTTTGTGACCCCACGGACTGTAGCCGGCTAGTCTCCTCTCTCCACGGAATTCTCCAGACAAGAATACTGGAGTGGGTTGCCATTTCCTCCTCCAGGGGAATCTCCCCAACTCATGGATTGAATCTCTGCGTCTCCTGCATCTGCAGGCAGATTCTATACCGTAGCTGAGCCACCTGGGAAGCACTCTTTAACCCAGTGATCTTATAAACTGACTAGGCAGATACTGGTGTGCTGTTTGCAGAGGGAGAAACAAAGGCTCAGAGAAGGGAAGTGCCTTGATTAAGCCACACAGCGTGTTGGGAGCAGAGTTTAAGCCTAGAGCTGCATGCCCAGTGGAGATGGTGCTGAGTTGGCAAGTGAGGGGTGATGCTGAGTCTTGCTACCCGCACCCCAGTTCTCCAGTCCAGCCTGAGGGGACTGTGGTCAGCTCCCATTCCAAGCTGACTCACCAGCAGCTCAGATAACGGGTGCTGAGACCAGCACCCCAGTCAGCTTCTGGGGCCAGCACAGCACTGATGAGATCGTCGTTGAGATTTTAGATCAGCCGAGCTGATAGGAACCCACCCACCCATTTTTCCAGTAGGAAGGTTGAGGTCCAGAGAAGATGGACAAGCGAGTTTCCCAGGAGGTGTGAAGGTTCCCTGCTGGCTCCACCAGACAGGGGCTGGAGACCCCCAGACCACTCTTGGCTCTGATTGTTGCCAGCTGCGTGACCTTGGAAAAGTCACCTTGTCTGTCTGAACCTTGGTTTCCTTATCTGTAGAATGGGACTATAAAACCTGCCTTGCTCACCTCTGGGAGCAGGTGGAGACCCAGCAGGAAAGTGTAAGACAGGGCTTTGGAAATTGTGTTGGGAATGAAGAGGCTTTACGAGGTGGGGTTTTGTGCGGGCTTTGGTGTGAGACTAGGTTTAGAATCCACCTCTTTCACCTTCTAAGCTGAGTGTCTTTCAGAAGGTCTCCAAGTCTCCCTGCACCTCAGTTATCTTATCTATAAACTGGAGGTGACAGGATCTCTCAGCATTACCTGAGCTGTTGAACGTGCCGAAGTCCTACGTGGCGAGGCACCCTGGTCCCTTCTGGGAGTTAGTGCTGAGGGTCCAAGTCAGGAAGACTAGATGGTAAGGAGGGTCCCCTGGATCACCCTCAATGGTCCCAGAGGTGCTCAAGGAGCTTTTGTTGACTATGAGCGAGATGGCCTTTCGAGAGACATTAATCCACCGTTCCAGTCCTGCTAAGAATCAGAGATAAGGATGCAACCAACTTGCTTCAAGGCTTGACTCCAAAACAGCCTCCGGGTCGGGGGAGAGAGTTGTGTGTATTTCGCCCTGGCCCCGACGTCCTGGGCAGTGGCCTCTTCAGATCCCAGCGGAGCCCAGCGCCTTCCTGCTGCGGACATTGCCTGGAGGTAGAGGTCGTGGGTGGGCAGTGCCTCCCTGGGGTCACAGGACACAGTGGTGGCTGGGCACAGAGCCCCAGCCTTCAGGGGCTGCCCTCCTGGGCTCTGAGGAAACCACGAGCCCTGCAGGAGGTCCCAGGAAGGTGCTCAGGAGCTTTTGTGGACTGATGAGGGGCATGACCTTTTGTGAACCATTAACCTTTCTGGGCCTTGGTTTATTCCCCTGTAAATAGAGGGTTTATTTACCTATATGCACCTCCAGGCCATTTGAAGACTGAGGGGGTGTGCGTGGGGCCCTGTGTCTGAGTGGGGAGAGCTTGCCTCCTTATTCGGCAGGAGGTGCTGGGAGGGGGCCCCAGGAGGGCCCAGCGATTGGCCCCGGGAGTCCCCCCAGGGTCAGGTGGGAGCCCGGGTTCCCGCGTGTGCCTTGCACAAGGCCAGTGTCCTCACCCCTCACCTCTGTCTGTGCAGCTCCTTCTTCCTTGGGAGCCCTCCCTGTATCAGGTTTTTGTTTATTGAAGAGCTGCTGATCCTTATCATTTTGTGATTCTCTTCCGGGTCCTTTTTTTTTTTTTTTTTTTTAATGTCGCTATACCTGCTAATAATACTTCCAAGCAAAGGTGAGGGTGGGATGATTTGAGAGAATAGCATTGAAACATGTATATTATCATATGTGAAACAGTCGTCAGTCCAGGTTCCATGCATGAGACAGGGTGCTCAGGGCTGGTGCACTGGGATGACTCCGAGGGATGGGGTGGGGAGGGAGGTGGGAGGGGGGTTCGGGATGGGGAACACATGTACACCCATGGCTGATTCATGTCAATGTATGACAAAAACCACCACAATATTGTAAAGTAATTAGCCTCCAATTAAAATAAATAATTGAAAAAAAACCCCAAAACTTCCAAGCAGTCTCTGAGGACCATGATTGTGGTTGTTTGATCGCTCAGTCCTGTCTGGCTCTTTGCGACCCCGTGGACTGCAGCACGCCAGGCTCTCCTGTCCTTCACCATCTCCCGGAGCTTGCTCAGACTCATGTCCATTGAGTCGGTGATGCCATCCAAGCATCTCATTCTCTGCCACTCCCTTCTCCTTCTGCCCTTAATCTTCCCCCAGCATCAGGGTCTCCTCCATGAGTCGGCTCTTTGAGTCAGGTGGCCAAAGTATTGAAGCTTCAGCATCAGTCCTTCTAATGAATATTCAAGGTTGATTGCGATTATAGCAGTCACGTTTGTGGAGGTCTGGAACTGGATTCTGGGTGTGCTCATTTTACAGACGGGCAACTTGAGCCTCTGAGAGAGCTGGGTAGCTTACAGGGCCGAGGTCTTCAGGACTGGGATTCTGGCCACCTCACGGGGCCTGAGGCGGGAAGGCGGGCTCTGTCACTACCCTCGTATCTCTTCATCTGACAGCACCTAGGCCTGAGTCAGTGCAGGAAAGGAAGGAGGAGATGTGTGGGAAAGTGTGGAAGGTGGGTGAGGCCTGCACTCTGTCCCCTCCAGGCTCTCCCAGCAGCAACCCGGTTGCTGGGCAACCCCTCCCGCCCCGCCCTCTCGGGGGAGGGATGCCCTGTGGGCAGTGGTCAGAGTCCGGCATCGGGAGGGGGTCAGCGGGCTGTGGACTAGAACCCTAACTGCTTCGGTCTGGGTATGTGATCTCAGGTGAGCCCCTCACCCTCTCTGGCTCTCAGCCCCCTTTGGGGTGTTGGTGCTCAGGCGCTTAGTTATGTTTGACTCTTTGCAACTCTATGGACTGTAGCCCACCAGGCTCCTCTCCATGGAATCCTCCAGGCAAGAATACTGGAGTGGGTTGCCATTCCCTTCTCCAGGGGATCTTCCCAACCCAGGGATCAAAGCCGGGTCTCCTGCATGGCAGGTGGATTCTTTATCACTGAGTAATTGGAGAAGCCCTTTGGGATGATGAGGCCCTGAATCCCTGGGCTGTGGTGTCTCCAGAAGGTGTGAGGGGAGCAGGAAGAGCTCGTACAGGCAGGTGTGGAGGAGAGAGGGACACCTCAGGTCTTGGGGACCACTCACAGACACCAGGAAGGGACACCGAGTCATAAAAGCCCTCTGGCAACTCCAGGGAGCTCACCGCTGCAGGGGGGCAAGGAGGGAGAGAGAGTGGGGTGCTGAGTGGGTCTTACAGGGAGAGGGCTGCCCAGGCTGTGACCCCCCCCTACCCCCACTGGAGCTCAGCAGGCCGGAGGAGCCTTCTCCAGGGCCGGGATGCCCACCTACATCCTCCTTCAGCAGCATCTGGCTGGAGGGGCCACTAGGGACACTTTTCAGGACTCCTCCTTGGGAGCTGTTTGTCCCTGGAGGGGACTGGACGCCCCTACCCCACCTTCCTCCCCAAGGTCTTTCCAGCCCCGACACCTCGTCCCCAACTCCTCATCTTCTGCATCAGCACGTGGCGGTTCCTCCAAGTTGTCTTAGGGCGTCTCTCAGGAATGGGCTTCAGGGATGCCAAGAAGCCCTCCCATGGCCCTCTTCCCCCTCGGTCTTCCCTTTCCAGCACCCCCTCTGCTGCCAGACCTCAGCTGAGCCCCCCAGTTCCCTGGCGCTGTGTCAGGACCCTCCTAGTCCCTGACCTCTCTCCCAGCCTGGTCCACAGCCCCCTGGGGTGTGGCCCAGAAGTGGGCACTCAGTAACTTCTTGGCTCAGCCCCTGCCTGTGCCAGGCGCCCCGCTCCTGGGGTTTGTACTTAGTCCTTAGAGACCAGCCTCGCTCCATCTCCCCATCCATAAGGCTCCCAAGTTGGGGAGCAGATTTGGATCACTGAGAGATCCCATGTTCTCTGGTCTGTTTGCTTCTGGAATCTCAGGTGGCAAGGAATTTATCTGAAAACAGGCCCAGGTGTGTATGGTTCTCGAGTTCTAGTGGCAAGGCACATCTGTCATTGCAGCTGGGTGAGATGGGCCCAGGGCCCATGGGGTCGTCTTCTCCTTCCCTCTGAGTGAGGCACCCCACGTTTCTGCCTCTCCCCTCTCCACCCTCTGCCAGGTGACTTCTCCGCCCCCGCTGCTCGTGCCCTCCCCTCCTGGACTCTGGTCCCACAGCCTTACTTGGACCCATCTGCATCCTAGCGCGAGAGATGAATTTCCTTCTTCCCCCTACTCTGCCCCTCTCAGCTCCAGTGCTCCAGGCCTCACCTTTGCCTTTTGGCTCCATCTGGGTCACCTTGTTCTGTTTTCACTTCTTGGCTTCCTCTCCAACCCACAGTCCCACTCGACATGGGCCTCGATGCCCCTTGAAAGGGTGATTCCTGGGCCTTTTCCTGGCTGGGCCCTCCCCTTCCGGTCCTCCCCAGTCCAGCCTGGGGCCTTCTGCACCCAGCCACTCCCTGCCTGGATGTGATGTCTGGTCTTTGTTGACCTGGCAGCTAGGTGCATGCTATGAGTCAGGCAGATCTGGGTTTGAGTTCCTGGCACAGGGTGGGAGTTTCCTCCGGGGGGGTGTCTCCCCGAGGATCAGGGCAGTTGCTGGCCCCTCTGGATATGATGCTGTATCAGGCTGGGTGCACCATGGCCGAGGCAGGCATCCTGGAGCTGTGGCTAGAGGACCCTTGAGATCCAAGGGCCAAACCTACCCATCTTGCCTGTTGGGAGAGTGCCCGCTGGGTGTCTGTTGAGGAAGGGTTGGGACCAAAGCCTGGGCTGGAGGCTGAGAACCTGGTTCTCCTGTCCTGGGTCTGCCACCCTCCTGATCCCTAAAATGGGCAAACCATAGCACCAACTCCCTAGGGTTTTCATGAAGATTCTTTGGGGTCATGCATGTAAACCTTCCCACCCCATCGACTGGGGTTAATACTTAATAAAATGGAGCGACTGTGATGATGACTACATGTTTTATCAATATTATTATTGTCTGCTCTCCTTTGTTGTTCAGTTGCTCAGTCATGTCCAACTCTTTGCGAGCCCATGGACTGCAGCACGCCAGGCTTCCCTGTCCTTCATTATCTCCCAGAGTTTGCTCAAACTCATGTCCATTGAGTCGATGATGCCACCCAACTATCTCATCCTCTGTTGTCCCCTTCTCCTCCTGCCCTCAATCTTTCCCAGGGTCAGGATCTTTTCTAATGAGTCAGCTCTTTGCATCAGATGGCCAAATTATTGGAACTTCAGTTTCAGCATCTGTCCTTCCAATGGATATTCAGGACTGATTTCCTTTAGGGTTGACTGGTTTGATCTCCTTGCAGTCCAAGGGACTCTGAAGAGTCTTCTCCAGCACCACACTTCAAAAGCATCAATTTTTCGGTGCTCAGCCTTCTTTATGGTCCACCTCTCACATCCATGGGAGACTTCCCTGGTGGCTCAGATGGTAAAGCGTCTGCCTACAATGCAGGAGACCTGGGTTCGATCCCTGGGTTGGGAAGATCTCCTGGAGAAGGAAACGGCAACCCACTCCAGAATTCTTGCTTGGAAAATCCCATGGATGGAGGAGCCTGGTAGGCTGCAGTCCATGGGGTCGCAAAGAGTCGGACACAACTGAGCAACTTCATTTTCACTCACATCCGTACATGACTATTGGAAAAGCCGTAGCTCTGACTTCGTGGACCTTTGTCTGCGATCCTATTTTCTCTATTTGGCCCCAGTTCATCGCCCCATCTCTTCCCCCACCACCCCCTCCCACCTCATCGTTTTTCAGAACAATTCTCATGGCCTTTGAGAGAGTTCTGGTTGTTTATGGTCTTTAAAAAATAGGCATTCAAAGCAAATTCCTCATTTGTTCTCCCCTTCCTCCCCTGAAAACAGAATCTGAACAGACATGAGCTTGTTCCAGGAAGGGAAGCGCAGGCCTGTGAAGAGGGACCCATGGGCCGAGCTGCCTCTGGAAGGGGTGGAGGGAGTGGGTCTGCCACAGACCCTTGGTGTGGGGTGTGGCACCTCCTCTCAGCCTTTTTCCCTAGCCACCACCTCCTGCCTGGGCCCCAGGACTGCATTCCAGCATCTCTCACTCACTAGCTGGGTGACCTTGTGTCAGTGACTTAACCTCTTTGAGTCTCAATGTTCTCTGTAAATGTGGATGACACCAACCACACCCCGCAGAGCGATTGTATGCATGCTAAGTCACTTCAGTCATGTCTGACTCTTTGCAACCCCTTTGGACTATGGTCTGCCAGGCTCCTCTGTCCCTGGGATTCTCCAGGTAAGAATGCTGGAGTGGATTGCCATGCCCTCCTCCAGGGGATCTTCCTGACCCAGGGATTGAACCTGTGTCCCCTGTGACTCCTGCATTGCAGGCAGATTCTTTACTGCTGAGCTACCAGGGAAGCCCCATAGAGCTATTGAGAGGATCAAATGAAGTGCTGTTCTTGCTGGGTACTCTTGCTATCTAGGGGCCAGCCGTGGGAGGGATGGCGTCGTGTCAGCCCCTTTTTATTTGCGAAATGACCAGTTCTTTGGAATCTTGAGTCCAAGACTGTTAGAGGTGGTAGGGCCTGTCCATGATTGAGCTGGTCCTCCCAGAGTACAGGGGGAAACTGAGGCCCGGTGAGGGGATCTGCACAGTGGGCCAGCATGGACCCCAAGTCCAGCTACTCAGGACAGGGAAGTCTTGCCCAAGGAGGAGGCCCCTTGGTGTGGGTCGTGACCCTCTCTGGACCTCAGTTTCTTCATCTGTCAATAGGGAGGCCTGGGCAGCGAGTGCTGGGCCTGCTCTTACACCCTGGGTCATCCCCTTCTCTGTTTAAAACCTGCTTTAGCAGAAGAGGCCAACAGCCAGTGACTGCAAAGTGGTAGTTAATCCGGTAGATGAGTTCATTTTAGAATTTTTTTTTTTAATTGCAAAAAGAGTCATGCTCATAAAATAATTCAAATGCTAAACAAATGAATAAAACAGAACCCGAAACTCGCCCTCTGCTTCTCATTCCCACACTCAGATGTGCCGCCCTTAACAGCCTGGAGTGCTGCCTCCTGGACCTCTTCTTTGAGGTCCCCAAGCATAAATAACTCACATGCACCTACAGGAATAATCTTAAATGCGATGCTGTTCAACGTGGGAGTCTGTAGAGCTCCTGACGCGGCAGAGTGCAGACACCTTCCTTTTGTTACGTGTACCCAGGTCCCCTTCATCTTCTGTCCAGCCTGAGTGAACTGTTGGGTATTGAATCATTCCCACCCCCCATACACAATTGGCTTGTTTCTGGCAATTTCTGGTGCATTCTGTGGGCTGGATTCCTACAGGAGCAAGGGCCCCCATGCACACTTAGAACTGTGCACACGACCACCCTCCCCCTCCAAACACGCAGTCCCCTCTTGCCACTCCCCCAGCCCCGGTTAGAGTGCCTATTCTCCGCATTCCCGCTGGCCTGATGGGGAAAAGGAAACCTCCCGTTTGCGTTCATTTGCCGGCTGGTGAGACCGAGCGTCTTTTCACTTGTATGCTGGCTTCTGTGTCTCTGTTGGTTTCACCGTCACGGTCATCGCCTTTTCCCGCCCAGAGGCTCACCCAGCCGTGTGTGGGAAAGGCCCCACCCCGGCCAGAAATGCAACGCAGATGCAAGTGCGGAGCCCGTGTGGACGGTTTTATGAGCTGGGATTTGGGGCAAGGCGGATGCCCCTCCCTGGCGTAGAGTCACTGGCCGGAAGCAGTCATGCCAACCTCATAGCCCGTTTGTCCTTCCCTTTCAGAGAAGACCGGGAAGATCCTGACGGAGTTCCTCCGATTCTACGAAGACCAGTATGGCGTGGCCCTCTTCAACAGCATGCGGCACGAGATCGAGGGCACTGGGTTGCCGCAGGCCCAGCTGCTCTGGCGCAAGGTGAGAGGCTCTGGGCAGGGGTAGGGCAGCCTCCAAGGGCATGGGCAAGGATCCTTCCCTCTCTGGGCCTCGGTTTCCCGTGTTGCTGGATGGTCTCTGAGGGCCCCACCCTGGCTTCTGAATAGGGAGGTGACCTGGTTGTGGCATCATGGCCTCCATGGGCACTTCCTCCCGGGGCCAGCCCCTCCTCCTGCCGGGCTAGGGCTCTGAGTCATCTTGACAGGGCTGGTCCAAGCCCAGCTCCTCCTCTTAGCGTCTACGTGCCCTTGAGCTAATGACCTCACCTCGTGGGGCCTCAGTTTATTCACCTGTGAATGGGGATGGGCATACTTCCTGCGCCAGGTGGCCGCGAGGATTAAAGATCTGTGTGCTGGGTGCCTGGGGCTGGACAGATGCTTGACTGACGTGTCATCATCTCTGGCCTTGTCATGATCCTCTTATCAGTGGTAGGGTTATGTTTGCATAGTAAAGGTTTGTCCAGGAAGCTGCCTGCTCCCCATTGAGGGGTCAGAATGGGCCAGAGGAGGCTAGTAGAGCCTCCCAGGGTGGGGATCCTGTGCTCACCCCTGGCATCGGGGTGGGAATGGCACTGAGGAAGTGAGGGACTGGCGGCACTGGTGGGGCTGAGCGCTTGGGGTGAGAAGCCAGGCCTTGCTGTTTCTGGGGGTGCTGCAGTGGGCCCTTGTCTGGGTGGTCTGGGAGGGCTTCCTGGAAGAAGGGCCATCTCAGCTAAAGACCTGATGGGAGAAGGAATATCAGACCCAGGCAGTGGCATGTGCAGAGGCCCAGAGGTGAGCCCATGGCTTGCTTGGGATGGTGGAGGGCAGGACTCAAGCCAGGTTCCAGATTCCTGACTTGATTCCTCTTTCTGCCTTGACCCCCAGCCTGCCTGGGTGGAGAGAATGTCAGGGCTGTGTGTCAGAGCATCACCTGTCACTTTGATTTGGGGCCCAGGAAATTCTGTCTGGCCTCCTGATGTCACGGCCACCTCCCGACCTGGGACAGCAGAGGGCAGCTGTGGCCTGGGTGTCTGGCAGGGGCATACCTATGTGATAGTAGAGAGGGCTTTGGACCCACCTCAGGGAGCTGCTTCCTGCGGGCTGCTTGCTCCCCTGTTTGGAAGGAAATATCACAGGCAGCCTGAATTCCAATAACCCAAGACAGGAGCAGGGTCGCCTGATGTGCTCAGCATTTACTCTGCACGAGAAACGCCTTTCACACTCATCAGGTTGAGTGTTCATGGTCAGAAGACAGACGCAATGTGTCAGCAGGAAGACTAATATGAAATCACCCACAGTTTCAGAAGAGGAGGGGTTTTGGGTCCCATTTGCCACTCAGGAAACTGACCATCATGAGGCTAAGTCATGGTAACAATAGAAATCATTCTCGTCATCACATAAATTGTTTTTGTTAGAAATAATACTGCAATTAATATAGTAATAGTAGTGATAAAAACAACAGTTCTTTTGTGCGGGCGCTGCTCATCCAGCTGGCATGACATGGCTCAGTGGGACTGTGATTATGACCCGGCGCCCCTCCCAGAGGTGGACACCAGGGCTCAGGAAGGTAGAGTTGCTTGTCCAGGCTCCCGAGGCGTCAGCTGTAGGAGCCTGGGGGCCTGTGCTCTCGCCATCCCCCAGAGGTGCCCGTCAGCAGCATCAGAGAGCTTTGCAGAGTACACAATATTTGGCCTGGGCTGTTTCCTGGGTTCCGCTTCCTGCAGACCTTCCAGTGGAAACACGACTCTGCCATTTGAAAGTCTTAAAAATAAAACCCAAACCCACAGCTGTAAAGCAACCAACCAGCCATTACGGGCTGTCCAGGATCTGAGGGTGGACTTTAGGGGGCAGGGTGCCGAGCCCCACTCACCCGGGGAGGCCTGAGGGAGTTCTGGCTCTAAGCCGGAGCGGAGGCTGCAGACCCGGGTGTCTGGAGAGCTCTTTGTGCTCTTTCTTTCTCACAGAGACGGGAGCTCAGGAGCTGGGGTGAGAGTAGGCCCCAGTCTAAATATAGACCACACAGCCCAGGGGAAAGCCCACTGTCGGTGGTGGGGAGGGGGTGCCTGGTGGAGAGGGGGGGACCATTTTCTTTTCCTGTAAATATTTTTGTCCCTGGGTAGGAAGCAGTCTTCGGGGTCCTATTGTTTGAGTACAATGGGCCCTCATTTTCCAGGAATGTTTCGGCATTTCCCCTCGAAGAGTGGCAGGCAGGTTGCTGGGGAGAAGAGGCCCGGTGAAGAGACAGGCCTGGGGGTGGGGGATGCCTCGGGAAGGGCTGCTCACCTCTGACTGCAGCTGCAGAGCTCGAAGCTAGGAGGGGTTAGGCCCCAGTCAAATTATACCTTCTCCCTTTATTACACAGGATACATGTTGCTTTTTGCAGAAGGCCCCATATTTGTTGTAGAGCAGACGGAGGCTTCTGAGAGACAGGAACCTTTGACTGCTGTGCTCCTCCCACCCAGGAGCAGGGCTGTTCCCTCTTGGCCTCCTGTTATCTCCTTTCTGGAAGCTTCCCGGTGCTCAGTCTGTTTACTCTCCCTTCCCCCTCCCCAAATGTCAGTCTGAGGAGCCGGAAGACTGATGCAGACAGAACCCCAGTAGTGGTCATGGGCAGCTCCTGTGTATTGTACTACCTGCCCGGTGCCAACTGCCTGCGTGATCCCTGCACATGTCGTCGCAGCTGTCCCTGTCCCATTTTACAGATGAGGAAACTGAGGCTCAAAGAGGTGATGGGACAGGCCTGAAGTCACACCGAGCCTGTGGTAGAGTCAAAGCTAGGGCTTTGCAGGGAGGTCTCGGCGTTACTGCTACCCACGCTGGCCACGAGTCTGCCAGGGTGTTGGTCAGACGGGAACCCTCTGGGATGAAGTCCCCTCCTCCCCCATCTGGGTTCATGGGACGATCTTGTCACCTGTCAGGGCCGGGGAGGCTCTATGTCAAGTCTGTGTTGCCCTGAGGGGAAACAGACCCAGAGCAGGAAGAGAGATGTGCTCAGGTGCCGGCAGGCAGGCCTGTCCCCTCCGGCCGGAGTGACCGTGGCACAGTCACACTGCAGGGGGAGTGGACGGGGAAGCAGCCTGCCTCGGGCTCCGGAGACCTTCCCGAGGAGGCCGCCGTGTCTGCTGGGGCCAGGACGGGGCGGGGTCCTGTCTGGCTCCGCTGTCACAGTGCCTGGCCTGGGCTCTAGTCCGGCATCACCGGGCCTCTGGCTGGACCTGGAGTGGGGAGGGGGCCTTCGCTGTTCCCCAGCCTCATTTCCCCATCTGCCAAACGGGCGTTGCGCCGTGCTGCCTCAGAGACCTCGGTGAGGAGTGAGGTCAGGGTGGACGGCCTCAGTCCTCGCCCCTCGCCGCCCACAGGTGCCCCTGGAGGAGCGCATCATCTTCTCGGGGAACCTCTTCCAGTACCAGGAGGAGAACAAGAAGTGGAGGAACCGCTTCAGCCTCGTGCCGCACAACTATGGGCTGGTGCTCTACGAGAACAAAGTGGTGAGGCGCCCCGCAGGCCTTCCAGGCCCGGCCCAGCGCTTCTGCCGTGTCCCCACAGCCCCCTACTCTGCGATCGATAATGCTGCATGCCCCCCGACTCCTGAACGTGAGACCCCATACCTCCACCCTCAGCCAGCCATCGCACCCGTCTCGCTGTCACCAGGCGCAAAGCTGAGCCTCAGCATCTTTCCCCCAGCCCTTTCCTGCCTGCCCAAAGCTGGGCGCCCCCTCTCTGCGTGGCGTCTCACCCATCCAGGCACCCAGCTCACTGGGGGTCCCCTTTCGCTGTGCCTCTCCTCCAGAAGCAGCCCACCACTGGCCCTGGCCCACCCCCATGGCCCTCCCAATCTCTCCACCTCTAGGGCCCTCCTCCCCCCTCAGCCCCCTTCCTGCCTTGGGCTTCCACAGCCACAGCAAACTGGCCATTCCCCTGCCTCAGAGCACTCCTGGGTGCTGGTCCTGTCTTTTTTCCTTCCTGATGCCTCTGCTTGCAACTCCCTGCCCTGAAGCGGGGAAGCTGGGGGATGACTGTCCTTTTTTTAAAGTTTATTTAGTTTTGGTTCCATTAGGTCTTTGTTGCTGTGTGTGGGCTTTTATCTAGCTGTGGCAAACGGGGCCTGCTCTCTAGTTGTGGTCCTCGGGCTGCTCGTTATAGAGGCTTCTCTTCTTGCAGAACACAGGCTCTAGGGTGCTCAGGCTTAGTTGCCCAGCAGCAGGTGGAATCTTCCTGGACCAGGAATCGAACCCGTGCCCCCTGCACCCTCAGGCGGATTCTTGACCACCCGTCTGGGGATGAGTGTCCTTTGCCTTGGGCCCTCGGGGAAGTCCCACCTGGTTGAACCACAGACCCAACTTCTGCCGCACATTCCTCTAGAACAGCCAAAAGACAGGCTTGAGCGCCCTGTTTTGAGGCAAATCAGTGTTATTCAGTCACTCAGTCGTGTCCGACTCTTTGCGACCTCATGGGACTGCAGCGTGCCAGGCTCCTCTGTCGTCCACTATCTCCTGGAGTTTGCTCCAATTCATGTCCACTGAGTCGGTAGTGCTATCTAACCATTTCATCATCTGCCATCCCCTTCTGCTCTTGTTGTCAGTCTTTCCTAACATCGGGGTTTTTCCAGTGGGTTGGCTCTTTGCATCAGGTGGCCAAAATATTGGAGCTTCAGTTTCGGCATCAGTCCTTCCAGTGAATATTCAGGGTTGATTCCCTTTAGGTTTGGCTGGTTTGATCTCTTTGCAGTAGAGTAATACTTTGGCCACCTCATGCGAAGAGTTGACTCATTTGAAAAGACCCTGATGCTGGGAGGGATCAGGGGCAGGAGGAGAAGGGAACGACAGAGGATGAGATGGCTGGATGGCATCACCGACTCAATGGACGTGAGTTTGAGTGAATTCCGGGTGTTGGTGATGGACAGGGAGGTCTGGTGTGCTGCAGTTCATGGGGTCGCAAAGAGTCAGACACAACTGTGCGACTGAACTGAACTGAACATAAGCAGAGTCAGGAGCAACCAATGCCTCAGGGCAGCAGTTCTCAGTGCACAGAATCACCTGGAAGGCTGGTGTAGAAACAGGTTGCTGCCTGTGACTGATTCATGTTGATGTTTGACAGAAAACAACAAAATTCTGTAAAGCAATTATCCTTCAATTAAAAAATAAATTCAAAAAAAAATAAAAAAAAAACACACCATGTTGCTGGGCCTACCCTCAATTTGTTTCACGTCTGCAATGGGGCCAAGAATATGCATTTCTGACGAGTTCTCATGTGACTTTGATGCTGCTCATCAGGGACCACTTTGAAAATCTCGTTGGTCTCAGCCGCTCTCAAGAAATATGTTGAGTGGTGACACCTAGTGGCAAGGTGCAGCATGGCAGCCCTGCTGTACGAGCGCCTACATCAGAACTATTTTTCCTTCCCACTGGTGTAAGAAAGCAGTTGTTGTTCAGTCGCTCAGTTGTGTCCGATTCTTTGTGACCCCATGGACTGCAGCGTGCCAGGCCTCCCTGTCCTCTACTATCTCCTGGAGTTTGCCCAAGTTCATGTCCATTGAATCAATGGTGCCATCCAACTGTCTCATTCTCCGTCACCCCCTTCTCCTGCCTTCAATCTTTCCCAGCATCAGGGTCTTTTCCAGTGAGTTGGCCCTTTGCATCAGCTGGCCAAAGTATTGGAGCTTCAGCATCAGTCCTTCCAATGAATATATTCTCCTCCCAAGGGGCCTTGTGTGCTCAGGACCTAGAAAGTTAGTGGACAGTTCAGGGTAATCAAAGACCCTGGGCTCTAGAGGCTGACAGGCCAGGTTCATGTCTTAGGTTGGCTACCTTACATACCAGTTATGTGATGTTGGGGCTCGTAATGGTGCTCACCTCTGGATTGTGAGAATTCTGTGAAATACAGCATTCGGGGCCCATAGCACAGTACCTGCTAGGTAATGAACACTAGGCTGGTGTTAGCTGCTCCTTGTAGAGCCAGTAGTAGCAGTGGTGATAACATTAGGTTGGCCAAAAAGTTTTTTTCAGGTTTTTTTTCTGTAAGATGTTAACGGAAAACCTCAAACGAATTTTTTGGCGAACTCAGCCATAATCACATCAGCAGTGCTTACTGACGCTTGCTGTAGCAGGCACTGTGCTAAACCTTACCCAGTTATCTCCCTGGGTCCTTAGGGAGCCCTGTGAGGTAGGCACTATAATCACCCTGGTTTTGTAGATGAGGAAACTAAAGCATGTTGTTGTTACTTAGTTGCTAAGTGGTGCATAGCCTGCCAGGCTTCTCTGTCCATGGGGTTCTCCAGGCAAGAATACTGGAGTGGGCTGCCATTTCCTTCTCCAGGGAAATCTTCCTGAACTGGTGTCTCCTGCATTGGCAGGTGGATTCTTTACCGCTGAGCCACCAGGGACGTCCAGACTAAAGCACAGGAGATGTTATCCTTGACACACATAGTACTTAGTGAAGCTAGGATTTGAGCCCCGAGCCTGGGTCCTGCTCAGGACACCATGTTGCCTCTAGTCACAGTAATGATCAAACTCCTTTCTTTCTCTTCTCTTCCTCTCCTCCTCCTCCTCCCTGTCTTGGGCAGGGAACACTGAGTGGGGCTCTGGGGCCAGGTAGAGACATGGGGTTTAGGGTTGGCCATACCTGTAGCTGCCTCCACCATCTCTCTTGCCCCCTCCTCAGGCTTATGAGCGGCAGATCCCACCCCGAGCTGTCATCAACAGTGCGGGCTACAAAATCCTCACCTCCTTGGACCAGTACCTGGAACTTGTTGGCAACTCTTTACCAGGTAAAGGGACCACCCATCCCAGGCCAAGTGCCCAGGGATTTGGCCGGAGAGTGTGGGGGTCATTCCTGGTTCTGGAACGCCAAGCTCCATGTTTACAGGAACAGCAGCTGGGCTAGAGCTGTGGCAAGTGCTCAGCACAACCTGAACCTCCAAGGGGAGGCCTGAGAGGGGTTTTCCTGAAGTCACCCAGAGAATTGGGGCCACACCAGTGTGAGTCCCACCTAGCCCCCACTTCCTGAGCCTGGTAATCACAGCTGTGCAGGGGGCTTACTCTGTACTCTGCCCCTTCCCTGGGTCCCTGAGAGGTTCCAGGAGAAGACAATCCAGGTGCCCCACTTTGTAAGCTGCCAAGTCAATGCTACATTTGTGGGGAGCCATCCTAGGTGACCCCACCCCATCAGAGACACCCAAAATCTTTGTGGGATCACGTCTGCCTCTTAGCTGATCCCAAGGAGACCAAGGGGTAGTCAGACCCCCCTGTGTGGGACTTGGTGATTGAGGACTCAGCTGGAGTCTGGTTTTCCTGAATTCCAGCCCCTGCACTGGGAGGGCTGACCTTGGGGTGTTGTGGAGACCCCACGAGGTGCTGTGTGTGTGGTGAGCCCAGCACAGGGACCCAGAGCCAGGACCCAAAGAGCTGCCATTGTCCTGTTATTAACAGGAGTGACCAGGTCACAGCCCAGGACCACTTATCTCTCTGGATCTCAAATATCGATGTGGACAAAACAGAGAGAAAAATCCCCTTTTATTTATTCTGTATCCCCTGCCCCCATGCCTCCCTCCTACTTTGAACATTTAAGCCACCCTTTGGCTTCTGCAGCTGATATTTGAAGGGAAACCCAAGACAGTAATGCTTGGCCCTTGACCCTGAGAGTTCCAACCCTGTGTTATTTGTGCCTCCTGCATAGCGTTTAGAACCTGACCCCAGGGAGGTGTATGCATTACCAACTCTAAGAACTGGTGCTGGGGGGCCGGGGAGGGGGCAGGCCTTCTCTTAGCCAAGCTGTGGAGCCTGAGAGAAGCGGCCTCCCCGCTGACTCCGGTCATTCTGGGACAGGCCAGCCCCCTCTGGACCTGGAGGGGCAGGGCGAGGGGTCAGCTGCTGGCTGTCCTCTGGCCGAGGGAAGCCACAGAGGGGGGCCGCTTAGTGGGTGCTGTCTCCACAGCGACCACACCGAAATCGGGCTCTGCCCCCATCCTCAAGTGCCCCACGCAGTTCCCGCTCATCCTCTGGCACCCTTCGGCGCGTCACTACTACTTCTGCATGATGACGGAAGCCGAGCAGGACAAGTGGCAGGCTGTCCTGCAGGACTGCGTCCGACACTGCAACAATGGTGAGCCGCCCCTGAGGCCCCGCGAGCTGGGAGGGGGTTACCCGGTGCGTTGCTGAGTGGTGACACCTAGTGGGCGACTGTGGAGTGGCACCCCTGCTCTATGAGCCGTTCTTTTTCTTCTGGGGTTTTAGAAACCATGTTCAGTTCAGTTCAGTCCAGTCGCTCAGTCGTGTCCGACTCTTTGCGACCCCATGGACTGCAGCACGCCAGGCCTCCCTGTCCATCACCAACTCTCGGAGTTTACTCAGACTCAGTGTCCATTGAGTCAGTGAGGCCATCCTACCATCTCATCTTCTGTCGTCCCCTTCTCCTCCTGTCTTTAATCTTTCCCAGCATCAGGGTCTTTTCCAGTGAGTCAGCTCTTTGCATCAGGTGGCCAAAGTATTGGAGTTTAAGCTCCAGCATCAGTGCTTCCAGTGAACACCCAGGACTGACCTCCTTTAGGATGGACTGGTTGGATCTCCTTGCAGTCCAAGGAACTCTCAAGAGTCTTCAACACCACAGTTCAAAAGCATCAATTCTTTGGTGCTCAGCTTTCTTTATAGTCCAGCTGTCACATCCATACATGACCACTGGAAAGACAATAGCCTTGACTAGACGGACCTTTTGCCCTTAAAGTCCCTGGTGGCTCAGTTGGTAAGGAATCTGCCTGCAACGCAAAAGACCCAGGTTCAAACCCTGGGTGGGGAAGATCCCCTGGAGAAGGAAATGACAACCCACTCCAGTATTCTTGCCTGGAGAATCCCGTGGACAGAGGAGCCAGAAGGGCTAGAGTCTGTAGAGTTACAGAGTCAGACGTGACTTAGCAACTGAACCACCAACCGCCACTTTTCCTTCTGGTTTTTGGAAACCATTGTCATGCTGCTCTTAACCCTCTCCCCTGATGAAGACTGTTCTGTGACGCTGAGAAAAAAATATAGGAAATTGTTTCCAGAGGGATGCGGTTGTTGAGCTCCTGAATCACAGAGGAAAAACCCTGATTCTGCCACTTCCCAGCAACATGATCTTAGGAGAGCAACTTGCCTCTTGGAGCCTCTGTAAAATGGGGATAATATTTTCTCCTGTCTGAGAGGCTCTAGGAGGATTCACAGTCCTTGTTAAAGATTTTTTTATGGTGTCATTTCTTTCTTATCACTGACCTGCCTGGTAGTGTAGGAACTTCGCTTCCCCCCTCAGGGCCTCGTTCTCGTCTGTAAAGTTACAAGGTCTCTTCCAGCTCACTTATTCATTCAACAGACCTTTCAGTGTTTCTCTGAACCAGACCCAGGGCTGGGTGCTGAGAATGCAACGGGGAAGCAAGGCCTGGTCCCTCCCCTCCCCTGGTCCCTCACTGCCGGCAGCCTAGGGGTAGGGGCGACAGATGTTAAACAGATGAAGATACCAGGGGGTGGTGAGTCAGGACTGTGCTCGGTGCTGGGTGGGAGCCACCCAGGGAGCTTGGAGGGTATGTATATACTGGGGGGTTGCTGAGCTTGTATGGGAGGAGGGGTTGATGAGGGCGGCATCCTTGAGGAGGCAATGGTTCAGCTGAGACCTGAAGGATGCATAATTCTAGAACAGAGGGAGGCATGTTCTAGACAGAGGTCCCAGCGAGCATGAAGGGAGGCCTGGTGTGGGGGTGCTTCAGAGGAGGACGAATGAGGGCCTGAACTTGGGAGGGGGTGCCCGGAAATGGGACTGGCGGGGCACTGGGGTCAGATCCGGAGGGCCTCATGAAGCTCACAGGAGTTTGATCAGAAAGGCTTGATTGTCTCTTGGTGGCAGGGTGTGGGGGACGAGGGGCTTTCTGCCCCTGGGGGAGGAACAACCCTGTCCCAGACCCTGAACTTCTCTCCTGGTGACCAGCCGCCCCCATCCCCCACCCCATGCCTGCTCCACCCTCTGGCTGCAGGCACACCTCGGGCACAGGTCCACTTGGAGGCCAGACCATGGGCACCCACGCCTAGAGGCGGATTGTGTGGTGACTTGGCTCACCTCACCCGTCCTCTGTCCTTTCCACTCTCCAGGGCCGCCTCTGCCCCAGCTGAAATCTGCTGGGCGGCAGGAACCAGGTCTTCGGTCAGGCCAACCCCTGCCGCCCACAAAAGGCCTCCTGTTTCCAGGTCCCTGGGGGCTGAGGGGCCAGGACTGGGCAGAGCAATCTGGGTTCTGACCACCTGGCCCAGGGTACCTTTTCTCCTCCATTCCTCCTCCCCGCTCCCTCCCTCCCCTCCATCCCTGGCCCAGGCCCCTCCATCTCCAGGTTTCCAAGGCTAATGGCAGACCTGGCCAGGTGACCCCAGGCCAGGCTGGGTGGGGACCACCCAGCGGGGAGAAGAGCTGCCATTCATTTCCCCACTGCACAATGGCAGTTGTGATCAACTAGATTGCTAGATTATGGGGAGGAATCAATGGGCGGGTCCTGGGTAGAGCTCTTGGCCCTGTGCCTGGCACATAGCGAGCGCTCAGCTGGGAGGCTGAGTGGGTGGGTGTGGGTCTGTGGGCAGGCGGGGAGGCCAGGGGAGAGCTGCTGGGGCCGGGTGGGGAGCAGGGGCGTCCTGCAACTCGGTGTCAGGAGCTGATGGGGTGGTTTCAGAGGAGCCTCCCCCACCCCCCACCCGCCCCAGAACTGTGGGAAAGTTCTCAGCTTCCTCAGAGGCTGGGTCTGGAATTTGTGGGGCCTGGAATTGCTCATTCCGGGGGCTGCCAGGAAGTGGGGGGGGGGTGGCTGGAGGAGGCCAAGCTGGGTGGACGCCAGCTTGTCCAGGGTCCCCCTCCCATCCTGCATTCCTGGAGCAGCTGGGGGCAGCAGGGGCACTGAGCTGGGCTTCGGGGTGGGCCGGGGGTGCTGAGGTCAAGGCCTCTTCCTGTCTGCCCGCCGTCCCCCCCTCCTCTGTGGGACTGAAGAGTGCCGCTTCCTTTCTCAGCCTGACCCCGAGGACCCCACGGGCGGGCGGGAAGCCTCCAGGTCTCGCTGGAGCCACTGGGCCCGGGTTCCAGCCTGGGGCAGCCACCCTCCAGTGACTGTGTGACTTTGCTTCCCTGGACCTTGAGAGCCACCAGCCCCTCTGAGAGCTGCGTGCAGGAACGCGCGTGGGGTCTCAGCCTCAGCCTACTGGGGGCTGCTGTAACAAAGGGCCACAGCCTGGGTGGCTTCAACAGCAGAAGTTAGCTTTTGCTCAGTTCTGGACGCCCCACATCCAGGTGTCAGCAGGCTTGTTTTCTTCTGAGTCTCCTGGACTAGGAGGCAGCCAGCGTCTCCCTGGGGTCACCGTGTAGTCCTCGCTCCGGGTGTGCCCTGTCTCTTTGTCCAGATTTCTTCTTATAAGGACACCAGTCATGTCGGACCACGGCCCGGCCTTGTCCCCTCCTTTCAACTCAATTACCTAAGTCCTGGGCTTCTCAGGGGCTGCTAGTGGTAAAGAACCCTCCTGCCAGTGCAGAAGATGCAAGAGACGCGGGTTCAGTCCCTGGGTCGGGAAGGTCCCCTGGAGGAGGAAATGGCAACCCACTCCAGTATTCTTGCTTGGAGAAGCCCATGGGCAGAGGAGCCTGGTGGGTTTATAGACCAGGGGGTCACGCAGAGTCGGACACGACTGAAGTAACAGCATGCACACGCACGCACCTAAGTTTCCGCATCCAGACATGGCCCCTTTCTGAGCAGCTGGGGGTCAGGACTTCAGTGCGGCACTTTGTCGGGACACAAGTCAGTCCCCAACAGCCAGGCTCAGAGGGAGGGCTCAGGAGGGGCCACCCTCACTTTTGAGTCAGCCCCTCAGCGTGCAGAGTAGGGGTGTCCTGAGGTTCTGAGGCTTCACGTCTGACCAGAGCCTGGGATGTCAGCCACCTCCTTGCTGCTGCCCAGCCTGTCCTGCCACCTGGAAAGCGGCCCCTGCCCAGCACGCCCAGCTTGCTGTCTGCAGAATGCAAATGCCCGTGCATGAGAGAGGCTGCATGTATAACACACAGCCGGATTTTCTAGGCAAAACCTGGTCTCAGGGAGACAGTGCCTCCCTCCTTAATTAAGCCTGCCTCCTCCCCCAGCCCAGCTGGGCAGCACCCACCCCAGGGCTCTGTGGGACCCTCCTGCTCTGCTCCCTCCGTCGCTCCCTCCTGGATGCAGGTTCTGAAATGCTCAGGGCCCCATCCCAGTCCTGGGAGCTGCCACCGCCAGGCTGGGTTCTGGGCCTGTTTGTCCACTGCTGAGCCCCCCTTCAGCCCTGAACGGCAGTGATTCCTGGGTCACCCGGATGGTGGGAGGAGAGGCCCTCTCCATGCCAGAGAGGGGCTTTTTCTCTGTGGGGGTGACTCATTCCATAGTCATCACAGTGGGAGCTGGGATTTTAGAGGCCCCGGCTGCTGTTTGGCTCTGGGGACACAGCGGTCAGAGGCACAAGGCCAGGCAAGGGGGCCTCCTCCTGCCAGGCTCTGAGGTGTTTAACCACGTCTTCCCAAAGTCGGATGTTGCAACTTCCTGCAGCCTGTCTCCCCAGCACCCAGGAAGAGGTCCACATCTTGTTCAGCAACCCCCTGGTCAGCATGGGGGAGGTGGGCAAACTCCTCTGGCCCCCCACCACCTCCTCTAACAAAAGCCGTGGGTTGGTGTTCCCAGCCTCCCAGGTGCACAGCGGTGGTCACAGCGGACCCAGGGCCCCAGGAGCCAGTCGGGGCTTCAGTTTCTGATGCAGGGAGTGCCCCCCAGGCCTGCAACCGGGCCCACGGTGTGGTCCCTGCAGCCCCTCCATGGGTGTGTGAGGCCAGACTGGTCATAGCTCACACTGTTCAGAAGGGAACACTGAGGCCCTTTAGGGTTCGATGATCTTCTGCAAGGCTTGGCGAATGATAGCCAGGGAGCCAAACTGGGCCCATCGCCTGTCTGAGCAAATCCAGCTTTATTGGCCCGTTCGTTCACACCCTGTCCGCGCTAACTTTCCTGCTACAGCAGTGGGTGGAATGGCTGGGACAGAGGTCACCAGCCTGCAGAGCTGTGCGCATTTACCATCTGGCCCTCTTTGGGGGGAGTGTGCAGGCCCCTGATGGAGGAAGGGTCTCTGGGCGCCTCTGGCACCCCCTCTGCTGTGTTTTGAGGCCTCTCCTGGTTGGGGGGAGGGTGGGCTCCCCCAGTGGTCCTGGCTCTGCCACTCAGTGGCCTTGGCCTCTTGGCAGTGGCCTGACCTTGGAACCTGTTTCTTCATCTGTGAAAGCAGAAGCAACGACGGGGCCCACGTCTTGGGCTGGTGGGAGGGCTTAAGGAGATGAGGAGGGTACGAAGGAGGGCTGTCTTGCTGCTGCTGGCGGATTGTTACTACTCTTAACTGTTACTGCAACCTCTCCTGTCGCTGTTACTGCAAGAGCGGTGGGGGCCTCGGGCGGGGGCCATCCTGCCAACCTGCTCCCTCCGTCCCTCTCCCCGGGCAGGGATTCCCGAAGACTCCAAGGTGGAGGGCCCTGCGTTCACGGATGCCATCCGCATGTACCGCCAGTCCAAGGAGCTGTACGGCACCTGGGAGATGCTCTGTGGGAATGAGGTTCAGGTGAGGCCGGGGAGGCTGTGGAAGTCCACCCGGTGCCCAGAGGGTGGACTGAGCACGCTGGCAGGGCCCCGGGGCACTGGCTGCAGGTTTGGACCCAGATGACAAGCTTAGGTTTGGGCGGGTGGAGGCTGAGGTGGGCCAGGTAGGTGATTATTTTTGTTCAGCTGTTTCCCAAGCACCGACCCTGGACCAGGGGCTGGGTGCACTGAGAACAGGAGGGCACAGTCCTGACCCCTAGGGAGCTCTCTGTCTAGCAGGAGAAACACATTCGACTTCCACGTGCCGGCGAGGGGGGCTGGGGGAGCATTCTAGATGGGGAGGCTGCGTGTGCAGAGGTCCTGAGCTGGGGCCCCTGCTGGATCCTGCAGGACAGCCAAGCAGATCATCCAGGGCCTCTGGGAAGGATGCTTGGGAGACAGGGCAGTGGGGACGTGGAGCAAAGGGCAGCTTTGAGGGGGGCTTGAGTGGCTGGGTTTGCCGGAATGTGGAGAGGGGCTGGGCACGCTCCAAACCCTGCCCCTGCCTCCCGGTCCCAGATCCTGAGTAACCTGGTGATGGAGGAGCTGGGCCCTGAGCTGAAGGCAGAGCTGGTCCCCCGGCTGAAGGGGAAACCGCAGGAGCGACAGAGGCAGTGGATCCAGGTGGGTGGTCTGGGCGCAGGAGTGGGGGTGGGGGGCCCATGGGTGCCCGGCACCCCCAGCCTGACGCTGACCCCGACGCCAACACCCTGCCCACAGATCTCGGATGCCGTGTACCGCATGGTGTACGAACAGGCCAAGGCACGCTTTGAGGCGGTGCTGTCCAAGCTGCAGCTGGCCCGGCCGGCCATGGAGGCAGTCATCCGGACCGACATGGACCAGATCATCACCTCCAAGGAGCACCTGGCCAGCAAGATCCGAGGTAGGCAGGCTGCCTGCCCCGGCTGTCATCACGGGGCGGGCAGGCTGGGACCACCACCCTTGGGGGTCAGGGCCTCCCTCCTGCCTCTTTCAGGGACCCATGTACATGTCACAGCGGTGACTTGATTCACTGATTATTTTTTAAAAGCCAGAATTAAATCTGAGCCCTTGTTCTTCCAACCCCTGTGAGTCATTTGGTGGCTGTTATTTCTTTTCTTCGGCCTCATGGTGCAGCCAGTGGGATCTTAGTTCCCTGATCAGGGATCGAACATGCACTTCCACTGCAGGAAGCCTTAACCACTGGGTCACTGGGGAAGTCCCAGGTGGCTTTTGTCTCTATAGACCCAGATCTTGGGAGGTCCCAGCCTTCTGTTCATCTTCGGGCAGTCAGATTTATCACGGGCCATTTTAGCAACATCATCTGGACTTCGGGTGACCCACGCTGAGCCTGCCTGTCCTTTCCTGGGTCAGCTGGTGCTCCTTCCTGTCCTGAGCCTGGTGGGATCCTTTTGCTCACTGCCGCCTCCCCCCACACCCCCTGGCCATGGTTGTGGCGGTCATCAGTTCCCCGAGGGTTACTCTCTACCAGTTGTACTCACCGTGAGCTGGCGAGGACACTGAGTTGACATTTATTGTGTGGAACAAACAGCATTAGCCGGACAGAGGAGGAGGAGGGACGTCAGAACACCCTTGGGTGAAAATGCCTTGGTGGGACCTCTTGGAGATTGTCCCTGCCTGGGGGAGGTTGCCTTTTCCACAGTTTAGGCTGAGCCAGAGCAGAATTTGGGCTCAGGGTTTGCACAACCCAGAGACTCCTTGAATCCACTGGAGTGTTTTTCATTTTTTTAAAAAACAAAGGAGCAAGATCCCACTCCAGCCCCCAAAGGTGAGTTTTCTCTTCCTCCATCTAAATGGAGAAACTGTTGACCTTGAGACCTTTACATGGCCATTTTCTTAATCTCTTGACGTCATAGTTTCAGGAATTTGAGGATTCAACCTGAGAATGCCTGTTATCTGTGCTCCATTGTTAACCATTCCTCAAGAACCCTTCCCTTTGCTCATGTGGTCACCAGTGGTCTTCTCTAGAGAATGACACAGCCGCTTGCCTCTAGCCTAGGGACCTGGGACGGTGGGGGTTGCTCCTGGGGGTGCCGTCCACTAACCTGCTCCCTCGGCGCAGCCTCCATCCTCCCCAAGGCGGAGGTTTGTGTCCGGAACCACGTCCAGCCCTACATCCCATCCATCCTGGACGCCCTCATGGTTCCCACCAGCCAGGGCTTCACAGAAGTGCGGGATGTCTTCTTCAAGGAAGTCACCGACATGAACCTGAATGTCATCAATGAGGGTGGCATCGACAAGCTGGGCGAGGTGAGATGGGCCCTGGGTTTGGTTTTGGGTCTGGTCTGGCCCCCGTCAGGCCCTCACTGCGATGAGGGCAGGCCCTTTCCCTCCTGGGCATAACTTGTGAACAGAGGGTCTGCAGGAGGCATGGAGCCGGCCATGTCCACAGATGCCATTTTTGTGCCCCTCACAGATGGAGCCGGCCCCTCTCGCTTCTGAGTTAGCTGGTTCTCGGGTTGAGCGGCCTTCCACAGGCCCCATATCGGGGTGGTCTACTGCCGGGAGCCCCACATGGTTGTCAGGTCTGGGAGACAGAATCGGCCCTGTGACCTTAGCTGCTTCTCCACCCCAAACTGAGGAGTTGCATTGACAATAATAATCATAGACTTTGAGAACCATAGAGGACCCTGGGGATCACAAAAACCCATCTCCAGATTTGGAGGCTGAGGAAACCAAGGCTCAGAGATGGTGAGCGACTTGCCCAGGGCCGCCCAGCACTCAGGCCGGCCTGTCTCCACTCGCTGCGCTGCTGCAACCCCGCTCCTGCCTGCAGAGCCTCGGCTTTCCCGTCCCAGGTCCTCCAGCGTGTTCCCTGGCGATCACCACTGCCGGATGGTCTTCCCTGGCGCCAGTGCCAGCCCCGGAGCCTGTACTCAGAGGGCCCAGGGGCTGCGGGGGCTGCCCGGCCCCTCCGGCGGCCCCAGCTCAGGTCCCTCGTGTGTCCCTGCCTCCTTGCAGTACATGGAGAAGCTGTCCCAGCTGGCGTACCACCCCCTCAAGATGCACAGCTGCTACGAGAAGATGGAGCCGCTGCGGCTCGACGGGCTGCAGCAGCGTTTTGACGTGTCCAGCATGTCTGTGTTCAAGCAGCGAGCCCAGATCCACATGCGTGAGGTGGGCACAGGGCTTGCCAGGGCCCTGACTATCCCCGCAATCCTGCATGTCCTCTCCTGCTCCGATCTCTTGGCCATGCTCTCGGATCTGTTTGGATGCCTGTCCCTCTGTCCACCTGGTTAAGTCAGACTCACCTCTTGGGTCTCAGAGACCCCTTCCTCCAGGAAGCCCTCCCTATTCCCTAAACTCCTTCCCACAGGGCCCAGATGCTCTGTTCCCCTGGGGCAAGGAGGGGTGGCGCTGGTGCCTGGCAGTGAGCCAGTGCTCTAGACACAGCATAGGAGTGAGCAAGTGAAAGGGTGTCTGAGTGCCTGGACACCCCTTCCTCCCAGGGGGACACCCCTCCTCCCAGGGAGCACCCCACCTCCCTGGGGTCACCCCTCCTCCCCGGGGTCACCTCTTCTCCCCAGGGGGGCACGCCTTCACATGCCCTATGGTACGCTCCACCTCCAGCAAATGGACAACGCCGTGTACACCTTCGAGACCCTCCTGCACCAGGAGCTGGGGAAGGGGCCCACCAAGGAGGAGCTGTGCAAGTCCATCCAGCGCATCCTGGAGCGGGTGCTGAAGGTGAGCTGCCCGGCCGGGCCCTGCCCCTCTGCCCCGGGAAGGAGACAGGGGCCTGGGTGAGACGGGGGTGCTGATGGAGGCCCCTGACCCAGAGCTGCCCCCGCCCCGGCCCCTCTCCCGGCAGAAGTACGACTACGACAGCAGCACGGTGCGGAAGCGCTTCTTCCGGGAGGCGCTGCTGCAGATCACCATTCCATTCCTGCTCAAGAAGCTGGCGCCCACCTGCAAGTCGGTGAGCAGCCCTCCACTCCCGCCCGCCGCCTGCCGCCCGCCGCCCAGAGCCTGACCCGCAGCCCTGACCGCCCCTCTCTCTGCCCCCACGCCCACCCCGGCCGGCAGGAGCTGTCCCGGTTCCAGGAACTGATCTTCGAGGACTTTGCCAGGTTCATCCTGGTGGAGAACACGTATGAGGAGGTGGTGCTGCAGACGGTCATGAAGGACATCCTCCAGGGTCAGTGCCGCCGGCTGCAGAGCCGGGTGGGGCTGCCCTGCCGTGTGGCCCCAGTTAGGACTCTCACTGCTGGAGGGTGGCGGAGGCGGGCGCCCAGAGGCTTCCTGGTGGGGTCAGCTAAGCTACAAAGGGGAGACTCAGGCGGTGAGCCCACTGTTCGTGGTATGGGTCTGGGGCGGTGTCCGGCCCAGTGCCTTAGGTACGTTGAGGGTCCTTGGTACTTTGGGGAGTGTCAGGTGAGTGATGGGGGTTAGGGTCCCACCCCCTGCTTCCCACACTGAGGCCTCGAAGAAGCCTGGTCCGGTCGCAGTGCCCACTCAGGCCGAGGGGTTGTGACGTGGGGCACACGGTGCGGGGTGTACTGGTGGCCGTCAGCACCCCCGCTCAGTGTCCCGTCACCCCTTTCTGCCCCGCAGCCGTGAAGGAGGCCGCCGTGCAGAGGAAACACAACCTGTACCGGGACAGCGTAGTCATGCACAACAGCGACCCCAACCTGCACCTGCTGGCTGAGGGCGCGCCCATCGACTGGGGCGAGGAGTATGGGGACAGCGGCGGTGGCGGCGGGGACCCCGGCGTCCAGGAAGCAGCCCCCGTCTCGGAAAAGCGCCGGCGTGCCAAGCAGGTGGTGTCCGTGGTCCAGGACGAGGACGCGGGGCTGCCCTTTGAGCCCGCCCCTGGGCCGCCATCACCCTCGTCCCCGGACAGCGTCACTGAGCTCCGTGGCCTGCTGGCTGGGGATCTGCGGGCCGAGAGCCCCCCGCTGGCCGGCCCCCTGCTCAACGGGGCCCCCGTGCAGGAGAGCCCCCAGCCCGGGCTGGCCCCCGAGGCCACCTCACCGCCCGCCTCACCCCTCCGGCAGCTCCCGTCCGAAAAGCTCGTAGGCCCCGAGCCTCCCAAGCCCAGCGACCAGGAGACCGGCGAGCAGGTGTCTGGCCCGGGTGGCCGCCCCCCCATCCACACCACCACCGAGGACAGTGCCGGGGTGCAGACCGAGTTCTAGGCAGGTCGCCCCTGGAGCCTCTGTTGGACACAGCACGTGGGCCACTCCCTCCGGGGCCCTGGCTTGGCTCTGGGCGGGGAGCACAGGATCTGTGCCTTCCTGGCGGGGCGGGGCGGGGGCAGGGCTGGTGTGGCACCAAGGGGGCTGGGCGAGGATGGGCCCACTTGAGTCACTTTATGGGTTTGGTCACACTTGGTTGCTCTGTTTTCTCTTCTGTGGGATGATCGTGGCTTTCCTGCTCCTGGGGGGGAGGGGGGCTGGGAGCACTCTGAGTCCGCCCTCCCCGCCTGCCTGCCTCTGTGGCCTGTTCCCCTCGTGGGTCTTGCCATCCACGGAAGGAGGGCGGTGAGAGCTGTGTCCACCGCCTGGCTTCTCCCATCACTGAGGGGGCCTGTTAGAACCAGGAGGCCTGAGCGCTGAGGCCCATCTCTGAGCCCCTGAGGCCAGTTTTGGAGTGGACTCTGGCCTGGCTCTCCCACCCCAGGTGAAGGGACGTGCAAGGAGGGGGTCTTGAGGCTGGGGGGGGGGCGGTGCTGGGGGAGGGCTGCCTCTCGAGGTGGGGTGGGAACAGGAACAGCCTGGAATGTGCTGGTCTGGGGCGAGGACGTGTCTGAGGGAAGGAGGGGTGACCTCTGCAGAGGTACTGCTGGCGGGGTGGGCGGGGTGCACTTGAGGGGTTGCCGGAAGCTGAGATTCTGCTCGCCTCTACTTGCTGGCGTCTGGTCTCTAGGAGTCCCTCTGTCCGGCTGGGCTGGGGATGGGGACACTGCTCAGTGGCAGGGCTGGGCGGGTGTGGACGCTCTCTTCTGTGGGCCACTTCCAAGGTACACGCTGTCCCTCGAAGGAGCTGGCGGGGCTCGAGAGGGGCCATGGTGCCCCAGGACATCACGAGCATTTGGGGCAGGCTGGGGCTCTAATGCACCGCACCCTGACAACTCCAGGACTGTTCATGTGGCCCTGCTGTTCCCCGCCCCTCAGCTCCTTGTTCCTGAGGGTGAGCGTTAAGTCGCAGTCATCCCCAGGGGCTGGGGCCACCTGGTTTTCCCAGGCCCTCTCTTCTGCTTTGAAGGGAAGGCAGACAGGACAGAAACCTCCTTCAGGGTCCTCACCGGCCCCCCACCGCAGCCCTGCATCTCCCATCCCCTGGATCTGCTAACTGGGCCAGGGCCTGGGACCCATGGGATGTGCGGCGCTGGCTGGTGCTCAGGGACCCCCTTCGAGTCCCCTGCAGCCCCAGTCTCAATGCCGAACTAACCTCTTTGACCAATACATTCCGTCTGAAGATGCTCTCCTCTGGTGCCTTCTCTTGGGACTTTCTGATCATCCTTCCCAGATATTGTATTGAAGATATTATGCAAACTGTTTAAGCTTCTACTAATCAATAAAGTGCTTTATTTAAAGCCAGTGGCCCATGTGTGATGCTGGCTGGGTGGGAGACCTGGGCTGGAGACGGGCCTCTGCACCTTGACTTTCGGGGCTCGCTGCTTACAGGTGCACGTGACCAGAGTTCTCCTATGAACCCATTTTCCAGAGGAGAAAACTGAGACTCGGTGAGGAGGGGCACAGCAGGTAGGTGACTAGCCTGATGGCAGCTCAGACAGCTTCCTCTGCTGGGGGTTCTGTGCGGGGTGGGCCTCTGGCAGCTTCGGGCAATGGGGAGGGCAGCTCCTTTATGGCCATGGTGGGCGGGCTCACACTGGATCCAGTGATGCCAGCGTTTAAGACTCCTGCTCACAAGGCGAGCACTCCTGAGTACTTACCGTGGGCTGTGCGCATTACCTGCAGGACGAGGTAACCTCCGGGGGACGGGCACCATCATCACACTAGTGTGTAAACTGAGGCCCAGGGGCACGGGGAGCCTGGGCAGAAGTTCTGGGTCATGGGGACACCTCCCCCCTGCCAGCTGGTGGGGACAGGCTACCCCTGTTGGGTAGGCACCTTGGGGGATGGTGGCCAGTGCCCGAAGTTCTGTCAACAAGGGCGGAGATGAGAAAACGGGGGCTCAGCAGGGTTTTTTGCTGTTGACTTTGGCAGGTCATCAAACCCAGCCTCAGACTGCTCACCTATAAAAGGAGCCTCGTGAGGCTTCAAGGAGACCCGCCATATGCCCTGCTCTGCAACGTGGCCCTGCCCATCTCAGGCCGCCATCTCCCCTCTTAGCTGAGCGGAGCTCAGGAGCGGGGGGGGGGGGGGGGGGTGTGGGGTGGGGTGGGGTGGGTGGGTGGGTGGGTGTGGGTGCAACTTGGAAAGCAGGACTCGGTCCACAAGGGGCTGTTACCTGTTTCAGCCACAGGACTGCCCAGCCCAGCAAGGCAGGGAGAGGGCCTGGCCTGCGTCCTACCGGTTCTCACGCGGGGCCCGGGATGAGCCCGCAGAGCCCCCTGGTGGCCACCGGCCTGGGTCCGGGCCCCCTACTGTCCCTCACTGAATAGGTAGGGACATAGGGTCTGAAAGGCTGGCCGGGGTCCGAGTTATCTGGAGGCAGAGCAGGCACCCCAGCAGGCCTGCCTCTAGCCCAGAGAGAAAGCTGCCCTTGGCTCAAAATGATCTGCCCCCAAAATGCACGACCAAGTTCAGCTCTGCCGCAAGCACGAGGAGCACGGCTCCCTCTAGACTTGTGCAGCGAGCGACCTGCGCAACTGCACGGGTTCGGAGTCAAGATGCTTCTGTCCTGGTTGCAGGGCCCCGGGCCCCCTGGTCTGGGGTAATGGTTACACAGCACACAAGGTGGCCCACATGGCCCCATCTCCTCCGAGGACTTTCCAAGCCCGTCTCCTCCTGAGCCCGGTCTCTCCACCTGCAAAAGGGAGGTGTGGGTAAATTCACACACCTCACCCCCACTTCCCCCCTCCCTGGGCTCCACCAGGGCCCAGTGATGACTCAGGAGGAGCAGGCTAGAGATGGGTTTATTGACGTTCCTGCTTCAGGTCTCTGAAGCTCAGGGTCTGCTCCTGAGCTGCGTGGGGAGAGGAGGTGCAGGTCTATGGAGCAGAGGGGCCCAGAGCTCAGGGCAGGGCGGGGTGGGGGTAAGCAGGGAGGGAGGCCAGGAGGGGCTGATGTTGCCTGGGGCACTAGACCTGCGCTGAACGCCTCCTGGCCAGTTGATCCCAGGACAGGCCACAGCGGCCGCCCCTACCTGGGCCAGGGCTCCCACCACCGCTGCCGAGTGGGACGGCACTGCCCGGGTTCCCCTGAGGAGGAAACCAAGGCTCCAGGAGGGGCTGTGACCGCCGCGGGCAGCTGGGACCCTCGGTGCTGGCTCAGACGGAGGTGCAGCTGTTGCTGGTCCCACCCCAGACCCTGTGGTCCTGCTGCGAGGGGTCCCCCCGCCCCCTCTACAGGATTTAAACTGCTCCGTCCTTGGGCAGGAACGCTCCTGTCTCAGCCTGGCCCAGGACGGGGTAGGGAGGCCAGACCAGCCTGTGGGGAACAGGAAGGAGTGGAGCCCCGGGCCCGAGGGTGGCAGAGGCCGGCGCTCAGCTGCTGTGGTAGATGCGGAGGCGCTGGGCGATGTCCTGGCGGCACAGCGGGCAGGTGCGCAGGGGCTGGGAGCACAGCTGGCAGCAGCAGACATGGCCGCAGTTGAGGAAGATCATCTGGGCCTAGGGGTTGGGGGGAGTGGGGATGTCAGGGCCCCACCCCGGCCGGTGCCCCGGCCCCTTGTCCTTCCGCCTGAAGATCTGACCGCACGGTCGTCAGACTCCATTCCCCGTCCAACACAGGATCCCACCGCCCTCCCAGGACGTGCTCCATGCCCCCGCCCTCTGTAGCAGCCGTTTGGGGTGGGGGGAGGGTGGTCCCTTGCCTGTCTCACCAGCCCTGCTGTTAAGAGGATGTGCAGGTTGCTTCCAATTTAGGGATTTTTATGCACTTTGCCTCAAAATGACCCCAACCTTATGGATCACAAGCTGTGGATGTGTCCATGCTTTGCCTCAGCATTTCCTCTTTTTAGGAGAGACAGGAAGCCACCTCTGGGGCCCAGAGCAGAGGTTTGGTTAAATTCATAACCAAGTCCTCCCCAACCCCTGTATCATGGCATTCTCTGGGGCCATCAAAGACCACGGGGTGATCAAACTGTTAACATGTGGCCTTTTCCAAGTAGGATCATGGTGGAGGGAACAGGGGTTTATTTTATATGCTATGTTGTTTTTTTATAACAGCTGTTAATTTTGTTTTTAAAACTAAGAGTTTTGAAAAAAACCTCTCCAGGGAAAATTTTGTTGATATTTAATGACTTGGGAAATTTCCCTGCATGAATTTAAAAAACTCTTCTGTAAAAAAAAAGAAAAAAGGCCCAGCAAATGCTGTCAGTATTGCTCATGTTTTGAGTCTTGGGATCATGGGTCATTTTAATTTCCTGTATTTTCCAAAATTTCTAATGAACACAACATATTTTTAAACTCTCTGCAGAATGAATCACCCATGCCTGAGAGGGTGGCAGGTGCTGGACAGGCGGGTGCGGGGGTGGGGGGATGGTGGCCCCGGGGGTTGGGCCCATCACCCCTAGACTTACCTCCCGTTCCAGGCACACCACACACTCTGAGGTCTGTACCTCCAGCAGCTCTGCGGGGGGAGCCGAGGGTCTCACTGCTTCAGGCAGCTCCTCGGGGGCTGTGGGCAGGACCCCGCCCTCGGGTGGCTTCAGCAGCTCTGTGGGGAAAGACAGAGGCTGAGCCAGGGTTCTGACTATCTAACCCCATCCCTCCCCGGCCCAGCCTGCCTTAAGTGGACAGAGAGCTGGAGGTGGCGGGCGGGGGTGATGCTCCCACACACCCTCTTGTTTCTCTTTGCTGAGCCTCATTCCCCATCTATAAAGTGGGAGGGCCAGGACCCTGGGCAACTGAGTCCTCTTACCCCTCACACACCCTGAACCCCTCTGGGCTACCCTGCCACTGTCACAGATGAGAAATCAGGGAGGGAAAGCTGCTCGCCGACGGCCAGAGGGCCACCTGGTGGTGGGGCCGCAGGGCCAGGAACCCTGGGTGAGGGGCTCTGGGGGGCGCCCGACCTTGAGCACAGATTCCCCACCAGGGGCCCGGGCACAAGGGGCCCAGAGGAGCAGGGAAAGGACTAGACAGCTCTCAAGGCTGCGCCCCTGCCCTGGGAGAGCTCCCAGCACACCTGCTGCTCCGCCCTAAGCCAGCTTCCTCTGCCCAGGTCCCAAGCGCCCAAAGCAGGACGTGAGAATCCATCTCTCATCACACCACCTGCGCCAGTGACACCCGAGTCTCTTCATCCCTGAGCCCCCTCCCCTCAGAGCACATGTTGTTCAAGTAGTCTGTGGTTTAAATTACTAATTTCTGATAATCAGGGAAAAAAACCTTAACGATTTCCTTTTTTTTTTAAAGCCTGTCACAACCACCCTAGACCTTCTAAGGGCCTCATGGTGCCCCCCAAACAACCGCTGTAGGCGTGGGGGGAGGCACATCTCTATTTCATGGAACATATGTTGAGTCCTGGGATTTGGAGAACTGTCAGGAAGATGCCTGAGGATCTGCTGCCCGTGAGCTAAGAAGGAGATGTCCCGCCCCGGCCCCTCCCTGGAGGGCGGCCACGGTCAGGGAGAAGCCCTCAAGGTTAGGGTTAACCTCTCTGCCTCAGTTTCCTCATCCCTCAAAGGAGGGCAGCAGCGGCGCCCACCCCGTGGGGCTGCACAAAGGAGGCCTGACACGGTCATCGTGTCAAATGCCTGACACCTGTCCTGCTCGGCAGGCAGGAGACCCTGACTCCTCCCCACACCCCTAACCCCACCCACAATCCCTCCTGCCCCCACTCAGCCACAGCTCCTCCCGCCTCCCAGTCCGCACCACACACATCTCTGTCCACACACACCTGCCCCGGGCGCAGTGCTGGGCACCTGTGGGCACTGGGCCCGGCGGGTTTCTCCCGCTACTCCAGGGCCCCTGAGTGTGTGGTTCCTGATGTCAGTAGGGTGGGTTTAGGGAAGCCAGGAGGGTCCCTCCACCACCATAGGAAAAGCTCATGTTTTCCATTTTGGGGCCTATTTTTCCCATTTATAAATGGCTTCTTTAGGAGATGAGCTTAAGGACTGGCAGGGGTTGGAAGTGGTCCTACTCGTCCTGAAAGGGAAAGAGGTGATGCTCCAGCCACGCCCCCGCGTCAGGGCTCTGCTAGGAGAGGCCGGGCGTCGGTACCTGGCTGGGTCCTGGCCGCGTCCAGCAGCTCCTGGGCTCTGCGCAGGATCTCGTGCTGCAGGCCGGCCTCCGAGACACCCACCTGCGAGGACCGAGGGGGCAGGTCAGGGCCTGGGCACGGCTGGGCAGGGGGCCTGCGGCGCAGCACAGAGCCGCCAGGACCGCCTCCTCCCTGACTTCTGGCACCTTCGACTAGACATGTGGAGGCTGACCGGCCCGGCCATCATTGCGGCGGAAAGACAGGGAAACCAGCACTGGTGACAGCCCCGGTCCAGCAAGTGCAGGGGCTGGGCCGACAGCGGTGGGCTGTCAGTTCACGCAGTCGGGTGGTTCACACCGAGGCCGGACTGCTGCAAAGTGGCCGCACCAGACGCTCAGTCCCTCAGCCTCCAGAGCAAGCGCTCCTGAACTTGGGCAACGTGGCCCACGTAGTCCTTCTGAGCCCTGGTGTCTGTGTCTGCCTCTGTCAAGGGACCAGGCAGTTCAGCAGAGTGGCCGACAGCACGGCCCCTGGGCTGGACGTGGCTCTGCCATGTGACCTCAGGCAAGCTACTACCTTGCTGTGTCTCCATGTCCTCACCTGAAAAATGACGATGACCGTACCTGCCTGCCTAGGTTATTGTGTATGTGCTCTTTGTGAGTCCATGGACCACAGCCGGCTGGGCTCCTCCGTCCATGGATTCTCCAGGCAAGAATGCTGAAGTGGGTTGCTGTTTCCTTCTCCAAGGGAGCTTCCTGATCCAGGGATTGAACCCACATTCTTGTGTCTCCTGCATTGGCAGGCAGACTCTTTACCACTGTGCTACCTGGGAAGCCCAGGTTATTATGAGGATCCGATGAATTTATATGTAAAACACGCTTAGATGTTTATCTAAAACATGCTTATATGTAAAACGCGCTTAACAGTGTCAAACACTGTTAAGTACTCGCCAGAGTCAGTATTTGTCTCTTCTGAAGAGTAAATGAATTCATGCAGAGTGTACCAGGCGCAGGCAGTGCTGCCGATAGAACTGTCAGCCCAGAGTGTGGGGAAAGGACGGTCCAGATGGCCTCCAAGGACCTGCCCAGCCTATGATGTGAAGATCCCATCTGACAGGGGCTGGCGGAGGGGACAATCTGGGGTCCGCAGCACCTGCGGCTCTGGCTTTTGTAGCCAGGTGACTGGGGGCAGACAGGGCAGGCGTCCTGGCCTGCTGGGAGCAAGGCGGCCCCAAGTCACCTGCAGGCGGCAAGCCTTGCCAAGAACTGCGTGAAGATCAAGTCCCCCCTCGGCTGTCGGGCCAGGGCCCTGCCCACCTCCCTAGCCTCCCCCAAGGGGCCGCCGCGGTCCACCTTGGCCAGGTCCGCAGGGCCCATCCGGCTCAGCATGGCCAGTGAGAGGCGGTGGTGGGCGAAGATAGGCAGGTAGTGCTCAGCCGACAGCTCCACCAGGAGGGCCACCAGCGGGCGCTCCAAGCCTTCTTCCTGCAAGACACACCCGTGGGGGAAGCCCAGTGCACCACAGACCGGGAAAAACCACAAGGCCGTGACTTACCACAGCACACCCAGAGTTCAGATATGTGTAACGCGACAGGAAAAATGTATTCTTGGGACTTTTCCTACCGAGACGGCTATGGAAGGGCACAGAGACAGATGCGTGAAGCAGTTGGTTCACTGCCACTCAGTAAACCTGACAAAGCCAGCAACGTAAGTGCCCATCGAGGAGGGGGACTGTTGAAGCAAATGAAATCACCCAGATCTTACATCATCAGATCCAGACACACAAGGAGATCTACACACCCGGGGCTGGAGAACACTACTGTTGAGGCTCCATTTTTATTAAAAAAAAAAAAAAGGGCATGTGAGGAGGGGGAAGGGACCACCCCTGTCCTGTCCGAGCCCCTGCAGTGGTGAGCACACAGCGGGCTCCACCCGGCAGGAACTGTCTTCCCGCCACCAGAACCAATGCCGCCCCCACCATTCCTGTGCCTGCCCAGGCCGAGGACAGGCCCCGGTGCACCGGTCACCAGAGATGGGAAGGGAATTCCACCAGACAGATCAGCAAGCTGGCACTACCGGGGCCCAGGGCTCCTGTGGGGTAGGCACGCCCGCAACTCTCACCTGCAGCTTCAAGGACAAGGGTTTCTGGTTCAAGAGCCGCTGATACTGAATCAGCCAGTAATTCTCCTGTTTGGTTTCACTTTGGGCTTCTAACTCCGTCTGCCAAGAAGGAAGCAGACACTGTTAGTTACGAGTCAGAAACGCTGATGGCATGGGCGGCTGTGAACGGCATATGGATGGACTTGGTGTTTTACCAAGAACATCCCTCTCCACTAAGTCTCACTGTTTCATCTGTAGGAACCTGGGCAGCTGACATGTGGCGCCCCTGCCCCCCGCCGCCCCGGGCATCATGACTTGGAGGGGAGACACCTTCTCATCTCCCTGTGGGAAAAACAAAGCAGTAGGCAGACGTCTCCTCCCCCCGGGAGGCTCTGCGTGTCCTCTGGGTGCCAGCAGGGGGAGAGCTGGGACGCTAGGGGTAACTCAGCTTCTGGAGGGCACCTTGTCCACCTTCACCCACAAAGCCGGAGCATTGAGAACAGGAGAGAGGGGTGTCCACACAGGACATGGGCACAGAGACAGATGCACAAGGAAGTTGGCTATTCACACGGATTCCTCCACCCCGTCACTCAGGCACGGTTCTAGGTGCTGGGGATGGAGGAGTAAGCGCAGCAACAGCAAGAGCATCAGGGCGCTTGGTGCCAGCCTGCTGTGTGCTGGGAGATGCCGTTTTACTCAGTTCTCACAACTCTGTGAAGCAGTCTCGACGTCACAGGTGAGGAGACTGAGCGACTGGCAGAGAGATTAGCAGCCGGCCCAAGAGCCAAGGGCCGCCCCGAGTCAGAGCCAGGTTCAGGCCCAGCTTGGAGCCTGTGCCGAGCCACCAAGCCGGGGCCACGGCTGCACGCTGCGCCGTGGGACTGCAACTTGGGCATCCCCCAGCTCCCTGGGCAGGCCCTCTTGGACCTAGCTAAGTGACTCCCCTTTTCTGGCCTGGCCCTCTCTGGACTGGACACACCTCTCTTCGGGAGCCTGTGACCCTGATGGTCACGTCCTGCTGCAGTGGACAGCGAGTCACCAAGGTCCCTGTGGGCGGGAGCCTGGCCATGACAAGGCTGGCCGTGCATAGCACATGTTAACGTGGTCTGTGCCCAGCGGCACAAACATACCACCCGGGCTCGTGCAGGGCTCGGGAAGAGACTGGCCTTGCTGTCATCTGTTCCCGGCACAGGGCCTGGCCCACGGTGGAGCTCAGGGGATGTCTAGGATAACGACGCGTTTCTAAGAACAGTGGGCTTGGAGGGAAAGCCACCCCGCGCACGACATGGACGCCACATGTACCAGGATCTCCCGGAGCTCCTCTTCTCGCTGCGTCTTCTCCTTGAGCAGCTGCTGGAGCAGTGAGCTCAGGGCCCAGCGCTGCTCCGAGATCATCTCCTGCGACAGAAGGCCGTGGCCAGTGCTGGGAGCTCACGGCTCCCCGGCCCCAAGGCACCCGTGGCGCAGTGGCAGGACACCCCTCCAACTGGTTCTCAGCTGGGGGCTGCGGTAGGCCTGACTCCCATCAAGGCTCTGTCCTTGATCTCAGGCTGAGGACCGGGGGAGAGAGTGGAGGTGCCCTTCTCCCCAGCCTGCACCTCCCTTCCCTGGAGGGCGGGCAAGGCCAGGCATGGGATCTAGTGCCCAATGACAGTGCGGTGATGAGAAACGCCAAACAAAGGAAATGACAAGCGGCAGGGACCCTGACTTCGGGCTCACTGACCACAGAGCACCTGGGCAGAAGCAAAGGGCAAGAGGGGTGAGGAGCCCACGCCAGCCAGCATGGTGGAACGGGCATACCCCAGAGAGCCCCATCTGTGTCCACGCTCCACTCCTCTCTTCCTCTTGGAATATCCCATGGAGACCCCAAGAAGGGGAGCCCCACAGCTCCAACAGGCAGGAGATGGGCACCCACCAAGCACAGAGGTTATGCTGGGGGTTGAGTGCCCCTAACCTCGGCAAGGCTGAGGCCTCTCCCACTGATCTCTGATGGCTCCATGACACAGGCTGGGTCTAGGAGACTCCTTCTATTTTATGCAGGGGCAACCTGAAGGCCTGGGGAGGGGAGGCAACCTACCTAAGGTCACACAGCGGCAGACCTGTGACCAGGACTCCAGACCCTAGCTCTCTTCCGCAGTGAGAAACCCATGGGATAAACAAAAACTTGTCCGCTGAGGACAGACACAGGGACAGGGGCAGACAGAAGGCTCTGCTCGAAAGCCGGGCACAGGGCACACGCCCTCTCACACCATGGACCCAGCCCCTCTGTGAACGCCTGGGAAGACTGAGGCACAGAACAGGCAAAGGGCCATCCCTCCGCCCCTCTTCCCCTCCCGGCCCAGGGCACACAGCAAGGGCCAGAGATCAGGGGAGCTGCCTGCAGGAGTGACAGGCACTCCTCCTCCAAACATCCTGGGGATACCAAGAATGCTGTCCCCTCCGGGGTGTTAGCTGTGAGAACCAGTGCCCCAGAAGCATGGCTTGAGAGAGGCAGGGAGCTCAGTAGCGACCCAGCTCCAAAACAAAGACAACACGGAGATGGAGATGCAGCCTGGTGAGCCTTGGCAATGAAACCCTCCTTCCTCTGACCTTCCTGCCTAGCAACAGGTTGACCCACCCCTAACCTGGGCCTGCGCTGGGCCCGCATGAGCCTTCTGGGGTCGTGGCATCCTCCAGCATCACCGCCTTGTCTGCGGGAGGGCAGCTGAGAGGGGTGGGGGCGCCAGCGGGAGGTCTCATCAGTGGGGGTGGAGTGGGGGGACAGGCAGGCCGGGGAGCCCTAAACATACCTGCAGCGCCTCTGTGTCCAGGGATTTCCTCTTTAACTCCAGCTGTGTCAGCTGCAATAACTCAGTTTCTATTAACTTAATCTAAACAGAAGACGAGACAGGGTTTTTTTTTAATTCACATTAACCACGGCTCAGTCCTGCGCCGCTGCTCCTGGATGGCCAAGCGGCCTAAGAATCCTTTCTGGGGGGGCAGGGGGAGGCTCTGGAATGAAGGGGGCTGAGAACCTGGTAAACCTTATCAGCAGGGCTTTAAACAGAATTTGTTAGCTCACGGGGCTGAGTGCTTGTCCTGGCCAGAACTGCTGATCAAAAGCCGGGCACAGGGCCAGCCCAGAGGGGGTGCCCATCAAGGTGCATGGGACGAAGGGGCTTCCTTCAAGGTGCGGGCCAGAGTGAAGAACAGACCTGGAATTCTCAGAGCCTCTTGCCATCCAGTTCTCTTGCTTCCTCTAGACAGCTGTCCACAGAGGAGAGCGGAGGGGAGCGGAAGGAACTGGATTACAGTAACAATAATATAGTCGCTGACATTCATTGAGACGGCACACGCTAGGACTGTGCTGCGCACTTTTTACGCATCTTTTCCATCGCTTCTCCTCTGCCGTTGGAGGTATTATTGCCTCCATTTCACAGACAAGGAAACCAAGGCTCAGAGATATTAAATAACTTGCCCAAGGACTCACAGCGGGTAAGTGAGTGTGCCTTTTCCTCGAGGTTGTCCCTGCCTGTGGTCTCCAGGGGAACAGCTGGCCTGGTGGGTCAGAACCACCCATAGTGAGAATGTCTAGGGGATCACCACATACCTCCAGGGTGTGAGTGGGGTCTTTTAGTCCTGGGGGTCAGACCCCCACAGCCAGTGACTTCTCTACTCTGAGCCTATGACCTGCGACCTTTGCCCCTATGACCCCACCAACCCCTGGTCAGAGGAATGAGATTCATGTCCGGCAATGTGGGGTTGAAATTAAAGGGGAAATAAAAAGGTAAGTTGGTTTTGGCCAAAATAGAAAAGAAGAAAAAGAAGGAAAAAAAAAAAAACCATGCAAAATGTGAAATTGAAAGTGTGCTGAATACAACGTGATATGCGTCCTGTAGCCTGAAAGCTCGCTTGTCTCCAGCCACCCTACCACCTGCCCAGGGAGCACAGTGAGCCAGACACAGCCTCGCTGGGCGAGGGCTCGCCCAAGGTCACCTGGGGGTCAGCAGCGGAGGCCACGCGGGAGCACGCCCCGGGCTCCACCCACCCAGGTGGGGCGTCACCTGTCCCAGCTCCTCCATCTGGGCCACAGGACGCTGCAGTTCGAGCCGGCTGAAGGGTCCTGCCTGGGGTTGGTCAGCGTGGGGCTGCCCAGGGGTCAGGGCCTCCCTCCCTCAGCCCTGGGCGTCGTGACAAGCAGCAGGCACAGGTCCCACCAGCCAGCATCCACAGTGCTGTCCCAGGCACCTCCAGACACCCCAAGTAGGTGACACCCCGAGTAGGTGATGCCCTGTGAGGCTCTGTGAGGGGAGGGAGGTGCTGGCGAGACTTCCTGCGGGCCTGGCCTGGAGGAGCCGGGACTCAGACCTGAACTGTGGCCTCTGAAAGCCCACAGGGCGGTCTGGGGGGCAGGGCCGCGCTCACCTGCTTCCGGATCTGCCGATGCATCAGGTCCTTCTTCACCTGGAGAGCCTCGAAGGCTGCCTTCTGCATGGCGCTCTGTGACAGACAGCATGGCTGCTCAGGGGGCCCAAACACAGCCTGCCTCAAAGACACCCTAACCTATGCCTATTTCCTTGTTAGACAACAACTTTTCAGCTCACTTGCTTAATTTTTTAACAAATAATACTTATTAAGCACGTATTACCTGCCGGCCACGTGCTCAGGGCTCTCCCTGTGGTGCACGTGGAACGACCAATGAAGGGGGTGGGGGGAGGCACCCTCACTGCCCCATTTCACAGATGAGGAGAGTGAGGTTTGGGAAAGTGAGCTGGCTGGCACTGGGACGCAAGTCTGTCTAGCTCAGAGCCTCATCTTTACCCCAAGGCCGGACATCCTCTCTGAGAAATACAGCCTTTTCCTCAGACAGTCGTGCAAGGACTAAGCCCACAGCGTTGTGGGGGGAAGAAGAGAGAGATCGGAGTCGGGGAGGAAGGAAAGGGAGCGATGGGCCTGTGATGGGAGGATGACGTCACAGAGGGAGAAAGGAGAGAAGAGACGAGAGGGTGGGGGAACCCTGACAGGGCGCATGGGGAAACCTGGGGCCTGAACAATTTGGACAGAGGAGGGAGGAAGTCAAGAGGGGGCCTTCCTGGGCTGGTCCACACAGTAGCACCTGCTGTGCGACCCCTAAGCCCAAGGGAGAGCAGATAAAGGGTGGCGGGACTGGAAGGGAGAAGTCAGGGGCTTGTTCCGACTCTGCAGGGGGGTGGGGGCGGGCACTGCCACCAGATCCTCATGAGGGAGCCCCACACAGCACGGGGAGGGGGTGCCCAGGAAGGACAGCTCTCCTGACTTCAGTAAGTGGAAACCACCACCCAGAGAGCCCTCTCCCTGCCCCTCATCCTGATGGTCTGTGCATTTCTAAACTCTCTGAGCATCTTGGTTCTTATGTTCTCCAGAACAGCACCTCCACATGGAGTTGAGCCGCCCTGCTCTCGGCTCCCTGCACCCTCCCTATGCCCCCGCCCCAAGCCCTGGGCAAGGGCTCACCTCCTGCAGGATCTGGCTGATGGCTTTGTTCTGATCCATCTGTTGCCACGACAGAATCTGCTGGAACCGCTCATCCATATCAGCCATGCTGCCGGAAAGACAGCAAATTCACTCACTCTCTGAACATTTCCTGAGCACGTACTGTGTGCCAGGCACCTTGGAGGAGATGGGAGATAAACCATTTATTCACTCAGCAAGACTTATGGAGCACCCGCTGGGGGCCACGTCCTGGGCTGGGTGGACATGGGAGTTTTGTCTGAATCCCACAGCCCTAGCAGGGTGGTGGCAGAGTCTGTGTCTCTGGGGCTGGGGAGGTGATCTCTGGGAATCCTCTCTACGACACCCCCCTGAAGTGGTGGCCTGGCTCTGCCCACCCATCCTCCACCGACAGGGAGCTCACGACCTCTCAGGTTAACCTCACAAGCTGAGAGAAAGCTGTCCTTCCTGGCACTAACATCTCACCCTCCACCCCAGTGTTTCTCAGCCTGGCCGTGGACCCGCCCTCATCCCCCTAGAACAAGTCCAGTGGCACAAAAACCCAAACCCTACCACTAACATGCCCATTATTTAGGTACAAGCTTGGTTTTGAGTTTGTGTCATGATAACAGCTGCTATCTATTGCATCCTCATGCGCTGACATGATCACTAAGGTCCATCAAGTCCTCCAGTAACTCTAGTAATAGCTACTGTCATTTATCCCCATTTTAGTGATAAGAAAACCAAGACTGAGAGAGGGAAAATAACTTGCCCAAGACATCACAGTTAAGAAATAGAAGCGGGATGTGAATCCACATCTGTCTGTCCCAAGTGCCCACGCTCCTAAAAACAAAGTCACATCACCTAGAAGGCAGAAGAACCCCGTCTCTGCAGGAACGCAGGGTAGGCTGGCATGCTCCAGGTGCCCAGGGGGAGGAGAGACACAAGAGCGGTCAGAGCTGCTGGCCTGTCCCTGTCTGGGTCTCCTGAGCCTCAAAGGCACTTTGCTCACCTGCTGGGCACTGCAGCTCCTCCAGACACAAAAACAGTGCTGGGGTGAACTTGAAGGGCCAGGCCCAGAGTGGCTGTCAGCGTGAGACAACCCCCTCACCACACCCTTGAGTGCACCCCACTCCTGACCTGTGACCTGGGAGACTGAGTCGCCACAGTTTAGAGCACACTGTTTGGGTCAAACCCTAAGCTCTGCCACTGGCTGGTGGTGCTTCCTTAGGGCCCAGTGAGAAAAGCCACAAAGACCAGCAGTCACTTACTCCTGAGGACCTGGCCCGGGGTGGGGTGGCCCATGCATGGCAGGGGATTCCTGTGCCAATGCTCGCTCCATAGCTCTGAGCCAGCTCCCCCAACCTCCTCACTCAGGAAGCCCCTTCCTTATCTTACCTGGAGCAGGCCTGCTGGACCAAGTTCTGCCTCTGAGACTCGTAGGCCATCTGGATGAGCCGGCTCTTACAGCTTTCGGTCAGCATCTGCTGCATGGCGGCTGAAGAAACACGTTGGGGGTGGAGAGTGCAGTGGGGGAGGGGGGCGGTGCAGGGCTGAGCAGCCGCTCCTGTTGGCCTATGGGGTCACCTGGCCACCCACCTGACAATCACCCTTGGGAAAAAAATCTTTTTTTTTTTTTAATTATAGAAGTAACTCCAGCTTAAAAGGCTGATGAGTTACAAGAGACTGAACACACACACACAATCTCCTACAGTCTTGTCACCCAGAAATATTATTTTGATGTATCTTCTACTGAAGAATTTTTAATGTATATTGATGGATTTACAAAAATTTAAATGAAAGAATTAAAAGCAGGAACCTGAATATTTGTATACCCATGTTCATAGCAACATGGATCACAACAGGCAAAAAACAGGTGGAAACAGCCCAAGTGCCCACTGATGGAAGAATGAATAAACAAAACGCGGTCTAAGGACTTCCCTGATGGTCCAGCGGGAAGGAAAGCACCTGCCAGCGCGGGGGACACAGGCTCGATCCAGGAGGAGGCCACACGCCATAAGCAACTAAGCCCGTGCGCCACAGTTACTGAGCCTGCAACACCTAGGGCCCGTGCTCGGCAACGAGAGAGGCCACCGCAGTGAGAGGCCCGCGCGGCGCTCCTCGAGAGCGGCCCTCACTCGCCACAACCAGAAAGACGCCCTCGCAGCAACGAAGACCCAGCACGGCCATAAATAACATTTGTTAAAATGTGGTCTATCCATACATTGTAATATTTCAGTCTTAAAAAGGAAGGGAATTCTGACATAAGCTACAACACGGATGAACTCTGAGGGCATTATCTGAAAGAAACTAATCAGGGAAGGACACACACGGTATGATTCCACTTGCACGTGGTCCCGAGAGCAGTCAAACTCAGAGACAGAAGGCAGACTGAAAGTAGAGCGGTGGCTCTACGGGGTCTGGGGAAGGGGAGGGGGAGTTCCTATTTAGCAGATGTACAGTTTCCCTTTGGGATGCTGAAAAGGTTCTGATGGGGGTGATGGTGAATAATGCACCATCAGAGCTATTAATGCCACAGAACTATTCATTTACGAGTGGTTACAAGGGTAAGTTTTATGCTTTGTATATTTCACCATAACACAAGAAAATTAAAACGCTTATCACATTAAATATACCTCCTTTCTCACCTTTCATGAATGGATCCCTATATCAACACAGCCATGTTAATAGCACCAACGGAGCACTATGGTGCGTGGACGGTGAAAAAGTGAAAGTGGAAGTCGCAGGCGTGTGCAACATTTTGTGACCCCATGGACTATACAGTCCCTGGAATTCTCCAGGCCAGAATACTGGCGTGGGTAGCCTTTCCCTTCTCCAGGGGGTCTTCTGAACCTAGGGATCAAACCCAGGTCTCCCACATAGCAGGTGAATTCTTTACCAGCTGAGCCACAAGGAAAGACCATGGATGACTGAAGTTTTAAGATAATCCTCTGTTTCATCGCATCCAAAGTCTTCTTGTGATTATCAAATGGTACTTCTACAAATATCCCTGCTCAGACATCTTTGTGCACATCTCACTATTTGATCACTTCCTAGAATAACTCTTAGAAGTGCACAGGTTCAAGGTCATGAATAATATATACAGGAGTTGCCCTTTCTGCCCGCCAGAAAGATCCAGCCGATTCACACTCCCTCTGGCAGCACACAGGACAGCCTGACACCATATGCCCTCCACCACTCTAGGTTATTGCCTCTCCATTACTTTTGTTGACCTTTTTCAGTTATAAAAATAACACACGCTTTTTTTTTTTTAAAGCTAAGCAATAGGGAAATTTGAAAAGGTGAAAACAAAAGCCCCCTAACACTAAGCCTATTTCCAACCAGCTATTTGATAAACATCCATCTGGCAATACAAACACAACGCTTCTCTATAAATGGTGGACGACCGTGACCTTCAAATTGGGAAATTAATGATCTGACACCTCACGGGGCAAGAGTGGGATGAGACGGTGTACGGGACTTGCCAGTCCACCGCTGGGCACACGATGAACCTGGGCTGAGGGTGCACAGAACATCCCATCTTATCACTCAGGCTCTGAAGAACTGCGTGACACCCACTGCCCTTGTTTGTGTGGACAGTGAAACACCCTGGGACCCCTCAGGGAGCAGCAGGAAGGCGAGCTCCTAGGACCACGAGAGGGGCTGCCGCAGCTCTCAAGGGGAGCAGCCCTGACAGCCATCGTTTACGAAATGCTCGCTCTGCGCCAGCATGATCTTATTGGACCCTCGTAATGACCTGACAAGGAAGATTATTACCTTCTTCCCCATTTTACAGATATGAAAACTGAGGCTCGGAAAAGTCAGGGATCAGTAATGTCCCTTAGGTCATATGGCTATGTGCCTGAGCTGGGATTTTTTAATCCAAGTCTAGCCTGACCCTAGAGCCCATGCCACGACAGGATTCGAAGGACCGTCTTGAGAGGCAACCCCTCAGCACCCCCTAAAGGTGACCAACAGGGGGATGGGACGGCTGTCCCCTCTGCTCCCAGGACCCCGCCCTACCCCAAGGACTCACAGGCGATCTCACGGCGCCGCAGGTTCTCCGTCTCCTCCTGCGTTATGGACATCAACTGTTCCATTCTTATTCTAGAGAGAAAGCGATCCACGTGTTGAGCAAACGTAACATTTCCAATAGGAAATCTCGCCAGATGACCACCACCTCCTTCAAGAAGTCCTCCCTTATGTATCAAGCTGGACGTGCCCTCTGATATGCCCGTGGCATTATGCACCTCCCCTGGGGCCCTGTTAACTTTTACAGTTAAGAGCTTGTGACATAAAAAGATGAAGATTCCCTTAGGAAAACAGGCCAAGGATGCAGCCAATTCACTGATGCTTAAATAAAAGTGACCTTAAAAAAAAAAAAAAAAAGGAAAAATGGAAAGATTCTTAATACTGCTAGTGACGAAAAAAGTAAAACTTTCTTTTCACATGTTGGGTTGGTTGAGCTTAAGAAAACGAGATAACCGCTGGCAATGACAATGAAGGTGGAGAAATGGGTACTTCATGCTGTTGAGGGACGTGAACAGTCAAACGTGTTTTGGAAGGCAGTCTGGCAATACCTAGCTAAGTGGTCTTCCAATATTTCCTTCTAAAACGTTCACCCAAGTGCCTAAGGGTATATCTAGAAGACGTTTACGGTCACATTGTTTGTAGTTACAAAACACTGGAAGCCACTTAAATGTTCAGAGGGCTAATTACAATAAATTACGATATAATTATAAAGCTATAGTTATTACAAATAATGAGGTTTTTGGCATGGAAATACATCAGTGAAGTGAAAATTAAAAAGTAGCTGCACGTGTGTGTGTGCGCGCACGCACGTTGCTTGTGTGCACACTATTCCCCACCTCGCCCACGCACACCAAACTGGCACAGTGGTTGGGAGGCGGACAACCTCCTTTACGTTTCTTGCAGGGTCTGACTTCACCAGAAGCAACACGGATCACCTGAGCACTCAGCCCAGGCCCACAGGCTGCTCAAGGGAAGACCACCCCCGCTGCACCCCTGGAGCCCAGGCCCAGCCCAGAGGGCACCGGCTCAGTGTGCTGAATAGTCAGTGCCGCCAGCCACAGCTCAGCTCGGCCTTGACCGCCCCCAGCTGCCACAGCCCCCAGCTGAAGCGGGCAGGGTGGTGGGGCCGCAACTCCACACAAGCCCCCCTGCAGGAGGCCTGCCCAGGCAGCCAGGAGCCAGGAAGGCTGGGCCTGTGGGGGAGGGGAAGCTCCCCAAGCACAGCAGCCAGGTTCACACACTGACACTCTGGGGTCCCTGAGGACCAGGAAGGACTCACCCGAACACCCCAGGGAGTAGGGAGTGAGGCCACCCCACCTGTCACCTTTTCTGATGACTAAAGTGGGCACCTTAACACAGCCAATTTGCAAAGTGCAGAAAACCCAAAGGGAATGAGACAAAGATCACCACCTCCAATTCCCACCACTCAAAGAGGTTCAGTGGAAACATCTGGGGTGGGTCCTTCTACTTTCTGAGCAGAGATACAAGTAAGTTGTCTTTAAGAAGTGATACACTGTAGATGCCACTTTTCCACCTAGCAATATAGTGCTTCCCTTAACAAGGAATATTCTTCTATAAGACGTTTAACGCTTACAGATTACATGAATTATGTACAGAGGAGTGAACAAATTTTTCTTTCCAGAAATTTCTAACTATTTACACTAGAAATACAATTGGACATTAATATACATACATTCTTATTCATGTCTGAACTTTTCTCAGGACAGTATGTTTTAACAAACTTGAAGGCAGCGATTCTTTTTAATTAAAAACTCTGTAAGGGGGTGAATCTCCTCATGATAGAGTAAAAGTGTTAGTTGCCAGCTGGGCCGATTCTTTGTGACCCCATGGACTGTAGCCCCTCAGGCTCCTCTGTTCATGGGATTTTCCAGGCAAGAATACTGAAGGAAGTTGCCATTCCCTTCTCCAGGGGATCTTCCTGATCCAGGGATCAAACTTGTGGGTCTCCTGCATTGCAGGCAGAGTCTTTACCATCTGGGCCACCAGGGAAGCCTGAATCCCCTCAAAACTCTAGGAAATCTTTCTGACATAATCCTCGAGAATCACAAGACCTTCTCCCCCCAGGTCTGCTCACCCACAGGAAGACAGGCAGTCATAGAGAACGTGCTAGAGCAGGACACTGACCTTTCGTTTTCCAGAGACTTCAGAATCTCGGAACTTTTCTTTTGCCTGTGAAGGAAACCATGAAAAGCCGGCAGTCATTGTTGGGTCCGTTTCCAACAGAACGGCTGAAGGGGGCTTAGGAACTGGGCATTTAGGGCTGTGTTCTCAGGCCAATTCCTCAACCACTCCAAATCCCAGCTCCTCATCTGTGAAATGGGAAGAATAATTTTTTTAAAGCTTTATGGAGTATTGGTAAAGTGTGAACAAGAAAACAGACATAAAGTGCTTCACATGTAAAAAGCAGCCAGCAGAGGGCAGTTTCCTGGGTGCCCCCGGGAGTGGGCACACTGCGCATGGCAGGCCAGCCAGGTCCCGCTGGCACTCAACTGCAGGTGAGGGAGGAGGACCCGGAGGACAGTGAACAGAAGGCTGGAAGCAGCAGAGGGTGTGGCAAAGCCTGTTTCTGGAATCTTTCCCCAAGAGACCCCCAGTTAAACTTTCTCAGGCTTCTTGAGACTTCTATCCAACCTGCTCTCTCCCATCGGAACTTGCTCCCTGCGGCTCTGGCCTTGGACAAGATCTGTTAAGGCGAATGGCTGACCTCAGAGTGACAGGTGACTGGAAAGCCAAAATATTAGAGCAGGATGTGATTTTAACTTGTTAAACCCACTAACTTTACAGATGGGAAACTTGGGAGGCAAAGATCCAATCAGCAGCATCCCCAAGAGGCAAACCTGGTCATCCCTGGATCAGATTCTTTTAAGCGTGTTACTTGCTCAGTCCTGTCCGACTTTTTGCGACCCATGGACTGTAGCCCATCAGGCTCCACTGTCTATGGGATTCTCCAGGCAAGAATACTGGAGTGGGTTACCATCTCCTCCTCCAGGGGATCTTCCCAACCCAGGGATCAAAGCGCGTCTCCCGTGTCTCCTGCACTGCAGGTGGATTTTTTACCCGCTGAGTCATCGGGGAAACCAGATTCTCTTAAAGTCAGTGCCAAACGCAGCACCGAGACCTTGGGTAGAATCAGAGACGGTGAGGGAGAGACTGAGCCCCACGTGGGCATCACGCTGAGGGAGGTCTCTGGGTCTGGGGAGCGGGGAGATGGGAGCCTGACCTCTGGTTCTCCCGCAGGAGCTTCTGGATCCGGGTGGAGATGTTCTGCTCTGTCTGCTTCAGCTGCTCCTGCAGGCGCCGACGCTCTGCATCCAGGAAGCGCTGGTGCTCACTCAGGCCCTGCTCCAGCCGGGACTGCTCCTGCGGCAGGACAAGCAGAGGTCTGGGGTCTGCTGGGACCCGTTCAGGAACCGCAGAGCAGCCAGGGGCCCAGGCCCGAGACGAGGAGACCAGGTTTCCTCTGTCTTGCCATCTGTGTTGACTTTGGGCCAAGTCTTCCCCTTGCTAGGCCTCGGGGTATCCACGCACAGGAAGAGCCCGGGCTAGGTGACCTGTATGGACGACTCCTCCCCAACCCTGCGTCCTGTCGGGTGGGCCTGAGAGAGGTCACCCCCACTGCCTTCCCACACCAGAGGAACCACAGCCTGAGTCAGGAGGCCCCCGGCAGAGGGAGCAGACAGGCCTGACCCCACCTAGCCACTCACGAACCTCCTTGACCGTCTGAAGGATCTCATCCTTCTGGCTGCTGCTCTGCTGGAGGAGCTGGGCGTGTTCTCGCTGCCCGAGCTCCAGGCGCCGTTCGAACTCGAGTTTCTCCAGCATCTTCTGTTCCTGCAAGAACGGAGACCCTGGTGATGCTGGCACAGGCTTTAGGGGGTTAGGATGTGACAGCTGCAGGGGATGGGCTCAATCTCTCCAAGCCTCAGTCTTCTCATCTGTAAAGTGGGGACATCCTCCCAACCACCAAGGCTGGGTAGACTGTGGGGAGGTGATATACGTAAGGGGCAACCGTTGCTTCCCCCTCTGACTTAAGAGGTTGGAAGAGCTTGTCTCCTCAAATATAACAGTTGAGATGTTTAATGAGAAGAAAAGTGGCAGAGGACTAAAGACATTTTCTTACCTTCCTCTTCTCATAGTCTGAGAACCTATTCTGGGAGGCAAAAAAAAGATAGTGGTTAAGAGAAGGTGGGCAGCAGGGGTTCTCACTGGCCCAGAATCCCCAGGCAGCCTGACAGCCCTCAGATTTGCAGGTCCATCCAGAGGGACTGCCTTGGAGGGCTGGGTAGAGGGTAGGGGATGAAGGGGCTGGCTGTTTGATAAAGGGTTCTGGATGGTTCTGATGGACACTAGGGTTGAGAACCACGGGGCTTGGCTTAAGAGCTTGAAGTCTTAAGTTCTGGTGATGCAGCTCAGAGAAGGTGTGGGTGTTCAAAAAAAGAGACCAAGAAATGGGTGTCTGACCCCTGGTATGTCGGCACAGCACACCTGCAAGCTACCAGCTCCAGCCTCCAAAACAGCTACAAATGCACCAAGGTGTGTGTGCAAGTTCCCTGCAGAATTGTTCAAAAGAGTGAAAACACTGGAAATAACTCAAATGCCCATCAGGATGCAATTGCTAAGTCGCGGTTCATCCACACAGTGGATTATTACACAGCTGTCGAACGATGGGGCATGTGGGCGCAGCTACTGAAGGATGTCTGCCATCTTTCACTGTCTGCACAGCACGATTCCTCTCTTGTAAAAGCACCACCACCAAAACTCAGCTCCCAGCTCTGGGGTGGCTGAGACAAAAGCCACGAAGAAGAGTCATTCATCGGTTCATGGTGACCGCCTCCAGGGGCTGGGACTGCAGGGTAGGAGGAGAGATGCTCACTCCATATATTTCTGTATTGTTTAGATTTATAACAAGGAGCAGGAATTACTTTTGTAGTCCAACATCAGCACATGCATGCACACACACACACACTTTTTTTTTTTTTAACCAACCAGCCTTTCTATTTAGTTATCTGGTTCTGAGATCAGGATCAAGTGTTGGAGCTGTAAAAGCAGCATCCTATAAAGAAATAAGATTTTCCCTATGCTGAGGTAGGAGTAAAATTTAAGCTTATCTTTAGTTATACAGATAATACCTGATTATATTCTCCTTGTAAAAAACTAACCAAGGCATATAAAAGTATCCATTGACCACTCCCAGGCCTAATCCTTGTTCCCTCCCACCGTCTTGAGCCCTCAGTTCAGTTGCTCAGTCATGTCCGCCTCTTTGCGACCCCCATGAATCGCAGCACGACAGGCCTCCCTGTCCATCACCATCTCCCGGAGTTCACTCAAACTCACATCCATTGAGTTGGTGATGCCATCCAGCCATCTCATCCTCGGTTGTCCCCTTTTCCTCCTGCCCCCAATCCCTCCCAGCATCAGAGTCTTTTCCAATGAGTCTCCAGTAGCATACTGGGCACCTATCCTATCATTTTGCCTTTTCATACTGTTCATAGGGTTCTCAAGGCAAGAATACTGAAGTGGTTTGCCGTTCCCTTCTCCAGCGGACCACATTCTGTCAGACCTCTCCACCATGACCTGCCCGTCTTGGGTGGCCCCACAGGGCATGGCTTAGTTTCACTGAGTTAGACAAGGCTGTGGTCCTAGTGTGATCAGATTAACTAGTTTTCTGTGATCATGGTTTCAGTGTGTCTGCCCTCTGATGCCCTCTTGCAACACCTACCATCTTACTTGGGTTTCTTCCCCAGCCCTGCTCCCATGTAAATATCATTATCAGACCTAAGTCCATGCATCTACCTACCTACAGTTTGTGCCTTTAGAAAAAATACATACGTTTGTATGTGTTTCCATATACAAACATAGTTTTTAATGGAGGTATAATTTATGTACTGTAAAATGTATCTTTTTAAAGACGTGTACAGGTCTGAGTTTTGACAACTGCATATAGTCATGTGACCATCACCACAATCAGATGTGAAGCCTAGCTGGCTACAGTTGGTGCCCCCTCCCAACCTCAATTTGTGGGCTCCCATGGAGGAGCATCAGAGAAGGCAATGGCACCCCACTCCATACTCTTGCCTGGAAAATCCCATGGATGGAGGAGCCTGGTAGGCTGCAGTCCACGGGATCGCTAAGAGTCGGACACGACTGAGCAACTTCACTTTCACTTTTCATTTTCATGCATTGGAGAAGGAAATGGCAACCCACTCCAGTGTTCTTGCCTGGAGAATCCCAGGGACGGGGGAGCCTGGTGGGCTGCCGTCTATGGGGTCTCACAGAGTCGGACACGACTGAAGTGACTTAGCAGCAGCAGCAGCAGTATGGAGGAGCATATGGGTAGGTGGGTGGGGCACAGAGGCGGTTTCTGTCAGGCCTCACCGTCAGAGGCACCCTGGTTACTGTGGGTAACCCTTGCTGAGCTTCCTCCTGCAGCCCTGACCTACTCTAGGCCTCCCCCAGGGACCCAGGGGTCCACTCTCCTCAAGCTCCATCAAGCAGGGAGACAGACAGGAAGCAAACTCTTTCTTGAGTAATTCTTCATGTAATTAGAGCTGTGGTTGTAACAGAGCAGGGCTCTGTGGGGCCTTCCCAGGACAGATCCCCTCCTCCTTCAGTGTCCTCCACCTGCCTCTTGTCTGTAGAGATTTTAGCCAAAGAAGTAACTTAAGAGAAATGAGAAAACACAGAAGCAACATAGTCAAGCAAGACAAAAATAACTGTTTAGCCATTAAACAAAGGCAAGAACCCTTAGCTCCTCCTCAAAGGCTACAGATAATGTTCTGAGTTGTATTCCTCAGCTGTTCTGCAGATACTGAAACCCCCACCAGGTGGAAGAAATGAGCTACACGATGCCCAGTCTGCAGCCATGACATAAACTGCTCCATCTCACGCAATTCCCAGAACCGGCCTCAAAGAAACGGGAACAAACCGACTCTGGAGTTACAGATGAACTGTACCCAAAACGATCAGGATGCTGCTGATCAGGCAGCCGGATGACTGACTTCAAGATGATGCTCCGCACGCGGCCCCCTCCTCTGCCTCCACACCCGACACCCCTGCTTTAAGAACCCTTTGCCCCCGACCCATAATCGGAAGTTGGTTCCTGGGGACATGCATCCAGCTTCTCCCCCAGGATAACTAGCTTCCCCAGTAAAGCTATCCTTCCTTTCACCCAACACTTGTCTTTCAGTGTTGGATTCTTGAGCCATGAGCAGCTGAACCCAAGTTCAGCAACACAGGTTCTCCCAGGAAATGCACAGGGCACTCTGAGAACTTCCATAGATCTGACCTAGGCTGCTGCGTTGTGGAAAGCTTCTCAGAAAATGTGATGTTTCAGCTGGGAACTGAAGGATGAGACTGGAGCAAACGGGAGTGGAGAATCCAGCAGAGGGAACCCCCTATTCAAACACCCTAGACATTCAGGGACAGAGAGGAGTAGGATGAAGCTGGTGCTGGCGAGCTAGTGCGGCGAGGACCCAGAGCAGTCCACTGCCCCCCTCCGATGGTGGCCCTCCTGCCACTGCTCAGAGGCCTAACGCCTGGGCCTTAAATGTGGCAAAGCTAGCTAGTGGCAAATGAGCTAGTGCGCCTAGGAGGCCTTGTGAAAACTTCTACACGTATCTGCTTGGCTGAGTCACTCAGCTTCTGGGATCTCAGCTCCCCAACCAGGGATGGAACCTGGGTCTCGGTACTGAAAGCCCGAAATCCTACCCACAAGGCCACCAGAGAAAAGAAAGAATCCGCCTGCCAAAGCAGGAGACAAGGGTTTGATCCCTGGGTCGAGAAGATCCCTTGGAGAAGGAAATGGCAACCCACTCCAGTATTCTTGCCTGAAAAATCCCATGGGCAGAGGAGCCTGGTGGGCTACACAGTCCATGGAGTTGCAAAGAGTCGGACATGACTTAGCGGCTAAACAACAAGATCACCAGGGAACCCCCCCGCATGTCTGTTTGAAGGGAGGTAAATTCTAGTTTGATGGAGCAATCTGGGGGGCCAAAGCTCTGAGGCCAGAGCCCTCGCACACACACCCCGACCCTCGCCCTCCCCGCTGCCCACCCCACACGCCAGCAGGCAGTGCGCCTTACCTGCCACTCCTCCTCCTCCCTGCAGAGTCTGTCTGTGGGCCCGTCGGGGCTGTCCAGGGAGTTCTCGGCCCCATCCTGCTCCAGGACCGGCAGCAGGTATTGAGAAGGGGGGTAGTACTCCAGCCCCGACTCTGCGAGAGATGGACACAGGCTGACCAGGAGGGAAGGAGACCGCCTTGCAACCCAGAGCAGTCCACTGCTCCCCTCCGATGCTGGCCCTCCTGCCACTGCTCAGAGGCCTAACGCCTGGGCCTTAAATGTGGCAAGCACTCAATAAGCATCAGCTGAGTGAATAAATCTTCCCGCCCCTTGCCTCTTTACCATCCACGTGAGAATGAGATGAAAAATGCCTGAGCTTCATAGAGAAGCCTGGGTTTAAGACTCAGCTTTATCCACAATTTCCTGGGTAGCTGCCTCCTGTATATTTGAAAAGATTCATACACTTTCCCCATTTGGCCTTATTCTTGCTGATTTGTAAGTGCTCTTTACATATGATGGTTAATAACCTTGGGTCTATAACATACGTTGCAGCTGTCTTCTTCCAGGCGGTAACTTATCTTTTCAACTTTTTCATTTTGTTGTGTGTGTGCTCAGTCATGTCTGACTCTTTGCAACCCCATGGACTGTAGCCCGCCAGACTCCTCTGTCTATGGGATTTTCCCAGGCAAGAATACTGGAGGCGGTTGCCATTTACTCCTCTGGGGCATCTTCTCAAGTCAAGGATCAAACCAGGGTCTCTTGCGTCTCCTGCATTGGCAGGCAGATTCTTTACCATTAGCACCACCCAGAGAGCCTGTCTTTTTTAACTCTGATGATAGTATCCTTTTGAGGTAAAGGTTAGATTTTAATGTAGTCAACGTCATCCTTTTTCCCCTACCAAAGGATATAAATAGGCAACTCACAAGAAATACTAAAAGTGGACAGTAAACATGTGAAAAAGTATTCTAATATTCAAGGAAATGACATTAAAATAATGATGTTGTTGTTCAGTCACTAAGTCGTATCCAGCTCTTTGTGACCCCATGGACTACAGCACACCAGGCTTCCCTCTCCTTCACCGTTGCCCAGAGCTTGCTCAAACTCACGTCCACTGAGTCAGTGATGCCATCCAACCGTCTCATCCTCTGTCACCCTCTTCCTCTTGTTTACCCATCAGGTTCAGGTCAGTTCAGTTCAATCGCTTAGTTGTGTCCTACTTTTTGCGACCCCGTGGACTGCAGCACGCCAGGCTTCCCTGTCCATCACCAACTCCCAGAGCTTGTTCAAACTCACATCCATTGAGTCAGTGATGCCATCCAACCATCTCATCCTCTGTCGTCCCCTTCTCCTCCCGCCTTCAGTCTTTCCCAGCATCAGGGTCTTTTCCAATGAGTCAGTTCTTCACATCAGGTGGCCAAAGTATTGGAGCTTCAGCTTCAGCATCAGTCCTTCCAATGAACATTCAGGACTGATGTTTCCTTTAGGATGGACTGGTTGGACTCTCAAGAATCTTCTCCAACACCACCGTTCAAAAGCATCAGTTCTTCGGTGCTCAAGCTTTCTTTATACTCCAACTCTCACATCCATACATGACCACTGGAAAAACCACAGCTATGACTAGACGGACCTTTGTCAGCAAAGTAATGCTTTGCTTTTTAATAATCCATCAGATTAGAAGACTTTTAAAGATCTCACCAATTGTTAGCGAGGCTGTGGGGAAGAAGAATCCTCTCAGATACTCCTCATGGAATGTAAACCGACGGAGCCTCTTCAGAGGCCATACAGAGCCAACCCTGCTTCCCTACAGGGGATGCTCCCAACAAGCCAGACAAGTGTGGGCTAAAGCGTTCGTTCCAGGAGCAAATGGGAAATAACTTCCAGTGGTTCCACTAGGAATACTCTGCAGCAGTTTACAACAGAGCCACACGTCACGGGACAGGAAAGGCCCGGGACCTGTTCTTCAGTGAGAAAGGTAGGGCACAGAATCACCTGGTGCAACATCTTCTGTGGGTGTTTTTAAATGTTTCTAAGACAGCAAAACCAAAAATTTTACATACACGTTTATACCTGCTGTGCTGTGCTTAATCGCTCAGTCGTGTCTGACTCTTTGCGACCCCATGGAGTGTAGCCCGCCAGGCTCCTTTGCCCATGGGGTTCTCCAGGCAAGAATACTGGAGTGGGTTGCCATGCCCTCCTCCAGGGGATCTTCCCAACCCAGGGATCCAATCCAGGTCTCCCGCACTGCAGGAGGATTCTTTACCATGTGAGCCATCATACTTCCTCACGTGACAGTCATCTTTCCCTGCTTCTCCTGCCAGATCTGCAGAGCTCTGGGCAGGCAGGGACCCTCAGCTGCCTCGCTGGCACAGAGCAGCCCCAGGGACCATGGTCTGTGCTCGCTCAGCGAAGGAGGTGGGCTGCCTGGCTTTACCTTTGCAGAGGAACTGCTGAATGGCCTCAGTGCCAGCGCCGCACACCTCCTGCGGGGGGTAGACCATGGACAACGCATCGAGGCTCAGGGTCTGCAGACACAAGGAGACCCCTCTTTATCTGTCGTTCACTTCACCGCTCAACACAATCAAGACATAAGATCTTTAAAGAGGTAATCAAGTTCAAAACAAAGTCACCAGTCTGGGCTCTAGTCCAGCATGAACTGGTGTCCTTAAAAGATGAGGCAATCAGGACTCAGACACATTCCAAGGAGGAGGATGGGAGGACACAGGGAGAAGACAGCCATCCAGAAGCCAAGGAGAGGAAGGCCTTAGAAGAACCAACCCCACCAAGACCTCGATCTTGGACTTCCGGCCTGCAGAAGTCTTAAGGCCCCAGCCTGGGGCGCTTTGTTAGGACAGCACAGTGTCCCTGGACCGCCCTGCCCTCCACCCCCAGCTCTGACGATCACGGTTTCTGCAGCTCTGAGCTGAGGCGGCTCCCTCCCTGCCAGTGCCTTCCAGCCACTGCGGCTTCCAATCACATCGGCTCCCCTGCTCCTCCCTTAACACGTCCTGGGCTTTCCCGCCTCCTGCCTTTCCCTGACTGTGCCTCCACCTGGAACGCTCCCATGACCCCTGTCAACTTCTCCAGGGCTTTCTCCTCTTTCAAGGTCTGGCTCAGACACCGTGTCTTTCTTAATGAACCCATCAGGATTCAGCATGAGCTTTTCACTCTGCTAGGAATATGCTTTGCTGCCCCTATTATGACAGCAAGTCACCTAATTCGTCATTCACACTGTTCTCTGTGAGCCCAAGGACCTTGAGATCTCCATGACCCCCGTATCCTGTGACCAGGGCAGGCCTCCAGGAACGTGGGAGGGGAGCGGCGGGCAGGCCAGGCAGGTCCCCAGGTGAGAGCATGGCCCACCTACCTCCAGGGTTCGGACGTGCGCCAGCATCCGAGGCAGCCTCTGAATCTCATTCTCACTGATGTCCAGAGTGCGCAGGCTCCGAAGCTCCCCCAGCGTGTCTGGCAGCTCCTTCAGCCTGTTGTCTGGAGGGGTCCCAGTGGCACAGCTCAGCACCCCACAGCCCCTTCACGAGCTTCCGGCCTGACACCTGCCAGGACTGGGTGGAGCTGGGTGCCTCCCTCGGAGCCTGGGGTATACCCCGGCTCCATGAGGAAAAGCGGTGGAGTTTCAACGACACAGGTTCAAGTCCCTGCTCCACCACTTATGAGCTGAGAGACTCTGGAAAACTGACTTGACCTCCCTGGACCAGTTTCCACATCAGTAAAATGGGGGTGCCCACACTATTTGGCCTTATAGGAATACTGAGGGATTCAAAGAGATGATGCATATGAAAAGGTACTCAGCATAGGGCCTATCACATGATGTACCCATGTGAGTGGTTAGTGATTAGTAAACTGTAATCACTAATTACTAATCACAGAAAGCGATTAGTAAACTGGGTGCTCTTATGTTCATCATTATTTACATGTTACAAATGGGTAAACTACGGCACCCTGTGCAGACAGAACTGAAGGAAAAGCAGAAAGGAGCGAGCTGGGGGTGCAGGGAGGCACGTGTTAGAATCCCGGCTCGGTCACTACTGCACTGGCTGGTCTTGAGCAAGTCACGGCTCCCTGAGCCTCGTTTTCCTCATCTGTAAATTGGGGCTAAGACCTCTTTCCTCTCTCACACACACTTGTGGCACCCCCGAGTGTGGAAGCGCTCGCTCCTCACTGGGTGGGAAGGGATACTAAGAATGGCTCTCACCCAGTCAGTCCACACTCTCACCGTCCATCGCCCATGGTTCTAAGCACGAACCTCCCTGTAAGACCTCTCCTCCCTGTAAGGTCCCACCCGGGAGGAGCTGCAGGAACCCTCCAGAAGCTCTGTCTGGTTACCATGGAGACACACTGACCGCAGAGGAGGTCCGACAGTTTGAGTGACGCCTGGGGGCTGGCTGCTCTCCTGCTCAATGGGTCCCAGGACAGGCACCCTGGGGACACTAGCTGGGTCAGCTCAGAGTAGACCGAGGGTCATGTGGACAGGGCTTCCTGGCCCCCTACCTTTCACATTGAGGGTCTGGAGCTGGATCAGGTTCCCAGTGGAACGTGGGAGACAGGTCAGTTGATTCCTTTCCACGTTCAAGACCTAAGAGAGAGGGAGAATGGCAAGAGAAGGCACACACGCAGACAATAATGCCTACCCTGCTTCCGGCCAGGCGTCACCCGGGCACCACACCCACATCTTTATCTCCCGACAGCCCTGTGAGGAAGACACCAACTGTCACGATCCCATCCGAGAGATGAGAAAACTGAGGCTCGGAGTGGTGAGGTCCTGTGTCCAAAGGCAATGCTAGACTTTGAACCTGGTTCTTGCTGAGGCTGTACCATTTATACTGACCACAAACACCTGATAATAAGGGGATCAGGTTGAGGGGGCACATGATGAAGCTTTGTTATCCCAGAGTGAACAGAAGGAAGCTGAGCTGCATCCAGGCAATGGGACCTGCCCGAGGCTGTGGAGCCAGCAGCTGGTGGAGCCGGGATTGAAACCTGGGCTGACTGGTGGCACCGTGAGGTGAGCGAGGCCGACAGGATGACACATAAAGTGACCATTAAGAATAAACAGATACGATGGGAAGGCACGCACGTTAAAAGCAACGTGGCCGATGAGTATTCGATGAACCCGAGGATGGCTGTAAGTCATTCTCATCAGGCATCCCAAAGTTACAGAAGAGCGACGGCACCAGTTATACAAAACATGCGTGTGAAAAAGGACGGGCCGTCCTCCTCTGTGAACTGGGGATGATGCTGACGTGTTCAGAGGGGCTGTGAGCAATTGGTTGACGACGCAAGTGAAATGCTTAGCTCGGTGCTGGCATGCAGCGGGCGCTCGATAAATGCAGGGGCTGCCACTGACAAGAAGCAGAAGCGAGACACTGAGCCGGAGAGCTGGATTCACCACTTGGAAATGGTGGACTCGCTGGGCGCTCTTTTTCTGTAAAGTTGTGGGAGCTAATGATGCAATCCCAACGCGCATGCCAAAAATTCGGTGGAGAGAGGCCCACAGCCCAGACTGCAAGGCTGGCGCCACCCCTGGGCACCTCAATAGTAAAGGCAGAGGAGCCAGCGGCACCCAAGCCCTGGCTGGAGCATGACCAGAACATTCTGGGTCTGTGCGGCTGCAGTTTCTTACTTAGGGGGTCAAAGGTGGGTTGTGTCTCCTGCAGCCATACCTGCAGGGCTGTCAGCTGCCCTATGTCGTCAGGAAGGGCTGTCAGCTGGTTATCATGAAGATCCAGAACCTGCGGAAGGGAGACAAGTGGAACACCCGAAGTCCCCGACTGAGAAAGGCCCAGCGATTTCAGGCTCCAGGGAGACGGTGTGGTGGGGGTGCCCCCGGGCCTCCGGTGTTCAAGAGTACCAACCCCTTCCTCCCCAACTAAAGGACCACTCCATCTTTTGTTTTTGTAAGTATTATACCATTTCATTCTTATCTATCCAGTATGTGTACATATTCATGTTGAAAACTCCTCATGGTCTAGATATATATTTGCATAGTAAAAGACTACGAAATATGCAATAAAATATTGATAGCAGTTCTCTAGAGTGTGAAATTATGTTTTTCCTTATGCTTAACTGTATTTGCTAATATTTTTAACAACGAAAATGAGCAAAATGGGGTAGGAGATACATGTATGTATACATATAAAATACATATAGATGAAATATAAATATACACGAATATGAAAGCTTTTTAATGTTATCTTTCTCCCGCTTATAAAAATAAAGCGTGTTAGACCAGAACAATAAAGAGAAGTAAGAACTACCCCTAGTCCCCACACACCAGCATTGGCCATAAAAATCACTTTGATGCCTCCACTGCCAGTCTCTACACTGCCGCGTGCATACCCTCGGTCACAGCTCAAGTTTATGGGGAACAGCCCGGGGGTCCTGCCTCCCGTCCACTGTGACCATGTCCCAGCCTCTGTCCTGGGGGAGCTGTCAGGAGGGAGTCACTCAGCTCACCGCGCTTCCACGCACTGACTTGCTTCCTCTTGCTTCCTGTCTGGGCCCATTGGTCTCCCTGTTCTCTGCCACTTTGCCTTTCCACGAGTTTACGGTTTGCCTTTCCACCTAGCGGGTAAGCTCCCTGAGGGCGGGGCTTGCGGCTGGTTCTCTGCAACCTCACCACACACAGGCCCAGAGGAGGCACCTGATAAACCATGCTGATCACGCCCAGAGTCCCGATGACGTGAGGCACGTCTGGCATAAACTCTGACAGCTGAGACGTGACGGGAGGGGCATGCTGGCTGCCCCCTGGGAGCAGGGCCCCAGTACCTTGATGGTGGTGAGACTCAGGAGGCTGCAGGATTTAGGGAGCAGGGAGGTGAGCAGATTCGTGTGGACGATCAACACCTGCGTGGGAAAGAGTTTCGGCATGTTAGGCTGAAGGAGAGCTGCAGGGAGGGAGGTTGGAGGTGGGGCAGCTGGCACGGCACTGGGCACCAGTGGTCAGCCTGGCCCAGCGCTCTCTCCTGTAGACATCACAAACGACGTCTCCAAACACAGGAAAACCAGATGACCGTAAACTCTGGAATCTCAAGACTGAAAGGGACCTCAGAGGTCTAATTCTTCCTTCCATCCCGAGAAGCGATCCCCATGCAGCTGTCCCGACCTTAACGTCCCTCAGCTTCAACAGCATCTGTGGAAAATGTCGTTGTTGTCTAGTCTCTCAGTTGTGTCTGACTCTTTGTGACCCCATGGATTGTAGCCCACTAGGCTCTTCTGTCCACAGGATTCTCCGGGAAAAAATATTGGGGTGGGTTGCCATTTCCTTCTCCAGGGGACTTTCTTGACCCATGGATCGAACCCCGCATTAGCAGGTGGATTCTCTAGCACTGAGCTACCAGGGAAGCCCCTGGTGGAAAACAGAATGATAAATTCCTGCCTCTGAGGGCTGCTAACGCTAAGAGACAGAAAGCACTCAGTCCAGGGCTGGGACATGATCAGACGCTCAATCAGAGTCACATGCTACTATTTTTGTTAGGCGTTGGCCCTTACATGGATACTTTCAATGTCAAGCTCACTCCTCTGTTGGCATAGAACACATTTTACCTACCTGCTCTTAGACACTTCATTTAGAATACTACTACCTACCTGCATTCAAGGCTGCAATGCCTTTCTGAAAAATCATTCATTCCACTCTTAACCTTCCCTAATTGACCAGAATGAAATGAGTGTGATTTTTACTATTAATAACAATGTGGTTATTCAGGGTCCACTATGTGGCAGGCACTCTACTCAGGCCATTTACATCTTTATCTCTACCTTCCTGTCACTCATTTAATTCTCACAGTAGCTCTGCGAGTGGAGAACGATGGATGTCTTCCTTTCACAGATGGAGAAACTGAGATGTAAGAGTGTAAGGAAGTTGCCCAATTCAGGAGGGGCCCAGCCAGAGCTGCCTGATGCCAGGGCCTGCTCCCCTGTGAGGACGCCTGCTGCAGGTGGAAAGTGTGCCATTCAGAGGGAAGAGGGATGTCTAGGCCAGGATCCCCACCTGATTTCAAACAAGCAAACATGCCATGAATACTTTTCTGAAAATGTAGATCCGTCTCACCTTCTTCTGCAGAACTTTACATGTTGCAAAAGCCCCAAATGGAATCTAAGATAAGATAAAGAAGAATCAGTGCCTCCCCTCCTGCCAGTGTTTAACCTGTCGAATGGCAGGAAGAAGGGGCAGGAAGTGAGTAAGTCTAAGCCTTGGGAAGGCTGGGAGGAAGCCGCACTGGGTGGTCAGCCCTTCCAATCAGCTGTCAGTGACTTCCCCAACTACCCACCCCATCCCCATCATGAACTCCGAGGGGCAAAAGACAGATCTCTGATGTCCTACAGAGAATCCCAGGCTCTCCCAAGGCCTCAGGAATCTGTGGGCTCATTTTCTGGACTCTGTGACTCTTGAAGACCATGCTGAGGCCAAAAGATCATCTCAGTTTTCTCTCACAAGAACAAAAGCTAAGGAAACATCTCTTGACTAGAGCTTCTGGCCTCTTAAAAGTCTCAGTCCACATCTATCCCAGGGACAGCAGAGCCAAGAAAGAGAGCAGATAAAACTTCACAAGCAGAACACCAACCACCCCCACTTTACCTCGGAGAGTTCACATTTAGAGATGTCAAGAATGTCATCTGCTCCAGCTTCTTTTGCCTAGGGAAAAAAAGAATTTTAAAAAAAGCCAGGGGTGGGGGCAGTTTCCAGGACTTTACTGGTAGTCCAGTGGTTAAGACACCGCACTCCCAATTCAGGGGGCCAGGGTTCAATCCCTGGTCAGGGAACCAAATCCCACATGCCACAACTAAAAGAGGCAGCGTGCCACAACTGAGACCCAGTGCAGGCAAATAAATCGTTTTAAAAAGAAGAAAGAAAAAGAAAAGGGTTCGAGCAAAACATCCTTCCAGGGTGGACAAATCAGGCAAAGAAACATAGGATTAACGGCTTCAAAGAATCGCAGACACCCTCCTGGTTCAACTAGTCCATTCTGAAGGTGCACCAATGATCCTGGCTTTAACTGGGCTTGAGGTCCGGCAGGGAAGAGTGTGAACAAGTCACACCAAGCGTGGTCAGTCTGCAGAGGGGAAGTGCAGCGTGGAGCCCTGCTGCCTGGGGCGGAGGTGGAGATGGGCATAGACTTGGAGGAAACCCATTTCCCTCACCAGACACATCTGGTACTCCAGGCGTTTCCGAGCCTCCTCGCTGGGTTTCCGCTTCCGGAAGAAGAGTGGCATCCTTCCTTTTTCCTAGAGCGATCTTCACCACACTAGGGTGGAGGAGAGGGGTGAGGCCCTGGGGCATCTGTCACAGCCCCCCAACACCCTGGACAAAGTATAGTAACAAGAGCACGGAGCTCATCTGCTGGATTATATGCTCCTTGAGGGCAGGGCCATGTCCATCGTGACCATCCATCTGTGCCCCGAGCCTGGCACAGCAGGTGCTCAATACCATTTGTTCTTGTTGACTAAACAAGCAGCAGCAGGATGTGGAAAAGCACAACAGCAAGCCAGGTGACCTGGCTTTGAGCCCACATTTGCCCCTGACCCACTGTGAGCCCCTGACATACCCATTCCCAGTTCAGGGCCCCCATCTCTCCTCCACGTTAGACAAGGGGGTTGATCTGGAGACGTTTCCTCAGGTCCTCTTCAAGGAGGCTTTTTGAGGACTCTAACAGCCTTGGCTGTTGAATCACTTCTAACCCCTGAAACACTATCAGAGTGGCCTCAGGAAACCACCAAACGCCACATGGGTTTAGCCAGCGCTCTCCTTGGTCCTGGGGAACTCAACTACATCGTAACCAAAGGCGTTTCTGAATTATCAATAAATAAAAATTCAAAAGCAATTCTCAGGTAATTTGCTACTCTCCCAGTTATTACAATCCCATTTGATTCTCACCACTGCCCTCTTTATAGTAACAAAATTGATGCTCATCAAGTTCAGCTATCTGGTTATACAGCTAGACTGTAGTCCAAACCTGTAGTCTGGAACCTCTGCTCTTTCAAGTCCTGATCCCGTGGTGTTTGCCCAACTCCTTGGTGCTTCAGTAACTTAGCACACACCCAGTACACACTGTCCTGAACTCACTGCCTGCCCGGTATCAGAAAATGTCAGCACTTGATATGGAACATCAGTGGGTCAGGATGCACTCATACACAGAAGCTTATGGTTAATAGCATGGACACTGGGATGATTTTGCTCGTTTAACTGTTTTTGAATCCCAGCTCGGCCACCCACCAGCCATGTCCCCTTGGCTCACCTCTCTGAGCCTCAGTTTCCTCTTCTGTAAAGTGTGAGTAATATAATGTTCCCAACACCTGGTTCTATTTGGAGCCAGTGATTTCCATATTTGTAAAGCCCATAACACAGTACCTGGCACAGTGTTAATCACATACCACCACACATCTAACAAACATTTATTCAGGGCCTAGGACAGTAGAAAGAGCCAGGCAGAGAGGGGCCAGGGTGGAGATGCAGTTGAAGAAGACATATGCCTCCTCCTCAGGGGAGGGGCAGAGATCACAGGTCTCTGCCGACAGAGGTGTGGGCTGTCTGGGGAGCTGGCCTAGCCTGCAGAGCTGGCTCGGGCCCCTCTTGTCGCCCCACCTGTCTGCAGGGATGGGGAATAATTTAAGACCAGCCCTCCCCCATCTCTCCTTAATGACCAGCTCTTATCCTTCTGCTCCCCAATGGCCACCTCTCTTCCATCCCTCCTAGATCAGCTCTTCCCTATCTGCTCCCTGATGTCCATTCCTCATCTATCTCCTCCCTGACGTCCAGCCTAGATAGGAAGAGCCACACCCATCCTCCCCAGCCTGGAGTGGGCAGTGCCCAACCTTTCTGTGCAGATAAACAGGTCCCCGATGGTTGTTCCCTCGGGTGGACCTGAAGGCAGGCCGATCACTCGCAGGGCTTGGTCATGGACGTGGGGTGGCAGGCCACTGGGCACTGCACGTCCCCTGCGGAGCAGAGTCTGGTCTCCTCCAAACGAAGGAACTGGGGATCGAAATTCAGAATCTCAGAAAGTCATGCAGACCAGGATGACGAAGTCTGAGACTGAAGACCGCAGAATCTTAAAAGAGTTAAGAGTTGGACCGGATTTAGACTCTTAACAAAACTGTTCTAATAGCTAAAATGCATACATCACGAAGGAGTTAGAAGGTGGTCCGAGATCGCTGTGGCCGAGAGGTCTCGGAATGCGACGCGGACCTTAGGAGAGGGGCGGGGCTCTGGGATTGGGTGACTGGGACTATGGGGTGACCCTCAGGTTAAGGGAGAATGGGGAACAGCGGGGCCAAGGATCTCGGGAGCAGTCCTCTGTTGTCTGCCTTCTCAGGGACAACTGCCCCGAACCCCCCTTCAGACCCCCTAGCCACAGCTCACCGCGGTGCCGGGTTCTCCAGCCGCTAGCCTCAGGTGCCTGCCCACAAGCAATATGGCGGCAAGGGCGTCGCTGGAAGGTTGGGCGGAGACGGCAGTTCTCGCGACAGTCGCGCTTTCGGGTCTATATCCGGCGCAAAAGTCCCACCTTCCGGTCTTTCGGCTTTCGGCTCGGAGGAGGCAGAGGTGCAACTTTCTTCGGTCGTCCCGAATCCGGGTTCATCCGACACCAGCCGCCTCCACCATGCCGCCTAAGTTCGACCCCAACGAGATCAAAGTCGGTGCGTGCTTTAGATGTGGCCGGGGCTTCGGGATGCGGCATCCCTCCTCGTATTCCGTCCGGCCCGCGGCCCCTGCCCCGATGGCCTTTCCCACGTCGGGCCTCAAGGCCGCTGCCTCCTAGGGGCCTGCCCTCTGGTGCTGCGTTCAGGGCGCTGTGCGGTCGTGGCCGACTCTCTTATTCTTAATGGGCCTCGGACCTGTGGCGGCTTCGCAGCCCGCACGCCTTAGGGTAAGGTTTGTCTCCGGGCGCTTCTCCCTAGACTGGGTTGGCCGGCGGCGGGACTGCCCCCAAACCGATGCGGTGTGGGCCTCGGCAGCGGTGGCCGAACCCAAGGCCGCCGTCCCACGTGGCGCTTGGAGCGGCTCTCGCCTTGGCTGGAGGGGTGTCTTGCCTTGCTCCCCGCTCTTGGCATTTTTCCCAGAAGAGGCAATTGGTGGTGCGGCCAGGCCCGCCAGGAGGACTGCGGAGGGGAGGCTGTGATTTGGGCAACCCCTTCTGCGGAGACACTACTTCTTTCTTTCTTCCAGTATACTTGAGGTGTACCGGTGGGGAAGTCGGTGCCACGTCTGCCCTGGCCCCCAAGATCGGCCCTCTGGGTCTGGTAAGTCATCCCCGGGGGAGGGGGCCACTTACTAAGTAAGACTCCAGCCTGCGCAGACACGATTGCCTCTGAGGTGCCGTTGACAGGGACAGATTGTCATCCCCTACTAGGCCTCCGAGCCATTGAACTGGCACCAGCTGCCGCAGAAAGGTTGTATATAAAGGTGGTTTCTGCTACTTGAACTTGTAGTTTTCGTGTGTCTTAGTTGCTGCTCTGAGGGTCCATGAGGGATGGGATAGAGGAGGTTTTTGAAGTCAAGAGTGAAAACTGTTGTCTGCTTGGTCTACTTCTTAGGGAAATAGCCATATGGCTGCTGGAGGATTGAATGGGGTGTGAAATGAAGACCTTTGTGAATGTTACAGTGAAGTCGCTCAGTCCTGTCTGACTCTTTGCGACCCCATGGACTGTAGCCTACCAGGCTTCTCTGTTCATGGGACTTTCCAGGCAAGAATACTGGAGTGGGTTGCCATTTCTATAGAGGATCTTCCCCACCAAGGGATCGAACCCGGGTCTCCTGTATTGTGGGCAGCCGCTTTACAGTAACTAGTATTAACTCTGCTTTCAGTGTACTGATTCATACGGTTGGCTTTACCTGCTGTCCTGGAGAAGGAAATGGCAACCCACTCCAGTATTCTTGCCTGGAAAATCCTAGGTGGACTACAGTCTGTGGGGTTGCAGAGAGTCTGACATGACTGAGTGACTAACACACGAAGGGTTGGACTTAATTTGTCTTTTTTTCTTGAATATAATTAGGTCTTTATTTTCTGGGCAGTGGTCTCCTGTCTGAAAAGTTATCCCATCATGGTTTTGCTTAAGCAGTGGCCGCCTTACTCTTTGTTGTCCCTTAGCTCAGCTAGCGCTCACTGGACACCTCTCCTGTTCAGTTCAGTTGCTCAGTCATGTCTGACTCTTTGCGACCCCAGGACTGCAGTACTCCAGGCCTCCCTGTCCATCACCAACTCCTGGAGCTTACTCAAACATGTCCGTTGAGTCGGTGATGCCATCCACCCATCTCATCCTCTGTCGTCCCCTTCTCCTGCCTTCAATCATTCCCAGAATCAGGGTCTTTTCAAATGAGTCAGTTCTTTGCATCAGGTGGCCAGAGGATTGGGGTTTTGGCTTCAGCATCAGTCCTTCCAATGAATATTCAGGACTGATTTCCTTTAGGATGGACTGGTTGGAGCTCCTTGCAGTCCCAAGGGACTCTCTTAATAAGAGTCTTCTCCAACAGCACAGTTCAAAAGCTTCTCCTTTATATAATTCTCTTCAGGGAATTATAAAGTGCAGATGCCCAGACCGCATCCCCATAGGTTGACTAGGATTGGTCAGACACCAGGAACATGGTATCTTTAAAGATCCCCTGGTGGTCCAAATATAAAAGATACCACATAGATCTCTAGGAAAGGGTAGGTAAGCGACATGGCCCCATTGTGGCCTTAAACCTCAAGGTTACAGCCTTGGATAAACTAAACCCGTAGCCTCATTTTTCCAATTTAATTATGGTGATAGCCATACCTTGATTAGGTAGGCACAGTTAAACGTGTTTCAGAAAGCTTTCTTGTGTGCTGCCAAGTGAGAGGGACTGGGCAGATTTTCAGATCGGTTTCGGTTAGGGCGCAGTGTGATTATATACCTTGTATTTCTACAGTCTCCAAAAAAGGTCGGTGATGACATTGCCAAGGCAACTGGTGATTGGAAGGGTCTGCGGATTACAGTGAAACTGACCATTCAGAACAGACAAGCCCAGGTACTTGGTTTGAGGGCAGGCAGAGGTGGGGATACCTGGGTGGCAGGTGCTAAAAGCAGTTTTATTTGTGGGGAGGGTTGTTTTAAGAGCATGATGTAAATATTAACTCTTCTCACTGTGGAGACACTGAGCAAATCAGCATTTGCTGGGGAAGGGTAGGCTGTGTTTCTGGTTGTGAAGATTAGCTTGAATGTATATTTGGTCAACAGTGTCCGGCCCCTGGTCCTGAGAGCCGAAGTGCACGGTATTATCGGTTCTTGCTAGAGGGTAGCATAGGGCTTATTCACATGGAGCATCTCTTCTGCAGATTGAGGTGGTACCTTCTGCTTCTGCCCTGATCATCAAAGCCCTCAAGGAACCACCAAGGGACAGAAAGAAGCAGAAAAACAGTGAGTGGTTTTTTCCCCTGGTAATTTGTGGGTAGTGGTGTGTCCAATGTAATAGACAGCTGTACTTGCTCCCTTTAAGGAAACAGGGATGGCACAGGTGTGTTAAGCTGTTATAGAGCCAGGCACTGCCAAGAAGTGCCCTGTGGCTCTGCCCAATCACTGGTGTGGAACAGATCCCCTCAGAACATACAGGAGGGAACTGTCAAACAGGGTGAAGAAACAGATAACCAGTAATTGGGGAAGGGCAGCTTCCTAGCTAGATGACGTATGGACAGCTTTAACCAACCTGTCACTTTTTTCTCTTCAAAACAGTCCCTTCCATGTAAGGTTAGCAAAACTTGATTTTGTGTCTAGCCACCCGCCACTGCACCTGACCAGTTTTCTGTTGGCTGGTGCAATCCAGTGGTGAGCTAAAAATAACCCCAGCTTAGGAAACAGGGTTGTTCTTCATGTGGATGACTCTGTGCCGAAAGCATGGGAACAGGCTAGAAATGGATGAGAGAAGATGGACTGTGGTCTGCCCTGGCCTCAGGTGGTAACAAAGCTTTTGCTCTTTTCTCTTTTCTGCAGTTAAGCACAGTGGAAACATCACTTTTGATGAGATCGTCAACATTGCCCGGCAGATGCGGCATCGGTCTCTAGCTAGAGAGCTTTCTGGTAAGAGCAGAACAGTTTGGGGCACCTTAGCTGTAACTTGAGATGAGTTCCTTTAGTGGCCTTTTCCCAATTAGAAGGGGCTTTCTTAACTCTGTAAGACCTGGAATTGGGAGTGTCTTTTGGTTTGAGTCTGGGTATAATGGGATCTGTGGCCAGTTTTGCACTTGGAGATTTTAAATAATACTGAGTGCTGAGTTTTGGATTAGGGGAGCATATTATTCCCGTAATCCATAAAATAGTTACTCCTTATTCCTCTCCTCACCTGTATTCCCTCTGGTATCTGAGAATTGCGAGGGACTGACTTCCCCTCTGACTCCACCTTTTCTTAATGACAGGAACCATTAAAGAGATCCTGGGGACCGCCCAGTCTGTGGGCTGCAATGTTGATGGCCGCCACCCTCATGACATCATAGATGATATCAACAGTGGCGCAGTGGAGTGCCCTGCTGTAAGTCACTTCTGCACTGATATGGTTAAAATTAAGGTGAAGACTGGGGGCGGAGCTAATGTATCCTTTGAGATACTGTAGAAAGTTCTAGAAATGCTCAATAGTGGGGGATAAAGTTTTTTGTCCTGTTACTGAGAAGTTTCTTTTTTCCCCCCACAGAGTTAAGAACTGCAAAGGAAAAAGGAAAATAAAGGATCATTTGACAACCAGTAGACTTTCTGATGTAGCTTCTTCCTTGAGGGGTAGCCTAGTCTTTGTGGTCAAATTGCGGTCATTGGGGCCAAGGTGACAGATGAAGCCACAGTCTGGACAACAGCATTCTGACCTCAAGAAAACACTGTTGGGCAGAAAGGAAACTTGGGAGCTGAACGTACTAGAGAATATGTGTAGAAGGAGCTCTTCCCAAACCACTTTACTCGGTGGGTTGCAGGCCCAGGGCTTTGCTGTCCATCCCAGCACACAGCTGGGGCTCAGAATTACTGATGGGACAACCAAAGAACCTGATGTTTATGGTCCTTGATTGATCTCAAGTTGATGTAAAAGCGAGGTTAAAGTCTCCCATCCCTGGGTTGGGAAGATTCCCTGCAGAAGGAAATGGCAAACCACTCCAGTACTCTTGCCTTGAAAATTCCATGGGCAGAGGAGCTTGGTGTAGGCTACTATCTGATTTTCTATCTAGAGCTCCTCACTCACTTGATTTGATATGCAACAAATGAACATCAAACACGTAGGTGCTGAGACAAAAGCTTGAAATACCAACCTGGAAGGGGCTTTCTGGGGAGGAATGACAGCCCTAAGATCTTCATTTCTAGTTGCTTTCCTCTCCCATTTTTGCACTTTGTGTGTGCGCTCAGACTCGCTGCAGCCCCATGGACTCTAGCCTGCCAGGCTCCTCTGTCCATAGGATCTCCCCATGCAAGAATACTGGAGCGGGTTGCCATTTCCTTCCCCAGGGGATCTTCCTGACCCAGGGTTTGAACCTGGGTCTCCAGCATTGCAGGCAGATGCTTTACTGTCTGAGCCACCAGGGAAGCTTAGGTTTCCAAGAGGGTGTGGAAAACTTTGTTTACTGGAAAGGACCATCTCAGATCTCTGAAGTGATGAAAGGTTCCAGGACATGGGGCAAAGTCATCAAGGAATCAAAGCTGGAGGCCTGGGGTGACAACCATCTCACAGTAGACCACTAACGGGGAATCAAGCATCCTTATCAAAAAACACCAGGGAAGCAGCTTATAGCAGCTAGGATCTACACTGCTGGTGTAAAGGACAAAGAAGCAGGCCAACAGGCTAAAGAGCTTGATCCAAGATAACTGGGCTGTCAGGAAGGCGGGAAAAGGAAAAATGACCCACTTTGCTTTGAACCAGGAAAGTATGGCTGCTGTCAGATGGCCCCAGTCTTGTTAGCCCTCCCTCTAAAGTGAAAGTCATAGTTAACACGACCATTGTTAACTATACATATTATAACAATATATATTATAGTTAATAGCCTTAGGTCTGTAACATGCTGTGGCTATCTCATTCCAGGTGGAAGAAGATATCTTACCCAGGTGGAAAAAGATAACTTTTATTTTGTTCTGTACTGGGTAGCCATTTGTTCTCCAAGGGGTCTTCCCAACCCAGGGATGGAACCCTGGTCTGCATTGTAGGGGATTCTTTGCCAGCTGAGCCACCAGGGAAGCCCTCCCTCCACAGGGATTCCATTTAAAGGCAGGTACCTTGCTGAGGGTGCACCCTCAATTGTGCTTTTCTTGACAGTAAATACTTGCCAGTTCCCTTGAACAGCTCAGAAAGTGCAGGCTGTGTGCAGCATCAGGGAGTCTCTTCCATCCCCATTCCAGCAACAACTGGCCCTGGGATCTTCATCCTCACTTGACTCCACTCCCCCAAATCTGATACCTTAGTGGCCCTATTATGGGGAGTACTTGTTCCCAGCCACTGTTCTTGGTTCAAGCAGAGATGACTACGACAGACCATTGCAAGACACCTGCCCTTTTAAGTACAAACCAAGTCCTTGACTCATTCTTTATAAACCAGTGTTTCTAAGTTAAAGGTAAATCTTGAAACCAGTGTAATTGGAGCTGGGCAGTCTATGCTTACCAAGTGTTGAGAAAGGAGCACCACACGCAAGGTGTAAAATAGTGACTACTAAAAGGTGCTTTTGCATGTGGCTCTGGGCTAAGCCTTTATGTGAGATGTCCCCAGATGCCTTCAAATTACTGGTCAGGTCCCCATGCACTTCAGTTATGTTCCCAGTTACTCTCCAGCATGGAGTCTCTGATGTCTAATAAAAGCTGAACTACACCTGAAGGCCTTCCCACACGCTCTACATTCATAGGGTTTCACACCAGTGTGAATTCGCTGATGCTGACTAAGGGATGAGCTCTGGTTAAATGCCTTCCCACACTCACTGCACTCGTAGGGCTTTTCTCCTGTGTGAATTATATGATGCCGAATGAGGGCGGAGCTCTCACTGAAGAATTTCCCGCAGTCATTACATTTATAAGGTTTCTCTCCAGTGTGAGTCTTCTGGTGGATTATAAGGTTTGTACTTTGGCTGAATGCTTTCCCGCACTCACTACACGTGTAGGGTTTCTCTCCAGTGTGAGTCCTCTGGTGGTTTGTGAGGTTTGCACTCTGGCTGAAGGCCTTCCCACATGCGTTACATTTGTAGGGCTTCTCCCCTGTATGGATTCTCTGGTGCTGAATAAATGCCGCACAGTAGCTGAAGGCCTTCCCACATTCTCTGCACTTGTAGGGCTTCTCCCCTGTGTGAGTCCGCTGGTGGTTGGTAAGATTTGCACTGTGGCGGAATGCCTTCCCACAGTCGCTACACTCATAAGGCTTCTCTCCAGTGTGGATTCTCTGGTGCTGAACAAGGGCTGAACAGTCACTGAAGGCTTTCTCACACTCGGTACATTTGTAGGGCTTTTCTCCAGTATGAGTTCGCTGGTGTTTTGTGAGGTTTGCGTTTTGGCTGAAGGCTCTCCCACATTCACTGCATTTATAAGGTTTCTCTCCGGTGTGAATCCTCTGGTGCTGAATAAGAGATGAACTCTGGCTGAAGGCCTTCCCGCATTCATTGCACTCGTATGGCTTCTCCCCAGTATGGCTCTTCTGATGCTGAGAAAGGGAAGAACAATAACTGAAGGCCTTGCCACATTCATTACACGTGTACGGCTTCGCTCTGTGAGGTTTAACTGTACCTGCATTATTCCCAAAGCTCTCTGTGTGTGTGTCACATTTATGGGATCTCACTTCTGTAGGAACTCTCTGTTGTGGAGAAAGGACTGGTCTCAGATTGAGGCTTTTCCCCAGTTCACTGTTCCTGTGCTCTGACACCCCAGAAGGCATCTCTGCACTTGGATCTTGGAATGATTCTTCAGAAATGTCTTGCTCAGGTGGTGAGTCAGATATAATCTTCCAATCTGAAGAAAATTTAGAAAAGTAATTTTTAAAATTCTTTGGGCGGTAGAAGATACTGCAATATGAAGGCTGAAGGAGCTGGGCTAAGCCTGTTTGCGGACTGGTTCCCTGCTTCACCCAGGATGTGTATGTAAGTGTTAGTTGCTTAGTCCGACTCTTTGTGACCCCATGGACTGTAGCCCGCCAGGCTCCTCTGTCCATGGGATTCTTCAGGAAAGAATACTGGAGTGGGTTGCCATTTCCTTCAAGGAATGTTCCCGACCCAGGGATTGCACTTGGGCTGCCTGTTTTCCAGGCAGATTCTCTACCATCTGAGTCACCAGGGAAGCTCCAGGATGCTTCTGTTCTAAACTGTGTGACCAGAAAACTTTTCAGAGACATGAGCACCCTCTGCTCCCTTTTCTAAACAGCAGCAGTGGATCCGGAGCCTGCCGCAGACACACATCTCTCCTGTGCTTCTGCCAAGTCCTGGGGTTGTCCTGAGCTGTCTTCTTACTCTCACAATTCTCAGTATGGTTTTGGGCAGCCTACTTAGCAGGTTTGGAAGCTTTTCACTTTAAAAAGCTTATGACTGATGCCAGCAGGATGAACATTTTCACCTTATCAAATCAGCAAGATTTCAAAAAAATGGTTAATCCTAGAGGGCTGGTAAGGGTGTAGCAGGTGGGATGTCACATACTGAGAGGCTGCATAAACAGGGATGAGCTTTCTGGAGAGCAATCTGGCTGCACCTGTCCAGAGTCTAAAATGCTGACATCAGAATTCCACTTCTAAGAATCTATCCTGAGGAACTAATGAGAAATTATGTAGAGCTGCACTGACATCATTTGTTCTCAACACTACATTATTTGTCAAATGAAAAGCAAATACCTAAATGTTTAATAACAAGGAATGACCATAGTATAGCCAATCAAGAGACACTATTTAGCAGTTAAGTCATGTGTGTAATCTGTGCACTGTAATTGCTTTTGCAGAAAGGTATTTATTGAAAAAACCCTGACAAACTATATAATGTGAAGGTAAGCTGTGTTGTCTTTGGGTTGCGGGGTTAGGCAGGGGTAATTTTTATCTTCTTCAATGCTTATGTATATTTCTAATGTCCTCCAATGACAGTATTATTTTTATAATAAGTTATTGATTATTCCTCTTTGGGACCACATTCATTTTAAGAGAAAACTTTAAAGTGTGAGTTAACATAATATTTGGCAAGTGTTAAAACTAATTGAACCCTCTGGTCCCAGACATCTCTGTCTGTCTCCATAGAGGCTTATAGCTAAGGAGAGTGGAGTTTTAGGGAGGGCAACGGAGCTTCTTTTCTCAAGGGTCAATTTTCCTGAAATGGTTCTTCCTGTTTCTGCCTTATTTAGGAAAACGGGTTAGTTTCAGGTGCCCTTTATTTGGATTTCTATAGAGAACCTTGACCCAGGCTGCCTGGGTTCAAATCTTGGCCCTACCTCCTACTATTGATACGACTTTGGGCAAATTAGTATACCCTGGATTTATTATCTGTGAATGTAGCTCTCTTACAGAATTATGAGAACTAAATGAGCTAAAACACAAATGACCCAGAACAGCAAGTGTTCTATGACTGCTTGTTATTATCTTGAACCTTTGTCTTGTAAATATTTCCCATTAAGTAGTTTTCCCTGTAAGTTGCATGTGCATTTGAAGCCCAGTCTACCAAGAGCACAGAAGTCCCTGTTTCGGGTTGAAGGTATCTCTATGTCACTTGGTATTAGGCCTTAGATGACTCTGACAGCTCTCAAAAACTGACTGTCTTATCTGAGTCAAAGATGGAAAGAAGAAAAATGGTAATAGAAGAAACAGTAGGAGAAAGGAGCAATTAAGGTTAGGACAGGTTAGGACTCCGTGTTTCCATTGCAGGGGGCACAAGATTGATCCCTGGTTGGGGAACTAAGATACTAATGCTCGGCCACAGAGACAAAAAAAGAAAAGACCATGTGATGTTCATGAACTGTCTTGCCTCAGCTCACCTCCCTCCTGAGTGCTGGCTCCTGCATGCTGCTGCTAAGTCATTTCAGTCGTATCCAACTCTGTGACCCCACAGACGGCAGCCCACCAGGCTCCCCCGTCCCTGGGATTCTCCAGGCAAGAACACTGGAGTGGGTTGCCATTTCCTTCTCCAATGCATGAACGTGAAAAGTGAAAGAGAAGTCGCTCGGTCATGTCTGACCCTTAGCATGGACTGCAGCCTACCAGGCTCCTCCATCCATGGGATTTTCTAGGCAAGAATATTGGAGTGGAGTGCCATTGCCTTCTCCGGACTCCTGTACAAGACACTCTAATAATATCTCAAACCGAATTTACCCAAAAATAGAAGTGGTGATTTTCCCTTTCTAGTCGGTGACTTAGTCAGCCTTTCCATTCACCCAGCTGCTCCGACCAGGGTCACCGTTAATGCCTGTCTCTCATATCCAATTCCTGGTGAGTCTTGTTGGCTGTAACACCAAGTATGCCCTGAATCTTTGTCCTGACCCACCACCACCCTCTTACTGTTATGTCCTAACCAATTTCCCTGCTTCTGGTCTTTAACCCTGAAAGTCTAGTCTCCACAGGTTATCTTCTCAAACACAAATCAAATATTATCCTTTTTGTGCTCAACACCTTCAGTGGCTTCCTATCTTCCTGCCTGGATAAAACCTGAACGTCTTCCATGGCCTCTGAGTCTTATATGATCTGCTGCCCTGCCCAGCACTCTCTCTTGTTCACTGAGTCCTAGGGTCTTCTGATCCTAACACAAGTTAAACTAATTTCCACTCAAAGCTTCAACACATGGTGTGGCCCAGGATGTTCCTTATCCAGACACTCAAACAGCTGGCTCATTCTCTTCCTTCAGATCTCAGCTCCAATGTCACCTCCTCAAAGTGGTCTTTTCTATTCATCTAATCTAGAATAGCCTTCTTGGAGAAGGAAATGGCAATCCACTCCAGTGTTCTTGCCTGGAGTATCCCAGGGATGGGAGAGCCTGGTGGGCTGCTGTCTACGGGGTCGCACAGAGTCGGACACGACTGAAGCAACTTGGCAGCAGCAGCAGAATAGCCTTCACTGGTATTCCCATTCTTACAGTACTCACCACTATTCAATATTCTACCAGTTACTTTGTTTACTCATTTTATTTACGTTCCTTGCAACTCTATAAGCAGGGACTCAATCTTCTCCTCTGTTGCACCTCCAGTAGCTATTAATAAAACAACCCCAGGCATGGACCAAGGAGTGACGCAAAGGCACATCCAAGCCCTGGGTCTGTCTGTTACTGTGGAAGGGTGGGATGGAATAACAGGGAACCCTGAACCCGCCCGTGAGGCTCAGTGATGTCCAAGTGCTCTGTGGGGCCTCAGAGCAGAGGCAGAACACCCCGGGGCAGTGTTTTAGTTACTCTAACAGCCGGATTTAAAACTCCTCCAATTACCTCACTTATCACAGAATTAATACAGTCCTACACTGTCAACACCTTTTTCATATGTATTAGTGTTGTCAAGTATGACAGGTTTTGTTATCCTCATTTTTGAGATACAGAAACAGATGATCAAAATTTAGTGATTTACTCTGAATCCAGGTACTTGATACGCAGCAAGCCAGCTCCTGGTGTATCTTTTATGGGTCCATATCCAAAGTTGCTTCCACACTAATACTCTACACTAATACCTTAGGGCACAGATTTTTCATAGTAACATCTTTTCCCAACTTTTGTTTCTCATAATTTGGTGATCTGAATCTTCTTCAGTAACCTTTTTAGGCTCTTAAACCCCTCTGAGACTGAAGAAACCTTTTCCCAGGAAAATGCAGTTATTGCCACAAAACCCTGCATTCCATCTCTGAAGTTCTATACAGGGTCTTGGGACTCAAGGGAAAAGGTCCTGCCTAACAAGGATGGTGAGCTGGGAAGGGGTGTGGCGAGGGGGAAGGAAGCAGCAGGGGAGTCAGGCTCCCTGTGAAGGGAAGTATTTCAGCAAGTGTGAATGGCGCCTGCAGTTACAACAAGGACTGAGGTGACATGTGACAGGCTGCTTAGAGAGAGGCTAAAATGGGAAGAAGACAGTGCAGATAAACCCTGTGGAAAATAAGCCAGAGGCTTTGTTTTGTTTTCATTGACTAAGAGCAACCATAATCAGATATGAAAGCATTAGGCTGCATTTTTAGAAAAAGTTAAAATTTTGTCACCTTAAAGCTGTTAAGTTCATTTGTACCTCTGATGCTTTAAGTTTCAAAATATCAAAAGTAGCTGCCCTGCCACAGCTGGGCCTGACCACAGGCCCTGCCAGAGGTCATTTACCTGCAAGGACTGAAATATGAAGGTGAGGGTGGAGTGAGCAGCCTTAGATGAGCAGTAAGACCTAAACATACATAGTAACTATGGTTTCCTGTGCTTTTGTTTTTCCTGAGTTTCTTAGCGTCAGTTCTTTAGAAAATTCCAGCATGGCCATGAAGATGGGGTGCAGAATTCAATAAAGAGTCAGTCAGATAGGGGAGCAGCAGCAGGTGTCACAGGTGAAGGATGGGTAAAGGTGGGCACCCGAGATCCTCAGTGAGGTGACCCTGAAGCAGGGAATGAGCGGGGCCAGCGAAGACGACTCTCATTTCCTGGGGGCAGCACCACCACCTGTGCTTCCACATACCTCCCAGCTTGGGGAGACTGAGGCGACGGTATGGAACAGAGGCCTCTGGAGCCTGACTGGTGTTGCTTCAAACCCAGCCTGGCCACTTTCTAGCTGGGAGGCTCTGAACCAGTGAGTCAGCCTCTCTCAGCTTTATTTTCCTCATCTATACAAGTGAGATAGCAATACCTACCTCCCTTGTTGTTAAAATATTCAAATGTTTTCAAAGGGGCTTTTGCTCCTGAGACTCTGCCTTGCTCACTCACCTGGACAGGCGTTCCTTAGGCCGTCTCCCTCGAGCATCCATGAACCTTCCCTTTGTTCCAACTGGGAGTTCATACCGGGTTGGGAAACTGGAAGTCCTATTTAAAGGGGAAAAGAAGTGGACTTAAGAGATCTGCCCTAAGGATAAATAGCTACCCAGAACTGGGGGAGGGGGAGCAGGTCATTCATTTCATTCACTCAATAAATATGCTGAGCACTGACTTGGTGCTGGGCACTAGGGGACACAGCAGTAAATAAGACAGATGATGGTGCTGAAGTCTTTACAGCATTTCTGAAAAGAGATAAAGAAACAGCCTCATGGAGGGGTCAAGTCAGAGAGCTAAGCAAGCCCATAAAACAAGTTACTTAGGAAGATGGGAACTTACTGACTATGGAGGACCCCTCCTGGGAAGTAGGAAAATGTGGAGGTACGGCCTCGAGGGGGAACAAAATGAAACTGCCTCTTTCCCAACCCAGAATGCAGAGACCGTTCATTAGTGAACGAGGAGGAATAAACACTGTCCCTCTGGTGCATTAGAGCCACTCAGGCTCACTCAAGGCTGCGAAGTACCACAGATTTTCAGAACTGAACAGATCCTGAATTTTGAATGGTTTCCTTACCCAGTAAGACCAGGTTTCTGGACTTTTCTGGCATTCCTTCCTCGAACCTGTCCCTTGGAGCAGGGGCCAACTGCCTCCATCCCCCGTGGGTAAAATCTACAGTCACACTGCTGAAAGGTGTGGATCCCTGAAACAACAAGCACAGTCCTTCTTGCCCAGAGCCCTTAGAATGTGAGGGAGGGAGGCTGGCGGCTCTGGGTGTGGTGGTTAGCGAACCTACTAAAGGTCTCTGAAAGGACTTGGGGTAGATCCAGAAAAGCACCACTGATCACTTCCTATATGCCTAAGGCTATACTGGACACTGATGCATGAAAATAAATAACAGTCTCTCTGTCTTCACATGTGTATAATTCTTGTAGACTTTATATATAAATAGTAAGAAATATATGTATATCCATGAGCAGTAATTGGGCAGAAACTAACAGGTGCTCGGGAATTAAAGGTACCAACACAGAGAAAACAAAATTAGAATGCGTGAGTTTATGCGGCAAGGAATCAGCTGCAAATCAGCAAAGAATGTGAATGACGAACGTCTGCAGAACGTTGAATAAATATTCCCATGAACTCAGACATCTTACAGTGAGCAGGAGCGCCAGGCACGCTTGCAACCACCTGCAACGATGTGTGAAAGAGGGGGCTAGTCTAGTTCCTAGGGTAACGGAAGAGGAGTCCTAGCTGGAGGGTAGGAGGAGGACACTCAGGGAAGACCGCAGAGAGAGAAGGCAACCACCAAGTTGGCCTTGAAGGAGCAGGTTCCTCAGATGGAGAAAGAAAAGGCTATCCAAGGCAGGGGAGGCATCGTGAGCACAGGCGTGGCGGCGAGGACATCTTTATCTATTGTCAGCCTAGGAAATGGTGCCTTCACGTACCTTGTTGGCCATGCCAGGCACCTGGGTGTTATCTCCCCGCTCCCTGCAGTTCCCCACAAGTCAGATGCATGTTTGTTCTTCCTCCGCAATAGCATGAGAATTCACACATTTCTGTCCATGCCCCTACCACTGCCTGGTTTTAAGCCAGTAGCATTTCCCAAATCTTAACTAATCTCCTGATTTCTAATTTTACCTGTCCTTCCAATACATCTTCACACTGAGAAATGCTTTTAATGGGACAGAGGGTCATTTTTAAAAACAATGAAATATTTAAAAACATGGGGGTCTTTTTACAGAAATCAAGAGAGTAAAATCTACTATGAAGATATAAGGGTTATGAACCAAATAACAAATACATAATTCATAAGGGAAAAACTGTAGGAAATACAAGGAGAAATTTAAAATATGATAGCCGTGAGAGATGTTAAATAGCTCAGTTACTGACAGAGTAAATACAAAATAAACCAAAAAATAACGGTATGGAAGAAATGAGTAATTTAATAAGGTTGAGCTTACAGAGCTGCAAAGTGCTACACCCTGCAATTACACTATACCTGCATAATTTGTGTGGAGAAGAGACACAAACTTTATCCTCCACGGGGCCCAGACCAGCCACATGTGCAGACAAGAAGCCAAAGCCACAATTTTGGCATATCTGAAAACATTAAGACCACAGCCAAAAACATTCAATATATCTGAACAAAAAAGGAAGAAAATAAATTATGGATTCAACTCAAGAGGTTAAAAATATTAATTTTAAAATAAATCTAAGGAAAGCGGAAGCAAAAAAAAAAACTACTAAAAGTTTTTTAATAAAGATTAAAATTGATGAGGAAATCCAAGAACAGACTTTCTAAAAATGAAAACAGACCAATTCCTAGTCTAGTCAAGAAAAAGAAAGGGAGAAGACAGTGCTTACCTTCACAGAAGGACTATGAAATGGAGTTTATTGGAAATAATTCTGTAGAATACTCTTAATGAAATGGGGGAATATTAATCCAATTCTACTAAGTAGAAATAAACAGGTTTCAAAGCAGGACAAATCATCTCTGGGAAAACAACAACAACAAAAGTATCTAAAAGGACACAAATCAAAATGTTAAGTGTTATTTCTTTGTAGGAGTAAGGGGGACTCGGGGGGGATGGGTAGTATGTTGTCTACACTTTCCATGGTTTCTACAAAGAACATGAGTGCCTTTTGTAATTAAAAACCAAAAGCACCCTTAGTTTTTTTTTTTCTTTAAAGACTGCTTCTTGGAGTAAATTTCCAACTTACTTGGGGCCCTGCTGTGAGACCAGCTGCCATTCCTTCCTCCTCTGTGTCCTCCTCTTGGGGAAGGGCAGGGTCTGGAGAAGGTGGTTCTGGAGGAAGAGAAAGAAACCAATGAGGCAAAAAAGTTCATAGCTCACCAAACTAGAAAGCCTCACATTCTCACTCTGAAGAGCGTGTTCAGATGATATTATAGGTCCCAGGGCTCAGTGGGGCTGAATTTGTAGAACTGCAATGGGGTATAAATTTTCGCATTTCCTTTTCCAGCTCAGAAGTTCCATCAATCCACTCAGACACAGAGAGGCATTAAACTGTAAAGACTCACAAGCATTCCAGACCCACCACTTCCCAGCCAACTTTTCTATGTGATCCCTTGTTAAGTTCCTGTGAAGATTTAAATGCAGACAGAGCAGCTGACACAATGCCTGGCGTGTAAATATACAGCTTACAACTATTATCAATTAAGTTCTTTGGAAAAAGCAGCTCTACAAATTAAAGACATTTGCTTAATCAAAAGAAGAGGTAGTGACCAGGTGGGATTCACCCCAGGAATGCAAGGTTGCTTCAACACATGAAAAGCTATCTATAATACACTGTATTAATACAAAGGAGGGGGGAACCCATGTGATCATCTCAGTGAACGCCAAAAGACTATTTAAGAGAATCTGACACCTTTCGCTATAAAACACCTCCAGTAAACCAGGAACAGAAGGGGACTTCCTTAACTTGCTAAGAGCCACTTCCAAAAAGCCCAGAGCTAAAGACTGATGCTTTTCCTCTAAGATGAAGAACAAGACAAAGATGTCAGCTCTTGTCAGTTCTAGTCAGTATTACACTGGAAGTTCTAGCCAGAGCAATTAGGCAAAGTCAAGCAAACAAACAAATCAACCGCAGCCAGATTGGAAAGGAAAAATTTAAACTCTATTTGTGAATGGCATGATTTCGTACACAGAAAATCCTAAGAATCAACAGGAAAAACTAGCATAGCTAAACAAGTTCAGCAAGCTTGCAGGATACAATGTGAACAAACAATAAAAAGAGAACTCAATTAAAAATGGGCAAAGGATTGAGTAAATAGTTCTCCAACTATATTTCTATAACTAGCGATGAACAATCTAGAAATGAAACTTAAAAGAGCATTAAAACAACAAAACACCTAGGAATAAACTGAATATAAGAAGTGCAAGACATTACACTGAAGACTACCAAATTTTTAAAAATCTTTTGTCTAATTCTTTTAAAATTAATTTATTTATTGAAGGATAACTGCTTTACAGAATTTTGTTGTTTTCTGTCAAACTGCAACACAATCAGCTGTAAGTATACATATATCCCCTCCCTTTTGAACTTCCCTCCCGTCTCCCTCCCATCCCACCCCTCTAAGTTGATACAGAGACCCTATGAGTTTCCTAAGCCACACAGCAAAGTTTCCATTTTTAAAAACAGCTATCTTAAAGATGATCATGTAAGTTTTATGTTACTCTCTCCATACATCCCCCCTCGCCCCATGTCCATAGGTCTATTCTCTGTCTGTTTCTCCACTGCTGCTCTGTAAATACATTCTTCAGTATAATTTTTCTAGACTCTGTAAATATGCGTTAGTATGATGTTTATCTTTCTCTTTCTGACGTACTTCACTCTGTATATAGGTTCTAGGTTCATCCATCTCATTAGAACTGACTCAAATACATTCCTTTTTATGGCTGAGTAATATTCCACTGTGTATAAGTAACAGAACTTCTTTATCCATTCATCTGTTGATGGACATCTCGGTTGCTTCCATGTTCTAGCTATTGTAAACTGTGCAGCAATGAACAATGGGATATATGTGTTTTTTTCAATTTTTTTTCCCTCAGGATATACACCTAGGAGTGGGATGGCTGGGTCATATGGGGGTTTTATTCCTAATTTTTAAAGGAATCTCCATACCGTCTTCCATAGTGGCTGTATCAATTTACATTCCCACAAACAGTGCAAGAGGGTTCCCTTTTTCCCACACCATTTCCAGCATTTATTATTTGTAGACTTTGATGACAGCCATTCTGACCGGTGTAAGGTGATATCTCATTGTAGGTTTGATTTGCATTTCTCTAATAATGAGCGATGTTGAGCATCTTTTCATGTGTTTGTTAGCCATTTGTACATCTTTTTTGGAGAAATGTCTGTTTAGGTCTTTTTCCCACTTTTTGATTGGGTTGTTTGTTTTTCTGGTATTGAGTTATATTAGCTGCTTGTATATTTTGGAAATTAATCCTTTGTCAGTTGTGAAAACTACCAAATATTCTTACAGGAAACTATAGAAGATCTAAATAAATGAAAAGCCATCCAGGTTCATGGACTGAAAGACAATAATCCTGAGATTGCAAAAATATTCACTAAATTAATTTGGAGTCAATGCAGTCCTATCAAAATCCCAGCTGTTTTGTTAAATAAAAATTTAGGAGCTGCTCCTAAAATTCATATGGAAATGCATGGGACATAGAACCATCAATCTGGAAAAAGAACAAAAGGTGGAAGACTCATATTCACAATATCAAAACTTTCTACAAAGCAACAGTAATTAAAGTAGGGTGGTACTGGTAATGGAGAGACAGATCAGTGGAGAAGAACTGAGAGTTCAGAAATAAATCCATACATTTCTGGACAACTTATTTTCAATAAGAGGGCCAAGAAATTAAATTTCTTTTTAACAAAATAGAGCTGGGACACCTAGATATCTACATGCAAAAGAATGAAGCTGGACTCCTACCTCACATCATCTATAAAAACGAACCCAAAATGGATTAGACTTAAATGTAAGAGCTAAAACTTTTAGAAGAAAATATAAATCTTTATAACCTTTGATTAGGCAATAGGTTTATTAGGCATGATGTCAAAAGTACAAGGAAAAAAAATTAAGTGGGAGTTCATAAAAATAAAAAACTCTGTGCTTTAAAGGACACTATCAAAATGGAAAGACCTGCAAATCATACAACTTCTAAGGGTCTAATATCCAAAATATATACAGAATTCTCCATATTAAAAACTCAACAAAGAAGGACAAATAACCCAACTTAAAAATGAGCAATGGATTTGAGTAGATATTTAAATAAGATACAAAAAGCTAGTAAGTATATGAAAAGATGCTCAACATCTTTAGTTACTGGAGAAATACATATCAAACCACTGTAAGATACTTCACATTCGATTCCTGGGTTGGGAAGATCCCCTGGAGAAGGAAATAGCAACCCACTCCAGCATCCTTGCCTGGAAAATCTCATGGACAGAGGGCTGCAGTCCATGGGGTCGCAAAGAGTCGGGAACGACTGAGCGACTAACACTAAGATAGCTAAAATAAAACAGACGCATTAAAATAAAGTCCTGATGAGGATGTGTGAATGCCTATGTGCTCAGTCGCTAAGTCGTGTCTAACTCTGAGACTATAGCCCGCCAGGCTCCTCTGTCCGTGGGATTTCCCAGCAGTGGGTTGCTCTTTCCTTCTCCAAGGGATCTTCTGAACTAGGGCTCAAATCTGTGTCTCCTGCATTGGCAGGGGATTCTTTACCACTGAGCCACCAGGAAAGCCTGGTGAGGATGTACAGAAACTGAAATTCTCATACACTGCCACTGGAAATGTAAAATGCTGCTGCCACTGTGGAAGACAGTCTCATAGTTCCTCAGAAAGTTAAACAGAGTTACCATAGTTACACAGTAATTCCTCCTTTAAGCATAAACCCTAGCAAAATGACAATATGACCAAAAGAAAAGGTTTGCATGCATGTTTATAACATTATTCACAATAGCGCAAACTGGAAACCACTCAGATGTTCATCACCTGAGGCACAGATCAACAAAACATGGTATAATCCATGTAATGGAATATTATTTGGCCATAAAAAGGAAGTACACTTCATGTTACAACATGGATGAACCTTGAAACATACTAAGGGAAAGACCCCAGACACATATACTGTATGACTCTCCTTTCTTGAAACGTCCAGAACAGGCAAATCCATAGGGATGGAACGATGAATAGCTGGCCAGGGACTAGGAGGAAAGGAGACTGTGGAGTAGTGTGAGATGATGAAAATGTTCTGGAATTAAATAGTCGCGATGGTTGCCTAACTTTGTGAATATAATAAAAGCCACTGAACTGTAATCTTTCAAATTTAGTATTATAGCATGCAAATTATATCTCAATTAAATAAAAACCAAGAGTGGTAGTGTAGTCTTCGGGGAACAACTCTAAAAAAAGTAAACACGTCTGAACACTGGTCTTAGTACAGACTTCATGTTACTGAGCTGTACCTATCCATTGTACGTATTTTCACCTTTGGTACTATGGGGAGGAGGATAATCATCCTGCTTGTGTTCCCGGGTCTCTGAGGGAAGACGACGTGAAATGTTGGATGTGAAATTGCACTTGAGGAGTGACAGACCGATTCCTGGTCTAGCAGAGGAGGGCAATGCCTCAGTGGTTACTATTACATACACATTTGTTCTGTTCTGTAAAGCATTCAAGGTGCTTTCAAAAGCATCATCTTATTTGATGCTTACAGTTCTTAGAGGTGAACGAGGTAGTTAACGTCATTTTACCTTTTCCTCAATGAAGAAACACAGGTCAAGAGACCTGGCTGGTACCCCCCGGCTTAAACAGGAATCCTAGCCTTCTGATTCTAAACTCCCAGGATTCGCCAAGATTTCACAATCCAACTGGGCTGAACCCACCCTCAGTATCACAGGAAGCCAACAGGCTCCCATTCTGAGTATCCCTGGTTGCTTTAAGAAGGCTGGAAGATCGGAAGCAATAGAGCAGGCCCTGAGTACGTCTCATTTTCCTTTCCAGGGCCCACTTCTACTTTTTAATGCCATAGGTACGTCAACAAATCAGAGTCAGGAACAGGATACTCAGAGATGATTCAGGACTGAGCTCTTCAATTTTTTTTGACACCATAATTATTCAAAAAAGGACCGTCCCCAACTACTTGTGGAAAGGATAACCGCTGAGTTCGGAACCGGGTCACACAACAGTACTGGCGCGCAGGCTGGAAGCCACGAACCGCTCCAACACTCCTTCTCACCTTCTTCCTCCAGCATCTGGGTCCCACCTCGCGCCACCGCCTCCCAGCAGTTCTCTGAGCGTCGGCGTCGCTTCACTGCGGCCCCAGCCCCGCTTTGGACTCTTCTCGCAGGCCTCTCCCCTCAACGGCCGAATCTGAGACTGCGGGGCTGAGCCGGGTCCGTCCTGTCCGGTGGATCTTTCATTGTCTCCACAGCCACAGCCGGGCCCCGGCTGGGGAGCCCGTGACACAATTGCCGACTCGGTCTCTAGTGGAACACCACTTGAAAAAGCCCGCTGCCCTCTACGTGAAAAGGCTCCAGGACACGGCTACCGCCCGAAGCTCAGAAAATGCGGTCGCAGGCCCGCCTGTGCGCGAAAGAGGGGCGCGCCTTAAAAGCGTCACTTCCGGACACGCGCACATGCCTCCTTGCGCACGGGACTCCATCTCCCAGAAATCGCTGCGCTCTGTTGCAGACCGATGGCTTTTTGTCGTTCTCGGTAGGAGGCTGTGACCCACACACCTTCGTGGACCGTATTTCCTTGGTGGACCGTATTTCCTAGCCAGGCTTCCGGCTGTTTCTGCTCCGAGAATGTGTTTCCCGTCACGCTTTGTTGTACGTGCCACGCAGAGGTCCATCCACCGAATCGAATAACCCGGGCGTCTTCGGTAGGAAGCGACTTGGCCGCTAAGGCTCCGGGAGCGGTGCTTTTAGCGCAGGCGCTGATACGCATCGTCGCGGAGCGCCTGGTTTCTCCTCAATGATTTGACTTGCCCAGGACTGCGGCTCAGCTAGTCCTTCAGCTCAGGGCCCAACCCCAGCCACCTTCACTGGTCTTCGAGAGTCCAACGTAGAGTTTAGGGCGGGGGATTAAAGGAAGTGAGGGCCCCCTCTGTGAACAGAGCAGTCACAGGTTGGGTTGGAACGCTCAAAGTATCCATCGGACGTTCCCAAGAGGGAACGTCTTTCAGTAATTTCAGGGGCAGGAGCACGCTTAATAGAGTTCGATCAGAATTATGGAGGAAGGAGTTTCCTGAATAGTCGGCCCTTGGAGGCTTCTGTGCTGCCAAAGGGGATATTTCAAAGTGGGCTTCCTCAGAACATTGATGAAAATTTCCCACAAGCCTGTTGATCTTCACTAATCAAGCAATTTTCTAATGATCAATTTAGTTTCAGAGATATTTTTTGACGTTAAGGAGAGAAGAATGTATTACTTGGGCAGCAGAAATGAGTTTGGGGGTCCTGAACCTCTTTCCATTTTGTCTCTGTCCCTCTTAATCACTGGTGGTAGTGTCTTTCCCAATATAATTCTAACTTTGTGGGGTCTTCTATGAACTTACTGGGATTCACTCCATGAGACAACTCACACCCACAGACCTCTTTGAGATAAAACCTTCTCTACCTTAGGCTTTCAGTGTCATATCTTTCTGGCTTTTCCTACTGTTGATGGCATTCTTATGAGAAGACTACTGAAGTGGTTTGCCGTTCCCTTCTCCAGTGGACCATGTTTTGTTAGAACTCTGCTCCATGACCCGTGCATCTTGGATGGCCCTACACGGCATGGCTCATAGTTTTTTTGTTAGACAAGGCTGTGATTCATGTGACCAGTCCATGGCGTCGCAAACAGCTGGACACTACTGAGCAACTAAACTGAACTGAACCTTAGGGTTGTGTGATTTTTAGGCTTACAACTTTGGAGATCAGAAGGCTGAGATGGATCTCCCTGGGCTAAAATCAAGGTGTTTTCCGGGCTCTGTTCCTTCTGGAAACTCTAGGCAATGAGTCTCTTTCGTTCCTTTTTCCAGCTTCCAGAGGCTGCCTGCATTTCTGGGCTAGTGGGCTAGTGGGCTAGTGGGCTCTTCTAGCTGATGTGTTCTGCCACAGGCTAAGCAGATGCTAAACCCCTAATAGCCACTAGGAGGTAGAAGAGGGTTTCCTGCCTTAGTCTTGCAAACCCACCTGTGGCTACCGGGAGGTAGCAGAGTGCTTCACGTCTCAGTTGGTTCAGTGGCTCAGTCCTGCCTGCCCCTTTGGGATCCCATGGACTGCAGCACGCCAGGCTTCCTTGTTCTTCACTATCTCCTGGAGTTGGCTCAGGGTCAAGTCCATTGAGTCGGTGATGCCATCCAGCCATCTCATCCTGTTGCCCCCCTTCTCCTGCCCTCAAATCTGTCCCAGCATCAGGGTCTTTTCCAGTGAGTCCGCTCTTCACATCAGGTAGCCAGCCACAGTATTAGGTCTTCAGCTTCAGCATCAGTCCTAAAGAATACTCAGGGTTGATTTCCTTTAGGATTAACTGGTTTGGTCTCCTTGCTTCCCAAGGGACTCTCAAGAGTCTCCTCCAACATCACAGTTTGAAAGCATCAGTTCTTTGCCGCTCAGCTTTCTTAATGGTCCAACTCTCACATCCGTTCATAACTACTGGAAAAATCATCAGTCAGTCAGTACAGTTGCTCAGTCGTGTCTGAATCTTTGAAACCCCATGGACTGCAGCATTCCAAGGCTCCCTGACCATCACCAACTTCCGGAGTTTACTCAAACTCATGTCCATAGAGTCAGGGATGCCATCCAACTATCTCATTTTCTGTCGTCCCCTCTCCTCTTGCCTTCACTTTATCCCAGCATCAGGGTCTTTTCAAATGAGTCAGCTCTTCACATCAGGTGGCCAAAGAATTGGAGTTTCAGCGTCAACCACAGTCCTTCCAGTGAACATTCAGGATTGATTTCCTTTAGGATGGACTGGTTGGATCTCCTTGCAGTCCAAGGGACTCTCGAGTCTTCTCCAACAGCACAGTTCAAAAGCATCAGTTCATTGGTACTCAGCTTTCTTTATAGTCCAACTCTCACATCATAGTTTTGACTACATGGACCTTTATTGGCAGTGATGTCTATTCTGCTCCGTCCACTGTGTTGTGTTAGGGAATTTCTTGCCATAGGTTCTTAAAACCCAAGATCCTCCTGGAAATTGTTCTGGGGGTGCTAGTGGGTGATGGGATGGATGTTGGTTGGCAGCACACTTTTCTATCCCAGGCTAGGTAAAGCACAGCTTCTGCACCTGTCCTCTGGGGACATTTCATCCTGCCCCACTTCATGGGTGTGTGCTGGACGGTCCTGGACTGGGTTCCTGTGGTAGATACAGGACTGTCAGCTGGGGCTGCCTTAGTCCCTGAACCGTCTTGTGCTGTCATGGGAAGGCCTCAAGGAATGTAAGGGAACCTCTGAAGAGTGCATGTGTCCATAGTCCTTGGTACTATAAGTAGGTGCTAGTAGCAATCAGAGGTTGCTGAGGGAATAGGGTAGAAAATAAAAACTTATAAAGATTTCAAATATTCTCCTATGAAGTACCCCCTTGAGCCTCACATGCTACCTTTTTCTCATCTCCACCACAGCCTCCTACCCTCACCCGCACGGTCTCACCACCACCACACGAAACTGATTTGAGCACTTATTCAGTGCTATCCTCGCATCTAAGCGCTTTACATGATCATCTCCTTTCATCCTCGTAACAACCCCACAAGGGAGGTAGCATCATTGTGCCCATTTTACAGGTGGATAAACTGAGGTTTAGGGAGGTTAAGTGACTTGTCCAGGTCTCTCCACTGCTCTGCCCTGGACCACTCCACGCTTCCGCTGCCCTTCTTTCCAGTCTCATGTGGTCTCATTACAAAGCTTAATGTGTCAAGATGGGCATATGATGGAGGTTGCACAACCTGAACAAAGTGAATAAAACAGGTTCTGGAACAAAAAGTCCCCCCTTCTGTGTAGTGAGGCTGGGAAGTGTGTATGTCAGGGGAGAGATCTTTAAAGACAGAGCCAAATTCTAAACAGCGGTTCTGCTTGGAAAGGTGCAGGTGTGAATTTTTTTTATTTATCTGAATAAAGGAGTTAATGTAGAATAGTGCATAGCAGATGGTTAACTGCTCTAAAAACAATTACATTGAAGAAATCAGTGTTTTCTAATTTTCCTATAGTAAATGTGTGTTATACAACAGACAATAAAAGTAATTTGAAAAAAGACTTCTGGCTCCATTAAAGTTAATATGAAGAGAGGAACTTTTTTTTTTTTTTTTTTTTTGAGAGGAACATTTTTTTGCAGGAGGAACTCAATCAAATTTGCTGACTAATGGTTCAGGGGGCTGAACCTGAGGAAGGAGTCAGAAATGACCTCCAAGTGCCAAAGGCAAGCCTGGCTGACCACGAGGAAGCTGATCCACAGATGTTCCTGGCAAGAGTCAGTTCATGGGAGGCCTGCTTTTATGGGAGGGACAAGAAAATGCTCTTCTTGACTGCAGCCCACACAAAGAGCTCATGACCTGATTTTCTGAGTCAAATATTTATTTGGCAAAGTTCCTCCCTGATAATGCAGCCACGTGAGAGGAGATACCACAGGCCATCACCCAGCCTCCAAAGCATCTCCAGAAAACCAGGAACCAAGAGCCCCCCTCCTCCGCTGTCACTTTTGTGTCATGATGGAGTCGGCGTGTGGAGGACTGCCCACGGGACAGTGAAGCGTCTCCGAGATGTTCCTTCTCCCGGATCACAGGGCAGCAGTAGAAACTGGACCCAGCAGCTGGGAACCTTGTTCCCGTGCTTCACTGGGCAGGAAGGAGGGACCCCAGAGGACAAGGCTCCGAGGGGCTGCCGTCCTGGCTTCTGACTCCCTGGGGACAGCCAGGGATCCGGGCTCCCAGCAGAGGCTCAGTTTGGAGTCACAGGTAGGCCCCATCCCCTCTGAGGCTCAAAGCAGGTGCAGCAAGTTGGGCAGCCGCTCACAAGAAGAAGCTGTCATCGCCCCTCAAAGTGGGCTGTGATTTGCTCCAAAGTCTTCCCTTTGGTCTCAGGGACACAGGCCAGAGTGAAAAGGACACCGAAGATGCAGAAGGCAGAGGCCAGCCAGAAGGCACCATAGGGCCTGAGCACCTCCTGCGAAGATAGAGGCAAGGCTGTGATATGATGTGGGAGCCCACTTGGGCCAGGAACCCTCCTGGGCCCAGAAGCCGAGGTCCCGCCCTGCCGTGCCCAGGCTCAGGGATGTGCAGGAGGGCCTGGTGGGCCGTCCAGAAGCCCGAGCTGAGCACTGTGCAAGCTGTGGATGGTGTGCGGTGGGGACACTGAGCTCACTGTGACGAAGTGACTGCCCCCAGGTCAGAGGCCCACCATCAAGTGACAGCTGGCCTCCAGTCCCCAGGATCCGACTCCAGGGCCCAGAGACTCTCCTCTCTGCTCGATCTGGCCCTGCCCTCTGTGGTTCCTGACGCCTTAGGAGTCTCTCTCCTTGGTGCCAGAGGAAATGGGTGAGCTCTCAGTGGGTGGTGATGGGGTCGTGTGCGCACATGGGAACACTCAGGGCCCATGAGCGGAGGGGAGAGGGAGCAGCGGCCCTGGGCACAGGCGGTGCACCCTCCCCGCCCAGCCCGTGTCATCCCAGCTGCCAGAAGCAAAGGCTACCCACTTCCAGCCCCTCTGCCTCGGGCACCTGGCCACCCCACCCCGCCCTCCTTGAAGCCTTTCTCCTGGCCTCTCAGTGACAGCCAGACCACTCTTAGGTCCCTTGCCACCATCCCCTCCTCCCCTGCCCCCTCCAAGCTCCTGGAATTCCCGTCCCCTCCAGGGCTTTGCTCTGGTCTTTGTGATGAGCTCCCTGGAGCAGCGCAGGCCCTGCGGGGTCCAGGCCAGCCCCAAGCATTCACGCCAATCATGACCGGCCTCCCCTTGCCCCAGCCCAGCCTCCTGGTGGTTCATCCTCCCACCACTGGCCACTGTAGTACCAGCCCTTGTCATAAAGGGGACCCTGTCCATCTCATTCACTGCTGCTCTGGCACCCTAAACAGGCCTGGATGTGGCAGGTACCAGGAGCCCTGGGGGGAGCGGGGGGAGAACGACTGAACAGATGGCTTGACTGTCTGCACCAGAGCGGTGCCCGCACTGGACCGGAGGCCTTGAGGCTGGGACCACGTCTGCATCAGCCCATCCGCCAGCTAGCGGCAAAATGTGGAACCGAACTGATGCTCCCATCAGCTCTAAGAGGGAGGCACTGTCCCCCTTCTCCGCTCTGAGGCAAAGAAGCTGGTTCAGAGCAAGGGAAGCAGCGTACCCAAGTCGCACAGTGGGAAGCGGCCAAGGTGGGGGCGGGGCCCAGCCTGCACTCCAGAGCTGGAGCTTCTCACGCAGCCTTGCTTCCCGAAGTCCCCAAAGTCCAGTGGGGGAGGAGGTCAGTCCTGCTGTCCTTCCAGCTCAACAGCCTGGAGGGTCCCCAGTGGCCACAGCCTGGGTTCTGTGCCTGCTCCAGCCCGTCTGCTTCCCCACACCCCCGACTAGGATGGGCTCGCAGGCTGGTGGGGCTTCAGCCTGTAGGCAAGGCTGCCAACCCCGAGTCTGTCACAAGAGTAATTCTGAAAAGTACTTTTCTGCCAGCTGTGGCGGGGGAAGCCTGTCAGGGCCTGCACTCACCATGAGGCTGCTGAACTCTTTGGTCACCAGAAAGGCCATGAACCAGTTGGTGAGGACGCAGACGCCGGTGGCCACGCCCTTGACATGCAGAGGGAAGATCTCAGACATGAGGAGCCACGGGATGGGCCCCCAGCCCACAGCGAAGCCTGCAAGGGCAAGAAAGGCCTCAGGTCCGCAGGGCTGGGCGGCCCTCGGCTCGCCGAAGACCGCCCCTGGGCTGAAGTGGGGCCCGGATTCAGCCTGGGGGCTCAGGTCACTCCCCTCACTTCGGAAGCGTCAGGACTTGCTCTACAGAACAGCACGGGGACGGGGCGGCTCGGAGGGTGCTTGTGGGGTGACGTCAAAGGAGCAGAGCGGGGCTGAGCCGGTGCCTGGCACATGGTCAGAGCTGTAAACCCAGGGGTGAGGCAGAGCAGGCCGGGACTCCAGGGAGCCACGGGAATCTGGCAGCGACAGGGCGGCCCCCTCAACCTCCCCTCAGCCCCCCACTCACCGGCGATGAAGAGGCACATGCTTCCCACCGCCAGCCAGGCCAGCCCCACGTTGGTATCGGCAGGCTCCATGGAGACAGGCGCTGGGAGGTCCACGTGCGAGGAGTTGCTGGGGCCGCCCTCAGTCAGCTTGAAGTAGGCACCAAAGGCGCTGGTGCTGAACACCATGACCACACCTGTGGGTGGAGGGCGGCGGTGGGCAGGGCCGTGGGAGGGCATGAGGCGGCGGCCTGCAGCCCGGGCACGGGGCAGTTGGGGGGCTGGCGGTCAGTGCATGGTGTCCCCGGCAGGCGGCCTGGGCTCCTCCGCGAGGGGCAGTGAGTGGAGACCTGCCGGCGTACCCTCGCTCCAGCCTGGCCCTCCCAGCCCCGGCTTGGCCCTCACACCTCAGCCGACCCCTAGAAGCTTCTGGAAGCAGACCCTCCCTGGCTTTGAGGAAGCAGGAGCAACCACCAGCAGCCAGGCCCACTTCCCCAGCAGCACCGAGGGCCCGGCTGCCCGCGAGGAGCTTCCCTTGCATTGCGTGCTGATCCTTGCCTTGGCCTGCCACCACCTCCATCTCTGTTTCAGAGGGGAAGTTGGCTCAGGTAGTCACTTGCCCAGAGAGGACCCAGGCTTCAAGGCCTCTTCACCCTCAGGCCGTCGGTTTCCTCACTGTAAACCGGGCTCTGGAGGGGCCTTCTCCAAGGTTCTCTGCCCTGGTTAAGGCATGCCTCAGCAGAGCAGTGAGCGCAGGCCTGGCCTGGAGCCAATGCTCCCCTGAAGTCCTGCCCGTGCTCTTGGGGACACTCAGCCCTTGTTCTCCTCCCACAACGTGCTAACCTCAGCAAAGGCCCTCCAGGCTGCAGTGGGAGGCCCCCCGTCGTGCAGAGGGCAGAGCCATCCCCCTGGGGCCTCACCTGACAAGGTCAAGAGCAGCCTCCGCCCGGCTCTGTCCATGATCAGGGCCGCTGTGGCGGTGAACAGCACCTGGATGACACCCACGACGACTGAGGCCAGGCTGCTGTCCTGGGGAGACGGGCCAGGAGGGTCAGGCGGACACCCCGGGACCGGGCCCCACCCACACGGCCTCCCACACGGGTGAGGCAGGCCGGGGCAGAGGCCAGAGGCCTCTTTACCTTGAACTTGGCCTCCTCAAAGATGGTCTCCGCATAGAACATGACGGCATTGACGCCCGACAGCTGCTGGAAGGCCATCAGGGAAATGCCGATGATGAAGGGCTTGTAGATGCCAGGACACCGCAGCTGGGCCACGTGGAAGCCCTGCTCAGACGGACACCGGGCATCAGGGCTTCTCTCTACCTCTCCTGAGGGCACCTCGGCTCTGAGCTCCCCACCATTCTGGGGCCTGGTGGAGTGAGGGAGCCTCTGTGTTTTGTCCCAGCCCCACCTGTAGCCTCTGCTTCAGGTCCCCACATCACTTTAGCCTCCCTTCCTCATGGCCCTTCCTGATTTTCTGGGGGATCCACGGAGATGCTCTATGAGCAGAGAACCCAGGGTTCCCGAGTCCCACCAGCCTTGGGTCTGGGTCTGGGCCGAGCACCTTCACCAGCCCCACTGATCCTTACCACCACCGCCAGGCATGTGCTATGACCCCACTTTACAGGGGAAGAAACTCAGGTTAAAGATGGGATGGTCATACAGCAGGTAAGGGGCAGAGACTCAACATTCTCCCTGGTCCTACAGCTTCCTGTTTCAAAATTCCGAGTCCTCAAGTCCCCACCTGCATTCTCCTTTGATATGGCCTGGCCCTTCTCTTGCAGGGACAGGGAGATCAGGGCTCAGGCTTCCCCAGGGATGGCTAAGACTTGGATCCAGCCAAGTAGTGGCCCACAGGACATCAGTCCCAAGCTCACGGGCCCTTGTGTGTGTGTGAGCACACACGTGTGTAGCTGTGGTGCTGTGCTGTGTTGACCTCTGGGGTGATACTTCCAGGTCCCCCTCCCTGGTGCTGGCTCCCAGCCCCTCACCTGGTGCTCAGCCCCAGTGGGAGGCTCCTCCCAGCCCGGGGCAGAGCCCCACAGGAACTGCATGGCAGCCATGGCCTCCTGGCGCTTGTGCTGAGACAGCAGGAAGCGAGGGGTCTCGGGCATGAAACACATGAGCAGCAGCATGAAGGAGGGGGGCACGCAGCCCAGCACGGCCAGCCAGCGCCACTCGAATACCCAGCCTGGGGGTTGGGGGGAGAGACGTTAGAGCGGCGTGAGCCAGCCCGGATCTTCTCGGGGAGCACCTGGCCCTTGCCAACCCAGGGACTCTGCTTAAAGGGTGGGGACCCCAGTGTCTTTGCAGGACCCCCCAGGGTTTGTCATTGATGTTGTCATTTTTATTGTTAAGTGTGGAAACAAGGCAGGGGGGTGTATCAGTGAAGGTTTATGCAGCCACTAAACAAAGGTGCTCACTCTGTATTGCTGTGATATACGTGATATACAGCACCATCGGTCTGAAAGGGAGTGGGGGCAAGAGTGTGCACAGGCCTCAGCCGGTAGACTGACTGAGAAGCAGGCAAGGCTGGCTCCTCCGGGAGGAAGGGGGACAGAGAGGAAGCGGGGGCTTTTCGCTGAAAAACGTCAGTCAGAACTCACAGAAGCTGATCAGTGAAAGTGTGGCTTATGATGACCTGGAATAAATCCTATAGGTGTGACTACACCCAAGTGACCCTGAGTATCAGTGTCTACACAGTGGCTTTGGGACACTGCTGGCCCCACAAGGCAGCTAGACTGCGGCCAGGACTCTGAATGAGAGTCAGGATGCTAAGTGGGTAGAAAGGAAAGACCACAGACCTGCATGTTGTCCACTCTGAGGAACCAGAGGGCACGTGCCCTGGACCCTGCCACTGCCCATCTGGCCCCAAACCCCCATTCCCTCATGGTTCTCAGGCCATCCCTTGACAATTCTTACTGGGGCCTGCTGCCAGGCACTTTTTACAGCGTCAGTTAATTTAATCCCTCAGCAGCCTTGGACTAGGTAAGGTTAATCTCCACGTGAAGACAGGGAACTTGAGGCTCCCAGGGGCAGTTGACTAGGCCAAGGACACACAGCTAGTAAGGGGCATATTCCCCTAATCCGGGGCTGTCAGATATGAAGCCTGCCTTTCCTCTACCCCAGTTCATTCCAGGGTGCCTCTGGAAGCTTCCTCTTGCTTCTGGAAGCTTCCTCATGCTGGCTCCAGCTCTGACCCTTGGGTTCTCTGGAACCTGCCTCCTTCAGGCTGCAAACCCAGTACTGATTCTCAGGGAGACACATTTGCGCCCTCCAAGCTCTTAGGCTAAAGACTTTCCCTGCAGCCCCAGAATCCTCGTTGGTCACCATACAGGGAGGTACTGCTCTAACTCGTCAGCCTTCCCTACACTCCTGGAATGGGCTTCTGCTCTGGGGAGATGAGGACATCACCTTCTCCAGCTCTCCTCAGAATACTGTCACGAGACCCACATGACCCAGGGTTCTCAGGGAAGTGGTATGGGAACGTGGCATCCTGGGCAGTGGCTGTGTGACCTTGGGCAAGTCTCCTGACCTCTCTGAACTTCAGTTTCTACATCTGTAAGATAATCAGACATCCATGAACAGTCACCACAAGAGGTAATAAGAAAACCATACCTGCCAGGTAGGCTAGGAGGATGCCTGTGACCACCATCAGCTGCACACAGGAGCCAAGCAGCCCTCGCACTTCAGGGTAGGCAATTTCAGAGATATAGACCTGTTGGTAATTAAGACGAGAGTGTACTTGGGGTCCAGGGGTTCTTAAAACTGAAAACTCTCAGCCATTCAGAGCTGAGGAGAGCCTCGACTGGGGTACTTGCAGGCCCAGGGGACCCCTAACTGCAGGTCCCTGGCCATCAGAGATCCCCACCATGTAATCCACAGCACATGTTTAAAGGGTATATATGTGGACACTGTGTGTGTGTGTGTGTGTGTGCGGGGGGTGGGGGGGGTGCAGAGCTTTTTAAACTTTCATGTAATTGTATACCCTTGACAAAAAGCAAATTCTAACATAGTAGGTGTGTAGAACTTCCCTGGTGGCCCAGTGGTAGAGAATCTACCTGCCAAGCAGGAGATACAGGCTCCATCCCTGGGTGGGGAAGCACCCCTGGAGAAGAAAATGGCAACCCACTCCAGTATTCCCGCCTGAGAAATACCATGGACAGAGGAGCCTGGCGGAGTATAGTCTGTGGGGTCACAGAGGGTCAGATATGAGACTTGGCAACTAAACAACAACAACAGATGTGTGGTGGGCCCACAATTCCGCCTTTCTAACCACCTCCAGGAGACACACAGCTGCTGACCCAAGGACCACACTTTGAGTAGTGCCCTTGGAGTGAAAGCAGGAACTCTCCACCTCACTTGCTACCAGTGACTGCCGCAGCTTCCTCTGGGCTCAGGAGCCAGAAAGCGCTTGCCCATGCTTCTGTGTTATTCCATGTCTTATGTCCATGACTAAGGCAGGTGTGTTTTTGCCCAGTAAAAAAAAACACCAAAAAAATCCAGATATAAAATCCAATCTAGCTGCTGTGTATTACCCAGCAGATGCAGTTGAAATGAGTGGTAGGTGCAAAGGGAGGGATTCTGAGCTACTGCTTTTAGTCTTGATTGCTTAGGGTGTGGGTGGTGGTGGATCACTCAAGCCCACGACGAGCAGCAGGTCACAGGACACCCAGCAATCCCAGCTGCCAGGGTCCAAGTCCTTCCACCGGCCATGCCAGGGCCAGGGCCGTGTATATAGGCTCTCGTGAAGCTGCACAGCCACAGCCCGAGCTAACACCATCATTCCCACCTTATGGGCTCACAGAGGTGCTCTGCCCAGGGCTGTGGTTTCACCCAGACGTGTCCACCTCCAAAGGTAGCCTGGGCAGTGCTGGGTCAGGAGGTGGTGAGAGAGGAGCAGGGGGAACGCCTGGAGGGCAGCTTCCTGAGCAGTGAAGGGGCGTGCCAGGTCCCAACAGCCTCTGCCCCTGGGGACAAACCACAGTGGGATTTTCCTGCTGAACTGTAGCCAGTGGTCTGAAGGCCAAGGGGGACCTAAGCCATCGTGTGAGGCTTCTGTTGACCATCCACAGAGGGCACCTCATTTGTAGAGCCAAAGAGAGGCCCTGTTAAGTGCCATCACTCAGGGTTCAAGAAATAGCAATCACCACTGACTTTGTACTTAAACCAAGGACTTGTGGCTCAGGCGGTAAAGAATCTGCCCACAATGCGGGAGATTTGGGTTCCATCCCTGGGTTGGGAAGATTCCCTTGGAGAGGGGAAAGGCTATCCACTCCAGCATTCTGGCCTGAAGAATTCCATGGACTACAGTCCATGGGGTCGCAAAGAGTTCGACACGACTGAGCGACTTCCACTTCACGTTCCTTTAAGCTTCATCTGTAACCAGGGACGGATAACAACAGCTCTTTCCAAGGCCCCATGGGAGTGTAAGGAACATGGAGCAGGGGAGGGGCATGGTGTCAGGCACTCAAGAGGCCGCAGCCAAGGAGAGAATCAGGCCCAGAGTTCTGCCCCTTTTCCCGGGTCCCAGGGCGCCTGACTGGGAGGAAACACACTCACCGGGGCCACGAGCGAGGCAATGCCGCAGGCCAGACCAGTAAGTAGGCGGCCTCCAAGCAGCATCCACAGGTTCTGAGCCGCGGTGATGACGGCGAAGCCGGTCACGAAGGGCAAGGCGCAGAGGAGGAGGCTCAGCTTGCGCCCCGCGCGGTCCAGGAGCCAGCCGCCCAGCACGCCCCCGGCCGCGGCGCCCAGGGTCACGATGGCCTGGGGGCGGGGCGACCGCCGGCTGAGGGAGGGGGCACCGGGGGCCCGCGGCCCAACCTCGCCCTCCACCCCACTCTCAGCCGCTGAGGGGGCAGGGGAGATGGGCGACCCCTCTCAGGGGAGCCAGGACATACTCGGCGGAGGGTCTCCATGCCCGCCCAAAGCCAGGCAGCGCGGGGAGGGTCCCGGCACCCGTCTTAGGGGTGGGCGGTGGAAGGCCCCTGAGGGCAGGAGGGTGAGCCCAAGGCCTCACCCCAAACCAGGAGGCTGCATCTTCGTCGAGGTGCGGGGCCGGGGGCGCGGAGCGCCTCAGGCTCGGGATGGCGGGGGAGCTGTAGCCGAGAGCGAAGCCGAAGCTGAGCGGTCCCAGGGCAGCGGCGAAGGCAGCGAGGAAGACGAGGCGGCCGCGGGGAGCGCTGCGGAGACAGGGGCTGTAGGTGAGGGGCAAGGCCTGGGCGCAGAGGATGGAATGAGGCCGCGCCAGCGGACCTGGGTTCCCCCTACTGCTCACCTGCCGCCGGGCGGCCGCAGGAGCGGCTGGGTCTCCTCTTGGTCCTCAGGCGTCATGTCCGCGATCAACGCTTGCTTTGCGGGTTTCCGCGACGCGTCCCGCGAGTGCTGCCAGCACCGGCCTCTCAGGCCAGGGCAACCAACAGACAGTGAGGAACGGCTCTAGGCGGGGTAAGGGAGCAGCCAATGGGAACGCAAGGCGGGGTTAGCGGCTGCTCTAGGAGCCGCCCTTCAAGTGAAAGCGGACCAATGGAAGTAAAGAGCCGGAGGGCGTCTCTCACTGGCACCGCCTCCAGGACGGCCATCCAATGTATAGGCAGGGGAGGAGCTTGTATGTGGCGGGGGCTCACACAGCCACCCAATAGGAGGGTGATGCGAGCTCGAAGGCGGGGTCATCTAAGAAACCGCGACCCAAACCGACCAGAAAACGATTCAGAAAACGAAGATCATGGCATCTGGTCCCATCACTTAGAAACAGTGTCAGACTTTATTTTTTTGGGCTCCAAAATCACTGAAGATGGTGACTGCAAGCCATGAAATTAAAAGACGCTTACTCCTTGGAAGAAAAGTTGTGACCAACCTAGATAGTATATTCAAAAGCAGACATTACTTTGCCGACTAAGGTCCGTCTAGTCAAGGCTATGGTTTTTCCTGTGGTCATGTATGGATGTGAGAGTTGGACTGTGAAGAAGGCTGAGCGCCAAAGAATTGATGCTTTTGAACTGTGGTGTTGGAGAAGACTCTTGAGAGTCCCTTGGACTGCAAGGAGATCCAACCAGTCCATTCTGAAGGAGATCAACCCTGGGATTTCTTTGGAAGGAATGATGCTAAAGCTGAAGCTCCAGTACTTTGGCCACCTCATGCGAAGAGTTGACTCATTGGAAAAGACTCTGATGCTGGGAGGGATTGGGGGCAGGAGGAGAAGGGGACGACCCAGGATGAAATGGCTGGATGGCATCACGGACTCGATGGACGTGGGTCTGAATGAACTCCGGGAGATGGTGATGGACAGGGAGGCCTGGCGTACTGCAATTCATGGGGTCGCAAAGAGTTGGACACGACTGAGCGACTGAACCGAACTGAAACCGACCAGTGAGAATGGAGGGTGGGGACTGTATTTGCGCCGGGAACCGCCTCTTAATCTAGCTTCCGCCAGTGAGGCTAGGAAGCCGAATGAAGGCGGAGCACGTGGGTCGCGTCCGGGACTGCCCTCCCTGTCTTTGTGAAGCGCCGCTGACCTCCCTGGGTAGGGTCTGCAGTAATTGCTCAGCGTTAACCTCTGCTCTGAGGCGTGGGCAGCTCTGCCCACCGAGAGCCGCCGGGCGGAAGGTCTCTAAACACCGGTTATGGGCTGGTCTGTTCTCGGATCAGCTGTTGCTGGAGGCGTGGTCCTGAGCGCCGCAGTCCAATTCTTGGGCTTGTGAAGACTTGGAGTGAGGGCGGGAGAGCCCAGGTTGCTGACTGCTACGGAGTCGCAGACTGATGATGACCACGACCTTCGGGTACTGAGAACCCGTTTTAGGCGGGGTCCCCCATGCCGCATAGCTGTGACTGATCTGGGCCTAAATGTTGAGCCCCATGCTGCTAAGTCTGCTAAGTCGCTTCAGTCGTGTCCGACTCTGTGAGCCCCATGGTCTCTGCTAAATTCCCCTCACTTCACAGGTAATCCTGACTTTGGAATCTTCATCTTAATACTTCACCTCCCAATTTTGAGTCCCCTGCGGATGTTAATAGCGTCTCTCTACGTGTGTGCACCCTGGTCACTGGTGGAGGTGAGTATGAAGAAGTCAGGGTGCTGTAGAATGTGGCGATTTGTATGCCACATTCCCTGGGTGCAGGCAGCTGCGGTGGAGTGCTGTGTAATTCTGGCAAGAACCAGGACTAAGAGAGTAACAGGCTTAGTTTCTAATCCCTCTCTGGGCCTCTTTCTCTTCATCTCCAAGTGGAAATAATAGTATCTGTCTTGCAGGAGGGTTAGTTGTAGGGGCAAGGTGAAAAGACCAAGTACATTCCAGATAACTCAAATATTAGGCAGTATAATTAGCGCAGTCACCAGATTGTATTATCTTTCAAGACATAGGCAATCACCCCTCGGTTCTTCCTCGGAGTCTTGTGCTCCAATCGTAAATTCTTATTACAGCGCTAATCATTGCTTGTGATTCACCTGTCTACTTCTCTCCCTTCCCCGATGGACATGATCTTCTGCTCCAGACAGTGGGTACTGGATGTTTGCAGAGGGGATGGATGCTTCAGATTCCAAGGGCAAACTGCTGCTGCTAGACATTTTACTTTGCAGTTCAGCCTGAGGGGTATGCAGAGAGGCTTCTGTAGACAGGGTGATCCAGTGAGCCTAGCTAAGGCCAGCCAGCCCTCCAAGCTATGCGTGTGCACTAAGTCGCTTCAGTTGTGTCCAACTCTTTCCAACCCCATGGACTGTAGCCCGCCAGGCTCCTCTGTCCATGGGATTCTTCAGGCAAGAATACTGGAGTGGCCGCCAAGCCATGAACCGCTCAAACCTGCTCCTGCCCTCTGGCTGGTCATCTCCCTCCCCATGAGTGTGCAGCATTCACTTGGCCTTTGTAAGCAGACACTGCTGCCAGAGCAGGCTCTCGCCTTCCTTTTATAAGCCAAGTCCATCAAACTGTTTAGTGGTGCCCACCCCTTGCCCATTCTACATCCACTCCTCAGATCTGTGACTCTTGTCAAATCATGGGGTGGTTCTGATGCTGCCAGTCTCTTTGGAAGAATGGTCTAAATAGCCCTTGGTTTTTCAATTCCAGGATGAGAAGCAAGAAACTTCAGGGGAAAGAAAAAGATGACAGGAAAAACACACATACAAGCTCATGAGGCTTACAAATTATTTTAACATGAAAAACACCAGCCAGATCCAGCTGACACAAGGTATTCAGCCTGGCTCTATAGGGTAGACAGGGGACAGGGCACAGTTCTGGGGTCAGAGAAATCACAGGTTCAAATCACTGCCTCCTTTTGAACCTCAGTTTCCTTATTTGAAAAATAAAAATAGTAAAGCCCAATCCACAAAGCTTTGGGTGAGGTCAAGACACAGCATGTAGTTGATCTTGTGTTTTCCCCTTTTATATGAAAAGAGCATAACAAAACACAGAAGAACAGGAGCGCTGAATGCTGCAAAGACTGTGAGGAGACTCCTTTGGTTATGGACCACCCCCCGGGTACACTAAAGAAGCACTGTCTTTAGCACTCTGACCTCCTGCCTTCTGCTGAAGGGGACCAGGCAGCCCTCAGCTCAGATGTATCATGTGGGACTCTCTGAGCCACAGGCGGAGAGGAGAGCTCTCCCCACAGGGTGCAAGGCCCACAAGGAGGTAGGGTCCAAACTTCCGTGAGATCTATCAGATCGAGTCATGTCCCGCACAGACCTCCGCAGTAAGTGAGAAGACCTGCAGAAGAACTCAGAGCCACTTCAACAGGGGAAACGGTCTCAAGTTTCTTTTGATGGGTGATATTGGCAAGACGAGATATAATAAAACAGAATGTTAGACTAAAGCCAGAAGTAAGTTATCTTCTTTACACAGATTAAAAAGTTTACAATGTCAGTGAAACTCAATTTTCCTCCTTTGATCTCCCCTGGCTAGATATCTCACTATTTCCTTCGAACTTGGCCAAACTCACATTTTCTTCTCACTTTGAGGATGGAGCAACAGAAGGTGGATACATGATAAGAGGAAGGCTACTCATTTGATTCATGTGAGAGACCAAAGCAGAGCTGAACAGGAGGAGGGAATTTGAGAATGATAATTTTGAGGAGGAAGTTTAACTGTTTCTAGGTTGTATGATTTCACAGTAACAATAAAACAAAAGAAAATCTTGAGACTCTTAACAGGCTCCTATACCTTATTATTTTTTTTTTTGTGAGACACAAGGAGAAAGAAGCAGGAGTTTCTAAGATCTAAAAATTTAGCTTTTCTCAAAAGTCTATAAGCAGGAATGCAGCTGGTTCCAGTCACAGTGAACTGAAACAGCAACAGGGGCTAGAGGTGCAGAAAGAAAACTTATTTATAATAAATTTTTAAAGCAATGGCTTTTCTTTATCTCAATAAAAGAAACACATTTATGTGACAAAACAAAACTGTAATGAAAAAATAACTTTTCCATCTAAGTATATAAAATATAAGAGAAGGTTGCAATAAATAAGAATGAATATTTTTGATTTATTCAAAGTTTCAATCTAAAACCTCAGTGAAATCTACCGCCTTTATTACAAGGGGACTGATGGTTCCTGAACAGAAAGAAAGAAAGGTCAAGAAAGATGGCACCGGACATTGGAGAGTGACCCAAACAGGCCGAGGGTGCAGAAGGTTTGGTCCAATAGATCACACACAGGCTAAAAGCCACATTTTGTTGAGAAATGATGTCAGAACTGGCTAAAGAGTATAAACCTCTGTAAGAAAATTAAACATGGCAAACTTGATTGGGACTCTGTTTACTTCAAATCAATAATGTCTTCATCCGAGAAAGCAGTGAGCTGAAAGGGGCAGCTGCCCCAGACAGGGCTGCCTTCTTGCTCGGCCACAGGGTCTGGGTCGGAGCTGGTCGACTGGTAACGGCCATTGGGATTGGCTTCAGAAGTGGAAGGACTTTCTAGGGAGCTCGATGTGATCCTAGAGGAGAGAAGTCACTGTGAACAGATCCTGGGGTGTACCACTGAGCTGGCTACTCTGCTTCCTGCTCCCCTAAATGCGAGAACCTGTCTTTCCCACCCCCACCATTGTGAGGGAGAGGTGGGCATGTGCAGGAGTGATGCCCACCCCAACAGAGCTTGTGTTCTGCAGGCAGACTGTCCAGTCTCCTGGGTTGTTATGGGTTTTAAAGGCCACTTACATGAGATACCCAGAATAGTCAAATTCATGGAGTCAGAAAGTACACTGGTAGATGCCAGGGGCTGGGGTAGGGGTATGGGTTGGGCAGATGGGGAATTAGTGGTTAACGGGGACAGAGCTGCAGTTTAGGAATGTGAAACATTCAGGAGACGGACGGTGGTGGACGTTGTACAACAGTGTGAATGTACTTGGTGCTGCTGAACTGTACAGTTAAATGTGGTTAAAATAGTATGTTTTATATTATCCGACTTTTACCACCATTAAAAAAAGGGAGAAAAAGGGAAAAAAGAAAGGTCAGTAGTGACACATATGTGTTTGTGAGGCAAACTGGGATAAACCCTCCCCTGGTTCCCCATGGCCTGAGGACAAGGCTGAAACACCTGGCCACAGGCCCACAGGCCCCACCCTGCTGACCCCTCTGGCCTCCTCCCAGCCCTTCATTGCCCTCTATTTTCTCTCTACTCTCAGACACCTGCAAAACCAGTTTGACCAAATTCAGGGAGTTCCTCTGTTCACCAAGGACTCACTGTAGCCTGTAAAAGCCCACGGTCCAGCCTCTGGTTGTTCTTGACCTCACCTCCTTGTCTGTGTTCAAGCTGACCCACTCACTTCCTTCTCTCTCTCTTTAGGACTTTTCCCCCCTGCCCGTTACGCTGCCAGAAGGGCTGTTCCCCAAGCTCCTTCTCATTCAGAGCTCAGCTCCATGCCACTTCCTCCAAGAAGCCTTCCTTGACTCCCAGCTCCCACCTTAAGTAGACCTTTTATCCACCCCACCCCCATCACTTTGTTTTAAACTTCCTTGCAGTGCTGGTCACTAATGGAAGTGATAGCAATTGCTTACTTGTTCACAGGTTTATTGTGTGTTTCTCCACACTAAAATGTAAAGTCCATGAGGGTAGGGGCCTGGTCACATGGCAGGAGCTCAGTGAAAGTGCTGGATTAAAGCCTGAGTGAGTGCCTTCCTCTCTGGGCCAGGCTAATGGCCGCTTGATTTATGAGACTTGGCTCAGCCTTTCCTGATTTTTGGGAACCCCCCTACCCCAAGCATGGAATGGATGGCACACCTCATTCTTCGGTATCACCTGCTGCCCTGGAATGCTGTAATTCTCTATAATTCCGGGGAAGGTTGGCCTTCCCCACCAGCCTGTGAGCCCCTGAAGTTCAGCTCCATGTCCCCAGCTCAGTGCCAGGTGCTCTAAGAATGTGCGTAGCATGAATGAATGGAACTGTTCGGGGAAGCACACTGACTGAAACCGCCCACCCTGCCCAGGCACCATAATAACCATCTGCATGAGTTGTTTTATGACAGGAGATCCTGATAAGGAATACGGAACTAATAAGCCACCACCAACCGGAAGAGTTCGGGAAAGGTCTAAAGGAGACACCACGTGACCGTCTACTTCCCAGAATCCCTCTTGCTAGCATCCATCTTGGCTGAGCGATGTGTGCACCATCAGGAAAGACTCTGAATTACAATGATTGGCCAGAGACCACCCGGAAACTAATCCCATCACCATAAAACCCGAGACTGCGAGCCACGCAGCAGAGCAGTACTCCTGGGTTCCCTTACCCTATGCTCTCCACCCGGGTGCCCTTTCCCAATAAAATCTCTTGCTTTGTCAGCACATGTGTCTCCTCAGACAATTCATTTCTGAGTGTTAGACAAGAGCCCAGTTTCGGGCCCTGGAAGGGGGTCCTCCTTCCTGCAACAGAACCTGGACACATGCCCCCTTGGCCTCCACAGAGAAGCAGGCAAGGTGTTTTATGAGGGACACAGAGAACCTCAGGGGACAAATCAGTGGGATTCAACAAATATTCATAGATGTGTGATACTGAACGGCCATCCAGAAAGGATCCACCAGAAGTACTGGAGAGCACTTTTGTTTTAAAAAAGTCTCTGTCAATTTGGTGAGCAAAAGAAGTCTCTGTATTTCAGTGTGCATTTGTTGAGTTGCTAGTGAGACTGCCCCTTTGCCTGGGCCCCTTCCTGGCAGGCTGTACTCTCTGGGGGTCCTCAGAGAGGAGCTGGCCGCTGACCCTCTGCTGCGGCTTGCCCAAGGGGCTGGCCCACGCACCGTCACTCAGCAGAAGGGGCCTTGTGGCTGTCCTGTGACTTGAGGGGCCACCACCCTGAGCACGGGCTACGTCCCTCTTTACCTGTCACTGCTAGTGGACCGCACTGTCCCTGGCTTGGGACCTCCTTGGTTTTCTTCTAGCCGCTTCCGGGCCTTTGACTTGGGCTTTGGTGCTCCTTCTGACCTGGATCCACCGTCATCAGAGAGGCCTGGATAGCAGGGGAGAATCACAGGTCAGAGGGTCATTACCATCGGACTGCCAAGAGACAGGAAATGCCCTTTTTCTCCTGGTTGGGTATTGGTACATTAAGGGGATGGAGGCAGGAAGAACAATGATAAAAGTCTGTATTTGTAAATAATTGATTTTCTCGTTGTCTTGTTGGTAGAAGGTCTTTTGTTTCTGATTAGAACGAATATATGTATTGGGAAAAAATGACTCAGAAGAGTTTAATGAAGGAAAGAAAATCTACAGTCCTACCACTGGAAATTGTAATTCGTCAACTCAGAGATCCAATTTCTGAAAAGCACAGTGGTTTATACAACAATAGTTGGCAAGATCAAGCTTTCTTAGGGAATAATGGGTTAAAAATAGTAATACATACATTTGAAAAGCTCAGTGAGAGGGACCAACTTCAAGAGCCAACCGATTTTGCCAATGTCAAGGTTGCCCTGTCAGGGGGTCTGAATCCCCTTCTCCAGCTGGTCAGGAAGCGTGACCGGAGCACAGGCGTGTGTCCTTGTAGTTTTACACCATGCAGTTGCCAACTCAAGCTTTAAACCAGTTCTTATTGGTTTGCCATCACGCCTCCAGTTTTCCTCATTTTGTTTTCACAACTCTGAACAAAAACCTTTACAACAGTCTAGCCTCTTCACGATTATCATGGTGCTCTTTGTGTCTCTGGTCTGGTCTCTCACCTGTGAACTGGGAGGAGGGCATAGCAGGGACCTGACATTGCTCCCATCCCCACAGACCTGCCCCCTGGCCCAGGGGCTTCAGGAAGGGATGACGGAACTGCACCACAAACATGCAAAAAAGGGAACAAAAATATGCAGAAAATCCCAGACAGATTTACATTTTGGATATACAAGTATGAAATGTTACCTGAGAGCTGGCAGCTATAAGCCCTTCTAGACACTTTTCTAGGATCATACCTATTTAGATTACTTATATTTAAAAAATTGTTATCAGACTAGACAGACTATTTTACAAACTGCCTCCCCACCTGCCCTTCATATGGTTTGCGCACTTTCTATACCAATAAATCTAGACTGACACATCATTGTTGTTGGGTAGACTGTACAGTATTCCTTGGTGTGGGTGCAAGTTTATAATTTCTTTATAAATCCCTTATGATAGGGCTCTTTGCATTTGAGGATAATATCCACAAATGGGCTTCCCAAGTGGCACGGTGGTAAAGAATTCCCCCTGCCAACGCAGGAGATGCAGGTTTAATCCCTGGGTTGGGATGATCCCCTTGGGGAGGAAACAGCAGCCCGCTCCAGTACTTTTACCTGGAGAATTCCATGGATGCAAGAGCCTGGTGGGCTATAGTCCATGGGGTCACAAAAAGTCAGACATGACTAAGCACAACCAATACGCGCAGATAAAATCAGCAGGTATCTTTACAAACATCACAAACACGAGAATGGACAGCCATTACCCAGCAGCTCCCTGCGGGTCCTGCTCGCTATTTCTTTGATCTCCATGCGGGACAGGGACAAGGAGTGAGTGACAGGAATGGCTGCGATGCCAATGCCGATGGAGGTGGGTGGGGTGATGACCTTGGAGACTAAGGGCGATTTCAGAGGCCGCTCGATGCTTCTGCCCACCAGGTTTCTGAGTGGAATCTTGTACAGATTTTTGGATTGAATTTCACCTGAAATAAGGGTTCAAAAAGAACGTTAGAACTTTAAGAAGAGCTCATGTTATTCATGAGAGAATATTTCCTGGTTCCTCAACATAATTAGCACGAAAGAAGAATTTATGTCACAGGCTGACCTCCCGCATTTCATTAGGGGCAATAAAGTGGTGGCACCTGCCAGCTCTGTCTTCTAACGGCATCCTGTTCATGAGTGAATGGGACAAAACACCCACTCCTGGTTATGCGTGGGCAGGAGGAAGGAGGCGGCAAGAAAGGCACAGCTGTCCTGCTGGGGAGCTCCGAGCTCTCCTGGCAGCGAGCCATAAAGACGACTCATATGGTGAGAAGTTAGGAAAAGCCTGAGGCAGTAACCATAGCAAAGGTCTGCAGGGTTCAAGGGCGAAGCCAGACAGAGTGAAAGCTGGGTGCTGAGTAATGTGTGGGTTTCATGATGATATCCTTTTAGCTATGAAATTCTATTATATTCTTAACATTCCTGAAGGGAAGATAACTTGCTGGGGCCAACTGCAGTCTCGCTAACCCTCAACTTCCTTCTCCCCTTTGAAACAAGTGTTTTCATAACGTGAATTGTTTGGGGGTGGGGATTATCACAAGGTTTCTTAAGAATGCAACCACACTGCAAGTTTTTTTGTGGCTTCAAATAGTGGATTCCTTCAGCAGTAATCACATGTCAGTATTTGACAATGAACTACAGGGGCTTCCCTGGTGGCTCAGACAGCAAAGAATCTGCCTGCAATGTAGGAGACTTGGGTTCAATCCCTGGGTCGGGAAGATTCCCTGGAGACAGGAATGGCAACCCACTGCAGTATTCTTGCCTGGAGAATTCCATGGACAGAGAAGCCTGGCAGGCTATGGTCTATGGGGTTGCAAAGAGTCAGACATGGCTAAGCTACTAACACTTTCACCTTTCAGCGAAATCAGAATGGATCAAAACGTCTATCATAAGACAGTAAAAACTGGACTTCACCTTCCCCCAGGGAAGAAGGAAACACTGGAGTATCTCGGCCTGGGGGTGTCTGAGGAGAATTGTGGGCACTGGCCCCCTTGGAGCTGCCTCCGGACGAGACCTCGTTCGCTGATGCGGTTGCTGTGAAGTAGATATCCGACTGGAGAGAAAGAGAAGGCGTTACTGAGCTGTGTAGTTTTAAGGGCCCTGCACCCACCAGCCCTCCTGTCATCACTGCACAGACCCCCAGCTGTCCCATGGGGTCTGCAGTGCAGGAAGAAGCCAGGGAGGCGGCTGCCAGCTCTGGGCTCAGAAGGCTCCTGAGAGCTCAGTCCTCCTACTTCTTATCTACTGGTTGACACACAATAGAAAAGAGCCAATTTCCCACACGCCTTCCACAAATACAGACACAATACACTTCCTTGAAAGGGAGCTTCAGCACCAGAGGTTAGAACTGGGGAAGGTTTGGAATCTAGTCAGGTCTAGGTCCCGGGTGGGGTCGTGGGTCCTCACTCACGAATCAGCAAATACTCAAGCCCACCCACGATGGGCCGGCTTTGGGGCAATGGCGCTGGTGTGTGGCTGGTGGTGGGCAGCTCCTGCGGACTCAGGGCGCTGAGTTTCAGGGGTCTTGCAAGCTGGCTGCTAAACACGGCCATTATTCAACTTAAATTGTGTTAAAAGAACAAAGGAACTAAATATCAAAATTCAACCATTCCTCATTATTTTACTACATTGACAATTCTCCATACTCTTGAGGTAGTTTATACAGTGTCTGTGTGTGGGAGGGGGAGATTGTGTAATAGTGGCTCCTAATGCTGTGTGCTGAGGTGTCACACGGGAAGCTTGAGATCAGTCATGGTGGGACTATTTATACTGTGGAAGTCGGCAAATGCTATAAATCAGAGGTTGATTTGTTATTTTGTTGATGGTCTGGACTTAAAGTGATGGAGAAAACATGAATAATGAAGATTAAAATTAAAAGAATACTGTCCAGTGCTGAAATTGAAAGAAGTTTTAGTTTAATAATTTGTATGAGGGTGAAAAATAGTTTAATAGATCACATGTCAGATTTAATGACAACAAACTTGGAAAAAAAATGAACGGGTTGAGATATAATTCCAACTGTAAAATTGTGGTTGAACTGCAGCCAGGGGTTGGCTATGGATAAAGGAAAATCAGTGAAAATTAAAAGAGTAGGACACGACTGAGTGACTAATTCTTGCTGCTTCTTAGTGAAAACAAAAGTGTTTTATGAGAGCCAGTTGGCTAAATGGACTTTGAGATAAAAAGCATTGTATATTTTATTATTAGTTATAAATCATAAGCTATCTATATTTTTATAATCAGTAAAATTTATTTTTAAATTTTAAAACATTTTTCATCAGAGGCTTGCTCTACAATGTTCTGTTGGTTTCTGCTCTACAACAATGTGAATCGGCCATAGGCATACACCGGCCCCTCCTTCCGGAGCCTTCCTCCCACCCTTCCCCATCCCACCTTCTAGGTCGTCACAGAGCGCCAGGCTGAGCTCCCTGTGCCATACAGCACCTTCCCACTGGCCAGCTGTGTTTCACATGGTACCGTATACATCTCAGTGCTACTCTCTCACTTCATCCTGCCCTCCCCTTCCTCCCCTGTGTACACAAAGCTGTTCTCTATGTCTGCCCTACGCTGTTCCCTATTCCTGCCCTGCAAATAGGTTCATTAGTACCATTTTTCTAGATCCCATATATAGGTGTTAATATACGATACTATTAGTAAAATTTATAATCAACTGATGTCCATATATATATGAATGTGTGTATACACGCATACCCATTTTCCAAAGATTATTGGTTACACACTTACCAGCACTCTACTGGCACTACGTTAGTGCATAAGATGCTAGGCTCTGTCCTTACAGAACTGTCAGTGTGGGGGTGGGGAGTACGCAGCCTCCCACCACCAAATGTGATGCCCGTTAGGATGGAGCACCGGCTGGCCTGGCAAGGCCATGGAGAGGGTGTGGGGCTGACCCGGAGGAGGGAACCAGAACAAGACCCGGTGGGTTATGCGCCTGCGGTAGAAGACACCTGGGAAGATCTTTGTTCCTGCATCCCTCGGTTTTGCGCACATTGTCACTGGGTATGAATCTGTCCATCAGTCATAGTATGCGGGACACAAGTTCAAACTGAAGACAGACAGCAGCAAAGGAAGAAAGCACTACCTCAAGCTCTTAACTGTTCTAGCCTCGGACTGTCCTCCTGTGACCAGCGGCCCAGGCTCACATGGAGGACTTCCGTTTCCGGCTGCGGGCTGCTCCCCTGCCGCCACCAGTAGGGGTGACTCTGGGTGCTAAGGAGGGGTGTTTTGCAGCCCAGGGTGTTTTGAACCCACACAGGAAAACTCAACCTAGGACTGTTTCCAGCTTTCTCATCTCCACAACACGTGTGGTGGTGTCAGCATCAGTCTCGCCACGAAGGTGTCCTCGCCCGCCTGAGACCTTGTGGTGCTGGGGCACCCGAAGCCCCTCAGACAGAAATAAACCCCAGCTCTACTCACCCTGGAGGCCACGAGCTGTAGCTGAGGCACGACGGCCGTGTGGACCAGGTTCCCGTTCACCACCAGGCGGATCTCCATGGAGTCGGTGGTGAAGGCCAGTAGGTAGGGGAACGCACAGACTGCAAGGCAGCGGGGCGTCAGCGCCCAGCCCGGGCTGCGGCTGGGGCGCTGCTGGGGCCCTCTCACACCCACCTCGCTTCTCTCCCCTTCCTCCGCTGCGTCTCTTCCTTCGGGGGCGCATGGCCCTTAGTTCTAGGAGAGCCTCCCTCAGCCGCCGAGCACCTGCCCGCACTGTCCCGGCTTCTCCCGCGTTCCTCTCCCACTGCAGTTCCCCACCTCATCTTCCGGGCACACTGCCCATCCGGGTCCCCAAGACCTTCCCCCTGTGGTCCAGACACGCCCTCTCCTGCCCACGTGCCTTCTGTCCAGGAACCTGGCCTTTACTCCTTCATTCCCTGTCCCTGAGTCACCCTCCCCTACGCTCCTCCTGTCTGTGTGTCTGGGCAGGGGCTGCGTCCTGTTCCTGCTCTCTTGGTTTCACCTGTGACTCTTCCTACCGCTCCCACATCTCTAGCCTTGAACTGTCCAGTGGGTCCTTAGTGCCCTGGCTCAGACCTGAGACCCATTTCTAACCCTCCCCTCTCTGTCTTACCATAACTAATCTGCACCCAAGCCATCCGGTCCTCCCAGTACCTGCCTCCATCCCTCTGCTCTTCAGTTAAAACTCTATCATGTTTACCTATCAACGAATGCTTTTGAGGACAATAATGTCAATATATGTGGCTCTGATCTGACTCTTGCCAGGCAGATTGCCCAGCTGTGGGTCCTGAACCACAGAACCGAAGCACCACCAAAGCACGTCCTGACGTTTCAGTGGTAGGTCAGGTACCAGAGTTTCTGTGGCTCTAGACTTTCAAGCTTCAGAATGTGTCAGAAGGCTGCTGAGTGCATTATGCTTCTCTCCCAAGTCAGTCAGAGGTTCAAGGATGGGATCTTTCTAAATTCTCATATTTTAGAAGTCAGAAAGTGAGGCCCAGAAATGAAAGGGTACTGCAAGATACCCAAGTACTGAAAATAGATATTTAATTGCTCGCAAAGGCTCACATCCTCAGGCACTGAGGAGACCTGGGAGGAACAATGGGAGACAATAGTCCCTGAAGGGGAGCAAAATGAAAAACAGTTAAAGAAGAAGACTGTTTATATTCATCATACTCAGAGAATTCATGGAAAATTTAGCGGTAAGCCAGCGCTTACATAGGATGGAACAGTTCAGATGTGTCTTTCTGGGGGAAGACCATGATGACAAAAGGTTTCCTTACCAATCGCACAGGGAGCCTGGTTCCAACAGAACTGGAAATCTGACGCAGAGGGTTGAACCAAAAAGGAGCCACCATTAAACGGGCAAACCTTTTTGTAGATGCAACTGTCTGCAACAAAACAACAGCGGCTTATTTTTGTTGGAGACAACACTCAGGCAACTGTAATCAGATAAATGAGACACAGGCCACAAGAAGAGCATCCTATCTATCTGTTCTGAAAGCCAGCACAACCACTGCCACGCTGCCAGATTCTCAGGGGCAGAAGGCAGGCAGAGCCAGAGTAATATTTCTGCCACATGTCATCATAGCTGCCATTTTTTGGAGAATTTACTATGTGCCAGATGCCAAGCTTTAAAACATTTTCCCCTTTAACCTGTACAAACTTATGAAGTAGATGCTGTTATTACGCTCATTTTGCAGATTAGAGAATCAAGGCAAGGGGCGGTGAAGTAGCTTGTGCACGGCCGCACAAGTCCTGCATGGGGGACAGTATTGGTTGGTTTGCAGACAAGAAGGGGCACTTGATGGCACCCCTGGATGGAGGAAGCTCTCCTACAGGGGATCATTCCCTAAACCTCACTCAGCAGGACATGTGAGGTGGGACTCATACACTCCCTGCAACATTTTATAATGAAAACTTGAAGCCATATGCCTGTATCACCTTCGTGAGCCTGAGCCAGCATTAAAGTAAGGCCAGGTTAACTCAGTTATCTGGTTCTTGGCCTGCTCTGAGCTCTAAACACAAGTCCAGGTGGTTCAGACCCTCGTAGAGTGAAAAAGTTTACCAAGAAACCAGTTCAGTTCAGTCACTCAGTCATGTCCAACTCTTTGTGATCCCATGGACTGCAGCATGCCAGGCCTCCCTGTCCATCACCAACTCCCGGAGCTTGCTCAAACTCACGTCCGTCCAGTCAGTGATGCCACCCAACCATCTCATCCTCTGCCGTACCCTTCTCCCGCCTTCAATCTTTCCCAGCATCAGAGTCTTTTCAAATGAGTCAGTTTGTCGCACCAGGCGGCCAAAGGATTGGAGTTTCAGCTTCAGCATCAGTCCTTGCAATGAATATTCAGGACTGATTTAGTTTAGGATAGACTGGGTGGATCTCCCTGCAGTTTGAGGGACTCTCAAGAGTCTTCTCCAACACCACAGTTCAAAAGCATCAATTCTTCAGCTCTCAGCTTTTTTTAAGGTCCAACGCTCACATCCACACAAACGGAAAAACAAAGACCCTTTTTATTGCAAAAGTCTGCCACGTTTTAGCCATGCAAAGTAGTTTTTCAATTATTTTTTAAAACAGCTTTACTGAGATATAATTTATATACCATAAACTCATCCATTTTAAGCATTCAAGTCAATGAACTGTAGTCTGTTTATAGAGTTGAATAACATCACCGCAATCTGATTTGATAACATTTTCATCACCCTAATGAGAAACCTTGAAGCCCATGAAGCAGTCTCTCCCTGTTCCTAGCGTCAGAATTGACAGCTGTGGCCCCTCTGTGAGAGGGGAGAGGTCACAGAGCAGAGCTGCTGCGGAGGCCTGCAATGTGGGGCCAGGCTGGGGCGGTGGCCGAGGCCATCTGAAGCCCTGCCTGTCTATCCCTTCGAGAGTCCTGCAGGGCTCAGGCGGAGAAGGCAATGGCACCCCACTCCAGTACTCTTGCCTGGAAAATCCCATGGGAGGAGGAGCCTGGAAGGCTGCAGTCCATGGGGTCGCTAAGAGTCGGACATGACTGAGCAACTTCACTTTCACTTTTCACTTTCATGCACATGAAAGGAAATGGCAACCCACTCCAGTGTTCTTACCTGGAGAATCCCAGGGACTGGGGAGCCTGGTGGGCTGCCGTCTATGGGGTCAGACACGACTGAAGCAACTTAGCAGCAGCAGCAGCAGCAGGGCTCAGGGGCTCCTTTGATGAGACCCCTGTGCCTTGTAAAGCAGTTTCCTTATGCTGTTTTATCATAGTTCTCCTAACAGAGTGAGTGATTAGGACAGAAATTCTTATCAGGGTCAGTTATTGCTTTTGCAACAGTGGACTCACTAGGGGAGGAAAACAAACCTCACTCTCAAAGACCTTGCTCCTGAGGAAGCAAGTGCCCACGAAGGACACCCAGGTCTCCCAGCAGTGCCCTGGACCTGCTGGGCTCACCTGAGGTTGGCTTACGCCTCTCCCCTCTGTCTTATTTTCCTTTCTCCAATGTATCTTTCCCAACAGCCTTATTCTTTCCCAACAGCCTTATGCATGCTGCTTATTCTACGTTTTAGAAAACAAAACCCTTTGCCCTCTCTTCCTCCTCTAGCTGCTGCAACCTTCCTTATTCTTTTCCCTTAATGCAAAATTCATTGAAAGGCTTGTCTGGACTCCCCAGCTCCACTTCCTCTTTCCCAAGCTCTCCTGACCTGTGCAATCAGGCTTTTGTCCCAGCCCCTGCCTGCCTCACAGGCAGTCACGCAGGCCTGGAGCGGGTGACTGGACTGCAGTCCAGAGGTCCTGTCTCCCCCTTTTCCAACGGGATCCGCCCCAGGGAAGTAGAGGGGTCTCCCTCCCAGTGACGAGAGCTGGTGGTCTCAGACCAGCAGGTCTCTAATTCAAAAAAGAAGCCAAGAGTGTTTCCTGAACTCCAGAGCTTGCAGCCCATTCACACCCGTGCACGGGCACCCATGCGTGGCTGGCCCCAGAAGGGTGAGCTCACTGCATCCCTGGCAGTGCCTTCCACTGTTGTATCTCCAGAGCCTGACACAGCCTGGCACAGAGAGGGCCGTCCCTTGTAGTTAAATGGGCCCTGAATGGGGATGAGGGGGACAGGAGTCTAAGAAAGTCACTGCCTTGGAAGCAGCTCAGTCTATGACCTTCCCTACTTTGACCTTCCCCATCCAGCTGGTGAAGAACAGTATGTAGATTTTAGTTTTAAAACAAATTTCTGTGAAGAAAAGTCCCTTTTGGCACGTGCAAACATTTTTAACTTATCTGAGAGAAAAATTTATGTATAGAAAACTCTGGGTTTCTGGAAGTTATATTTTAGAAAGCAGCAAACTTTAAAAATCAGCTTCAAACTTGGGGAAAACAATCTCCTTCCACAGCTCCTGGCTGGAAAGGGCCTTTCCTGTGGGTGTCAGTGACCAAGACAAGAACGTGGACTGAGATAAGCAGATGGATGTGCACTGTGTGGGGGACAAGTTATAGAAGTCAGCTGGCCACTGGGGGAAACCAGCTCATTCCCTGGATCCCCAGGTACCTGCCAACCTGCCGAGAGAAAGAGGGAGATGGAAACTGAAAGCCAGATACCTGACCCAAAGCAACAGGAGGAAGTGGCGAGGTCTGGGGAGACTGAGTCAGGTCTGGGGACACCCCTGGGATTGCCAAGGTCTGACCCAAGTGAGGTCAAAGATCATCTTCTGATGGCCGGTGGGTCTGTGAGAACAGATACATGCTGATTAAATCCTGAGATGAAACCAGGGCCTGTAGCCAGGAGGTGATCAAAGCCCAAGGAGGTGGAACTTTTAAGGGGCTCCAGGAGCCAGAGGCCCAGTGTGGGACCACCCCCTCAAATCCCACCCCCACCTCAGCACTGCCTGCTAACTCGGCTTCTAATTTTGTGTAGAGAGCTTGCCATCCACATTGTTTCCATGCCCCTCTTTCATTTTGGGACTCATGTTCATGGTCTAAAACTTGCTCTCTTTCTGTTTTTCTTTACCACCTAAAATCACCCCCAGGTGAGCAGCTGGAAGAAAGAAGTATTAATATCTATATCAGTTTTTAAAGCCATAAGTTTTTCAAATAGGTTTTTCAATAAACTAAAAAGACCACACTTTAAAGAGATGAACATCTTACAGAAGTGGCCGCACACAGGTGCGCGCCTACTCTGTGTGTCCCTGGAGACCTGGGGCAGAGGGTGGCAGCAGCTGCAGCAGCCCAGCCCTCTGGGCGCCGGCAGCTGGGCAGCGAGGATCCACGCCAGAGCACATGGCCTCTTGCTGTCACCCTAGGTGTGGCCCTTCTCATCAGATGGGCCAGAAAGATCTGCTGTTTTGAGGAGGGTTTTGACAGATCTGTGGATGAAATATCCTAAAAGAGTGATTTATTGGTGAAGTTCTTTGCTGATTCCCCATAAATCTCAAATTTTGAAAGAGGAAGTTTACCCAATAAATTTCTCTATGGAAAATTACCATTCTTACTAATCAAAGGTTAGTAAGATTAATTAATCATTGTATCTACATTAATTATTACTACATTAATTAATCAATGTATCTGCCCCATGTGCTATAACCAGCATCACCACTCAAAACTGATAGAATTCTAGGCTGAAAAAAAGGTTTTATTTAGTTAGACTGCATAGCCTGGGTCCAAGAAAATATCTCACTATCTTTAGCTTTAAAAAGATCCTTTTTTATTGTGGTATCACATTAGCTTTTGAAAAGCTGCAAATCCTTAAGTCCTATTTGATATCTTTGGTCTGCCTGAAACCCATCTGCCACCTGACCCAAACTAATCCAGCTGAGGCCAGGCATGCCAGGCTGAGGCTGATTTCATTAACATCTGAGAAATAGCAAAAAGGGGAAGAGCAATTGTCAGGGCACTGGAGTCAAGAGGGCCCCAAATGTCAAGAGAACCTGGGCTCTGCCGTTTGAGAAAGTCTGTTCACCACTCAGGTGCCTTATCTCCAGATGACAGAGAGTAACAGAAACTGGGTTTTTTTTTTCACTCCGAAATCACTGCAGATGGTGACTGCAGCATGAAATTAAAAGACACTTGCTCCTTGGAGGAAAAGCTATGATTAACTTAGACAGCATATTAAAAAGCAGAGACATTACTTTGCCAACAAAGGTCCATCTAGTCAAAGCTATGGTTTTTCCAGTAGTCACATATGGATGTGAGAGTTGGACTATAAAGAAAGCTGAGGGCTGAAGAATTGATGCTTTTGAACTGTGGTGTTGGAGAAGACTCTTGAGAGTCCCTTGGACAGCAAGGAGATCCAACCAGTCAGTTCTAAAAGGAAATCAGTCCTGAATATTCATTGGAAGGGCTGATGCTGAAGCTGAAGCTCCAATCCTTTGGCCACCTAATCCAAAGAACTGACTCACTAGAAAAGACCCTGATGCTGGGAAAGACTGAAGGCAGGAGAAGGGGACGACAGAGGATGAGATGGTTGGATGGCATCACTGACTCGATAGACATGAGTCTGAGTAAGCTCCGGGAGTTGGTGATGGAAGGGAGGCCTGGTGTGCTGTAGTCCATGGAGTCGAAAAGAGTCGGATGTGACTGAGCGACTGAAATGAACTGATCAGAAACTGAGAAGTCAGTGAGCAGTGGCTGGGGCTGATGGAGCCCAGCGCGGGGCACATGGTAGGGGTTCCCTAGATGGAAGCCCCTGCCATCACTTCCACGTCCCAGAGATACCCCAAGGCGACTGTTGTACCATCTCACTGAGAGGTCTGGATATTGGGAGATCCAGGTGGGAAGGCAATTTTTAGCTGCACCCTGGAGCGCAGTTAAGGATCCAGGAACAATGCACCAGATAAACCTAAAGCTAAGTCCCTGTACATTGTCCAGAAAGAAAAAACAACAGTGGATTTTAGCAAGTGGCGATCAAAACACATCCCTTACTTACAGTTGTAACACAGGAGCAGACCGGCTTCCCCGTCTTCGTACACATCAATAGCTGCAACGAAATTAACCTGCAATGAGAATGGGCAATGGTAGTGGGCAGGCTGGACACTGACACTAGGAAAAGATGTTCTCAAGTTTCTGTAAACTCAGGCAAGACCGCAGCCCATGGCGTGGACTTTCTCATCGTCTTTTCAAACCCTTTAAGAAGCTCTATAGGGGAGAGCTCTCTCTATTGGCAGGCCTCCCATTTATACAGCAGGCTCCAGTCCACCAAGCTTTTCTGGCCGGTTATTCCTTTCATTTCCACATCAACCCTGGAAAGTAGATGGGATTGCATCCATTTTACAGATGAGGAAAGCGAGGCTTAGAGAGGTGGAGTCACTCTAATCCCTCAGTGAGGAGGTGCCCCAGCCAGGATCTCCACCAGGTCCCTGGTTCTTTTCCAACCTCAACAACCTTGCCCTTCAGCCACACTGCCTCCTGCCTCAAACACAGTCTCTGTATCTCCAGATCACCATGTCTGCACTTCTTTTCTCCCTTTTTTACTTCTTTCACTTCCTGGGAGGCGGCTTGACAAGATGCAGAGGGTGTTGGAAGCCCCAGCTCTGTGGCTTTGGTGAGCCTCTGTTTCTGCTTTTGAGAAGATGGTTCTCAAGTTTCAATCAAAACTCCAAGCCTCTAAAAATCTCCTCTTCTTTCGCTGCCTCACTTGTCTTCTCAGCCCTGTAGTCTGGCCTTCAGTACCATCAGGGACTCTGCCCTCTCTTAAGCTCCAAGAAGGTTTCCTTCTCTCCAGACTGAAGGCCTCTGACCATGGCTCATCTCTCCATCCATATCTGCACAACCTCTGACAGGGGACAGCTCCTCCCTCTGGCTTCTCTCCCATTTCAGATTCTTCTTCCATTTATTGGCTCTTCTCTCATTTAGAAAAAGCCCCAGCTTGATAGCTTTGGATTTTACTCTGCTCAAAATCTCTAAATCTACAACCTCAGGCACACATTCTGAGCTCCAGCCCAGGTTCCTAAGTCTTTTGTTCTCTCAAATGCAGTAGGTTGAGAAGAACTCAAGGGGCTGGGTGGGGAAGCAGACAGGAGCAGGTCAGACAGCCCCCAGTTGCCAGTACCACTTGCTGCCTCTTGTGGTTTGTGGTAAATGGCCCTCTGGCCCCAGGTCTCCATCTGTAAACTGGTGTAACAGTAATCCTGACACTGCTGGATTTTCATGAAAATTCCATGAAACAAGGCAAACATTGTTGCACAGGACCTGACACAATCAGCATCCCATGGAGGTCTCCCATGACCAATTTCCTTTCAAGCCTCCTCCTTTCTTTTAGCAGAGCTACCCTCAAAGTCTCGGAGGGGTTCCTTTCTCACCCAAGTCCAGAGTATCCTCTTCCTCATCTCACCCCTGCTGCACCCGGGGCTCGACCCCGCCTCCTGGGCTCGGCCCCACCTCTGGACTCGGCCCCACCTCCAGGCGCGGCCATTGTCTCCCTCTAGCTCGGCTCTCTCCAGCCCCTTCCAGCCTCTGGGCTTCCCCATTTCCCAACCCAGGCCCTCTGCCCAGCTGGCCCTCAATGCTCTCACCTAAACACAGCCTTCTCCTCTGAACAGTCTGGCATTGTACGAGTCATCATTAAACACACAGAAATGAAAGGACAGGGTCTCACCCCTCAACAAAATGTCAGAAAAGCTTACAAGTACATAAAATAAGTTATAGTAGAGCCCATACCATAACCATGAGTTGCGGAGGCTCTGTAGGGGTGCAAAACAGTGAGTCCTAGAGGTCAAGGGTGTTGATTCTAGGGTCAGAAGGACCTGGGAGTCAAATGCCAAATACTTCCTCTGCTGCTATGTGTCACAGCCTCTGTTTTAATTATCTACAGGGCGTGCACTGCTGTCTCAGGTTTGATTGCTTGCTGGCACTCTCCTCCGTGCTGGGCTCTCAGCTCTATGAAGCAGTGGCCTTGCTCCGCTATGTGACCCCCTCAGTCCCTGGATCAGGACCTGTCAAGTACCAGGAGCAGAGGGCATGCTACCTAGAGGCACGACCATGTAAATGAAATGCCAGCCCTGCCACCCGAGAGCAGTGGGCACGTGGTCAGAGGTTTAACCTCACGGAACCTCAGGGTCTTCATCTGTAAAATGGGAGAGGCTGGAACATCTGCCTCTAAGGGGGCTGAGGATTCCAGGAGGTCACACAGGGCCCGGTAAATGCTCTATAAATATCAGCTGCTGGCATGACTTGGCTCTGGAACCTGCACCACTGGGGCGTATCATGGGAGGGAACAGCCCTCAGGCCCCTAGAGGGAACCCTCTGTCCGTCCCCAGCACTCTGACTTGAATCACTGCCTCCTTCGTGTCCCCAGACTTGTCAGTTAGATGACACTGATGTCAACCAGTGGCTTCCAGCTCTCGTGGGTGCTGCTGTGTCTGCTCTGCACTTTCTGAGGGAGCGGCCGAGCACCACCAGCTGTGTAACCTGGACCTGTTCTCCTCTTCGGGCTGTTACAGGGCTGTGGCTGCCACGTGCTGGGTTTGAGGGCACAGTCCTGGGAGGCAGGCAGTCTGGGCTCAAGTCCTGCCTCTGCTACTTACTGGCTGTGTGGTTTGGGGTAAATAAGTGACTTCTTTCTGAGCCTCAGCCTCTTTTTCTGCAGAAACCGGGGAAAGAATAGCACCTGCCTGTCAGGGCTAAGGGGCCAAAATTTGGGGTCAGTGACCATAGCGTGGACTTAATCACTCCCTCCTCAGGCCCTCAATCACATTTCATCAGACCTTCATTAGTACCGAGCATGGTGAGGCCCGGTTCACGTGTACATGTTATATGTACAGATGTTGATACAGATGTTGGTATAGATGTTAGCTCCCGGGCGAGGGACCTCAGAGGAGACATTCATGCAGGAGACATTCTTGACCAGGTGAGGACCTAAGAATTCACTGGGAGGGCTTTTAAAAGATATTCTGGGTTCTTGCTCCTGGACATCTTGATATATAGTAGGTCAGGGTAGGATAAAGACATTCGCCTTTTATTTTTTACTTGATTAAAAATATTTTATCTTATTGCATTTTAAAATAATAAAAGTAATATATGGTGGTGGTGAAAATTCGAAACACAGACTTGTAACAAGTGAAAGAGGTTGGCACTGTGAGGTCAATGTCCAACCTTCCCGCGTGATTCCAGGGTGAGCTCTCAGTGAAGACCAGCTGGGGTCTGGGCAGACAGTCAGGATGGGGACCTGGGCCCAATGAATAAGCCAGAGACCTGGATCCTGTTACCTCCCTCCGGAGGGGGCCTCTGTTGGGGAAGGAGGCCGGAGCTGGCTGTTGGATCCGGGGCAGTACGTCGGAGTTGGCCTGTTGGTAGAACAAACTTGGTGTTGACTTTCAGAAGGCTGCTCTGGTGCTTCCTAAACAGCTCCTCTCTCAAGCTAGGATTGTCTTGGACCCTGAGGTGGGTTTGAAGCCTGCAACGGGAATCGAGGGGTCTTGGCTGAGACAAGAGGAGGGGCGGGGGCAGGAAACCAGACCAGCCTGGCCAGCATGGTGGCGCATGGAGGAGGTAGGTGTTGAAGGCTGCTTGAGGCACTAATCACCAGCGAGTCCAGGAGGGTTGGCCTCTCTCCTGCTCCACTGAACTCAGGGCTTGTCCTGCAGGAATGTCTTGGTGAGAAGTAACCCTGTTTCTGCAGGCCGCTTCTACCCGCTCATTAGTTTGCTCATTTCTCTAGGGCTTATCTTTCCAACTAAACAGTAAATTCCACCCAAAGACAAGCCACTGTCTCAGCACCTCTGCCTGCTCAGCAAACATAGCCACTGAGGATTAACTCAGTGGGAATATACACACTGACCCACTCAAATCCCCAGGGTAGTGCTTAACAACACAAAGATGTTTTTAAGTGTTTTTTCTTAGAGAAAAGCTTTGCATTTTTGTTTTACAAAGCATGTTGAAGAAAAGACAGAAAATTTTGGAGGTTTCTCATACCTTCCAGCAAAACAAAGCACAGAAGTCATCAAAGAAAACTGCTTTTAACTCTTTTTTCCCTGGATCTTCATGAATCTTAACAGAAAAAAATCCACAGACACACTCATAAATTATCAAGGTATTAAATATAGGTAAATAACAATAATTTCCAGGAAAAGTGGGTTCAGTCTTAGGAAACTGGTTGCCAGGGAAGGACCGACTCAACAAAGATCTTTTAAGCCATGCTTTTCTGACTCCTATGATTGGTTGTACAGATTGTATTTTTTAATTTAAAAGAATTTAATTATTCACTTGGCTGCACTGGGTCTTGGTTTTGGCACTCAAGCTCTTCAGTCTTTTTGGTGGCATGCGGGATCTTTCATTGCAGTATGTGAACTCTGAGTTGCGGCCTGTGGGCTCTAGTTCCCCGACCAGGGATCAAACCCAGGACCCCCTTTATTGGAAGGGTGGACTCTTAGCCACTGGGCAGCCAGGGAAGTCCCTGTCCAGAGTTTTGAAAAGCAAGAAGGGGCTAGAACTTTTAAAGGCCAGATTGGGCTCTGAGTCCTTAGAAGACAGCCTTGGGAAGAGATGACAGGTTCCCAGTTGCTGGGATGGAGGGGACCCTCCTGGCCTTGCTAGGAAGAGTGTCAGGAGAGCTTCCATCTCCTGGGTATATAGTAACATCACCTGGGGGAGACTTACAGTCTACTGATTCCCATCCCATACAACCCAAGACTCCTGGTTTAACTGATCTGGGTGTATCAGAGCACCAATGTGTTTAAAGCTTTCTGGGCAATTAGAGCCACAGTTGAGAAGCAGTGTGTACCAGTGGTTCCCAAATTTGCCCACATCACCAGGGGACCATCTAAAAATTCTAAAGCTCATGTCACACCCAAGGCTGGTGAAATTGCTGGGGGGTGGGACACAGGGCATCGGTAGCTTTGAAGTTCCTCGATGACTTCAACGCCAGATGAATTTGGGTGCTACCAGTACACACACATGAAAGGGCAGACTGAGCTGTGATTGATAACAGCTGAAGATAAGTAGGCCTCTTAATTATATCTAGATGTTTCTTTTTCTGATTTTTCTATTTCTTAAAATTTTGCTCTCAGGTGTTTTCTTTAGAGTAATTAGCAACTTTAGTGAATATTTATGTAGGGCTGGTCCAAATTTAAATTGTATTTTTTTAGTTCTTGTAAAACATAATTAAATTCCTCACTCTCTGACACATCTGAACAGGACTGGGGGAAGCTCTCATCAGGAATGACACTCTCCCTGGGTGACATCCTTGTTCTGCCCTGTTCTTGTACCTGAGCTGGAGTGCTGGCCCTGCACCATGCAAACCTCCAGGGGCTCAACTGTCATCAGGCCTTGCCCTGGTTCCCAGCGATAAGTGGGCTGAAGAACTCTGTGAGTTGCTTGTCAGGTTTTGTCCAGATCCAGCACATGGCTGCCCTCTGTGCAGCTCAGGCCAGGAGGTGTAGACCCCCCAGTGCTGATCTGCTTTTCCTCTCTCTCCCAATGGTGTTTCATCCCATCTTCCTTTCCTAATGCACCTCTAAGGGAATGGAGACTCGGGCTATGCTCTCCCCCACCTTCCAGCCCTGTGCTGTGGGTCTGCAGTGCCTCTGAGGGTAACCTGACTCTCCAGAGGCCCTTCTAGCACGAATTACCAAACAAATGTTCTCATTACTGAGTTATTTACAGTGAGTTTTGACACTTCATTCCTCTTCTGTTGGGAAGGATGGAATGGCAGGAGGAGGTGTGGAAAAGCTAAAGAGGGCAGTAGGCAGTTATATGATATTGAACCCATTTGACCTACAAAGATGGCAGCTTCACATGGTACAGCCTAAATATGTATCACAGGTTACAGATATGATAAAGAGCACACAGTTTTAAAGAAACCCTTATTATGGTGTCACAAAGTTAGAAGGTGCAGCTCCAGTCCTTTTGGTTCCTGCTCACCCCCACGTCTGTCGACTCACCCTGCTGGCCTCCACGTGGTGCAGCCTGAAGGCCTCCCCCGTGCTCTCGTTCACCACATCGAACTGGTGCCGGTAAGCCACACAGATGAGGTTATCGCTCTCCTCCGTTGGCCCATCTACCAAGGTCATCACCGCGGGAGAGTCGGACAGACAGATCTCCTATGTGGTGGACAAGGATGGAGGAGAAAGGGGTAAGGACAGAGCAGCCACCCCACTGCCTGCCCCCATCCAGGAAAGGCCCCCTTGAAGAAGGAATTCATAGGGCCTGGACTCCATCTAGGCCTGTTCATGCTGATCATGCTCGGTCACCTTTCCAATGGACTCTGAACTCTGTGTTTAGTGCCTATGAAAACAACAGAAAGATAAGACCCCCTCCAGACAGGGGAACCTTGAAGATTGTATCTAGGTTACTTATCACCTAAGAGAAAACATACACTAATCACCCCTTCCTCCAGACAGGCCATAAATTTTTCTGTATCTATCGGAGTGTAACCTTGGGTTTATTGATTATTGGCTAATTGTTTGACTGTTTGAGCACATAAGCATATAGCACGTGAATGATGGGGTTATTGGGATTGTATTTTCCTTGGTTTATGTAACTCTCAAGGAATTTGGAGTGGTCGGTTCAGACACGTACACATGGGGTATAAAAGATTTTCATAAATGCTGGTCGGGGTCCTTGGCTAAGAGGAGACTCTGCCTTGGGCCCGCCGGTGTAATAAACTGCACTCCACTATCTGCATCGTCCTTCTGAGTGAGTTTGTTTCCTGGAACACGTGGCTACAACACCCTCATTTTCCCACGCCGCCACCCCCCAGGCCCGCTGCTTCTGCAGAGTCCTGTGCCAGACTGGAGCAGGGATAGGTTAGACTGCTCCTTTCTGCAATCTGTCCTCAAGGCTCAGACCTCTGTTCACTGCAAAGGGGAGAGGCCAGGAGACAATTTTACAAAAGGGATTCAACAGTGTAGTCTGTGTTAGCCCTCAGAATGTCCGGTCCTTGTCTTGAGATTTAATAATAATAATGAACATTTTGGCCAACCTAATATATACATCATGAAATGATCACCACAATAAATTTAGTGAATATTCATCATCTCATGCAGATACAAGATAAAAGAAAAAGACATTTTTTTCCCTTGTGATGAGCACTCTTAGAATTTACTCTAACTTTCATATATAACATTCATCAGTGTTGATTATATTTATCATGTTGTATATTATATCCCTGGTACTAATTTATCTTATGATGGGAAATTTTTACCTTCTGACCACCTTCTTCCATTTCACCCTCCCCCCAACCCCTGCCTCTGGTAACCATGAATCTGGTCTCTTTTTCCATGAGTTTGTTTTTGAAGTATAATTGACTTTATGGCTATGTTAGTTTCTGGTGTCCAGCATGATTCCATGTTTCTATATATTTCAAAATGATCCCCCCTAGAGCAGCATCTTTAGGTGTTTACTATGTGAATGAGCTGGATGGAGTCGGAAAAACTCTGTTCGCTTTAGTCTCCCAGGGAAACCAGGGCCACAGGTGAGGGCTTCCCCAGTTAGTTACTGAACCACAGGGCAGCCCCAGTGGATGACAGACCCTGGATGGAAGGAGGGAGTCTGCCTCGGGACACCTTGGCCAGGAGTGAAACAATTTGAAGGAAAAAACCTACCCTGATGTACTGGAATTCTTCAACAGGTGACTCTGACAAAGGAGATAACAGTGACATGCCAGTCACGCCACTTGGCTTGTTGTGTTTCCTTGTGATCAGAAGCAGTTTATTCCGAATGGCAACAACAATCCTCAGCTCTCTGCTATGGTGAGTGTTGATAGCATACAGGTGGCAGCCTAGGAAGAGAAAGAAATGATGCTGAACGTACAAGAGGCGGGAGCCCTCAGCTTTGACAATCTGGTGATATTTAAGAATCCTGGAAATTAAACATAAGACAGTGAAATGACTAAGGACGTTTTTGCCATGAGGCAAAGTGGGGACTTGAAATAAAAATTAGGTTGAGTTACAGAAAAATTAAGGAAGTCATATTCCCTCTATTCTAGAGTTTGTGGACTTAGATTTACATCCACTGCATGACATGAATTAAACTGAAAGGTGAGCAGAGTTCCAGGAACAAAATTCTAAAAGTTTCTTTTCATAAGTTTGCTCACAGAGGTTAACTCACCTCCCAAACTTGTCAAATAAGACCTAAAATTACCTCTAACCCTCAACATGTTTCTCTATAACTTAAGCTTCTCTTAGGGAACAAGTGACACTACTTTTGTGATGTTTCCAAGTGAAAAAACAAAATTCCTCCTCAATTTTTTTTTTTTTCAGTAAAATCTGGGCAGTCTGAGAAAACGATTAATTGGATGAAACCAGCAAAATATGAAGAATTGAGTCACCTTTTGTTTTCTCGAGCTTGTTTTCTCTACAGTCACACTTGCCCTTCATGGCCTGCTTGCCCTCGATGCCCCTCTGCACAGCGCTCAGTCTGAAGACAAAGAGGCGGGCATCTTTCCCTGGTGGGATGAAGCAGATGGAGGAGATGGATGGAAAAGTAAGATGACCTGGAAGAACTGAAGGGGCGGACTGTGTAGAAAACTACTACTCAAGAAATCAGGATTTGAGATGTTCCAGAACTGGGGAGAAGCCCTGTATTGCCTTCACCTAACAATGTGATCAAGGACGCCCACCCCTCACCATCACGCCCACCCTCTCCCTCACCATCCCTGCCTCAGAGAACAAATGGGCTACCAAGGACCTGAGCCCTGGGCACCAGAAGAAAAAGCTGGCAGCGGTGATTCAGCCACAACCCCGAGACCCTTGTGTTGGCCGTAGGCTACACGCTCCCCTTCCTCCCAGAGAACATCCCTCGGGGAGGAGTAGCACCTTTGTCTGCTCTGAGGATCAGAAGGTCCAGCGCCTCCAGCACATGCATCTGCTTCACGGGCAGAGTCTTGTCAAACACGGGCACTGATGGGAGGTCATCTGGAAAAGAAGCCTGGTTACCCAACGCTGCACCCAGCCCATACTCTCTAGAACCTATGGAATGTGCCTGTGGGTAGTTTTGGACCCCGTTTCTCCCTACGTGAGGAAGGAGGTCAGCTTCTAGATCCTTCCAAAGGGCAACACAGAAAGTTCAAGCACTAGTCCCCTCTCAACTCAAGGAGAACTGGCATTTCTTTCCCAAAGGCATTCACACCTCCATACAGGGAGCGCAACAGCAGGGCCCCGAAGCTAGAGTCTTCTCCTCAGTGTTCATCCAAGAAAAGGCAGCATCTCTCAGTCCCAATTTTGGCTGGGATTATTCCAAACAACCAAATACTAAGTTTTAAAAAGTGCTAATACACTTAGTCATTTCTCTTAAATATTTTCTGATTTTTTGTGTGTGTCATATTTGAAACCACGTCACATCTTAGGTTATTTTGCATACTTCTCAAGAAAGTAAAATTAGAATTTCCTTTTGTATTTAACAAACATCCTATTCCAACATGGCCTATGTCTGAATCAATAGTAGTTTACCTATCATTTTTCAGTATTTCTCCATATAGGAATATGAAATAGTTTTAGACAAAAATAAGAGAAATATCAATTACATTTCCAAAATAACACGAAAAAACTAATTTCAGTGGAAACATCTGGGAAGATCTCAGGGAAATGGATGATTTAAAGACACAGCAAGTACGGGTAGGATTTTAAAAAAATATTTATTTGGCTGCATTGGGTCTTAGTTGTGGCACACAGGCTTAGTTGCCCCACAGCATATGGGATCTTAGTTCCCTCAAACCCATGTCCTCTGCATTGGAAAGCGGGTTCCTAACCACTGGACCACCAGGGAAGTCCTGGGTTTGTTTTTAAGCTTACTTACTGGTATCTTTAATTGCTAGCAATTACTTTGCTGCTTTGGATGGCATCACCGACTCGATGGACATGAGTATGAGCAAGTTCCAGAAGCTGGCAATGGACAGGGAAGTCTGGTGTGCTGTAGTCCATGGGGCTGCAAAGAGTCGGACCCGACTGAATGACTGAACTGAACTTTGCTCTTGGGAGTCCCTTGAGCAAAGAGGACTTAACGAATTTAGCCAGTTCCATAAGCAAAGAGCTTCCCTGGTGGCTCAGGTGGTAAAGAATCAGCCTGCAATGTGGGAGACCTGGGTTCAGTCCCTGGGTCAGGAAGATCCCCTGAAGAAGGGAATGGCAATCCACACCAGTATTCTTGCCTGGAGAATCCCATGGACAGAGAAGCCTGGTGGGCTACAGTCCACAGGGGCACAAAGAGTCAGACATGAGTGAGGGACTAACACTTTCACTTTTACTTTAAGCAAAGGGTCTGTTCTGAACTTGACACAGAATCAGGGCAAGGCAAAGATGTCCCAGGACGTATAGACATTTTAGGCATAAGTGTCTAGGTGATTCTTCACCCGATTCTTTGAAGACACTTAGGTCTTCAAGTGTTCTGCTGTGGGTTTGGGTGTTTCCTTAATTATAATTTAGGTGCAGGAGGCCCTAACGATCTTGACTCTTCCAGAAACCTGTCTGTTTGGGAGTTTATCCCTCCCTGGATGGTGCCCAGGAGGGGGCAGAACTTGCGTCATTAGGATTAGTAACAACACCTACCCCTCACCCCCACCCTGGGGAGGAGTCTCCTGCTCCTGCAGCCCAGTGAGAACACTGGATTTGTCAGAGCACAAAGCCTGCTAAGCTCTTATGAAACAGATGGCTTGTCTCTAGTTGTCCTTCATGATGGGGGTAGCCCATCAAACACTCTCCTTCCTCCAATACCTCAGGCTTTCCCAAGCAGATTCATTCTGAGGCTCTTTGTGGTTCTGTCGGGGCAAGACTCCTTTTTTCAAACCAGGAGATGATCATTCATTTCAGTGCCCATCCCTGCATTTGACTAAATAACTATGATTGTTTCATTAAGGCCAGGCATTTATGCCCTGGGCTTCCTACATATCAGGCCTTAATGCTGTGTTGTAGGTGTCATTTAATGTAAATGTCCCACAATGACCCTATTAGGTAGGAATTTCTAATATTCCCATTTAACAAATGAGAAATCCGAGGCTCAGAGGTGCTGGGAAATTGTCGAAGCACGTGTCCTGAACTTGTGGAACTGAAGTCCATGCAAGGACAAAGTCTGAGCTCTTAGCCGGTGTTGTAACCTAAAAACAGCACTGCATACCCATGGACTGATGGGGTGAGCAAGGGAACAATCCTGATGTTCAGGTGGCTTTGTTGTTGCTCAGTAGCTTAGTCATGTCTGACTCTTTGCAACCCCATGGACTGTAGCACACCAGGCTTTCCTGTCCTTCACCATCTCCAACAGCTTGCTCAAACTCATGTCCATTGCATCAGCGATGCCATCCAACCATCTCTCCCTCTGTCATCCCCTTCTCCTCCTGCCTTCAATCTTTCCCAGCCTCAGGATCTTTTCTAAGGAGTCAGTTCTTCGCATCAGGTGGCCAAATTATTGAAGTTTCAGCTTCAGCATCAGTCCTTCCAATGAATATTCAAGACTGATTTCCTTTAGGATGGACTGGTTGGATCTCCTTGAAGTCCAAGGGATTCTCAAGAGTCTTCTCCAACACCACAGTTCAAAAGCATCAATTCTTCGGTGCTCAGCTTTCTTTATAGTCCAACTCTCACATTCATACCTGACTACTGGAAACACCATGATGCTGGTGCTAAGTCACTTCAGTCGTGTCCAACTCTGTGCAACCCCATAGATGGCAGCCCACCAGGCTCCCCAGTCCCTGGGATTCTCCAGGCAAGAACACTGGAGTGGGTTGCCATTCCCTTCTCCAATGCATTAAAGTGAAAAGTGAAAGTGAAGTTGCTCAGTCGTGTCCGACCCTCAGTGACCCCATGGACTGCAGCCTTCCAGGCTCCTCCATCCATGGCATTTTCCAGGCAAGAGTACTGGAGTGGGGTGCCATTGCCTTCTCCAGAAACACCATAGCTTTGACTATACAGACATTTGTTAGCAAAGTAAAGTCTCTGCGTTTTGATATGCTGTCTAGGTTGGTCATAGCTTTTCTTCTAAGGAGCAAACATCTGTTAATTTCATGGCTGCAGTCACTATCTGCAATGATTTTTGGAGCCCAGGAAAATAAAGTCTCTCACTGTTTCCATTGTTTCCCCATCTATTTGCCATGAAGTGATGGGACTGGATGTCAGGATCTTAGTGTTTTGAATGTTGAGTTTTAAGGCAGCTTTTTCACTCTCCTCTTTCACCATTATCAAGAGGCTCTTTAGCTCCTCTTTGCTTTCTGCCATAAGGGTGGTGTCATCTGTGTATCTAAAGTTATTGATATTTCTCTCAGCAATCTTGATTCCAGCTGTGCTTCATCCAGACCAGCACTTCTCATGATGTACTCTGCATGTAAGTTAAATAAACAAGGTGACAATATACAGTGTTCACGTACTCCTGTGGCTAGATAGGTTTATATATGGCACAGGAAGGAAGAGGAGGCAAGGATATGAGAAAGTGATGTGGGTTCAATGACTGTTTCAAAACTATGGATTCCTTCTTGTAATCTCTTTGTGAAGAAACCATCTTTTAGATGATCTGGCTTTTCTATTACCAAAACAAAACAAATGGTGATAGAATATTTATTCACTATTTGGTCTCCCTTCAGAGCAGGTTTTGCTACACTTAGAAGGCAAAGAATTTTTAATAGTGACCTTGAAAGGAGCAGGTTCTCAAGGGGATGAGTCTAATGAAATTAAGCAGAGGCTAATCAGATAGAGTGGAACTTGCCCTGAAACGAAATGGGGAGATTCACTAATGGAAACAATTTGTAATAGAATTAAGTGTAGACAAGACAGAAGTAAACAAAGAAATAACAAGATAATTATGGCTTAAAAGCACAACAAAGAATACAAAGAAAGCCTAAAGGGTTATGCTCTTCTCAGCATAAGCGAATTCTGCATAATCAGGACATGAAAGTAATCTGAGTAATACATGTGAGCTGGTGGTGGATATATACGGCTACCACCTGCCTAGACAATGTCCCTCAAGTTTGAAAGGAAAGGATTTCCTGGTAATCACAATAATCCTTATATCGACACTTCCATTAGATTTTGTATCCATAAAGATGAAAATTTCATAAAGGGACTTGGGTAATCTTGGTTTGGATTTTATATTTACAAAGAAGCAACTCAAATAGAATTTTTTTCTGTTTTTAGACAGGTCTTACAAATAATCATGAAATTACTTTCTCTTTCCTAAAAAGGCAAACAGGTAGAATTTGACATTCTTTTCATTGTAAACATTTTCATAATTATTTGTCCAGGACTATGGTTTTGGAAATCTGCATCAAGCTAAAGATGGTAACATTGGTAGAGTTTAACTTAACTTTAATAAAATGTAGTTGGCTAAGAGGAGAGAGCACCAGACGAGGAATCACCTCTGGGTTCTGGTCCCAGAAATGCCACTAATTAGCTGTGTGGTCTTGGGCAAGTCACATAATTTCTTTGAAAGAAAAGTGAAAGTGAAGTCTCTCAGTCGTGTCCGACTCCTTATGCCCCTATGGACTGTAGCCTACCACACTCCTCTGCCCATGGGATTTTCCAGGCAAGAGTACTGGAGTGGGTTGCCATTTCCTTCTCCAGAGGATCTTTCCAACCCAGGGATTGAACCTGGGTCTTCCACATTATACACAGAGCAACCAGGGAAGTCCTTATTTCTTTAGGCCTCTTTTTCTTTATCTGCAAAACTAAGAGATTAGACTAAGCCTCCAATCTCTGTTTTTGTTTTGTTTTTAAATAAATTCTTTTGTTTGGTAATTTGCTACTATCCTTTAGTTGCCCAAGGAGCAGCGGCTGCGGAGGCACAGGAGGGCCAAGAGGAGCTACTCCACGTTCAAGGTCAGGAGAGGCAGCAGTGAGAAGATACCCCTTGTCCAAGGTAAGAAGCAGAGGGTGCACTTTGCTGGGGCGGCCGTGAAGTGATACCTCACATCCAAGGTAAGAGAAACCCAAGTAAGATGGCAGGTGTTGTGAGAGGGCATCAGAGGGCAGACACACTAAAACCATAATTACAGAAAACTAGTCAATCTGATCACATGGACCACAGCCTTGTCTAACTCAATGAAACTAAGCCATGCTGTGTGGGGTCACCCAAGATGGGCGGGTGATGGTGGAGAGGTCTGACAGACTGTAGTCCACTGGAGAAGGGAATGGCAAACCACTTCAGTATTCTTGCCTTGAGAACCCCATGAACAGTATGAAAAGGCAAAATGACTGACAGGATACTGAAAGAGGAACTCCCCAGGTCGGTAGGTGTCCAGTATGCTACTGGAGATCACTGGAGAAATAACTCCAGAAAGAATGAAGGGATGGAGCCAAAGCAAAAACAATACCCAATTGTGGACGTGGCTGGTGATAGAAGCAAGGTCCGATGTTGTAAATAGCAATATTGCATAGGAAGCCTGGAATGTCAGGTCCATGAATCAAGGCAAATTGGAAGTGGTCAAACAGGAGATGGTAAGAGTGAACGTTGACATTCTAGGAATCAACAAACTAAAATGGACTGGAATGGGTGAATTTAACTCAGATGACCATTATATCTACTACTGTGGGCAGGAATCCCTTAGAAGAAATGGAGTAGCCGTCATGGTCAACAAAAGAGTCTGAAATGCAGTACTTGGATGCAATCTCAAAAATGACAGAATGATCTCTGTTCGTTTCCAAGACAAACCATTCAATATCACAGTAATCCAAGCCTATGCCCCAACCAGTAACACTGAAGAAGCTGAGGTTGAACGGTTCTATGAAGACCTACAAGACCTTTTAGAACTAACACCCAAAAAAGATGTCCTTTTCATTATAGGGGTCTGGAATGCAAAAGTAGGAAGTCAAGAAACACCTGGGGTAACAGGCAAATTTGGCCTTGGAATACGGAATGAAGCAGGGCAAAGGCTAATAGAGTTTTGCCAAGAGAATGCACTGGTCATAGAAAACACCCTCTTTCGACAACACAAGAGAAGACTCTACGCATGGACATCAACAGATGGTCAACACCGAAATCAGATTGATTATATTCCTTGCAACCAAAGATGGAGAAGCTCTATATAGCCAACAAAAACAAGACCGGGAGCTGACTGTGGCTAAGATCATGAACTCCTTATTGCCAAATTCAGACTTAAATTGAAGAAAGTAGGGAAGACCACTAGACCATTCAGGTATGACCTAAATCAAATCCCTTATGATTATATAGTGGAAATGAGAAATAGATTTAAGAGACTAGATCTGATAGAGTGCCTGATGAACTATGGACGGAAGTTCATGACATTGTACAGGAGACAGGGATCAAGACCATCCCCATGGAAAAGAAATGCAAAAAAGCAAAATGGCTGTCTGACGAGGCCTTACAAATAGCTGTGAAAAGAAGAGAGGCGAAAAGCAAAGGAGAAAAGGAAAGATATAAGCATCTGAATGCAGAGTTCCAAAGAATAGCAAAGAGAGATAAGAAAGCCTTCCTCAGCGATCAATGCAAAGAAATAGAGGAAAACAACAGAATGGAAAAGACTAGAGATCTCTTCAAGAAAATGAGAGATACCAAGGGAACATTTCATGCAAAGATGGGCTCGATAAAGGACAGAAATGGTATGGACCTAACAGAAGCAGAAGATATTAAGAAGAGGTGGCAAGAATACACAGGAGAACTGTACAAAAGAGATCTTCATGACCCAGATAATCATGATGGTGTGATCACTCACCTAGAGCCAGACATCCTGGAATGTGAAGTCAAGTGGGCCTTAGAAAGCATCACTACAAACAAAGCTAGTGGAGGTGATGGAATTCCAGTTGAGCTATTTCAAATCCTAAAAGATGATGCTGTGAAAGTGCTACACTCAATATGCCAGCAAATTTGGAAACCTCAGCAGCGGCCACAGGACTGGAAAAGGTCAGTTTTCATTCCAATCCCAAAGAAAGGCAATGCCAAAGAATGCTCAAACTACCGCACAATGATTTTGCACTCATCTCACATGCTAGTAAAGTAATGCTCAAAATTCTCCAAGCCAGGCTTCAGCAATACGTGAACTGTGAATTTCCAGATGTTCAAGCTGGTTTTAGAAAAGGCAGAGAAACCAGAGATCAAATTGCCAACATCCGCTGGATTATGGAAAAACCAAGAGAGTTCTAGAAAAACATCTATTTCTGCTTTATTGACCATGCCAAATCCTTTGACTGTGTGGATCACAATAAACTGTGGAAAATTCTGAAGGAGATGGGAATACCAGACCACCTAACTTGCCTCTTGAGAAACCTATATGCAGGTCAGGAAGCAACAGTTAGAACTGGACATGGAACAACAGACTGGCTCCAAATAGGAAAAGGAGTGCGTCAAGGCTGTATATTGTCACCCTGCTTATTTAACTTATATGCAGAGTACTTCATGAGAAATGCTAGGCTGGAAGAAGCACAAGCTGGAATCAAGATTGCCTGGAGAAATATCAATAACCTCAGATATGCAGATGACACCACCCTAATGGCAGAAAGTGAAGAGGAACTAAAAAGCCTCTTGATGAAAGTGCAAGAGGAGAATGAAAAAGTTGGCTTAAAGCTGAACATTCAGAAAACTAAGATCATGTCATCTGGTCCCATCACTTCATGGCAAATAGATGGGGAAACATTGTAAACAGTGTCAGACTTTATTTTGGGGGGCCCCAAAATCACTGCAGATGGTGACTGCAGCCATGAAACTAAAAGACGCTTACTCCTTGGAAGGAAAGTTATGACCACCTAGATAGCATATTCAAAAGCAGAGACATTACTTTGCCAACAAAGGTCTATCTAGTCAAGGCTATGGTTTTTTCAGTGGTCATGTATGGACATGAGAGTTGGATTGTGAAGAAAGCTGAGTGCCGAAGAATTGATGCTTTTGAACTGTGGTGTTGGAGAAGACTCTTGAGAGTCCCATGGACTGCAAGGAGATCCAACCAGTCCATCCTAAAGGAGATCAGTCCTGGGTATTCATCAGCAGGACTGATGTTGAAGCTGAAACTCCAATACTTTGGCCACCTCATGCAAAGAGTTGACTCATTGGAAAAGACTCTGATGCTGGGAGTGATTGGGGGCAGGAGGAGAAGGGGACGACAAAGGATGAGATGGCTGGATGGCATCATTGACTCGATGGACATGAGTTTGGGTGAACTCCGGGAGTTGGTGATGGACAGGGAGGCCTGATGTGCTGCGATTCATGGGGTTGCAAAGAGTTGGACACGACTGAGCGACTGAACTGAACTAAACTGATCCTTTAGATCCTTTATCACTCATTAGGAGTCTGGAAGAATCCAAGAGACCTGCTGCACAGTCCTTGAATCTAAATGAAATCCCCACCCAAAGTTGAATTCCCTCTAGGGCATGCTCGCCAAGGTCATGTCCTACTGGCGACAGGGAGTTGTCTGCCTTCCTGGGGCAGCTGACCCACCTGACTGTGAGAAGTTTGATTTAATATTGAGTTGAGATCTGTCTTCCTGTCAAAATCTTTTTCTTTCTCTATCCATCAAACAGGTTATCTAAGATCCTTATTGTTTGTTTTAGATACTGAGTATGTTCTGAATTAAAAACCTTAAAAAAAAATGCGCTTTGAGAGAGAGTATATCCCTGAGACAGAGGTTCTAAAGAACCATGTGCTCTTGTAGATTTAAAGTCAAACATTGGAATCATGACAAGTATTCCTGCAAAGGAGATTCTCCTTGCGGGTCATTTGATGTGCTCAGTGCTCAGTCATATGCGAAACTTGCAATCCCATGGACTGTAGCCTGCCAGGCTCCTCCTGTCCATGAGATTTCTCAGGCAAGAATACTGGAGTGGATTCTCATTTCCTTCTCCAGAGGATCTTCCTGACCCAGGGATTGAACTCGTGTCTCTTGCATCATTTGATATCCACAGATTAATCAGAGATTTGGGGAAGGGATGAAATTGTCATGGGTGCCTCCCCCTCTGGCTTGCGTGTTGAAAACAACAGAGTAGTTTTGCAAGGGGATGAAACTCCGCTAACCTCACCGCTGAGGACACATGTATCCAAAGGGAGCTGACCAGTGGTCACCCATCTTAGAAGTACGACAAGTTATACAGAGAGACAGCTAAAGGAGCAGCTACTCACTAACCATCCACTAGCAAGACGCCGGCATCAGTGGAAACCAGCAAGGCCTGGCCCCAGGGATCCGCACACACGGCCTCATGAGGGAAGTTACTGCAGAAACACTGTGGCTCCCAAGGCTGCGGGGCAACACAAGCACAGGAAGGTTAAGAGCACAGAGAGAGCACACCGGCCCATCAGGGGGAAATGCACACATACCACCCGAAACGGCAGCACAGATGCCCCAGACCCCGGGAGTTAGATGGGCTCTCACTCAGTCACCTTTCTTAAGAAAAAAAAGTCTTCTTCCAGAAATGTATGCATCAGGAGAAGGCTGAGTCACGTGTTTCTGGCACTTGTATTATAATGATGCCCTCAAGGGCTAGGGAAGCATCAGTAATGTTTTCTAAGCAAACGTTTCTTTTTAACACTTAGAAGTTGGACCAAATGGTGCCTATTCTTTTTTGGAGATTTCACAATAGTTCTTTATAAAAGGAAGTCCCACCCAACTCTCTAAAAAAGAAGTCAGATTCCTGTGCTGCTGATTCGGCAAAACTATTAAACCATACACAATGCAAGAGGTTGCTATCATCTTAACATGAAAAGGCTTATTGACCCACTTATGGCTATGAAATCTTCAAGAAAAAAATAATGTCTGTTCATAGGAATATGTCGAGGGCTCCGACGAAACCTACTAGTGTTCCCCCACTTGATATGTTCACATCATAGAGCCTTGGTTTCATTCCATGTTGATCGAGCAAGAATAAATAGTCGGCACTGCCTTACTGCTCCCTTGGAGCTGTGGCTGATGCCTGGAACCATTAACTCCCTCCAAAGCATGTGGCTTGGCCTCAAAGGACAAGGACGTCTGTAGAGATTCTCAGGGATGAGTTGAAGTCCTACATCTTCACTTTTACCTGATGCTGTACAAGAGCCTGTGTGCACATGTAAGGTGTGTACATAGGTGTGTTTGTAAGTTCTAAGTGAGCACATGCTGGCACACTCAAAGTAGGAGTGATGGCTCTGAGGTCACCTGCCAGGGTGCTGTTTGGGATGAGGGTAAACGCTGTGTGAATTATTCCTGTCTTGGAAAATCATGCTATACCTTTATGAAACCCACCAGCCTCAAAATGAGTGACCTCATTGCTGAGATAAGGCTCGGGCTGTTGTGAAAGGATCACACAAAGGACGTGAAGATATTTTATAAACTGAAAGAGGGCTGCCCAAGTGCAGGTCATTACTTGGAATGGCATTTCCCTAAGAACTTTTTAAGAAAGTTGGTGCTGCTGCTGAGTTGCTTCAGTCGTGTCCAACTCTGTGCGACCCCATAGACGGCAGCCCACCAGTCTCCCCCGTCCCTAGGATTTTCCAGGCAAGAATACTGGAGTGGGTTGCCATTTTCTTTTCCAATGCATGAAAGTGAAAAGTGAAAGTGAAGTTGCTCAGTTGTGTCTGACTCCTAGTGACCCCATGGACTGCAGCCCACCAGGCTCCTCCATCCATGGGATCTTCCAGGCAAGAGTACAGGAGTGGGTTGCCATTGCCTTCTCTGTTAATAAAGTAACTAAATCTTATTGGAATGTGCTGTCTATGAAGTCCTTGACAACACTACAAATTCTACTATTCAAATGAATAAGCAGATATTGGGAATTTTGGCAACCTTTGGAAAAGATACTTTGCCGTCGGTCTTGTCTTAAATTGGCTGTGGGTTTTCAGCACCAGTTGTATTTTGAGTGCATCATTTTCTTGAAACCAGACTTTGAACAGTGTAGGTTCTACAGTTCAGATATAGATCATCTATACCTTTAGGGCGAAAGTAGATATATTCATAATTCTTTTGCTTTTACAATGGCCACTTCTCCAGTGATACACTGTCTGTGGGGTTGTTCCATTTTATTATCTTTTACATATTCTGAACATAGATATAATGAAGCATGTAGGGTAAGACTTTACAATACAAAATAATGCAAACAATAAGCTCATACTGTGATTTGTTTTTATGTTTTCTCGTCTATGCTTGATGACCACCTAGTTCTTTTTCCATGGGAAGTAGAAATGAGTAGATACTCAGGCCATGAATGAGTTGTAGAGGAGGCAGTGATTGCTCAGCTGTGGTCCTCTGACCAACAGCATCAGCATCAACTTGGGAGAAATGCAAATTCTCAGGCCCACTCAGACCTACAGATTCAGAGGTTCTAGGGGGTGATTCCAACCCACACTGAAGCTTCAGAAATACTGCCCTAGAGCCTTGCTGTTGAGTGTGTCCATGGTCAGCAGCACAGGCACCACGTGAGAGCTTGTTGTAAATATAGGATCATGGCCCGGCTACAGAGCTGTTGATGAGAACCTGCATTTGGTCAGGATGTCCCAGCCGTCTGTATACACACAAGGCTTGAGGCGCACTGCTGAGCTCAGTCTGCCTGTCCAGGCCCGGTCCAGCAGCTCTGCCTCTTTAAGCAAAGGTGCAGGCACACCATGGAAGCCAGGAGGCTCTCACAAAATGCTGCCCAACCTTACCTGGGGCTTCGTCTGCAGACTCTGCCACAGACAAGCTCTTCTTCCTCTTGCCCCACAAAGCTCTTTCTAAGAATCTCAATAACTTCCCTAAAGACACAGGACATTCACAGTTGAACATGAAAGCATCAACAACTCACCTCTTTTTTACAGATCCCCGATGCCACCAAGCTTGATGGAGCGTCCCCTCTCACGATGGATTTCAGCTTTAGTGCCTTACAGAACAGAGATCTTTTTCAGTTTATCAGGCAGTAAAAGCATAAGAATCCACAGTTATGACTTGAAAAAAACTTTTAAAAATGAAACAGGAGTAATTTCAGGCTTGTTTCAGGTTCCCACGCTGCCCTATCACTGAAGATAAGGAAAGGAGTCAGCTGGATCTAATGACGTCAAATGCATTCTGTCATTTCAACTGATCAATATATCAGTACAGGGATTTCCAAACCACCAGTGCTGAAAAAAATCCCCAGGTCCTTCCTCAAACTTGATAAATCAGATTTCTGAAAGTAGAGTTGGGGTGCTATCTTTGAACATGGACCGAAGTTGGAGGCCCTGGTGACAGGGCTCCTGCTTTAGGAAAAGGTTATCTTTGCTGCTAAGCTTTCGTGACTGCCTTGCTGATTAGCTTCCACTTTCAGGTCAGAATCTTGTCTGCAGCAGACAGCTCTTCTCCTCCCTCTTGTGACATGGGACCAATGCAGAAGGCTGTGTCACCTCCAGAACCAAGAAACACTAATGTCACGGAGAAGCCAGGCAGAGAGGGTATGGCTTCCTCCAAAACCTGGAATAGGGTGATGCCCGGGAGCCACCTCCCTGTGATGACTGCTTTCAAGCGGTAGAGGGGAAATCGGGGTCTCCTGTGAGGACAGCTCCCTCCGTGCTGACTCCTGCCAGGGGGCAGTTCAAGGTGCTTTCCCTAAATTGGCTCTCTACTCTTTAGAAGATCCCCAGGAGTCAAGCAAATGGTATGTGCTCCCTTGACAAGAGGGAGCAGGGACTGAGCCCTGTGGCCTCTTGCTCCCAGCCAGCATCACCCCTCCTCATATAAACAACAAGGTCCTACTGCACAGCACAGGGAACTATATTCAATAGCTTGTGTTGAACCAGAATGGAAAAGAATATGAACAAGAATATAAATATGTATAACTGAATCACTTTGCTGTACAGCAGAAATTAACACATTGAAAATCAATTATACTTCAATAAAATTAAAAAAAAAAATCTTCCTTATGGTTCCACAATGATCCTAAGAGAAGTGACAGAACTCCTCCAGGAGTGGGCAAACATAATGTTCTTCGCAGAAGGGCCAGCTGATTTGGATGGACTCACAACTCTGTGTCTTGCACAACAGGTGTCAGAAGAAAACCCACCTGTCCTATTCTAACAAACTCTGCCTGGCGGGCCTCCTCTTTCTTCCTCGCTGACTTGGGCGATTCCGGTAAGACATCACTGAAAGATCGTCTATTAAGCATGTTCTGAAAAAGAAAGACAAGTTATGAATTCCAAAGACGGTTATCAAATCTCATTTTTGCCTTCTCTTACTCCACAAACCTATTTGTCCAAATAGTCCTACTTCTGCCGCCTCTATTCATTCACTCAATAAGCATCTGTGGAGCATTGCTCAAGTGTCTGCCCAGGTCTGTGTGAGCCGTGAGGGATTAAGGAGACAACAGGGGGAGAGCCAGCCCCGGGAAGAGCTGAGAGCAGGGACTCAGAAAGCAAGCAAACCAGCAGCTCCACTTACTAACCGCCTCCCAGAGTGATCAGCCACTATGCTGCACAGCTCCAAGGATGCCGTTCTCAGAGAGGGCACCCCCGGAACATGACATACTCAATTCCGTGTAAACAGGGCCCCCGGACTTGTCAACTCTGTGGCCTTCTGGGTAATTCTGGGCAAGGATGTTAATTTCTGAGTCTCAGTGTCTTTGTGCGGCTAATACCTGTCTCTGAGGTGTGTTACAAGGACTAAGGGAGGAAATGCATGGGAGGTGCTTGAGCACACACTCAGTAAATGTCAGTTTTCCTCCAGACAGCAGTCAGAGAACTGGGTACATGCTTGCAGTTAGCACGTAGTGGCTGAGCACCTATGCTCTGCTGGATCTGGGCAATGTGGTGGACACAATCTCAGTCCTCATGCAGCAGAGTCTATAGGAAAGATAGATTAAGTAACTGACTACATGACTGGCACATGGATAATTTCCATGAAGGGGAGATACATAAAGCATCTGGAGGCATTAAACGGGGGCACTAGGCTTCAGCTGGGGGCTGGGGAAGGCCTGATAAGGCAGTGATGCTTCAGCTGAGACCTGCAAAGACATCACATACTCCTCTTGGTACCCTTTCTTCATTGGAAGGACTGATGCTGAAACTCTAATACTTTGGCCACCTGATTTGAAAAACCAACTCATTGAAAAAGACCCTGATGCTGGGAAAGGCTGAGGGCAGGAGGAGAAGGGGGCGACAGAGGATGAGATGGTTGGATGGCATCACCGACTCAATGGACATGAGTTTGAGCAAACTCCGGGAGATAATGAAGGACAGGAGAGCCTGGCATGCTGCAGTCTATAGGGTTGCAGAGAGTGGGAGATGACTTAGTGACTGAACAACAATAACTCTCTCTTCATCCTTCCTTGACTTTAAGGAAATAAGGAAATGGGCAGATTGCCAATTATGGCTGGCTATTTAGGGCCCTGGGGTTGGTCTGACCCAAGCCCTGCAAGTAGCTGGGTGCGGAGACCAGCTGGAAATCAAGGGCACCTATAAGATGGCGGTGGTCACTGTGCTGAAGGGAAAGGGTCATACAGGCACCAGTTTGTTCTGATGTTCTTCGTCTCCCCAGGGTGGGGGTGGGGGGCACTTGAGAGCAGACACTGCAGTTATGTTCACATTCAGCAGCAACTTCTGTTGCTAGAGTTTGTGGCCGCACTGATTCTAGGGGAGTGTTCCCACTTGTTTTGTGTTCTTTGTTAGATGTGAGAAATGCTTCTAAACAACGATGATTTCATTCTGCATTAACACTTGTTAGCCACCTTGACACACGGCGATCTTGTAGAATATGGAGACCTCCAAAGAATGTGGGGCCCTCGAGGTGCTGGGCTCCTCAAGGGAGGTGCTGGGCTCCTCAAGGGAGGTGCTGGGTCTCATTAGTGTGGTTACACCTTCAGCCTAGGAAGTGTCTGGCGCAAAGTGGATTTTCAGTAAATGCACAGGAATATTTCAGTGCCTAAATATGGTACTCACCAATAAATCTCCAGAAAACCTTAAGAGAGCGTAGTCTCTCTCCCAAATCCCTATTGGGCCTGTCCATCAGTTCCACAGCACAGGTAACGCTGAGCGGTACCCCTGGTGTCAGCCACCCCAAAGCACTCCACTGCTCCAAGGACTGTTGACTGCCACTCATGCCCCAGCCTGCATGGCGACTTCCACAAGCTTGTTTATGAAAATCGCAGTCTTGTATATGGACATTAAACATTCCCTCTTCCCGCGGTATCCATGAGAGAACCCCAGCCCCTGGTGGCCACGGTCCAGTGTTGACAGCAAGGATCAGGAGACTTTACACTCTTCTAACCAGGACTCATCACAAGGACTTGTGTTCTCAATTCAGACCCCGTGGGAAAGAAAGAAGACAACGGACCCAGGGTTACCTTGTGCACATCTGGCATCAAATCCTGGTATAAAGATCGAATCAACATATCCAGAGTTCGTCGACGTTTCTGGGCAAATGTTGGGGTTTCCAAAGTGGCTTTTTCACCGTTAATTACTAAAATAAATCAAGTTTCAAAGGGAATTACAAATGTTAGGTTATTGAAGAATGTCCTTCTCAAGGAAACTTCTCACAGTAAATCCCACCCATTTCCTAATGCTGTTATTACCCTTTCATGGAAGAATCCTTAAAAACTTGCTAAATTTATCTGTACAAAGCTGTACTTCATAGGTATATCTATCTTGCCTTTCCTGTTGGATTACAAGATTCCTGAGCAGAGGGTATAACTAATTATTTGAAGACCTAACACGCACCCAAACCTGCCCTCATCCACCATTCCACCCACCTACTCACCCATCCACTAATATATCCATCCATTAATCCAGCTACCCACCCATCCACCCATCCATCCAACACATAGGCCAAACCATAGGATGCCATTCAATGGGATTAAATATATATTTGCTGGATTTTGTTAGAAAAAATAACACCACCATTGCCCAAGCAGAGTACTGGAATTCTTAGCCCAGTGAAAGTTTCTTCTGGAAGAAAAAGCTGGTGGTTTAGTGGACTACAGACACTGAGAGTCAATGAAGTGGAGTGTCCAGTAACACATTAGAGCACAGAATAGAAAGTGTGCAGTAGTTAGGAGCTTGTGGCTGAGGCAGTTATGGGTTTGAATCCAAGCTGTGCTGCTATCTGGGCAATCTTAAGCAAATTATTTAGATCCTTGGGCCTCAATTTTCTATTATGTAAAGTGAATATAACCACATTTCCTTATGGGGTTGTAAGAACGTGGTACAACACATAAAAGAGCACACAGCTAGGCCTATTGAACTGAACAAATATTAGTTATTTGTTGGCTAGGATGCTAGGTATCGATGAGAACCCAGGAGAGACCTCCAAAACACCATCAGAAAACTAAATACGTTTCTCCTGAAAAATTAACAGAACATGGAATGCAATCAGTGCTTAAACAATGATATCTTCTTTATGGTATCTTGCAAGAATTAGAAGAAATGTATTTTGATGTAGAACGAGGTACAAAAACATTTCAAGATAGAAACTTACATTTCACTAGCAAAAAGTCCCTGAATTCCTGGTGGTCTGTAAACACTGGTGGGGATGGCAAGGGTGGGCCAAAGAGTGGTACGCTTTCCTCTGAAAATATTTTCAGCCTGTGTAGAGAACATTGTAGAGTTAGTTGGTTTTTCTTAAAAGATCATCAACATCTAGATCTTAAATTTCTCCAGTTGCCTATGTGATGTCTTAGGAATACTTCCACAGGAGGAAAGCGTTCTCTGTCCTTCCAGAACCTCAGCCACCATGCAGCAATCCTATCTGCTTTAGGGCAAAGATCAGGTCTTCCTGGATCCTTCATGGTCCAACCCACCAAGCGGCGGGCAAGGTCACCCACCGCAGTAATGACAGCAAAGACCACCACTTGCACCCACTGCACAACAGGGAGCATACCTGGCATTTTAAGACAGAGTATCAGCTGATTCTCAGCAGCCTGACAAAGTAGAGCCGTTACCTTCCTTCCACAGACAAGCCTGAGGCTCGAAGAAGATAAACACTTTTCCCCTAAAGTTTCAAATTTAGTGAGTGGCAAGAGCTGGGATTCCAACCCAGGTCTATTTGCCTCACAGTCCATCCTCTTTTCACAACATCATGATAGCTTTTAACAGATTAATTTTTGAGAACAAAAGGATAAACAGGCAAGGATGTAGCCTAGGAAGGAGGGTGCTCTGGGCAAGATCAAACATATCACATTTGTGCCCTCTGTGGAGCACAACCACATTCCAAACTATCCCTGACCCTCGGGTCTACTGCACAGAGCAACACTATATGAAACAGGGGACTTCCCTGGTGATCCAGCGGCTAAGACTTAACGCTCCCAGTGCAGGGGGTCCAGGTTGGTCAGGGTGCTAGATCCCACATGCTGCAACTAAAGATCCTGAGTGCTGCAACTAACAGCCAGCACAGCCAAATAAAAAAACCCAAATCAAAACAAAACGCTATACGAGACAAGCTTTTCCTGAAGACACAGTCTTTCAAGTCAATCAAGAAATAGGTAATGAATCAAGAGTCTCATAAAATGAATGCCAAATTAACATGTAAACATGGGGATTAGAACAAGCCATCAAGATAAAGTTGTTACCAACCTGTAATTGTCCTTTTGCTGATCATACCTCACTAAGGCAAAAATATCTGTGGTGATGGTTAAGGAAATAAATTAAGGACCTGATGTGCACAGTCAAAAGCTTGTGTTTGGTAAACTCTGGGTACAGGATCATCTTGGACCTGCTCTCCTGGGGTCAGGACACCTGTCACCCTTAGGTTGAGATGGAACTTTGTCTTCTGTAAAAGAGACAGCCAGGGGAGACAGGTCTGACCTCTGCGTGCTCGTCCTTTTGGGAAAGGGCTTCACCTCCAAATCTGTCAGAAAAGCAATATAAATAATGCTATGAAACCACTACAACAAAGCAAAACCAGAACAAAAAGATCAGTTCCCTTGCCTGGAAATATATACAAGATCCCCAATGAAATTAACCAGATATGTCATCTCATACATTTTGAAAGGAAAAGCAGTTTAAATGTGTCCACTGTATACTTTCCCTCTCTCTCCTTCCGGCTTTTAGTAGACAAAACAAACCCAAACAAACCAGTGTAGCTGGTGGCAGTCTCTAGGCAGAATCTACTCTGCTCGTGTTGGGCACGTTGAGTCTAAAATAGTACCACCTCCACCAGCTTTTTTTTTTCTTCTCCCATTCCTTCTCCTCCCCCAGCATCTCCCAGCCCTAGCTTCTCTTAGCTAGGGTTGAAATACCATCCTCTTCAATTCCTCAGAGTGCTCCCACTCTTAGATTTGTCCCTTTGGAGAAACAAACGAGCCCAGTGCCAAATCTTAAACTTATAATGAAAGGAAATTCTAAAAATAATGATGATCTCTCTGTTACTCTGAGTCACCTCCCTCTCCCTCCTGGAATTTTCTTTCTGTTCTGTAAGAAGAACCGCTGCAGGAAGGGAGAAATATTAGTCCTCCATCCCAGTGACCAGGATAAGATATCACTTATTATTAATGTGTATGTGCATACCTGCTTGATTCCCTGTCCTCATGGCAATTTTCAGCTTTTAAAAACTTACATACTGGGACTTCCCTGGTGGTCCAGTGGCTAAGACTCTGTGCTTGCAGCGCAAGCGGTTTGGGTTCAATCCTTGGTCAGGGAACTAGGTCCCGCATGCCGCAACAAGGATCAAAGATCTCGAGTTCCACAACTAAGACCCAGTGCAGCCAAATAAATAAATGTGCTCAGTTGCTTCTGTCATGTCTGACTCTGCGATCTCATGGATTGTAGCCCGCCAGGTACCTCTGTCAATGGGATTATCTTGGCAAGAATACTGGAGTGGGTTGCCAGTTTCTCCTCCAAGGGATCTTCCTGACCCAGGGATCAAACCTGTGTCTCCTTCAGCTCCTGTATTGGCAGGTGGATTCTTTATCTCTGAGCCACCTGGGAAGCCCCCAGATAAATAATTTAAAGAAAAACTTACATTCTGTAATGTTAGGACATAAGCAAACGAGCTAGAGGATACAGAGCAATCTACTTGTAGGTGCCGTGAGTCACAGTGGTCCTAGCTCCCAGCATCCTTACTGGGGTCTCCAGGGAACATGAATAACTAGACCAGAATTTATTCTGAAAAATGCCTGTTAGTTGTCTTTTACTTATTATGGGAAACCTGCAGGTACTGCTGCTTGCCTTTGACTTATTATGGGTGGCATGACAGCTGGGCCTCACTGTCGTGGCCAGTGGCCCAGGACAATGGGGCCATGATTGGGGATGTGTCAGGCTGGCCACGCTCATGCCCCAGGCCTGTCTGAGTGCACTTCTCAGATGTCAAGAGATGGTAATGCAGCAGCCATTCCCAGGACTTAGAATCAACAAAGACACATTATTTTGGCTTTTTATCTCAGCTTGCAAGTTTTTTATACCTAAAGCAAATTTCTCAGAGGATTCACTACCTATAATTCTTCTAATTCCCTTATTATCAGCGGAGGGTAGGAAGTTCCCCTCATTTCATAGACACTTGAGGAAAGGGAAGACAGTTCTGAAGTGAAGAATTCTCTGAGAATAAATAAGTCCATTCATCACTGCAGTGGACAGAGAGAGTGGCTCTTAGGGTCTAGCAACCAAAACAATCAGCACGTGCCAGTCCACTGTAACTTGAGGGTCATTTTAGGTCCAGCGAGGCTAACCCTTGGGAGGGTTCACACAGGCCCAGGATACGTGTAAAGTGGGAGCGGATCATGGAAGGCTTGAAGGCAGGAGAAGGTTCCTCCCCTTCCTGGAACACTATGGTGACGATGTCGTTTCCAATGTGGCGCTTCCTTTCCACCTGGATGTAAATGAACAGCATCACTGAGAAGGCCGCTCACACACGGCACGTTCCCAGGGTTAATGCACTAATGCAGCAAAACAAACTCCAATGCTCACAGAGCCCTGAGCGTCAGTATCTTTGACTCCTTGCCTCCCAACTTCTCCAGCCCATCTCCTGGCTCATCTGGCAGTCTCCTTCACTCCTCTTCCAACTCAGGCCTGCATTTAATCTTCACTGTCCTCCCCCAGGAGCCTCCAAGGAGTCTCCTTGCCTCTATTCTCTCCCACTTTACTGCTCTGATCAGGTTCACTTTCACTCCTGCTTCATCTCCTTGGCCTGGAGTTCAAGGTCCCTGGACCAGAGGCATTGCCCCAGAATTCCCTGGGGACTGGCTCAAATATGCATATTTTAAAATATAAACGAATGCCTTCACTCGTTCTGAAGCATATACTTGATGAGAGTAGTGGCCCTATCTAATCTGACCCCAGCTGACCTTTCCAAAATGATCTTCTAGACCTAGGGCCAATAAATCTTTTTAAAAAAATTAATTTATTTTTTAATTGAAGGATAATTGCTTTACAGAATTTTGCTGTTTTCTGTCAAACCTCAACATGAAGCAGCCATAGGTATACCTATATACCCTCCCTTTTGAACCTCTCTCCCATCTCCCTCCCTATCCTACCCCTCTAGGTTGATACAGAGCCCCTGTTTGAGTTTCCTGAGATATACAGCAAATTCCCATGGCTATCTATTTTACATATGGTAATGTAAGTTTCCATGTTACTCTTTCCATACATGTTACTCTCTCCTCCTCTCTCCCCATGCCCATAAGTCTATTCTTTATGTCTGTTTCTCCATTGCTGCCCTGTAAATAAATTCTTCAGTACCATTTTTCTAGATTCTGTATACATACGTTAGACTACGGTATTTATCTTTCTCTTTCTGACTTACTTCACTCTGTATAATAGGTTCTAGGTTCATCCACCTCATTAGAACTGTCTCAAACGCATTCCTTATTATGGCTGAGTAATATTCCATTGCATATATGTCAGTAAATCTTTTCTGTGAAGGCCCAGACTCTTGACAGTCCCTTGTACGGCAAGGAGATCCAACCACTCAATCCTAAAGGAAATCAACCCTGAATATTCATTGGAAGGACTGATGCTAAAGTTCCAATACTTTGGCCACCTGATGCAAAGAGCCGACTCGTTGGAAAAGACCCTGATGCTGGGAAAGATTGAGGACAGGAGGATAAGGGGTGACAGAGGAAGAGATGGTATGGATGGCATCACTGACTCGATGGACATGAGTCTGAGTAAACTCCGGGAGTTGGCGATAGACAGGGAAGCCGGCATGCTGCAGTCCATGGGGTCGGGAAGAGCTGGACACGACTGAGCGACTGAACTGAACTGAACTGAGCAACTGAATGATAACAATGAAGGTCCAGATAGTAAGTATTTTGGGGTTTGCAGATCATACTCTTTACAACCATGCAGCTTTGCTGTTGTGGCACAAAAGCAGCTGTAGACAATTCATAAATCAATGGGCAAGACTGTTTTCCAATAACATTTTATTTAACAAACCACGCAGTCTACTGGATCTGGTCCATGGGCCATAGTTTGCCAAGCCCTGTCCAAGACCTTTGCATAACTGGCCAAGGAGAATGATTCACTTTTCTCCATGGGTCCCTCATGTGTGCCCTATTTTACACTGTAAGCTCCTGAGAACAGGATTTCTACCTGACTCATATTAGATATTACTCTCATTTTGCAAGTGACAAAACTAAGGATTAGAGATGCTCTGATAATTTTACTTCAGTTCAATTCAAGAAGATTTTTGGCAATTACTTCTTAGATATGACACTAAAGGCATAGCCAATGAAAGAAAAAATACATAAATTTGACTATGTTAAAATTTAAAACTTCTGTTTACATTAAAGGATACTATCAACAAAGTAAAAAGGCAGCCCAAAGAATGGGAGAAATATTTACAAGTCATATATTCAGTCATATATAAAGAACTCCTACAACTCAACAACAAAAACCCCAAATAATGTGATTAAAATATAAGTACAGGACTTGAATACACAATGCTTTAAAGAAAATATACAGATGGATAATAAACACAAAAGATGCTCAATATCACTAATGATTAGAGAAATGCAAGTAAAAAGCACAATGAGATATCAACTCACACCCATCAGAATAGCTATTTTAAAACAACTCAAATAACAAGCGTTGTTACAAATGTGGAGAAATTGGAGCTCATGCATTGCTGGGTGGTGGGAATGTAAAACAGAGCCACTGCTGGGAAAAATATTCAAAAAATTAAACACAGAACTACCACATGATCCAGCAATTCCAGTTTTGGGTATATTCTCCCAAAATTGAAAGCAGAAACTCAAGCAAATATTCGTACACCAATGCTCTTAGCAGCTGTATTGATAATAGCTGAAAGGTGGAAATGACTCAAGCATCTACCAATGATGAATGGATAAAGAAAATGTGGTATAAAAATGTGGAATACCACTCAGCCTTAAACACGAAAGAAATTCTGACACATGGTACAATATGAACGACCCCTGAGGACACTGTGATAGCGAAATAAGCCAGACAAATAGGAAAGATGTATGATTCCACTTACATGAGATTCCTAGAATGATCAAATTCATAAAGACAGAGAGGAGTGCGGTGGTTGCCAGGGGCTGGGGGAGGGAGGAATGTGGATTTACTGATTAATGGGTACCGGCTTTCGGTTTGAGAAGATGATGAAGTTCTGAAGATGGACCGTGGTGATGACTGCACAACAATGCACTTAATGGAATTAATGCCATTGAACTATCAATTCAGAAGTGGTTAAAATTGTAAACTTTATGTTAAAATGAAAATAAATAAGTGCTGATCCATCAATTGATGAATGGATAAACAAAATGTATCTATAAAATAGGAAATTATTCTGCAATAAAAAGGGATGAAATACAGCTACAGGCTACAACATGGACAAACCTTGAAAACATGCCAAGTGCAAGAAGCTAGTTACAAAAGACCACATACGACCTGATTCCATTTATACAAAGTATCCAGAATAGGCAAATTGAAAGAAAAAGCAGGTTGCTAGTTACCAGAGGCTATGCAGGGGGGAGTGGGAAATGATGGCAAAGCCATGAGAGATTTCTCTTCGGGGTAATGAAATACTCTAAAATTGACTGTGGTTGAATAGTTGAATAACCATGTGAACATACTTAAGTGGGTAAAGTGAATGGAATATGAAATATGTCTCAAAAAAGCTTTTATATATATATTTAAAAGTAATTATTTAGCTTCTACTCTATACCAGGAACAAAACAGACAAAATTCCTGCCTTCATGGGACATATACTCTAGCAGTAGGCACAGAAATTACATAGTAAACGTAAACAAGTGTTCTAAATAATATGCGTAATGTTAGGTGACAATGTGTGCCATGGAGGAACAGGAGCCGTGCAGGGGCCTGGGGGCGCTGGGGTTGGGTGGGTTGTGGCTTTAATTCAGTCATGGGGTCATTTTAGCAGCTGGCACTTGGGTGGATCTGAGAGTGGTGAGTGAGTCAGCCAGAGGATACCAGGTAGGAGAGAGTTCTGGGCAGAAGGAAGGGCAACTTAAAGCCATGACGTGGAGCAGTATCTGGTGACTTGGGACAGGAAAAGAAGACGATGTGACTGGAAGGGAGGAAACCAGAAGAGCAGTGGGTGAGGGGACCAGAGAGGTATGGAGGTCACTAGGGGCCTTCAGCCACTCTAAGGATCTGGCTTTGACTCTGAGTGAAGAGGAAGGCACTAGGGGTTTGGGAAGAGGCAGACATGCATTTTTAAGGATCACTCTGGCCAGTGGATTGAGAAACACTGTCAGGGCACCAGGGAGGCTGGAGAGGAATTTATTCAGCATGGTAACTGAAGTGTGACAAAAGCTCAGGTGTCACCTGAAGGTCGAGCCCACAGGATTTCCTGACAAACTGAATATGGGATGAGAAGGAAAGACAGGAATCAAGAATGATTCTAAGGTCATTTTGCCCCAGACACTGGAACAGCAGAAGAGCCATCATCAGAGATAAGAAAGACTTTGGGAGGAAGAGGTCTGGAGGAGAGTAGGGAATTCAGCTTTGGACAGACTGGGTGTGAGACGCTGAGCCCAGGGGAGGTGTCAAGAAGGCTGCATATTTGGTCTGGAGTTCCCCCTAGGCTGGCTGGAGATGTAAGTTTGGGTGTCTGTGGCATGGGCTGGGATATAAATGGGTTTGTGAGTGTAGAAAGAGAAGAGAAAGGAGCTAAGAACTGAGCCCTGGGGCTGTCATCAAACACAATGAGTCCAGGATCTCAGAGCCACCTTGAGGCAGAGCTGGGCTGGGCCCAGGGCTGACACAAAGCCTGTGCTTTTATCTGGTCCTGAAAGCTACAGTCAGGTTCTGGAGCACTGGGAGACTGGGTGTTAGGGGCAAGGACACCACAGATGTTAGGGAGAAGATAAGCCCCAGAAAGACAAATATCAATACCCCTTTCCTTGCCCCCACTGTGGTTTACTTCGGTGATAGAAGATAGAGATGAAGGAGTTATTGTAAAGCCAAAATCTACAAAATCTTTGTGAAAGTTTGTTTCTTTACATCAGATTTGGGATGTGGCTCAGACTGTTCCACTAGTGTTTTAGATGTTAGGAGATCAAAGAGCCACCGATCTTATGAATCACCAAGATTTTCTGACTGTTACCTTAGGCCCCAAAGAGACCATGGCAGGTACAGAGAGAGGCTTGTGGTTACTGGTCCTTCTCTGCACCAAGAAGGTTCACTGTCATTCTGCACTTCTTTGGCTCTCTTCCCCACTGCTTTATCTTTCTGGTAATAGAGACAAGTTTCATAGTTGTGATTTTCTTCACATCTACTGATGCTGGGCAAGTGGAAGGCCCAAGCACTACCCACAGATCCAGCCAAGATGTTGAACACATCAATTCATCTGGGAACATTTCAGTGCTCCTGGTGAGCCTGTTTTCTCTTAATATGCTAACAGCCCCTTTCAAAAAGATAAGGTTAAAGTCTGGAGTTGGGCAAAGGTTGAACTGTCGCATTCATTCCTCCTGTCTCCGGCTAATGCCATCATTTGTCACAGGACAGAGGCTATTTTGGTGAATGTACGGGGCTGAAAAGGTCAGGGTTGGGGGAGGAGGAGGGTTATGAAATATTTCAGTGGAATTGTTTCCCTATCATTGTTGAGATGTAAGAGGTCAACATAATTCACGGTGTGTGGGAGGGTCAGCTTGATCTCTCTTCTCCATGTGAACCCAGGATCCTAAGAGCTTCAGCTCCTGAGAGGTGGAGCCTAGTAGTGATAATATAGGTCACCTCAGCCACACAAGGGAAGAAAGGAACTCTTAGACACTTAAGCAAGCTTACTGGGCCGAGGCACTTCCTGCTTATGCCTGTCCCTTACCAGCTAGCCTTCTAACATCAGAGCAAGCTTAAATTCTCCAGAGGGTCTCTACTGCCTGTAAGACAATCCACCAGCTCCTTATTCCAGGCCCCAAACCATCAAACAGAACTAGCTCTTCCTGAGCCCACCACCTGCATGTCCCCAAAGCATCGCTATGTCTCATCATCATAACATCACTTTTTAGCCCAACGATCGGCTTTGTGTCTTTCTCCTACTGGAGTCTCATTGAAATAAGGATTATAAGTGTTTAGAAAAAAGCCCTTTTAGCCCTCACATACTGGCTCTAGGTTCACATTTCTCACAAATCTTTGCTGAACAACTGTTGATTTATGTTTGTGATATTTACTTACACAGATGCCTTCAATGTGTAAAAAAGGGATAAGAATCTCATACAAAGGTAAATGGAACCCCCCAAATCCTTAATAAACCAGCACCATGTATCTTTGTTATATCTAGATTTCATCAAATGGGCAAGTTTTCTCTTGGAAACGGCTAATCTCTGCAGTGGGCAGAGTGTTCTTAAGTAGTTTTTTCCGCAATGGGGCACAGGCCATTGGGGAAATGGTCAGTGTTAACCTCCTGCATTAACCTGAAAAAATCCTTGCAATCATTTTGACAAGACACAGGCACGTGGAGAGAAGTCACAGGATGTGTATATGCAAAACCGTCTGTCAGGGGTCTAGAAAGCCACACTCACACACAGGCACACACACACATGGTCACACAGACACACAGGTACATGACTGTCTGAGCCTTTATCTCCTGAAGGGGCCAGCACCAGTGAGGGTAGTTCTTCCTAAGCCTTGATGAAACTGCAAGCAAACAGACTGGAAACAACATCCCCAAACTGGTCCTGAAATTCGGCTCGTGTATGAACATCCACAGTCTCTGGTTCTATAAAGTCAGCAATGTGCTCTCCACACTGAGGTCACCGCTGGGTGTTCTGCGTGTTCACACGTACCTGCTGTTTGTTTTCTTTGGAATACGGCAACATGGTAGAAACATGAAACATGATCTCATGCCCTTGGTAGATGGTATAAACAGAATGAATCCCTGTGGTGTCATCTGTAAAATACAATACGCATTTAGTGGGCACAGGGAATTCTGAGGCCATAAGGAAACAGTCTTTATTTGCAGGCTAGAGGAATACAGCACAGTTAGCACATTCCAAAGATCCTATGATCATCCACCTGAGTGGAGGCAACAGTACGGATCCCTCTCCAGCTGAGGCAAGGCTACTGCCCACATGGGGGCCTCTTCATCCCCCTCTAAGCTCTCTTGCTGTCTCATTCATGCCTTGCTTAGCGCAGAAGAGATCATGAGAAGTCTGAGCCCCAAAGGACAGCATGTTACAACTCCTTGCCTTCTAGTTACTACTGGTGTCTAGGCCAAAGTGAACACAAGATGACATACAAGTAATTATCATGTCCATAAAACAAAAGGAGCTATATCCCTGGCAGCATTGTATAGTGACTAATAGCACGGGGTTTGGAGTTGGGCAGACTCAGATTCGAGTTCTCATTAGCTATGTTCCTTCTGACACATTACCTCACCTTTCTCTGAGCCTCAGTTTCTTAAAATTTGCAAATAGAGATAAAAGTAGTATCTAACTTCTAAGGGTGTCTATCAGATTATCCCAGGAAAGGGAAATGAGGCTGATGGACTCCAGGAGTGACCATGGGCACACAGAGCTTGTTGGGGGAGTCATGGGGATGGGAAGCTGGGCCTGACCACTGGGCCTGAATACTTTGTCCCAGCATCCACCAGTTAAGGTACTCTCAGGACAGCCCTCACAAACTGCCTGACCTTCCCGTATTCAGAATCTGTGAAGTGACTTCAGCATGGGCTGGTGGAGAGATGAGGCCCCCAGAGGCTCAGGATACCTGATTTGAAGTTTATCAAATTTAGGCCAGTCAGCTTCACATCACCTGCCTGGCTTACCTCCAGGACTGGCTGTGAAGAGCAGATAAAATGACAGAAGTGCAAGCACAAGAAAAAACCCAGAAATGCTGTACAGTTAGAAGACAGCATACTCCACCCTGGCTATAAATTCAAATTCAGATGAGGCTGGCAAACGAAACTTCTACAAAACACAGCAGAATGGAGGAGGAGGCAAGCTTACTTTTGGTGTCCAGACCACCACGGTAGCCTGTCCAGCCCTTGAGAGTGATGGTGTCACCCAGCAGATTTAAAAATTTTTGAAAAGCGTCACTTCCGATTTCTGTAAGAAGAGGTCAAGTGTGAACAAAGTGCAGTGTCCACAAGGTCCTAGTTTCTAGCTATGTACTGAAATCCTTTGAAGATTAACTAGGCTCCACGGACATTCCCTCTTCTGGAGACTGTGCAAGGGGCCCACAGTTCCCAGAATCTGAGGGAAGGAAAAACTAGAGTCAGTCTAAGCAACCTGAATGCTGCCAGGCTGGGGTCACAAGGATCTAGTAATGCAGAAGGAAAACATCATTACTATTCCTATTAATAAAGAACAGGTCTTGAATACGAAAAGTGCTAAATAACAGGAAAAGAGGGCCATTTTCTAATTCTCTTAAGCATAAAAATCCCAGAGAAAAATTTCCTCGTTGCTCCTGAGATAACAAATCCCCATGTAATTTTCAGTCACACTGAATCCCCCATGCCAGTGCCTGGCACAGATTCAGTGACCAATGAATATTTGTCAAATGAACGAAACTGGGCAAACGTGTCCTACCGAATTTACTCTGAAAATTTACCCTCCAACTTCATAAAAACTACTGGCTGTTTCTTTGCATTAAAGACTGAGCAGGTAAGATGAGTCGCAATCATCTAAATTGCAATGAGGCGGGGCAGGGTTTCTGTTAGAAAAAGGGGGAGACACTCACCATTGCTGAACATGTCATCATCTGTGAGCTGGCCATCTTTGGCAAAAAGAACCCCAAACTTGAAATTCACAGAGCCCTTACAATGAGACAACAAAAGGCACTGGATTTAATTTTCTCATCAAAGCAGACACAGTTACGAGATGTGCTGGTCATTATTTAGGGACCCTACAGTGACCTCAGTGGCTACTTGCTAGATTACTTCCTCCCCTCCACCTCAATTTTGACCCAGATTAACAACAATTATTTGTTGATTTTTATAGATTTTTATAGCTTATGAGGAAATCCTGTATTCTTCTGTGAGTTCACTGGAAATTTCATTACCAAGGGAGCCTGCAGGATGTCAGGTCCATTCTGCAGCAAAACAGTGCTCAAAGTAAACAGACCCCAGGAGCTCACAGGACTGGCACCACGCTCTGATTAGCCCAGCAGTGGCAGTCTGGAACCCAGCTAGCAGAGAGCTCAGGCTGATTCAAAATTTAACCCCACAATCTGAGGCTAAAAACTCGTGGGCTCTTTTAGAAATAGAAATGGAAACTGAAGACAATGTAGTCTAAAAGCTCATTTGCCCCGATTCCTAAAGCTATTTAATCTCAAGAAGTCACAAAACAGATGTGGGGAGAAAAAGGCAATCAAGAAGTAGCCAGTACAAATGTTCAGTCTACTATCCTCAACATTAAATGTAGGATTAAAATCAGATCCTGTGGGAGTGATAAAAACCAAATGCAAGATGGCAGCTTCTACAGGGAAGAGAGAATAGGATCAGGGAGCTCAACTGTATTTATTTATTTTTTGGCTGCACCACTTGCCTTGCAGAATTTTTCCTGACCCAGAACTGAACCTGGGTCACCACAGTGAAAGCCCAGAATCCTAACCACTAGGCCACCACGGAAGTACTGCAACTGTGTTTTTCATATAATTTTTTCTTAAACTGAGTAATAGGTTCGTAGGTCTTCATCATATTATAGTCTATGCTTTTTTTGTGTGCCTGAAGTATTGCATAATTAAAACAAAAATCTGAGGTTGGAAAAGATCAACTTTTGCAAGGCTGTCTGATGAGGGGATTCTCAGTTGCCAGATAAGCAGCCAACAAAGAACAAAGGTGAGTAAAATATTGCTGACCATATTGGGAAAAAGGCAATCCTTTGATGCCTCTGCCATTTGACCTCACAGAGATCGTTTCTGAACTCAGGGGTCTGCTTCTGGAAAATAGGCCCTAGAGAAAGAGCACAATTCTTAGGCGGAAGAGGAAAGGCTATTTTTGATTCCTCTTCTCCAACCTGTCATGGGCTTAGGCAAAGGCCTAAGCCCATGGGTAGACTTGGCCTTGGGAAGTAGACTTGGCCTTGAGATTGTAGAAAAACTAGCCTTGTAGATTGTTTCCGTTGGAAACAGCTAGGGAATGGAATACAATAAGATTAAAATGTTTAAAAATGACACAATATTATAGTGATTTGGTATTAAAAGAAAATTAATATCAAAAAATTAATAACCCTAGTCTCCAAAAATGAAACTATACCCCACTTGGATTTTTAATGCAAGCCACTTCACTCCTGAGGCCTGGGAAGCAATCAGGGTGAACCCAGCCTTTGGCAGAACCTAACCTACTTTTCTCCTTCCCAAGCCTTTGCAGGGGATCTCTCAAGTCATCTAGGGAAAGACCAAATTTAGAGAGGTTTAGCCCATTTCTCCATCAGGGTGTTCCCCTGGAAAAGGAAATAGCAACCCACTCCAGCATTCTTGCCTGGAAAGTCTCATGGACAGAGGAGCCAGGTGGGCTAAAGTTCACGGGACTGCAAAGAGTCGACACAACTTAGTGACTAAACAACAACAGAGTATTGCCAATGGGTCAGAGGTGGATGGGCCAAGGCAGAGCACAGAATTCAGGATGGCTGGTCTGGGAGCATTCAAACTCTGAAAAGCTAAGGGGCTAAGGCTGTACTTCTAAACATTCTTCTGTCCCCAGTACATCTGAGGGACAGATGCATACCCATCAGTAGTAATAATTTTCTATCTAGTGGTTTTCTCTGTAGAGTGAGGAAGAGGGAGGTAGCTTTCAGGATGGTGCCTCACCCAGGGCTCTTGCCCACCATGTGGCCTCAGCTCACACGTCAATCCAGAGAGGACTTCCTGACCTCCAACATGGTCACCCTCCCAGCACTGTTATTCTCCTTCATGGTACTTTGTTTATCATCTTAATACATCTATTCACACTCTGTAATTCTTTTTATTGAACTTGCATATTTGTCTGTTTCTACCACTAGAACTTGGGCTTCTCTGGAGGCTCAGTGGTAAAGAATCTGCCTGCAGTGCTAGAGATGAAAAAGACCTGGGTTTGATCCCTTGGTCAGGAAGATCCCCTGGAGTGGGGCATGGCAACCCACTCCAGTATTCTTGCCTGGAGAATCCCATGGACAGAGAAGCCTGGCAGTCTAAGCCTGGCAGTTGTGAAGAGTAGGATGTGACTGAAGCAACTGAGCACGCACGCACCACTAGAACTTAAGTCCCATGAAGGAGGGATGGTACATATCTTGCTCTCTGTGGAATCTCCAGGGCCCACTACCGTGCTGGGTATTTTGGAGAGGGTTAATAAATATTCATGAACAACTGTGTGTGTAATAAATGAGAAAAGAAACACAAGTGGTCAGATACAACTTATTTTCCACAAGTTGCCTCCACCTCTTCCATATAAACCTATTTTTGGTAAATTTCTTGGGATTTTTTCAAGGATCTCTGTCACTTTGGGGTTCTATCTTTTTTGTAGCTCTTCTCTCTGTTTTTGGGAATGATGATAGCAATCATATGTCTCTATGACTCTGGCACCTTTTCCACTCTCAGTGGTCCCTTAACAAGCACCTACAGTGGTTTGGGGTCTGACAGATAATCTTCTTAGAATAACAGCACAGAGATTAAAGCAGTGGTTCTCAAACTTGAACAGGTATCAGTATCAGCTGGGTGGCTTGTTAAAATAAAGATTGCTGGCCCCATCCCCAGGGCCTCCAATCCCACAGGTCTGGGGTAAGGTCCAAGAATCTGTATTTGTGACAAGTCCACAGGTGATGCTGATGCTGCTGGCCCAGGGACCCCTGTCTGAGAATCACTGGACTGGAGGAACCAACCTGCAGAAGCAACCAGCTCAGGGTCATGTCCAGCTGGGCTGACAGCTAGTAAGCCAAGGGAAGAAGTATTGGGTCAATGACTGAAACAATGAGCCATGAACTAACAGCCCTGTGCTCCAATGAATCCACGCTTTCACTTTACAGACAGGACAACTGAAGCCCAGGGAAGACGAGATGTGCCCAAGCCTGAGACTAAGTGAGGGCAGGACTGGAGCTGGAGGTTGGGAGTCCTGACTTGCGATGCAGTGCTCTTTTCAACACAGGGCCACAGTCTTCTCAGGATGGTTTTGAGTTGAGTGAAGCTGAGAGTTACAAGCAGAAATAGGGCCCATTGCTGCCTGATCACTGGCTGAAGCTTTGGAAAGTTTTTCTGGGGCTGCTCTGTCATTGGCACCAGCATCCTTGCTGAGAGGACCCCACCCACTTCAAGTTCAGTTTACTTCAGTTCAGTTCAGTCACTCAGTCGTGTCTGACTCTTTGCAACCCCATGGACTGCTGCATGCCAGGCCTCCCTGGTCATCACCAACTCCTGGAGTTGAAACTCATGTCCATTGAGTTGGTGATGCCATCCAACCATCTCATCCTCTGTCATCCCCTTTTCCTCCTGCCTTCACTTTCCCAGCATCAGGGTATTTTCCAGTGAGTCAGTTCTTTGTATCAGATGGCCAAAATATTGGAGTTTCAGCTTCAGCATCACTTCAGCCTCCACTTCAGGTGGAGGCTCCCAAAAGACTGGTATTGCAAGGTCTTGGTAAGTACTTGAAATTACAGAGTCTCATTTAGGTAATTTTGTTTCCAGGGCTTCCCAAATGATGTCAATGACTAACAGGGTTGTCTCCTATCTCCAGAAATCAAGGTATCACTGAACAGAATGCACTGTATTTCTGGAGGAGATAGCTTTTATGAGGGGCTATTTGAGGAGGGCATCACTTGACTTGGGACTACCTGACCATCACGGGTCACATTTTAGCAGCGTTGAACTTGCTGTCATCAGTGCTTCATGAGGCTGGCTGCTACTTGCAGCAGGGGGCCTTGAGGGATGGCTGGGAGTGCAAAGTCTCAAGACCATACCTGGGCTCCTGGAGGGAGGTGACTGGTGGAGGGAATCGTGGGAACTGGTTTTCTCAGGACTTCGGTCCTGCTCAGATACTCACCATAGAAATAAGGTCATATTTGTAATTCCTACTTGTATGGGACTTTACGTTTTTAAGTTCCAAATTTTATGAGACAAAACTCAACATGATTATAAACCAACGTATAGTCATGTTTTGGGGAATTAATAGTATGCTAGGAATTATATTTCTTCTGAGGAAAGTGAAGTGTGAGAGGAAAGAATAAAGGAGGAAATGGGGATGACAGAGATGAGATGGTTGGATGGCATCACCAACTCAAAGGACATGAGTTTGAGCAAGCTCTGGGAGCTGGTGAAGGACAGGGAAGCCTGCTGTGCTGCATTCCATGGGGTCACAAAGAGTCGGACATGACTAAGCGACTGAACAACAAGCCCTACTGATTCCAAAAGAATATTTTGGAATCAAGATATGATGTCTTAAATCAGAACTGCATACCCTCAGCTCCTCGTTACTCTTGTCTGGGCTGTGCCTCCATATTTCTGTGTTTCACATGTTCCTACACGTCTGTCAACCCCTCCATGCCTGTTTGCCTGGGACACCATGTTTTCTCTTGCCAGGGGGAGAGGAGGCTCGCTATACAATGGATTTCAGGACACCAACAACACTCTACCAAATAGCTAACCTTTCAGAAACATCACTAGTATTGTTCATTTTTTCCCTGCTCATCTTTGCAGCTGATTATCACTATAATTGGGAGGAACTGGGATAAATTCAAGAAGTGGGTGGGATTAAAGAAGAGTGCCTTGGCCACACAGCTCGCAGGGAGGCTATGAAGGATGCTGATCACTAGTCACACCTCTTCAAGTACATTATAACGAGTACCCTTGTTGCTGCTAGCAAATATGCCCTTAGTCAGGAAATAAAAATGAGAAATAAAGAGATGAGTTACTCCTTTTTCAAAATTTGGCAGGTCCAAAGACAAGTATGAGAGAATAAACCAAACAGCAAACAGGGGTTCTTCAAGAGAGGGTGGAAGTGGTGAAGTGGGGGAGCATTCGTGTTTCCCGCTGACGTGCATGTGTTCTTAGTTGCTTAGTCGTATCTGACGCTTTGTGATCCTATGGACTGCAGCCTGCCAAGCTCCTCTGTTCATGGAATTCTCCTGGCAAGAACACTGGAGTGGGTAACCATTCCCTTCTCCAGGGGATCTTCCCAACCCAAGACTGAACCCAGTTCTCCTTCATTGCAGGCAGATTCTTTACCATCTGAGCCACCAGAGAAGCTCCTTCCTGTTTTCCACGGATACATTTCTGTATTGTTTGTCACAAAGGGCAGGGGCATGTACTATGTGGGTGTGCAATAAATATTTATGAATTAGTAATTCTGAGACATAAAAACTATACATGCATGCGTGCTAAGTTGCTTCAGTCATGTCCAATTCTTTGTGACTCTATGGACTGTAGCCCTCCAGGCTCCTCTGTCCATGGGACTCTCCAGATAAGAAGACTGGAGTGCGTTGCCATGCTCTCCTCCAGGGGATCTTCCTGACCCAGGGATCAAACTCACATCTCCAATGGCTCCTGTACTGCAGGCAGATTCTTTACTGCTGAGACATGAGGGAAGCCTAAAAACTATACATGGTATAACCCTAATCTTAGATAAAATACAGCAAATATATATCAAAATGTGATATTCTACCAATACTAGTTTTCTCTGTGATTTTAGGTGATATTTTCCTTATATCTTTTGTTCATTTCTGCATTTTTCAAATGTTCACCAGAAATGCGTATGACTTTTATCTTTTGCCTTTTACAAGTTGCACATGGAGTTCATGGATTCTTCAGCAACAAGCATGATTGTACATGGATAACATGTAGATTACAATGTGCATGTCTCCTTTTGCCCATTCTCTGCCACATCCTGCCCGACACTTCCACTAACCTGCCCACGGCGACTCCTGCCAACAATGTGGGGGCAGCCGCTCGGCCTCCTTCTTTGACTTTACATCGCCATGTTCAGGAATCATGAGGTGTCGCTGCCTCAGAGAAACCTCTGTTTGGCCAGTGGGTAAAAGCTACTTCTTATGCTGTGTTACTACCTTGCTTACTTTCCCCAAAGCTCTTGGAATTGTCAGTAGGACTGTGTTTATGTTTGTTTATTTTCTTGCTTAGTTTGTCTTAGCCCAGCAGACTCTAGCTCCATGAAGAAGGGACCTTGCGTTCTTCATCAATGTATCCCCAGCGCCTCAAATAGTACACGGTACACCCACAGTCAGAGGTCAGTAAACATTTGTTGAATCAAGGAATGAATGAATATACATAGAAATCTTTGCCTATAGAAACAACTAGGCTTATACTGTATTGCCCCACAAGTTGTTTTTCTTCGGTAAGTACTGTGTTGTGGAAATCTTTCCCTGTCAGTAAATAAAGATCTACCTCATTTCTTTCAGTGGCATCATACGATTTCATTATTCACTCAGTCCATGAATGATTCACATATCCAACCAAATATCTACTCTGTGTCCTCTGTATGTGCTATTCTAGGCTCTGAGGATGCAGCAGGGAAGAACAATGGAAGAGTCCCTGTTCTAGTGGGGGCAACAGATAAAAACTGAATAAATGGAATCCATGTGTCAAGAAGATCAACAAACCAGTTAGAAGGGCAGTGGGTAAGAGATATTTTAGTTAAGGGGCCGGGACGTCCTCCCTGAGCAGAGATGCCAATCAAGAGAGGGTGTGACCCAGGCAACGTCTGGGACGAGCATCCCTGCAGTGGGAGCAGCAGGCTTCCTGCAGACGTGGAAGCAGGAGGCCCGGGGCTAGTGTGGAGCCGAGGGTGGAGCAGGGGATGGCCTTATTACACAGGCCCTAGCAGGCTGCAGGGAGGACCTTGGGCTTCATCTGAGGGGAATCGGAAGCCAGTGAGTTCTGAACAAAGGGAGCAGATGGCTTACCATGTTTGGATGCTCTATGAAAACTAGAAGAGAGGACAAGAGAGGAAGCAGGCAGAAGAGCAAGAGGCTCTGCAGAATCCAGGTGGGAGATGGTGGGGCTGGTGGACTAGAGTGGTGGTGGAAGCACTGAGAAGCATGTGAGTCAGGGCTATGTTTTGAAACAGTGTCATCGGAATGTGCTGATGGATTAGATGGGGTGTGAGAGACAGGAGGTATTAAGGATGTTTCCAAGTCTGGCCTCAGCGACTGGACAGGTGATACCGCCGTTTACCAACAGGAACAGTGTACACACACTCATCGAGTAACTACTCAACAGTTGAGTGATAGTATTTCAGATATTTCTCTATGTTAGTCATGCAGTTGTAAAACCTAACATATTCTTTTTTAAGTGGGACAACAGGGAATGGAAACATGCACATGATACGGCATTCTGAATGTGCTAACAGAGTACCTTAGCTTTAATTGAACGAAAATGAAAACCTCATTCCTCACCCTGACCATGGGATTAACATTTGAATGATTCCAAGCAGATTTAAGCAGCTTGATTGTTTCTCTATCTTTATGGCTAGCTGCACAGAAAATTCTGAAATACACCGGAGAAAATATGTCAGTCAAGTCTTTCAGTGATAAGAGACTCGCTGTGCAAATCCACGGAGAGGTGTGTCCAGGGGGAAAGGCTGTGTTCCTGGTGAAGGGGAAGCTCACTGACAAACATCAAGGTGGGGTAGCAGGACCCGGCATCTCGCAACACTACTTACCTCTTGTTCTTCAAGGACCAGCAAGTCCTGTCAAATGAAGTTCAAAAGGTTAAGTCAGGATGAATGGTGATCATTTTATGTTGACTTTCTGTGAAAGCCAAGCTTCATCTACTGTCACTGACACCACTTTTCTCCACGTCAAAATATTCCATTTTTAAGCTAATGTTTACTTTTACTGGGTACTTTTTGGATCCAGTGATTTGTCAGAACTCTTTCCCCTATGCTGGAAGCTGGTTGCTCAAGCTTCCTAAGGGAAGCCTACAGACACCTGATCACAACAGGGCAACTACTGCTGGTAAGTTTTACACACACACATGCACACACACACACACACACAGAGGATGGAAGGGAAGCTCATGAGTGAAAGGGAGAGTGTGACAGTGTCTTTGGTGAAAACAGGCATAGAGGTATGACCTAAATAGGCAGAAGGTTGCTATATCTCGTTTTCAGATTTTCCTCTGCAGGATGATTCTACTGGCTGCCTGCTGCCTCCTGGACAGAACCCAGCCAGGCTGCCTCTCCAGCCTCTTCCCATATCACCCTGCCTGGCATGCCAGCTCCTTGAAGCTCAGCTCTGACACAGAACTGTCACACTGTTAGTGATGGCTGCATTTATGAGTTTCAAGGGGAGAATTTAGAAGCGAAATTGATTGCAACTGTGAGACAAAAGTCTAGTTGCCATTTTTCTGATGGACCATTATTTTGATTATGACTAAACATTTTTCTCCCAAGGCAGACTGATTTCCTTTAACAGTAAGTCCTAAGAAAACAGGACAGCTTTCTGGACACCTGCTATCCTCTGAATTTCTGAAAACGACAGACTCCTAGCCTCCATCTCAGTTCCCATTGGACTCTCAGGTGGGAAGTTCTTCATGATGAGAACCACTGGTGATTCTGGTTGGGATCCTAGGCTAAGAATCACTGATAATTTGTCACTTCTAACACTGTGACCACATTATACAATTATGAAGCACAAAGTTCTGGGTTACCTTTTGTATCTCAGGGTGAAAAATTTCCCTGGGGCCTTTCTCGAATTTGTCCAGATTCATGGCACTGAAATAGAATGGACAGAGTGAGCCGCAGTGTGGTAGAAACTTAAATAATGTGGAGCCAGTCTTAGATCCTCAGCAGAGCTAAGTATTATACCCTAGAAGATCATAGCTGGATTCCTAGAGGGGCCAAAGGAGGTAGAAGTCAACAAGGAGCGATCAATGAAGGAACATACCTGAGTAACCAACCTCGGAGGCTGCCCCGGAGCACTCTCACAGAGAGAAGGGAGAAGTGGGGAGCACCTGCTATAGGCAACCCTAGCTAATCTCCATGATTCTTACTTCTATTTACCAAAAAAGAGATTCACTGACATTTACATAGTAATGAATGATAAGATGAAATGTAATTAAGATGACCTGACATGTTTTTCTTCCTTTGGTAATTCCTCTCTCACTAAGGGCAAACGGTTGTTCTTAACAAGATTATTCTTTTACATTTTGCTTTAACCAAGCAACTTGAATTTTCTTGAGCTAAGTTCCTCTAGGGCAAAACAAGGTAACTGAACAAAATGATCCCTGACTTCTTCAGCAAGAATCCTCATATCTGTAAATAAAAGGTAAAGATAATAGCTATATTTACAGAGCATTTACTATATGCCAGGCACCCTGCTAAATATTTCATGTGGATTATCTCATTCAATCTCCATGAGGCAAGTACTATTTTATCCTCACATTAAGGATGAGGAAATTGAGGCTCAGTAGTTAAAGAACTAGTTAAGGATAACAAAGCTGTTAAGTCATGAAGCCAAGATTTGAACTCAGCTTATCCGACCCAATAGTATGTATATTTTAATTTTTAAGTTTTCAAGTTGATGATTGTAACAGAGAAAATCTTTTTTTCCATTGGCAGCAACTGTAGAAATTTTAATCTTTGCAACTTTAAAATACTTTCTTGCTGCAGCTTGCTCTGGCTGAGTGGTGGGCCGAAAAGTGAAGGTCTCCTCAGATAACTAAATGAAATTAAAATTCATTGAAATCCCCAGTCTTTAAATATACAGAAGAAAGGAGCTGGAGAAGCACCATTTTAGAAGAAGAAAATAAAAGGATTTTCAGAAATTTAGGCCAATATAATTCAAAGTATGACTCTTAAAGTTCAGATTTAGAAGCAGCAAGATACTTCAGTGCTCAACAAAAAGGTTAACCTCTCCATGGATTCATTCTTAGCTAGGGCTTCAGACTGGCCAGGAGAAAAACCAGGGGGCCTATCGCAGAGGGGAGAAGGTCTACAATTCAAAGACAAAAATCAAGCTTGAAAACAAGGTACAAATGTTTTACTTGTTAATCTTAGGACCCTTTCATCAGCCAGTTGCAATCACTAATGGACAGTCAGGTTCATCACTGTAACAGACATGCTGCCAAGTAACAGTAATAGATGGGAACATGGAAAATACCATTTCCGACCACCACCTGGCTGCAGATGAATAGAAACTAAACTACCAGGCCACCAGGATAAGCTCTCAGAGTCACACAGGACTAGTGTGTGACATTAGTGGTTGATAGCCCAAGCCCTGGAGTCACATGGATCTAGGTTTAAATCCAAGCACTGTGGTTTACCAGCTGTGAGATATCTGTCAAATCCCTTCACCTCTCTGAAGCTCCAATTCCTCCTATGTAGAGTAGTGGTAATAGGTGGTAATAATAGATCCACTTTATAGAGTCAACTTACAGATTTCCTAAAACAATGCTTATAAAACATTCAGCCCAGTGCCTGACAAACAGAAGCTACTGTTACTGTAACATCTTAGCTGGTGACAAAGCACCAGGCTGATCTGAGTGGCCGCATTGCCAAGGGGAGGCTAACACCCGACATGGGGGAAAGAACAGAGGGAGGTGGAAAGGTGGGGGCATGAGAAGCAGTTGAGTGCTGAGCAGTGAGCAGTTCCTTCCATTCATTTAGCTTTCTGTTTGGTGAAGCACGTTCTTCTCTGAGAAGCATTTGCTGACATCTGAGTTTCTATTTCCAACAAGAAAAATGAAAGGAAAAAATATTTCTTGATTTTCTTCACAAAATCAAAGTATTTGCACACGTGCAGGAAAGAAACGGGCAACACATGCAGGACAGAAATGCTTGACAGCAAATTTCAGAACCAGCCAGACCTGGACTTGAGCCTCAGTTCCACTACATACCAGCTGTGGCTTTGTCCTCTTAGGCCTCCATTTCCTCATCTATAAAATGGGATAATAGTATACTACCTGCCCTACAGGGTTACTGTGACTACTGAATTAGGTACTGTGTGCCAAGTGCTTAGCAAAATGTCTAGTATATAGCCAAGGCCCAGGGAAATAGTAAGCTGACATCAGAATGCTCATAGGATAAAACCCATTTATGAGAGCCTGCTATTGGGTTTCTGCACACACGTACTCACCTTAAGATGGACTTCACAGAAAGTGTTTTCGTGGGGCTGTAGGGAAGGCATATTTTCTGAGTACCCTAGAAAGTCAAAACAGCAAACCAATGAGAAGCTTGGCAATCTCCATCCCTGGAAGAGTCTTACCTCGTCACATAAAAGAAACCCATGTCTAGTCTTGTTCACGTTTCTTCAAGCAGCACATATATGAATAAATGTATCCTACGTTGGAAAAATTCTTAATTAGGCTCAACAGCACTGGCTCAACAACACCCCCATCCTTCCAACCCCTAGGCACTTACGCTTTAAGCATCTGGACTGCTGGTCTCAGGTGTCTCTGGCATTGTAATGAGCAGATAAGCTGCCTAAACCAGAGAAGGGGTTTGGCCTCTGAGCCAAGGACTGGATCAGCCTCAAAGATCAGAATAAGAAGACAGTCTCTATGTGTTCAATAGGACGCAAATATGATTCCTCCAGGTCAAAAACTTTTCAAACTAGAAATCGCCTGGCTCTTTCTGAGTTTTCATAATGTATACTTCGATATTTTTCTGTGTTTACTTATTTAAAGTCTGTTTCCTCCTCTCTGAATGAGTACCCACTGTGACTATCTCATAGAAAGTACTCAGTCAATACTGGCTGAAGGAAAGGGACTGAAGGAGGGCTTGCCTGAATGGCTCAGTCCCACATCTAAGCACCCAGGACAGATGAGGCTAGCCTCTTTATAATCTCTCAAAAGTGGCGGCTCCGTGGCGCTGGAGCAGTAAGTGACTGAGAGGAGATACGCAACGTCCAAGGTCAGGAGCGAAGGCCATGAGGAGATACCCCACATCCAAGGTAAGAGAAACCCCAGTAAGACAGTACGTGCTGAGAGAGGGTATCAGAGGGAAGACAGACTGAAACCACAATCACAGAAAACTAGTTAATCTGATCACATGGACCACAGCCTTGTCTAACTCAATGAAACTAAGCCATGCCGTGTAGGGCCACCCAAGACGGACGGGTCATTGTGGAGAGTTCTGACAAAATGTGGTCCACTGGAGAAGGGAATGGCAAACCACTTCAGTATTCTTGCCTTGAGAATCCCATGAACAGTATGAAAAAGCAAAAAGATAGGCCACTGAAAGAGGAACTCCCCAGATCAGTAGGTGCCCAATATGCTACTGGAGATCAGTGGAGAAATAGAAATAATTCCAGAAAGAATGAAGGGACGGAGCCAAAGCAAAAACAACACCCAGTTGTGGATGTGGCTGGTGATAGAAGCAAGGTCCAATGCTGTAAACAGCAATAATGCATAGGAACCTGGAATGTTAGGCCCATGAATCAAGGCAAATTGGAAGTAGTCAAATAGGAGATGGCAAGAGTGAACATTGACATTCTAGGAATCAACAAACTAAAATGGACTGGAATGGGTGAATTTAACTCAGATGACCATTATATCTACTACTGCAGGCAGGAATCCCTTAGAAGAAATGGCGTAGCCATCCTGGTCAACAAAAGAGTCTGAAATGCAGTACTTGGATGCAATCTCAAAAATGACAGAATGATCTCTCTTTGTTTCCAAGGCAAACCATTCAATATCACGGTAATCCAAGTCTATGCCCCAAACAGTAATGCTGAAGAAGCTGAAGTTGAATGGTTCTATGAAGACCTACAAGATCTTTTAGAACTAACACCCAAAAAAGATGTCCTTTTCATTATAGGGGACTGGAACGCAAAAGTACGAAGTCAAGAAATACCTGGAGTAACAGGCAAATTTGGCCTTGGAGTACAGAATGAAGCAGGGCAAAGGCTAATAGAGTTTTGCCAAGAGAACACACTGGTCATAGAAAACACCCCCTTCCAACAACACAACAGAAGACACTACACATGGACATCAACAGATGGCCAACACTGAAATCAGATTGATTATATTCTTTGCAGCCAAAGATGGAGAAGCTCTATATAGTCAACAAAAACAAGACCGGGAGCTGACTGTGGCTAAGATCATGAACTCCTTATTGCCAAATTCAGACTTAAATTGAAGAAAGCAGGGAGAACCACTAGACCATTCAGGTATGACCTAAATCAAATTCCTTATGATTATACAGTCATCGTGAAGTTGCTCAGTCATGTCCGACTCTTTGTGACCCCGTGGACTATAGCCCACCAGGCTCCTCCATCCATGGAATTTTCTAGGCAAGAGAACTGGAGTGGGTTGCCATTTCCTTCTCCAGGGGATCTTCCCAACCCAGGGATCGAACCCAGGTATCCCGCATTGCAGGCAGACACTTTACTGTCTGAGCCACCAGGGAATAGCTACAGACGATTATACAGTAGCAGTGAGAAATAGATTTAAGGGACTAGATCTGATAGACAGAGTGCCTGATGAACTATGGATGGAGGTTCGTGACATTGTACAGGAGACAGGGATCAAGATCATCCCCAAGAAAAAAAAAATGCAAAAAAGCAAAATGGCTATCTGAGGAAGCCTTACAAATAGCTATGAAAAGAAGAGAAGTGAAAAGCAAAGGAGAAAAGGAAAGAAATACCCGTTTGAATGCAGCGTTCCAAAGAATAGCAAAGAGAGATAAGAAAGCCTTCCTCAGTGGTCAGTGCAAAGAAATAGAGGAAAATAAGAGAATGGGAAAGACTAGCGATCTCTTCAAGAAAATTAGAGATACCAAGGGAACATTTCATGCAAAGATGGGCTCAGTAAAGGACAGAAATGGCATGGACCTAACAGAAGCAGAAGATATTAAGAAGAGGTGGCAAGAATACACAGGAGAACTGTCCATAAAGATCTTCATGACCCAGATGATCATGATGGTGTGATCGCTCACCTAGAGCCAGACATCCTGGACTGTGAAGTCAAGGGCCTTAGGAAGCATCACTACGAACAAAGCTAGTGGAGGTGATAGAGCTAGTAGAGGATTTGAGCTATTTCAAATCCTGAAAGATGATGCTTTAAAGTGCTGCACTCAATATGCCAGCAAATTTGGAAAACTCAGCAGTGGCCACAGGACTGGAAAAGGTCAGTTTTCATTCCAACCCCAAAGAAAGGCAATGCCAAAGAATACTCAAACTACCATACAATTGCACTCATCTCACACGCTAGCAAAGTAATGCTCAAAATTCTCCAAGCCAGGCTTCAAAATACATGAACCATGAACTTCCAGATGTTCAAGCTGGTTTTAGAAGAGGCAGAGGAACCAGAGATCAAATTGCCAACATCCACTGGATCATGGAAAAAGCAAGAGAGTTCCAGAAAAACATCTATTTCTGCTTTACTGACTATGCCAAAGTCTTTGACTGTGTGGATCACAATAAACTATGGAAAATTCTGAAGGAGATGGGAATACCAGACCACCTGACTTGCCTCTTGAGAAATCTGTATGCAGGTCAGGAAGCAACAGTTAGAACTGGACATGGAACTAACAGACTGGTTCCAAATAGGAAAAGGTGTACGTCAAGGCTGTATATTGTCACCCTGCTTATTTAACTTATATGCAGAGTACATCATGAGAAACGCTGGACTGGAAGAAACACAAGCTGGAATCAAGATTGCCGGGAGAAATATCAATAACCTCAGATATGCAGATGACACCACCCTTACGGCAGAAAGTGAAGGACTAAAGAGCCTCTTGATGAAAGTGAAAGAGAGAGGAAAAAGTTGGCTTAAAGCTCAACATTCAGAAAACAAGGATCATGACATCTGGTCCCATCATTTCATGGGAAATAGATGGGGAAACAGTGGAAACAGTGTCAGACTTTATTTTTTTGGGCTCCAAAATCACTGCAGGTGGTGATTGCAGCCATGCAATTAAAAGACGCTTACCCCTTGAAAGGAAAGTTATGACCAACCTAGACAGCATATTCAAAAGCAGAGACATTACTTTGCCAACAAAGGTCTGTCTAGTCAAGGTTATGATTTTTCAGTAGTCATGTATGGATGTGAGAGTTGGACTGTGAAGAAAGCTGAGTGCCGAAGAATTGATGCTTTTGAACTGTGGTGTTGGAGAAGACTCTTGAGAGTCCCTTGGACTGCAAGGAGATCTAACCAGTCCATCCTAAAGGAGATCAGTCCTGGGTGTTCATTGGAAGGACTGATGTTGAAGCTGAAACTTTCAACTTCAACTTTGGCTACCTGATGCAAAGAGCTGACTCATTTGAAAGGACGCTGATGCTGGGAAAGATTGAGGGCAGGAGGAGAAGGGGATGACAGAGGATGAGATGGTTAGATGGCATCGCCAACTCAATAGACATGAGTTTGGGTAAACTCCGGGAGTTGATGATGGACAGGGAGGCCTGGTGTGCTGTAGTCCATGCGGTCGCAAAGAGTCAGACATGACTGAGTGACTAAACTGAACTGAACTGAACAGATTAATAATTTGCAAAGGATTTATACTACATGTTTATTTAGTGAAAGAGATTATGACATGGTCCACATGTAAAATTCCCTTTTTAACTGTAGAAGAGTCCGCCTGCCAGTGCAGGAGATGCAGGAGACACGGCTTCTATCCGTGGGTCAAGAAGATATCCTGGGGGAGGAAATGGCAACCCACTCCAATATTCTTGCCTGGAGAATCCCATGGACAGAGGAGCCTGGTGGGCTACAGTCCACGGGGGGTCACAGAGTCAGGCATGATTGAAGTGACCAAGTACAGCACCATGGAATAGGGAGGGAGGATTCAGCCCAGCCTGGATGCTGGTAACATCACCATGAGCTGCCAACACAGATGTGAAGCCCAGGGCTCATGGGATTGTGACTGTATTTTTCTTCACGACAAAGAAGTAAAGCTCTTCTTCTCCATCAGCTTTGTTTTGTGGCTTTCCAGGGTCACTCTCCAAGAAAAAACACCTTCCAGTCTATGTTTTCAGTGGAACAAACGCACAAGGAAAGTCAAGTACAAGTGCATATCCGGCTATACTAAGTGAGCACAGGAGGATACGTGCATGCGTGTCAACATCAACCCATTTACCTAGCCTGGGTGTGTGTGTGTGTGTGTGTGTGTGTATGTGTGTGATGTCAAGAAGAACACTGCAGTGATTATCTCTGAGTACTTCAATTTTGATCCTCTCCTGTTTTACTTGCTGTATTGTCTGGATGGAATTTTTACAAGGGTGAATCATTTTTTTCCTTTGCGTTTGGAAGGAACACATCCAGAGATGCGTGAGACAGTTTCGAGCAGGGTTTATACATTTAGCTGTGTTTCTGTTAAACTGGAGAATGTGAGCTCAAGGGAAGAGGGAGGGAGCACTGAGTCACCTGCATCTTTGGATTCCCCACAGCCTCCAGCACTGGCCCTGGGCCAGCACGGGCTCAGTAACTCATCCCCATGCTGACATCCTGCTTTGAAGTGTTCAGCTCCTCACTGCTCTGCAGTGGGCAGCGAACACCTACCCAGCCCTGCAAGATTCAGGGCTGAGAGAAGAGTTCTGGATTTGGGCGCTGGCACTACTCAGAGGGGGTCGAATGCTCCTTCTGCCCATCCTATCTAATTCCACGGTGGTCCCAGGTCTCAATCCCACCTCCCTGACTTCTCTCACCATCCAAGAGTCGTCCCAGAAGGCTCCTGTTCCTTCTGACTGTCCCCCGCCCCTCCCCCAACTCTCTACGTGGCCAGTTCCCTTGCATCCTCTGGGTCTCTTGAACATCAGCTCCTCAGGAGACCTCCCTGGAGGAGCTTGCTTTGGCAGCCTCCCATATCATTCTCTGTCTTAATCTCCTTCAAGCGCTTACACAACTTATAAGGTAATCTAGACACTATCTTTGGAAATTAAAATCAGCAAAACTTTCCCTTGCATGTGCCCTACTCTTCCTCCCCAGAACCTGGCAACCTTCCCAGCGAGAAGGTGAAGGGACAGTTACTTCCTGAGGGAAGAAGACGGGATTGAGAAAGTCTTATTCCAGGCGGAGGCAGCACCAGTGTGGCACGACCCCTGGCTCCTGAAAGGGAGATGGAAGGAAGGAAGAAGGAAGACAGGCAAGCGGAGGGGTTAGGCCCTGGGGCCCTGGGTGCCTGCCTCCTGGGGACAGACCTGGATGGGGGTGGGGTGGAGAGGCCGAAAGGACATCAAGGTAAGGCCTGGAGGCACCTGGACTAGTGCTCACTTCCCAGGCATGGCCTTCCAGAGGATGTTCATGTATAACCTGTTTGAACACCCTGAGGGGCAGTAACTCAGTAGCTTCAGGCATGGCTGATCAACAAGATTAGATATTGGAGATGAAGGCTCCGGCCCCTCCCCTTCTGGCCCCAGGTGGAGAGGCTGGAGCACTTCCAGAAGGCGCAGAGACCTGGGATCAGGTCAGAGGGTTCATGCATTTGGTGACTTCACTACAAGGAGCAAGTGGCCAGGACAAGGACTTCACGGACAGGCGCTCTCCAATGACCCCCCTAAAAGTCAAGAGATTAGTTACATCTCAGAGGTTGCTCCTCTACAACAGAAACCAGAAAGAACCCAGAGGGTCCTGGGTGGACCTCCGGCCACTGTGAGGTCTCAGAAACCCTCTCTTCTCGTACCCAAATATCACTTTCAAGAGGAACAGGGTTAGTGGACAGAAATCCGAAAGGCTGATTATTTGTCCAGAAGAGACAGTCATCCAAGGAAAACGTTTAAGCCAGAAGAGACTGGAATACTGTAGTAGGCAAGCATAAAATAAGTGGAGGAGGACAGAAAACAGCCTTTTTCTGCAGAAGATAAGAAGCTTTGGACGAAGGCACCCTCACTTCTCAGCAGGGAGCTAAGGAGAAGAGATGATCATGGGGAAAACTGGCTCATGTTCCCCAGCATTTTCTTCTAAAACTGTCATTCAAACTTGGTTCAAGAGCAGCCATGCTGACGGTGAAACTGACCCCAATTGCACTGGCATGGGGGGAGTGGTAAGGCCAAAAGTGCAGGAAATAATTCATAAGATCTAACTTTATTTTATATCAGATTTTTACCTTAAACCTGCTTAAAATTTTCTGAAACATAGATGTTTATATAAATAGCAGCAATAGAGTACACTGGTTAAGCTGGACTTCGTTAGTCATTAATCATCTCATTAACATATTCAACAGATATTTTTTGAGCTCCTCCTATGTACCAGGCACTGGGCTTGCTGCTAAGGATACTGAGGACAAAGCAGTTAAGTCCCCTCCTTTCATGGAGCTCACAGTCTAGGGAGAGTGACCCCACGAGTCAAAGAATGACATGAGGATTCACTGGGGGCAGTGATGACAGCTCAGCATGGGCCCTGGGTTCTGCCTGGTCTGCCACCTACTGGCATGTAGCCTTGGCCATGTTGGTTAAGCTCCCTAAACTGTAATAACACCTATGTATTCGGAGGACTTAGCTAGCATATAGTAAGTGCTCAGTAAGTGTTAGATTTCACTGTTATTACTATTTTTAATCATCACGAGAAGTTCCTAGCCACAGTTTGTAGTGGTTACTGGAAATTCTTTTTGGGCTTTTTGAAGTTGCTACTTTATTGCTCTATATGTATGCATGTGTGCAAAAGTGTGTACATGTGTATAAAAATTGCTGTTCTTTTAAGTTTCTGTTATGTCTTTTCTAAAAAGATCTACATAGCAATTTTGATATCCTATGTAGCTGAGACAAAAATCAGCATGTGATTATTTAAATACTGGATTTCAACAAAGGTACCCATCAAGTGGGAATACCAAATAAGAGAACTAACATTTTCTAAGTGTGGTTTGTTTTATTGCTTGTAAAATTATATGCTGTACTTACCAATCCAAGAATAAAATGTTTTAACCTTCAGGCATCTAACCAGTTTAAGATTTGATGACTTGGGACACTGGGTAAATTTTTAAGATCTCACTTAATGTAGTCTTGTTAGTACTCATCATTCTATCAGCTACAACCCAGAACTTTCCCTACTTTACAAAGAAGAAAGTGGAGGCTCAGAGGGCATGAGAAATCTTCTCAAATCCAACCCAATGAACTTGTTACTGAGGTTTTTTTTTTAACCCTACTTTGCTTAACTCCAATGCTTTGCTCTTTCCAGGGTCCATATTATCTCTAAAAGTTTCTCTGAGAAGCAAAGAAAAAAAGACCAAGAGAAGCAGAAAAGGTAAAAGATGAAAGACAGAGGTCAAATATAAGAATTACTAGAAAAAAAATCAGAACAGGAAAAGAAGCAACACTAATGAACATAGAAAAACTTTCTGTGCTAAAGAAAGACCTGTGTCCTTGAGTTGAAAGGGTCTGTTTTCAGCTCAGTCCAGAGCCCACCGTGGGCAGCAGGTATTTGTTAAATCTCAGGTTGCTTTTCTACCTCGTGATACTGATGAAAGGAGCTAAGCCTCTAAGAAATCCTAGGAGCACAGCTGATTCAGCGGTTGAGACTGGCTGGTGGAAACAGGGGTCCCCCAGGGACTGGGCCTGTGTTAGAGTATTATACTCCACTAAATTTTATTTATTTTAGTTGAAGGTGAGTCAGCTTATCACTTTCAGTACCAGTAACAGCAAAGGTTAACACAGTCCTGTATTCCCAGAGGGCAGAGACTGAGGGGGAGGTAATGTCTGGCTTACGTAGGAAAAGCTGATGTTCAACTCAGAGCATGAAGGTCTCTCCTGTGAAACTCAGAGCAAGGTTTCTCCTGAGAATAATCCTCAATAGGCCCCCTCAAAAATCCTTGTAGGAAAAAAGCCAACAACGACACTGATTAAACTCTGGAGCGGTGCTGAAACTCCAGGGGCAGGTCAGATACTCACTGTTTTCCTCCAAAGGATCGCACGGTATTGAGGAACACGCTGATTGTTTTGGTCAGAGAGGGTCACGGACAGGAAGAAGGGGCTCTTCTCGGCATCGTTTCCAATGTAGTTCTGATGGACTGGAAAAGAGGCAGATTCAGAAGGTGAAAACGCAGCTGGCTCCTCTGGGTGCTGGGAGCAGTGGGCGCTACAGATGGAAGCCAGCCCTTCCCACAGGATCAGAGAATGGTAATCTCCAGCCCAGCTCAGGACGGAACCTGGTGACTATATCCTAATCATGCTTTCCAGGTCCCCCTGCCAGGGATGGGCTCAGGAATGAACATGTGACCCCTTCTGGCCAGTGAGACAAAGGAAGAAGTGTGTCAAGGGGTTTCTGAAAAGGCTTCCTCACTGCTGAAGATGGCCTTCCTTTTTCCCTTGGAGATAGTGGTGTCTAGAAGTGATGCCTAGAAGTACTGCAACCATCTTGTCGCTCTGAGGAGGGCCAGCACAGAAGACATCACTGAGCCTCTGACTCCAGCAACCCCAGAGCCTGCCCTGCCCCTGGTCTCTGTTCTCTCCCTTGAAATTTAAGCCAGCTGAGGCAACTGAAGGCACCCAAACTGATGGCACCACTTTTCTCAGAAGTTCTCACCACTCCAGGCAAAGGCTTTCAAGTAATTGGGAAGATAGCAACTTTCCCTCCATTTCTTTCTTTATAAAGAAATATGTTTTGCCAAATAAATGAACTTAGAATAACACAGTGTCTGATTTTTAAAAAGATATCATTTAGGTCCAATTAAATAGCTCAAGTATCACACCTTCTACAAACAAATCAATAAAAATAAATTAATGAGTTAGCCTGATAAGCAATTTCTTCAACTCATTTCTAATCCTGCCATAGTGATGACTCTTCCATTCTCACTACCATCTGTTGCTAACCATGCTCCTGTTTTCATCTTTCCATGTATGATCACATGAGTCCTTCATGTCAAAATGTACACCACTATTCATGACAGAGTTCTTGGTATGTGCCAGGCACCAGGCTTACTGTGCCTCACTGACACTTCTGTTCAAACCTCCTAGGCATATATATATACTAGTAACATCCTTGCTTTAAAGATAAGGAAATTAAGACTCAGAGAAGTGGGAGTAACTGGTATAGGGTTCTATATGGATAATACCAGCCCCAGGAATCAGTCTGTAGTCCTGAGGGCAGGGATTATAACTACCTTTGCCAGAGCACAGTGCCTGGCACATGGCAGGTAACAAAGAAACCCTGGTCCCCAGAACCTATAGCATAATGCCTCTCTGTTCTGTACTGGCCCTGGAGCTCAGGGAATGGTTTCTCTCCTCATTACCTTGAATCAAGTGTTCAAGACCCACTGCAAACTGAGGACAGGCCTTGTTAAGTCTGAAGTTGCTTGTGCCCTGCAAATTTTTCTCATCTTGCAAATCACTTATTCAGACTACTTAATCCTCTGTAACTCCCCAGGGACAAAAACAACTGGCAAAAACTTAAATTAAAAAATTAAAAATATAAGTAACAAATTTAAAACTGAGAAAATCTGCTAGGGCTGAGACTCTGAATCAAATCTTCAAATCTATAGAGGTTACAACTGACCTTGAAATGAAGTGCCCTAACCTCAGTATCCTCTAATCCAATAAGTTTCACATATACAGGGTACCAGAAATTACACTGACACTAATTTTCATTCTGAATATCCTTTCTTCCCAACCACTGGAATGGCATAATTACCTTGTCCTAAAAAATACTTGAAATACCATCTGGTGTGGTATTCTGGGTTCTCTAAGTGCACGTCTGTCCTTCGCCAAGTACCTGGCAGAGCAGTTGCGTTCTGTAATGGAACAAAGTTATGTCATTAAGAGACTTAGAAAGTAAGCAAGGTAGCAATGAACCAGATGCCAAAGAAGCAGAAAAGTCACTGTTAAAAGCTTACGAACAGGGCTGTAACCACATGTTCTTATTAGAAAAGACACCCAGTCTAAACCCACATCATATAAATTTTCTGGAAGTCCTTGGGGTGGAGGAAAAAACACCAGGTGAACCAGTGAGCTAGGCGACTTCTAACTTAAATATAACTTGAATTGAAAGTTTTTTTCCTTTCTGGTACGAAGCTTCCAGGATATCTGGAAGCTGGTGCCCCCTAGAGGCAGGCCCTTCTGATTGTTATCCCTGAAACAGGCACATTTCACCTGGAAAACATCCTGGCATCTTATCTGTGTTCATATTTTTTGTAACATTTTAAAAAATTATCACAAGTAACTCAATTGATATGGAAAATGTGGATAAACATAGTGAATAATCTGAATAATTTGTCCAAAAATAATCATTATGATTGACTTGATATAGTTCCTTCTAATTTTTTCCCAACATTTTCTTACCAAAATGGAATCATACTGAATGTACAGTTTGAAACTCCACTGACATCTCTGTTGCACCATGTGCCAGACTACGGGCAGATTCTTTTCTCATTCTGACATGTCTCTAGAGATTTACTAGACATTTGTGGTCAGTGGTACGTTCTTTATCATGCAGAAGAAGTTCCCTTCAATTCCAAGTTTATAAAGAGTCTTTTCTGAGAAATGGATATTGAATTTTATTAAAAGCTTTTTTGGGGCAATGATTGAGCAAATAGGTTAAATGGGAAAAATCACAGTAATGTAATGAATTACCCTAATGGCTCTTCTGATACTGAATCATTCTTAGATTTCTGGAATACACCCTTCTAGGTATTCTTCTGATACAGTTACTGCTAGATTTTTTTAAATGGCTATGTATCATATTTATTAGATGAATCTATAGGTTTCTTTTCTGTATGTATTTCTGGCATGCCTTCAGGGTTACATTACTTTATAATGTAAGTCAGGATGCTTTCTATCTTGCTCACTGTTCTGGAAATACTGATATTCATGGAAAAGAGCTCTACATGCCAGGTCCTAGCCCACACACTTTACGTACATCACCTCCATAGTGTCTCCACCAACTCATGAAACAGAGTTGATTTTAGCCCCCTACTTTCAGACAAGGAAATTGAGGCTTAGAGAGGCTAAGTATGTTGCCTAAGGTGGCAGAGATAATAAGCAGTGGAGCTGAAACAGAAATCAAATCCAATGTCAGAATTTTTCTTTTTAAAAATCTTAACCATTACATAATCTTCTGCATGCTTTATTTAATGTTTTGCCTTTTTAATCTATCAAGGGGTAAAAAGTAGGCTAAAATTTCACACATATCTATATATCTATATATATATCTTTACACCGAGGTGTGCCAGTTGGTAAAGAATACGCTTGCTAATGTAGGAGACACAAGAGATGTGGGTTTGATCTCTGGGTAGGAAATATCCCCTGGAGTAGGAAATGGCAACCTACTCCAGTATTCTTGCCTGGAAAATTCCATAGACAGGGGAGCCTAGTAGGCTATATTTCATGGGGTTGTAAAAAATCAGGCATAACTGAGCACACACACATATCCACACCCATATATATATAACTTTCTATTTGGCAATAATTTTAAACTTACATAAAAACTGCAAGAATAAGAAGAGTGCAAAAAGCATCTGTCTGCCCTTTACCAGATTTACCTACTGCTAACATTTTACCCAATTACCCACTTGTTCACTACTTTCTCTCCCTCTACACACACACACACACACACACACACACATACTTTTTCTGAATCATTTAAGACAGTTGCATAAATAATAGCCCTTTATTCTTAAATACCGCAATGTGTATTTCCCAAGAAGAATATCTTTTTACATAACCCACGATACGGCTTTATCAACAATTGTAAATGTAGCCTTGATATAATCCTTTAATCTACCATCTGTACTCCAGTTTTGTCAATTGACTCAACAATGTTGCTTGAAGCACTTTCATTTGATGGTCACGTCTCTTTAGACTCCTTTAATCTGGAACTTTTCCATAGGTTTTCTTTGTCATTTATGACACTGACATTTCTGAAGAATGCAGCATACACATACCTCTTATTTTTCTTTTTTTTTTTTAATAAAGCACTCCTCATTTGGGGTTTGTATGATGTTTCTCTATGATTAGATTCAGGTGATGCGTGCTTGGTTGGACTACAACATAAGCAAGGATTGTCCTTCTCAGCGGATCAGATTTCAGGATGTCCATCTGTTTCTCATTGGTGACAGTAATGTTGATCACCTGCCCAAAATGTTGCCTCTCAGTTTTGACCTTCTGGTGTGATTCGAGAAGAGCATATAATTGGATTTTGTTCCTCATAGAATCTCTGGCTGATTCATTGTCAACAGTTATTCGTTTTATAACCCTAAACCACAGGCAGTGCTCCTGGTCCACAGCTCTCTTCACTGTGCCACCATGTAGCAGGCAGCTATGACATCACCTGAGTCCAGCAGCCAGCCTCAGGCATCATCTGACCAGACATCGGTGGGGTCCAGCTAAGGCAACTGGCCTTACACCGTCAGACCCACAGTGTATGGTGTCATGGTTCCAAGGCCCTGGATAGGAGACTCTTCAGTCACCAGGACACTTAAGCCTCTGGAACCTCCAACACTTGCATGGCTCAGAGAGCTTCTTCAGCATCCCCAGTGATTTCTTATGGGCATTGAGAATCAATGCTCTATACCAAGGGTTCTAACAGAACCCAGAGGGAGCATGAACTTGGTTGGGGAAAAAAAAAAATCTTTCTTTTCCCTAGCTTTCAACTAAAATTCAGCATTTCATTCAATAATGAACATATGCAAAAAATAAAAGTAGAAGGATAACCTTCTGCTTGATAACCATGTCGCAAAAAAAAAAAAAAGGAAAAATCACAGATACTTTCAGAACTCATCCCAGTGAGTGCAGATATCTCAAAATACTGTTGATGCCATTCCCTGCTCAAAATTACAACAGTTATGAGATCTGCTGCTGAATTTGTTAATGTATTCATTGAAAAGCATGTATATTACAGTATTATAAATTAGGTTTAAAAGTAATTTTGATAACTATTTCAATACAACTGTTTTCCTTTGTAATTCCATGTATCTTGTTTCAAGCATAAAACAAATATTATTCTGAGAAGGGGGTTCAAAGGCAGAAGGTAGAAAACGTCCTCCAACTCTAGACCTTCTGCAGCCCTGAATCTGCAGACTTGCCTCCTAGCGCTCTGAGTGTTGGCACCAGCGGAGTGGAATAATGCAGGTGAGGCAAGAGGCAGCATGCTCCTGGGAGTAAGAGATGGGACTCTGGCCGGTGTCATACCCCAAACCTCTATTGAGTACAAACTGTCAATCATGTGTTCTTTTTTTAATGATCAAAAAGATACCTATTTAACTTTCATCTTCACAGAATACTAAACTAAACTGGGGAAAAACCCAACACCCAAAAAGTTGTGAGTCTCACAGAGCAAGGCACTTCCTGTCCCTTGTTAAAAGCACATATTATGAGGTGTAAAGACAAGAAAACATGCAGGAACTGACAAAAGAAATGGAGGCTAAGCAGAAAACCAAAAAATCCCTCTGCTCAGGATCCCAGAAAAAAGACTCTGAAAACCAGTTCCAATACCTGATAAGCAGCAGCAATAGACAGGAAAGTGCACAACTCTTTAGTGTAGAGTGAAACGATTTTCAAATATATATATATATCACAGAAGGCAATGGCACCCCACTCCAGTACTCTTGCCTGGAGAATCCCAGGGACCGGGGAGCCTGGTGGGCGTCCGTCTATGGGGTCGCACAGAGTCGGACACGACTGAAGTGACTTAGCAACAGCAGTCTATATATGTGTGTGTACATATATATATATATATATATATATACATATATATATATACACACACACACACACACACATATCCTTGTGGGCTTCGAAGTTGGCATTAGTGGTAAAGAAATTGCCTGCCAATGCAGGAGATGCAAGAGATGTGGATCTAATTTCTGGGTCAGGAAGATCCCCTGGAGGAGGGCATGGCAACCCACTCCAGTATCCTTGCCTGGAAAATCTCATGGACAGGGGAGTCTGGTGGGCTACAGTACCTGGGGTCTCAAAGAGTTGGACAGGACAGAAGCAAATGAGCACGCATGCACATATACCTTTTGTAACTACCTGATCAAGACAGAGAACCTTTTCAGTATCCTAGAAGGTTCCTTCATGCATTTTCCCAGTCAACACTCAATCACACTCTGAAAGGTAAGCACTATTGTGACTTTTATCACCATAGACTTGTTTTACTTACTCTTGAACTTCATGGAAATGAAATCATATCATCTGTATTCATTTGAGTCAGGTCCTTTGTTCTTAGACCTTATGTATGTGACATTCACTTTATCCGTGAAGCAGTAGCTCATTCTTACCTCACTGCTACACAGCAGTCCACGTATGAACTCCAAAATTCATGTATTCACTTTCCAGTTGATGGACATATGAATGTTTTCCAGTTTTTGGTAATTAAGAATAAAGCCATGATAGGGACTTCCCTGGTGGTCTAGTGGTTAGGACTCTGTGCTTCCAGTACAGGGGCCACAGGTTTGATCCCTGGTCAGGGAACTAAAGATCCTACATGCCACATGGTGTGGCCAAATTAAAAAATAAATAAAACTCACACACAGAAAAGAATAAAGCCACAGTGAACTCTCTTTTCTGTTGGGTGTACATCCTGGGACCCAGAGGATACAGACATTCAGTTTGAGTAGGTATTATCAACAGTCTCCAAGAGGAAGGCACCAATTTACACAATTAGCAATAAATAGAAGAGTTCCAGTTGTTCCACATTCTCTGATCAACTCTGAGCAGTTCAGTGCTTTAAATTTTAGTGGTTTTAGAGTGGGTGTGCATGTGTGCCTGCTACGTCGCTTCAGTCATGTCTGACTCTTTGTGACTCTACGAACTGTAGCTTGCCAGGCTCCTCTGTCCATGGATTCCCCAGGCAAGAATACTGGAGCGGGTTGCCATGCTTTCCTCCAGGGGATGTTCCCAACCCAGGGATCAAACCCACGTCTCTTATGTCTCCTGCACTGGCAGGCATATTCTTTGCCATTACCGCCCTGGAATGGGTGTAGTAGTATCCAATCGTTGTTTTAGTTTTACAATAAATTTTAACTATTTTAAGTATGACCTAAATTTTAGAGAAGATTCCAAAGATACAGAAAATCCTACAGCACTTCAAGGTGACAATGAAACATTATTTACTTGATATCAATCAGAAAGAAAGTTAGGAGGAAATATTCTGATGAATACATTTATCAGACAGCTAAACTTTAACATTGCAAATACCCATACTAATTGTATCCCTTTTTAGATAATCATTTGCTAGAAGGTATTGTGGAGTAATTAACTCAAATTCTTCTATACTGCAGACTTGCCTGAACACCTCTACAGGGTTGAATGAGTCTTGAGACTGAATCATTTCTGCATTAGATTCCAAAGCTCACAAAAGCTCCTTGTTGTGTTCCTTGTTTTGTTTTCTTTAACCACATATACTTGTGGGACGTGAAGGACGATGACTGTATATGGCCAAGATACTGTGAGGAGAACTTAATCAAAATCCATGTGTAATACCCCGTTTTATCTGAATGCTCTCTAATATTTGACTTTAAGCAGGGAGTCCACATAACACAAGCACTCCAACTACAAATGAGAGCCATAGTTTCATATGATGCCCGTCATTTTTCAGAGTCCTTTCTAGAGTGAGTTTAATTAATGAGCGAATGTTTTAAAACTGACTTTCCCTCACTTTCTAGGCTAAGTTGCAAAAGAACACTGGCAATAAAAAGGTGGATCTTTAAAATAATAAATTTAAAAATGTCGACCTGCAAATATAAATATAAGTTGGTTGAAGAAAGTGAAATCACATGAAATTAAAATCCTTTCTTTCTCCCAACCCCCATGTCCTAATCTACTTTCTTTCCCTATAATAACTGTGTCATCAGATTGGTTTGGATAGTTTCAGGTCTTTTTATGCATTTACAAAAATGTGTTTATACATATGCGCATACACTCACATACATACATATGTACACAGACACACATAATCTGCTTTCATAAATGGGGCAGTATTATAGATACTACACTGAAACTTTTTTCCCTAAGAAAAAATCTTAGATTCCTGTCAGTACCTACAGATCTACCTTGTTCTTTTTAACAACTACATAGCTTTTAAAAAAAAATTAAACACTTCAGTTGAGTATAGATGTAAAACCTATGTAAACATAAAAGGGCCTAAAGTAAAAAGTTAAGGTCCTCTAACTTCTTCCCTGACCTCCCATTTCCACTCCAGAAGCAATTACTATTAAATTCTAAGGTGTCCCTTTGGAAATTTTCTTGCATATTAGCAAGCATGTTTACCTTTTTTGTTTGTTTTTAAGGAAATCGGATGATATCAAACAAACCATTCTGGAGTTTGCCTTTAAGTCTAGCACTGTATGGTAAACATTTTCCTATGGTATTACATTTACCAATACCTCATTCTAACAGCTACTAAGCATTCCATTGTATAAACGTATCATGATTTTCAAAATCATTCCTCTACTGAGGTTGTTTCCTGGTTATTTCTTTCCCATTTTAAAACAATGCTTCAATGCACATCCTAGCAGCAGAACTGCTGACCAGATGGCATATGAATTTTTTCTTTTTCTTTTCTTTTATATTTTGGCCATGCTGCATGGCATGTGGGATCCCAATTCCCCAACCAGGGATCCAGTTCACACCCACTGCACTGGCAGTGCAGAGTTTTAATCACTGGACCACCAGGGAAGTTTCAGTATATGTATCTTTAATAATTACTAATTGCCTTCCCAAAGGATTGTACTCATTTACATGTCCCCCAACAGTATGTAATCCCATGGACAGAGGAGCCTGGTAAGCTGCAGTCCACAGGGTCCCAAAAGAGTCTGACACGACTTAGTGACTAAAACAACAGCAGTACGTAAGAGAACCATTCCTGTGCTAAGGAAGATAGCTGTAAAAAGCTGAAAGGCTGTCCCCCTGATTCATCATATACTAATTGCTACACACAAGTGAGCTGTAAGGGAGGTCTCCAGTGATCTACCTGAGGGTCAAATTCATTTTAATTAATAACCTGAATGAGTACGCAGATGGCAGGATAAGCACATCTGAAGGTAATACAAGATTCTCAGGGAGGTTAGCCTATTGGCTAACAGATGACAGATCAAGATGTCAAAAAAACAAATTTGACAATTAGCAATTATGGGACACATGAATAAGATTAAATTCAGCCTGGACAACTGTAAAATCCTACACTTAGGTACAAACACAAATTGCACAAGTACATGGTGGAGAAGGCCAGGTGCTCTAAAGTAGCAATTCTCTCTCTCTTTTTTTTTATCCAGCAGGAGATGGAGGCTCAGCAACCTTGAATCCTTATCTGGTAAGTGGTGGAGCTGAGGTCTGAATCCAGGTTTGTTTGACTCCAATATGTCTCCACTGCACCATGAAGTTGTCTCACAGAGAAATAACAGCACACATGGAAAAGACTGGGGTAGGGGTGGGGGTGGGGTTAGTATAGTGTAGGTGTCCAATGAGTCCTCAGGCTTTGTGAAAAGAGGAGCGTGTGCATAGCAAGGAAGAGGAGGAGTTGGCCTCCGTGGCGGTGTGGGGCGAGCCCGGAGCTAGCTGTTCATTCCTGAGCACTTCCACCTAAAAGATCTATTAACATGCTCCTCTCATGCGTCAAGGAGCAGCGGCAAGGGTGATGATAAGTGGAACTGAGTCCACATCTTAGGAGAAAACAGCAGATGTCCTGGAATGCTGGAAAGCCTGTCATGTGGAAGAAGGCTCAGCCTTACACTACAGGCTCCAGAAACCATAAATAGAAACTCTGAGTGGAAAATATAGACGGATGGACGCTGTTCAATAGAAAGAACTTTCTAGCAATGAGAGATGCCGAAAACCAGAATGAATTTAGAGTTGTGGTGCAATGGGAAATATATATTTGGTCTTTGGTTCCTGGCACAGAGCTCCCAAAGCCCTTGGAACTTCCTGAGTAATAAACGTGACAGCGGCATCTTTTGTCCAGATGAGGCAACTTTTGGTGGGCCCTCAGCAGCTTCAGGAGGGGCTGGCGGCTCGAAAGACCAAGCTTGATCAGAAGCTTGGAACTTCCAGCCCTACCCTGCAACCTTTGGGGAGGGGAGAGGGGCTGGAAGTGAAGTGAAGTGAAGTTGCTCAGTCACGTCCAACTCTTTGCGACCCCATTAACTGTAGCGAACCAGGCTCCTCTGTCCATGGGATTTTCCAGGCAACAGTACTGGAGTGGATTGCCATTTCCTTCTCCCGGGGATCTTCCCAACCCAGGGCTCGAACCCAGGTCTCCCGCATTGTAGACAGACGCTTTACCGTCTGAGCCACAACCTTTGGGGAGGGGAGAGGGGCTGGAGATCGAGTTAATCAACAATGGCTAATGATTTAATCAACCCCACCTAAGTGAGTTTCTGGGCTGGTGTGACATCAAGGCGCTGGGACGATGGTGGACCCAAAGAGGGACAGGAGCTCTATGCCCCAACCCCCATCCCCTGCCCTCTGAATCTCTCCCGTTTGGCTGTTCCCAAGTTGTATCCTTTCTAATGAATGGGCATGGTAAGTAAAGTGCTTTCCTGAGTTCTGAGAGTCACTTCAGTGAATTACTGAACATGAGGAGGGGCGTTATGGGAACCTCTGACTTAGTAGCCAAGTCAGATGGATGTGTGGGGACCCAATACTTGACACCGGTGTCTGAAGTGAGGGCAGCCGGTGGAACTGAGCCTGAAACCCATGAAGTCTGATGCTAGCTCTGGGTTGTCAGGGTTAGAATTGAATTGAACTGTAGGAGGCTCAACTTAGTTGGTGTCAGAACTGGTTGGTATCCAAAGAGAACAAAAACCTATCAAGGAGAGATCAAGTTTCCATTCCTGGAGATAGTATATATTCAGGCAGGGACAGATGAGTTGACTGTTCACAAAGCTGTCACAGGGATTCATGCCTTGGGTTGGGGATGGGCTTAGATGAACTCTGGAGCAGGAAGGTATGGTCCATAGACTGTGCTGATCTGCCAAGAGTCTGTGATGGAGTCGACAGCAGTGGAGAGCAAGTCTTAGGGGACGCAGCCAAATAAACAAATACATATTTTTAAAAAGAACCATTTTTTAAAAAAGAGTGAACCAGAAAGGACCACCTCTTTCCCAAAGACTTCAAGCAAGGCTGCCACTGTGCTGAGTGGAGTGTCTCTGGGGTGCTGAGACCACAAGCCAGGCTTCATGTAAACCCGCAGCTCCATTCTGTATTACTTGAGTGGCTTAAAAGTCTCGAGCTGGGAATTTAGTTTCAAGGTGTCTGGCAAAAGCAAAACCAAACGCTTCCTCTGATTCTGAGAGCGATTCTAATATGCGGTTTTTCCCCACATGGCCTGGGTTCTTTGTGAAAGTGAAAATTGCTCAGTCGTGTCTGACTCTTTGCAAACCCATGGGCTATACATAAGTCCATGGAATTCTCCAGGCCAGAAAACTGGAGTGGGTAGCCTTTCCCTTTTCCAGGGGATCTTCTCAACCCAGGGATCGAACCCAAGTCTCCCGCATTGCAGGCGGATTCTTTACCAGTTGTAATTCAACTCAATTCTGACACTGTCTGCCTAGAGATGGGGTTGGATCCCGCAGGTTAAGGGATCAGTCCCACAAGACTGCTTCTTATCTGGAACTTCAGATGCAAACTGCAGATCCCGGTTGTCACCTGTGCTTCGGATTAACTGGCTGTAGGTTGAAGGTGACTCTCCCCTTGGGTTTGATTAATCTGCTAGAGCACAGACCTCAGGGAAACACTTTACTACCTAGATTGCTGGTTTATTATAAAAGAATATAACTCAGGAGCCGCCAGATGGAAGAGATGCATAGGACAAGGTATGTGGATGTGGCGGCAGGTGTGGAGCGTCCATGCTCTCTGAGCTTGCACCTCTTCTGGAATCTCCATGTGTTCATGCATCCACAAGCTCTCCAAATCCTGTCCTTTTGGGGTTTTATGGAGGCTGAGTCACATAGGCACAACTGATTAAATTATTAGCCATTGGTGATTCAGCTCAATCTCTAGCCCCTCTCCCCTCCTAGAAGGTTGGGGTTGAACTGAAAGTTCTAGCCCTCTAATCACGTGGCTTATTCCTCTAGTGACCAGCCCCTATCCTTAGGAAACTTAGGGGCTTTCCTAAAGACATCATGATCATCCTCACTAGAAAATCCCAAGGGTTTCAGGAGCTCTGTGCCAGGAAGAAGTTGAAGGACCAAATGATATATTTCTTATTAATGAATTGCAGTATCACACGCCCTACCAAGGAGCAACTCATCCTATGCCTTCCATTATTCCTAAAAAGTCATCTTCAAGAACAACAAACAGCACACAATTAGGCAGCCAAGCACAAAGAGAAATAGTACACCATGAGCGTATGCCAGGAGAAAAATCTAACAGACAGAGGGTCATCAAAAACCTCATATGGGAATTATCAGCCATAGATAATAAAACCATTATACTATGTTTAAAGAAATAAAAAACAAATTTGACATTAACTGAAGGGAAGAGCAAACTATAAAAAGTGACCACAAAAACCTTAGAATAGGCAATGGTTTCTTAGATACAACACGAAAAGCACAAGCAACAATACAAAAAATAGATGAACTAGATGTTATCAAATTAAGACACTTTTATGTTTCAAAGGACACAATCAAGAGAGTGAAAAGACAACCTACAGAATGAGAGGAAATTTTGGCAAATCTTATATCTGATAAAGGCCTAGTATCCATACTGTATCGAGAACTCTTAAATTGTAATAATAAGAGGAAAATGACTCAATAGTGAAATTGCTTGTAATTTGTTCACCAGATTGAAAAACTTCAGACAGCTGTACTGAGCCTTTTAAAGCACTAACTGCTTTAACAAACTCAGAACCTGAGTCTCAGGTTCCTCCATGATATTTTATCAGGCAGGGTGCTAGCACTGTCCAGTGCTTTTAACTGAAGACCAGCTTGAGACTTTTTAAACCACCCAGGTGATACAGGATGGAGCTGCAAATTACAGGAAGGCTGGCCTGCGGTCATATAAAACCAGCCAAGGGGCTCCAACAGAGCACTCATGCTCATGGCTTTGGTGGAAACAAAACGTAAGACGATAGCTGAGCCTTGGTATCGTACTTCCCACAGAAGCAATCCGAGACGGGACTATGTTTTAAACACAATAGACGACAAGGATTTATTAAATCAGTAACTCCACCAAACAGTTTCAAGGATGTTAAGTGAACCACCCAAGGCTGTACTACTGGTGAATTGTGCGGCAGGATTTGAACCCAAGCAGCCTGACTCTAGAACTACTGCTGCCCATGATCCACCATAGGTGAGTTCCAGTCCCTGACCTTGTCCTCTAGTGTGAGGCATGGCCAAGAGACAGGGCCAAGTGAGGAGTGTTTGATAACCAAAGTATGTGGCGATCTTAGGACCACACGTCTGGGGAGGTATGGATTTCCTCTAGACACTGGTCTCGGCAGAGGCCAAAGATGTGTGTATGTCTGACGGGGCAAGCCAGTGCAGTTTGTTCATTTCAGGCTGGGCTGAAGTTCTGTAAAATGTTGGAAGCAGAAAGATGTGCTGTGGGGTTTCTGGGACTTAAGTTCTCCAAGTAGATACTCGGTGTGGTGGCCACTAGATTTCTGAGCACTGGATAAAGAGCACTTGATGCTTCTTCTCCCGACTTAGCTCCTGGGACACCCTTGGTGGCTTGTCTTGTCTCATGAGCAGGACCACCAGGCGATGGCTGTTTCCAAGCTTCAGAAGCAAATTTCCCTGGGAGTTCTTTCTTCTCTGCTGGTCAACTGACATCATTCTGGATAAGAAGTATGTGGGCAGCTACTTGGAGGTTCAGTCCAAGTGGGGACTACCCCTTCTGCCTCCCAGCAAAGGCAAGGTACCACATCTGGGTGAAGGGCTTTGCTAAGATAAGGCAAAAGTGAAGATGAGCAACAACTTCCTGAATGCTGTGACTTTCAAGTTAAATTCATAGCCCATCACCAAAAACATGATTAAGGAGGCAGTCAGGAGGGCAAGGCTGGCCACCCAGCACTATTTATGGGATCGACAACAACCATGATTACTACTATAGCTCTCACTCACCGAACTCTTGGGCAGAGTGCTAATGGCTTTACAAGCTCAGCTCGCCGAATCCTCTCAACAATCCCAAGACTGTTTCCTTCCCCCACATGAAGAATCTGGGCTCAGAAAGGCTGGTTACTCGCCTAGGGTCACACAACTAGGAGATGGGGGAGCTGGCATGTGAACCCAGGCCTGCCTGATGCCAAAGCTGGGGCTGCCGAAACACTGCAGTGGGCTACCTCTCAGAAAGGTAGCAAAGAATAAAAAGCTGGGGGGCTTAGCACTCTGCAGTTCTGGGGGTAGGCACTTAGGGACGGAGCAGACAGTGGAAGATTTAATTGTTTTCGGCTGCGTTGGGTCTTTGTTGCTGAACGCGGGCTTTCTCTAGCTGCGGCAAGCAGGGGCCACTCTTCATGGCTCTGCACAGGCTTCTCATTGAAGTGGCTTCTCTTGTTGCAGAGCACGGGTGGTCTCAAGTAGTTGCGGCACATGGACTTAGTTGCTCCTAGGCATGTGGGATCTTCCCAGGCCAGGGATGGAACCCGGGTCTCTAGTATTGGCGGGTGGATTCTTTACTGGACCACCAGGGGAGTTCGGCAATGGAAGTTTTAACAGAGAAAGGCCAGTGAGGCAAGGCCCTGTGGCCTATGGCACGGATGACCAGCAGAGCCCAGGAAGAGGGCTAGGGCCCAGGCAGTGGCAGACAGGGATGGTCTCCTTTCCTGCTGTCCTCTGAATAAAGATGACACTTTGTAATCACAGTCATTTTTGCCTCTCTCCTGGACCTCGACATTGCTCACGTGGCAGTGCCAAGCGGACCAGTCCAGGAAAGGGGAAGAGCTGGGGTTCTGGGGACCATTCACAAAGGATTATGTGAATTTGTCTTTGGCCCCATTCTGGCAGACCATCTTCCTGTGTCTCCCTGGCTTTATTACTGATCTTTCAAAGGGTACCCTCACCCTATTAATAACACCTTCCATATAAAGAATGATGGTACTTTCCCTTCCAGCAAAGCTCTGGAGAGCCCTACTGACCCTTCCCGGGCTCCCCTCAGGCAGGTCTTCTGTGGAAATAAGGATCACAGGCTGCTCACGGCCGTATCTCAGGTGCCATGATCAGGTGCTCAGTGATGTACAGGCCTCCTTACCTCATCTGAAGAGCCGTTTTCCACTCGAAACCTTCCAGCCCTTTGGATGGCTCCATCGGCATCACTGGAAATAAGCTGGGGAACAAAAGAGGACTCAGTTAGGAAGCTGCTTGCAACGCCCCTTCCATCTGTCTGTATCTGCCTAGAAGTAAGTCAGATCCAGCGAGAGCTGGAGGGCCCAATCTGGTAACTGACGGTCTCTTGGAAACTGTCAGTCACGTTCTCACACAGGTGGCCCCATAGTCTTTAGGAAGCTGAAGAGTGAGGAACACCTAGCCCACGAGAGTGGACTGTAAGAGCATCAAATCTAAGTTTGAACATATTCCAACATGGAAAAGCACTGAAAGGACGCTCCCTGAAAATCAACCTTAATAAGCATCATAGGCGGACAAGCGCAGCTCACAGATGGCAAAACCGAAAGCCAAGTCTCAAGTTCATCTGCCTTCACAGGAAAGCCTAAAAAACAATTAATGGCTGGCAGAAACTCAAGGCTCTACTAACATCACAGACAGCTCTTATGCTTCATTCAGTTTCAAACAGTTTCCAAAAGGCCAATTAGCCCTTTACAAGGCAGGCAGACTGTATTTTAGCTCCAGCAACGTGATTCAGAAAATGAAGATCATGGCATCTGGTCCCATTACTTCATGGGAAATAGATGAGGAAACAGCGGAAACAGTGTCAGACTTCACCATCACTGCAGATGGTGACTGCAGCCATGAAATTAAAAGGCGCTTACTCCTTGGAAGAAAAGTTATGACCAACCTGGATAGTATATTCAAAAGCAGAGACATTACTTTGCCAACTAAGGTCAGTCTAGTCAAGGCTATGTTTTTTCCTGTGGTCATGTATGGATGTGAGAGTTGGACTATGAAGAAGGCTGAGCGCGGAAGAATTGATGCTTTTGAACTGCGGTGTTGGAGAAGACTCTTGAGAGTCCCTTGGACTGCAAGGAGATCTAACCAGTGCATTCTGATCAGCCCTGGGATTTCTTTGGAAGGAATGATGCTAAAGCTGAAGCTCCAGTACTTTGGCCACCTCACGTAAAGAGTTGACTCATTGGAAAAGACTCTGATGCTGGGAGGGATTGGGGGCAGGAGAAGAAGGGGATGACCGAGGATGAGATGGCTGGATGGCATCATGGACTCAATGGACATGAGTCTGAGTGAACTCCGGTAGATGGTGATGGACAGGGAGGCCTGGCGTGCTGTGATTCATGGGGTCGCAAAGAGTCGGACATGACTGAGCAACTGAACTGAACCGAACGTGATTCTAGCTATTAGTCTTCATTCAAGGAGCCCGAAGCCAGAAAGAGACGTGCTTGTGTTCAGTCGCTTCAGTCCTGTCCTATTCTTTGTGACCCCATGGACTGTATCCCATCAGACTCCTCGGTCCATGGGATTTTCTCCAGGCAAGGATACTGGAGTGGGTTGCCATGCCCTCCTCCAGGGGATTTTCCCCAACTAAGGCTAGAACCTGCGTCTCCTGTGTCTCCTGCATTGCAGGCAGATTCTTTACCACTGAGTCATAGGGGAAGCCCAGGAGTTAAGAGGAAATCAGGCCTTGGGCATCAGTCCACAAATCGCTGACTCAAGATTTAACTTACTTTCTCCTAAATTGTCTGAATTTCTCAGTAGCAACTTGGGAGAATGACATGTCTTTTTTTCAACTTTTAAAATCTGCCCACAAATTTGCAACAAAGATCTGCCAACGATTTCCATATCCCAGACCCATTAGAACATGCTTGCCCAGAGGGGCACTTCTCACCACTCTAATGCAAGACTCAGTGAAAAGATACAAGGTTTCTTAAGAATGATTATCTCATATTCTAACTTGTATTTAAGAGACATGAAGATGTGAAAATACGTGGAAAATTTTCACTTATTTTCAAGGAAACCTGTTTGAAAATGACTGATAAACTTTTCCCATGATAAATACAAAAATAATAGAATATACTATTTACTGAGAGCTTCTATGTACCATATATTCCTCTGGCCTTAATATTTGAGTCTCATAAAACAATACAAAGTAGATTCTGTCATTATTCTCATTTGTGAGTGAGGAAGCTGAGGCAGAGGAAGGTTAAAATAACTATGCAAGATTACATTTAGTCTGTGGTACTCCAGTACTCTTGCCTGGCAAATCCCATGGACAGAGGAGCCTGGTGGGCTGCAGTCCATGGGGTCGCTAGGAGTCGGACATGACTGAACGACTTCACTTTCGCTTTTCACTTTCATGCATTGGAGAAGGAAATGGCAACCCACTCCAGTATTCTTGCCTGGAGAATCCCAGGGACAGGGGAGCCTGGTGGGCTGCCATCTCCGGGGTCGCACAGAGTCGGACACGACTGAAGTGACTTAGCAGCAGCAGCAGGCAGGCAATGTGAACACAGGCAGTCAGATTCCAGAATTCTGTTCTCCCCTGACCTCTACCCTGCTTAACCATCCTCCATGGAATGTCCATAATAAGGTACAGTTTTTATACCTAACCTATATCCTGCAAAATAACTTTAAAAACAAACATGAAGATTTATGTAAATGTTTAGCTTTGATGTCATCTGATCATTACACTGTTGATAAACTGAAAATGGGCAATAGAGGCTAAGTAAAGAATTTAATTTGCCCAGAGAGAGGTCTGGGGGTTTCCCTGGTAGTCCAGTGGTTAAGAATCTACCTTCCAATGCAGAAGACTCAGGTCTGATCCCTGCTTGGGGAACTAAGATCCCACATGCTGCGAGGCAACTAAGCCCAGGTGCTGCCAAGTACAGATCTGCGCACCCAGGAATCCAAGGGCCAAAACTAGACAGAGAAGCCCATATGCCACAACGAAAGATTCCGCATGCTGCAATGAAGATCCCATGTGCTGCAGCTAAGGCCCAACATAGCCAGATAAATAAATACTTTTTTTTTTTTTTTTAAAGAGAGCGACACCTTTGTTCTGACCTTTATTCTCGGCTCCTGGGAGGTGATCTCTAAGCCCTGGTAATGTCCTACATGAGTGTCTGTTTCCCTGGCGACTACTGAGCCACACGGGAAAGTACGGTGGGGGCTTTGGGTCTCTCGGTGTCAGATCCACCTCTGGATACCAAGACTGAGGTGGGCTTCCCTGGCTGTCACTACTCCACGTGTGCATCACACCCGGCTGCCAGGAGGTGGTGATGCTGCCCGTGACACCATGGGAGAGGACAGCTGGAAGACCTGCATTTGGAACTCTCCAGGCTCTGTCCCATGTGTTTGTTTCCTTGGCTGATTTTAATCTTTTGCTGTAATAAACAGTAAGTGAGCTTAACAGCTTTCTGTACATTCTGAGGTCACATCTGGATTTGGCAAGAGAAAGTGAAAGTCGCTCAGTCATGTCCGACTCTTTGCAACCCCATGGACTATACAGTCCATGGAATTCTCCAGGGCAGAATACTGGAGTGGGTAGCCTTTCCCTTCTCCAGGGGATCTTCTCGAACCCAGGTCTCCTGCATTGTGGGCAGATTTTTTACCAGCTGAGCCACAAGGGAAGCCCTGGCAAGAGAAGAGAGCCGCAATCAATTACTAACATCTGCCATTGGTGTATGAAGAGAGAGGGTGACAAACACATCCTTGCATTAGAAGTTGGTAGACATACTCCTCACTCTAGCAGCGAGTCTCATCAGGGACTCAGAGGCTTGGGAGAAGGGCTGATCGTCATTCACTGATTCACTCATTCATTCACATAACAAATGTAAAGAGTGGTGGACTATATTCCAGACACTGCCAGGCACAGGCTATGATGACCTTTTCCTTGGCTGAGATTAGAACAAGAAGCTTATTGCTCATCTTGACCGAAAGGTTCAAGAAGAAGAAAGGGAGGAAATATTTAATGATTTGATGGTTAGAAAGAATTCAGCTCTTTCTGAACAATCATCACAAAATTCTCGAAGACCCTGAACTTCCGCCTCCATCTAACATGTTTAACGCTATCACCGTCACTCTCCCTACCACCAACCATCTCCATAAGCTTGCTGTCATCTCTCCCTTGGGTGACTGCAACCACCTCCTAACTTGCCTGAATAGCCCCTAGCATCACTTTTCTCCAACCAAACTTCACACCAAAGAGCAGGGATTTTGGCATCTATAAATCTGATTGCCCTGTGATCCCAGCTCCATCCTGGCAGCCCCTTCCTTCTCACCAGAGGATGAACATACATGGGAACCCCTCACTTAGAAGGTCTTCCTCTCCCACCTTCCCCTCGTGAACTCCTCATCATTCAATTCCACCACAGTCCCCACTTCTCAGACCCCTTCCCTGACCTCAATGCCTGCGAAAATGCCCCCAGTAAGGCTCAGAGGGGTGCTCAGGGTCCTGGTTGACGTTCTTTTGTGCCATTACCAGATTCATGCCTGTCTCTCCTCACTCCCTCTGAGAAACTCAGGAAGATTATTTTCTCACCACTGTATACCCAGAGCTATGCTCATTGCCTGGCACAGTACTGATACTAAATATTTATTACACAGGAAACCCATCAATAGATGAATGCCAGATCCTATGGAAATGACCAAAGGGATAGAAGACTGGTGGCAAGATTACCTCCAATCCCGGAAACCAAAGAAAGTTCGTTACTCACATAAGCGATTTCAAAGAGATTCTACCCAGTCTGTCATGAAAGAAAGACCAAAGGGAAGGACAGACCAAATCACCGTGTGCAAGGGAAAGGCAGCCTGAGTAGCAACAGTCCAGCTCAGCAGGTCAGACTGCTGCTGCTGAGCTCACACTGCCAAGGCTTATCTGCCCTGAGGGCAGGTGTTCGGGCAGCAGGCGGGAAGGGGACCTACCAGTCCCACTGGGAAAGTGACTCTCGCTGGCACATGGAATGGCAGCCCTAGAGCTCCCCTGCCCTGCCACCCACCCCCGACCTCACATCAGGCTCAGGCAGTTGGCTAAAAAAAGCCGAGGGTGCCGTGGAGGCTGGTGCGGATGGGGACTGGTCCAGCAGCTGACATGAAAGGGAACAGTGCTCTAGTGAATGAGAGGTTGAAAAAAATAACACTGCACGGGAAAAATAAATCCATTTAATATGACAGAGAAACTGTTTCCCTCAGTAGTTATCCTTCTATTACTCCTCATAAGCCTCTGATCCAGACAATTAAAACTTAAAAATCTGTAAACTCTTCCTTTTGTTGGAAGGAGACTGGACTTGGGAATGACACAACATCTACCGGAACCCATCTAAATGTCCAATACTGCACCACCATGGCGCCTCCCCCTAGTCTCTCCATGAGGCACAGAGTCCTGGCTGCCACCAAAATCCATTCTCACCATCTTCCACAGTATCGGAATTGTAGCCAGACACACAGCTAGACTACATTTCCCTCAAGGTGGCCATTTGACTTCATCTCCCCACTTGCAGGAGGGTCAAAGTCTCAGAGGCATGCAGGAATCCCAGCCCCTTAGAGAGGGAGTGCTCCCTGCCATGTGCTCTTTCCCTCTCCATGGTTAAACCTCAATGCTGAAACCAGAGAGACCTCCAACCACACTGAAGACAGAGGGTTCATTCCAAGCCTGACTATGTGGGGCAGAGGCATCTGACAACTTAAAATGCCTGGCTGGATGTGACAGATAAATATGCTTGTTTTAAACTGCATTTTGACATTCTAAACCAGCAAGGAACAACAAAGAAAAAAATAATTAAACCTATGACAAGTCCATAATTTAAAATGTGGAAACTGATCTGAGGTATATGAGCACATGTTCTAGAAAATATATTTACTACAAAAAGCAAAGGAAATTTGAGGCCATAGCTAATTGTAATAATTTGGGAAGATACTTGATCTATGAATATGAAACGATCTGTGATTAGCTTTCAGATATAAAGCACAGTTTCTGAATATGGAAATGGAAACCACATCTCACAGGGACTACAGTGAATTCAAAATTAGACACTGAGAAGAAAATGCCCTCCCAAAAGTAAATTAGAATATCAGTTTGAGATAAACAGAGAAAAATGATTAGCAAAAGCACTAGAGAACATACCTGGGAGGAAAATGCAAGGAATAACGGACTCAGGTGTTATTAAGATGGTCTTTGGGTAGACAATGCAAGACTAACTAAATCATTCCCTAGACCAACTACTCTCTGGTGGTCCCTTACTAGTGAGCAAGACCACAACTAGAGAATGCCTTTATTTGCTGAAGAACAGCCTGAGAGGTTCAGAAACAAAGCAGAGGGCAGGCAGTCTGAGGTCTCGCCCCTCCGAGGCCAGCAGAGAGGAGGGAGCTGGCCAGTCTCCTCACACAGGAATATATCTGGCTCTTTGTTATTCTTTGGGAGAAAGGTCCAAAAAGGACATTCCCAAGCATTCTCTGACCTTTGCAAGTGCTCTGTTGACCAGTTCAGTGACCAGTAAGATGTTTTTTATTGGATCAATCCAGACCTGCACTCCTGAAGGATGGAATGAGGTAGAGGGGTACAATAAGGACGTGGATAACAAGGAGAAAGAAAGTCCTTCTAGAGGTCATTAGAGAGAACAGCACAGACACTACAATAAATATCAGTGGGTTACTCTCCCCTGGTAAAGGGAAAAAGACTCAAGGGTTGGGAATACAAATGAAACCCAATTCGCTGGGAGAAGTAACAAAATGGAACAACACAATAAAGACAATAAGACAATAAATCGTGAAAAAGAAAGGCAAAGTAATAAGTATTCATGGTCAGTTGGGAGGAAACTGGTGAGAGAATAATAAAATCAGAAGGTAGAACTTAGGAGAAAAGTATCAAAATGTAAAAGTAATGGTACATGGGTAAAGAGATCTACTCACTCCCAAAATATAATAATTATAGACCTTTATTCTAAGATAAAACTATTATAAATAGATGGAGTTTCTAAAATTATAATAGGGGATTTAGTATATTTTTCTCTGATAGGTCAAAGCAAAACTAGTAAGAAATTACAGAGAAATCAAACAATAAAATCAATAAGCATGATTTAGTAGACATATACAGAATTTATCAAGGTACAAACAGAAAATACATACCTTTTAAGGCCATCTATTAAAGCTGTAAAAACTGACCAAATACTGGATAGAAAACCAGCATGAATAAATTCGACAAAAGAAACTGCACAGATGATTTTTTAGTACAGTGCAACTACATGAGAAATTAATGTCAAAAGGATACGGAAAGGAAATTTTAAAGCATACATCTGAAAAAACTCTTGGGTCAAGTAGGAAAACTAAGATTGGACACTATGCAGACATCAACAATAAGAACAGAACCTATCAAAACAGATAATGGGAGAGATGTTGTATTTACAGGAAAATTCGTATTTCTAAATGATTTCATTATTAAATAAGAAAGAATAAAAACAATAAACTAAAGCATTAACTTCTAGAAGATACAAAAAGAACAATGAGATACACCCAGGGAAAACAAGGGCAAGGAATCAATAAAAGATCAGAGCAGAAATTATAGATTTAGAAAGACAGTAGAATCAATAAACACATCAGGCCAGGAAGCCTGATCCTGAAAAGCAAAGAGTGCTCACTTTGGGAGCACATATACTAAAACTGGAACAGTACAGAGAAGATGAGCATGGCCCCTGAGTAAGGATGACATGAAAATTTGTGAAGCATTCCATATCTTTATAAATTAAGACTTTGTGATTAACAGATACACACTACTGTACATAAAACAGAGAAACAACAAACATTTACTGTATGGCACAGGGAACTATATTCAGAATCTTATAATAATCTATAATGGAAAATAATATGAAAATATATATATACATAAATATGTATATACATAAAATGTTAGGTCTATGAATCAAAGCAAATTGGAAGCGGTGAAACAGGAGATGGCAAGAGTGAACATCAACATTTTAGGAATCAGTGAACTAAAATGGACTGCAATGTGTGAATTTAACTCAGATGACCATAAGGTCTACTACTATGGGCAAGAATCATAGTCATCATAGTCAACAAAAGAGTCCAAAATGCAGTACTTGGATGTAATCTCAAAAATGACAGAATGATCTCTGCTTGTTTTCAAGGCAAACCATTCAATATCACAGTTATCCAACTCTGTGCCCCGACCAGTAACCCTGGAGAAGCTGAAGTTGAACGTTTCTATGAAGACCTACAAGATCTAGAACTAACACCCAAAAAAGATGTTCTCTTCATTATAGGGGACTGGAAAGCAAAAGTAGGAAGTCAAGAGATATCTGGAGTAACAGGCAAATTTGGCCTCAGAGTACAAAACAAAGCAGGTCAAAGGCTAACAGAGTTTTGCCAAGAGAACAAACTGGTCATAGCAAACATCCTCTTCCAACAACATAAGAGATGACTCTACACATGGACATCAATATATGGTCAATATAGAAATCAGACTGATTATATTCTTTGCAGCCAAAGATGGAGAAGCTCTATATAGTCAGCAAAAACAAGACCAGAAGCTGACTGTGGCTCAGATCATGAACTCCTTATTGCCAAATTCAGACTTAAATTGAAGAAAGTAGAGAAAATCACTAGACCATTCAGGTATGACCTAAATCAAATCCCTTATGATTATACAGTGGAAGTGAGAAATAGATTTAAGGGCCTAGATCTGATAGACAGAGTGCCTGAAGAACTATGGATGGAGGTTCATGACACTGTACAGGAGGCAGTGATCAATTCCATCACCAAGAAAAAGAAATGCAAAAAAAGGCAAGATGGTTGTCTGACGAGGCCTTACAAATAGCTGAGAAAAGAAGAGAAGGTAAAGGCAAAGGAGAAAAGGAAGATATACCCATTTGAATGCAGAGTTCCAAAGAATAGCAAGGAGAGATAAGAAAGCCTTCCTTAGTGATCAATGCAAAAAAAATAGAGGAAAACAACAGAATGGGAAAGATTAGAGAGCTCTTCAAGAAAATTAGAAATGTCAAGGGAATATTTCATGTAAAGATGAGCACAATAAAGGACAGAAATGGTATGGACCTAACAGAAGCAGAAATCAAGAAGAGGTGGCAAGAATACACAGAAGAACAGTACAAAAATGATCTTCAGTACACAGATGACCACTCACCATTCTAGAGCCAGACATCCTAGAATGCGAAGTTCAGTGGGCCTTAGGAAGCATCACTATGAACAAAGCTAATGGAGGTGATGGAATTCCAGTTGAGCTATTTCAAATCCTGAAAGGTGATGCTGTGAAAGTGCTGCACTCATTATGCCAGCAAATCTGCAAAACTCAGCAGTGGCCACAGGACTAGAAAAGGTCAGTTTTCATTCCAATCCCAAAGAAAGGCAATGCCAAGAATGCTCAAAATACCACACATTTGAACTCATCTCACACACTAGCAAAGTAATGCTCAGAATTCTTCAAGCCAGGCTTCAACAGTACATGAACTGTGAACTTCCAGATGTTCAGGCTGGATTTGGAAAAGGCAGAGGAACCAGAGATCAAATTGCCAACATCCGCTGGATCATGGAAAAAGCAAGAGAGTTCTGGAAAAACATTTACTGCTTTATTGACTTTGCCAAAGCCTTTGACTGTGTGGATCATAACAAACTGTGGAAAATTCTGAAAGAGATGGGAATACCAGACCATCTGACCTGCCTCTTGAAAAATCTGTATGCAGGTCAGGAAGCAACAGTTAGGACTGGACATGGAACAACAAACTGACTCCAAATGGGGAAAAGAGTACGTCAAAGCTGTATATTGTCACCCTGCTTATTAACTTACATGCAGAGTACATCAGGCAAAATGCCAGGCTGGATGAATCACAAGCTGGAATCAAGATTGCTGGGAGAAATATAAAAAACCTCAGATATGCAGATGACACCACCCTTATGGCAGAAAGCGAAGAAGAACTAAAGGACTTCTTGATGAAAGTGAAAGAGAAGAGTGAAAATTTGGCTTAAAACTCAACATTCAGAAAAGTAAGATCATAGCATCCAGTCCATCACTGCATGGTAAATAGATGGGGAAACAGTGAGAGACTTTTTTTTTTTGGCTCCAAAATCACTGCAGATGGTGACTGCAGCCATGAAATTAAAAGATGCTTGCTCCTTGGAAGAAAAGCTATGATCAACTTAGACAGAATATTAAAAAGCAAAGACATTACTTTACCAACAAAGGTCCATCTAGTCAAAGCTATGGTTTTTCCAGTGGTCATGTACAGATGTGAGAGTTGGACTATAAAGAAAGCTGAGTGCCAAAGAATTGATGCTTTTGAACTGTGGTGTTAGAGAAGACTCTTGAGAGTCCCTTGGACTGTAGGGGATACAACTAGTCAATCCTAAAGGAAATCAATCCTGAATATTCATTGGAAGGACTAATGTTGAACCTGAAGTTCCATTACTTTAGCCACCTGATGCAAAGAACCAGCTCACTGGAAAAGACCCTGATGCTGGGAATGATTGAAGGTGGGAGGAGAAGGGGACAACAGAGGATGAGGTCGTTGGATGGCATCACCGACTCGATGGACATGAGTTTGAGTAGGCTCCAGGAGTTGGTGATGGACAGGGAAGCCTGGTGTGCTGCAGTCCATGGGGTCATAAATAGTTGGATATGACTGATCGACTGAACTGAATACACATAACTGAATCACTCTGCTGTACACCTGAAACTAACACAATATGTAAATCAACCATATTTCAATAAAGTAAAAAGCAAAGAAAAACACAAATATATGGATTGATAATAAATAAAATTGCTAAAAAGAAAAGAGATTTTTTAAAGATGTGAGAGAATATCATATGAGACTATGCAAATATTACCAAAAACTTCAGTGAAATGGAAAATTTCTAGGAAAATATACATAATGAAGATTATTTTAAAAAGAGAAAGAAACCTGAATATACTAATAACTGTAGAACTGAAGAGGTTGTCAGACCACTGCCCCAAAGAGGCAGCCCTGGCTCAGAGAGTCTTTGAGGAGGGGAAGGGTCTTGTCCTTACCTACCAGCCATACCCTCACTCACAGTAATGCAGTTTCCCTAGAGAAGAAGCAAATAGCCGAGTTCTTTTCTATTTGTTTTGGTACACAAGTTCAGGGAAATGTATTAACATACATATATACGTATTTTTTTTAATATGGACTATTTTTTTGAACGTTTTACAATACTGTTTCTGTTTTGGTTTGTTTGTTGATTTCTTTTTTTTTTTTTTTGGCCACAAGATGTGAAGTCATTGCTCTCTGACCAGGGATTGAACCCTCACCCCCTGTGTTGGAAGATGAAGTCTTAACCACTAGACGGTCAGGGAAGTCCCCTAACAAATATTCAACATCAGTAATGTTAAGAAGAAAAGACAAGCTCTTTATGTTATTTACTTTATTTTGTCTAACATCTCTAATCTGGTCATACACCACATACACCAAAGGCTCAGTGCTGGGGAGCACTGAGCCTGAGAGAGAAAGGGGAAAAAGCAAATCAAATCATCAGTTAGGCTCTGCCCAGCCCTGCAAGGGATTCCTTTAGAGATCCTGCACTGGCCAGTACTGGGCCACTAGCCCCATTTAGATCTAATTTTAAATGAATTGAGATAAAGTAAAAACCACCCAGTTCCTCTGTGGCACTGTCCAAATTTCAAGTGCTCAGTAGCCCCAGGTGGTGGCCACACTGGACAGAGCAAATGACAAATTTCCACAGTCATGGAAAGTTCTAATGGACAGGACTGTGTGACATGCTGGACCTTGATGCAACTCTGGGTGACCAAGATCAATTCAGTTTCTCAGGCTGAATCACCTCCAGCTACTTGAGTACACTAAAAAATGGTGGAAATTCATGTAATTTAGTATCTGCAGTAGAGGCTTTGTTCCAATCTCAGCTAAACTGATTCACTGAACACTGAACAGTGTTTAATGTCTTACATGTTTTATTTCTGGAAAAAAGTAATCTCCAAGCGCTTATAACCATCTGTATGATTCAACTAATTAACGTAAAAAAAAAAAAAAACCAGGAAGAATAAAGTGGTATTCATAAAGTACTATAAATAAAAGTATTATTAGCTTAATATTAGAGGCAGTTAGATGAGAATATTTCCTAAATTAATACAAATACATGAATTTTCAGAAACATAAGGCTCTTCTCCTCTCCACTGAATTGCTTTGTTTATTTGGGCTGATGTCTGTTTCTACACCTACAGAAGTGCTAGGATTCCCTGTGATTTCTGCTTATCACGCCCTGGGTACTTGACATTCAGGTATATATAAGTCGCAGAAACAGTATTTTAATCTACGGAAAGATCTTTTAACCGTTATGTAAGTTACATCTTTAAAAATAAGATTTCAGATTTCTATCCCCCATTGCCAACTCCTTTCTTTGACACGAGTGGTTACAAGTGTAGGTTTTAGCATCCAACTTATCAGGTTCAGTTCCACATTTACTAGCTGTGTGACCTTGGGCAAATCACTTGATTTTTCCTCTCTAAGTTTCATTTTCCTTATTTCTAAAATGAGGACAAAAAATAAAATAAAATGAAGACAATGACTGTAGCCACTTCTAGGTTTGGGGAGAGAATTCAATAATATAAAACATGGAATGATCCTAGAATAGTGTCTGGACATAGAATGTGTTCAATCATGTTATAACAACATGCATTTTAATAACAGTATGGTAATGATTAATATAAAAGGCCCTAATTATTGCTAGTATGATTAAAACATTTCAATGAGGCATTTAAACTCTTGGAAAGTCTGTTTAAATGTTTGCCGCTCTTCCAACATTATTGAGAACCTATTTCCCCAGGCCTGTACTAACTGCTGGATTTATAAAGACAAATGCAACATGATCTGTGCCCTAGAGGAACATAGAGCCTAATGGGAGAGACAGACACACACAAATAAACAGATAAATCACACACAACCTGGTTAAATGCCAGAGTACAGAAGAAAGTACGGGGCACAGGGGGAGGTCAGATGCTGCAGAGATCTGCCTGAGGGAGCTGAAGGTCTTGTTGTTATTATGCAATTCATTTATTTATTTTTAAAATATTTACTTATTTATTTGCTAGGCTATGACGGGTTTTAGTTGTGGCACTCAGAATCTTTTCAGTTTTGGCATGCAAACTCCTAGCTGTGGCATATGGCATCTAGTTCCCTGATCAGGGATAGAACTGGGCCCCTTGCATTGGGAGCACAGTCTTAACCACTGGGCAACCAGGGAAGTCCTCAGTTCAGTTCAGTCGCTCAGTTGTGTTCGACTCTTTGCGATCCCATGAATCACAGCACGCCAGGCCTCCCTGTCCACCACCAACTCCCGGAGTTCACTCAGACTCACATCCATCGAGTCAGTGATACCATCCAGCCATCTCATCCTCTGTCGTCCCCTTCTCCTCCTGTCCCCAGTCCCTCCCAGCATCAGAGTCTTTTCCAATGAGTCAACTCTTCGCATGAGATGGCCAAAGTACTGGAGCTTCAGCTTTAGCATCATTCCTCCCAAAGAAATCCCAGGGTTGATCTCCTTCAGAATGGACTGGTTGGATCTCCTTGCAGTCCAAGGGACTCTCAAGAGTCTTCTCCAACACCACAGTTCAAAAGCATCAATTCTTCGGCGCTTAGCCTTCTTCATAGTCCAACTCTCACATCCATACATGACCACAGGAAAAACCGTAACCTTGACTAGATGGACCTTAGTCAGCAAAGTAATGTCTCTGCTTTTGAATATACTATCTAGGTTGGTCATAACTTTTCTTCCAAGGAGTAAGCGTCTTTTAATTTCATGGCTGCAATCACCATCTGCAGTGATTTTGGAGCCCCCAAAAATAAAGTCTGACACTGTTTCCACTGTTTCCTCATCTGTTTTCCATGAAGTGATGGGACCAGATGCATGATCTTCGTTTTCTGAATGTTGAGCTTTAAGCCAACTTTTTCACTCTCCTCTTTCACTTTCATCAAGAGGCTTTTTAGTTCCTCTTCACTTTCCGCCATAAGGGTGGTGTCATCTGCATATCTGAGGTTATTGATATTTCTCCCGGCAATCTTGATTCCAGCTTGTGTTTCTTCCAGTCCAGCGTTTCTCATGATGTACTCTGCATAGAAGTTAAATAAGCAGGGTGACAATATACAGCCTTGACGTACTCCTTTTCCTATTTGGAACCAGTCTGTTGTTTCATGTCCAGTTCTAACTGCTGCTTCCTGACCTGCATACAGATTTCTCAAGAGGCAGGTTAGGTGGTCTGGTATTCCCATCTCTTTCAGAATTTTCCACAGCTTATTGTGATCCACACAATCAAAGGCTTTGGCATAGTCAATAAAGCAGAAATAGATCTTTTCTGGAACTCTCTTGCTTTTTCCATGATCCAGTGGATGTTGGCAATTTGATCTCTGGTTCCTCTGCCTTTTCTAAAACCAGCTTGAACATCAGGAAGTTCACGGTTCACGTATTGCTGAAGCCAGGCTTGGAGAATTTTGAGCATTGGTGGCTCAGAGGTTAAAGCATCTGCCTCCAATGTGGGAGACCTAGGTTCGATCCCTGGGTTGGGAAGATCCCCTGGAGAAGGAAATGGCAATCCACTCCAGTATTCTTGCCTGGAGAATCCCATGGATGGAGAAGCCTAGTAGGTTACAGTCCACAGGGTCGCAAAGAGTCGGACATGACTGAGCGACTTCACCTTACTAGCATGTGAGATGAGTGCAATTGTGCGGTAGTTTGAGTATTCTTTGGCATTGCCTTTCTTTGGGATTGGAATGAAAACTGACCTTTTCCAGTCCTGTGGCCATTGCTGAGTTTTCCAAATTTGCTGGCATATTGAGTGCAGCACTTTCACAGCATCATCTTTCAGGATTTGAAACAGCTCAACTGGAGTTCCATCACCTCCACTAGCTTTGTTTGTAGCGATGCTTTCCAAGGCCCACTTGACTTCACATTCCAGAATGTCTGGCTCTAGATTAGTGATCACACCATCATGATTATCTGGGTCGTGAAGATCTTTTTTGTACAGTTCTTTTGTGTATTCTTGCCACCTCTTCTTAATATCTTCTCCTTCTGTTAGATCCATAGCATTTCTGTCCTTTATCGAGCCCATCTTTGCATGAAATGTTCCCTTGGTATCTCTCATTTTCTTGAAGAGATCTCTAGTCATTCCCATTCTGTTGTTTTCCTCTATTTCTTTGCATTGATCACTGAAGAAGGCTTTCTTATCTCTTCTTGCTATTCTTTGGAACACTGCATTCAGATGCTTATATCTTTCCTTTTCTCCTTTGCTTTTCACCTCTCTTCTTTTCACAGCTATTTGTAAGGGAAGTCCTACTATAATGCAACTTATTCTAGAAGATGTATAGGACCTTTAAGAAATGATTTCCAACATAAGCAGATTTTAAAAACTACCAATACTGGTCAAGCAGACCATCTGCATATGCAAATCAGACATGTACACACACACACACACACACACACACATCTGACTTAGAAATACTCAGAAGGGAAGAAAGAGATTCAAAATGTCTGCATCAAAAAAAAGGCGGGGAGATGATGCCTGAACATGGGTGGAAGGAGCCATCCCCTGACTGGATCCCTTCTCCTGGTGACTCTTGGTCACTTCCACTGCCTGAAGGGACAGGTCAGAGGGGATGTTCTCTTGCTCCCACTCTTTCCTTCATCCTATTATGCCTGTGCAAAGGGGCGGGAAAAAGACTTGGGAGGTTGGGTAGCTAGAGTGCTGAGCACCAGGGTGCATGTCAGAGTACCTAAATCGGTTAGAAGAGTCTCCAACAAGGATGATAAACGTTGGCTGGGTCCAGCAGGGTCCTGGATTTGGGCTCAGACTTATCATCCACATCTCTGGCCACCATCCTCAGCAAACTCTACATCCATCACAGTGATCTCTCTGATGTCTTGAGCTCACACCCTTCTGCTTTCTCAAATCTAACGACCTCACTTGATTTCATGACTGCCATCCATCCCCAAGACCCCAAACCCATTCTCACCCACACTAGTAGAGTGTTGTCATCATAATACCTGATGTAGAACCCACTCTGGCTCTTTCTGGTACACATGCTAGCTGGGGATCTGTGGTTAATCATGTCAACACTGCATTTACAAACCCCTGAGTCAAATCCCAGCTCTCAATCACCCCCTACTAAGTAAACTCACTCTCTCCTTCTGCATCCAAAGAATCAAGTTTCCATGTGGCTAGGACTACGACAAGCTCATGCTCCCTGACCATGGCTAGATCCTCACGACCACTCTCCAGTTCTTTTACCCATTTCTTTTTTACTTCCCATTATATCTCCCATCTTGGTCCTGACTTATCAATCACCAAGTCATCACTCTGGAAACACATTTTCTTCCAAGCAGTGACTTTTCCACCTATTCTATTGAGAAATCTGAGGTAAGTCAGCACGAGTATTCTACTCTAACCTTTGATCTCGAAGTATATCTATCCATCTTGGCTTCTTCATTAAAATAATATCTGACTAGCAGTCTCTGATACTCAAATTCCCAGTAAAATATCTGGGAAGATTCAGCACAAAAGATGACAATTCATGAATCTGAGACTGATTTCCCAACCTATGGCCAGAATATCACGACATTTTCTACCTATTCTATGGCCAATGGAGAAGAACAGGGACACTGACTGTTGGCTGAAACAGAACAAATCTGTGGTCATCACAGAAAGCTGGACGGCAATTTATTTTCTCTCCCCCATTTCCTTTGGGCTAAGAAACCCTGGGTCTATATAAAGAGTAACAATAAAACACTGGGAATCATCTTTTTACTGCATGAGCACTGCATTTTAAGGTAGCCCTAGCCACTCCAGCACCTCTTTTTTCTCTCCAAGAAAACATTGAGTAAGATGGGGACAGGGAGAGAGACAAAGTCTATGTTAGAAAATGCAGCCTTGGGACATCCCTGGTGGTCCAGTGGGTAAGAATCTGCACTCCAAATGCAGGGGGCCAAGTTCCATCCCTGGTCAGGGAACTAGATCCCACATGCCACAGCTAAAGGTCCCGTGTGCTGCAGCTGATGATCAAAGATCTTAAGTACTGCAACTAAGACACAGTGCAAACAAGTAAAAAGATAAAAAGATAGAAAATGAAGTCTTCATAAGTGAAGGGCCATAGGCAGGGAGAGAGACAGGAAGGGTCCTGGTAGCAGAGCACCCTGGGGGACACAGTTTTGTCAATATGCCAAGCAAGTGGTCAGACCAAAGTGTGGTTGGGTATGGGGGGATTCCACCTTTGTAATCTTCAACCGATTCTTTACACAGAGGGTGTCTTCTCAAGGTTATGTAAAGAGCTAGGCAAACATTAATATTCCTCTTCCAACCAGACTGCTACCCATAGCCCTCTAAGTCCTGGCTATATTTATAAAAGACGCTTGCTCCTTGGAAGAAAAGTTATGACCAACCTAGATAGCATATTGAAAAGCAGAGACATTACTTTGCCAACAAAGGTCTGTCTAGTCAAGGCTATGGTTTTTCCAGTGGTCATGTATGGATGTGAGAATTGAACTGTGAAGAAGGCTGAGTACCGAAGAATTGATGCTTTTGAACTGTGGTGTTGGAGAAGACTCTTGAGAGTCCCTTGGACTGCAAGGAGATCCAACGAGTGCATTCTGAAGGAGATCAGCCCTGGGATTTCTTTGGAGGGAATGACGCTGAAGCTGAATCTCTAGTACTTTGGCCACCTCATGAGAAGAGTTGACTCATTGGAAAAGACTCTGATGCTGGGAGGGATTGGGGGCAGGAGGAGAAGGGGACGACAAAGGATGAGATGGCTGGATGGCATCACTGACTTGATAGATGTGAGTCTGAGTGAACTCTGGGAGTTGGTGATGGACAGGGAGGCCTGGCATGCTGCGATTCATGGGGTTGCAAAGGGTCAGACACGACTGAGCGACTGAACTGAACTGAACTGAACTGATATGTATAAATTCTAGAGCCACCAGTTCAGAGAAGCAAAAAAGCCAAGCATGGAGGACATCTTCTCCCTTTCCAGCAGAGCTTTACTAGAGAAACACCAACCAGACCCTGGATAGTGATCAGGGAGCTTTGCATAACCACCAGCCATCCAGATGTTTGGTTCAGAGAAGCTGCGGTACCCAAAAGGACAACGAGAGCTCAGGGTCAGTTGTACATTTTGTATGTTGACAATAAAAGGTCTGAATAACTCTTTGTGTTTGTCTCAAGATTCTGTATTATAAAAAGGAAAAAAAAATCACAAACATGGGAGTTATTTAAAATAATGCTACATATGATCCTGAAAACTGAAAAAAAGAAGCACATCATTTTTTACTATGAAACCAAAATAAAAGATTTAAAAAGCAGCTGTTGTCCTCAATAAGACAGAGGACAATTTTTACAATAAGTGGGTAAAGCTTGTGGAAGTGGGCAAGATAAATGAGGACCAAAAAATGCAAATATAGGATTAAAAAATGTAGGATTACAATTAAAAATCCTCATCAGAGGAGGAAAATGAAATGTTTATTGTACAAAACAGAGACAGTAATATGTTTATCATTTGAGATGCCTTCCCAGAATGAAGAGGAACAAAATATAAAATAATGAGAACGAAAAGGCAGTGACAGAGGACAGAGGAAAAAGACCTTCCTTACTCTTTCAAGAGGGAAAATGAGCAATAATCAAATATACATCTGAAGAAACTATTCATCCATGACATAAGACCTGGGTTGAAGAATCACAAAGATGCAAGATTTTAGGCAAAATTGCTGAGAAGAGAAAGACATAGAGAAACTATGGGAAACATTTTAAAAATAAAAGAAGAAAGTCTGAGAAAGATCAAGATAGGAAAAGTTACTAAGAAAGAAAATAAACTAAACTGTCACAGGCTTCTTTCTGAACACTAAAAGGCAGAAAGGAACTGTTCTGGCTTGAATGGTGTTCCCTGTGCTCCCACCCCAATCCCCATCCCCCACCCCAAACATCTTTGCATCCACCCGGAATCTCAAAATGTGCCCCTATTTGCAAAGAGGGTCTTTGCAGATGCAGTTAGATAAGTTAAGATGAGTTCACTGGATTAGGGTGGGACTGAAGTCCAATGGCTGGTGTCTCTCTCTCTGTTTTTTAATTAATTAATTTGGTTGCTCCAGGTCTTAGCTGTAGCATGTGAGATCTAGTTCCTTGACCAGAGACTGAACCCATACCCCCTGCATTGGGAGCTCGGAGTCTTAACCACTGGATCACCAGGGAAGCCCCAGCTGGTGTCTTTATAAGAGAAAAGAGGGTGATGCAGATACAGAAATGCAGGCTACGAGGCCATGTGATGCAGAAGCAGAAACTGAGTGGCGCAGCTACAAGGCAAGGATGTCAGGGATTACTGGCAACCCCTGAAGCTGGAGGAGGCGAGGGACGGTTTTCCCTCGAACCTTCAGAGGGAGTGTAGCCCTGCCAACATCTGACTTCAGACTTCTAGCCTCCAGAACTATGAGAGAATAAATCTCCGTTGTTTTAAGTCATTTCTGTGTTCATGCTAGGTCGCTTCAGTCATGTCTAACTAAGGATCTTTGATCTTTGTTGCAGCAAGAAAACTCTTAGTTGAAGCGTGTAGGATCTAGTGCCCTGACCAGGGATCGAACCTGGGTCCTCTGCATTGGGAGTGGGAAGTCTTAACCACTGGACCACCAGGTAGGCCCTTTATTGTTCTTCTTTACTTAAAAACAAAGTAGTCTCTGGACTTCCCTGGATATCAAATGATAAACCTATAAGAAGTTCAGTCATTTTCACAATGGAAGATTGTGGGGGGAAAAAAGCACACTATTTGGCTCATTCCAGATATGCCAAATCAGAGCCTGAACCTTAAATAAATTCCACAAGTGATTTTTATGCACAGTAAGGGGTACTAGAGGGCATCCCAGGTGGCGCAGTGGTAAAGAATCTATCTGTCAATGAAGGAGACACAAGAGATGGTGTGGGTTTTATTCCTAGGTCAGAAAAATCCCCTGGGGGAGAAAATGGCAACCCACTCTAATATTCTTGTCTGGAGAATCGCATGGACAGAGGAGGCTGGTGGGCTACAGCCTACGGGGTCACAGAGTTGGATACAACTGAGCATGCGCACATGATGACAACAACAAGGGGGCATTGGAGCACAGCTTATAACAATGGGGAGATCACAGAACTTTTAAATAAATGTAACCTACTGTGCAGAAGATGGGAGAGGGACAGGCTCAACAACTTACAAGCTGTGTGACTTTGGACAAGTTAATTGATCTCTTTGAACTTCAGTAACCTCATCTATATAATGGGGGTAACAAAAGTATCCATAAAACTATCAGGTAGTTGTGAAATTCATATGAGTACATACGAAAAGTGAAAGTGTTAGCTGCTCAGTCGTGTCCACTCTTTGTGACCCTGTGACTGTAGCCTGCCAGGCTCCTCTGTCCATGGAACTCTCCAGGCAAGAATACTGGAATGGGTAGCCATTCCTTTCTCTAGGGGATCCTCCTGACCCAGGGATCCAACCCAGGTCTCCTGTGTTGCAGGCAGATTCTTTACCATCTGAGCTACCAGGGAAGTCCCATGAATACATAATACATATTTTCATGCATACATATATACAAATCTATGTCTATCTCTCTCTCTTCTCAAAAGACTGTCTGGCATTGTACATGCACATCCATGTGAATAAGAGAAACTTAGCCAGGAAATCTATTGAGAATATAAAACCAACAGGATTTGGTAAGAGACTGGATGTGGGCTTTGGGTGATTTCCTGGTTTCTGAAATTAGCAATGGTTAAGAAGGTAAAGCCATTCCCTAGCAGTGTGGTAGGGTAAAGAGGGACGACTGAGTTCAGTAGCGGCCCTTTTAAGGTTCAGTTGCCCATAGGGATGTCCTGTAGGCATATGAACAGATGGCCTTAGATGCTGTGGATAGAGACCTGGAAAGCATATAGGGATCTGTGAGTCACCAGCCTGAAGACTGGTACCTGAAGCCATGAGGGTAGGAAAGATCACGAGGAAGAGCAGACCAGGTGAGAAAGTTGTCTTGAAACAGTACCCTGAGAAGCATCCAAATGGGAGGATCAGATGGGAAAGAAGGACTCCCTAAAAGAAGCAGAGGAGGTATAGCAGAGATGCAGGGGAAAAACACGAGAGCGCAGAGGCACTGGGGGAGGGGAACGTGTTAAGAGGGCGCATGCGCAGAAAGGTCCGTGAGCTAAAGCCTAGATGCGTCATCTAGACTTGGTAGCACGAAGGTCTTTAGTGACCTTGGCAAGTGCAGGCTTAGTGGGAACAAGAAAGGAGAGAGTTCAAAGGCGAATTCAAAAGAGAATTAGTGGAACTATCGCAGGGATCGAAAAGAGAATTTAGAGTGGCTGAAATGTATTCCTAAAGTAATGATAAAGTCTTCACATCTATTCAGCAAACACAGCTTGAAACTATATTTTAAAACACTGCAACATAAAGATAACTGCAAAAGACCAATTAAAAGACTGAGGCCAAAAAATGTACAATCCTTTTCTTACACATAAAGGAGCCCAAAGTAATGGCTTTAATTAACTATGTAAAATACTTCAATATAAAAAATTAGAATATTAGTTGTGGCGTGAAACTGGGGGCCCTTTTTGGTAAGTTGGTCACAGCAGGTGACACCAGGTTTGGGCATGATTTTTCCCTAAATTCACCCAGTGGGGGGAATTGGGGAGCAAATTTTAGACCTCACAGATCTTCTCTCTTTCTACCAAGAGAGTGAAGCTGCCACCTGGAGATAGAGGTATCCCCCAAGGAAACAGGACTTGCCCTGAGACAGAAGAAAGCTGAAGACAAGGGTCTCAGCTTGGGGCGGCTGAGAGAGACCCAGATGAAGCCTCAGATACTCTGGGTCCTGCAGCCCTGGGGGAAATCTGTCCCAAGTTGTCTGCCAGGAGGCTGCTAATAAGTTAAAACTGTTAGACTTAGTTCTGAGGGTCTAACAAAGAGCTATAAATGTTCAGAGACCATATGGTGAAAGGTTGGCAAAAAGGTAAGATTCCTTTTCAAGGTAATACCACTAAAAGAAGTAAAAGGATGGCTTTCAAATCTTTGGGTGTGTGTTCATGGCTGCCAAGTACTACATCAAGAAAAAGTTATTTGGCTGCACTGGGTCTTAGTTGCAGCATGCAGGATCTAGTTCCTTGACCAGGGATTGAACCCGGGCCCCCTGCATTGGAAGCTTGAAGTCTTAACTGCTGGATCACCAGATGAATTCCGAGTACTACATCTTTGATCATGCATGCAAGCATGCTAAGTCGCTTCAGTCGTGTCTGACTCTTTGTGACCTTATGGACTGTAACCTGCTAGGCTCCTCTGTCCATGGGATTCTCCCGGCAAGAATCCTGGAGTGGGTTGCCATTCCCTTCTTCAGTCTTTGATCATAGACCTGCCTAAATAAATAAGTAAATACTGGTTCTTAAAAATACCTTCCAGAAAAGAAAATACTTTGTATTCATAAAAACAGTGTTTGTTGTTCAGTCGCTCAGTTGTGTCCGACTTTTCGCGACCCATGGCCTGTAAAACACCAGGCTTCCCTGTCCATCACTATTTTCTAGAGTTTGCTCAAACTCATGTCCATTGAGATGGTGATGTCATAGTTTTGCTCAAGCTTCAGATTTATTTTGCTACAACTGATGATATATACCGCCAAGCCTTGTTGTACTAAAAGTTGAGGGGGTCACATGACAGGACTGGTGTAAGGCAGAGGTCACTTTGGCACGAGTGAGAAGTGAGAGGCAATAGATATTATCAAGCAGGCACCAAGAAAGACTGGGTGTCTGAGACACACATGAGAATTTTCCTCCATAGTATACAAGAGATCACAGGTAGAAAACTCAATTTGCTGTGAAGAATTAACCAATAATCAGTATGCCAACAGTTTGTATATCTGGTTACAAAAAATATAAACTGTTGTATTAAACACTGAGCAAAATTTGAAAGTATTTATTTGTGTTTAAATATTTATTTATTTGGCTGTTCCAGGTCTTAGTTGTGGCATGTGGGGTCTAGTTCCCTGACCAGGGATCAAACCCGGACCCCCTGCATTGAGAGCAAAGAGTCTCAGCCACTGGACCACCAGGCAAGTCCTGAAAGTATTTTTATAGTGCACCAGGGACCTATATCCCACCAGCTGAAGACCACTGGAGTCACAGAACAAAGACCCCAGGGTTCCAGAAGAAGGTGCAGGAGCCAGAGATTGTGAGCTGATTTGACAGTGCAGTGGCAGGAGGGAGGGTCACCCCAAGGAGGATGTGGGGGCACACAGGAACGGGAGACTTGTGTGGCCACCAGCAACCTGGCATGAGCTGCCCAGGCCTGTGGGGGAGGGAGTGGAACGTTTGCAGTTCTAGTTTTGAAACTAGAGAGCACACTGGTGCCAAAAATCCCTGGAGTGGCTGTTTCCAGGGTTGATTTTGTCTGGAAAAACTTGGAGGACTTGTCTGATATTCTTATTATAGTGTGTGTTTAGCTAGTTGATTTGGAAGACTTTTGGACCCCAATTAACACAGGGCTCAGTGCTTAAGGCAGTCACCAAATAGCTAGGCAGGAGATGCTAATTCTCCCCAGGTGTAGTTGATCCTAGGAAAATAGGTCACAGAAGCCCTGATCAAAAAGTAGGGGAGGGAGGAGACAAGGGTCAAAACCATTCTGTGAACTAGGTTACCCTCAATGGGGGACAGAGGATGTGCTGCTAAGAGCTAGAAGCTGAACACAAAAAATATATTTTTATGCTCTACCTTACTTTTTAGAAAAGATTTAAAGCATCTTACTGAGATATATCTCACTCAAAGGAGAAAATTAGATACAAAACAAATTTAGAACAAGGGAAAATTAGGTGTGGGTAAATAAACTGAAAACAAGAGAACAAGATTAGGCTGCCTGTTATAGAGTCCTTTAAGGCTGTTCAAGGCAAGCCATAAATAGGGTCCTGAGCGTCCTAGAGGCCAGAGCAAAGAGGAAAAAGCCCATTTAGAGGATTTCCACTGCATATAAGGTTAACAACGAAGCTGCTTTTTGGTCCTGGGAAAATTTTTCTCACAGGCTGTCTTAAAGGAGACACTGCAACAGACTGAGAAATCCTCAAGAGCTTCCTTGCAAGCGACATACCATCCAGAGTCACATGGCTCTTTTCTGATCTGCCCATCAGTGCAGGCTAAAGGCATAACACACAGGCACAGATCAAGAAAAACTCTTGCTTTTCTAAGAGAGGCCAAGAAAAGTGGTCCCTCTAAAGTGCAGGCCAAGTGTTTGCACCTACATTATGGTTGGGCCTAAACCAGGAATTAAATTTAAAACATTTCACACGGACATTTCTTAGGTAATTTTTTTTGAACATTCTTCCTAAAATCAAACTTTTGTTAAGATTTGGACCTAAGAGAGTTTGAAATTATATATTTCAGCTAAGACTTAAAGCAGAGCTACTCTATGCTGTTGATTAAGGACAGAGATGGGTTCCCCAGGTGGTGCTCGTGGTAAAGAACCTCCCTGCCAATGCAGGAGACGTAAGAGACATGGGTTTGATCCCTGAGGCAGGAAGATCCCCTTTAGGAGGGCATGGCAACCTACTCTGGTATTCTCGACTGGAGAATCCCATGGACAGAGGAGCCTGGGGGGCTGAAGTTCACAGGGTCGTACAGAGTCGGACACGACTGAAGCGACTTAGCACACACGCATCCAAGGGCAGAGACGTTTGCTCTAACAATCAACCCAATTTCCTTAGAAAACAGCCTAGGCTCATAGGCTGAGAGATTAAGTACAGGGGCTCTTAGAGTCAGACAGATCTGGGCTTAAATGTTACCTCTACTAGCTGTGGTATCTCTCTGCGATCATCTGATAAATGGGAGTCCATTCACGTCCACCAACATTTTCTGAGCAGCCACAGTGTGTGATGAAATAAAAAACTGTCGATGGTTGTTTGGGAGAATAGGTAAATGCATCTAAAATATTTAGCTCATTGACTGGTACATAGTAAACATTCAATAAACAGCAAAACTAATAAACATCATAAAATTTCTAGGTCCATTCTAACACATAAACATGACTAAGGTCTCAAAGTTCTGCATTACTAAAAATGGTTGCAATAATTTTAGTCTGGAAAATGTTCAATGTAAGCATTACCAACCATCCACAAAGGCATCAAAATATCAAAAAGAGCACCACAGTTTCTAACCATGTTAACTCGCTGATGCACACATGTGTGCAAAGTTGCTTCTCACTCTTTGCAACCCCATGAACTGCAGCTCACCAGGCTCCTTTGTCCATGGTATTCTTGAGGCAAGAATACTGGAGTGGGTGCCACACCCTCCTCCAGGGGATCTTCCTGACTCAGGGATCGAACCTGAGTCCCTTATGTCTCCTACACTGGCAGGCAGGTTCTTTACACTAGCACCACCTGGGAAGCCCCAATTCATTGATAATTCCAAGATAAATGTTATATCTTGTGGTACCTACATGAGTCAACCTGTTATCAAAGCCTTAGATATAAGCCAGTTAAATAATAGAGAACATCTGCCAAAATTATGATTCTAGTTGTAGAAGATAGAAGTCATGATGTTTTGATGTTCCTAGGGGAGATATTCTGGTACCTTCACTCATTTCTCAATTCGGTGATACTACATAGAATATAATTCTCCCATAAAATGCCTCTGAAAACAAAAAGCCTACTCAACCCTGAATAGAGAACAAAACTCTGCTGTATTAGGGATGCTGGGCAGGCAGCTAAATCACTCATTAGCCAAGAATCATCTAAAGCACAACAGTCCCACAGGCGTAATTCAAGTTCGTGCCTGAGCGAAAATATAAATGACTATATATCAGACTTCAAAAGCTGTCACACAGTCAAAACCTCAGATATTAAAATCTGCAGATGCCAATCAAGTTCATGACAAACCTTTCTTCTGGCTGCACTCAGTATAGCCAGGTATCCTTTGAGGCCACTCTGAGTTCAAAACAACAAAACCATGCTATCCTCATGGAGAGACATTTATACATTTCTTTCTGATATACCAGGGGAGCAGGCAGCTGGTCCAAATGCAGGCTTGACTCATTTGAGTGCAACTTTAAAAAGGAATGGACAATATGCATGTGTGCTAAGTTGCCTCAGTCATGTCTGACTCTTTGTGACCCCATGGGCTGTAACCCACCAGTCTCCTCTGACCATGGGATTCTCCAGGCTAGAATACTGGAGTGGGTTGTCATGCCCTCCTCCAAGGGGTCTTTCTGACCCAAGGATCAAACCCGAGTCTCTTACGTCTCCTGCACTGGCAGGCCGGTTCTTTACCACTAGTGCCACCTGGGAAGGCCAATGGACAATATACCCTCCTGTTTTATCCTGGATTTGAAATTACCTGCAGATTGTGGCTTCCCTAGAATTACCCAGATGTAGGCTTATGTGAGGATCAGCAGCTGGGCTTGGAAAGGAGAGGCCCATACGGTGCCCATACCATTCATCATTTGTAACACATCAGTTTCTTACCCATTGGGTCAAAGGCCAAGAAAAGATCAATAAAAGCTACAAATAATCTTATGCTTTTCCTGACAGATTTTGATATGAAGCAATGAAGAATGGTCAATGGGGTAATAGCTGTGCCTTGCTTAGAATGCTGCCACGAGAGACCAGACTTTCAATTCATCAAGAAGAAAAACGGCAAACATTTCAGACGGAATGCACTGCAAACTGATGAGTCTAACTATATTGGGGAGGGGGGAAATCATAGAAGCTTGTTTTTCCTTTTCTTTCTTTATTTTTGATGGGTTAGACTATTCTCTAATTCCAACCAAACTGAACCATTCATTCATTCAATTAATTTTTACTAAGTAACTAAAGCTAAGCACTGTGGTTGGTATGAGGGACACAGTGGTAAATCAAGAGCCTTGATTCCTGTTTTTAGAGGGTTTATAATTCATAACATTTTTTATGGAATTTAAAAAAGTGCCAGGGATAACAGTCTACCTGCAGAAGATGACATTTTAACCAGGTGCTTTTAGATGGAGCTTTTAAATCATCTACTCTATGAGGAAATATTATAGACATATTGGAGGCTTCCTTCTCAGCTCATGCTCTTTGAAACTGACTCTTCCCATATCCTTTCCAAAGAGAATCTGCCCACAAACTTTGCTGAGGGGGTCTAGGAGGCCACATTTATACCACATGACACCCCCCCCCCCCACCACCACCCTACCTTGAACTCAACTGTTTGAATCAAGGATAGATAACTGGACCTGCGGAATCAATACATAACATTCGTTTTGGAATTTGAAATTAGGGTCCGATGAATGGACTACAGTGGACACAGGGACTGTAACACTAGGGGTGGGGTGGGGGACTAGAAGTCAATTTAGTAATTTTAAAAAAACTGAATGAGAATTTAGTATATGCCAGGGCCTAGAAATCTCAAGAAAGACACAGTTTCCACCCTCCCCTCTAGTGGATGAGAGGATAGTTAGTAAACAAATATTGATTGTGATAAACACCATTAAGTAAATAAAGAGGATGCTGAGTTAGAGACCTCCATAATGAGGAGGATGATTTCAGCGAGGGTGATTGGGGAGGCCTCCCTGAGAAGATGGCATTTAAGCTGAGATCAGCGGTGAGCAACGCTGGGAAAGCCCATTCCAGGAAGAGGGAAGAGCACATGCAAAGGACAGGTAGGAACTCAAATTGTTCTAGAGGGGAAAATTAGGCCACCGAAGCACAGTGAGTGAGCAGCTTGTGGGAAGGTGGGAGAGGAAGGCAGAACAGGGACCATGAAGGATCTCTTTGGGCTTTGTAAAGGGTCTGGGCTTGCACTGCAATGGGCCACAGAAGAGATTTATAAAAGAAAAGATACTATATTGCCAACATTTTAAAACATCACTTAAGCACATATCTGTATACCAATGTTGACAGTAACATTATTCATAAGAGCTAATCAATAGGTGAATGGAAAAACAAAATGTGGTATATACACATGATGGAATATTATTCAGCTAGAAAAAGGAATGGAATTCCGATATATGTGACAACATGGATAAACCCCCAAAATATTGAAATAAATCAGACAAAAAAAGGGCAAAAGGTGTATAATTCCACATAGAATAGGTAAATTCATTGAGACAGAAGATAAAACAGAGGTTGCAAGGGAGCAGGGGGGATGGGGAGTCATTGTTTAATGGGTACAATGTCTATCTGGAATGATGAGAAATGTTCTGAAAGTAGATAGTGCTGATGGTTGCATAACCCAGCGAATATATATAATGGGCCTGAATTGTACACTTAAAAATGGTAAATTTTATTTTGTGACTATTTCACCATGATAAAAAGAAGTATTAATAAAAACAAACAAACACCGCTGCTGGGAGAAAATGGACTGGAGAGAGGCAACTGTGCTGTCGCAGAAGCTGGCGTGCAGAGAGGAGACTGGTACTGACATGCAGAGCAAAGTGAAGCAGAGAAACCACAGGGGCCGAGAGAAACAAGAAGAGCTGCCTGATGGCTTCCCAGTCACATGCAGCCCAGCTGTGATTCCTGCAGTGCATTCCAGCGAAATCCTCCCACACCCTTTCTGTGAATTACGTTATATTGGAGCTGGACTGAGTGGATCTCCATCCCTTGCAAGGAAACCATCCCTGATTCAGGTAGGGAACACAGCTAAGATGCAGCCTGGAGACTCAAAGTTTGAGGCCGCTGGATTCTAAAGCCAGACTACATCCAGCTCCAGGAGAGCAGAGCAGTTGGCTTTTTCCTCCCCGCTCAGTGTCGGGCACCGTGCCTGCCCCATGGTGGGAGCCTTCGACCCACAGCTGTTGAATTAGGGCTGAGAAACTCACCTGTGCGTCTGTAGAGTAGGCGTCTGAGTGCCATGGTCTCTCACCAAATGTATACTCAACTGAAGCCTAGGGAACCAAGCCCCTGCATCCCCCTCATTGCTGATCTGAATGGTCAGTTTCACCCTTCACAAGGACTTCTACCTAATTCACTGAACATCAGAAGAAGTTTATGCTAAAATTTTGATTTTACAGAATCCCAAGGACCCCTCTACAAACACCCAAGATCGACTGGGTTCCCAACAATATTCATCAAATCAAGTGTAAGAAAAATTGAACTGGCTTTCTCACGAACATAGGACACATTATATGGTTTTTAATTTGATAATAATCTGTGTTCATAGATGGGAGAAAACATCTCCTTCCTTAAAATGCTGGAGTCAGAATCTCAAGAGATCCTCACACGCAAAACTGGAACTTGCTCACTGCATCATTCCCAACCCTTGTAACCTCTGGTGGTGGTGTTCAGTCTCTCAGTCGTGTCCGACTCTTTGCGACCCCATGGACTGCAGCACGCCAGGCCTCCCTGTCCCTCATCTCCTGAAGTTTTGCAACCTCTAGCACATGTCATCCAACTTGGGAAAACTAGAAATGACCTGATTTTACATAAGGAGGAAAACTGTTCCACAGATCATTGTTGATCACCTTACTGGTCTATCTATCACACATGGATTAAAATGTTAACAACATAACAAGAAGATACTTATAAAATGCAGTTAAATGAAAAAGGAGGCATGCGAAAGTAAATACATAATTTGATTACAACCATGTAGAAATGGCACTTATAGCTATACAAGTTGGAAGGTATCAAAAGCAGATGAAAATACTTGCTGCAAGGTGGTGAAATTATACATAGAATTTTAAACTGTATTTAAAATTTACTTTAAAATATTTACAAAGTCAGTTATAAACACACACACACACACACACACACAAACTGAGCTGGTCAGTGAGCTGCCTTATCAAGCTGGGGATAACTGATGACCAGTCAGGGATTCTGTAAAGCAGGGTTTTTCCAAGGGTGGTTCTGGCAACAGTGGCATCAACCTTACCTGGGAACTTGTTAGAAATGCAAACTCTGAGTTAATCCCGACTTACTGAATTTGAAACTCTGGGGATGGCATCCAGCAATTTGTTTTAGTAAGTTCACCAGGTGATTCTGATGCCTGTTCAAGCTAGAAAGCACTTCTCTCATGTATGTTCCCAGTCTGATATTCTGTGATTTCCACAAGTCTATAAAGGGTCCATCCTACACACCTATGTTGTCTCCCCTAAACAACACTCTATTTATAAGAGCTCCATACTACTTACTAGATCAGGTTCAAAGTCTTCACCTGAGAGTCAACATCCTACTTGTGCTATCAAATTTCATCTTTTCCACTATGGTTAGTTAACAGGGACTGTGCTTCTGTGCATCATCTCATACAGTCCTCCTGACAACCCTATAAAATAGATAATACTAATAAACCCCATTTCATAGATAAGAAAACTGAGGCCAATCATACAACTAGTAAATGCTGGAACAAGAATGACTTCCAAGCACAAACTCTTAGGCACCACTGAGGTTCAGCGATGTTTACAGAGATAATAAGTAAGGGAACTGGTATATGAAGCCAGGCCTGTCTGATTTCAAAGCCTACCCACTGTGTAACCACTGAGCTCTTTAGCCCTGTACTCTCTGCTGGGCAGGACCATGTGCTCATTGCCCTTCAAATCATCGTTGCCAAGAATCATGCTGTTTGCAAATATCCTCTGTCTATCTTCCTTGTCGCCAACTCACATCCCACAGCCTCCAGAAGGCCTTCCAGGCTGCTTCCCTGAGATGCCTAGCCAGAAGGGGTTGCTCCCTCCTTCTCCCAACCCCCACCAGCGCCTGTCTGTGCGCTTCTCACAATATTTACCAGTTCTGAATTAGCCATGCACACGCTTCTTCAGTAGAGGTGGTGGTGGTCTGAGCTGGCATGGTATCACCAGTGACTGACATAGAACACACACTAACCAAGTCAACCAGGGTGTCTTTTATGTGACTAAATGCATTCTTTAGGTATATTATGTATCTTATCTGCCCAGTAGGAGGACAGCAGGAGCCTTAGAAACAAGGACTTAATCTTTTACTTAATGCATATTTCCAAGAATATACCTGGGCCAGGTACACAGTCAAACCTGTAATATATACTTGAATTCAAGTAGAATGCTACTTGTACATGATTCCAGTACATAAATTTTTCTACTTTTTAAACCCTGCAATTAATGCAGCCTATATTAATACTTTACAAATGGATCCCATTAACTGAGTTTTTGTAAATAGAAATAATAAATTTAATGTTTTTAATAGTTAAATATTAACCAAGAAAATTTTATGAGCATATTTTCCTGAAAATTAGTTCAAATTTCCATGCAACTGGGGAAAAAACTCACAATTCTGTCTTTTAAAAAACTGAGGCTATGATAAAAAGAAAAAAACGAGGCTATGATATATCTTCACTATTCCTCTTTTAAAATGAAAGCATACCCTTTAAAAAAATCAAAACACAAACCCCAATCTCTCTCATTAAGAAAAATATGAATATTTTCAACCCAGATATCTATTACCTATCACAGTCATTTATCTAGTCCACCACATATACTTGTAACAGGGGGGAGAAAAAGAGCTCACAGATATTCTAACTCCTATCACATATCCAGAGATGAAGGGTACAGAAAAATTGGAATATGTATTATAATAATATATAAACCTCAAAAACTAGATTTAGAAACTTTTAGGAACAAGATAACATAAAAGCTAAACGCTACTTTTCCTAATACATAAATCATTTTATTTAATTACATAACACCATGAACAGAGAAAAATACCAAGCCACAACATATTTTTAACACACTGAAAGGCACAGATTAAAAGTACGTAACAGTAAAAACACAACAGATAAAGATGATCAAATTATTATTACAGCCTTTCAATAGTCATTCATTCCCATCCAGTCCTTATACTGTACCCACATGGTCTAACAGTAAATATACAACAAAAGATCTGAAGAGCTTGGCGATCCTCTCTAAATCGAAATCAATGTACTACCACTGAACAGACAGTGTAAACTTACCAGCTCCACAGATCCATAATGTTTCCTACTGAAATCCCCACGTCTACAGCCTAGGTCTTCCGAGACAGAGCTGGAACAAAAATGCTTCATCAGTATTATACATAGCGATCTGGCCACAAACCTTCTGCAAAAATCCACTACCATTTGCAAAAAGGGCTGCTATGGAACAGGCTTGCCCAGCTCCTCACTGCAGGGGAGCCTCCTTGCAACAGACACAGTCCTCAGCAGCCATTGCAGAGCCCGGCTTTCATGGAGCCCTCAGTAAGAAGAAAAACACCCGAGTCATCCTTGGAGGTATAGGCAATGATTGAATTAAATATTTAGTCATTTGGAATCGATTGACATTTCCCAGGCTACTGGTGGTTTATAATTTCATTTCTGTATAACCAGAGGGGAGAGAAACCCTGCAGTAAACTTGAGGCAAGGGACAAAGCTTGCAATTATCTTTCATTTAAAGAGAGCCTCTTTGTCCCAAATATTCTGCATAAAAATAACCAGCATTATGGGATGCTATCTAGGAGACATAAACTTTAAATAGGAGGAAAAAAAAAACTTCAAAATCCTGGTAGGCCCCACCCCCTCCCCTTTTATTTATGACAACATCACAATATGGAAAAAAGACTAGGACTAACAGAAAAATCTCAAAATCTAACTTCCAATTATATTTAGCTTTTTTGATGTGGCAGTAGCTAATACTTTCCTACTCCCTCCCCTTAAGAAATGCTTAAATCAGATAAGAAAAATCACATGCGTCTTTGAGGAAAAACAATTAAAACCAGGGGAAAATTGTTACTGCATTTGCATCTTGAATGCACAGTTACACACTCAAAAGACACATATCTTATTGAATAGTTGGTACAGAGAGGGCCCTGAGCAGTACTCATGAAACCACCAGAGATCCACAAATACAAACAGTTTTAATAAGTTCTGTTCTAATATGTCATGCAAATAACTCTAATAAAACAGAAAATAAAATTTCCCAGGAATGACACATTTAATATATCCCAAATATTTGGGAGTTAACATGCAAAGAAAGGTGCATTTAGTACCTTTTCATCCTTCCTTAAAAGGTAGGCTACATTTTCTAAATTACAGCCCTTCTGGCATGTTCAGAAAGAGACTGACTCTGATGCTTCACGGCCACAGAACTGACTCTCTGCCAGGACACTGTTTGATAGGCTCCAAGAAGGACAGCATGAGAGAAATGAGATTAGAGAGTCTAATGGTATTCCGCTTCCTCCATTTCACAGGGATGGCTGAGTTCATCGTATAGGAGAGATTTAACCTTTTGTAGTCCTCACTGCCTTAGAAGAAACCGTGCAACACATTAATGAAGGCAGCTTGGAAGGGTATGCTGGATACTTACCTAGGCTACCTTCCTGCTGCTAGTGACATGACTTTCCACCGAAAAATCTCTGAAAGAGGTGTAAAAGCTTCCCTCTGCGGCCAGCTCCAAGGTTAGCTATGTCCTCTATGCCCATTTTCTTAGCCCTTTTTGAAAACCCTCCTGGAGAATATTGCTGTTGCCTTACATAACAGTTTCAAGATCCTTCTCCAGCGGCCCTGAGTTACCAAAAGCAAGTGGGCTCCTGTGCGGGGTGCATCCACGCTCTTGAACAGGGGTTGGGCACAGAGCTGATGCTCAATGGTGGCTGACTGAGAGCTGTCTGCCTGGACCTCAGCCAACATCTTCAGTTAAGTTTGGCCCACGACTCACTCATCAACAGAAGCAGCAGCAGTGGTTTCTCACCCAAATGGCCAAAAACATGAAAAAGAGCAAGGATGTGGGGATCTGGGCCCCTCCCTGTGCTGCCCTCAGCACCACAGAGGGGGTTCCGAGACAGCGCCAGCTCCCTAACTTTGCCAATGCCAACACCCAGAAACAAACACAAAACAGTGTGATGACCCTACATCTGGAGCAACCATCTCCTTAGAAGCCTCAGAGAGGGCAGATGATGTCCTAGGGAAACAACTGACAGACATAAACAGAATATCTGCTGTGGGCTGCCCTTTTCCCCTTCTAATTACATTTCATCCAGTACACTGCAGAGAGGGTGCTTGCTGATGACAGGGCCACGCACAACTGTAAGGGAGGCATTTCTAGGGCTACAGGAGGCACTCAAACCAGCCGTAGTAGAAAACCCACCCTCTTCCCCAACTCCCTGGCCCCTTGGCATCCAGCACAAGGGCTGTGTTTAGGGGGACCACCCAGAGCTCTAAGAGGAGCTTGGTTCTCCCCCAAGTCCCCAGAGTCTGGCCCACTGCTAGGCACAGAATGGACACGCAGTAAACGTTTGCTGTTTACTTCGCTCATCTTTTGGATCTCACTAGCTGTTGCCTGACAGTGCCCTCAGTGATCACTGAGGCAGGCCACCTATTGACCTTCTCCCTGATAAGCCCCTGGACGTCACTCCATCAGTCCAGACAGGCCTGACCCAAGAGGCAGATAGGGCCACATGCATGCCCAAACCTCCTTCCTTTCCTCTGGGACTTGTCGCTGGACTTCATCTCCTAGCCCCTCTTTCAGGGAGTGTGACCATGTGACTGATTTCTGGCCAAGAGAATACAGACCCAAGTGATGTGCCTATGGGCTCCCATGGGAAGCCTGCCTGCCTTCCCCGTGGCCAGCAAGAGAGGACCACAAGGACCCAGAGGAAGGCAGAGGTCCAAGATGGAAAAAAGCCAGGTCTCTGAATGACCAAATGGAAGGTCATGCCTCCAAGAACATCTGTATTAGAATGTGATGTGAGCAAGAAATAAACATTTAGTTGTGTTCATTACGCACAGTTTGGGGTTTACCTGGTGAAGCCTCTGTGCTACCTGGACTATTACAGAAGTCGGTATCTTGCACTGGGGGTGCTACCATGGCAACAACCTAAAATATGTGGTGCTTCATAGGCAGGCAGCAGCCAGGGAGGAAATGGTCTCAGAGCCTAGAGAGATGGAGATCTCCGTTATACAGTAGCAAACTAGGTGATAAAACTCGCACCTACAATAACTGAGGAGGTGGATCTGTGCCTTCTGAGCCTGTAGCCCTAAGGAATGTGGCTGGACAGGTCAGAGTGAGGCCATGGGCTGGCTCCTACTGACTGACCTTAATAAGGCTTTTTACAAGGAAGAGATGAGCCCAGGTTAGAAGTGGATAGATTTCAAGCAAAGATAGAAAGGACTAGAGAAAGTCTTGAGACCAAGGGCCTCACAGCCTTGAGAAATTGCTGTTTCAGGACCCCACGCAATGAGAATTCTGGCCAGTAAAATATGGGTAGAAATGCAGGGCACCTCTTCCAGACCAGGCCCATACAGGTTTCCCATGAATAATCCTGGCTCTCTTTCCTCGTCCACTGGCTCTGAGAATGGCTGTGAGAACCAAGAAGGATGAAGCTACACTATGAAGGTGCCAGATCCCTAAATGAAGAACACAGAAGAACCCAAGTAGGCACACTCTAACTGGGCTGTGAGATGAGAGGACAGAACTTGTACTGCTTTAAGTCACGAAGGTTCAAGGTTTATCTGGTAGAACAGGTGATTTTATCTTCATGGATATAGCTCTCCACAGGTAACAGAAAGTACTGTAAGAATAAGTCCCACAGAATGTAAACTGATAGAGCCATTATGGAGAACAGTAGGGAGATTCCTTAAAAAATTAGGAATAAATCTATCATATGGCCCAGAAATCTCTCTAATGGACATATATCCTGAGAAAGCTACAATACTACATGACACATTTACCCCATTGTTCACTGTAGCACTATTTACAATAGCCACGACATGGAAGCAACCTAGATGTCCATCTACAAATGAATGCTTAAAGAAGGTATGTACATATATACAATGGAATATTACTCAGCCATGAAAAAGAATGAATTTGAGTCAGTTCTAGTGAAGTGAATGAACCTAGAACATGTTATACAGAGTGAAGTAAGTCAGAAAGAGAAAAATAAATATCATATATTAATGCATATATATGGAACCTAGAAAAATGGTACTGATGAACCTTTTTGCGGGGAAGAGATGGTGATACAGAGACGCAGATGTAGGGAATGGACTTGTGGACAAGTGGGGGAAGGAGAAAGTGGGACGAATGGAGAAAGTAACATCAACATGTATACACTATCCTGTGTAAAATAGATCGCTGGTAAGAAGTTGCAATGTAATACAGGGAGCCCAGCCTGGCACTCTGTGATGACCTAAAGGAGTGGGATAGGGGAGGGGAGGGAGGCTTAAGAGAGAGGGGATATATGTATAATTATGGCTGATTCACACCGTTATATGGCAGAAACCAACACAACATTTTAAAGCAATTTTCCTCCAATTAAAAAAAAAAGAAGTCCCACAAAAAAGGGGTCATCAGAGGGCTGGTGGGCCAACAACTATTGAGGTCAGTACACTGTGGCCTCCCCTGCCTGTTTTTGAACACTAAGCTTTATTGGGATGCAGTCACACCCTCTGGTGACAGGCTGTCTGTGGTTGTTTCCATGTTTCAATGGCAGAGCTGAGGACGTGCAACAGAGACCTGCAGGGCCTGCAAAGCCCAAATCATTTACGCTCTGGCCCTTCCCAGAAAGTTTGCCCAACCCCTGCCCACAGACGCAAGAATCCCTTTTGCTGGTGTCAGCTCTACCCATAAACTGTGATTAGGATGCCAATGAAAATAGCAGTGTTTATTAGAGTCCATCAGAATCCCTGGGGGAGCTTTCTAGAAATGCAGATTCCCTGGCCCTTTTCCCAGAGGCTGTGATTCAACCTGACTGAGATTTTAATAAGCCGTGGTGGGAACTCTGATGCAGGTGGTTCACAGACAGTGTTTTGAAAAATACTGCTTTTCCAGATGACTCTGGAATCCCTGGGAAACCTGTTAGCCATTCTGTGGCATTTTTATAAGGAAGGACAAGGCCTTGATCAAGTTTTCCCTGAATGGGAGGAGGTGTCACATAGTGCCTCAGGGCAAGGGCCTCAGTCACAGACAGGGGTTCTTAAGCCCCCTGGGCATTAGTTCTCGTGTATAAAATGTGGCTGATCATATCACTTATTTAACAGGGTTATACAGAATAAACTAAAAAGAGCAGATAAAAGTTTATTCTAGGCATAATATCTATTACATGAAAACTACTCAATAAATGTTAGCTATTATTATTGCTCTTTTTATTAGTATGAATTCTTCTCTGGTTGTTAGAGAGTCCTGGAAAGCGGCTGCAGCCTACATGATTATTATTAATAACTTTTAAAGAACTTAAAACAAGATGCCTGTTTTTTCCCCCCTGTGGTGAAACGGGCGATCTAGGGCCAAGCAGCCCCCTAGGGCAGGGCTGAGGGCAGCACCACAGCTCAGCAGACCATCACCTACCTGAAAGTGTTCGCCTAGCAGTGCGACCTCACCTAGAAAATCCTTGGGCCTGAGAGCAGGTCACTAGAACAGGCAGGTGCAAAAAAGAACCAGTAGGTTCAAGTTCCTCACAGACAAGGTGGTCTGGCTCTAAATAGAAATTCTGTTTTAGCAAATTAACGTGTGAGGATGCTGGATCACGCTTTGCAAGCATGAACAGAGCTGAGGACCATCATGTTACATCTCTAAAGAAGGCCTGGGATGAGAGCAAAGATTTCCAGACCCACACAGAGGCTAGAGAAATGACCATTATGTAAATCAGGATCCCGGAAAGCAGGACAATCCCCTGTGAAGAGTAGATGTTATGGAAACTGAAAAAGAGGGGGGAAAAGAAAGCTGAAACTCGGCGATACAGTTCCTTACTCAAGTGGCCCAGAGATTAGTGACTGACTCTAACAACTGGCCAGACCCCACTAATCCAGGCCTCAGTCATCTCCAGCCCTGTCGGCAGGGTTAAAGCCAACAGAAGAATGAGATTCTTCCTGGATCAGCTGAAAGAAATAGTGAAAAGCAACAGGCTTACCAACAGCAGAGCTCAATGTCAGGAGTGCCAGGGCACCACCTCCACCCCCTTGATAAACAGATAGTAATAGACAGATGGAAGGGATCCCCCTATTTGAGGGACAGAGGAGCTGAAAAATGTGCCAGCTGACAGACTGAGGCTTGGAGGGAAAGCAGGGCCTCCTAACAACAGGTACTAGAATAGCTTACTGCACATAAGGGAGCAGTTGTCTCTCCTTCTGGAGATAATGACAAAAAAAGCAGAGCTGCAATTATACATTAACTTCTAATGATGAAATGGAAGAATCTTGTCCTCTTTTGAAAAGATTTCAGACACCAGGAAGTAGGAAGTAAGCAAGAGGATTTCTGGAGTGTTAGGGTCTCAGAAAAATCTAAGTCTCTGGATTCTTGCTCCAGACAGCATCCTGTCCCCGCACTGAGCTTCTGGGTTCCCAGCATCACGTGCTCCTGATCTTAAGTTTAACATCCATTAGTGAACTCCACCAATCATAAAGTGGTCAGATATGCCTGGATCTGAATGTCAGCTCCATGGTACAACAGCTCTGTGGCCCCTGGCAAGTTAGTTATCCTCTCTGAGCCTGTTTCCTCATCTGTAATATGGGCTTAAAATAATCTGTTTCTGTGGGAGGATTAAAAAATATCATAAGGCACTTAGCACACCTGACACATAAATGAAAGCCGGCTATTCTATTCAGAGACCTTGCCTACCTTGGTCATGACCATGCCCCATGCGCCCGGTTCAGAGCAGGCTGCTCCATGAATAGTTATGAATTGATGATAGCTCTTAGGGCTTCCCCGGTGGCTCAGATGGTAAAGAATCCGCCTGCAACATGGGAAACCTGGGTTTGATCCCTGGGTTGGGAAGATCCCTTGGAGAAGAGAACGGCTACCCATTCCAGTATTCTGGCCTAGAGAATTCCACGAACAGAAGAGCCTGGCGGGCTACCATCCACAGGGTGGCAAAGACTCGGACTGAGTGACTTTCACTTCACCTCTGGTGGCCTTTGCCCTTGCTGAATGCAGATGGGTTCCTGCCCCCTTCCCCCTTTCCCTCTTCCACCATCCATCTGCCATTGGATATTCTGACATTTCTTTCGGTATATTTGATGTTACTTCCACCATTATTCAGCCATCTTTCTCACTTTAATCTTCATTTCTGTAATATTCTGAAATGCATTCCTCCTACACTATTTCTGTGCCCAATTAAGTTTCTGGACATAGACAGGTGTCCCTAGAACTTACTGGATTCTCTGCTATTACTAAAGTCTTGTGGTAATTCACTGCAAGTTTCCTTTCAATAATGACCTCTACCAGTGCCCTTGGAGTTCTAACTAAAAGACAACAACCACACCAAACACTGGTGAAGACACAGAGCAACCACACCACTCATAAACTCTGGGTGGGAATGCGCAAGGTAAGCCAAGCCTCTCTGAAAACCAGTTAGCAGTTTCTTATAAGATTAAACACGCACTTACCATATGACCCAGCATTTGCACTCCTGGGCATTTATCCCAGAGAAATGAAAATATATATTCAAAAATATCTATACACAAATGTTCACAGCAGCTTTATTCATGATAGCCCCAAACTGGAAAAAGCTTAGAAATCCTTGGAAGGGCCAATGGATAAAGAACCTGTGGTGCACACACACGTTGGAATGTCCCTCAGCCCAGAAAAGGAGCACAACACTGACAGAGGCAGCAACTTGGGCAATGTCCAGGGAGTCGCGCGGAGTAGAAAGGGCCAGTGCTAAAAGGTGACATACTGCTGTGATTCCATCACACAACATTCCTGAGGTGACATTCTTTAAAATTATAGAGGAGGGAGGTGGGTTATGAAAAGGTAGCATAAGAGATTCTGTGGTGATGGAGCCATTCTGTGTCATCTGTGATGATAAATAAATGAACCTACACATGATGAGATTGCATGTGACACCAGGGAAACCTAAGGCCAGCGGATTGCATCAGTGACAATTTTCTGGTTGTGACTGATCCTGCACTAATGTTATTATGCCAGATGTTACCACTGGGGGAAACTGGGGAAAGGATACCTGGAATCTCTCTGTGTTTTTCTGATAACTACGTTATAAGAATCTATGATGCTCTCAAAATAAAAAGGTTAAGTTTAAAAACACCTGTATCTGAGCTGAAATTCTTTCACTCATCCCATAAACAGTTCCTGAGCACCTAAGACGTACCAGGTATACTGAGCTAGGTGCTAAACCTAAGATGTGTGGTCCCCACAGTCATAGCACTTACGGTTCAGTGGGAAAATATAAAGGACATTGGACTTCACAGAACAAAAAGTGTGCAAGCACATCACACCTGTGTGTAGCAAAGCTGGTAACTGTACAACAGTCCCCTTTGGGATGTGGGTGTGCAGAGCAGAAGCCTGAAGGCCTGTCATTCTGCTCAGCTCAAGCCCCACCATCCAGGATTTCCCTGGTGACACAGTGGATAAGAAGTTGCCTGCCAATGCAGGAGACATGAGTTTGATCCCCAAAGATTCCACATACCCCAGAGCAACTACGCCCACATACCACAACTATAGAGTAGCCCCGGCTCACTGCAACTAGAGAAAGCCTGCACAGCAATGAAGACCTAAGCACAACCAAAAATTAATTAATTTTTTAAAAGACCCACCATCCAGAAACCTGGGAGCTGCTACCTACAAATGATTCCTACAAAGTGTAATGTCCACACGTCTGCTCCCTCCCTCTCCACTCTCTAGTGACCTTGGCTTCTTTCTTATAAGGTCAAGGCTGAAGGGATTTCCAGCTGAGTATAATTTGGTTTGGGAAACACTGCTCCACAGGACACCTATACGTGCATGACCACAAAGCGTTAAACAGAAACTTGTTTAAGAAGAAAAAATCAGCAGACAACATATGTTGCTGCAGACCTGCCTTGATCACCTGCAGATTTAACTTCTTTGGGGAAATCCCTCCAAAGTCTGTCTCCCTAGGTTCTCCAAGCTTCTCTTCTGAGATTGCCAAACTGTGCCTCCAGCTGTACCCAGACTCTGAAGGCAGGCATGCTGTCCAGAGCAGCATTTCTGAGCAGTACCCCGGCTAGCGGGAATCCTAGAGAATGGGAATCTCCCATCCTCGCTACTCAGAGTGATAGTTTTCCCTGATTTGGTTAGAAATTCAGACTCTTAGGCCCCACCCCAGACCTAATGAGACAAAATCAGCATTTTAACAAGATCCCCTGAGGATTCAAATGCATGTTGAACTTTGAGAAGCACTTGATTTTGGCTCTCAAACCTAGCTGTATATCACACTCATCTGGATTTCTTCTCCAATTTGTTTTATTATGAAATAGTTTAAGATGCAGAAAAATGAATATCATGAACATTATAGATACAATGAAAACCCCTGTGTACCTCTCCTTGATCTCATTTTCATCTCTCTCCTTTGACACAATTCGACTAAACAATTTGGTTTATCCTTCCTACTTATCTTTGACATCTGTACCATGTAGTCATAAACCATATGCAGTATTGTTTAGCATGACTTTAAATTTTACACACTTGTATATCAAACCATGACTATCTCCTTGCAACTAGCTTCTTTGAACACTTTGCTTTTGAGGTTTGTAAACGTTGATAGCCGTAACTCTAGTCATTGACTCACAGTGCTGTGTAGCCTCCTGCTGTGTCAATATCCCACTGATCCCCCATTCTCCTACAACTGGACATTTCATCAGTGATCATCTCCCATACTCAGCCAGCCAAGTCCTTCCATCTTATGGGTCCTCACTATTTGATGTCCAGATCCCTATAATAGCCTCGTCAGTCTTCTGGCCACCTCAACATACAATTTTAGGGTGGAAGAGACTTCCAGAAATGTGCAGAGACTTCCAGTCCAGAGACTCAAGGATCACTTGGTGTCCAACCTGCCACCTATGGTAATGCATTCTCTACCAGATACTTTAAATATAGCTAACAAGTCTCAATTACACGCTATTGTTTTTGTTATTGTTTAGTTTCTTAAGTTGTGTCTGACTCTTTTGCAACCCCATGGACTGGAACCCACAAAGCTCCTCTGTCCATGGGATTTCCCAGGCAAGAATACCGAAGTGGAATGCCATTTCCTTCTCCAGGGGATCTTTCCAAGCCAGGGATCGAACCTGTGTCTCCTGCATTGCAGGAGGATTCTTTGTCACTGAGCCACCAGGGAAGCCTATTACACACTATTAGTGATAAAGAAACACAGTATGCCCCAGGGCACTCCATTCTCCCTGTCAAACAGCTTTTTTTGTTGTTTTTCTATATTGAATTGAAATCCATCACACTTTAACTGCCACCAGTTGGTCCTACGTCTTCAACCTTTCACTTCTTAATTTCCTTATGATCACACCTGGGTCAGTGGTCCTGTCTGGCCCACTCTCTCCCTATCTCAGCAATCCAGCCACACTGCCCTTCTTCCTTTCCTTTAGCCTGCTGAGCATCGTTCTCATCTCAGGACCTGGAAAGCTCTCTACAAACTGCCTCTTCTTCTGCTTCTTCTTCTGGACTTCATCCCTACTCCCCAGACAAGAAATTATTAATACAAAGAGGATACTGGATTAACATCTGCCACCCTTACTAGAATATAAGCATCCACAATGACAGGTTCTCTGTTGGTCTTGTTCAGTGCAAAACCCTTACATGTTACATAATACCTGGCACAGATATTAGCTCTTCAGTTCAGTTCAGTTCAGTTGCTCAGTCGTGTCTACCCTTTGCAACCCCATGAATCGCAGCACGCCAGGCCTCCCTGTCCATCACCATCTCCCGGAGTTCACTCAGACTCACGTCCATCGAGTCCGTGATGCCATCCAGCCATCTCATCCTCGGTCATCCCCTTCTCCTCCTGCCCCTAATCCCTCCCAGCATCAGAGTCTTTTCCAATGAGTCAACGCTTCGCATGAGGTGGCCAAAGCACTGGAGCTTCAGCTTTAGCATCATTCCTTCCAAAAAATCCCAGGGCTCATCTCCTTCAGAATGCACTGGTTGGATCTCCTTCAGAATGCACTGGTTGGATCTCCTTGCAGGCCAAGGGACTCGCAAGAGTCTTCTCCAACACCACAGTTCAAAAGCATCAATTCTTCGGCGCTCAGCCTTCTTCACAGTCCAACTCTCACATCCATACATGACCACAGGAAAAACCGTAGCCTTGACTAGACGGACCTTAGTCAGCAAAGTAATGTCTCTGCTTTTGAATATACTATCTAGGTTGGTCATAACTTTTCTTCTAAGGAGTAAGCATCTTTTAATTTCATGGCTGTAATCACCATCTGCAGTGATTTTGGAGCCCCAAAAAATAAAGTCTGACACTGTTTCCACTGTTTCCCCATCTATTTCCCATGAAGTGATGGGACCAGATGCCATGATCTTCGTTTTCTGAATGTTGAGCTTTAAGCCAACTTTGTTGCTCTCCTCTTTCACTTTCATCAAGAGGCTTTTAGTTCCTCTTCACTTTCTGCCATAAGGGTGGTGTCATCTGCATATCTGAGGTTATTGATATTTCTCCTGGCAATCTTGATTCCAGCTTGTGTTTCTTCCAGTCCAGCGTTTCTCATGATGTACTCTGCATAGAAGTTAAATAAGCAGGGTGACAATATACAGCCTTGACATACTCCTTTTCCTATCTGGAACCAGTCTGTTGTTCCATGTCCAGTTCTAACTGTTGCTTCCTGATGTGCATACAGATTTCTCAAGAGGCAGGTCAGGTGGTCTGGTATTCCCATCTCTTTCAGAATTTTCCACAGTTTATTGTGATCCACACAGTCAAAGGCTTTGGCATAGTCAAGAAAGCAGAAATAGATGTTTTTCTGGAACTCTCTCACTTTTTCCATGATCCAGCGGATGTTGGCAATTTGATCTCTGGTTCCTCTGCCTTTTCTAAAACCAGCTTGAACATCAGGAAGTTCACGGTTCACGTATTGCTGAAGCCTGGCTTGGAGAATTTTGAGCATTACTTTACTAGCATGTGAGATGAGTGCAATTGTGCGGTAGTTTCAGCATTCTTTGCCATTATCTTTCTTTGGGATTGGAATGAAAACTGACCTTTTCCAGTCCTGTGGCCACTGCTGAGTTTTCCAAATTTGCTGGCATATTGAGTGCAGCACTTTCACAGCATCATCTTTCAGGATTTGAAACAGCTCAACCAGAATTCCATCACCTCCACGAGCTTTGTTCGTAGTGATGCTTTCTAAGGCCCACTTGACTTCACATTCCAAGATGTCTGGCTCTAGATTAGTGATCACATCATCATGAATATCTGGGTCATGAAGATCTTTTTTGTACAGTTCTTCCATGTATTCTTGCCACCTCTTCTTAATATCTTCTGCTTCTGTTAGGTCCAGACCATTTCTGTCCTTTATCAAGCCCATCTTTGCATGAAATGTTCCCTTGGTATCTCTAATTTTCTTAAAGAGATCTCTAGTCTTTCCCAGTCTGTTGTTTTCCTCGATTTCTTTGCATTGATCACTGAAGAAGGCTTTCTTATCTCTCCTTGCTATTCTTTGGAACTCTGCATTCAGATGCTTATATCTTTCCTTTTCTCCTTTGCTTTTCGCCTCTCTTCTTTTCACAGCTATTTGTAAGGCCTCCCCAGACAGCCATTTTGCTTTTTTGCATTTCTTTTCCATGGGGATGGTCTTGATCCCTGTCTCCTATACAATGTCACGAAGCTCATTCCATAGTTCATCAGGCACTCTGTCTATCAGATCTAGGCCCTTAAATCTATTTCTCACTTCCACTGTATAATCATAAGGGATTTGATTTAGGTCATACCTGAATGGTCTAGCAGTTTTCCCTACTTTCTTCAATTTGAGTCTGAATTTGGTAATAAGGAGTTCATGATCTGAGCCACAGTCAGCTCCTGGTCTTGTTTTTGTTGACTGTATAGAGCTTCTCCATCTTTGGCTGCAAAGAATGTAATCAATCTGATTTTGGTGTTGAGCACCTGGTGATGTCCATGTGTAGAGTCTTCTCTTGTGTTGGTGGAAGAGGGTGTTTGCTATGACCAGTGCATTTTCTTGGCAAAACTCTATTAGTCGTTGCCCTGCTTCATTCTACATTCCAAGGCCAAATTTGCCTGTTACTCCAGGTGTTTCTTGACTTCCTACTTTTGCATTCCAGTCCCCTATAATGAAAAGGACATCTTTTTGGGTGTTAGTTCTAAAAGGTCTTGTAGGTCTTCATAAAACCATTCAACTTCAGTTTCTTCAGCATTACTGGTTGGGGCATAGACTTGGATAACTGTGATATTAGCTTTTAGTGGGGTTTTATTGAATTATGAATGAATGAATGAATGAGTGAATAATAGTCAGCCAGCCAATCCTTTGGGGCCACATAAAACAAGATCACTTCTACAGGAAAGCCCTTCCAATGTCTGAAGAAAGCCACTGGGTCCTCTAGGATTTTCCTTCTTTGCAGGGGGCTGGGAGAGACACAGGAGGGTGAGGCCAGCCATACACATAGGTACCCAGAGAAGAGGCGGGGTAAGCACAGGGGCCGCTTCAGAGCTTTCTCAAGGATCAGGCCTGGAGAGACACTACCAGCTGCTCACAAGTCCACTGTCGGCTGCTGCTGGAAGTGAGCAGCGTTATACAGCATATTTGTGAAATTTCGTTTCTGAGTCAGACCTGAAAATACTGTAAATGTTGTCTCAGGTTAATCTCAGTAACTTCGCTTCAGAAGTGAATCCAATGCCAGTAATAGGAGCAAACAAAGAAAATGCTGTGGGGGCCATCACAATGAATACATTGTGACATCATTCACTAGCCATTAGCTAACGATGAGGCTGGCATTTCCTATGTCTAGTGGTTGGCATCTTTCAATAAACAGGTAATATAATTAAGTGCAACAGATCACAGTGTAACATTACAAAGTGGATCAGCTGCAAGTGTCAAACTTATCCAACTGTGAACTTAAGATTCTTGCATTTTATTGCATGTAAATTATAGTACAATAAGAAATTACTTTAAAATGTTATACAGAGTAAAAAAGAAACTCTGATGCTAAATTTAAATAAGTTAACATCTGTATGTATAGAGAAATTCCATGTGCGTAAGGGTTGCCTGATATTTACTCAGCCCTGTAATAACCCACCACTAATTTACTGTCTGACTTTCGACAAGAAACAGCCTTTCATGGGGCCTCAGTTCTACAGCTGTAAAATGGGGCTTGATTTACAAATTAATTCAACAAATACTGATAAACATGGGACAGTTCTCATGGGGCTGTTGGATTTAAAGAGAAAACACACACTAGCATGGTGAATAGTTTGGAGCTCAACAACTACTTGAAGAAACAGAGATTGTGCATCCATGTGCTTCATTAGCAAGAAGGTATGTGCATTTGAACAACACAAAGAAGAAAAAGAAAGTCTCTTTGTGGAAATCCAGAGCTAAGCTAGGCTCTCCTGTGATCTAAAATGCTCTAACTTTAAGAAATATCAGTCAGGGAGGAGAAACTTTCCCTCTACTCTTCATGTTCTGTAGCTGATGCCTGGGAATTAAGCTGACGAAAGACAGATGAACAGAAGAAAAGGCATACAAATTTTATTTCTAATTTTACATGCAGAAGGGCTGCACAGAAAAGAAAACCCCAAAGAGCAGTTAGAGACTCATATACCATTTAAACAAAGGGCAATAAATTGTGGAGAAGTGACTAGACTTAAAAAAGGGGGCCAGATTTGGGGATTCTGGGAGGGTCAGTCATGGGGAGGGAGCCACATGGGGGAAAGCAGTGATAGACTGGGTTACTTAGAAAGGCTTTTTCATGTAAACTCACCTTGGTGCAGTCTCTGTCTCTGGTAGCAAGGGCTGTTCTCCTCCTTGGTAAAGAGAGGGGAGGGGGTACCTTCACATAGAGAAATTAATGCCCTGCTTTTAGGCAGATGGGGGCGGGCAGATGTTCTTCCTATATCTGCCTTTTCTCAGCTGCCTTCAGCTCAAAATAATCTTTATGCCAAAGTGGCATTTTTGGGGTGGTGTATCTTGATCTGCTTTATAGCCCATATCAATATGTGAAAAATTCTTAGTCTCAAATGTAAAGGTAAATGCTTGTGGAACTGACTGAATTTTCCCTGGAAATAACCTAGGAGAGGGGGAAGGCTCCTCCCACTGCTTTTTAAATGACCTGTATATTTTATTCTAATTTTTAGGACCAATTTAGATCCCTTGTTACTTAGTAAGTCATGCCTGATTCTTTGTGACCCCACGGACGGTAGCACATCAGGCTCTTCTGTTCTCCATTATCCCTGAAATTTGCTCACATTCATGTCCATTGAGTCGCTGATGCTATCAAACCATCTCATTGTTTGCCGTCCCCTTCTTCTTTTGCTTTCAATCCTTCCCAGCATCAGGGTATTTTCCAACAAGCTGACTCTTCGCATCAGGTGGCTACTCCATACTTACTTGTGCTCTGGTTTTCTCCAGATACATTCAGACCATGTACTAGAAGAAAAGCAGCTTACTCTGTGCTTTTAAGGTCAAACTATACTTGTGAAAGAGTTTCTAAAATGTTAACTTCACCAAGGTACTCTGATCCTGAGATGGTCTACAAAAATGAGACTTTGAGACCAAGGATGAGAGAGTGGAGGGGTGGGGGGATGTTTTTCAAAGAAAGCAAAATAATAGATAGACCAAATTCACAGAAATATAGAAGGCAAAAGGATTTTAACCAAGAACATTTGTTAATATAGGAGATGACAGGAAACAACCAGCCTCCATCCAAAGCCAAATGGGATTTATAAAGATGAGGGTTAGTTTAGGTGAATTTAGGGCACGGCAGCCTGAACTATTTCCTTCTGCTTCTTATAAGCAATGATTAAAAAGACTATCTAACACTATTTATAGTGTGCCCTCATGGTGTGCTGTACTGTACTTTGAGATGAGGTGAGCACCAAAAATGGGTTGCTGGCCCTTGAGGACTGTAAAATTTGAAAGAATAGAAAATGTGAATAGTCAAAGGAATAAAATTTTTAGTAATGGCATAACCTCCTTGAGGAAAAATGACTGCTGTTAGTGATTGTTCCTCCAGGGGATGTGGAGCTCAGTGGTGTAGCTTCTGTTCCCAGAAAAGGACCAGGACATCCTGGCAGAGTGACACCATACTTCTCCCTGACTTACATCACACAGAGCAGCAAGGCAGTGCTGAACCTTAAGCCACCCTTGAAAGGTGAAGACCCACATTCCTTTCCCTTCCATTTGGGTCACTCACCTCCCTGGGGACCTCAATACTCCTGCACCTTCAAATACTGCCTCTCTGCTAACCCAAACCAAATCTCCAACTCAAAACTTTTTCTCCAACTGCAAGTTCTGACTTCCAACTGCTGGACGTGGTTCTGTGAACCCCCTGGGACCCCTAAAACATAACACGCCCCCCAGGCACCCTCACTCCCACTCCTCACTCACATCTTGGTCAGCAGCACTGCCATGTTCTTCTTAGTCACTTGAGGTTCAAGCTCAGGGTCATCACCCAGATTTTCTCCATATCCAACATCTAATCAGCCTCCAAGCCCTGGCACAGGCCTGCACAGTGTTGCTTTTGATTGGTGCATGTTTGTATGTGAGTACTTGTATTTCATTATTTTTAAAAACTTTTGGTCATGTATATTTTTGGTGTCCTTTTTAAAATTTATTTTTATTTGGAGGATAATTGCTTTGCAATGTTGTGTTGGTTTCTGTCATACTACAATGTCAATCAGCCATAAGTATACATATATAAGTATACATATATCCCTTCCTCTTAATTCTCCCTGCCATTCCTCACCCCATCCCACCCATCTAGGTTGTCACCGGGAGCTTAACCTAACTCTATATGTCATTCTTTGAAGAAATAAAGCTCACTTCCTTCAAAATTCACAGAGTCCAAAGGGCCATACAAGAGAAAGTCTCTCCTCTCCTCCCTCTTGGCCCCACGCCCCCTCTCCCATTTCCTCTCCCCACCAGTAGCCTCTACTGTTTAGTGTGTGTCTGCCAGAGATGCTGTGTGCATTTACAAAGAAAGACAAACATATATTCCCTTTTGCCTTTGGTAAATACATTAGTAGTAAACCATTCACAATTCCATTCTTTTTGTTATTTTTTTCACTTAATGTACCTTGGCAATCTTTCCAAATCAGTACCAAAAGAGCTCCTGTAATTTTTTCTTTTGGCTACATACTATTCCATTGAGTAGACACACCATATTTTATTTAACCAGTTTCCTAGGTAAATGGTTTTAAACCTTTTGCTACTAATAATAAACTGCAATATATAACCTGGTACATGCCATTTTGCACTTGAGGATATTTCCAGAACTATACCATGTCTCGTAGTCCTTTGTCCCTCCTTCTCCTTTTCATTTCCACTTTCTCTGCTTTAGCTTAGACTTTCATTATTGCAGAAGGCTCCTAGTTGGCACCTTTGTTCTATTACCTTTAACTTCAGTTCAGTTCAGTTCAGTCGCTTAGTCACGCCTGACTCTTTGCGACTCCATGGACTACAGCACGCCAGGCCTCCCTGTCCATCACCAACTCCCAGAGTTTGCTCAAACTCATGTCCATTGAGTCAGTGATGCCATCCAGCTGTCTCATCCTCTGTCGTCCCCTTCTCCTCCCGCCTTCAATCTTTCCCAGCATCAGGGTCTTTTCAAATGAGTCAGTTTTTCACATCAGGTGGCCAAAGTATGACCTTTAACTTATCCAACAAATATTTAGTGAGCACTTTCTATGTGCCAGACACTTTGTAAAGACCAGGAAGAACAAGAGAATTAAAAAGTAAATAAATAAAACCTCCTTCTAGCCAGACCCATACAAATCCTAGCCTGCCTCACAACTGTCTGAGCTTTAGGAGGCTTTTAATAAATCAAACTGCTCTCTTCTCTGTATTTGGAATCAGTTGAGAATTAGTGACAGGAGTCAGGCAAATGGAAATTGAAACATCAATTTCCTTATTGTTGGAGTTTCATTGGCAAATGTGGCCAAGACCAACAGCCACCTGGGCTTCCTACTACTTCCCCTCATTTAAACCCAGAGGCTTTCTCTCCAGCTCTGTGTTTTTTAACCAAGTAGACTTTTATTCAGGAGCAAACTAGGTTTTAGATAGCTTCTGAGAGCTATTTTAGAATGTTAAATATGTACTGTGGTTAGCTGCTCAGTTGTCTCTGACTCTTTGTGACCGCATGGACTGTAGCCCGCCAGGCTCCTCCATCCATGGGGATTCTCCAGGCAAGAATACAGGAGTGGGCTGCCACACCCTCCTCCAGGGGACCTTCCCATGTTTAAATATGAAATTGCCTAAGTTTGTATAATGCCTTGATTATAAACTCTTTCAAACATATGAAAACTTTCTCCAAAAGATCAACAAGTAAACCACTGCTAATTCAGCCTAGTGATGGAAATGAATCTGAATTGTAGTTTTAAAAAAATCCACTTGTTGCTAGGATATTGTAACTAATCATAGGAAGGACTGATGGTTTTTAAAAAAATAGGCAGGGACTTCCCTGGTGGCCCAGTGGCTGAGATTACCCAGCTCCCAATCAGTTCAGGGGGCCCAGGTTCTGTGCCTGGTCAGTGAACTAGATTCTACATGCTGCAACCAAGACCCAAGGCAACCACATAAAGAAAGAAATACACATTTTTTAAAAAGAGTGGGCAGATAATTCAGATGGGATTAAAAACTCTTCAAACTTTCTTCCCTTAGCTCCTGGTTGACATTCTTTTAAGGCAGAATGGCCCTGAATAACCATCTTTTCAATAGGTTTCCTTTGTCTTTTCTTAATGTATTGAGCTAACAAAGAGACTGTGCCTCTTGTTACTGGTGTTGATACTGGCTCCTTTTCCAAGAGGAGGTCACAAATGTAGTCACAAAGCCGCTTCAAGTCCTTCTCCAGTAGGTATCTGCATAGCCGCACTATATCCACCTACTTGTCCTAGTCCAGGGGCGCCATTTTAGAAATAAGAAGCTCCAATGGAGGCGGCAGTATTGGTGGTGGTACTAGACACAGCAGCAGCGGAGGCCTGGAGGCCGAAGCCGGAACCCTCCCTACCTCACATCCGCCAGTGAGCAGCATCCGGCCTGTGAGAGGTGTCTGCGTCTATGTATGGATGCGAGTTGGACCATAAAGAAAGCTGAGCACCCCAGAATTGATGCTTTTGAACTGTGGTGTTGGAGAAGACTCTTAAGAGTCTCTTGGACTCCAAGGAGATCAAACAGGTCAATCCTAAAGGAAATCAGTCCTGAACATTCATTGAAGGACTGATGCTGAAGCTGAAGCTCTAATACTCTGGCCGCCTGATGAGAAGAACTCACTGAAAAAGAACATGATGCTGGGAAAGATTGAAGAAAGGAGGAGAAGGGAACGATGGAGGATGAGATGGTTGGATGGCATCACCGACTCAATGAACATAAATTTGAGCAAGCTTTGGGAGTTGGTGATGGACAGGAAAGCCTGGCATGCTGCAGTCCATGGGTCGCAAAGAGTCAGACATGAAACTGACCAACTGCGACTAAACCGACTGACTTTGCTTCTTGTAGGGTCAGACACAGCCCTGAAATGAGGTTATGAATGAGGAGACATGAGGATGCAAAGAGACTCGTTGTGTGCCTTCTGCCCTCCCTTCCCAGCTGAACCTGCTTTCTCAGAGGAGCCCCATGGCTTCCCGAATCATCAAACTCAACAGAAGATATTGTTTTGATCTTCAAACTTTCTGTTACATTCAACACCTTCAGCCCCAGGTCTGGGTCCCACCACTAAGGATTCTAATTTAATCAGTTCCACGATCCATATTTTTAAAAAAACTTCCTAAGTTATTTTTGTGATTGGTCAGAGAGCACTCTCCTTTCTGAAACTGCCCCTCTGGCTTTTCTGACTCCTTCAAATTATGTTGTCTACTTCCTGAGCCCTCTCACTGCTCACCAGGGAAGCAAGAACTGCCTCCTCTGCCCCTGGTAACAGACATTCCCCCCAGAACTAGGAATGGAAATGTGTCCCAGGCTGGGAAACTCAAGTCCTTTCCCAGGGTTCCTCTAACTGATGGGAAAATATATTTTTTAATTAATTTATTTTTAATTGAAGGATAATTGCTTTACAATATTGTATTGGTTTCTGCCATACATCAACATGTATACATCAACATGAATCAGCATACATACAACATGCCATATAGCAACATGAATCAGCCATAGGTATACACCAGGGCTTTCCTGGTGGCTGAGATGGTAAAGAATCTGCCTACAATGCAGGAGACCTGGCTTCTATCCCTGGGTTGGGAAGATTGCCTGGAGAAGGCAGTGGGAACCCACTCTAGTATCCTTGCCTGGAGAATTCCATTGACTGAGGAGCCTGGGAGGTTAGTCCATGGGGTCACAAAGAGTTGGACATGACTGAGTGACTAACGCTTTCACTTTCATACATATGTCAATGGGGAAGATTTGTCCTCTCAAGTAGCAAGTCTGAGAACATACCCCATGCCGCCCAAGATCGTACTCACTGCAGTGGTGAAAACTCGTGGATGGTAGGAGACACGGAGGTCAACAGGCAGAAAGAAAGCAGGCTAAGGAGTGGGAGCTTGAGGGTGTGGACTGACTGTTCCTGGATCCAGTTGACCCTGAGGCACGATCTGTCCCTTTCCTTAGTTTGGTCACATGAACCTACACATTCTCCTTTTACACCTAAACTATTTTGAGATGGGTTTCTGTCACAACCAACAAGCCCCTCTGTAGTTCATCTCTTAGTTGGTTTTTTGGCCTCCTCACTGCACACATCAGTGAAACTAACTTTTCAAAATCAGAGCCCAAACCATCACTTGTCTGTCTCAAAAACCACTCAGTATCCCACTGTCCTGGGATTAAGTACAACACCTTTCACAGTATGTCCCCCCATCTGACTTTCCAGACTTCCTACTACTTCGCCATACAAGTGGCAAATCAGGATCTGGCCATCTAGAACACCCTTCTCCTACCTCTGCTGATTAAAATCTATTCAAGAAAAAGGAAAGAAGGAAGGTTCTCCTCCTTTTTCAAGATCCACTTCACTTTACTCTAAGAAGACTCTTTTTACTAAGAACTTCCTGCCTCCAAAGATGTAATTATATCCCTCCTCAGAACTAGAAGTTCTCAGTTCACATATTATTGAAGCCTGCCCCCAACAGCAGTATCTAACAATCTCTGTCTCATTCTGTCTCAGATTTTGTGCTGCCTCATCTCAAGACCCTCTCTTTAAGGGCAAGACCATCACTCAGTTGCCAGAGTCAAAACTCTGAGGGTCACTTCCTCACCTCACCACCCATGCATTTACCAGGTCCACTCTAACTTTCCTCTTAATTATTCCTTAACCCAATCCCATTGTTCCTGCCACTCATCAGAACACTTAATATCTCTTACCTGGCCACTCTGATAGGTCTCCCGGCTGCTAGCTTTTTTCTTCTGCAATCTAGCTGCCCATTGATACCAGTAATCATTCCAGTATGCAAATCTGACCATGCTCTGCTCTAGCTAAGAGAGTCAAGACCAAACTTCCTAGCAAGGAGGTTAAGCCCCCCACTGCTTATCCCAAGCTCATTGCTCACCACTCCCCAAGAAGCACCAGTCAGACCAGACTATTTGTGGCTCCCCTCAAATCTAGAATGCTTTAATGCTGCTGGCCTTTGCACAGATGGTCCCCTCTGTCTGGGAACGCCTCCCTCGCCTCTGCCTGGTAAAGGTCTCATCCTTTAGGTAGTCCCTCCACTGAGAAATCTCCCTGGACTTCCCTAGGTAACAGCACTTCCACAAGCCCCAGCTTAATCTGGAAGGAGATGCTCCCTCTGCATGCTCAGTGCCTATAACAAGGCCCAGCGCAGCACACAAGTGCTCAGTAAGCTGATTTGTGACCGCTCACCTAGACATCCTGGTGACATCCAGGATGTGTGAAGTCAAGACATCCTGGAGTGTGAAGTCAAGTGGGCCTTAGGAAGCATTACTATGAACAAAGCTAGTGGAGGTGATGGAATTCCAGCTGAGCTATTTCAAATCCTAAAAGATGATGCTGTGAAAGTGCTGCACTCAATATGCCAGAAAATTTGGGAAACTCAGCAGTAGCCACGGGACTAGAAAAGGTCAAGTTTTTGTTGCAATGCTGAAGAATGTACTCTACAACTGCACTCATTTCACATGCTAGCAGGGTAATGTTCAAAATCCTTCAAGCCAGGCTTCAATAATACATGAACCGAGAACTTCTAGATGTACAAGCTAGATTTAGATAAGGCAGAGGAACCAGAGATCAAATTGCCAACATCCACTGGATCACAGAAAAAGCAAGAGAATTCTAGAAAAACATCTACTTCTGCTTCATTGACTATGCTAAAGCCTTTGACTGTGTGGATCACAACAAACTGTGGAAAATTCTTCAAGAGATGGGAATACCAGACCACCTTACCTATCTCCTGAGAAACCTCTATGCAGGTCAAGAAGCAACAGTTACAACCAGACAATGAACTGGTTCCAAATTGGGAAAGGAGTTTGTCAAGGCTATATATTGCCACCCTGCTTATTTAACTTATATGTAGAGTACATCATGTGAAGTGCCAGGCTGGATGAAGCACAAGTTGGAAATCAGACTGCAGGGAGAAATATCAATAACCTCAGATATCCAGATGATACTACCCTAATGGCAGAAAGCAAAGAGGAACTAAAGAGCCTTTTGATGAAAGTGAAAGAAAGAGTGAAAAAGCTGGCTTAAAACTCAACATTCAAAAAATTAAGATCATGGCATCCAGTCCCATCACTTCATGGCAAATAGATGGAGGAAAAGTAGAAACAATGACAGACTTTTTTCTTGGACTTCAAGATCACTGTGGACGGTGTTGCAGTCATGAAATTAAAAGATACTTGCTCCTTGGAAGAAAAGCTATGACAAACCTAGAGAGTATATTACAAAGCTGAGACATCACATTGCTGACAAAGGTCCATATAGTCAAAGCTATGGTTTTTCCGGTAGTCATGTACAGATGTGAAAGTTGGACCATAAAGAATGCTGAATGCCAAAGAATTGATGCTTTCGAATTGTGGTGTTGGAGAAGACTCTTGAGAGTCCCTTGGACTGCAAGGAGATCAAACTAGTTAATCTTCAAGGAAATCAGTCCTGAATATTCATTGGAAGGACTGATGCTGAAGCTGAAGCTCCAATGCTTTGGCCACCTGATGTGAAGTGCCAACTCATTGTAAAAGACCCTGATGCTTTCCCTCATTGGAAAGACTGGGGGCAAGAGAAGGGGACGACAGAGAATGAGATGGTTGGATGGCATCATTTACTCAATGGAGATGAGTTTGAGCCAACTCCAGGAGATAGTGAAGGACAGGAAAGCCTGGTGTGCTACTGTCCATGGGTTCGGAAAGAGTTCAATACAACTGAAGAGAGTGAACAACAACAAAGATATAAGAATACTTTCTGGCAGAAAGCAGGCCTTGTATAACCATGGTACCTCACATAAGGCCCAACTTTGTGCTTGGTCAGCTTTATTGATGTGCAGTCAGGTCCTGCTGTATTATTCACTCCACAGAAGCAAGACACCCTGTGGACACTGACATGCCATAAACACTTTGCTCTTACTTGCACGGCTGAGGTTAGGAGAGTGGCACTGGGACTCAGTTCAGTTCAGTTCAGTCACTCAGTCGTGTCTGACTCTTTGCGACCCCATGAATCGCAGCACGCCAAGCCTCCCTGTCCATCACCAACTCCCGGAGTTCACTCAGACTCTCGTCCATCGAGTCAGTGATGCCATCCAGCCATCTCATCCTCTATCGTCCCCTTCTCCTCTCCTGCCCCCAATCCCTCCCAGCATCAGAGTCTTTTCCAATGAGTCAACTCTTCGCATGAGGTGGCCAAAGTACTGGAGTTTCAGCTTCAGCATCATTCCTTCCAAAGAAATCTCAGGGCTGATCTCCTTCAGAATGGACTGGGACTAGACAGGTGCAAATCTCTGCCCCATCACTTACAGAGCAGTGTGTTCTGAGCACGTGTTTCTAACTCTTTTGGACCTCGGCTTCCTCATCTGTAAGATGGAGCCAGCAGTAGTTACCTCGTCGGATTTTTTGGTGAAGACTAAAAAGAGAAAACGCATTTGGTATGTCTGCACAAGTGCCTGGCAGAGGTAGCCAGTAAATCTGTTGAATGAATGAGTTAGTGAATGAGCGGCCTGTAGAATGGCAGCAATAAAGACACATCTCTCTAGTCCGTTTTCCAGAAAACCCAACATCTGGCTCCAGTGAGTCCAGCCCTGACGCCCCTGAATCTGGGGTGCAGCCAAACCCCGCTTTCCCAAACCCCGCCTTCCCCGTTCCCGCCGCAGTTTCGCCAGCCCTGCGGCCGCCAATCACCAAGACCTGGTCCCACCCCTAAACATATTCTCCAATAGATCCTGGAAGGTCCCTCCTCAGGCTGCGGCCGCTGCATCTCATAGGCTGCCCAGCAGCGCTGCTCGCCCCTTTGACTACGTCATCCGCGCGGTGTACTGTGGGGCTTGTAGTAGAGACAGAAGCAGCGCCCCCTGCAGGGTTCGCTTTGAGGGCTGTTACTCTGGCCTGGAGCTTGGGAGGAAGGAGGAACACCATTCCCCTCATTTCACCTTTGGCTGATGAAGCCCAGGTTTCCCTGCTCTCCAGAGTAGAGCGCTAGGCCTGCCTGGACGCTAGTTACCAGCCACCTCCCAGGAAACAGGAGCATTTCGGTCAAATAATTCAGCGTTCACTGAAACTTTAGATTTCAGTTTACAGTCAAGGTGACATTCATTTCCCACATTCATAAATGGACCTACGGGGCCACTGTGGGAAGAATGGCGACAGCTCTGAAACGCCAGCAGTGACTCCAGATTTCTCTGATTTCCTGGAAGAGCCCACTGCAGAACTAGCAATCCTGAATTTATCCAAACCCTGTGAACTTTGTCTATTTCAAACTGTATTGTCGCTTAAAATCATGCAAGCTATCAGTGGCTCCCCATTGCCTGAGATATAAAAATTTATACCCTTCAGGGCTTCCCTGATAGCTCAGTTGGTAAAGAATCCACCTGCAATGCGGGAGACCCCCGTTCCATTCCTGGGTCAGGAAGATCCCCTGGAGAAGGGATAGGCTACCCACTCCAGTCTTCTTGGTCTTCCCTTGCAGCTCTGCTGGGAAAGAATCCACCTGCAATGTGGGAGACCTGGGTTGGGAAGATCCCCTGGAGAAGGGAAAGGCTACCCACTCCAGTATTCTTGCCTGGAGAGTTCCATGGATTGTATAGTCCACAGAGCTGCAAAGAGTCAGACATGACTAACGGACTTTCACTTTCACTTTAGCTAGGCATATAAGGTGCTTCATAGCTATTTTGTATTTACTTATGCTAGGAAAGATTGGGGGCAGGAGAAGGGGATGACAGAGGATGAGACGGTTGGATGGCATCACCGACTCAGTGGACATGGGTTTGGGTGAACTCTGGGAGTTGTGATGGACAGGGAGGCCTGGTGTGCTGCAATTCATGGGGTTGCAAAGAGTCGGACACAACTGAGCGACTGAACTGAACTGATGTGTGGTTACATTTAACATTTCTCAACATTTGCTGCATATAAGAATTCCCTTGGGAGCTGTATAAAATATTGGTATCTGTGTCCCACCCTGACTTGCGAATCTTGGGTAGAATGTGCTGGCTTTCTGTTTCATAGCTCCCGGGCTGATTTTGTGCAGCCAGGGTTGCAGAACCACTGGTTTGAGAACCACTAGTTTAATGCCTGTCAACACTGCTGGGACCCATTTCCACGGATCCGAGCCTTTGCTCTTCAGTTTCCTCTGCTTCAGGTGGCTTTCTTTCCTTTTCCTGCCTGGCTGCCGCTCATCCTGACTGGCTAAGTGCAACTGCTTCTCGTTTTCCTCCCTGTCCTCCAGCAGATTCCTTCCTCCTGTAGCACTTTCTACATGCTCCTTTTCTAGTGGCATCAGAGTTATTAATATTTGGTTACTTGTCTGCCTTCCTGGAAAGGCTGTCCCTGGGTCAGAATCTCTGGGGTGGGCCTCAGGCATCAGCTGTTTCTTAAGCCCGATAGGTGATTCTGATTCATGGCCCTCGATGGAATTTAGGCTCGCAAAAGCACCAGGTACAGTAAGCACTGATCATTTTTGTTGCATGGAATCGATGAAGTATCTCTTGTTCTTAAGGCAATCATATTGTTGCAGCTAGTTGCCTTTGATTCCCCTGGAAAGCTAAGCACCCCTGTGTTGTAGTATCCTCTTCTTCATTCATTACTTATTCATTCATCCAGCAAATACTGTACACCCTAACAAAGCCCTGGGGACTCAGGAGAAATTTCATAAGAAAACATAGTCACCACCCTCTGGGACCTAGAATCTATTAATATATTAGTTATAACATAGTTATTATTATCATTTCTTCTGAATAGTAATTGGAATTTTCCCCTTCTAGATACTATTTGATAGCCACAGGTGAGGAGATATCTTATTTCCTTATATCCTGAGTATGTTGCTGGCACACTGAGGACATCCTGTAAATGTTTATTGAATCAAGATACCACATTTCATTGCACTTGTCACAATTTATTTGTGTGATTATTTGATTAATGACTAACTGTTCTATGAGCTATAAATCCCCTGAGAACAGGAGCTAAGTCTATTTTGCCTGCCATGCCTGACACAAGGCCTGGCCAGAGTAGGTGCTCAATGATCATGGCTAAGTAAATACATAAATACATATAAGGCATCATTAAGAAATGGAAATGAAATTTCCCAATCAAGTATCCACTCCCCTCTCCCTCAATACTCTTCCCCCCAAAGATAATTTTCTTCCTGAGCATTAGGGGGTTTCAAGCTAGAGTGAGCATGAGCCCCAACTGAGATGATGCTTCTCTTACTTACTTACAGGTTGACCTGGGCCTCTACTTCAGGGTCTTTAGTTGGCCACGTCTGCAGGGGCTGGATGCCAAAGGACAGAGAGGACTTGGCTTTCCACATGAGGGTCTGTGTCATCTGATTCCCGCAGGGCCCTTTCGTCAGAGGGTCCATCAGAGGGCCTGGAGGCTGCAGTGCTGTACTGAAGCAGAGGGGTTGGGAAAGGCACTGAGGACAGAGAAGAACACGGCCCAGTGCTGGCCTGTTTCCTCCCTTGGGGGCCAGCCCGCCAGTAATAATGGGTGAAGACAAGACATTCCCAAGATCCAGGTGCCCCACCAAGACTGCGCCATACCCTTACTGCACACTGTGACATCACGGCCGTAGAACCATCCAAATCCTATCACATCCCTTAGCAATGAGTGGAGGCCTCCACACTCCCAGGCAGTGGAGTCGAAGGTACAAGGAGGACAGTGAGTATGTGAACCATCACAGACTTCTTTAGAAAAAGGCAGCATCCGCTGAGGAAGGGAAAGCTCGGTCTGGAGTACCCGAAGAGGGAGGACCTCATAGCCACTGTAAAAGGAGTGCCTGGTTTATCTCCCAGCTTCCCATTAAAACAGCCAAGAAGAGCCATAAAAAGAGCCTATGCTGGCAACAATGCTGTAGACAAAAGGACCAAAGTCACATTTCAAGAGTAATGGCAGAGAGGAAGTAAGCAGTAACCACTTGTTGAATTAACAAGTGGATGGTTTATGGGAAGAAACTGAGAAATGCATTGCTGAAACAAGCCTGTTTCTTTCTCCTGAGGAAGGTGGGAAGGTGATTCTGGGACAAAAGAGGGCAGCTTTGTTAGCAAATGTAAACATCCCGCTTTTTCTGATTAGAATTATTTTCTGAGCCAATCAACAACATTCTTCCCTCATCTCTACTTCAAGTGAAACACAAATCCAAAGCAAAGAAAATCCATCTATTTGGAAATGGAAAAATAAAAATCAATCTTAGCTAGCACTTATGTAAAAAGGGACTCTTTATACTGTCTTCTCAATAAACGCTGTGATGAGGCAAAAGACAAGAGCCTTGGCGGTCTTATTAGTGAGGAAAAGGCCTCTGACAGGGAGCCCCCATCCTGCTGCAGGGTTTAGATGCCAAGAGAAGTGACTCCACACAGCCTGGGTGTTTGGAGCCAGATGGGCACTACCCACTCCCAAGCTGCTACAGTGGTACCAATTATAGGCTGAGGCATGTTGCAAAAGAAAAAAAGGTCACTCTTGCCAGGTTTATAAGTGATGACCCAGCTCCCCCTATCACCCTGCCTGGGTTTGAGAATGCAAGCTGCATACCTGACCCAGGCTGCTGGATAATCTCACCCAGACTGCTGGATAATCTTACCACTTATCTTGGAAGCAACTCGACAGACATGAAAGGCTCAAGCCTTCCACATATGACAAATGGCAAGGAGGGAAGGTTCTGGTATGTTTGTTGTCAGTTATTCTTTATTCACTGGTACCTCAAGTCTTCCAAAACCCAGAGTCCTAGGGGTTATGGCTGCCTTAGCAATAATCAAACAAACAAATAATGAAGCAGGGATCTGGGTGAGAGGCACAGTTTTTCTTTGAACCCTCTATAGATTCTTCTAAATTACAAAAATAACAGTGGTATGCAAAAGATTTATTTTAAAAATGTTCCTTTCTCAATTATGGAAGGTTTGTTTTTTTTTTTTTTAAAAAAAAAGGAAAGAGAGTGCTCCTATAAGAAACTGATAAGGGAGTGAAGGAAGCCGGATGGGGAGATGAGGTTTCATTGTCAGGCGTGAAGGAACAGCTTCCACTCAAGTGGAGGCAGGCTGTCCCATGCAGCAGCATCGCGCCACACGTGACCACCGAGCAAGGAAACGCAGGCAGGGAAAGCAAGACATGTGCATGTAAGACACACACCGGACTTTGAAGACCGAGTACGAATGAAAAAGGATGCAGAATGTCTCAATAATTTTTATGTTGACTACATGTTGAAGATAAAGTGTATGGATTTTAATGTGGCTACTAGAAAATGTAAAAACATATACAGAGCTGGCTTTACAATCTGCTTGACGTTGGTTATGCATCAGAGCTGTCCCACCTGCGATGAAGAGCTGAGGGCCCTGGGTCGAGGGGTGGGGACTGTAAACTCCAGGCCCTCTGCACAGGTGGGCAGAGCAGCTGCAGTAAGCTCGAGGGTAGCCCACCTAGGAAGAGTGGCCACCCAGGTGTGGGTGTTAGGCCAAAGGCGCACTGAAGAGGGGAGGGGAGAAGATTCCAGAAATGGTGACGGGATCTGATGGTATGCATGACACCCCCACTTCCAATTCCTTACCTCTCCCAGTTCACTTTGGTATGATTTCCATCACTCCTCTGTCGATATATTTGCAACTTTTACGTGACATATGTACTGAGCCCGCGCTGTAATTTGCTCTTCTCTCTAATCCAGTCTTGGATATCTTTGTAAATCAGTAAATACAGATACATCTTTAACATGGAACATTACAGAGTAAATACCTATGTTGATTATATTCTTTTAATCTTTAAATACTAAGATTTTTTCATTGTTTTAGCATCTCTATCCCTGTCATCTTTAAAATTATGTTTAGAAACACTTAAATGCTAGTTCTTTTAAACCTTTCCCACTGTCTTTTTGCCTAACTTTACTCTTTGAGTTTTTGAGTTCTTTTTTTATACTCTCATCTAATTTTTTAGCTTCATTGTTTAACTGTTCAGATGCTGTCTCACCACTGTTAATTTTAATCCTTTCCCTCATTTCTGTTATCTTTTCTAGTCTTAATTTTCTAATTTAAAAAAATGTACGTTCCTCTTAATCATCTGACTTATTTTATCTTTCTTGTCTCACGGTTTAAAATATTCAGCAGAGGAAGAACTTGGAAAGATGGCAGAGGAAGCACTCATCTGCACAACTCCTTCCCATGGAAATAAGCAAAAATAGCCCAATACACAGAAGAAAACCTACTGGAAAAAGAGAAGGGAGAAACTCCATGCTATAATCCTGAATATCTGCTGTATGGGCAAGATCGTTCTAAAGGCCAACAGTGCCCGATCTGAGGCATGAGGCCCAGAAGCATGAGCAGCACTCACCAGAAGGTGTTTGTTCTTTTTCCTTTTTCACGGCCCCAGCTTTCTAACAAGAAGTGGTGGCCTAATCTGAGGAAAGGCTGAAGGAGAGAAGGAAGAGTATATCTTAAGAGCCATTTGAACCTCTCAAAAGATATTACCCAAGTACATTTGAGCCCGTGAATCATGGGGAACCCCACTGACCTAGGCCCTCTTTGGAGAAGCCTGTTTGCCCTGAAGTGAGTAGGGGATGGAGAGCTGAACATTCAAGGGGAGACCTGCCATGGGGTCATGTATACCACAGGCACAGGGTACTCTGCAGACAGGAGGACAGGGTGGGGAGAGAGTAAAACCAGATAGCATGTCCCCATTGCCTCTGTCCCCTTCTCACTTCCCAAGAAACATCAAGGCCAGACCTCCAGCGCCAGCTCTGAAAGAGAAGATTCACCATTGCTCAGAGAAGCAGGGGTCAAGGTTAATCTACCCATATTATCAGTTGGGTAAATGCAGACCCAGACAGAGGTGCTTCTACCCAAGATGATCATGCAGGAAAAAACTAGCCCAGGACCTGTGAAAAGAGGTTTATAAAAGACAGATGAGAGTATAGATGGGAAGTTTTTTAAAAAATAGAAATCAAAGGAAACATAACAATAGCTTGGTTTTCTCAAAAAAAAAAAAAAGAGAGAGAGACAGTAAGAACTCAAAAGAAAAGATCGGATAATACCATAGACAGACTTTTCAAGGTTCTAGGATAAAAATCCCAGACTGTGGCAGGAAAAGGGTTGATTCACAGTGTGGAGGTGCTTTCTGGGAGGGGAGTAGGCCTGAAGGGGAGGAAATGAGGGTGCCTGAGAGTGAATCTCCTTCATGGGCGCTGTGTGTGTGTGTGCTTTCTTCCTGGACTGGAGATGGTCCCCAGTGCACACAGCTTACAGTCTTCTCCTCTGTGACCCCCAAGCCCTCAGGACGACTCAAGCATCCGTATCATGAGTCTAAAGGGATTGCTGTTGTTGTTCAGTCGCTCGGCTGTGTCCAACTCTTTGCAACCCCATGGACTGCAGCCTGTCAGGCTTCCCTTCACCATCTCCCAGAGCTTGCTCAAACTCATGTCCATTGAGTCGGTGCTGCCATCCAACACAACTGTGGCACGAGTGCTGTTTCATACGCTGGGAGGTGGACCCCTGAAGGCAGCAACGTGGCACACAAGGTAACAGCGTCTCAGTTCTGACTCCTTCCACAGGGCTGACAGCTCCCTTGGTGCAGGCTGCATGGATCCCTGAGCTGCACTCATAATTCCACAAGGAACATGGGAAACTTCTGGAAGACACACACACTCCTTTGTGTGCTATTTTATTTATTTTTTCTTTTTTTGACCTGGGCCATTTTAAAAGTCTTTATTGAATTTGTTACAATATTGTTTCTGTTTCATGTTTTGGGGTTTGGCTAGGAAGCATATGGGATCTTAGCTTCCTGACCAGGGATCGGACCAGAGATTGAAACTGCCTCACCCACAGTGGAAGGCGAAGTCTTACCCACTGGACTGCCAGGGGAGTCCTTCCCTTACGATCTTGATCTTGTATCTTATTTCCCGTTCAGATTGTTGGCTGAAAACAACCTTAAACCAAGCACAAGTCTTCATTCTTGCTTATCGGAAAACCATGATCAGCTTTTGGGGTCTGAACTGGCTCAGCAGCCGAAGGAGCAGTAATCCCCACAGAGCTGGGGGCAGCGAGGAGACTTCTATCCTGAAGGAAACTGTCTCCTCCCACACAGTCACTCCCCATCCTGCCCCTTTCTTCCTCTGCAGCACTCAGTGCCCTGGGAGTCATCCCAGCTACTGGTACCCTGTCTGCCTCCCACCCCTCCCCCTACTAAATGTTAGCTCCAAGAGAACAGGGCCCCATCTGCCTTGTTCATGGTGTACCCCGAGTGCCTAGCACAGAGAAGGGCTCGAAAAATACATGTTGAATGCATACGTGGCTATGTGAAAATGTAAAAACATGTGGAACGAGTTCATTCAGAATAGAGAGACTTCGTGGGGCTGTTTTAACAGCTCTTTTTGAATGAGGTCACTGGTGGCCCTGGTCAGAGCGCTGTGGGACCTGCTCTATTTCTTTATCCATCTCTGACAGGCAGCTGGTCTGTGAGGACTGTGACAAGTGCAGGGAGCAAAAGGAATCCATCTGCCAGGCATCAACCAGGCCTGATGTATGGCACTGATGCTAGGAAAGGCTTAATGGCTGGCAGCGCTTCTAAAGGCACTTTTCTCTCTGGTCATAAAATGTGAGACAGGAATTTATGTCCTAGCTTTCATTTGTATTAAAACTATGGAATCACTGACATTTAACGGTTGGAAAGTCATCTGAGCCTTGATTTCCCAGTTTGACCTCCTCACCCACTAAGACGGCTCCAAGATTGGCATGCCAGCTACGCAGCAGCCCACTAGTGTGTACAACCAACTTTGGATCAGTGTGTCTTATTTATGTTTGCTGTGATTGAAGAAAGATGCTGTCAGTGGCAGATACTTTGGAACAACTCCCAAAAGTTGGAAGGCTGAGATGTAATTTCCTAACCTGCTTAGCAGTTGAGGGTTCTGGATGTGATTTAGAGTCCACACTCTAAATCAGAGGCACTCATGAGAGACTGATCGGAGCTGGGCAGATGAAGGGAGAGGACACAGGGCACCAGCTTGCTTTAGGAGATCATGACAGAGCTGTTGTGGTCGTGGAGTCAGCAGCGTCTTGGCTCTCTGGCTTTCTGAGGGAGCAGGGGCAGCTTTGGGGATCAAAGCTGAGTTGGTTCTGCTGCTGGCTTCGGTGGCAGCTGCTTCTTGATGGATCAGCTTCTTGTTATGCAGTGGCAGCCTCCCTGATCATCGCAGAGCACAGTGGTTCTAGGGACAGGAGTTGTGCCTAGGAGCTCAGGCTACAGTCTGCTCTCCAGCCCTGCCAAGAAGTCTGTAAACACTTAATTTCCTGTATTGCTATTAAATCTCATTCTGCTTCTACCAGGTGGAGTGGGTTCTGTTGTCTGCAACAGATTACTGACCGATAGGCCTTATATAGTGATGTCTGTCTCACTGGGTTTTGAGCTTAACAGTCTGCGTGATCCTGTGCAGAGGGCAGAGTATGCACAGTCTTCAGGTGGGAGCAGTGGCGCAATCTCCAGTGGGGAAGAAAAAGAGACTGTGTACTTTGAAGGGAAAACATAGGCATTTGGCCTTGAGAGTTTAAAAGAGAGCTTGCTCACAGCACTAGGCCTTTCTGCTCCAATCAGCAAAGAGGTGCTAAAGGGCAACCAAAAGAACATACACTAATTGTGGACACTTCTAATGTCACTGCTATGCTGGAGCAATGACTCTGTGACCACTACCCCTAACTTGCTTCATGTTGTCTTCAGCCTTTTCCAGGTGTGTCACCAAAAACTGTTGTATCCAAAAGTGTACCAAAATCACAGAAGAGCTGAGAAATACCAGTCTATCCTATGGGCTTGCTTCCCAGGCTCCCCAGGTGGCACTAGTGGTAAAGAACTCGCCTGCCAATGCAGGAGACATAAGAGGAAAGTTCCATCCCTGGGTCAGGAAGATCCCCTGGAGAAGGTAATGGCAACCCATTCCATTACTCTTGCCTGGAGAATCCCATGGACAAAGGAGCCTGGTGGGCTACAGTCCATGGGGTCACAAAGAGTTGGAAATGACTGAAGCAACTGAGCACACACATAGGCTAACGTATAGATGGTTTAATGTCTCCACAATAAAAACTTTACTGCATCTCAAGGTCCTGTTAGTTTAGGGTGCACTGGCCGCTAGACTCATGTACTGAATCCAGTCTGTTTTATCATCCCTTGCACCCACTGTGATTTTAGGTCTAGCCCAGTGTCATGCAGAGAGAGGGCCTAATTCCTTGTTCATATTCAGTTCAGTCAGTTTAGTCACTCAGTCATGTTCAACTCTCTGCAACCCCATGAACCATAGCATACCAGGCCTCCCTGTCCATCACCAACTCCCGGAGTTTACCCAAACTCATGTCCATCGAGTGGGTGATGCCATCCAACCATCTCATCCTCTGTCGTCCCCTTCTCCTCCTGCCCTCAATCTTTCCCAGCATCAGGGTCTTTTCAAATGAGTCAGCTCTTCGCATCAAGTGGCCAAAGTATTAGAGTTTCAGCTTCAACATCAGTCCTTCCAATGAACACTCAGGACTGATCTCCTTTAGGATGGACTGGTTGGACTTCCTTGCAGTCCAAGGGACTCTCAAGAGTCTTCTCCAACACCACAGTTCAAAAGCATCAATTCTTCGGCGCTCAGCTTTCTTTACAGTCCACCTCTTACATCCACACATATTACATCCTTTCAAATGTGAGAGGGCAGCTATTAAGTCCTCTGTGAATTTTCTCTTTTTCAAGTAAAACACACCCCCCGCCCCGAAATTTTTTTTCTTTACTGGATCATTCCCACCAGACATAAGTATCTTTATTAAACAAAAGCAGAGCACACCAAAACAACAACAACAACAAAACAGTTTTCAATTCAGACCCCCTCCGGCCCTGCAAAGAGCTGACTGGGGTCACTGTTTCCAGTTCTATCCTTTCATTGTCTCTTGAAGCCAGTCCAGTGCGACTTTCATCCTCACTGTTCTAAAGAAGCAGTTTTGTCAAAGGCCACCTGTGACCCACATGATGCTAAGCCAATGGTCAATTCTTGGCTCTTCACTGGATGACCCAGCAGTAACATTTGACACAGAAATATCATAACCTCTTTCTGTTTTTTAAAACTATTTATTTATACTAATTTCCTCCCTCCTCCAAATTAAATTAGATTGTGTAGCCATGCTACACAGTGGTTTCACATATTAAGTCTCAAAATCTAACTTTTATTTGGGACTTATGTGAACAGTTAAGCTAAGTCTATCAAATCAGAGCCATCCTTCTCACTAATAAAGTTTGTCTATTGACTGCCTTTTCCTAAAATCTCCTGGTATTCCACACATTTTTCTCACAATGTTTTTACCTTTCCCTATTTCACTGTGATTCACAGTCACATTAAAGAACAAAACAAAAACCTTGATGCATTCTTTCAAATCTTTCCTACCTGAGGGTCCACATCTACACTGTCCAATAAGGCATGCACAAACCACACATGGCTCTTGAGTACTTAAAATGTGGCCGCTCTGAACTAAAATGCTGAAGCATGAAATACACGCCAGATTTCAAACACAGTACTGAAAAGAAAAGGAAATTACCTTAATTATTTTTAGTAATGAGTATATGTTAAAATGGTAATATCTGGGGTATATTGAGTTAAATAAGTTACTGAAATAAAATTTTACTATTATTATTTTTTTACCTTTTAAAATATGGCTGCCACTGAATTTCTCTGGTGGTACAGTGGATAAGAATCTGCCTGCTAAGGCAGGGGACACAAATTCAATTGCTGGTCCAGGAAGATTCTGCATGCTGCTGCTGTTAAATTGCTTCAGTCGTGTCTGACTCTGTGCGACCCCATAGACGGCAGCCCACCAGGCTCCCCCGTCCCTGGGATTCTCCAGGCAAGAACACTGGAGTGGGCTGCCATTTCCTTCTCCAATGCATGAGAGTGAAAAGTGAAAATTTAGTCGCTCAGTCGTGTCCAACTTTTAGCAACCCCATGGACTGCAGCCTACCAGGCTCCTCCGTCCATGGGATTTTCCAGGCAAGAGTACTGGAGTGGAGTGCCACTGCCTTCTCTGAAGATTCCGCATACCAAGGAGCAATGAAGCCCTCGAGCCACAACTACTGAAGCCTGTGCACCTAGAGCCCATGCTCCGCAACAAGAGAAGACACCACAATGAGAAGAGCACGCACCACAACGAAGAGGAGCCCCTGCTTGCCATAACCAGAGAAAGTCCTTGCACAGCAACAGAAAACCCAGTGCAGCCATAAATAAAAACATAAGTAAAATCTGGCTACTAGAAAATCTGAAATTCCATATGTAATTTTACATACTTGCTATTACTGGAAGCCATTTATTCCTTTTCACTCAGTTCAGTTCAGTTCAGTCACTCAGTCGTGTCTAACTCTTTGCGACCCCATGAATCACAGCACACCAGGCCTCCCTGTCCATCATCAACTCCCGGAGTTCACTCAGACTCTCATCCATTAAGTCAGTGATGCCATCCAGCCATCTCATCCTCTGTTGTCCCCTTCTCCTCCTGCCCCCAATCCCTCCCAGCATCAGTCTTTTCCAATGAGTCAACTCTTCACATGAGGTGGCCAAAGTACTGGAGCTTCAGTTTTAGCATCATTCCTTCCAAAGAAATCCCAGGGCTCATCTCCTTCAGAATGGACTGGCTAGATTTCCTTGCAGTCCAAGGGACTCTCAAGAGTCTTTTCTAATACCACAGTTCAAAAGCATCAATTCTTTGGCACTCAGCTTTCTTCACAGTCCAGCTCTCACATCCATACATGGCCATAGCCTTGACTAGATGGACCTTTGTTGGCAAAGTAATATCTCTGCTTTTCAATATGCTATGTAGGTTGGTCATAACTTTTCTTCTAAGGAGTAAGCGTCTTTTAATTTCATGGCTGCAGTCACCATCTGCAGTGATTTTAGAGCCCCAAAAAATTAAGTCTGCCACTGTTTCCACTGTTTCTCCATCTATTTCCCATGAAGTGATGGGACCAGATGCCATGATCTTCGTTTTCTGAATGTTGAGCTTTAAGCCAACTTTTTCACTCTCCTCTTTCACTTTCATCAAGAGGCTTTTTAGTTCCTCTTCACTTTCTGCCATAAGGGTGGTGTCATCTGCATATCTGGGGTTATTGATATTTCTCCCAGCAATCTTGATTCCAGCTTGTGCTTCCTCTAGCCCAGCGTTTCTCATGATGTACTCTGCATAGAAGTTAAATAAGCAGAGTGACAATATACAGCCTTGACTTGGAACCAGTCTGTTGTTCCATGTCCAGTTCTAACTGTTGCTTCCTGACCTGCATACAGATTTCTCAAGAGGCAGGTCAGGTGGTCTGGTATTCCCATCTCTTTCAGAATTTTCCACAGTTTATTGTGATCCACACAGTCAAAGGCTTTGGCATAGTCAATAAAGCAGAAGTAGATGTTTTTCTGGAACTCCCTTGCTTTTTCAATGATCCAGGGGATGTTGGCAATTTGATCTCTGGGGTCCTTTTCACTAAATAACCACAAACATCCTAGTTATCTTTCCAAGTCAGAATACAGATAGGTATCAATCTTTTTAACAGATGATTAGTATTGTACTGACACATTCCTGATGGACTTTTTTTTTTTTCTTCTACTTTTACAAGCAATCCTACAGCAAACAGCCTTCTACATACGCCTCCTTGGGCAGTCACACCTCATTGCTAACTCATATTTGCTTCCTGTCCTCTCAGATCCTGGCTCTAGAGACAACCAGATGTGTGGTTTATGCTTTACAACATCTCTAAACTTGCGTGCTGCTTTAGAATTTTTTTGCCTAGGAAAACCAGCAGCGGGCCTCACTGTACAGGCCAAATCTCCTAATTTTCCTATAGCGTTGTTTGTCAGACTTCATCTCTGTTCAGATCTTCAGCTCTGGAAACCAGACAACCAAATATAATTTCTCATATTAACCCTCCAAAGCAAAACTAATTTGACTATTGTTTTCCTCCAAGAAAGGAAGCTGGTTTATATTAACTTAAACTCTTTAGTGAATAATAAAAGTTGTTTTTTCCCTTCTCTTAGGGGAAGAGACATAATATGAAAATTAATTTTCGTCTGTTGGCCCTAAGAGCTCATTATGTCAACCCGATACAAGACAGCTCTTAATAGCCTTTCCCAGGAAGACTGCTGTTTTTCCAAAAGAAAATTGACAGTGGCAGATTTATTTGTGATTAAATACTTAAGGGGCTGACATAAACAAAAAGAAAAATGACATAATATAGAGAAACAAAGGCTGTGAAAACAACCCACATTAAAATGCTTGTTTATACTACCTGGAAAAAAAGTTCTCCTGGAAAAAAAAAAATCTAAGAGTCAGGAGAAACATAAGGAAGAAGAAAAGGAGGCAAGCAAATGCATAATGGATAATTGTTCTTTTTTGATTCTGTCTTGGCCTAGAAAGCCATCTTCAGGAATAAGAAAGCATTTGTCTTGGCATCAAATTTGTTCTCACAAGGCGTGGGCTCTATGCATTACTAATAAGGAAGTCACTCTGTAGGAAGCAGTATTTGGGAAAGTGAAAAATATGTTTTCTATTTGTAATTCAGAATCTTCTGTCTATGTAGGGCTCTTCTCTCACTGTGGCTAAACTTAGTAAGCATAATTTAACCACTCAACTAAGGTAGTCTTTTACAATGAGTATTTAAAAAATGCAGAAATCCCCATTCGGTGACTCTAGGGTGACATCTGGGAATCTGTAATTTGGAAAGCTTTCCAAATTTAATTGCACTTTTTTTTTTTTTTTGGATAGGGCGCCCATCCAGTATCCATTCCCCTTCTTCTGATGATAGCACTGTGATTCTTCCTTTGGGGAATCATTTCTTTGTGGTCTCTGTGAAGTGATCTAACCACCCCCACCCCCCCGCCCCATTCGCACACATACATACCCTCATCCTGCCCAGTTCTGGCTTGGGTACATGAGCCAGGCCCAGCCAATTAGCATGTTTTATCCCCTCTGATCAAAATGATTGATTCACAGATGAGCATAGAACCCAAGAAATCCAATGAATGTCAAGCCTGGGGTGTGTTCTAGAACCATTGAGAAGGAGGTCTTATAATATCTTTCTGCTAGGATTGTTCACTGATAGAAAGAAAGCCTGGAATCGTTCATTTTCTTTGTCTCCAAGTGGAAAGACTTTGAGAATCAAGTCAATCCAGAAAATGAAAAAAGACTCTTGAGGACATTATTTGAGCACCCGGTTCTATTCTTTCCTAAAGCCTGGTCTGGGCTTCCCAAGCACTGCCAGTGGTAAATATCCCTGCCAATGCAGGAGATGCGAGAGACATGGGTTCAGTCCCTGGGTTGGGAAGATCCTCTGGAGAACGGAATGACAACCCATTCCATTATTCTTGTATGTAAAATCCCATGGACAGAGGAGTCTTGCAGGCTACAGTCTATGGGATCACAAAGAGTCAGACCCTACTGAGCAACTAACACTTTCACCATGAGCTGATGATTCTCCTCTGCTTGCCATTCACAGCCTTTGATAATCTCAAAAAAATTTGAAAAAGTGCTAAGGTACTAATCAGAAAAAGTGTGATGTGTTACTAGTCCAGCCTGTAGCTGAAGAACAACTGTTCAGTGGTGATTATAATCAAGAGGACAGGAGTATGAATTACTTGACCACAATCCAGCCACCAGTTTTCACCTGGTATCAGAGCCACAGGCATTGCTACTGCAAGTGGCAGTGAAAGCAGAATTATTAATACAAATGATGGGTGGTAAGCATAGGGAGGCAAGCTTTGACTTCAGTATTAGGGAAAGATAATAAAGCTACCCAATAACAAATGTAGTTGTGGGCTCCCTGAGCTTAGATGTCATAAGCAGAAGTTGGCAAGGGTTTCTGTAGAAGAGATTCCTGTATTATCCTAGAGGAGTGGTTTTTAAATATGTCCTTGGACCAGCAATTAGGATGTTACTTGTGAGCTTGTTACAAATGCATCCACAGATCCATCCACAACCAGAGAATCAGAATCTCAAGGGGGGATGGGGGAGGGACAGGAAACTGTTTTAAGAAGCCCTCTGTATACAGTCGGCAAAAACAAGACCGGGAGCTGACTGTGGTTCAGATCATGAACTCCTTATTGCCAAATTCAGACTTAAACTGAAGAAAGTAGGGAAAACCACTAGACCATTCAGGTATGACCTAAATCAAACCCTTTACGATTATACAGTGGAAGTGAGAAATAGATTTAAGGGACTAGATCTGATAGACAGAGTGCCTGATGAACTATGAACAGAAGTTCGTGACATTGTACAGGAGACAGGGAGCAAGACCATCCCCATGGAAAAGAAATGCAAAAAGCAAAATGGCTGCCTGAGGAAGCCTTACAAATAGCTGTGAAAAGAAGAGAAGTGAAAAGCAAAGGAGAAAAGGAAAGATATACCCATTCGAATGCAGAGTTCCAAAGAATAGCAAGGAGAGATAAGAAAGCCTTCCTTAGTGATCAATGCAAAGAAATAGAGGAAAACAATAGAATGGGAAAGTCTAGAGATTTCTTCAAGAAGATTAGAAATATCAAGGGAATATTTCATGTAAAGATGAGCACAATAATGGACAGAAATGGTATGGACCTAACAGATGCAGAAGATATTAAGAAGAGGTGGCAAGAATATACGGAAGAACTATACAAAAATGATCTTCGGTACCCATGTGATCACGATGGTGTGATCACTCACCTAGAGCCAGACATCTTGGAATGTGAAGTCAAGTGGGCCTTAGGAAGCATCACTACGAACAAAGCTAGTGGAGGTGATGGAATTCCAGTTGAGCTATTTCAAATCCTGAAAGATGATGCTGTGAAAGTGCTGCACTCAATATGCCAGCAAATTTGGAAAACTCAGCAGTGGCCGCAGGACTGGAAAAAGTCAGTTTTCATTCCAATCCCAAAGAAAGGCAATGCCAAAGAATGCTCAAATTACCACACAACTGCACTCATCTCACACGTTAGCAAAGTAATGCTCAAAATTTTCCAAGCCAAGCTTCAACAATACGTGAACAAGGAACTTCCTGATGTTCAAGCTGGTTTTAGAAAAGGAAGGAACCAGAGATCAAATTGCCAACATCTGCTAGATCATCAAAAAAGCAAGAGAGTTCCAGAAAAACATGTATTTCTGCTTCACTGACTATGCCAAATCCTTTGACTGTGTGGATCACAATAAACTGTGGAAAATTCTGAAAGAGATGGGAATACCAGACCATCTGACCTGCCTCTTGAGAAATCTGTATGCAGGTCAGGAAGCAACAGTTAGAACTGGACATAGAACAACAGACTGGTTCCAGATAGGAAAAGGAGTACGTCAAAGCTGTATATTGTCACTCTGCTTACTTAACTTCTATGCAGAGTACATCAAGAGAAATGCTGGGCTGGAGGAAGCACACGCTGGAATCAAGATTGCCAGGAGACATATCAATAACCTCAGATATGCAGATGACACCACCCTTATGGCAGAAAGTGAAGAAGAACTAAAGAACTTCTTGATGAAAGTGAGAGTGAAAAAGTTGGCTTAAAGCTCAACATTCAGAAAACGAAGATAATGCCATTCGGCCCCATCACTTCATAGCAAACAGATGGGGAAACAGAGGAAACAGTGACAGACTTCATTTTTTGGACTCCAAAATCACTGCAGATGGTGACTGCAGCCATGAAATTAAAAGATGCTTACTCCTTTGGAGGAAAGTTATTACCAACCTAGACAACATATTAACAAACAGAGACATTACTTTGCCAACAAAGGTCCGTCTAGTCAAGGCCATGGTTTTTCCAGTAGTCATGTATGGATGTGACAGTTGGACTATAAAGAAAGCTGAGTGCAGAAGAATTGATGCTTTTGAACTGTGGTGTTGGAAAAGACTCTTGAGAGTCCCTTGGACTACAAAGAGATCCAACCAGTCCATCCTAAAGGAGATCAGTCCTGGGTGTTCATTGAAGGACAGATGTTGAAACTGAAACTCTAGTACTTTGGCCACCTGATGCAAAGAATTGACTCACTGGAAAAGAACCTGATGGTGGGAAAGATTAAAGGCCGAAGGAGAAGGGGACGACAGAGGATGAGATGGTTGGATGGCATCACTGACTCGATGGACATGAGTTTGGATAAACTCTGGGAGTTGGTGATGGACAGGGAGTTCTGGGGTGCTGCAGTGCATGGGGTCGCAAAGAGTCAGACATGACTGAGTGACTGAACTGAACTGAACCTGGGCTTCCCTGATCATCCAGGGGTTAAGTATCCACCTTGCAATGCAGGTGACACTGGTTCAAGCTGAAGATTCCACATGCTACAGAGCAGCTAAGCCCGTGCATCACAGCTACTGAGCCCATGATCCAGAGTGTGAGCTCCACAAGAGAAGCCCTGGAATGACACGCTTGTGCACCTCAACTAGAGAGTAGCCCCTACCCGGCACAACTAGAGAAAGTCAGTGCACAGCAACAAAGAGCCAGCAAAGCCAATAAATAAATGATTTTTCTTTTAACAAAGAAAGGAATCCTTCTTGGTGATTCTCATATATGTCAGGTTTGAGAACAACATTATTAGACTTGAGAGCACTGATTCTCAGTTTCCTAAGCCTCCATCCCCAGAGATTCTGATTGAGTAAATTCGGGGCAGGGCTTGGGGACTTCCATTTCTAACAAATTCCCAGATAATGCTGATGCTGCTGGTCCAGGGACCACACTTTTGAGAACCACTATTTGAGAGGGTGACCTAAGAGATGTCTGAAGCTCCGTTCAGTGTTGAGATTCTCTGATCTTGAGGATTGATGCTGCAGATCCAGTCCTACTGCACAACCCTGCTAGGCTCCATGCGGTGTTGCCGCCAAAATGACCCAGCTCAGCAGTAGAAGAGTGCTTTAAAATAACTCAGGTTCCTCACTAAGTCACAAAAGATGACAGATGTATTTCTTAAAATATAACTTAGAGCAACCAAAACCATAGGGAAACCTATCAGCTACCCTCAGACAAAGTAGGTGTTTCTGTACCTCTGACTGGTCAACACTTCCTAAAGGTTTTTATTTGGGCAGTCCTAACCAGTGCCCTGTGGACCTACTGTCCTTTGCCTCAGTCCCTCTCTTCCTAAATTTACTGCTTCAAAAACTGCAAAAATGCTGGGCAGGACTTTGCTCTGAGGGCAGGGGAGGAGGAAAAACTGAACAGGCAAAGCTAGAATTTTAATGAGACATGGGAAGGAAAAGGTTGTGAACTTTCACGTAGACATTAATCATTTTTGTCCATAACAGTTATGATTTAGTCACGCTTTGTGCCAGACACTGTTTTTAGCACTTTGCATAAATCAGTTCACTTAAAGCTCACATCAATATTGTGAGAGTGGTGTTAACTGTCATTTTACAAATGAGTTAACCAAGGCTCAGAGGGGTTAAGCAACTTGTCCAAGGGCACACACAAAATAAGTGAGATGTTAGAAACCTGAACTTGGGTCTGTGTGGCTCCCAAGTCCTTATTCTTGAACACTGCCTGATAAGCCTTCCTACCAAACAAGGACAAACACATCTAGGGCAAGTGGCTTCGCAGCACCGGGTTCTCAGCTAGGCCTTCTTACTGCCACCTGCTCGAACCCTCACACCTGGGCCCCTCCTTGCTCCTTTATATCCATTATGAGCTGTGTCTGCCCTCCAGTTCTTGGTGCTGATATGGGAGAGTCAGCAAAGATAGCTGACATCTTGAAAGTAATGCCTTCTTTGACATGATATCATCAAGATGAATGAGTAAATATGGTTAAACCAGATTCTAAAAGGCCCTAAACATGAGGCATTGGCTTTTAAACTCGACACAACAGGAAATGAGAAGCGGTAGAGGACTTTGGAGTAGGGATGGAGGCTCTCTCCCCTGGCTTTCCATCACAGTCACCTGCATCCCACGCCCCATCACCATCCTGGACTTTCGGGAACAACAGGCGGGGGGGTGAGGGACCCACACACCTGTTTGGTTAAGATGTTTCACAGGTGATTCTTCTGTTGGCCCTAAAAGTCCATGATGTCTGTCCAGTACAAGACTGCTCTTCATAGTCTCACTTAGAAGTGAGATGATTTGGATTACTGCATTAAAGAGGTAATTTTTTGTTTGTTTGTTTTTAAACTTTTTAGTGTTGTATTGGTTTCGGCCGTACAATCATGCCAATCAGCCGTAATTATACGGCATACCCCTCCCTCCCTAGCCTCCCCCAACCCCGCCCCTGTCATCGCGTGCCTCCAGGTCACCACAGAGCACCAGGCTGGGCTCCCTCTGCTACACAGCAACTTCCCACCAGCTAGCCATCTTACACGTGAGAGTGTACTTATGTTGATGCTACTTTCTCCACTCGTCCTCCTCTCACCCTCCCCTACTGTGTTCAAAAGTCCATTCTCTACATCTGCATCCCCACTGGTGGTGGTTTAGTCACTAAGTCATGTCCAACTCTTGCAACCCCATGGACTGTAGCCTGCCAGGCTCCTCTGTCCATGCAGAATCGCCAGGCAAGAATACTGGAGTGGGTTGCCATTTCCCCATTCCTTCCCTGCAAATAGGTTTTATCAATACCATTTTTCTACATTCCATATATATGTGTTAATATACTATATTTGTTTTTCTCATTAGAGAGGTAATTTTTTCCTAAAGGAACAAAAGCAACTGGAGAAATTGTAGATGAACCTTTAACTGTTTTAAGGCAGGGAAGCCTTTGGTAACTAAGAATAAACAAGATGAATAAATTAATAGATTTGACTAAACTTAAAAAAGTAATAGTCTGTCTAAAGCTTGTCAAGAATGTTAGAAGGCAAATAATGAACTGTAAAAATACTTGCTACATATTTGACCATAAAATTAATTCCCTTAATAAATAAAAAGTATTTCAATAAGGAAAGGATAAATATTCCCAAGGAAAAATGGACAATGTGCATGATACGTATTTCATTTGAAAAACAAATACAGATTGAGTCAATGTGAGAAAAAAGTTTCACCTCACTACTAAATGTGGGAATTCAAGTTAAAATAAGGTACCACTTTGGGAAATATTTATAAATAATAATGCCTTATAAATAATGCCTAGCATTTGAAGATGAAAAAAAAAACAAACAGGCATGTTTATATGCTCTTGGGAGAATTGTAAACTGCCACAACTTTCCAGCATTTTGGCCTTATGCTTCAAAGCCTTTAAAATGTTCATTTTCTTGGGTCCAATAATCTCCATCACTGCTATGAATTTCTCTGAAGATGATAACCTCTTACAGACTTACACACAGACAAATGCATGTGCATTCAATGCATCTTTAGTACAAGTGAAAAAGTGATAATAAACTGCATGTATAATAATAAAGTGTGGCTTAAATACATTGTCGTCGAATAAACAAATTATTTTTATAATCAGAAAAATGGTAATTGTTATTTCTAAGGTCTATATGGATAATCCTATTATAAGGATAATATCATGGAGTGTTAAATAAAGGGAAAAACCTCTGGAGGCTGTGAAGTCATTTAGTCTTTCAGGCATAAGGTCATGAAGACAAAGGAGGAGTAAAAGTGAGATTCCAAAGGAAGAGAGAAATTTTCTAAGCCAGTGCTGTCCACTATTAGAAACATTAGTCATAGGTGGCTATTTAAATGGACTCCCTGGTGGTTCAGATGGTAAAGAATCTGCCTGCAATGTGGGAGACCCAGGTTCAATCCCTGGGTCGGGAAGATCCCCTGGAGAAGGAAATGGCAACCCACTCCAGTATTCTTGCCTGGGAAATCCCATGGACAAAGGAGATTTAAAGTGAAATAAAATTTTAAATTCATTTCCTTAGTTGGATTAGCCATATTTCAAGTGCTCAATAGCCACAGGTGGCCAGTGGCCACAGAATCAGACAGCACAGATTACAGAATGCCTCCATCATCACAGAAAGTTCTATTGGACAGAGCTGCTCTAAACATTCTACCGCAGGCCTGGATCCAGCTTTTGACTCATCTCTTCAGCTTCATTTCTTGGTACACTTCCCATCCTTCATGCTCCAGCAAGAGTGTAAGCATCAAAAGAGCAAAAACCATACCTGCCTCGTGCTCAGGGAAAGGTAATATCCCAGTAATTATCCACAGTGATGTGTGGAATAGCAGATCAATGTGTAGACTGCTGAGACAGCACAGAGCTCAGCCTGGGCTTCAGGGAAGACTTCCCAGAGGAGGAGGGGAAGGCATTACCCAAAGACTAAAGAAAAGACTATTTATTCTAAGAGCATGGTATCAGTCAAGGCTCAGATGAGAGACAGCACAGCATAAGGGAAGAATCACCAGCTGGTCAGGCATTTATTTATTCAACAGATAGTAAACGTCTGTGATGGGCTAGGCTTGAGCCAAGCTCTGATGACAGAGGAGTGAACAGCTACAGTCCCTGTTCTCAGGAGGGTGACACTTTTATCCGGTATTGTGGGAGCACCAAGGGTGACGTGAGGTGCCCAAGAGCCTGGCATCTCATATTCAGGGTCCTGTTTGTTTCTTTATCCTAGCTTTGCTGCCACAGGAGGGCCAGAGTCCCATTTCCTTTCTTTCTCCCGTTCCTCTGCCCCAGCCCCAGTGGAGGCCCTGGGGGATGGAGAACTCTCAGGAGTGGGGAGCAGGGGTAAGGCATGGGAAGGGCAGTGGACAGTGTGGTAAGGCTCTTCCAGCGGACAGCGAGGATGTGGATTTAAGAGGTGGAAGAGGGACTTCGCTGGAGGTGCCAATCCAAGGGCGCTGGGGGTTCGATCCCTGGTTGGGGGACTAGATTCCAACATACTTCAACTAAAGATAGAAGATCCTGCTTGTCGCAATTAATACCAGGTGCAGCCACGGGGGAAAATTTTTTTGTTTAAAATATAAACAGAGAGATGGAAGAATAAAGACAGAAAAGTGTAGTTGGGGGGCTGCTAGAGTATTCTAGAAGAGACCAGGGACTGAAAAACGGGAGAAACCACTTCAGCGACGTCGGAGCGGGAGAGAAGGCACTCCAAGTTAAGAAGATGCCCTCCGAGGGAAGGAATCTAGCCAGGCAGACGGAGCGCCACAGAGGCCGGCGGGGGAGCGCGTGTCAGCGGGGCAAGGTTCCAGGGAGAAGGACCCGAACACCTCAAACGAGTTCCCCAGGGACGCGGGCGAAAAGGGCAGGGCAGCCCTGGCAGAGGACAGGCTTCGGCGGGTCAGAAGGGTCGGGCACGTCGGGGGGCCAACGGCCAGGATGGGCGGGGCCCTGAGGCAGCAGGTGTGCTTACCTGAGGGGTCAGGCGGGGAGGCTGGAGCTGGCCCGGGTCCTGGGGCTGCTCAGAGGAACTCCCCCGGTGGAGGGAGACCTTCCTCCCGTAGACGTTAGGGGGGCTATTTCCCGACCTTGTCCTTGAGCATTTACAAGAGGCGGACAGGGCAATTCTCCACAGCCCGAAATCTGCCTAGAGCCAACGGCTTTGCTCGGGGCCTGCCAAGGGACCGACGCTTTTGGGGGCGTCTCGACGGGATGGGATTCTCGTCAGCCGCTTCTCTGAGGCGACTCCCTCCCGCACCTGCCGCTCGGGAGGCCCAGCCCCCCCTCGATTCCCAGCCGCTGGGCTCAGCTCCTTGCCGGATTCCCCTCCGACTCACCCAGTCCCCGCCGAGACCCCTCCTCGAGCCGCGGCCTCGCGGCCCTCAGTCCCCTCAGACCGCCACCCCCCACGTGGCTGGCTCCCCACTTCCGCCCCTCCCGGCCGCACCCCTCCCGGACCGCTGTACCTGGGGCTCTCGAAGCTGCACCCCCTGCGCCGCAGCGCCGCCCTCTTCTGCCGCAGGAGCGCAGCGGCCGCCCCGCCGGGCTCCAGCTCCATCGCCCCGGGCGGGGGCCGCGGGCTCGGACGCACTCGGGTGGGCTCGGGCCTCGGCGGGGCTCGGCGGGCCGCTCGGCTAGCGCGCCGCAGCCCACGCCCCGCCCCGCGCGCCTCAGCCCGGCCTAGGCCCCGCCCCAAACTTCAGTCCAGCCGGCTCCGCGCCCCTCGATGGGGGGGGTCTAGGCCCCGCCCCGGCCCCGCCCCGAGATTGAGTCCCTCCCATTCTCTGCCCCTCAGCTGGCTTCAGACCCCGCCCAACCCCGCCCCGAGCTGCAGCCCCCGCCCACTCAGCGCCTGTCTGCAGGGTCCAGGCCCACCCCAGCTCCGCCCCGCTCTCCAGCCACGCCCCTCTCGCACAGAATCCCGCGGGGTTCGCGAGGCAGGCTGTCAGGAACTCCTCTAGGCCCACCAGCCCAAGATGCCACCCCGATCCCCAGCTCCGTATGGTCCGTGGCCCCCGCTGCTCCCGCTAGGTGGCCCTCAGCACAGACCCAGGCCCTACACACCTCCCTTCCCACTACTGAGCTCTTGGTCGCGGCCTCTGCCCTCACCCCCAAGGATCGGCTCCTTAGAGTCTTCCCTCTACGTCTAAGACCCTCTCAGCTCTTTCTAATATAGCGCCGTCCCCGCTGCGGGCCGCCTTTCCCCGTGTCCCACCCATAGGCAAGGCCTTGCCTTTTCTCTTCCAGCACCCCCCACCTCCAACCCCACCTCCCCAGCCCGGGACTGAGATCTCCCAAATCAAGCTCTGGGCCCGCCTCAACCCAGCCCTAAGGCCCCGCCCACACCCTCGCCTACTCCCCCTCACCTCCGCGGGTACCCAGGTCCTGGCTAGCGGGCTACATTTCTGAGTACCAAATCGAAGCTAAATAGTAATTCTACCTTACCGTCTGCGTTAGCTCGCGGATCTCTCCATCCATCAAAAAACGAGTACTGCTGTCTCCAGGTGGCGTTTGTGATGCCTGCCTGCCTGCCTGCCTGTCGCAGTGAAGCCGAGGGGCTGGAGTTTTGCAGGCTACCAGTTGTGGTGGGCTCAAGTCTCGACTTAGTTTCCTGTACTGTCAGATGCATCCCTCTCAGAGCCCTCGAACAATGTCCTGCATCTGAGGGCAGAGACCCTATCCGGGTAAAGCTGGCGGTCATTGTACCACATAAGTCGTGAGGAGGAGGTGAGCTAGGGACCCTCAGTCAGGGGGGGCTTGTCATAGTGAGGGAGGTGTGGTCATGCTGGCCAGGAACTGGTGGAGCAGACGCTGAGGAGTGTGTGTGTGGGAAGCGTGAACTTGGAAGACACTAGCTGGGAAACTGCAGCAGGTGGGGCCAGGGGTCCCCACGATCAGCTTGGATCATGTTACCCTCTGGTGCACACTCCCTCAACAACTTCAAAGTGCTTTCCCAGGTCTGGACTCCTTCACTGCCGCATACTCCAGCTGACAAGTCAGTCTGGAGAATGCAGGGGAGAGGACAAAATGTAGGGGACTTCCCATTTCTCTTTCCTGCCCCTTGAGACTCCAACTTGGTCCTCCCTTCAGGTTTCCATGAGACAATCGTTTTAAGACAGTCTCCCCCCCCCCCAACTTTTAAGCAAAGTGAGAGTGGGTTTCTGGGTTTTGCACAGCATCATGAACTTCCCCCAACACACCTTTTCAGTCTTGGAGCCCATTACACCCCCAAATCCTTGACTCAGCAATACTGGGTTGCCTCCCTCCCCAACCTTGTCCTGTTCTTTTCTCCTCTTACATCTTCCCACCTTTCCTGCCCACCACGTGTTCAGCCATCTGAAGTGAATCTGCAAATAGCACTGCCCTCTCTCTAAGGCTTCCCCCAATTCTCCGTGTTCCGCCCCCGAGTGCCCACAGCACTAACTCTGCCCCTCCCCGAGGGCACTGCTCCTGTATGTCATTCATGTTCTAGTAATCTCTTATCTGAGTGCCCTCAACTCCTTCACGTCTGTGTCTGGCACAGCAGCTGTTGGCTAAAGGAATGCACGTGACTTTAAAAAACTGAGCAATATTCATTGGAAAACACATTTAATTTCAAAGTAAACAAAAATGTTTATACACTAAAGTATTTAATTAGTGAAACAATTATTATCCGCGTAACAAGCTGAAAAATACAGCGACTTGATACAAGACTGAGGTAACAAAATACTTCACCAAAAATCTAAAGAATCCCACAGAGGGCTGATGTTCAGTGGTTACTGTGGATGAGACAATTCACAAGAATTAGGGAAAGTTCTTACACAACCGCATGCAGGGGGGTCTGCTGAAAAAAAAAAAAAAAGACAGCCCGGGAGAGTGCAACGGATTGAACAAGAAACAAATTGAAATGTAAAAATTGATTTTCAACTTACTTGGAGGAATACGTAAGAAATTGAAAACTACTCTCTATGCAACATTTTGAATGCTAAGTGAAAAACCATGCATTTTGGCACAAAATTTATTGAAGATTTTACCACACTAAATTAATCACTACTGTTACTGAATGGTCACAGTTGTTCAGAAACAGATAAAGAGATGAGTGATTGCAGAACTCACAGATGCTCATCATTGCTGCTGCGAGCAGGGAGTTGGGGGCTGCCCGTGGCGCACACACGTTTGTGCAGCACCAGTGGTGAGGTGGTCCATGGGACAAGTTCTCGACACCCAAGGGAAAGCAGCTCTCGCTCAAGCTGTACTTGTATCTAACATTGAAATTAAAACCAAAGAACTTCTGAAGTAAATACTGTAAGCGTTCTGATGTGACTTTCTCGTTCCACCTTGGAATCCTCACTGTGTCCAGCCATAGCTCTGTACCTGTCTGTCCCGTGCCAACCGGCGACTCGGACAGTAACTGGACTTGCAAATTGAAGACTATTCAGTCTGTTGAGCCTTTCGAAGCCTTTCTGGAGGAATCCACATAGGGTTTCTACCCAGTGCTGGGTAGGGGTTGTCGGGGGTGGGGAGCCAGGGTCTTGCTGGGAGAGAGAAAATGGAGTGGTGAGGACTATTTGTTCATTGAGAGGTCAGCTCCATGAGGGCAGGGCTTAGGTTCATCTTGTTCTCGGCCACTTCAATCCCAGGGAAGAGTCTGGCACACAGGAAGCACTCACTAGAAATGATAATTGATGGACAAATGGGTGGCTTTACACAGAGGGTCTGTTATTTCAAAAGGACTCTTGTAGTTTTTTTTTTTTTTTTTTAAAAACGTGAAATCACCCAACATGTCAGAATGATGTGGGACTGATTAAAGTGATTTACCAAGTCACAATAGGTAAGTCAGGCTGTGTTTTCAGCACTGTTCACCTGATTCTCAGCATCAGTAATGTGAGTCCAGAACTCTAGACTCTCCACCTATAGAACCAGAGCAGACCTTGCTTGTAAGGGCTTCCTGTTTCGTGAACCATCTTCCACCTGTCAAAGGCATCCTAAAAGACACACTTCTTGGGCTTGGAAGGTGGGAGGAAGACGATGAAAGAAATACTGGCCACATTGGTAAGGAAAAAAATATAAATTCAGTTGGCTAGAAAGAGAGGGTTCTTTCATAAGCAGAACCCCTTCAGTGTCTTCTCTTCAAGGTCCACAGGGGACTGGGTGATGAACTGGCTTCTCCAGGGAGGGGAGGCAGGCCACACTGTCCCACTGGGCACACTCAGATCAGTATTTCTACAGCTTCCCACCAAATCGGTCCTCCACAAACTTTCAGTTGTCAGAATGCACTTGGTTGACCTTGAGTTACAGAACACGTTTGATGGAGAGGAGTGAAAATTACTCCCGGGGAGAGGTGAGTGAGCTGTTTGCATGGCATCATGAGGACACAAGCTATCTACTCCATAGTCTGTAGATAGCACTCTAGAATGTTCTTTCATTCAGGGGTGCCATGATTTCTTTGCTTAAAAAAAAAGATACAACATACACATGCAAGAGACATCACCTTCAATGTTTTCACAGACATTTGTGTACAATGGCGAGTCAGAGAGCAAGACCCAGGAATGCTTCCTTCCAGGGTAAGAACCCACCTGGGGACTTTCCCCTTTGGGGTTTGTGCCTAGCCCTCCCTCTGCCCCTGGCTTGCTATGACTGGCAGCATGAAGGACAAACCAATGTTAGGAAGACAGCAAGCGTGGCCCTGAGCCCCTGCTGGGAAAGCCAGGAGCCTTATAGCTTCATCTGCAGGGCTCTTCTGATAAGTTCAAGGTTCGTTACCAGTTCTATGGAGAGTCCAAGCTAAGAATGTTTCCAGGAGGGGACATGGGATCAATTTCAACTAGAGAGAAGACTAAACACTTTGACAAGAACTGCGATTGTGCTATTTCAAAATTGAGCTCAGAAGAAAACATTTGTGAAAGATAAGGAAAATCTGTAAAGGGCAGGGAATGATCTGATTTAGTGGAGCCTGAAATTTAGAGGTTTTTGGATTGGCTTCTATAATATCTCATGGTGGAAAAACCAGGACAGTTTGAAGAGTAGAGAAACTCAAGGAAAGTAGTTCAAACTTTGGACTTTAAAAAAAATTACCAGAGACAGTATCAGTTAAAGCATTAACACTGCATGGTTCTGGTGAGAGGTGTTGGGGTGTCTGTTGCGTTCATTCAGACTCCAGATACTAGTTTGAGCAGTTGTTGGTATGAATTAGGTGTGTGCATCTGACCCCAGCTGCGGGAGGGTGTGCGAAGCACCGATGATGGGTAAGGTTTGATGGCCTCAACTTCCCCATTGGGCGTTTCTCCCACCACCAAAGTATTCTAGACCTTGTTCCAAAGGAAGTTAGAAACTGAGCACAGTAAGGTGCCATCACAAAATAAGATCCCGATGACAATCACTTTCCTCACTAATTTATCTGAATTTTCGGAAAAGTGGTCACCTTTTGATCAAAATACAGGGGTGGGTTCTTTGGCAGTTTTTAAATTGAACTATTACCATTTAGTGGTTAAGGTGTTGTCTTGAAGCATCTTGCCCAGAAACTCTTTTAAGAGTAGTTTGCTGTCTGATCAGTGTGAGCTCTGAAACCACAAGAGTGACAAGGACCCAAAAATCCAGTCTCTTTCAAAAAATCATTCAGGTTTCCTTCTCAGAATCAGGACACCCAGATTAGAAAAAAGAGAGAAGGAAAGAGGAGGAGGAAGAGGGGAGGGGAGAGGGCAGGAAAGGGCTGGGGGGGAGAAGCTACAGTGATAAAGCTACCAGAAATAAAGCTAATCTTTGTTCATGACTTTAAATAAAAATGTATTTGTGCAAAGTAAGTCACTTAAAAACATGACAAGGAGTGACAGGTGAAGGACGTTGTTCACCTGAAGAGCTCTCAGCCGAAACCAGAGCTCTGTCTGCTTCGCAGGGCTTTATTCTCTCGTCACCATGGTCATCAACTATTGTGCCCTTGGACTTGGACGATGGAGAATTTGCTGGTGACTGTGTCTGGGGACAAGAATGGGGGAGCTTAAGGCCTCAGTGTCACTCCCAGGCTCCCCAGTGTAATCAGGAATCCCAGAGGCCCCGCCCTGGCAGTGGAGGCAGAGAGATGAGGAGGGGAGCGAAAGCCTGGCCCTGCGGGGAGAGGTTGGTGCAGAGTAGCTTCCGTGCAGCAGGTCAGGTCACCGCGTACAGCTGGCCTCGAGAAGCTGGCAGAAAGCGGCTCCCATGCTGGCACAGGGGAGGGTGGGGGGAGGGGGAGGAGCAATGGGGGTGGGGGTGCGCCTTCAGACCCTGCGGGAAGGGGCTGGGAGGAAGCAAGCAGGCCAGCGGCCGGCCCAGCCCATGATTCCGAAGCTGGGTCCTATCTCAGAAGAGCCGACCGCAACAAGGCCTGGGAGGGCCCAGGGGCCCAGGGAGCAGGCCTTCCAGATGAATAGCACCCATAGGAACAGAAAACAAGACACAATTTAAGGCATTGTTTGTTTACAGTAAAAGAATGCGAGGGACCCTTAACACAGGAGGAATCTGGGCTCTCACTCTGACCTTCCTCGGTGGATGCGTCTATCGCTTAAGGTGAAAGCAGGGCCTCAAAGAGGATGAAGTGTGTGATGTCACGAGTCTTGTGCCAAAATGCATGTTTCTCGGATAGTCCACACTCGCTCGTTTGCACGCACACAGACACGGCACGCACACGCAGAGGACGCTTCGGGTGTACAAAATCTGAGGCAGCCCTGTGGGCGAGCGACCCCATGCGCTGGGGTGAAAAGAGCCAGTCCCTAGCCTGTCTCGTCCCTCTGGCCCTCAACATGGGGGTCGCCGTCCACTCTTTGTGCAGGAGAAAGCCCTGGGGACCCAACATGGGCCGGGTGCTCCTGATCGCAGCAGCAGCTGGTGGACAGACGCGGGTCCAGGCTGGGTGGGCGGGCAGGCAGGGTGTACAGTCTGCGGACGACCGATCGAGGCCCCGCGAGGTGGTGCTGCAGGATGGGGGGCATGAGGATGGCTGGGGATCGGCAGGTGGACCTCACACCAGCAGAGCTCTCCGGACTGTGAGGCCGTGTCCCCTCAAGTCCAGGTCTGAGTCTCCCAGCACCCCGCCAGCGGCCTGTGCCCCAATGTGCGCTTGGCCACCAGTCCCAGGCTGGGCTCCCAGAGGCCTCCGAAGTCACGCCAAGTCCTGCAGAGACTTATTCAAATGACATAAGGTTTGCAGGTACCTAGAAGAGAAAGCTCAATCTCTTGTCAAAGTTCCGACCTTTCGGAAGGGGATGGGGCTGGGGGTGGTGGTGGAGGGGTCCCTAAGGGAAGGGTTCAGGCCTCTCTCAGTCAGTTTGTGAATGAGTGGGTGGGGATGGGGAGAGGACACAGCAATAGTAACAGCCGCCATGTGTTAAGGGGCCACCATGTGCCAGGAAGGGCTCTGAGAACCCTACTAGTATTGTGCCCTGAGTCCTCACAACAACCCCAGGAGGCAAGTACTGGAATTATTCCCATTATAAAGATGAGGAAACAGAGGCTTAGGGAGGTGAAGGACACAGCGGTTGAGTGACAAGGCTGTGACATCACCACCCATGCTCTCAACCACTATCCCTGGATCAAAGCACAAATGCATTTGCAGGAAGAGGTGACTGAGCCTGTAGGGTAAGCCCATGCCCCTGGAGAGAAGAGGGGTGGTTAGCGGATGGTAGGAGTTGGCAAGTAGAAGCACAAGGAGAAGGAGGAAGTCTGGGGATGTCAGGAACCCCTAGACCTTCCCATGCTGTGTCCCCAGGACCAGCTCCCAGCTCCCTTTACTGGGGGATCCCCAGCCCCAAGATCACAGTGCTTCTCCTTCCCTTCAAAGCTGCTGACATGCCCCCAGCCCCAGGCCTCCTCCCCAGCATGGCTGTGGGGTTCCAGAAAATCCGATGAGAAGCAATTTCATCAAAAACAAATCCATCTTGGTGTCAATTTGGTCAAAAGGATGAACTGGAAAAAATGCATCTCCTCGCACCAGGAGACAGTTACAAGGATGGTCACGGCAGCACTGTTCAAAATAGTGAGAAGCAGGAAATCATTCTCGGCGTCACGGACAGGAGAAGTGATAAGAAATTACAGACAAATGGATCACAGCTACATACACTGACGCAGAGGAATCCTAGGATCATACTGTAGGAGAAAAGCAAGTCACAGAAGAAGCTATGCAGTAATGGCTCTGTGGTTTTAAAAGAAAATTTTAAAAAATGTACCCCAGGGACTTCCCTGGTGGTCCGGTGGTTAAGAATCTGCCTTGCAATGCAGGGGACATGGGTTCAACCCCTGGTCGGGGAACTAAGATCTCACAGGCTGCAGGGCAGCTAAGCCTGTGTGCTGCCACTACTGAGCCCATGCACCACAACCAGAGTCTGCGCGCAGCAACGAAAGATCCGCGTGCTGCAACTGAGAGCTGACACAACCAAATAAATACATGAATGAATGAATGAATGAATGGTGAACACGAAAAAAAATCAAAAGTGTACCCCAGATAACACATTAAGAAATCAAATACGTGTGGTAATGCTTTAAAGGAACAGTAAACAAACAAATCAGGAATGCAGTTATGGGGTATAAGTAGGTGGGAGGGAGATAGAATTAGGAAGACACCCCTGGGAGGGAGGTGTTCTAAGGCCTGGGGAAGTCTTGCCATTAGGCTGGGTCGGGGGCACATGGTTATTTGCTTTATTGCTGTGGTTTACACCTTATATACATGCTATCAGTAAGTTTAAGTGTACTCGCTATTGGGCTTCCCCAGTGGCTCAGCGATAAAGAATCCACCTGCAATGCAGGAGACGTGGATGAGGGTTCGATCCCTGGGTCAGGAAGATTCCCCCGGAAGAGGGCATGGTAGCCCATTCCAGTATTCTTGCCTACAGAATCCCGTGGACAGAGGAGCCTGGCCGGCTACAGTCCATAGGGTTACAAAGAGTTGGACACGACTTAAGTGACTTAGAACACAGACGCGCGCACCTATTTCCTATTACCACAGACGATTTTAAGAAATGCAATTCCACAAAAAAGTCATCTCAGGCACTGAGAGTTTCAATGGGAGAAGATGCATTTCTGTATCATCCTTCTCTGCAGCCCCCTTGTATGCCATCGCAGGCAGGTATTGTGGCTTATTTCAGTAATCCCCTCCTGTGGAATATTTAGCTGTTGCCATTTTTATTACATACAGCAGACAGCAGGAATATTTGGTTGAAAGTAAATTAGAGATAAAAAGTATTAAAAAATAGAAGACCTTCTCCCTTAGGTCTAAAAACTGGACAAAAATACTTCAATGTTGCAAAACCTTGCTGCGGGAAGACCACATTTGCCAGACATGGTATGCAATCCATTCGTCCACACCAAACACTTCCCCTGCTAAGTGGGTTTGACCCAGGTCCCTGCTACCACTGCGGGGCTGCTGCCTCCCTCAGGCCGCCCCCCCCACAGCCCCCCAGATCAGGACATAGGCTCTTGTTCAGGGCAACCATCCCGCTCCTGCCTGCCCATCCCCTCAGAGCCACGACTGTCTTCGTGGGGCAGACACCGAGGAAGGGCCCGCCTCCCTCTCCGCCCCACCGTCTGTGTGGCCCACTTCAGGGCTTCAGTTTTGTCACTCCTCGGGGCCCCCTGGGTACAGGTGAGCTTCAGGGCTGTGCCCTCAGAGCCAAGGAGGGGCCCCGCAGTCACCACCTGAGCAGAGCAGAGGGCAGGAGGCTCTTCCTCTCCTAAGGTGATCTGAGGTGGCACCTTGTTCATCACCTTGAGGTGACTGTCAACCCAGGACCCTGGTCTCCTCATCACGGGGATGGGCAGTTACATTTGCTTAATATGAAAAACATGCTCTAGGAACCTCAGAACTATAGTCTCCTGTGTGCTGTTTCACTAATGCTACACACACCACCATGCATACGATCAATACGCATGTGTGTCTGAATACAAATGAGATCGTCCTGACATGCATTTTCACACTTAGGCTTTCTCACTTGTGACTTGCAGCACCCACATCAGGGGCTGCACAGTAGGGACATACTGAGGGTCAGCAAGGTTTCCCGTGGCTTTTCTTTCTCTCTTTCTAAGGACAATGCTGCAGTGAACACTCTCACCACAAGCCTGTGTGTGTATGTGTGAGCATGTGCCTGGGGACAAATTCCCAGCAAGTGAGTGGAGGGACTCAAATGCAATTTATCTTGAGTTTCCCTGTGGGGCCTCAAGGCTATCCCTGTGTTGGTCTTGCCCTCCTGCTTCAGTTTGTCGAGGACTTTCTGCTGATTCTGCCCTTCGAGCTTCTTATCATGTCTAATTTGATCAGCTTGAATACATGTCCACATCTATGTTACAGAGGAAAATCCTGAATGGGCCCACACTGAGCCCAGAATCACGGGACATGCCACTAGAGACCTCCCTCTGCTTCGTGACAACCAGCCTGGGGGCTGAGAAGTCTGTGACTGAGCTGCAACCAGCACCACGGAAGCCCTGGCCCTCCCAGCCCCACACGTCTGATGTGGCCTCCACACCACCATCCTCCTCCTCAAAGCTGCCTCCCTCTAGTCCAGCCCCGATGCTGGCTCTCTAGACAGAAGAGAGGGACCCAGCTCCCCCGCCCCCACCCTCTTCCAGCTCATCCGGGGAACAGGTCAGGGAAGTTCAGGGCCGAGAGCATTGGTTCTGGTCCCAGAGGCCCACACACTGCCTGGGCTGGTGTGAGGGCTGGGCGGCCACCTCTCTCACAAGCCTGGACAGCGGAGTCTCTGCTTCCAGGCCTCTGGCTCAATGGCAGGAGGCTGAGGAAGTCAGGGACCCTGGGGATGCCTGCGGTGGAAGAGCTCAGCGGAGGCGGGTCTAGACTCTGGTGTCTGGCAAGAGGGGGTGAGACCTCACTCACCAGGGGGCTTTAAACCAGGGTCCACCACTTTGTGAGCCTCAGTGACCTCAGCATAAAACGGGGACAATTTGGGAACCTACCCCACAGGGATGCTGGGAGGATTTGGCCAATTCCTGCACGTAAAGCATCTCGCCTCAAGCCTGGTCCTAGGAGGGGTGGCATGGGGGTGGGAGCAAGCCTCAAGCCAGGGCCTGGCAAACCAGCAGTCCCATTGGTTCAAACATGCCAAGGAGTGGGGAGCCCCACTCACCAAAAGCCATGGTTAGCCCTCAACAAGTTAGCTATTATCCTTATTCCTAAGGGTTGTGGAGTCAGGGAGACCCTTTGGTCAGGTTGGAGGATGCCCAAACATCAACTTTCAGGGGGACGACCTCAATAGATGCTGTAGCCTGAGCCATGGGGCAGTAGCCCACCTGCCACCTGTCTCTGATGGGATGTTTCTGTGGTGTTTCCTTTAGTAGGAAAGATACAGGAGACAGGTTCAAAGTTCTAGTCTGAAGCTGGGCTTAGTTGTAAGCCAGGTGGGGGGTGCCCTGTCTCATGGGGAAAAGCTGATCAAAAGAGAGTCCCTGGGAGCCTCGCTAATAGTCTCTGCAGGAAGGAGGAAGGCGTGTTTTCTGTGGCCCCGTGGCCCCGAGGGTGGGAGAGGGTATTTCAGGGGATGAGCAGGACTTTGGTGACTTTACCTGAGGCCTGTTGCTTTTACAGGCATCATCCAAATGCTTGTGCCACAGGATTGCATGGAATCGGGAGCCAGTCTGGAACTTGTAAACATTGCCTGGTGGTGGAAAGGCCACTGGTTGAGAGGAAGGTCACATGGGAGGGTCTGCCCATGGTGTGAAGGTAAGCATGAACCTGGGTGACTGCTCTGGGGACGGTCAGGAGCAGCCAAAGTCGGGGCGTGTGGAGCAGAAGCCTTCTGTGCCCCTCCGCCCCCTTCTCTCTCAACCATTTTCCCCACCATGGTGTCTTGGGCTCTGGTGAAGCCCATGGGTCCTTCTCAGAATAATGTGTCAAATGCATAAGATAAAACAGACTCCTCCAGCTTCAAAGTCACTGCCTCATCCAGCACGATGCTATTTATTCCAAGACCCCAAAGCCACAGCTCCAGGGGAGATGGGCCCCAGCAGCCATAGCTGAAAAGGATTCCGACAGCCACGTGCCATGCGCACTGCGCAGTGGACACGCCCACCACGGTCTAAGCAGCTTTTAGGGACTAAGGGGACCCTGTGAACATCAGAACCTAACGTGAAAGGAAAGCAGCAGCCTCAAAAGTCCCTACTTTTGTGTGTTTCAAAACGCACATTTAGCCGCAGAAGGAACAGGGCAGAGAGAGGCTGCAGGCACCAGCTCTGGCCTGCCGCCTACCTTTGTCGGGGTTATTCAGCTGGAATATGTCCGGGTGCTCAGGGTCGTCGGGCAGCTGCACCATCCAGCCCACGACGGAGACCTTCTTGCCAGGTGTGGATTTATACTGCAGGGGAACAACAGCATAGCCGGGAGGCCTGTGCCCTCCACTCCCGTAGGAAGGCCCACCTGGGCCAGGCAAGCTTCCCTCCCATCCCCACCACCTTTCCCCACCTTCCCCTCACACCCCTAGCAGTTCACACTACATGAAGGCCCAGCACAGGGAGTTCTTTCATGGAACATACGTGTTTTCTGTCTGTGCCCCTCAAGGACTTGGCTCCGTAGTACAGGAGGGTGGATCCTGAGAGTATGACCCAGTACCTGGTCCATGAAGACAGCTAGGGAGGAAGGGGAGGCAGAGTGACAATGTCGCAAGTGGCAGGGGTGGAGTCCCCAGGCTGCCTGATTAGAGACCCAGGCACATGGGCGGAAGGGCGGCCCCTTCTTCTGAGCGGGGCCAGCGTAGGCCTCCTCTCTTCCCTGCCCTCCACCCCTTGGTGCCACTCCACCAGGGCCCAGAGCAGCCAGCGAGACTCCTCAGCAGATCATCAGCCCCAGCCCTCCCTCCCATCCTTGGCTCCTTTCCTCCCAGAGCCTTTCCTTTTCCCACCACATTTAGTGCCAAGGCATAACTTCTATGAGTTCGGGTGACCTGAACCCAGGAATGTCCCAGGGAAAAATGGACAAGTGGAAACCACAGCTTGGAAGAATTGGATTGTCTGTGATGGGCACTCTTGGCTGAGAGTGAATGGCAGCACCTTGAGAGCATTTATGGCTAGAAGGGCTGATGCCCAGCAGGGCCAAACTGCTGGTGTAGCTTTTGTTTCTCTAGGCATAAGGCCTGGAATCCCCGGTTTGGGGCTCCACTCATTGGTTTGGAAAAGCCAGTTCTGCAAAAGCAAAGCAAATATCCCATCGTGGAAGGACAGGGGTTCAGCAGATCGCCCTGCATCACAGCCTGGGGGGCTCCTCTTCACACTGGTAGGGGCAAGGGTACTGCGTTGTCTCAGATGATGAAAGTAGTGGCTTTCAGACCTTTTTGACGACACCCCCACCAAGTGTGTACAACACACAAGCACGGTGTTGTGTGTTGAACCAAAAGAAGCTTCATGAAACCATACTCATCTTCATTATGTGTAAGAAACCCCAACATTTTCCAGTCTATTCTATTCAAAACTATGGGTCAGGACCCCCTGGACTGCCCTCATCGCTTTACCAGTGGGCCAACCAGCATTTGGGACAGCAGTGCTTTTAGGACATGTCTCACTCTGGCTTCAGGATGACTGGGGCCTGGATGCAGGTACAGAGGGTGGCAAGCAGGTCTGTACAGCAGACCAGATACAGGGCCTCACGTTGCAAGATGCTGCGTGACACTGAGTCCAGGGGGCAGAGTGTGGCCCAGGGCTGGGGCGAAGATGCTTCTCACCCGAGAACCTCCTGGGATCCGAAGATGGGGAGCTTTTAGATTGGCTCCCAGACTAGGGGCCTGGCATCATCATGCTGAGTGTCAGTGGGAAGGGGTGTCTCCAAGTGGCCTCATGGGCAGTGGACGGGGTCAAACAGCAACCAGAGACGCAGAGGGAGGCCAGAGCAGACACTGGCAGATGCTGCCTGGAGACTCAGCTCACAGGCGGGTTTGCGGGCAGCCAGTCATGGGTGTCCCAAAGAACGAACAAAGAGGCCTTTGCAAGGGGCTGAGGGGTCACAGAGCCAGGGGCCTCTGGGTTCGGCACAGGGTGACCTGGCGGCTAGTGCTGGAGCCTGAGAGGCCTCTCGATCCCTGGTCTCTGTCTTTTCCACCTCACGTTTCATGATGGTGCTGAGCAGGGAGGCTACTACCTGCACTGGTGATACTTCCCAGGCCGTGCTGACCATCTCAGGCACAGCATCCACCCTGACTCCCGGGGCCTCCAGGCTTCCACCTGCCCTCAAGATGATCACACGGCGACGTCCACCGCCTGCTCACTCTGTGCAGGGCCACACACATGACCTTCCTGCCCAGTCCTCCAGGAGGCAGGGACTATTTTATCCCAATTTACAGATGTGGAAACTGAGGCCCTGCCCACCCTGTGGCGTGGCCAGGGCTGGGACCCTGGTTGGCCTGTCTCTGGAACCCTTGCCCTCCCTGCCCTCTGCACTCACCGCGGGCTTTCGTCCCTCCTTCAGCAGAGTTTTCCTTCTCAGAGGCCCCTCCATGGTGGGGGCCGCCGCAGAGCTCCCCAGCGTACAGATGCATGGACCAGTGGGGCTGGGCAGAGGGGGAGAACATGGGTCAGACATCACCCAGAGGAGCTGGGGTCAGGCACCCTCTCACCCATGGGGCCAAGAGGCCCCCCACTGCCAGGTCCAGGATGCCACCACAGACCGAGAACTCAACAGGGCTGGGCCAGGCCGGGAAGGGAGGGCTCTGCGGCCACAGAGAGCCTGAAGGAGGGCGGCTCTGGGCTCGCCCACAGCTCGGAACATGCCTCGCCCTTGTCCTTCTGAGCGCTGAGCAGCTCTAGACTTGGGGACCACGCTCGCTCCCTGTAACCCAGCTCCTAGCGTCACCCACACCGTATCCTGCTTCCTCTCCCCCTGCGGATCTTGGGACCGTGCAGCACCCGCCCCTCCTTGTGTTGGCAGGAGCTTGGGAGGAGCAGTGAGGAAGTAGGAGGAAAGGGGGCGGGTGGGGGGACCCTAAACCCCAGGCCCCCAAACCCCAGACCCCGCACCTTTGCCTCAGGGCGCCTCTCTCCCCTCTGCCACGGGAATTAGGGCGCCACCTGCAGGTGAGGAGGCCCAATGCAGCGCCGGCCCAGGCCTCCTTCCAAAGCCCTGGCCTCGGCTCCCTGGATGGCACCTCCTTCAACGCAGCACCTAAGCCAAGCTGCTATCCCTCGGCATCCCAGAATCACTGATCCCATGCCCTAAATATGCAGGACTGCCCAGCTCAGCCACCCCACCCCTCACCTTACGGCATAACTTGGTCATCCATTGAGCAACTGCCTGACACTCTACTCTGGCCTCCCTGCGTCCACTCTTGCCTTCCACATGCTCTGCACACCGCAGCCAGGATGACCTGGGTCCTGCCACTCCCTTCCCTCTCCATCCCTCACCCCTTCCACCCCCCTCCCCCATGCAACCCCCCCAGAGCCTCTGAGACCACCCTCCTCACCGCCTTCTGGACCTGGCTCTGGTCCACCTCTCTGGCCTCACCCGGCGCCCTCTCCCGTCTCTCACTTCTTACAACTTGGACTCTCCTTCACTCCTGGAATCACCCTGCTCCTCCTGCCTCCTGGCCCCATGGACTGTCCTTAGGCTGTGGGTCTTCTTACCCCGATGCCTCCTTTCCCTTTATCTGGCTAGTTCCTATCACTCTTCCAGGCTTTTCTCCAGGTTGGCCTCCTCTCTGGACTAGTGGCACCCATGATTTTCTATTCTATTTCTGTCTTAGCCCCATGGACCGAGGCAGAGGCTGTATCCCTCTCATCGGCAGCCTTGAACACAGTGCCTGGCGCCCAGCAAGCGCCCTGGAACTACTTGTCGAGTAAATGCTCAGATGAGTAAATGAGTACCTGTAGACGCAGCTCCGGGTTCTGGGAGAATTCCGGACTGGAACGCGCCAGTTGGGCCCCAGCGTGGCATAGAGACGTCCCCTGCTTCAGAGGAAAAGAGCCGAGTTTTAGCAACAGCCTGGGAAGACGAGCCCCTCGTGGAAGAGGTGAGGGCATCTCAGGCCGTGTGGTAAGGCGCTCCAGAAACCTCAGCCCCAACGCCTCCCCTGGCCTCCTTGTTCACACTGCAGCACATCCGGGGTCACCTGGAGCACAACATCCCTGGAGCCTCCGTCAGCGCGGGTCCCCAAGCCTCTGGGTAAGTGCTTCCGCAGCCTTCAGTGTTCAGCTTTCTTCCAGTGACAAGGGGATGACTAAAATCTGGGCACACCCCTCATCCCAGTGTGAGGAGAAGAGAAAACACTGTGAGTGAGTGTGAAAGTCGCTCAGTCGTGCCTGTAAAGTCCCAATATTCCATGGTCAATCCAATTAAAAGTGTACACTCATGGACACAGAACTGCGGGCTGTCCTGCATGTTGGCCCAAGGCGGAGGGGGCGGGGCACGCGTAGCATCAGTATCCACCAGGTGCTACTGAATTCCTCCATTTGCTGCGTCTTTTCCATCGGACAGGCTCCTTGCTGGCCCCAGACGGTCCCCAGCAAACCTGCTCTGATCCGTTTCAGGGTCTAAGATTTGGTGCTCCAGAACCCTCCGTGGGCTCCTATCTGGCCTCTTTCTCACCCGTAGTTCCCCTGCAGTGAGCCTTTCCAGGGGAAGGTGTAGCATCCAGGGCAGGTAGGGAGCTGAACCTATTTGGGGGTCAGGCTTCCATCTCTCTCTCTCTTTGCCCTTTCCTCTCTTAGCAGAATGGCTTCCTGTGTCTACTTGGTTCTCAGTCTTCTCCTGACCTCTGCAGTATGGTCTGCTGCCGCTCCTGTTTAGTTGCTAAGTTGTGCCTGACTCTGTGACCCTGTGGACTGCAGCCCACCCAGGTCCTCTGTCTGTGGGATTTTCCAGGCAAGAATATTGGAGTGGTTGCCATTCCCTTCTCCAGGGGATCTTCCCGACCCAGAGATTGATCCCCCATTTCCTGCTTGGCAGGTAGGTTCTTACCACTGAGCCACCAGGGAAGCCCACAGCATCATAGTCTGTCCCTGGGCTATAGCCCTCCATTGGCCAAACAATGATGCAACTCAACTTATAAAGCCAGACAAGGTCCGCACTCTCTTTTCAGCTGTTCCCTCTACTGTCCACTGCCAGTCCCAGGTTCCTGCACGTTGCCCTGTGGCACTGGACACCTGGTGGTGCGGGGATGTCCTCATTCATCACAGCAGGCGCATCACGCCATCTCTGAGCTCAGGTTCCTCTGAGGGGTGGCTGCGTTGCTTCCTGCCCCCCCATCCTCTGCTCAAGAAGGAACAGTTCTTGATGACAATCTTGGGTTTGTTGTCCAGAGGCCCAAGTTCAAGGTTGGTGGGAGCCTGATGGTCATCCAGGTCGACTGCCCTGGGACCCTGTCCTTCTCATCCGTCAGCCACTCCTCTGTAGGTGACAAAGAGCTGCAGCATGTGCTCGGTCCCCCAAGTCCTCAAGTGTAACGAGTCTCAGCCCTTTCCCCAGCCAACCCTTGTGATATGATGGTTGCAGGCCCACCCCGCCCCCACCGTGCACTCAGAGGCCCTGGCACCTTCAACCCCCGGCCCACAGGCCAGAGTGCTTTCTCTCTTTCTTCACAACTGGGTGTGACACAGCCCTGTGCTTGAGCAGGCTGCACAGGGGCTTAGAGACTGCCTCCGGGCTTGCCTCTTTCCCAGCCATGGCCAGGATCCCTATGAGGCAGGGCAGGGTCTGACAGTGAACTTTTCTGCAGCGACACTCCTGGGCCCAGAGGATGCCTCCTGGTTTGATGTGCATTCCTGCTCTGAGCTCTGATCTCTCTGGAGTTAAGAATGGAGCCTCCCCTTGCAGAGCTGGATCCTCTGTCCCCTTCTCCACATTTCTTCTTATGAATCTTTGCTCCCGGCATCCCAGGAAAATGTATAACAGTGGACTGTTCCAAGACAGGGCCACGTGGTGGTGGGCGCTGCCGCCTTCTCTCCCCTTTTGTGAGACAATCCGTGGCTGGCAGGACTGACCATTGATAGAGAGCTTTAAGACTTCTGTCCTCCCATGGACGGAGGAGCCCAAGGCTGCAGTCCATGGAGTCACAAAGAGTTGGACATGACTGAGCGACTTCACTTTTCTTTCCACTTTAAGACCTGCATCTTCCAACCAGTCTAGCCTTCTAAGCAGTCTTTTCTCCTTTTCTTCCTGAAGGAGTGAGTGACCCAGAGTGCAGTGGACTGGCAGGATGTGCAGGGATGCCAGGGGTCACTGGGGTGGCTCATGGGAGAGTCACTAGTGAGTGACCGCTCCGGCGCATCAGGCCAGATTATCTCATGGGAGCTTTGTTTTAGCATCGCTGAACGGGGACCTGAGGCTGTTATGTGAAGACACTGAACCGAGGCACACTCAAAGCCAGGGTTTGAACTCAGGTGTGACCAACTCTCCAGGCTCCTTCCACACTGCTTAGGGTGGGAGCCAGGCTGAGTTGTCACATTTGGGGGAGTGTGCCAGGAGGACTGGGCCCGTGTTTGGAGCCAGCAGCCTGTGGGTGGCTCCCTGGCCTTCTTACAGGTTTCTGCCACAGCGCACAGTCAACGGGCTCGGTCAGTGTCTGTGAGGCGGGATGAGCACAGATTCTTAGACCCCGGGTCTCCTGGGGTTGGGGCCACCTCCCAGGTCCATTGGACCCCCCGACAGAGTCTTTCCCTGGTGGTCTGGGCTGCCTGGCACTTAAGAGCAGCTGCCACCGAGCGCCTGCTTACCATGAGATGGCTGAGTGCTCTCATATGCTGCTCCTCCCAGTTCCGTGGGGGGAGGGGGCACTGTTCTCACCCTGTCTTAGATGAGGAAACTGGGGCTCCAGGAGGGGAAGCCACCTCCTGGCCTGTCATTAGGGATGGGGACACATGTGCTTACAAAGGGAGGATGTCTTTCCCACAGGAAGCCGAGTGCCCCTGTCAGTAGAGCTGCTCCAAGTCAGGGGGCTGGGGTGGGGGTGGGAGTCAGAGCCCACTCCGCCTGGAGCCTGGGGAATGACCCTGGCCTTGAAGGGCAGTGGAATGATGACTTTTTGCCAAGGCCAGCTTTTAGGAGACTAGAGGCAGGGTGGTGGCTGACCTTTCCGCCCAAGGCAAGCCTCGCCAGGCTGGAGGAGGGCTGTGGCAGGTGGGTTGGCTCTGGCTAGGCCTAGTACAGAAGAGCCAGGATCTTCAGCCACTGGAACCAGACCATCTGATCACATCCCTGCTCTGAGAATGTTATTTGAATGTTCAGGACCAGAAAATGCAAAACAAGAGGGCAGTGGTATCTGGTGAACTCCAGAAATCATGGGACTTCTCCAACTGACACGGGGAGCTCCCAACTCTAGAATTACAGACACCTTTTCCAGCAGCACGCTGGGAACAAGTGGCTGAACAGAATGCATCCTAGGAAGGCCATTCTACAGGCCCCTCCTGGGGACAGATCTTGGTGGGGTGGAGGCCTGCAGTTGACCACCTTCCTCATGAGAAGTTTGGTTGGGGGAAGATGTGGGCTCGCAATCAAGCAGAACCTCAGTCCCAAAGGTGTTCAAGAAGATGATGATGAAGAGAAGGAGGATAAAGATGATGGGATGATGGTGATGATGGGATGGTGAGTACCAGGTGCTAAGCAGTCCTGGGTCGTTATCCTGTTTTATCACAGCACTGTTCTTCTCCCTGCCTTATAGATAAGGATTCTGAAGCTTAGAGAGGTGGAGTAACTTGCCCAAGATCACAACACTGGGAAGAGAAAGATGGGAGGTGCCAATGAGGTGGAAGCAGCCAGGGGCCTGCCTGGACCAAGAGTATTCTGAGAGTTCAGAGCGGCCGAGACAGGTCTGAAAGGCAGCTTTCCCTCAACACATATTAGGTGGTAGGTATCTCAGGGGTTAAATTTCATAAAGCTCTGAGTCCCTGTTGCTGGTCCAGGAATGGGGAGCAGGGAGGAGCCTTGGGTAATAATCACACTGAGGCCTCAGTAATCTTGTCTTAGCAGAAGTAGCACACCACCTCCCTAATTCTGTCTTACAAACACAGAGACCCTGGTCAAGGGTTCCCGTGGAAGGGTCCAGATGATGCTGTTCATCAGCGGTGTCGACCTGCACCAGCAAACCCTTGCCCACTGGGCCGGAGCTTGGCCCTGGCCACTTCCTAATGACTCATCCTCATCTGCAGGCAGGAAGCTGCCTTCCTGAGTGCTCAGCCATGCTAAGGACCACACATGTCCCCCAGCTGTCAGCCCCCTGGCAGGAACCTGCAGCAGGCTCTCTGCTCTGCAGGCTTTCTGCAACTCTCACCAAACAGAGATGCTGAGCCCCGACACACAGGCACCATGAGATACCTCATGCTCCCTTGATGATGATCACAGTGTCCCGCGGCCCCTGGGATTTTCTTTCCACAAGGAGGCACTAACCGAGCTTGGGCAAACCAGCTAAAGCCCACAACTGCCTCCCTGCCCTTCCCTGCATGCCTCCTCCATCAGCTGCTGAGCCCCAGAGACCCATCACCAGTACACGGGCCACGCAGCCATGGCCACCCCCGCCCTTCCTGAGCCCATGCCTGCCTGAGGAGGGGGCACCAGCTTGGGAGACCAAGAACGCCCATCAGCAGCTCCCAGATGGGCAGGGGAGGCCTGGGTGGGCTGGCATCCCCAGCGCTCTTCAGCCCCCTCCCCATGCTCGGTCCAGCTCTGACCCCGGTGTCGGGGGCTCACACGGTCACCCACTTGTTGCCCAGGCTTAGTCCTCTGGGCCCTAGGACATCCCTTCCAGCAGCTTTTATTAAAGGACTTTTGCTGCCTAGGAGTCACATTCTTCTCTGGGTAGTGTCCCTGATCCACTGAGTGGGTCCCTAGGAGCTGTATTTGTACTGGATGCTTAAGTAAGGGGACAGAACAACCCCTGATCCAAGCCAGGTCAATCAGGTTTTATCTCTGGCAATGAGGAATCAGATAGGAGAGGCTGACAGTCAGGCTCTGCAGCTCGGTGAAGCTCTAACATGTAAACTTGGATGCTAAGAGGCATCCCCAATGCGAGCTGAGAGGTCTAGAAATCTGGGCTGCAGACACAGCGGAGAGCACAGTAGGTATGCACAGAGAAGAGTAACATGAGATGGAGGAAGGGGCCTGCCCACCTTGCAGGTCCCGACCCTGAGGGGCTGTAGGTGCTGGACACAGAGGTCATGGGCAGAGATTTCTCAGCTACCTGGGAAGCCGTGGCAGCTAGCTGGCAGGGCCCAAGGACAGGGTCAATCAAAAGGTCAAGGACTCTGCCACTCTTCTCTCCCAGAGGAGCCTAAGCTCCTGGGTGGAGTCTCACTTGCCAGACTTCAGTGCCTGACACTGAGAGCAAGGCAAGCGATGGCGCCTTCGGGGGGAACCAAAATCAGAAGCTTGGCCCATCACCCAGCTGGGCTGCCACCCAAGGCAGAGCAGCAGGATGGAGGCACAGAGCGGGATGGGCCTGGGAAACCAGACTGAGGGGTGGGCAAGTGAGGGACACGAGCCCGGGGTGGGGGCTCCTGGGCCTCAGCCACAGGGGGATGGGGTGGGGTGGGGGTGGGGCAGCGAGGCCCTTGGTGAGAGTCATCCTGAAAACATCACTCTCACGCTTGCACTTCAGTTGAAGTGAACCCCTCGCCTCCAGGATCACCCCCCAGAACCTTGCCTCCCTCTCCCAACACGTGGCAGAGTTTGGGGCCCAAGAGGCACCCCTGAACCCTGGCCCATCCCAGGGCATCTGCCAGAGCCTCCTAACCTTCTCCAGGAGGGAGAGGACTGTTTTCAAAGGCTCTGCCTTGGGAGTGGCAGGCCTGGGGCTCTGCTGCCATGATTCCATTTTCCTGGGGCCTCCCAGAGGATGCCGGGAGATTTCAGAGGCGAAAGAGAGTACAGGGCAGAATCTGCATTATCGAATCTCGTCTACACCCCAGAGCACCTGTGGGCCCAAGTGTCGACAGCCCCCTCTTACAAGTGCCTTCCCCACAGTTCGCTCACCCTGGAGGCCGGCAGGCATGTGGACACCTACCTTCACTGCAGTCCATCCATCCCAGGATGACTGAACTGCCACATGGGGGACTCTCTCTTCCCCCTACCCAGTCTTAGACTCCAGTATCGCTTGCTTTCTGGCAAGAGGTTCCTACCGAGTTAAGTTCATACACATCTCAAAGTAAGTTCCCTGAACGGAGCAACTGCACCTACATACCCAGATCTTCCTGTGAGCATCCTCCCTGTAGAGTTGGGGGAATCCAAGGCTCAGAGAGGTTGAGAGACGTGCCCAAGGTCACCACAAGCGCAAGCAGCCCTGACCTCAGCGTCCCCCCTCCCCAACACGGCTGACAACATCCAGAAGCCACCATGACCTCCCCCTGCAGAGGCACACCCAGAACTCCAGAGACCAGGTTCATCGCGGACCCTACCACTCCTGCAGAGACTCAGGGATGCTCAGCATCGCTGGGCCACCTCTCCTTCCAGGACATGGCTCAGGCCTTGCAACCTCCTCAGGTCCCTCGACCCCCGCCTTTGAGGGCCCACTGTAGTTCTTTTCACTCGGTGTCTTTGGACTTCTACTGAGCCATCATCTCTACAGAAGTCACCCCTGAACCTGCCGTCTGACTTGATTCCCCCTACTAGACTTTGCCATCATGTCCTCTTCCCGACCCTCTGTGCACCTGGCGAGTCAACCAAATCTATCTCCCACCCTGGCTGTGAGCTGTGACCATCCCCCTGCTGCAGCCTCCCTCTCCCCCAGAAGGCGGGGTTTGGGAGGGCGGGGCGGGGGCGGGGCAGGGCAGGGGGCACAGGGCGGTGCATTTTCCCCTCTTGCTCCCTTTCCCTCTCCCACCAGAGGGGGCTTCCTCCACGGGTCCCTCTGCCTCCCAGGCTTTCCACCACCCGTATTTTGGCCAGTTCGTCCCATGAGAAGGCTCTTCCTCACAGGCTAGAGGAGACAGGAGGCTGAGTATTTTGTAATGAACTTTGTGACCTGCTTTCCTATTTTACCCCTTACAAGGTGACCCGTAAGCCTTTCTGATTATGTCCTGTTTTTAAAAAGCTAAATGTTATTTTTTCCTGGGTGAAAGAGAAACATTTACCACTTGTAGAAAATTTGGAGACTACAGGAAAAAAAAATAAAGAAACTCACTCAATAACTCTACAAGCAGGGATAGCCAAGATGAATGACCCCATGCACTTCACACACACACACACACACACACACACGCACACGCACACACACTCACACACACACACACTCACTCAATAACTCTACAAGCAGAGATAACCAAGATGAATGATCCCATGCACTTCACACACACACACACACGCACACACACACACTCTCACACACACATACACACTCAATAACTCTACAGAGATAACCAAGATGAATGATCCCATGCACTTCACACACACACACACACGCACGCACGCACACTCACACACACACACTCAATAACTACAAGCAGAGATAACCAAGATGAATGATCCCATGCACTTCATACACACACACACGCACACGCACACACACATGCACACACACACACACGTGTTCATCCCTGTCATCCACTCTGCTTTCTCTAAAAGCCTCACTTAAAATGTTTAACTCCTGGGCTGATACTCTTGTTCTACCAGGCACAAAGAAGCAGCTGTTACCCCTTCCCAGACAGGCCTGCCTAACAATCCCACTCCCTTTCCCCTTTGTGAGGAGGCTGAGGTTGGCTTGAGGCCAGCCTGGGGCAATGTCCACAGCCCCTATGTTTCAAATTCATCAAGGACTCGCAGCACTGAAAATGCCTTCCAGGGCCGCCCCCTCCCTCCCTGGGAAGGCAGAGGTGATGCGGGGCTCTCTCGCCTTTGTGCCACTCCCAGGATGCCCAAGGTGAGAGGACAGCAGGTCGGGGACGTGAGGGGGGTCCCACGCTTGCCCCCTCCCCAATGACTCTCTGGCCTCTGGTTCCCCGGAGGTCCCTGAGCCAGGACCACCACTCTGTCCTCATTCTGGGCCCTGACGATAGGGGAGGGTCTTTGGGGGTCTCTGAGAGCTAAGAAATGACCCACACCGCCCAGGGTCTGGCCACTTGCAGGCTCCCATTTCTTCCAGTCTCTCCCCAAGCCTGTGACTCGCTGAGGCTGAGCTGGATGAGGGACAGGAGGTGAGCGGAGCTCGGAAGTGACCCTTGAACCTCCACTCCACAGGCCCAGCAGGAACAGGACCCAGTGGCCACACCTGGCCCACTCCCACAGAGAGCAGCCCGGAGGGTCCCCAGGATATTGGAGGCTCCACGGGCCTGCTCTTTAAGACTGGCCACTTCAGTTCAAGCTCTGGACTGCAGAGGATCACCCAAAGGCACCTTGGGGCCCTGAGGCTGAAATATCCAGGAGTGTGACCCAACCCGGGGAGACAAACTCACAAGATGGGCCACATGACCGCCCCCTTAGCCAGACAACAAGAACCATCCTGCCTGTCTGTTCACATGGCCTCCAGGCTGACTGATGTGGCCTCAGACCAATGGAGGGGTATGTACTGGTGGTGGTGGGGATCACTGGCCTGGGCCTCCCTGCCACGCATCCTTGCATCTGCTTCCATGTGTCTCCCTGGCCAAGGCCAAGTTTGTCACTAGGGTTGGGGGACTGTTGGGCAAGTGAATTGAAGGTTGTACCCTATAAGTTTCAGGGCTGTGGGGCAAGGTGCTTCCCCCCCGGCCCCTGCCTTGCCTCTGGGGACTGGAGTATTAGGACCTCTTCCCCTGCGGCCCAGCCTTCTCCTGCACCCTCATCTCTGGTTCCAAGGTCACCATCTTCTCATGCAGATATAAGGATGCAGGGAGAGTGCATTCTTACAGCATCTGTGGGGAACAGCAGGTGGGGGTCAGGAGGGGAGGCTCTGTGGATGCACCTGCTGGCCTCTGGGCCAAGGAAGAGTGAGGCCTGGCTCCTGGGGAAGAGGGAATCCGCTCCCCTTCAATGAACAGGAGCAAAGTGGCATGGGGGAGGCCAGGGTGGAGAGGGGTCTGGTGGGTTGGGCTCCAGGTAGGCAGAGCCCAGGGGAACTTGTGGTCACTGCACTGTGAGAGAAAGAGCAATGTTTTGCAAAGATTTCGAAGGTGAGGTAAAGCCTCTCCAGCTCTCCTGTGGGGTCTTCAAGAAAGTCTCGAATGCTCACATGCTTTTGAGGGAGTGGACTCTTTCTGGGGGACATGAAAAGAGGCCAGTGCAGGACAGCAGTGGAGGCCGGAGGCTGGGCCACGGGGGTGGGGGGCATCTGGTGTCGGGATTGTCAGGGCTGCCTTGAGTCTCCAGAGCAGGTGGTCTCCTGTTCCCCTCGGAAGGAGGGGCCGGACTGTCCCAAGGAGATGAGAAACAGGGGTGGGGTGCTGTTCTGAGGGCCCCGGAGCCAGGCTGAGCATCTGCCCAGGGGGCTGCGGGGGTGACAGTGCTTGCCAGGGAGCGCTCCAAAATGACCCATTAGAGACACTCAGGCGCAGAGTCAATCCACTGCTCTGAGTTGAACCTACCGCTAAATCCCAAGTGGAAGGGAAAGAAGCGAAACACCAAAGCGTGCGGAGTTCCCCTCTGAGTGGAACACAGCACTGTGCCCCTGAGGCGGGCATTCTCTCACCTCCTTCCTCCCTGGCAGCTCCCATCTCAGTCATGGGGGCTCAGCAGGAACCGTGTCTGCCACCCTCAGAGACCAAACAGCTTTGAATGAATGAAGGAAGGAATAGAGGAGTGAATGAGTGAATGAGTGAGCGAATGGATGAGCGAATGAATGAGTGAATGGAGGAATGGAGGAGTGAATGAGTGAATGAGTGAATGGATGAGTGGATGAATGAATGAGTGGAGGAATGGAGGAGTGAATGAGTGAATGAGTGAATGGATGAGTGGATGAATGAATGAGTGGAGGAGTGAATGAGTGAGTGAATGGATGGAGGAATGGAGGAGTGAGTGAACGAGTGAATGGATGAGCGGATGAATGAATGAATGGAGGAGTGAATGAGTGAATGAGTGAATGGATGAGTAAACAAAGGAATGAATGCGTGAACGGGTGAACGACCGAAGGGATGAATGAGCCATGAGCGGTCCAGGTCTGGGTGCTATTCAGGATCACTGTCGCCTCGTTGGCCATGTGCGGTTGGGGAGACAGACGCTGGGTTGCCCCAGGAATCCCCTGACTGGCACTGAGAAGAGTCAAACTTCCGCCAGTCAGATCTGATGTCTGCCTGCTATCTGTCTGGCTCTTGCCCCCCTACTGGGGTGGGCAGAGAGAGGGCAGCAGGCCCACAGAGAGGGGGCCTATGCTCCCCAAATCAGAGCCCAGCAAATGTCCTTCCAGGAGGCCTGGGGCGGGACAGAAAGAGGAGCTCCGAGGGCTCAGGATGTCATCTCCCCCCACCCAGCCACCCACCTAGGGTATCACCAAGACAGACAGACAGGCTGACGGACGTGGGGCCAGTCCCTGCAGTGTCACAGAGGCTCTGGATGAGGCATGGTGATGACCAGGTGGGTCCTGCAGTTGGAGGAGGTGGACGTGGGTCAGCTCTCCCCCGCAGGGGCGGGTGAGGCAGGACCACGCCACCTGTCTGCACCTTGCTGTCCACAGATATGAAACGGGGACATCTTACAGCTAACCCCCGTGCGGAGGGCTTAGGGACCGCACATGGGGAGCACTCAGCAAAGCTCACGGCCCCGGTACCCCGTCCCTCTGCCCTGTGCCCCCCAGCCAGGGAGCTGCACCTCCTCTCTGACCATTTACAATTGTGGGGCTGAGCACCACGGGAGGGGCGTGGGTGTGGGTGTGGATAACTGTGAGGGTGTGCCTGTTTGTGCCTGTCTGTGCATGCAGGCCCCTGTGTACACAGGCTAGAGGAGGGGCTACTTTCCAGGACGATGCAAGCCTACCTCTGTGTCACTGGATGCTCCCTGCTCCCCCAAGAACTTGAGTCCCCATGATGCCCTTCACTGTCGGCGGCACCGAGGTTGCGGGAGCTCCCTGTTCACAGGGTCCCTGTCTTCCCAGAGCCCACCTGGTGCCTGGCACAGAGAAAGTGCCAGCACGTGGAGGAGGGAGGCACGGGGAGGACTTCCTGGGGCGGACGGACTGGCTGCAGGGAACCTTGGGCAGAGACCCCTTGGCTCCCCAGCGCCCAGGACGGTGGGTGTCAGCCAGAGGCCACAGGGGTGCAATGCCCTCAGACCCCACCAGGCGGAGCCACGTGTCCATCTCCAGACCCATTTCTCAGGCTTCTGCTTTCGAGAACCCGCATCTCAGACCGAATCTGTGCTCAGAGGTCTCCTTGGCAGCTCGGCCTGAGGGAGAGGCTCCTGGGACGACTCTGGACCCGAGGATGAGGGGGCCCTGCCAGAGCAGGGGGCGGGACCCCCACCCCACGCCCATCCTGTACAGGCGGCCTCCCTGCCCCTGGGCTGCGCTGACCTGTGGAGCCACGGGGAAGCCCCCGACAGGCTGGGTGAGGAGGGTGGGGCTGGTCTCCAGCTCCCTGGGCACCCCCGAGCGACTCCCCGGGGAGGGAGGCCCAGCCCAGGCCACACTCACCTTTCCAGCCCTGAAGACATCTCTTCACTAAACTCTGAGCTCTCACTACTGCCTGGAAAAGGAACACAGATCAGTGAGCGGGGCGGCCTCGCAGGAGCGGGGCCACCAGAGCGGCCTCTTCTCCACCGGGCCCAGGCCCCGAGCTGCACAGACGTGCCAGAGGGACACCGCCTGAGCCCAGGGGTGTCAGTGTGGCTCGGGCTCTGCTCTGCTGCTGCTCTATCTCACACTCAGCCCACCCCATCCCACGGCTCCCAGGTGGGCCCTCCTCTCCCCTCCCTGCCCTCCTAACGCTGCGGCTGCCAGCACACCAGTCCCCTGGGGTCAGGACCTTAGGTCTCTGTCTTCCACAGGCTCCACCACTGCCCTCTAGGGGCCAGATGACCACTCCTCCCTCCAAAGGTCAGGACTGGACTAAACACGGGCCACGGAGCAGCTACCTAGCACTGGACAGAGGCCCCCACGGAGCGCCCTTTCAGAGCCTGGGGCAGTGTGCACACAGAGGGCTCAGCTTTCCCATGGCCTGCCCCCCCAGGGCTGACTGGGACTCACCAAGGCCCAGCTTCGGCCACAAGGAAGCACAGAGACTTTCCTTGGAGGCGCCTGGGTTCTGCCCTCTCTGCCTGGGCTGCCTTGCTGGCACCACGGCCAGGCAGTGGGAGTGGGGAGAAAGAGGGGGGTCCCAGGCCCCCTGGCAGTTCCAGGACACAAGGACTAGTTCAGCCTCAAGCAGGGCACAGGCACACAGGCAGCGAGCTCCCAGGCCCCAGCTCCAAACAGAAAAACCTCTGAGTGTTCGGAGTGGAGGAGCCGAGAGCCGCAGCACCTGGGGATCTCCCGCCTGGACGCCGGACAGCACAGCATCTGACTTGGTTTTCTGTCTCAGGAATAGCAAGCTTGGGCTCAGGCACAGCTCAGAAAGTTTCCTGGATGTAAAAGAGCTGTTCTGCTGCCCAGCCCAATGTTCTCGGGCCAGCATTTCCCAGGGAGGTTCAGAACCCCATCCCATGGGATTCTCCAAGGAGGAGGGTTCCGGCCCAGACAGTGTGGGAACCTTTGGGCTCAGCTGCCTCCTGGGAGACCCACGATGCCCATCAGCATGGTCCAGTCTCTGGGATGAGACCTGCCACCCTGGTTTAATCCAGCCTTTCCCCAACTCACAGACCCTGAACTCTTCTCCCCAGGCCCACCTAGGAACCTCGGGCTACACAGTCCCCAGCTGGCGGAAACCCCTGACCGGGTCCAAGGAGAAGGATCTCCTCCCTGGACGGACAGCAGACACGGGCCTTGCTTGTCACACACTTTCTAGGAAGTGGGAGCCAGGTGCCCCCTCGCGGCGACACTGCCTCAGAGATTGGCCCCATTTCACAGGACGCGAGATTCCTGCACGATTTTCCTGCCCATACCTCCTCTTCCCTCCCACGCGCTGGGGGCCCTCCGCCCTACTGGCCTCTGTCTAGCCTGCTGCCAGCTCCGGGAGGGCTCCCTGTTAAGACAGACACACAGACACACAGACTACAGAAGCACGGCACACTGGAAGGACAGCCGGTGGAGAGTACACCTGTCTGATGGCGGCCTGGACTCCACAGGCAGCGGGCCTGTGACCAGAGCTCACTGCCACCCGTAGGTCCGACACCGCCCCCCCCGGCCCCAGCAGCTCAGCCTCTGTCTTTCTATTGATATAAGCACCATCTCTGGATGGAGTTCAGACATACATTTTCATCCCAGAAGGTCAATTTCTCATCCTCCCTTACTTTGGCTTCTCGGTATGAAGACAAGCGCACGGCGAGCACCCCGGGGCCGCCTTGCTGCCGTCCCCAGGCAGCGTCTCCTCCTTTGCCCTGCGGGCCAGGGTTTGTAGCTCCCCAGGGACGGAGCCCCACGGGGGCAGCAGCCAGCAGGCTTTGGCAGTCGCCTGCCAAGGACGGTGGGTCTCAGGTACGTGTCCGTCCCCCGTTTCTTGCCCCTCTCAGGGCCACTGGCAGGATGAGGACCCAAGGCCCTTTGTGAAGCCTTTGAGACCGGGAAGCAAAGGCCTCTTTGGCTCTGGCGACGCCTGCGGGGAGCTCTCTCTGCGGGGGGGTGCGGGGCCCCCAGGCACTGCAGTGACGGAGACAGACACAGACACGCCGGGCCATGGCCCACCCGCTGTCGTGTGCAGGCCAGGGACGCTTACCGAGGGAGAGTCCGTTGGTGACGGCGGAGGAGGAGGCGAGGGCGAGGCCCCTGCGGGGGCTGCGGGGCTCTAGGACACTGTCGTCCAGCAGGTGCCTCGCTTTTTCCGACGGGAATGTCGCGCTTTTACTCTCAACTACACTCAACTGACACATCATACTGGAAAATGGAAAGGAAGAAAGAAGGCACAGCTCCTTATCTACAGAGCAACCGTGGTTCCACCTGCCCCAGGGGCCTGAGCAGAACGGCGCCGCTGCAGGACAAAGACCTTCACCCAGAACCGTGGTCCTATCTCCCCATGCGTGACCTTGGGCAAGTCACATCGTTCTTCTGAGCCTCAGTTTCTCTGGCAAACGGAGACTCACGCCCTCGCCCTGCCTGACTCCCAGGATGACTGTGAGGCTCAGGTGAGCAGATGGTGCTTTTGAGTGATGGAGCCGAACAAGCCAAAAGATGGCTGACTCTGTGGTCAGCACGTCTGCATCTGGAGTCGTACACCTGGTCCAAGTCCTTGCTCCAGCCTTACCCACCACCGCCAGGTGCTTCCCCTGTCAGACCTCCGGGCCTCATTCTTACAACACGGATCACGCAGCTACTCCGGAGGCCTGAAGGGGCCCAGTGAGAGGATGCTGGGCGGGCACGTGCCAGTGTATCCAGCACCGAGCAAGCCCCGAACTCTCAGAGAAGCAAGCCTTTTCTCCTCCAGGGCTAGCCTGGGCTGGCTGAGGCTTGTGTCCTTAACGGTAGGAGGACGAAAGGAAGGAAGGAACAGAGAGAAGGAGAGAGGGAGGGACAGGGCAGAAGGGACCCAACTGCTCAGGGATCTGTGCCCAACCCCCTGGGGACAAGTGCACAGCTGCCCAGCCACGCTAAGGACCACACATGTCCCCCAGCTGGCCAGCCCCGTGGAGCCGGGGGAACCTGCAGCAGGCTCTGGGCTCTGCAGGCTTTCTGCAACTTTCAGCAAGTGGAGATGCTGAGCCATGACACACAGGTGCCATGAGATATTACATGCTCCCTGGAGGACTGTCACGGTGTTTCCTGGACTCTGGGGTTTTCTTTCTACGTGGAGGCACTATCCAAGTTTGGGCAAACCAGCTAGAAGCCCACCACTGTCTCCCCGCCCTTCCCTGCACACTTCCTCCATCAGCTGCTGAGCCCCGGAGACCTGTCATCAGTACACGGGCCATGCAGCCACGGCCACCCCTGCCCTTCCTGAGCCCATGCCAGCCTGAGGAGGGGGCACCAGCCCGGGAGACCAAGAGCGCCCATCAGCAGCTCCCAGACGGGCAGGGGAGGCCCGGGTGGGCTGGCATCCCTAGCAGCTCTTCAGCCCCCGCCCCATGCTCAGTCCCACCCCGACCCCGATGTCAGGGGTTCATGCGGTTACCCACTTGTTGCCCAGGCTGTGGCTCTTCCTGTGTCTTGGGACCGGGGGTGTGGGGAGGCTGCCGGCCACAGAGGCGTCCGGACAGGTGGGCCGCCGGCTGAACCTTGCGGAACTGGAGCCACTGGACGGGCCTGTGAACAGAGCACAGAGAGTGAGGTGAGGGCCTGGGGAGGCTCAGGGGAGGTGGGCTGGGTTTGCGGGGAGACCCCTGGCTTGGCTGACAGGAGCGGGCAAGGCTCCTCAAGCCCTGTAGCTGTCTACTCACGAGACCCTGACCCCTCACCCCCAGCTGCCAGGCACACTGTGATACACATAATAAGCCTGACAACAGGCCATCAGGATGGCCAGCATCCTGCTGTGCACAGCGTCCCTGGCCCGACAGCCCCTCTGTTCACGTGGAGGAGAGTGCCATGGATGGACAGGGCAGGGGTGGAGGCGGGGGTCGGCAGTCTGGCCTGTTTCCCCTGGGGCGGTACTTCTCCACGGCCACCCCGCTGGGGGACAGAGTTGAGCCTCAATAGTGTGACTTCTGAGTCCAGGTCCAGGGCCCATACCTCTGTGCCCTTCCAAGGCCAGACTCTCTTCTGAAGCACATGTCCAGCCAAAAGGGATGTGTGCAGGGCTCAGTGGGGACGGTGGATTAACTGGGCGAGAGAGCATAGCCACGCAGGCAGGGTGTCAGACATCCAGGCCCGTCCGTTATTGCCTGGGTGACCTTGGATGAGGTGCTTCCTCTCTGAGTCTCAGTTTCCTCATCTGAAAGTTGGGAACAACGCACTCACCCTGCAGGTGGCTGGGAGAGGTCTTGGGGTAACATATGCAGAGTTTCAGTTAGAGCTCACTCTGGTTTTATTATGATTATGTTACCCTGTCCTCCTCAGCCCCAGTCATGGGGCCAATGCAAGGTCATGAAAGCCAGGGGGTTGGGGTCACAAACCCCACTGAGCCACATTCACAGCTATTTTCTGTGGGGCGCGGTCTAGACCACTGTTGTCTCTTCAGTTTCTGCGGTTGTGATTTGGGAAGGGAGGTCTTCAGGTGTTACCAAGCTGGGTTCTTGGACTCGAATCAACAGAAACGGATAAGAGGTTAGACGAGGAATTCAGGCAAGGCTTTAATCAGACTCACAAGGGAGCGAAAACAAATAACAGGTTCCCTTGCTTGCTCCCCGTGGCGAGGCGATCTGGTTCCTTAAATGGGGTAAGGGCAGGTGCAGATCAGTGGGTCAGGCCAGAGGGGCAGCCTAGGTGGTCTGCCCGCCCCCTGGTGGTGCTGCACAGAGGGATCACGCGCAGTACCCTGCTCCAGGCACCTCAGAAGTGGCCGCTGGATTTTGTTTGAAATTTGCCCCAGTTGCATATGCCTGCAGTTATTTTTAGTTCCTCATAGTTTCTTTGTATCTGCTGCTCAGGAGATGTTTGTCCAGGTGCAAACACTGAAGTAAAGAGCCCCAGGTCCCAACCTATGTCAAAGGGAGGTGACCCCAGATGATGGCTGAGAGCCAGGGTTTCCGCAAAGGGGCTCGGTTACTTCCTGCGGAGCACAGTGAATGTGGGGCAAACCAGGGGGTTACTGCCTGGCTGTGCTGGGGAACATCCTGGAGGGCCTGTGAGGCCAGAGGTCCACCCGGGGCTCCCCATCCTCCACCACAAGATGCTGCAGACCCACTAGTGACCTGAGGGTCCCTGGGTCCTCCAGCATGCTTGGCTCATTCTTATTTTGGCATCCACACCAACGACCCTTGTCCCCAGCCTGTCCACTATGGGAAGTCCAGCTTCTGGCACTTCAGAGGGTTCCCGAGGCAAAGAACTCACGAAAATCTCGGGCTCTGAACTCCCACTCCCAGAGACCGTCCCACCCCTCTGTGCCTCCTCCACATCCCACTCCCTGACCCCCACATCCTCTCCGTCACTTCCCTGAGGCCCCACCACCAAGCCCTGCACTAGGTCTCCGCTGTTCCCTTCAACAACTATTTCCAGGTGTCAACCCCTCCTTCAGCGCCCTGCACAACTATCAGACCCTCTCCAAAATGCTGCCACTCTCCTGCCATGAGAACACTGTGCCTGTTGGGTTTGGTTGCACCTCCGGTGCTACCAGGCTTCCTGCCAGGCCCCCGGGGAACAGGGACCTCTGCCCCAACCTTCTGTTCCCTCCGAGAGTCCACTGCACCGCTTCCCCTTCTCCTGCCTGGTCCATTCCCCAGTTTATGCTTACACTCTTAATTTCTCACCTTCTGCCAAAGAAGGTTCCCTGGCCCGGCTCTCCTCCTAGGCGCCACACTTCCTCAAAAACCAGCCTGCCCCCTACTCCGCTGCCGCCCCCTCACTCACTCCTCAAGTCACTAAATCTGGTTTCTATTTCCTAATGACATTTCCATGACCTTTAGGCCAAATCGTCGAGCATTCATTGGCTTCCTCATCAGTGCCCTTGGCAGCTGATACAGGTGATCGCTCCTCATAAGCCTCTGCTTCCTGGGTGCCTGTGATGTCACTCACGTCTGCTTCTCCCTGAGCCTCTTTGATTGCTGTCACTAAGCCTCCTCCATGGGTTCCTTATCCCCCAGTGGCTGGTATTGTCTACACAAGCCTCCCTCTTTGGCTCCTGGCTCTGATTTAATTCAGCAGGTTGGCTGATGACTCTTAAACCTTTACTGCCATCCTTTTTTGTTGTTGTTGTTTGTATTAAAGAGCAAGGGAGCTTATGGATATGCACAACAGTTACTTATTTTTTAAATATTTATTTAGTTACTTGGCTGCACTGGGTTTTCATTGTGGCATGTAGGATCTTTAGTTGCAGGCATGTGGAAGTTAGTTCCCTGACCAGGGGTCAAACCCTGAATGGTGAGCCTGAGGAGTCTTAGCCACTGGACCATCAGGGAAGTCTCCAGCCAACCTCTTTTTTTTTTTTTTTTTTTTTGAGCCTGAGACCTGCATTTTCTTCTGTCGGCTTGATCCCTTCATCTGAACTTTCCTCAGTTCGGTTCAGTTCAGTTCAGTCGCTCAGTCATGTCTCTTTGCGACCCCACGAATCTCAGCACGCCAGGCCTCCCTGTCCATCACCAACTCCTGGAGTTTACTCAAACTCACGTCCATCGAGTGGGTGATGCCATCAAGCCATCTCATCCTCTGTCGTCCCCTTCTCCTCCTGCCCCCAATCCCTCCTAGCATCAGGGTCTTTTCCAATGAGTCAACTCTTCGCATGAGGTGGCCAAAGTATTGGAGTTTCAGCTTTAGCATCATTCCTTCCAAAGAACACCCAGGACTGATCTCCTTTAGAATGGACGGGTTGGATCTCCTTGCAATCCAAGGGACTCTCAAGAATCTTCTCCAAGATATCTTAAGTTCAGCCAAGGTTGAACTTGAACCCTCTTTCTGTATTTCCAGCCTTGGCTGGAGGCCCTACTGGCCACTCAGTCACCTGGCCTGGAAGGAGCAGTCATCTTGCTTCCCCAAGACTGTGACTTGCCTTTTCTCTTCTTACTCAGTTCAGTTCAGTCACTCAGTTGTGTCTGACTCTTTGCAATTCCATGGAATGCGCCACGCCAGGCTTCCCTGTCCATCACCAACTCCTGGCGCTTACTCCAACTCTTGTCCATCGCTTTGGCGATGCCATCCAAACATCTTATCCTCTGTCACCCCCTTCTCCTCCCGACTTCAATCTTTCCCAGCATCAGGGTCCTTTCAAATGAGTTGATTCTTCACATCAAGTGGCCAAAGTACTGGAATTTCAGCTTCAGCACCAGTCCTTCCAATGAATATTCAGGACTGACCTCCTTTAGGACAGACTGGTAGGATCTCCTTGCAGTCCAAGGGACTCTCAAGAGTCTTCTCCAACACCACAGTTCAAAAGGATCAATTCTTCGGTGCTCAGCTTTCTTTATAGTTCAACTCTCACATCCATACATGACTACTGGAAAAACCATAGCTTTGACTAGAGGGACCTTTGTTGGTAAAGTAATGTCTCTGCTCTTTGATATGCTGTCTAGGTTAGTCATAACTTTTCTTCCAAGGAGCAAGCATCTTTTAATTTCATGGCTGTAGTTACCATCTGCAGTGATTTTGGAGACCCCCAAAATAAAGTCTCTCACTGTTTCACCATCTCTTCTTACTCGGCACACACAATCGCCAAGACCCCTAGGTTTTGTACACCCCCTCCCTGTCCCTCTCTCTTGTCCCTGACTGGTCTGAGCTACCACACTTTCTCTTCTTCCTGCAGCCAGTCTGCTGCTGCTGCTAAGTCGCTTCAGTCGTGTCCGACTCTGTGCGACCCCATAGACGGCAGCCCACCAGGCTCCCCCTGTTCCTGGGATTCTCCAGGCAAGAACACTGGAGTGGGTTGCCATTTCCTTCTCCAGTGCATGAAAGTGAAAAGCGAAAGTGAAGTCGCTCAGTCGTGCCCGACTCTTTGCGACACCATGGACTGCAGCCTACCAGGCTCCTCCGTCCGTGGGATTCTCCAGGCAAGAGTACTGGAGTGGGCTGCCACTGCAGCCAGTCTGAACTTCTCAGATCCAACCATCATACAGATTCATGAAAGTCTGATGAGTGAAAAGCCTGAAACTGTCAGGGGCATGGTGCTCAAATCCTATTATACTTGGTCATTTCGGCTGATCTTAAAATTTTGAAGAAGAAGAAAGGGACAAAGTAGTCACAACAAATTTTGAGAAGAACAGCGCAGGACTTGTCCTACCAGTTATCAGACCAAAACGTAAGACAAAAGTAACTCAAACAGTCTAGTGTCAGTGCATGGACAGAGAAACCGTTCAGTGAATCACAAGTGAGAGTCTAGACTTCTTCATGGTGGCGGTGGCATTACAAGCTAAAGGGAAGACAGGGTCTTTTCAGTACATGGGTCTAGAACCATTAGGTTCCATGTGGAGAAAGATGAAATTATTGAGTCCTCCTACCTTACACTATGCAAGTAGATTAATGATATATATATATATGAAAATGCAAAACTACTGGAAAGAAAAAGGAGACAATCCTTATGACCTTGGGGAAAGGAAAGAAACAAAAGGCATAAAACTTCAAGGAAAAAAAAATGAGGGGAGAGAGGCTCAAAAGGAAGGGGATATATGTATAATCATGGCTGATTTGTGCTGTTGTTTGGCAGCAACACAACATTGTAAAGCAATTTTCCTCCAATTAAAAAATAAATTTTAAAAAATGAAAAAATTTGGTTAAACATTTCTGTACCAAATCAAGCCAATAAACAAAAGACAGGAAAAGCAACATTAGATGGCAAGGTGTAGTCTGAGAGAAGGAATGTGTCATCCACATCACCATCAAAGTTCCGATTTACAGAGAACTTCAAATACCAGTAAGAAAGAGACAAACTACGCCCCAAGAAAATGGGCAAAGGAAACAAATCGGAAATTCACAACAGAGGAAATGGCCTCAATGACCAATAACTATATGGAAAGATGTCTTAACCTCACTGGTAATCATGGGAATGCAAATTATAGTAAAACTGAGATACACTTTCAACTCACTAGATTGTAAAAAAAAAAAAAAAGATTAGCCTGACAATATCAAATGTGAATGCTAATTAAGGGCTCATTTTCGTGTCAAATACTTGAAAGCAATTAGCAATGCTGAGTAAAGATGCCTTCACGGAATCACCATGACCCAGGATTCCAGTTCTGGATGTCTGCCTTCAGGAAACGTGCATCCTCGCACAAGGGGGACACATTTCCTTTCCAAGGACGTTCCAAGTGGAAACAACCTGCATGCCCCTCGGTTAGAGAAATGGATAAGGGAGCTGCAGTGCATTCATTCAACAAATTCTGCAGAGCAGGAAGAAAGGAAGAAACTGGATCTGCAGGTATCCACATGGATACAACGCATATGCCAGAAACATAGGGTCAGCAGGCAGAGCGAGTTGCAGACGAATGTCTGGGTGAATGGCACGATGCCACTTGTGTAATATTTTTAAAAACTAGTATACATTTTTGTATGTATGTGCGCATGCTAAGTTGCTTCAGTCATGTCCAACTCTGTGGGACCCTATGGGCTATAGACCCCCAGACTCCTCTGTCCACTGGGATTCTCCAGGCAAGACTACTGGAGTGGGTTGCCATGCCATCCTCTAGGGGTTCTTCCCAACCCAGGGAATGAACTCGCGCCTCTTATGTCTCCTGCATTGGCAGGCGGGTTCTTTACCACTAGCGCTATCTGGGAAGCCCATATATAGGTATACACGTAGTAAAATACAAAAATCCACACAGGAAAAACACAAAATGGTATGGGGACAGTAGATACCTCCATACGGAAGAAAGGGAAAGGATGGGGTGTAATCTATCTGTAAACAGTTTAGGAGATATAAAGCAAATATGGCAAAATGTTCACTTCTGTTAAATATGGGTGGGAGGTACCATAGATATTCTCTTTGTAGAAAGGTTTCATGATTTGAAATGAAATTTGAAAACTGAGTGGACACTTTCTCTGTACCAGGTGCTGTGCTAGGGGCTGTGCTAGAATCCAGGACTATCCTTCCCCACCCTGTGCCAGGAACTGGGGGCTGTACGATGGGGTCTTGGTCAGTGGGCTCCCTTCTGCCTGGTTGCCTGGGCCACCTGGCTAGGTGGCAGGAGATAGTGCTGTCAGAGATGCTCCAGGTCTTTGCTCAAAACCCATCAACCAGGACTTCCTGAGAGCTAAAACTCCATGCTCCCAATGCAGAGGGTCTGAGTTCTATCCCTGGCTGGGGAACTAGACCCCACATGCCCCAAAGAAGATACCTAGCAAAGTCAAATAAATAAAATTAAGAAAACAAAACCCATCAACCTCCACTGTTAGCAGAAGTGTCCTTGCTTAAAATTTCTCAACTCTCCCACCTCTAGCAGGATTGGATATAAATCTTTAAGTTAAAGGGTCCAGAGATAGGAAAGGAAACCGCACACACACACAAAGAAAAAACCAGGTGGAACCAGCTGGGCCCAAGATGGCGATGAATGCGATTTCCAACAGACTCTGAGTCTCCTTGTACCTCCATCTGACTACATTAGCATATTAAATGACACATCCACTGGTGGCCAAGGCTGGACATTAAGGACCAAAGAATAGAAAGGGGGTGGCACTCTACTCCCTTGAAAAAGCCCCATCCCTCCCCCCGGTAGACTAAGGCATCTGCCTCCCCATTATCAGCCCCACTGCTCATCCTTGTGTCTTTACTCTGTTAATTTAGTTCCCTTTTCTCCATTCTTCGGCCACTGAATAAAGCTTCTCATGTGTTGATTTCAGCTTCTGTTCTGTCATTTGCCCACTCAGACCTGAATGGGAGTAAAACCCTCCTCCACTGAGACAGAGAGCTCAGGCTCGGGCTGAACAGGGGGATCCAGAAGACCTAATTTGATAAGAAGAGGGGGCGCTGTCTGAGGTCCCAATTCCAGCCTGCATGTGGCATCATCTCAAGAACTGGGGCTCTGACAGACCAACCCATGACGCTGACATCAGAGAGTCGTGTCCTGGACTTCGCCAACCCTGGGAGGGTCCATGGGAGCCAGCAAGGACTGCGGCTAAGCTTTGTGTACGCCTGCACTTTCCTGTGAGGGGTTCCACGTCGCTGTCAGCCTCTCTGAGACTGTCATTCTTAACCAGGCCATGTTTGTATCAGAAGCATCTGGAGGGTGTGTGAGAAACGGAGTTTCCTGGGCCCAACCCAGGAGGGTCTAGTTCTGCTGATCTCAGATGGGTCAGGGGTGCTGCTCTTCGGGTGATTCTGATGGGCACCCCGTGAAGAACTTCTGCTCAAAGCACAGGGATGAAAGCAAGTTCTGTCCCGTGTAGCTGCCGCGGGGAGGAAGGGCAGCGTGGAAGCACCCGGCTTTGTTTCTGTTTTGTACGTATTGCTCAATAAGTGAATCCGTGCGGAGGGTGGAATGCGGCTTGTTTATCAGCTGCCTGTACGCAGGATCACAGTCTCGATGCCTGAGTCACTCTGGCTCCCACCCCGGGCTCAGTAAGTATTTTGTAAAGGTCATCTCGCCTGGCTCCTCCCCGTGGTTGGAACCAGTGGTCTCCTAGCATTAATAACAGTGATAATTGAGCTCTGCGGGCCTGGTCTCTGGCTGTGTGTGGTGCTGCCACCCAGAAGGTGGGTACTCGGAGGCGGCCCGCTTTGCAGGTGAGAGAGCCCGTGAGCAGGACCTGGGCCCTGCGCCACTCTCTGGGAACCAGGGGAAGTGGGTGGGGGGGGGGGGCAGGTGGCCCATGGTGGGGAAGGAGCTCAAGCAGTTAGTTCAGAAGTCAGGCACTAGGGGAAACCTGAGGAAGGAGGAACATGGCAACACATTCGAGGTGATCTGATCTAAGCAGAAGGCACTTCTTGAAGGAAACGTGTGATAGATAAATGTCCAACTGCTGTTCCGGAGGAAGGGAAGGTGAGAGAGACTAACACCTCCATTGCTGAGTCCAGTGACTCCCGAGCCATTAGTACTCCTACAGCCGTCCTGTGGAGACCTCCCCGCCTCCAGCTCACGTGGCCGAGGGGAGCTAGGTTTGCTCCTTGAACCAGCCGCGTGTGCAGTGAGAAGTGGACACTCCGAGGCTCTTCTGGGAACCTCCCTGGCCTCGGCTCTCTCCTCACCCACTCCCTTCCCCACTTGTTTCCCAGAGGTTCCTGCGCCCTGGCTCCGACCCCAGTCAGGCTCTCCCGAGCCTCTGGACGCTTCCACTCAGCTCCTGACTCTCCCTCCAGGCCCAGGCGCGGATCCACCCCCTTCTCCTGGCTGCTTTGGATGGGAGGCAGGCCTGGCCTCAGATGCCCCTGAACTCTGCTGGGGTAAAGTGGGGGGCTGTGATCCCCCTGGGCCCAGGGTCAAAGCTGATGCTGCTCTCAGTGCCCCAGGTCTCTGTCGCTCCCATCCCTGCACTGCGGACCAATAGCAGGACTTTGACGCTGAAGCAGAAGAATTTCCATTCAGCTGGGACCTGGGATGGGTGGGGGGGTGGCCTGTCTTCCAGTAAGTGCTACTGAAAGGCCTCACGTGCCAGCCCCACCAGGCCTGGGCGGGGGGGAAGGCGGGGCATGCCATGTGACAGCACCCGGGACACGTGTCTTCTGGGACCGGTTCGGAGCTGGGTGCTGACAAGTTTGTTCCTCCGTGTCCTTGGGGCAGGGGCGGGGGCGGTGATAATGGGCTGGGGCTCTGGCCTGCCCTAGCAGAGTGTGGTCCCCACTGCCCGGCCCGATATGGCACAAGCAGCTGGAAAAACTGACCACGCGGCTTGACTATCTCAGAGGATTGCTCTATTTTTCCTCAGCATAATTTTTCCATGAATAATCTTTAAGTGGCTGTTTCTTTAGCAGTTTTATTGGAACATATGAGAACTGACAGTCATTGGGGAGCAAGATATCATGAACAAAATCTGGTTTTCATTACACTTCTCTCAAGAAACCAACATGCTGCCCAGCAGGCCACTCACTGATTGGAAGAGAAAAGAGCACAGAGCCTTCTAACGATGGCTCTGGAGTGGGCAGGAAGGATGATGAATGGCGACAGCAAAGAACGTGGGACCCAAAGGCAGACAGGCCTGCACTCCCACTGGTACCTGCCACCTCCTGGCTGAGCGACTTTGGGCGAGTTACCTTGTGCCTCTGAGCATGAATTTTACGTCTGCAAGACAGGGGCACTAAGCCGGCCTGGCAGTACCCTGGTGAGGAGGAAAGGAGAGAGCGCTAGCCTCTCTCCTTCCTAACAACAGCCGGGGGGTGCGGCCCAGGGACTCTGAATTAGAGAGCTGACGCTCTGCCTTCGCAGAGTCACAGTCAAGTGGGGACAGAGACAAGCATCCGGATAATTACACCCAGGAAAGACACCTCCTTTGATAAGAAAAAATAAAGAAATACGGTAATGGCAGGAACTACATCAATTGGATAACTATCACAACTGTGCCAGGGCTGGCGATGGTAATGGGTGACACTCACTGAGCATCTACCAGGGGCCAGAGACTGTGCTAAATCTTTTGGACAGAGGAACTGATGTCAGCGTCAAAGTAACACTGCCTCGCTGGCCCTGATGGCGGCATCTCAATGTTACGATATGGCACCTGCAGTCAGAAGGGTTAAGGAGCTTGCTGGGGCGAGGGGCTGGTGAGCGGTGGGCAACAGTGGCCCTGTGCTCCGTTTGTAATTCTAAAGGAAACGGCTCAGAAGCCACACTCTACTCTGACCTCGGCAGCCTCCGTCTCAGCCGTCACTTTCTCTTCTCAGAGGTGGCCTTGGCTGGGCAGCCAGCACCAGGACACTGCAGGGGCCACGGGCCTCTTCTGCCCACCCACGGGGGTCACAGGAGACAGGTCTGAAACGTCCCCAGTGCCTCCTGTTCCTTCTGTATGTTTCTCTTGGAAGAGAAAGAAATGGAGGGAAAGAACTGGAGGCCCCTCCCATCCTCAGGGGTTAAATTAGACCCTCACTGAGATACAGGGCCCGGTGTGGTGCAGAATTCACGGCCCCGAGGGTGGGAGTTCTCACAAAGAGGGTGACACCCCATCGTTCTGGGTGCACGTGACCCACGCCCGGCCTTCATGGCACCTGTTCATCTGAAGCTAAGTAGCTGTGTGTGATTTCCTGATGACTGTCCTTCCCCACGCCCCACCACAGGAGGCAGGGACCGTGTCCCCGTGCCCAGCACAGGGCTGGGTGGGCAGCTGGAGCACCAGCAGCGTGGGCCGAAAGCACTGGCATGGAGCCCACAGCTCTGCTGAGGAGGACACACACCCGGATCGGGGAGCCTCGTTCCCACGGGTCCCGGCGGCATTGGAGCAGTCCTGCCCCGGGTTAGCGCTGCCCGATTCAAGCAACCTGGCAGCCCGGCCGCCGCTCAAGGGCTACGCTCCAAGTCTCGCACATCGGAGATTAATGGGAGGCAGCTGTGTCGGAGGGAAACGACTCAATCTGGAGTCATAAGACTCGCGTTCCATCCAGCCATGGCCCCGGGCTGAGCGGGGAGCCGGGGTCCATTCTCCTCGGGCTCTGAGCCTGCGCATCATCCCTGGAGGCCAGGATCACCACTGCCGCGATCTGGAGCTTCGAGAGCACCAGCCTGAGTGTCTGGGGCGCAGGGCCCACATCCCTCCCAACTGCAAGGGGTTCCGTGTCTCCCCGTATCAATTCATTCATTCTCCATTTCATTTTGTTCCCACACTGGGGCTCATCAGGTCTGCCAGAGCGCTCTGGGCCCTGGGGACCCCTCTGCAGAGGAAAGCCTGTTTGTGTTGAAAGCTTTCTCTGGCCAGGGTTCCTGGTGGAGCCTGGGAGCCGGTGACTTTCACGTTCACACGTGTTCTTTGTTTCTCATACATGCAACTCTTACGGGTCCTTACTGCGAGCCAGGCTCTATCTCACATGTCACTCGGTTTGCCCCGGTTCATTTCCTTCTGAAATATGACATCCGATCACCTTTCAACTGCAGTGAGGCCTGGACGCTTTCTTCTCGCAGCCAGAGGCCCAAGGTCCCAGCTGCAGCAGGGCAGCAGCTTTGAGTCTTGGTTTCTCTGCTTGGCCTTGTCCTTAAGGGGCTACTAGGATGGGAGACTGCAAGGACAGAGCAAACGTGAACTCCAGAGGGAGCCAGCAAAAACTGGTTCCCTGTCCCTGGAGTCCCTCACGTAGGGTCCTCTACCCACTCTGAGAATATGAGGGCAGAAAGAGGGGGGTCACTGCCCTCACCCATGGGGGTGCTCTCTCACTCTTCTCAACCACAGTGAGGGGTCTCCAGGCCCCTCAAGGAACTTGCTGCATGTCTCCAGCAGCTGGGAGACCTGGGGACTCTGAGCGCCTCCCTCAGGCCTAGAGTCCACGCAGCTGTGGCCACACCAGGGTTAGCTACACTCACAGATTCACCCGGACCAGGACAGGTGTGGCCTCTCATGGGCCAAGGTGGTCCCTGTGAGTGGAGCTGAGGGCTGGAGAGGACTTCAAGCAGTAAGAAACGCGGTGGGCCCCGGCTGAGGGCCCATGCAGTGCCCCCACTCCGCGCCCTGGAAAAGATCTCCATCTGCTCAGGTCAAGGGGTTGTGGGGTCGCCGGAAAACCCAGGAAAGTGCCTGTGAGAGGAAACTGCACCTGGAGTCGGCACTGAGCGCACGCCATTCTTGGCAACCAGAGCCTGAGGTTAGCCCGACAAGGCAGGTAGAGAGAAGTCCAGAATGGGGGATGGCAACACCCCCACTCCGCAGCCACAGCGGGAGGTCCCTGACAGGGCAAGGGGAGGAGAGGCAATGCCAAAGCATGTTTAGAATCTACTCTTACACAGACTCAGCCTTCTGAGGACCACGCTGGGACAGCACGCCACTCACAGTGTGGCAACGTCATGGGTGCGCCAAGGTGGTCACCCAGGGCAGGGTGCTTCCTGCACTGCACCAATGATGGGGAGCCCAGGGAACTCTGGGGCCCTCTGGTGCATCCTGCTTCTTCTCTGTGCTGGGTACAGGCGACAACCAGTCCAGACCCCTGGGCTTAGCAACTGGCTCTGCCCCTTCCTCCAGGCGCGAGATAGGGGGAGCAAGCAGCCCAGTGCCTTCGCCTACAGGGCAGGTACACCTACCTCCCAAGGCGGGTGGAGATTCACCAGGCAAGCACATGGGGCGGGTTAGAGTGTGCCCGGCAGAGAGTACTCGCTCAATGTGTGTCAGCTGTGACTACCCTTAACCTGTTTCCCTACCTGTGAACCAGCTGGTGTGGTTGGTTTTAACACAGGTCCACAAATCCTGACAGTCTCTTTGAGGGCTCAGTCTCCCTGCCCTCTCCTTGAGCCTGGCAGGCCTTTGAGACTGCCTTGACCGACAGAAAGAAAGCTGAGTGCCGAAGAATTGAGGCTTCTGAACTGTGGTGTTGGAGAAGACTCTTAAGAGTCCCTTGGACTGTGCAAGGAGATCCAACCAGTCCATCCTAAAGGAGATCAGTCCTGAATATTCATTTGAAGAACTGATGCTGAAGCTGAAACTCCAAGACTTGGGCTACCTTTGCTGACTCACTGGAAAAGACCCTGATGCTGGGAAATTGAAGGTGAGAGAAGAGGATGACAGAGGATGAGATGGCTGGATGGCATCATCGACCTGATGGACATGAGTTTGAGTGAACTCCGGGAGTTGGTGATGGACAGGGAGGCCTGGCGTGCTGCAGTCCATGGGGTTAGAGTTGGACACGACTGAGCGACTGAACCGAACTGACCTACAGAGCATGGCAGAAGTGAGGTTAAGTGATTTCCGAGGTCAGTCGTGCAGACGGCATGATGCTTTGAGGACCTCTGCTCTTGGAGGGCAATACCATGCAACCTTTGGGTTCCACCCCAGCTGACAGCCAGCACCACGCACATCCCGACGGTTCCAGCCCCAACATCCAGTCCCTCTCAGCCTTCCTGTCTTTCCCACTGAGACCCTAGTTGTCATGGAGCAGAGACAAGCCACCCTGGCTGTGCCCTGTCCAGCCTCCTGGCCCGAAAGTCTGTGCCTGTAGTAACATGGCCGCTTTGTGCCACTGGGTCCTGGGGTGGCGGGTTATGTGGCCAGAGTGCCTGGTACAGCTGCTGAGTGTGAGCTGGAGCTGAGGTGAGGGCCCTCTGGCACCCCCGTCCAGTGCTCCACTGGCCATGCCATGCTGCCCCTCCATCTGGTCAGCATCAGAGCCCATCTGTGAGGGCCAGGAGCGAACCTTCCTGAGTGGTAAGCGTGTGCCAGGCACCGTCTAAGGGTTTCTCTGGCCCAGCCACAGTCCATGAAGTAAGCCTACATGAAGTATTTATGGTGCTTTAGTCGCTAAGTTGCGTCCGACTTTTGCGACCCCATGGACTGTAGCCGGCCAGACTCCTCTGTCCATGGGATTCTCCAGGCGAGAATACTGCAGCGGGTTGCCATTTCCTTCTCCAAAGTATTTAGTTATTCCTCTTCCCATTTCACCAATAAGAACACCGAGGATCAGAGGGACCACGCCGATCACCCAAAGTCCCAGAGCTAGGAAGCGCTGGAGCTGGCCCTGCACTCAGGTCGGCCCGACTCCAAGATCTGCCTGGCTTTTAACCACCGGGCAACAGAAGGAAGACAGAAAGGTGTGTTGGCGAGCAGTCCTGAAGGTATAGGAACCTGCAGCCAGCCTGAGCTTCTCCATGGACTTGCTTTGCTGCCAAGGAATCTCAGAGAAAACCTGTCAGCTGGTTCAGCCACACGGAGGCAGGGCTCACGAGATCTGGAAATGTCTTCACTGGTTCCAAGGCACACACAGCACCAACTGCCCTCTCTCAGGGTCAATGTTCTTTACGATTTTTGCTCTCCAGGAAAATATTAGTTCATTTATATAAGCTAAACATTACATATGGGGGGAAATGGAAAACGTGGCATTCCTGGCCTTTTTTCTCCCCAGACCAGAAACTGGGAAGGTTTCTCCACTTCCTTTCTCACAGTCTGTCCATCTGCTGGTGTGGAGCTGCTGGCACAGCTCTTCCCCGGGCGGTGGAGAGGGGGGTGTGGGGGCATTGGAGGGACGCAGGGTGCAGCTGCAGCTCAGGGGACCACCTTGACACCAACCGAGGCCCCAGAGATCTCACAGGAGGGCTGCGTCCGACACAGAGCCTGTGTCTCCCAGGCAGGGCCGGTGAGCTGAGAGGGGGAGCGAGTGTAGCCACAGAGCGGGGTCAGGCAGCTCATACTGGCCTCCTGGGGCTGCTGTTCCCCTCACTGCCCCAATCAGTTCCTCACACTGTCTGCTGCCCGCCTCCCCAGCTAAGGCAAGAATGAAGCCCACGAGGGCAGGTCTTCTCCAGGCTCCGCAGGGGGACTGGCTCACAGCCGGCCCCTGGCATGTGAAGCCTCCAGTGAACAGACTCTCCTGGGGCCTTTCCTCGGCAGGTGTGGGGTGCCTGCTGGCTGGAAAGAGGCCGGGACTGTAGCCCCAGCTCCCTCCTGAGGAGCCGAGGGAGGCTGCGTTCCTCCCATTCCTGGGACTGCAAGAGGCACATTCCTATCCCTGGTCTGGTCGGGCTCTTGCCACGAAGCCCCATCTAACTGCCAGATGTGGAAGACCTCCCTGAGGCTACCCTTTGTCCCGCTTGCAAGGGACCCCGCAGGTCCCCTCTGCTGTCTGGAAGCCGAGGCTGGGAAGCCAGGATCCCTGAGTGCATCTAAAGCCTTCCAGACACTTCTGGGCCCTCTGATGGTCCATGAAAACCTTAATACCCTGCTTCCAGGCTGGAGCTGTGGAAAGTCAGTGGCAGACGTGCCTGGGTACCAAGGTCTGCTGGCCCCAGCACTTTGCTGGGAGGAGTGTGGAGTCAGCAAGCAGCTGGAGAACCAGGTGCCCACAGACCCAGCTGGGAGCCCAGAGACCAAGCACCCCACATGCGGGGCTCCAGGAATTCCAGGCCTGGGAAAGGCAGACACGGGACAGAGAAGCACAAAAAGCTGTCTAGCTTCCACAAGGGAAGTGCCCTGAAGCACGGAGAGCTGCAAGAGGGTGTAATGCAAGGTCTCAGCAGGCTCTGGAAACCAGCAGGTAGTGGATTAGGTTTGCAGACCTCAGGGTCTCTGTCTCAACCCCAACTCTGCCGCCATAGCGAGCAAGTAGCCAATGTGTCCACGGCTGTGTGGCTGTGCTCAGATACAAACCAGAGTGGCCTGCATCAGAGCCACGTGTGCCATTCCCCAGTGTAACAGGGGGCCTGACAGGGTCGGGGAGAGGAAGGAGAGAGAGGAAGAAAGATTTCCCCAAACCCGAGTGATGATTCACCGACAGAGGCAGAATCATAACACTGCCAGTAATAACATCATCCTAATAAAGTTACAGTTGAAGAAGGTGTGCTGTGTCAGGCACACGTGATCTTAATAAATTCTCACAACCACTCTCTGAGGGAGGAATTACTATGCCCACTTTACAGATGGAGAAATCAAGGCTCGGTGGGTACATGGGGTGTTCTGTCTGACCCTTCAGATGAGTCCTTCACCCTGCTTGGTGCCCTTGGGAGTCCGGACCCAAGAGGCATCTCTTGGCTCCCTCACCCCAGGCTTCCAGCTGGGTTCGGCTGACGGGAGGCTCCAGCTGCAGATACGGTGGGAGGGCGGAGGAGAGAGGGCAGGGCAATTTGGCTTCGCCTTTCCTCCTCCTTTACCCTTGGCTACCACAATTCCTGCAGAGCTGACCCTGTCCTCTGCGACTCAGCACTTGTTGGAGTTGGTAACAGTTTTTCTTCCCCAAGTCCTTCAGCCTAGAGGTGCTGGGGACTCCGCCGTCCTTGTGTAAAGTATTTATTCCTATTCCCATTTCACCTTCATTAACCTTCTTCCGGTGAGTCATCTGGGGGCAATTCTGTTTCCTGCCAGGACTCTGACTGATGCTGGGGGTTAGTTAACTGGCTGGCTTCTGGTTTCACATGGCCAATAAGGCCAATAAACCCCAGGGCCAGGTGGGGATGAGGGGGGATGGGACGGAAGGAGGGTAGGGCTGAACCTTGAGGAGGCTGGACCTGGGGCCGGATCCCAGCCCTGGTAGCGGTTTCCATCCTAGACAGGGCTCAAAAGTGAATGCAGGCCCTTCCCCAGTGGTCCCGTGACTAAGTCTCCACGTGCCCGGTGCAGGGGGCCCGGGTTTGATCTCTGGTCAGGGAACTAGATCCCACATGCTGCAACTAAAGATCCCATGTACTACAACTAAGACCCAGTGCAGCCAAAGACATAAGATCGTATTTTTAAAAAGTGAACGGAGCCCCTCCTTTCCTGACCCAGGGCTCGGGGAGTGGTCTGCTTCTGGAGGCCCCCAGAAGCAGTGTTAAGTTTTCTGTACCTGGCTCCTGTCTCCACCTGGGGCACTGGGAGACAGATAAATCCTCCAGCTCGTCGGGCCATGGGGACCTGATGGCACCTGGGGAAGGCCTGAGATGCAGTCATCCTGTTCAGGTGTGCTAACCAGACAGGGTGCAGGCACCTCTTATTCAGAATGATCAGGAGACGGAAGGGCAGGAGACGGAAGGGCTGTATCCAAGCCCACTCTCTGCTTCAGAACCCTGGGATTCCCTCCGGAACAAAGAGCCTTGAGTGGTTAGCATTCCTACACCACTCTGATGGACCCCATCCACCCCTACCGACAGTCGGGTAAACGTGAGCATCGGGAAGGAACACGGCTGACTAAGTGGGAGAAGGTTCTAAAACAAGAAGGCAGAGATGAGACCAGCGCTAGAAACTTCTCTCTGGTCACTGCTGGTGGGTCATCTGCCGTGTGTGGAAGGCAGTGGACGTGAGAGGAGACCGTGGGAGACAGTTTCCTATTGGGCTCATGGAACCCTGTAAGGATCAAGTTTAGGCCAGGACTCTGTCTCTTGAGGTGTAGACAGCAGCATCCCCAAGCTGTGTGGATCAACCAGCGTCTCCATCTCTCTGGTAAGTTACCGTGGGACCCTGGGGATGGGCTAGGGGCAGGGTCCAGCCTACACACTGGAGCCAGAAGAGGCTAGGAAAGGTAAGGCCCCTGGAGGAAACCCCGGAATCAGGGCAGAGGCCTTGCCTGGCGGGGCCAGTGAGAGGCTGTGACATAGCCTCCTACGGCCCCAGGGTTCTGACACAGCAGCACCGCTGCACCAGCCTGGCTCCAGAAAGGGGAGTGAGTGGTTGGTTAGCAGGTCAACAGGTCAGGGGCAGGGGTCATGACACCAGGCAGCAGCCTGAGACAGCCACCTCCTCACCAAACACTCACCACCTGTCAGACTCTACACTGCATGCCCTGCATGTATCATTTATATTCCAGCGACTCTGGGATGGGAGGCTTATTATCCCCCTCTTATGGGTAAGGAAACCGAGGCCCAGAGGGTGTAAAGTTGCTTGACCAAGACTGCAGTGGCCTGGCACCCAGGTGAGTGTCACATAAGCTCAAACCAGGAGGAGGAAGTGCAATTGGACCTCAGCCTGCAATCTGATCCCGCCCGGAACAGCAGCAGAGAGCAGCCCTAGCAAGAGTCGGACACGACTGAGCGACTGAACAACAACCAAAAGGAAACTGTCACAGAGACAACTCTGAAGCGGCTGATACCACATACACGTGGGCAGAGTGCTTTAAAAGCGTGGGTGGCCCAGCCCTCCAGGTGAGAGCTGGTTCCACCTCCACTTTGTGGATGAGGCCCCTGAGGATCGGAGAGGTACAGTGACGGAGCTGGAAGCAGCACAGCTCGAGTCTGACTTCAAAGCCTGGGCCTCTTATCTCTACGGGACGCCATGTGCATCCCAAATATGGGAATAAAACCGATGCCCCAGGAAGGTGAGCTCTCTGTGTGTGGTGGGACCTCAGGCATCCTGTGCACCCCTCTGGGGCTTGTTACCCCGAGCCTGGGCGGGAGGCCTGATGACAAGCATCCAGCTGACCTGGAGAGTGTCCTAGGTTTCTCCACTGAGTGCAGGCCCCCAGCTTGGGCTCTGATCTTGCCTCTGTTGGGTCTCAGACTCTCCCAGGGAGCCCCAGCCCAGAGGTGCCCTACAGGAACCCAGTGTGATCAGAAGCCTGGGCAGGCTGCAGGGGGTGGGAGGGGGGAGGCAGCTGTGAGCAGGGACACTGAGGCTGCCAGCCAGCAAACTGGACTCTGGTCTTTGGCTCCACAGGCAAGGCCAACCCTGGCAGCCATGTCTGGGCCATTGGCGAGTCTGCCCCTACCCGAGGGGCTACGATACCTGCAAGATCTTCCTTGGAAGAGACTAGTCTCGGGGAGCTGCTTCCTGGTTCAATTCGGAGTGACAGTCTGAAAACAAAGATTTTCAAAGAATTAGATGGGCTCCAGGCTGTCAGAGGGGGAACCGGGTGTGTGCAAGCTGGGAACTGGGAAACTGGACTGCTGCTAAGGGCTATTCGGCACGGAGCCAGCAGTGCCCTGAGGTCTGCTCCAGATCACAGACACAGCTTTCCAAAGTCCCCAGGGGATTTCCATGACCAAGAAATGATGGCTAGGGACGACACAGTAAATAGTGTAATCGTGGCCCCTCATTGCCGGGCACAGATGTGTTCCTGCTCAAGACAACACTATGAACTAGGAACACCATCCCCATCCTGTAGATGCAAAAAGTGAGGAGCAGCGAGGTTACACAGCTCCCCCCAGATGTGCGGGGCTAACAATTGGCCAAGCAGGAGATCGGGGCTGTCTGACCCCAAGCCAGGGGGTTTAATCACTACACTACATTCTCAGATGCCTCCAGAGAGGCATGACATAGTAGTTATTACTGTTTTTCTTTAAAGCATTGATTGAGAAACTTCTGGCTGAAAATGACAGAGTGAAGCTGGATGTCAGAGTTTCCCTCACCCAGCAAGACCAATAAACAATTACAAACACTCAGGAGTAAAAGAGCTCCCCAGCTGCTACTTAACAAGGGAGGGGGCACGAACTTCAAGAACTTGTAGCCAGGGGAAAAAAAAGTGGATTGTGCAGCTGAACAAGAGCCATCACGTGGCCCAGCTCCCATCCTGACCTCGGACTTCTCGGGGGTCTGAGCGGCTTCAGATTCGAGATAGACACGGATGGGGTGGTGGGTGGACGGCGTGGGGGATGCTCTGATGGAAATGAAGGCTCCATGGTGCGGCGGGGGTGGGGGTGCATCATCTGAAACCTGAGGATATCCCTTTCTGGAATGGGATTCAGCCCCCTATTAGATGGAGGAAACACTGATGAAGGCCTTTTAACAGAGTCCCCTTCTCTAGAACAGATGGCTTGCTCCCTGCCTCCAAGGAGCCGGAGCCTTGCGTGCCCCCAGGCCGCACAGAGGGCAGAGACTGAGAACCCCTGTGCCTCTCAGCACAGCGGAAGGAAAACCAGCCCATCCCACACAGCGCAGCAGAACCAGACGGCGCCTCCTTCCATCAGAGCTGTGGACTAGCCAGAGGAAGCCTCTCACATGGGAGCAAGACGGAAAGAAACAGTGGAGCCAACTCAAACATCCTCACAGAAAAAGGAGACAGAGGGAGGAAGAGAGCACTGTCCAGATTGCTAGGCCCAGAGGGCAGCCCCAGGGGACACAGGGAAATCCCCCCAGGTGCTTGAGACTATGGGTTGTATAGAACCAAACCTGAAAAATGAGATGGGAACACAAAAGATGAAAGGGGAGACTGGAGACCCCAGGGAACAAACCAAGGGTAGAAACGAGAGGACTGAAGGATACCAGAGGAGAAACAGATCAACCCCAGTGACTGAGGATGAAAGAGATGGAGATTACAGCCATTATAAAGAAGTTGATGGACATGAAAGGCAGATAGCATCCAGTGTATGGATTCCTGGAATGCCGGAGAGAGAAAAGCCAGAAAATGGTGCAGAAGAAGTGGTCGAAGATAGAAACCAAAAGAATTCCTCTGTGATGAAGAAAGAGCATGTGCCGTTCCAGGGAAAGCTCCACTAGGAGGCAGTCCCCTTGCGAGACTTTTGAACTTTAAGGAATTCTTCCCACGAGGTAGAGAAAACAAGTCACTTACAAGAGGAAAAATCTAGACTGGCTTGAGACTTGTCTATAGCAGCACCCAGCACCAGACGGCAGTGGAGCAGGTTCTCTGTGTCCTGCGGGAGGGAAACCAAGGAGCCCAGCAAGTTAGAGGCAGATGTTTCCACGAAAGATGTGCACGAAAGATGTGCATCAGGGTGTGTGGGACTTGAGCAAACCTGCTTCACGATGAAACCCAGCTAAATAAGGGACTGAGTTAAAATAAAGACTCCAGGAATGGAGAAGTGACAGGTGGTAAGAACTGAAAATGTTTAACTAAAACGATTCCTAAAGAGTAGGAATCATGATTCCTGAACATGATGTGTGTGTTACAAACTTGGAGAAACAAGAAGATAACCAAGGAGGAGTTGGAAGGTGGCGCAGGGGAGGTGAAGGAGGCGGGTAGAGCTTGCTAACGAGCTCATCTTTTATGACCCGAGTCAATGGGCCCTGCTCACCATGGAAATCCAGTTAAAATAGAACTTAGGGACTTCAACCTCGTCATGTTCTTGCTGACCTCTTCTGTTAATCTTAGAAGGCTCTTTTAGGGAATAATATCTATTGTGGAGAAATGTTTATCTGAAGAGCAGCAATTCCTTATGTTTTATTTCAGTTCCTTTTTCTGGTTAAAATAAAATTGAAGTTGTTTTAATTAAAAAATAGCAAGTGCAGTATAATCCAATTTCAATAAATTCTATTCTTGCATCCATCTGTCTATCCATCCTTCTCCATGTGTATATATGCACTTTCTATGCACAGAAGGAGGCCCAGAATAATGCTCATTTCATGCCAACAGTCATGCTTTTTAAGTGGCAGGAATTTGGGTAATTTTTCTTAAATAAAGTAAAATAGACGTTAGACTGAGGAAAACAAAACACTGGTTGGGCTCCTTGGCACAGTGTCTTCAAGGTAAGAGGAAGCCTGAGTCCTCGGAGGTGGGGATCGAGCCGCTGGGTGTGCACTGGACCATGGGGTGTGGGTCCCTCCAGCAGAGTCACAAGCCCTGGGCATCCTTTGTCACTCCGATCCAGGGCCCTCCTAGGAAGGGACCCCCTCAGTGGTCTGGGCCTGGGACAAGAACACAGCCTTTCTCCCTGGGTGTGCCCATTTGGACCACAACAAAAGGCCTTTATGAAATCCAGGCATTAAGTGCTAGGGGTGTTCACTGTCCTTCAGAATGGAAGGCGTAATTACTCACAATTTGCAGCTTGTCCAAGGATTAGCTCACGGTCAGAAGTATTTATGGACCATTTTTCTCCTTAAAGTATATTAGTGTTAATGAAAAACTACTGTCTTTTTAATAAAATTATTGGCACACGAATGGAAAATGTTATCCCAGAACCTAACTGGGAATAATTTCCCACTCCAGGGTACTCTTTTCAGGAACAGCAAATGCTTTGTAAGTGACAATGAGCAATTTGTGGCAAACATAATTTGAATGGTCATCTCTGGCCCTGATCTACTGTTGTTACGATTACGTAACAGTCAAAATGTATTATATTCTATTTTAACAAAATATTGTACAATAACAACTAAAGGTATCACCTCTATATTTCTAAAGACAGTCAAGCATTAGGAGGACCATGTGGGGAGCTTTGGAAACAAATACAGATTTCCAGGCCCCATCCCAGACATGTGGGTGGCTAGAAGGCTTCCTAGGTATCTCTGGCCCACCGTCAGGGCTGAAATCCACTACCGCAGAGCTGGTGAGGGTGGTGTTACTTCAACAGCCATTCCCAAGGTCTTGGTGAATAAAAATGGGTAACCTGAAGGTGTCCCTAGTGGCCACAGTTTCCAACAACTTAGATGAAGAGCAAATCATCAAGCTGACCACATTTTAAAATGTAAAACTGGAAAAGATTACACAATATATTGGAGAGCAGGATTCAGAGAGATTATGCATGCTTTACTGGAAGCAACCAATAAGAAAAGATTTAAAAGAACACATGCAAAGCTGGCGTCTAGGGGGGGAAATAGATCAATTACATGATGTCCAAGACTAGCCTTGATAATAGGCTGTGTGAGAAGCCCTGAGGTTCTGAGTTGACCTCAAGCTCAAAATGAGTCAAGAAGATGTCCAATCCATATGGGGGGACATGTAAAGGTACTATACTCCAATAACAACTCAGCAGGAAAAAAAAGAAAGTATGGTGGACAGACTCAACATGAAAAGTCCTCCTTCTCCCCCTAATCACATAGAAATGCTGGATAAATTTCCAGCTGCCACAGATGAAGAGAGAACTGAAAGCCAGAGCAGGTGAGGGGGAGATGAGGCCAGAGGGCCCACCGGGGTCTTTATGGGAACTGGGTGTATTCTATACGTGCTGCGTGGGATGGAGATGGAGCCTCCACTAGCGCCAGGTGGCGAGAGTCCAGCAGCAAGTGGGGGCCCCAGGGAGCTGCCTCGTCCGTGAACAGGCTCTCGAGAACTCTGTTTGGCAGCCCGGAGATGAGTCTAGAAAGCTGCCCTTCCGCTCAGTGCTCTGAGTGGGGAGTCCATCGTGAGAACCTGGAGCATGAAGCCTGCACCACATACTGTGGAGCCCCAATTTTACCCTCCCCACTGGAAAAAGTCACGCCGCGAAGCTGACGGAACACCGTCCTCTGTCCAGAGGGGCCGATGAGGGGCGACTAGGGTGGGAGGAGACGCTCGGCAGCCCCGCTGTGGGCTCTGCGGGGCCCGAGGCTGAGCACTCACGTGCTGGGGCGGGGCGTGGGCGCTGCTGCCCAGGAGGCCGGGCGGGGCGGGCACTCACTTGTAGTTGTCGTCCTCCACGAACTTCTGCAGCTCTTCGATGTAGCGCACGGACTTCAGGTACTTCTGCACGTGGGGCAGGGTGGTGAGGTGGTCTGCAGGAGGAGAAGAGCCAGAGGCTTCAGTCTCTCCCCGTCTTTGCCTCTCCCTGTCTCTGGGCCCCACACGAGAGGGACTGAGACATCTAGGCAGTCTTTCAACAGCTGGTGATGAGCCCTTGGGCCGGGCCTGGCCTGGGCACTGGGCATAGAGTGGACCCTCGAGGCATGCCCCCTAGATGGGTGGGCCACAGACCCCACACCCCAAGGTCACCATGGTTCCTTGGCTGAGCAAAGATGGGTCTTGGTGCGCGGTGTGGTGAGGAAAGATGGCCTCCAGAAAAGACCAGAGCCAGATGCGTGCCCTCAAACAGGTTTCCACTGGAATAATTGGACCAGTCTCCCTCACCCACCCCACCGGCTCCATGTGACAAGAATGAATGGATCCTGTTCAGCCTGGTGAGCAACCCAAACCCAGACTCGGGCACAGCCTGAGAGCCTGGCTGCTGCACCCTGAGAAGATGGGGAGGGGCCTCGATGCTTGAGCACCTGCTCTGTGCCAGGCTCTGCCCCGGGTGATTTCTAGAAGCCATCTGGCCTCAGCCTTTGCACCTGCCTCATTTCCAGGAATAAGATGCGCGGAGGAGGAAGCCACAATAACTTGCAAGGTCACTCCACTGAGAAGTTTTGACCCGAGTCACCTGTGGCCTCGGCCGCACTGCGCTGTCTGACTCTGTCCTGGGCTGATCCTCAGACCGTCATGGTTACTGCACTCTTTCTGAGGGGTCCCCACACGCTCCCCGATCCTCTCTGCCATTCTCCACCAGTTGGGACAGAACTGGTTGAGGAGGGAGGTGGAGGCAGTGGAGGAGGCCCTGAGGAGGAGCGTAAAAGCGGGTGGGAAGGGCCGCTGCTTTCCTGGGGCGGGGGTGGGGGGTTGGCAGTGCATCTGGGTGCCAAGATGAGCCTCTGATGACTCTGCCCAGTAACCGTGAGATCCTCAGCGGGTCATTCAGTTTCTCTAGGGCCCCAGTGTTCTGGTCTCTGAAATGGGGATAAGAACCCCTGCTTCACAATGCTGATGAGGGGGAAGATACAGGTACACAGAACAGTGGTAAGAGTGAGTGTTTCCTGAGCTCTGATCAAACGCTGGGGCAAGGGCCTGGCACACACACACCTCCCTGTTGTCACTGATGAGAAAGCCTCAGAGGAGATAGACTTTTCAAGAAGCAGGGCTGAGACATGAAGCCGCATCTTTCTGACCCTGGAGCCGAGCCTATAATTGCTCTGCTGGCCAGCATGACCAGTGCTGAGGCCCCAGGGAGCGGAAAGGGCCCAGGGAACTCAGGCCCCTTCCCGCTCTCTGCGCAGGAGAGCTGGTCTTCCAGTGCGGGCCTGCCACTCCCCCACCCCGCAGTGTTTGTTGAAGGGGTTCTCCTGAGCAGACCTTTGGGTTTTGTGCCCCACCCCCACAGTGGCCTTCCCATGTGAAGGCAGCTGGCTTCTCCCACCCCGTGTGATGGAGGAAGGGTTGGTCTCTTCTCCTCCTATTTTGCTGCTTCCTGACTTCGACTCCTCCCCTTCCTGTGAAGCTCTGTTCCACGGAGACAAATTACCACAGCTGTACCACCCTTCCCCTCTTCCCTGTGACTTCTGCCATGAGGCGCCCAGGTCACTCAGGCCCATTCCTGGAGGACCTGGGTACCTGACTTCCGGCTGAGCCCATCCCCCAGTGTCCACGTGGCTGGCCCATCGGCGTCTTCAACAATATCTCCTCCATCCATCTCAGATGCACATCCTCAGGGTCACCCTTTGGATCTGGTCACCTGTGGCAGAGCCTGGCTAGTTGTTGACCGAGTCAACGCTCTTTTCCCTCTAGGCCCACAGCTACGTTGCATTCCTACCTTCCCCTGGACAGACGCAAAGAGTGCCATGTGCAAGTCTGACCCAGAAGTCCCGTTCTTATACGATTCTCTCTTCTTCTGCATCTGCCAGCTGGATGCAGAGTTCCGTGGAGGACTCGGCGCCGTGGGACGCGGTGGAGCCACGTGACAGAGGAGCCTGAGTGCCAGAGTCTACTTGGAGGAGAGCCACTCAGGAGCTGCCCACAGAGCTCTTCATGGATGGAAGACCTGGCTCTGCCACTGACTAGGCGTGTGCCCTTAGAGAGGAGACCGCAGTGTGTGCAGCCCCGGTTTCCCCACCTGTGAGACAGGGATGGTGGCGTCTAGTCTGCACAGTCTTTGAAGATCAACACGCTGGCAATGGGTCCAGCACGCATTCGATGCTTAGGATATCAAAATGAGGAGCCTTGGGCGGGACTACCTGGTCTCCAGAACTTTCTCACTGAAAATGTGCTGCACCCAAAAGATTTCACAATCCCACCAACCAGGGGGACTAACCATAGCTGCAGGAAACTTGTAAGTCAGCAATTATTCGGAGAATATTGTTCATCTGATTGGATCTTTGCTCGTTTTCCATGATGCTGCCTGAGGCAGGATACGCAGAATCTATGTAGATTAAATCCAGAAGATAGATGCCTAAAATCAAAGAAGATATTTAATGATGGAAGGTGTTCATTAATCAGACCGGCACAAAACAGAACTGCTCTGCTAGAAGGTACACGGTGACTTACGGAAAACTGCAATATGATTTGGACTTCAATTCCAATCCCGACTACTAACTGTTCACATAAACTACTCAACTGTAAATCAAACATCTGAGCAACAACCAAAATGAATGCTGGCAAGATTTTAGCATTTTGGGTTCGTACACTCTTCCAGCAACAAGGGTTATTCCCTGTAACCCAGCTGGAAAATAACAGGACATGAAAGGGATGAATGAATACTTGTGTTTTATCAACCACTGCAGTTTAATAGGTCTAAGGTGTCATACCCATGAGAACACTGCTTGAATTCAGGTTTTCATTTATTCACTTAACTGTTTGTCTATTTGTTTATCTATCTTTCCTTATATGCACGCACACACACACACACACACACACACCCACACACCCCAAATCAGAAATAAAGGAACAAAAGAAGAAATCAAAAAAGCAATAGTCCTTGGTACAAAGAAGTAAGGCTAGACAGAGAATTCTCCTGCGAAGGGTGCTTAATAAGAAAATAACGCGTGATGTAAAAACATTGCTGTGATACGCCAGTAGGGAGCCTCAGCACAGCCTCACGGCATCACCCCAAGGGGAATTCGGGACAAGCTCACTAACCAGAGATGGGGGAAGAGGACTGGCTGTGCAGCGTGGTGCAGCTGACTGGCTTGCTGAGGGCCACACCTCAGAATCTCGAGGTGTGCGTGGACAACGGGTGGCATGGCTTTCCAGCAGCCCCCCTCCAGAGTACTGCCCCTAAACCCATAACACTGGTGAAAAGCCCGAGTAGTGATGCAAAGCAGAACTGAAGGCAGAAAACACTGAACGAGGCAAAGAGGAATGGCTGATATTAATTAAAGGCATGGGCGATTGAGAAGATGTAATGATTACTATCTTCTATGCACAAAGCAATACTGCACCAAAAAATACAAAGCAAAAAAGCGCCAAAAATCAGAAATGGATTCAACAAAGCCACAACTGTGGAGGTAGCTTTTGGTGTGTCTTTTCTAGAATGTGTGTGTGTGTGTGTGCACATGTGTATGTACATACAAAAAAAATACATATACATGTATCTATAGATATATGTATGGATGTGTTCTATATGAATGTGTCTAAGTAACAATTAAAAGCTTGGTGTTATATAAATAAAAAGACAATTATTTTAAAATACTCATGGAATGCTTACAAACACTGATTATATGCTAGTCTATTAAAAAAAAAAGCTCAATAAGTTCCAAAAAAATAAATGTCATATTATATTCTCTTTGACCTTACATCTAGGATTTAATAATAAATATGGAAAAATTCTAACCATTTGTTAAACACACGCTTGTAAGGAAGTCTCACAGGAAAAATGAGAAATGTGAAATTGAAAGTCTACGCAAAGACTGTGCAACGACAGTGAGAACACTAAGTAACAAAATTTATGAGATTAGACCAAAGTGGTAACCAGAGGAAAATTTATAGCCTTAGAAGTTTCCTATTAAACTACTAAGAGTTACAACAAATGTAACTAGCCAGGCAATTAATAGGCAAGGCATGGGTTTCCTGCATGGCTGGACAGCACTGCGCTGATTTTCACACTCACTCTGTCATTTGTCTTTATAAAACCCATTTCACAGAGGAGGAAAAGGAAGTGCAGAGAGCATGTGTAACTTGCTCCAGGTCACACAGCTGGTAAGCGATAGGGGTGGGAGCTGAACCCAAGCCTGCCTCCCCAGAGAACGTGCTTCCTGCCATCACAGTGGACTGCTGGATACCATGAGTCACTCGTCTGCTTTTAAAATAGCTACACGTTTTTTACGGGAAACTGTTAAATCACAGAAACATATGCTAGTACTTCTCCTAGGAGTCTTTCCACTTCCTTTCTTTCTAGTGGCACCATGTTTCCAAAATTTAAAAAAAGTAGAAATCATCTCCCTTGTATCGAAGCTCCGAGTTCGGAAGGTTTAACTCCACAGGTTCATGATTTCTCTTGATTGTGTTTTTTCTCTTCCCGTTTGAAAATCTAACTTGGTCACCTCCCCAAGGATTCAGCAATGGCGATCCTGAAAATTCAGCAGAGAGCGTCCCCTAGTGCTGAGCAGGAGATGAGGGGATAAGGGACATGCTGTGCAGACCAAACCCACTGGCTCTGAGCCACAGAGTGAACCTCGGCTCAGGAGCAGGGGCCTCGAGGAGCAGGATATGGGAGACAGGAGAGGAACGATGCTTCTTAGGAATCTGCTACAAGACGGGAACCTCCTCATCTCCTGTGATCCTCCCAACGACCCCATGATGAGGGTTGAGTAGCAAAGTAAAGTTCAGGGAGATTAAGAAACTGGCCTAAGGCCTCAGGAGTGTGTTGGATTCGAACCCAGGTCTCTCTGGCTCCAGGGCCTGTTCGAACTCACTCACTGGTCATGGAATTAGTCATCTTTTCTTAAATAACACCCTCACGCGGAAGGCTTGCCCTCTGCCGCCCTGTGAGGACCACGGCTGGCTTCTCTGCGTCCTCTCAGGTCCTGGCTCTCCAAACAGAGGCGAGGAGAAGCTGAACAGCATCTCCCCCGCAGCCCCTGCCTGTTCCCTGGGGGCATGGAGAGCCCATTACTTCATAAGAGCAAACCCCACTGTACAGTCGTTCATCACCCCACTCCATGAAACATATCCGTTCCCCCAACCTGAGAGTCCAGGCCGAGGCCACCACATGTGAGGATGGAGAGGGCCTCCCAAAGGAGGCCCCCTGGCCAGACCCCAAACCTCGGCACCACCTGACAGAGTCTGCATCTAAACGGCTCATCACTCCCACAAAAGAAACTGCTTCCAAAGCAGGAAATCTACAGTTAATACTGCGTAAGTCCAGGAAAATTCTCAGTATTGTCATCAGTCCATAACTGGCGATATTTAAAAGCCTAAACTGTGATGAAATCATCAGAATAGTCCCTCCCACTTGGACTGGGCCAGTGCTCACTGCAATTAGATACTTATTGGGACTGTTCCTGTATCTGCTGTCTGATGCCCGCTTCAGACTTTATGTAAACCTTTCCGAAGAGGAAATGTCTTGCTCCACGAGCTCAAGTCCCAGGAGCTGGAACAGAGCACACAGGAGCTGCCTGGTGAACATCAGCTGGATGCAGGCCTACTTCAGTCCACAAGATAACTTTATGAAGTACATTCTTATCCTCATTTGGGAGCTAAGAAAGAGACACTGGGAGTCAAGTGATGATTATAATCTGAGTCTGAGCACTCACTATGTGCCAGCTCCTAAACTAAGAGCTTAGCCCTGTTGGTTGATTTGTAATAACCATTCTGTTTTCAGGGAGACTTTATTTATATCTTTCCCTGGTGGCTTAGATGATAAAGCATCTGCCTGCAAAGTGGGAGACCTGGGTTCGATCCCTGGGTCGGGAAGATCCCCTGGAGAAGGAAATGGCAACCCACTCCAGTACTCTTGCCTGGAAGATCCCATGGATGGAGGAGGCTGGTAGGCTACAGTCCAGAGGTCGCAAAGAGTCAGACACGACTGAGCAACTTTGCTTCACTCACTTTATTTCTACGGAGGAAGAGACGAGCTGAGAGCGCGGCACTGCTTGTCTGAGGCCACACAGCTGGGAAGGGGCAGAGGCAGGATTCGAACACATACCAGTCGGTGCAGGTGGCCATACCGTCAGTCCTTCTCTGACCCCAGCCCGGGTTCTCTGGAGCCTGGCAGCAGGCGAGGCAGGACGGGGCACAGCTGAACCCAGAGGCAACCCGGCCATGGCTCTCCCTGCCCGGTATCCCCCTTTGGGGTCAACATTCTCCAGGAGGACTGACCGTTACAAGGTGGCCGTGCTGTCCACCTCCTCCCGTGGTGGCATGTCTGTCCCAGGTCCCGTTGCCAGTGGCCCCCCCATGGGCTGAGGGCCCAGCCAGCTCTGCCACGTGACACGCAGCTGTGGTGGAACTAGGAGAGTGTGAGGCTCGGAGCCAGGAGACTGGGAAGCCTGGCCCTGCCACCAACCAGCTGGGTGGCCTCAGGGAAGCCTTTCCACCTCCCTGATGGTGACTGGGGGCAATGACAGTGGCTGTCCGAGCCTCTCAGCTCAGGGTTGGACCACTGAGGTGCCCTTGAAGCTGAGCCTGTCTCCACAGCAAGGCCCCACTTGGAGTGGGTGAGATGTGCCCAGCCGGATTTGCCGTAAGCCATGGATGGCGCCCAGATGATGACCACATGTGGCCACCCACCTCAGACGGCCAGCTCTGGGAGCTTTTGTCTCGACTGGGACAGCACAGCTGGACCATCTCAGCTCCTTTCCTATTTACACAGCATTACGGCGGCAGAGGACACTGTGTTGTTGACCTTGTTAAGATGGACAGTTACTGGGTCAGCCACTGGCCCTGGCGGCCATGAGGCTGAACGGTGCCGAGGCGGGGGAGGCTAGCCGCCCCTGGAAGGTGCAGATGTGCTGGAGGGACAACCGCAAGGGTAACAGCCACCATCTGTGAGAGGAAAGGGCTGGCTTTGCTTGTTCCACTGCAACCTCACAGCAGCTGGCAGGGCACAATAGGTGTTCTCATTTCTTCATTTTACAGATAAGGGAACGGAAGCTTTGAGAGTAAAAGTGACTTGTCCAAGACCACACAGCTTACAAATGGTAGGAATCGGGATCTGAATTCAGGCCCGCCTGACCCCATAAAGCTTTGGGACATGGATGCTGAAAGCTGGGAGGCACTGGCTGGCACAGGGATGAGGGTCCCAGAGTCAGAGCTGGCACTGTGAAGACCCCTCCTGTGGCCTGCCGCCCACCCAAGGACGCCGCTGGCAGCCAGTATCCACCCTGTGGCTTGCCTGTCTGCAGATTCGACCTCCTGGGAGATGCACAGCTACCCAGAACATGTTCTGTTCCCTCTGCCATGCCCCACCCAGGGCCTGGTGACACTGCGGTGGCTGCAACAGGGGTGCCAACCAGCCTGCCGTGGTGAGGCAGACGGCCCTGGGGGCCGGGGGTGAACAGCCCTCAGCTGGCTCTCCTGCGGACATCTCCCCAGCTGGACTGGTCCCAATCCCAGGGGCGTGTGGCCAAACCTTCTTCCTGACGGTGAATGCAGGCTCTCCCACCAGGGGTGTCCACAAGACGCCCCGGCCCTGAAGCAGGGGTGTCATGTGGACAAAGGAGGTGCTCTCCTGAACAGACCCTTCTCTCAGGCTGACGGACACCAGGCTCGGTGGCGTGGAGCCTGCTCGGAGCTGGGCGCTCCCAGCCTCCCAGAGCCAAAGCCCGCGGCTGGCACCGGGCTTCACCACCAGCCCAGAAAGTCACTGCTCTCTTGTTCCTTCCATCGCCACCCGTCTCACTTCCATCCCAAGTCTGGTTTTGGTTTTTCTCACACAGCTATCTATTTAATGAGGAAAATTCTGCTGTGTTGAGGGGAAAAAAAAACCCTCCGCAGCATAAAAATATGCCACATTTCCATCTTATGCTTTCCATTTTCTCTCTCTCTCTTTCAAAGTTTCAGATGAAAGACTTTTTTCCATGTTCTCCTGTTCTGCTTTGAAAAGCACACTTTCAAACTTCAGAAATGAAGAGTGCTGGCACCCGGAACTATACTTACGTGGTTTGATCACATAAACTGTCCTGATAAATTTCAAATGAAATAACAGAGCAGCAGCTCATTAGGGTTTTTGGGTTGTTTTTGTTTTTTTTTTTTTAAAGAGAGCCCAAAGCGATGCCATCAACTGCAAAAGGAGATCTCCGCGGGCGGCTCAGGATCCCTGTCTGATGGAGAAGGCTCTGAGTGTTAATTGGGGCCCACTAATTAGTATCAACCCTGTAAAACATGGACTTCAGAACAAATCTCATGGAAAGAATATTCCTCAAGTGAAAGGTGTTGGAAGCTGGCTGACATGAAGACAGATGTTTCCCAGGTCTGCAGAAAGTGGGTAGGGCCAGCAATTCGTGTCAGGTGGTCAGTGACCATGTTTCTTAGAGGAGTGTGTGGCCTCGTGTGCTTTTCTTGGTGTTGGGGCTTATGAATCACAAAGGCATGTGAGCGCAGCCTTGTAGCCCATGCAGAATTACCTGTGGCTCGAGGTCCAATGAGGGCACAACCACAGCCTCCCCCTGCCCTGGGGACTACCTGGTTACCTACAGGGACAATGGGATGACCTACTGTTTGCAAAGGTTCTCCTGGAGAGCTGCGTGATTGCTTGCCATGTGCTGGGATTCTGACCAGTACTAAAGGAGGGCAGAACAGAGGGCATTATCCTGGTGGTTATTATTCCGTTGGTTCTGTACTGGACACAGTGCTAAGTAAACTACATGTACTATCTAATTTAATCCTCCAGCAACTCTATCGGCAGTAGAGAAGAAATTGGCATGTCTGTCTGCCTAACACCTGTCCCCAGTTCTTTGGGGAACAGCCTTCACCTTTCCTTTGTGGAAACCATATCTTCCATACTTGTGACTTACATGGTAAGCCTGAGGCAATTTCATTCCATCCCCTGCCCCGGGCGGGGGGCGGGGGTGGGGGGGGCGGGTAGAAGCAAAATTTAAAAGTGAACCATTTGGGAAAGGAAAAGAAACACTCCAAATAATTCATAAGAAATTATAATCACAAACTGTCTACAGACAGGATGCAGTCAAATCACCTAATTCAGATAAAAATTCATAGTCTCAAATGCTTCTATTAATAACGAAGAAATATTAAAAAATGAATTTAGTGTTCATTATAGAGAACTAGGAAGAACAAGACACAGCAAAAGAAAGTAGAAGAAAGCAATTAAAAATATAAAACCAGAAATAATGAATTTTTTTAAAAGTCCTGTAGAGTGATAAATAAAACTGCAAGTTGGTTCTGTGAAAAAGTTAATAAAGTCGATAATCATTCGGTATGCATGATGGAGGAAAAAAAGAAAGGAAAAAAACGGATGTGCAATGACAGGGATGCGAGAAGGGATATAATTTCAAATATGGGGGAGATGCTAAAATAGTGTATGTGTGACTTTCATGCCAATGTATTTGAACACGTAGTTGAAATGTGTGCTTATTAGGAAAATCTATTTTCGCAAAATTGCCTCAAGAAGAGGCAAACCCCCTCAACTAACCAAAGAGAAAGACAAGATTAAGAAAGAGACCATGATTTAAAAGTACAGCATCCAAATGGCTTCATGGAACCCATCCATTAAACCTTGAAAGAAAAATTGAAAGTTATTTAAACATTTCCAGAGCACAGGAAAAGTCAGAAATATTTTCAGTTCTTTTTATGGCTTGACTATGACCATGATACCAAAACCTGGCAGAGATGGAATAAAAAAGAGGCCAATATCATTAATAAAGATCCAAATAAAACACTGGCAAGTACAACTTACCAGTGTTTTAAATAATAATAGTAGCAAGTCAAATTAGCAGTATATCGAAGAACAATAAAGCAAATAGGTTTACTACAGGATTGCAATGATATTTCAACAAGTAATCTTGAGAGATGCTGAAAAGTCGCTGATAATTTCAATACCTATTACTGATAAAGCACTGAGCTAGCAACAGACTTCCTTAATATGATAAAGATACATGGTAGAAACACAAAGGGAGGAGCAACCCCACATCTAAGGAGCGGTGGCTGCAGGGGGGAGGAGGACCTAAAGGAGCCATCGCACGCTGAAGGTCAGGAAGGGCGGCGGTGAGGAGATACCCTTTGTACAAGGTAAGGAGCAGCGGCTTTGCTGGAGCAGCCGTGAAGAGATACCCCACGCCCAAGGTAAGAGAAACCCATGTAAGATGGTAGGTGTTGCAAGAGGGCATCAGAGGGTAGACACACTGAAACCATACTCACAGAAAATTAGTCAATCTAATCACACTAGGACCACAGCCTTGTCTAACTCAATGAAACTAAGCCATGCCCAGGGGGCCACCCAAGACGGGCAGGTCATGGTGGAGAGGTCTGACAGAACGTGGTCCACTGGAGAAGGGAATGGCAAACCACTTCAGTATTCTTGCCTTGAGAACCCCACGAACAGTATGAAAAGGCAAAATGATAGGATACTGAAAGAGGAACTCCTCAGGTCAGTAGGTGCCCAACACGCTACTGGAGATCAGTGGAGAAATAACTCCAGAAAGAATGAAGGGATGGAGCCAAAGCAAAAACAATAACCAGCTGTGGATGTGACTGGTGAGAGAAGCAAGGTCCAATGCTGTGAAGAGCAACATTGCATAGGAACAAGGAATGTCAGGTCCATGAATCAAGGCAAATTGGAAGTGGTCAAACAGGAGATGGGAAGAGTGAACGTCGACATTCTAGGAATCAGCGAACTAAAATGGACTGGAATGGGTGAATTTAACTCAGATGACCATTATATCTACTACTGCGGCAGGAATCTCTCAGAAGAAATGGAGTAGCCATCATGGTCAATAGAAGAGTCTGAAATGCAGTACGTGGATGCAGTCTCAAAAACAACAGAATGATCTCTGTTCATTTCCAAGGCAAACCATTCAATATCACAGTAATCCAAGTCTATGCCCCAACCAGTTACGCTGAAGAAACTGAAGTTGAACGGTTTTATGAAGACCTACAAGACCTCTTAGAACTAACACCCAAAAAAGATGTCCTTTTCATTATAGGGGTCTGGAATGCAAAAGTAGGAAGTCAAGAAACACCTAGAGTACCAGGCAAATTTGGCCTTGGAATGCGGAATGAAGCAGGGCAAAGACTAATAGAGTTTTGCCAAGAAAATGCACTGGTCATAGCAAACACCCTCTTCCAACAACACAAAAGAAGACTCTACACATGGACATCACCAGATGGTCAACACAGAAATCAGATTGATTATATTCTTTGCAGCCAAAGATGGAGAAGTTCTATACAGTCAACAAAAACAAGACCAGGAGCTGACTGTGGCTCAGATCATGAACTCCTTATTGCCAAATTCAGACTCAAATTGAAGAAAGTAGGGAAAACTGCTAGACCATTCAGGTATAACCTAAATCAAATCCCTTATGATTATACAGTGGAAGGGAGAAATAGATTTAAGGGCCTAGATCTGATAGACAGAGTGCCTGATGAACTATGGAATGAGCTTCATGACATTGTACAGGAGACAGGGATCAAGACCATCCCCATGGAAAAGAAATGCAAAAAAGCAAAATGGCTGTCTGGGGAGGCCTTACAAATAGCTGTGAAAAGAAGAGAGGCGAAAAGCAAAGGACAAAAGGAAAGATATAAGCATCTGAATGCAGAGTTCCAAAGAATAGCAAGAAGAGATAAGAAAGCCTTCTTCAGTGATCAATGCAAAGAAATAGAGGAAAACAACAGAATGGGAAAGACTAGAGATGTCTTCAAGAAAATTAGAGATACCAAGGGAACATTTCATGCAAAGATGGGCTCCATAAAGGACAGAAATGGTATGGACCTAACAGAAGCAGAAGATATTAAGAAGAGGTGGCAAGAATACACAGAAGAACTGTACAAAAAAGATCTTCACAACCCAGATAATCATGATGGTGTGATCACTCATCTAGAGCCAGACATCTTAGAATGTGAAGTCAAGTGGGCCTTAGAAAGCATCACTATGAACAAAGCTCGTGGAGGTGATGGAATTCCAGTGGAGCTATTTCAAATCCTGAAAGATAATGCTGTGAAAGTGCTGCACTCAATATGCCAGCAAGTTTGGAAAACTCAGCAGTGGCCACAGGACTGGAAAAGGTCAGTTTTCATTCCAATCCCAAAGAAAGATAATGGCAAAGAATGCTCAAACTACTGCACAATTGCACTCATCTCACATGCTAGTAAAATAATGCTCAAAATTCTCCAAGCCAGGCTTCAGCAGTACGTGAACCGTGAACTCCCTGATGTTCAAGCTGGTTTTAGAAAAGGCAGAGGAACCAGAGATCAAATTGCCAACATCCGCTGGATCATGGAAAAAGTGAGAGAGTTCCAGAAAACATCTATTTCTGCTTTATTGACTATGCCAAAGCCTTTGACTGCGTGGATCACAATAAACTGTGGACAATTCTGAAAGAGATGGGAATACCAGACCACCTGACCTGCCTCTTGAGAAATCTGTATGCATGTCAGGAAGCAACAGTTAGTACTGGACATGGAACAACATGTTTCCTCTATTTCTTTGCATTCTTGGTTTCAAATAGGAAAAGGAGTCCGTCAAGGCTGTATATTGTCACCCTGCTTATTTAACTTCTATGCAGAGTACATCATGAGAAACGCTGGACTGGAAGAAACACAAGCTGGAATCAAGATTGCCAGGAGAAATATCAATAACCTCAGATATGCAGATGACACCACCCTTATGGCAGAAAGTGAACAGGAACTAAAAAGCCTCTTGATGAAAGTGAAAGTGGAGAGTGAAAAAGTTGGCCTAAAGCTCAACATTCAGAAAATGAAGATCATGGCATCTGGTCCCATCACTTCATGGAAAATAGATGGGGAAACAGTGGAAACAGTGTCAGACTTTGTTTTTTTGGCCTCCAAAATCACTGCAGATGGTGATTGCAGCCATGAAATTAAAAGACGCTTACTCCTTGGAAGAAAAGTTATGACCAACCTAGATAGCATATTCAAAAGCAGAGACATTACTTTGCTGACTAAGGTCCATCTAGTGAAGGCTGTGGTTTTTCCTGTGGTCATGTGTGGATGTGAGAGTTGGACTGTAAAGAAAGCTGAGCACCGGAGAATTGATGCTTTTGAACTGTGGTGTTGGAGAAGACTCTTGCGAGTCCCTTGGACTGCAAGGAGATCCAACCAGTCCATTCTGAAGGAGATTGGTCCTGGGATTTCTTTGGAAGAAACGATGCTAAAGCTGAAACTCCAGTACTTTGGCCACCTCATGAGAAGAGTTGACTCATTGGAAAAGACTCTGATGCTGGTAGGGATTGGGGGCAGGAGGAGAAGGGGACGACAGAGGATGAGATGGCTGGACTGCATCATGGACTTGATGGACGTGAGTCTGAATGAACTCCAGGTGTTGGTGATGGACAGAGAGGCCTGGTGTGCTGCGATTCATGGGGTCGCAAAGAGTTGGACACGACTCAGCGACCGAACTGAACTGACTGCTATGATTTAACACTATTTTGGATGAACAAATCAATGAGATAAGATAAAGAAGAAATGTGGCGTAAATATTAAAGACGCACAAAACACTGTCATTACTTTTAGGCTATATAATTAATCATATCAGTTACATAATTAAGTAATCCAGGAAAATCAACTAAAATATATTACAACTAAATAACAGTTAAGTTCAAAGTCGATATACATAAGTCACTAATATTCTTGTATCAGCAATCATCAACTAGAAAATGGTAAAAAAAAAAAAGTGATTTAGCATAAAAACAAAACTATAAAACTCCTGGGAGTAAATTTAAAGAGACATATGTAAGACCAATATGAATAAAACTTATTTGGTAGAAAAACTATGTAACATTTAAGGACAGAAATGGTAAGGACCTAATAGAAGCAGAAGAGATTAAGAAGAGGTGGCACGAATACACAGAAGAACTGTATGAAAAAGGTCCTAATGACTCAGATAACCTCAATGGTGTGATCAGTCACCTAGACCTGGACATCTGGAGTGTGAAGTCAAGTGGGCCTTAGGAAGCATTATTACAAACAAAGCTAGTGGAGGCGACAGAATTCCAGCTGAGCTATTTCAAATCCTAGAAGATGATGCTGTTAAAATGCTTCACTCAATATGCCAGCAAATTTGGAAAGCTCAGCAGTGGTCATAGGATTGGAAAAGGTCAGCTTTCATTCCAATCCCAAAGAATAAGGCCAAAGAATGTTCAAATTACTGTACCATTGCACTTATTTCACATGCTAGCAAAGTAATGCTCAAAATCCTTCAAGCCAAGCTTCAGCAGTACATGAACCGAGAACTTCCAGACATATAAGCTGGGTTTAGAAAAGGCAGAAGAACCAGAGATGAAATTGCCAACATACACTGGTTCATAGAAAAAGCACGGGAATTACAGAAAAACATCTACTTCTGCTTCAATGACTACACTAAACCTTTGACTGTATGGCTCACAGCAAACTGGAAAATTCTTCAAGAGATGGGACTACCAGACCACCCTACCTGCCTCCTGAGAAACCTCTATGCAGGTCAAGAAGCAACAGTTAAAACTGGACATGGAATAACAAACTGGTTCCAAATTGGGAAAGAAGTATGTCAAGGCTGTATATTGTCACCCTGCTTATTTAACTTATATGCAGCATACATCATGCAAAAAGCCAGGCTGGCTGAATCACAAGCTGGAATCAAGATTGTCGGGAGAAATACCAACAACCTTAGATGTGCAGATGAAACCACTCTAATGGCAGAAAGTGAAGAGGAACTAAAGAGCCTCATGATGAAGGTGAAAGAGGTGAGTGAAAAAGCTAGCATAAAACTCAACGTTCAAAAAACTAAGATCATGGCATCTGGTCCCATCACTTCATGGCAAATAGAGGAGAAAAAGTAGAAATAGTAATAGATTTTCTTTTCTTGGGCTCTAAAATCACTGCAGACAGTGACTGCAGCCATGAATTTAAAAGATGCTGCTCCTTGGAAGGAAAGTTATGACCAACCTAGACAATGAATTAAAAAGCAGAGACATCACTTTTCCAACAAAGGTTCATATAGTCAAAGCTATGGTTTTTCCAGTAACCATGTATCAGTCTGAGAGTTGGACCATAAAGAAGGCTGAGCACTGAAGAATGGATGCTTTCAAGTTGTGGTGAGGGAGAAGATTCTTGAGAGTCCCTTGGACAGCAAGGAGATCAAACCAGTAATTCTAAAGGAAATCAACCCTGAATATTTGTTGGAAGGACTGATGCTGAAGTTGAAGCTGCAATACTTTGGCCACCTGATTCGAAGAACTGACTCATTAGAAAAAAGTCTCATGCTGGGAAAGATTGAAGGCAAGAGGACAAGGGGACAACAGAGGATAAGATGATCAGATGGCATTACCAACTCAATGGACATGAGTTTGAGCAAAATTAGGGAAATAGTGAGGAAAGGGAAGCCTCGCGCATTGCAGTCTCAGACACAACTTAAGTGACTGAACAACAAACATATTAAGTAAATAGGGAAGGGATGGGTCCTTTGATAAATGGTACTAGGACAACTGGTTATCCATTTAGGAGAATATAAAGCTGGATGTCTACTTCATTTCTTAAAATATAATAAATTCCAGATGAATTAGGATTGAAATCTAAATAGTTAAGAAGAGTGCTAAAACAAAAGAGAATTTTTTTTATAATCATGGGGCATACAAAGGCTTAAGTGTGACATGCAACCCCAAAGCCTTAAAAGACTGACATATTGTACTACATTAAACACACACTTGGGATGATCAAAAAATCAGATCATATGCAAAGCTGAAAGTAGGCAAAATATTTTCAATGTATAAGATAGTCAATAGTCAAAATATAAAGAGCTCTCACCATAAAGGAAAACAACATTATAGAAGATGGTTAATAAGGACATGAGAGATACTCAGGCCTCATTAGTGATTGAGGAAGTATACATTAAAACAAGAATTTTTTCCCTCCATTTATCCGGGTGAAAGATTGGTAATACTTAATGCTGGCCAGAGTGCATGGAAATAGTCACTCTTCAATAAGGTTGTAATGTAAAGTGATAGAAACTTTGGGGAGGAGAATTTGGCAGTATTTATCAAAAATTTTAAATATGTATTTTCCAGGATATAGTAATTCCACTTCTAGAAATTTATTCTATACTAATACTCCTACAAGTTGGCAAATATAAACAAGGAATAGTCTCTGCACCATTGTTTGTTATTTATGATTATAAAAGATGTCATGGTTTAGATGAATGAATGAATATATATGTACATGTATAACTACATATCCAAACAGGGGAGTATTATGCAGCTATTAAAAAGATTAAATATCTATTTCTAAGCACTGACATGTAATGATATCCATAATGTGTTTTTAAGTGAAAAAAAATATGGTATGAGTGACTATACATACACACACATATGAAAGAGAGAATATTTTGTCCTATCTGTTAATGGCAACCATCTTCAGGGATCGAACTTCAGGGTTATTTTCTGTTTTATACAATTGTATATTTTTTTGGTCTTTAGCTATGAAAATGTACTGCTTTTGGAAGTAGAAAAGAGCAAGATCAATGTCTCTTTCTTTCCTCAAAAAAGCACACACATTTTTGGCCAGGAGAAGGGATGTAATAGCAGACCCAAAGGTTTCTCGAGCATTCTAGGCTCCTGTTGAAGACCTGGTCTTCAGTTTTTGATGTAAAGGCCACAAACCTTTACTGACTGCCGGAGATCTGTCTCCAGGCCATCGCTCACACTTTGTTATCACCACTGGTCTCCACCTCCAATCCATTCTGCCCTGTGATTTCCTAAAACCCCATCAAACCATGCCCTTCTCCAAGTTAAAATTACCCAAGGACTCTCCTGCTACAGTGGGTGGGTGTTCATGGCTTCTGGGGTGCATCCCTCGCCTGTGTCTCTGGTCTCCCCTTCCACCCTCTGCTCACGGGATCCTCCAGCTGGGCACCGGCCCCTTGCAATTCCCGGGACCAGCCCTCTGCCTCGTGCCTCTGAGTTTGGCAGAGCCCTGGACTCCCCTGGCCCACTCGGCCTCCTTTCCTGGCTGTTCGCGGGCTCCCCTTGGACTCTCAGACTCGGCACCCTTCCTGCCATTACGGCATCTATCACACACTCTTCAAGGGCCAGGGTCCTGTCTTTCCCATCTCTGCCTTCTCAGGGTGCAGCACAGGGTAGGGGATGACCAAACAGGACGCCAAGTCTTTATCTGCACACACGTGGCTCTTCATTCCAGCCACCACTATCCCACTGCTCGGTGGACAGGAGTGGCCATGGCTGCCAAGCACCCACTCCACAGCCACCCCGTTAAGGTCAGCCCTGTAGTTCTGGTGTCTCCAAGCTAAATACCCATATTTCTCAGGGCTGGAAAGGGTTTCCAGAGTAGCTAACGTCACCAAAAGGAAATGCAAGATGATTCCCCCCAGTGAAAGCCTCGGAAACCTGCCTCATGTTGGGTAGAACCGAGGCTGCCCACGTGCCAAGCAAAACACTCTCCAGCTTGTCTTTCCAACCCTGGCTCAGGGACTTGCGCTACTGTGCACGGAAAAGCTCCCTGGACGTCCGAGGCCGCCAGGATCCCAGCCAGAGAGTGAGCTCACGGACGGCTGCTTCAATCACCAAAGTATTTTCCACTTCCCCAAATGCGCTCACAGCATCTGTGACCACACTTCACCTAGTCTTTAAGTATAACGAAACAAAACAAAAAAATCATGGAGGCAGAGGCAAAGCTGTCAGATTCAGTCATTACTCAATGGAAACTGTGTAATAAAACACGACATTCTAAACCTCAATCACCAATCCCTGCATTCTCTGGGAAAGGAGCAACAGATTTGTGGAGGGCTGGCTAGATCCAAACTGATTTTCGCTCTCTGAAAGCAAATTCTTTTCTGATTCTGCTGAAATGAAATACCGAAAGACTCTCCTTGGGCCCCTTGGGAAGAAAGGAGACATCTAAGAACTGATTTGGGGTTTTCAAGCTCAGGTGTTTGGATCTCTCCCTGCCTTTCATGATGGAGACGTGAGGATGAGTCTTGTAGGCCTGTCCCAGGAAACAGCATTCAGGGAGCAGGGGTTCCTGCGGCTCCACCTTGGGGGCTCTCTATGGTGCCTTTCTCCAGGTCACGCTGTGTATAAGGTCCACCTTGGCCCAGCCAGGTCCAGGGCCAGCCAGGCCTTTCCCAGTCCTGGGCCACGGTATGTGTCTGTAGGGGACGCTACCCCAGTGGAGCCTGGGAGCCAATCCTACCCGGGCAGGCAAAGCACCTGCGCCAGAAGTAGCCATGCCCTTGCTAGTTCTGGGATTGCATGCTGGGTGGGAAGGGAGGTTGGAGGGGAACTCAGCTGCCACTGGCTGGGGTCAGGCATCAGGCTGGAAGGCCCACCCACACCTACTCTGTGTGTGCTGCCTCTCCCCTGCCTGCTGGACTCAACACCCTTGGGAAATGATTCAAAAAACCTGACCCCCATGACTCTGGGCTCTTGGTCACCTCCATGAGACCCAGACTTCTACTCTGGTTGGTTCTGCAGCACCAGCTTTTCTCAGTCTTGCCTTCTCCTCTCTACAGGGCACTGCCGTTCTACCAGGGTTTGGGGCCAATGCTGCCCTTGCATACTCAATTGCTCAGTCGTGCCTGACTCTGTGACCCCATGGACTAGAGTCTGCCAGGCTCCTCTGTTCATGGGATTCTCCAGGCAAGAATACTGGAGTGGGTTGCCATTTTCTCCTCAAGGGGTTCTTCTCAACCCAGGAGTCAAACTGGCATCTCCTGCACCTCATGCATTGGCAGCAGGGTTCTTTTACCACCGAGCCACCTGGGAACACTACCCTTACTGAGACATTCATTCCTGGCTACATCAACAGAGGGCGCTTTAGAGATCAGCCCACTCAGTGATGTCCAGCATGAAAGGGCATTCGTGCTACAAATATTTACTGAGCGCTTCCCACATTCTGGGTTTCCCTGATAGCTCAGCTGGTAAAGAATGCTGCAATTGGTAAAGAATCCGCCTGCAATGTGGGAGACCTGGGGTCAATCCCTGGGTTGGGAAGATCCCCTGGAGAAGGGAAAGGCTACCCACTCCAGTATTCTGGCCTGGAGAATTCCATGGATGGTATAGTCCATGGGGTAGCAAAGAGTCGGACATGACTGAGTGACTTTCACACATCCCACATTCTAGACACAGGCATATAGTCAGGCATGGTCCCCGATATCATGATGTATACAAGTCGGCAGAAACATTCAACAGAGGCATTAGTCATACAAATAATTAAGGGCAAAAAACTGCTTTAAAAAAATAATACTCTAGTACAGGCTTACTTTGTAATTATCAATTATCTTTGGGTTCCCATGGGAGACCCCAGAGGAGCCAGTGGTATATGAGATAGAAACGGGAAAGTCCCTGCCTTAGCCACTCTCTTCAGTTCTAAAGGATAGAAAGGACATACAGATGTGGGGGGCCTGAGAACAGAACTGACCTAGGGAAGGGCATCTTCCCAAGGAGTGTGTCCCAGGTCCCAGGAAAGAGATCCCTCCCTAGACATACCCTGGATAAATATTTGAACAAACAAACAAACAAATTCCTGCAAAAAGCAAAAACAGAACTGCCCCAAAGGAAGAAAAAAAACCACAGAAGTGACCCTGACCCTTTAAGTGAGTCGTAGGGGCCCCTCTAGCTTGGGTCTAGTTGAACCCGACCTTCCACCACAATGACTAACAATGACGTATGGTAACTGCCTGCCCAACAGCTTCCCTGGGGGAGGAGGAGCTTCGCAAAGCAGAAGGGACTGTTTATTCATGAAATGTCAGAACATCTGGTGTTCTGTCAATTGCTTTCACTTTTTTAAGAAGAAAAATATTTTCTCCTAGTTAATTATGGTACTTAAGTATAAAGACCCAAAAAGAGGATATATGATTTTGGATGCCATGACATTTTGGTCAATGTACACTTTTTCCATAAGTTGCTGGGAATGTTTCACCATCGCAGACTGAGGGTAGGAGGAGAAGACGAAGACTTTTGGATGAAGTGTTATTAGCAGATCACATGTGCTCTGACCACACTCCCTCGTCAGCAGTCTGTGAAGCCCAGAAACCCCTCCTGCAGACGCCGCCCAGGAGCTGGGACAGAGAGCAGGCGCCCGCTTGGCGACTTGTACGGTTGTGTTGGATGTGGAGGGTGCAGGCGAGCTCCACGGAGGATAGCCTTTCTGTGGGGCCCCAGGGGAGAGGTCACCCAGGCAGGGACTGTAACAGCACACACAGAGGCGCCTCTGTCAAGTCCAGAGTGGGTGTGGGGAGGGTGCGTCCTGCCGACGACTCCTGGAGCGCCTGGCACCCAGGAAGCAGGAGTCTGCGCTCACTGGAGGTGGGCTGGGTGCGAGGTGAGGGTCCCTGGGGACACCAACAAGAAGTAGGCTGAAAAAAGCTCATCTCAGCTAAAGCAGAAAGCCTGCCTCACGGCAACAGTGAAGGCAGAATATATTGCAAATGTCCTGTTTCCTGGGGGGCAGTGGGCATGGCTCTGGATGAAGGCCCACTCTTCTCCCTCCATCAGGGTTTCCTGACAGCAATCTGGCCTGGCTCTCACTCTCAGCAAGACCCTCAGGTGACCTGCTGACGCACGGGGCCCAGGAGTGGGGACCTCAAAGAGGCTCCTGGGACAGGAGGCTGCCTCAGGGCACGGGGGTGGAGACGGGAACCTCAGGCAAGTGAGAGCTGGGAACGAAGACCACGGTCATGAGCTCCTACTGTGCACCAGGCTCTGGGCTAAGAGCTGCTGCATCTGTGGAATCTCAAGGAGTCCTTATTTAACAGAAGAGGAAGTGAGGCTCAGAGAGGCCAAGGTGTTTGTCCAAGATCGCACAGCACAGGCATGGTGGAGCCAAGGATGTACCCCAGGCCTCACTTTGGAGTCTGGCTCTGACACTAACCCTTCCTCATCCTGGCCCCAAAGGACAACACGTGAATGTGTGAAGCTTGCCAAGGTGGGGTGGGGACACTGGCATTTGTGGGGTGATCCTGAGCCAGGCCTGTGCTCTGGGGCTTAGACATCTCAGTTCATCAACCAACAGGGCTCCCAGGAAAGCATCATCACCCCCATCACCCGGATGGGGAAACAGACGCAGGATGGTAGGGAGACTGTCCAGAGGTCTCTTGGATAGTAGATGGAGAAGCCATGATTGGGATCCAGGTTTGGCTGGTCCCAGTCTGTGTTCAGCAGGAGGATGGGGGGATCCTCCTGTTTTGTTTCATGTCAGGAGCTGAGCCCTATGGTCACTGCACTCTGAGATTCTTAGCCCAGGACTGGAGGGCTGAGTCATAGGCCCTGTCCTCAGAGGGGGCAGCGGTCCTTCTGGGGAATGGAAACATCTCCAGGCCAGAACAGGACTTAGTTCCAAGTGGATTAGCAAGGGCTCAGGCAGGAGAGTTTGATTTGTGGCCCACCAACACACTCCAAATGGTGCCTGGACCTGGGCTCTGGGGATTAGTGGTCCCCTGGAGGCCAGCCTGGGAAGGTAGCCTGGGGTGCCACGCAGGGTGGGGGCTCTGGAGCCAGGCAGTCTGTGGGGAGGGCCAACTCTGCCACTGACTTGCTCCCGGTTGTCTCAGAAAAGCTCCTTGGCCTTTCAGGCGCTGAGTTCCAGCCTCTGTAGCAGGGGACGGGGCTCTAATGGTCCCCTCCTCAAGCGGAGGGCTTCCCTGGTGGCTCAGACAGTTAAGATTATGCCTTCAATGCAGGAGACCCAGGTTTGATTCCTGGCTTGGGGAAAATCCTCTGGAGAAGGGAATGGCTATCCACTCCAGTATTCTTGCCTGGAGAATGCCACAGACAGAGGAGCCTGGTGGGCTACAGTTCATGGGGTTGCAAAGAATTGGACATGACTGAGAGACTAACTTTTCTCAAGTGGAGGTGGGATGAATCAGGTGAGGGAAGTTTATCCCCTTGAAGAAGGTCACTGCCCAATCAAGGCTGGGGTGATGTGATGACATTAGCAGAAATGACTCTCAGGCAGATCCAGTCTACAGAGAGAGGAGGACCCAGGTTGCACCTTCCACCCTTTCACATTGTCTGCCAGCCCCCCGCCCAACCCCCCCTCCACCCCCCCACATCCTGTCACCTCCACGGCAAGGGCTGAACAAGGATGGGGCCACCTTGAGAACATCTCATTCCTGGCTTCTGCCTCCTCTCTAGCCTCCACCTCCACCACAGGGCTGCGAGGGGTGCTCTTGTTTAGGGAAAGGGAACCCTGTCTACCCTTCAGAGTGGCACATGGAATAGGGAGATCCAGGTCTGAACACCCAGCCCATCGGATGACTCCAGGTGAACAGCCCGGCCCCTGGATCTCTCATCTCAATTGCCCTGACCTCACAGGTCCACCCGAGCATCGCACGAAAGAACGTAAACAAGCCGACACAGCGCCCGACACACAGTGGGCGGTGCATCTGTCTGTTCACTTGTTCCATCATTCATTCAGTCAGGCATGTATTCGTTTTTTCATTCGCTGGAAAGCTGCTGAGCACTGTTTCCACCAACCTCTGCACCGGGCTCCAGGGTAACTATAGTGAGAAAAACCAGACATGCTGCCTGCCTGCCCTCCTGGGCCTGATGACCAAGCGCTGAGCGGATGCTGGGGCTCCCTCTCGTTCACCGAGACCCTGGATCCAGCAGGGAGCTGGCCACTACTGGACCGGCAGAGAGAGCCCCGGGTCGGTGGTCCACAGTGGGAGAGCTCTTCTGTACTCAGGGACAGGACCCTAGGACGGCTGAATAACTGTACCTTCTGAGGACTTCCCTGCTTTCCATAGAACTTCATTTCTTTACTTCATGTCTGCTTTATTTCTGACACGTGTGCTCAAACAGGTATAAGTAACTGTGCATCACAGACACTGTTCCCAGCTTGTACAAAACAACTCAGCATTTTGTAGCTACTGACAAGGAATACAGGGAAGCGGCAGGCTGTGGGCTTTGTGGTCGGGTCAACTGTTCTACGGGACTTGGGCAAATGATTTACTTTATCTGAGTCTTGATTTCCAGTTTTGCAAGAGGAGCATATTCCAATCTTGTTTTGAGGATCAGAGTATGAAAGCATTTACTATGTCAGCCAGAACAACATTGATAAAAAGTGAAAGTGAAAGTGAGGTTGTTCAGTCATGTCCGACTCTCTGCGACCCCATGGACTGTAGCCTACCAGGCTCCTCCCTCCATAGAATTTTCTAGGCAAGAGTACTGGAGTGGGTTGCCGTTTGCGTCTCCAGGGGATCTTCCCAACCCAGGGATCGAACCCAGGTCTCCTGCATTGCATGCAGACGCTTTACCATCTGAGCCACCAGGGAAGCCCACAGTAATGATAATTACAACACTAATGACAAGTATTCCTGCCTTGAGAACCCCATGAACACTAGGAAAAGGCAAAATGATAGGATACTGAAAGAGGAACTCCCCAGGTCATTAGGTGCCCAATATGCTACTGGAGATCAGTGGAGAAATAACCCCAGAAAGAATGAAGGGATGGAGCCAAAGCAAAAACAATACCCAACTGTGGATGTGACTGGTGAGAGAAGCAAGATCTGATGCTGTAAAGAGCAACATTGCATAGGAACCTGGAATGTCAGGTCCATGAATCAAGGCAAATTGGAAGTGGTCAAACAAGAGATGGCAAGGGTGAATGTCGACATTCTAGGAATCAGCGAACTAAAATGGACTGGAATGGGTGAATTTAACTCAGATGACCATTACATCTACTACTGTGGGCAGGAATCCCTCAGAAGAAAGGGAGTAGCCATCATGATCAAAAAAAGAGTCCAAAATGCAGTACTTGGATGCAGTCTCAAAAACGACAGAATGATCTCTGTTTGTCTCCAAGGCAAACCATTCAATATCACAGTAATCCAAGTCTATGCCCCAACCAGTAATGCTGAAGAAACTGAAGTTGAACGGTTTTATGAAGACCTACAAGACCTCTTAGAACTAACACCCAAAAAAGATGTCCTTTTCATTATAGGGGACTGGAATGCAAAAGTAGGAAGTCAAGAAACACCTAGAGTACCAGGCAAATTTGGCCTTGGAATGCGGAATGAAGCAGGGCAAAGACTAATAGAGTTTTGCCAAGAAAATGCACTGGTCATAGCAAACACCCTCTTCCAACAACACAGGAGAAGACTCTACACATGGACATTACCAGAGGGTCAACACAGAAATCAGATTGATTATATTCTTTGCAGCCAAAGATGGAGAAGTTCTATACAGTCAACAAAAACAAGACCAGGAGCTGACTGTGGCTCAGATCATGAACTCCTTATTGCCAAATTCAGACTCAAATTGAAGAAAGTAGGAAAACTGCTAGACCATTCAGGTATGACCTAAATCAAATCCCTTATGATTATACAGTGGAAGTGAGAATAGATTTAAGGGCCTAATCTGACAGATAGAGTGCCTGATGAACTATGGAATGAGGTTCATGACATTGTACAGGAGACAGGGATCAAGACCATCCCCATGGAAAAGAAATGCAAAAAGCAAAATGGCTGTCTGGGGAGGTCTTACAAATAGCTGTGAAAAGAAGAGAGGCGAAAAGCAAAGGACAAAAGGAAAGATATAAGCATCTGAATGCAGAGTTCCAAAGAATAGCAAGAAGAGATAAGAAAGCCTTCTTCAGTGATCAATGCAAAGAAATAGAGGAAAACAACAGAATGGGAAAGACTAGAGATGTCTTCAAGAAAATTAGAAATACCAAGGGAACATTTCATGCAAAGATGGGCTCCATAAAGGACAGAAATGGTATGGACCTAACAGAAGCAGAAGATATTAAGAAGAGGTGGCAAGAATACATAGAAGAACTATACAAAAAAGATCTTCACAACCCAGATAATCACGATGATGTGATCACTCATCTAGAGCCAGACATCTTGGAATGTGAAGTCAAGTGGGCCTTAGAAAGCATCACTATGAACAAAGCTCGTGGAGGTGATGGAATTCCAGTGGAGCTGTTTCAAATCCTGAAAGATGATGCTGTGAAAGTGCTGCACTCAATATGCCAGCAAGTTTGGAAAACTCAGCAGTGGCCACAGGACTGGAAAAGGTCAGTTTTCATTCCAATCCCAAAGAAAGATAATGGCAAAGAATGCTCAAACTACTGCACAATTGCACTCATCTCACATGCTAGTAAGGTAATGCTCAAAATTCTCCAAGCCAGGCTTCAGCAATACATGAACCGTGAACTTCCTGATGTTCAAGCTGGTTTTAGAAAAGGCAGAGGAACCAGAGATCAAATTGCCAACATCCACTGGATCATGGAAAAAGCAAGAGAGTTCCAGAAAAACATCTATTTCTGCTTTATTGACTATGCCAAAGCCTTTGACTGTGTGGATCACAATAAACTGTGGACAATTCTGAAAGAGATGGGAATACCAGACCACCTGACCTGCCTCTTGAGAAATCTGTATGCATGTCAGGAAGCAACAGTTAGTACTGGACATGGAACAACAGACTGGTTCCAAATAGGAAAAGGAGTACGTCAAGGCTGTATATTGTTACCCTGCTTATTTAACTTCTATGCAGAGTACATCATGAGAAACTCTGGACTGGAAGAAACACAAGCTGGAATCAAGATTGCCAGGAGAAATATCAATAACCTCAGATATGCAGATGACACCACCCTTATGGCAGAAAGTGAACAGGAACTAAAAAGCCTCTTGATGAAAGTGAAAGAGGAGAGTGAAAAAGTTGGCCTAAAGCTCAACATTCAGAAAATGAAGATCATGGCATCTGGTCCCATCACTTCATGGAAAATAGATGGGGAAACAGTAGAGACAGTGTCAGACTTTATTTTTGGGGGCTCCAAAATCACTGCAGATGGTGATTGCAGCCATGAAATTAAAAGACGCTTACTCCTTGGAAGAAAAGCTATGACCAACCTAGATAGTATATTCAAAAGCAGAGACATTACTTTGCTGACTAAGGTCCGTCTAGTCAAGGCTATGGTTTTTCCTGTGGTCATGTATGGATGTGAGAGTTGGACTGTGAAGAAGGCTGAGCGCCAAAGAATTGATGTGTTTGAACTGTGGTGTTGGAGAAGACTCTTGAGAGTCCCTTGGACTGCAAGGAGATCCAACCAGTCCATTCTGAAGGAGATTGGTCCTGGGATTTCTTTGGAAGGAATGATGCTAAAGCTGAAACTCCAGTACTTTGGACACCTCATGCGAAGAGTTGACTCATTGGAAAAGACTCTGATGCTGGGAGAGTTTGGGGGCAGGAGGAGAAGGGGACGACCAAGGATGAGATGGCTGGATGGCATCACAGACTCGATGGACGTGAGTCTGAGTGAACTCCGGGGGATGGTGATGGACAGGGAGGCCTGGAGTGCTGCGATTCATGGGGTCGTAGAGTCGGACAGGACTGAGCGACTGAACTGAACTGAACTGAATTTCAGCTAACCTCTGTTAGCATTTATTATGTACCAAGGGTTGTGTTCAGTGCTCCCAGGCATTCATTTATCCTTTTAGTCAACAAATGTTTATCAAAATGCTAGATTAGATGCTAGGGAAATGCAAGGAACACACCTGAGACAGCCTCTGCTTCTGTAGGGTTGACCGCCTGGAGGAGGGTCAGACAGTCAACAAGGAACTGAACCAATAAACTGTTCAAGTGAAACTGTGATGATAAGAACAAAAAAGGAGACATACAGTCCTCAGAGTAAATGCCCATTCATACATTTTCTAGACGAGAAAACTAGTGATCAGAGAGCTGAGGCAACTGGTCTGAGGTCACACACTTGGCGAGAGGTAGAGCCAGGCCCCACGTCTCATTCATTGAGTTATTATGCCTGGAACGGAAGCAGTGGGTTGAGATCACCTACAGAGAGCCCCTGGAACCCAGGGCTCCTCCTCTCATCTAAGAGCCACTGCTCACAGCAAAGGTGGAACCAGAGGCCGAGAGCAAAGTGACTTAGCTGACTCTCCACTATGACCTGTGGCCCTTTCCGACCCCAGTCAGAAAGGGAGGGCTTGTCCAGGGTTGGGGGTGGGGTGATCACGCTTTCCTGGGAAGGCATTGGAGGGAGGAACTCTATAGTTGACAAATGAGTTTAGGAAAGAAATTGCCCCACTGTTGACAACTAACAGTAGCGGGTGTCAGCAGCAGGTGACACCCCAACTGGGAGGCCCCCAAGGAACCCCGGGTGAGAAGATGCAGGCTGCCGCAGGGTCTGGAGCGGCAGGGGAGGCGTGCCTGCCTGGCTCTGCCATTGGCCAGCTCTGTAAGATGAGGGGAATGAGGGCACCTCCTTGGAAGGCCCCGTGAGGCTGCAGTGAGACCAAGGTATGCAGACACTGAGGGTGAAGCTGGACCCTGCCCCCTGCCCCCCACCCAGCAAGCAGGTTTCAGTGATGAAACAGACCTCTCTGGAAGGTGGAGGGTTGGAGCTCTGGTTCTTGGTGTGCTTTATTTACCACAACATTATTTTAACTTCATTTATTTACATATCACCTTCATGATTTTTGCCAGCAAAGCACATCTACAGTATAATTTTTTTAAATTGGGGTGAAAGTGAAAGTCGCTCAGTCGTGTCCGACTCTTTGTGACCCGATGGATGACACAGTCCATGGAATTCTCCAGGCCAGAATACTGGAGTAGGTAGCCTTTCCCTTTATTGGTGTAAATAAAGACAAAATTCGCCATGAGTGACGATACCATAACCCACCACCGCTGGCTTGTTTCCAGAACATTCCATCACTCCAGAAGGAACTCCTAGACCAATTTTACTCCCCATCCCCCGTCCTAGGCAAGCACTCATCTACTCTCCGTCTCTATGGATTTGCCGGCTCTGGACATTTCACACAAGTGGGATCATACAGCCTGCGGCCTTCTGTATCTGGCTTCTCTCCCTTAGCATCCTGTGCTCGAGGAGCCCCTGTGCGTCAGTTCTTCACTCCTTCTTACGGCTGAGTAACATTCCACTGTATTGCTGTCGTTCAGTCACCCAGCCGTGTCTGACTCTGCGAGCCCATGACTACAGCATGCCAGGCTTCCCTGTCCTTCACTGTCTCCCGGAGTTTGCTCAAGATCATGTCCGTTGAGCTGGTGATGCCATCCGACCATCTCCTCCTCTGTCGCCCCCTCTCCTCCTGTGTGCATGCGCCATACTTTCTCATCTATTTATTAGCTGCTGGGCCTCGGGGTTGTTTCCACCCTTTCCCTGCCGTGATAGTGCTGCAGTGGACACTCACATGTAAGTTTTTGTGTGAATACTTGTTTCCAGTCCTTTTGGGTATATAAGAAGGTCTGGATTTGCTGGGTTACTATATATTTTTAACCTATTTTTTTGGTGTGTGAAATCTCGAATTTAATTTGCTAATCACACTAATAACGACACTTAGCTATCAAAGTGAGTGAAAGTTGCTCAGTCGTGTCCAACACTTTTCAATCCCCTGGACTATGGTCTGCCAGGCTCCTCTGTCCATGGAACTATCCAGGCAAGAATACTGGAGCGAGTTGCCATTCCCTTCAGGGGATCTTCCCGACCCTGGGTCTCCTGCACTGTAGGCAGATACTTTACCATCTGAGCCACCAGGGAAGCCCTGCAAAGTAAGAGGGGTTATCTATGAGCCATCTAAAATCAGGGGGCCTGGGTTCAACCCTGGTCGGGGAACTAGATCCCGTATGCCACAACTAAGAGTTCGCATGCCACAATGAAGATCAAATAGCCTGTGCGCCTCAATTAAGACCTGGCACAGCCAAATAAATACATCTTTTAAAAGTTCTTAAATAAAATGAGGAGGCCACAAGCAGTGCACATCCACACTCTGGGGAGCTCAGAGCTCATGAACCCCCTCACCTACCGTCCATGAGGCTGACAGCCCTGGTCACAGTGGGGTGGGATCCTGGGACGTGAAGCCAGGTTGGATGCAGTGGTTACATGATGGGTCTAAAGCACTATGGGGGTGGGGGGCACCAGTCAGGCATTAGAGCCAGAGAGGCAGCATCAGAGCTGAGAGATAAGCCTCGAGCCCCTGGGGTCATGGGAGTACGGGGCCCAGAGGAGAGAAGGAGGTGGTCTGGGGCGGGGGGCAGGTGAGGGTGGCCTGGGATTTCAGCAGCAACAAAGATGGCTGCAGAGCTGAAGCCCCAGGAGGGGTCTGGGGCTGGTCACAGGCTGTCCCGTCCTCCATTGGTTGCTCTTAAGGCCGACTCTCTGGGGGCCAGGAGGACAGGGTGAGGCCAAGTGCAGGGGCTGGCCTTGGAGCTCCCTTCAGACAGGCTCCTTCCCGGAGTCCTGCCCCTCTTGGAGACTCCACTTTGGTAATTACGGGACCCCTAGAAAAAAGAGGTTGTTTTTGATGGGGGCTCTTTCATCTTGGACTTAAATTACACATCATGCACTAACATTTTAACTCTGATGTCTTCTGGAATTCAGATGAGACATAAACATACTCCCAGAAGCACAGAGTCTGCATTCATTACTGGGACCACCTTGACCAAATAAGAGGTGTCACCAAATCTATTTATAGCTTAAACATCTTTCCACTGTCTTTCCCCCTTAAAATTGATTGAGGTAGTTCCCGTACAAACAGGAAGAAAGTCCAGAACCAACAGTCATTCATTCATTGGGGATTCATGCCTGGGGGTCGCCAGCGATCAGATCGTGGCAGGGGAACGTGCAGAAAGAGCACAGGGGCTCTGGGCAGAGAGACAGAGTGGACACAGAAATGTAAATTAACAAATAAAAGCTGCCATTTAAAATTCATTACATCATCACATTTAAAATAAGACTGACTCTGCCAGCTAGCAAGGCTGTGGTGAGACGGGAAAACCCATACATGGCTGGCAGTAGGGTACGACGGTACAGCCTTTCTGCAAAACATTAGGGATTAGAAAGTCAGAAGAATTCTGATACCTTTTGACTAAGTAATCCCACTTGTAGGAACATATTCTTTAGGAAACAGTTTTAAAAGAAAGAGGAAACCTTGCACACACACAAAGGTGTCCACTGCAGGGACATCTACACTGGTTAAAAGCAAAACAAAACAGCAAAAATAAGAAGCTTTCTGATATCAAACTAGGGAAACACCTAAGAAAATTAAAATGAACGACAGGACAAAAATATGGAAACGTAAGTGCTCGAACTGGTAGGGTTTTCAGTGCTTTTAAAAAACCAAGGGTCACCTGGTGGTTAGTGCATTTTTAAAAGGAAGGCATTCATCTTTAAGTAAGATAAAACTTTATTCAAATCACCATTATTTACTGTCAGGTTTGCTTCTCACCAAAGCAACAACAAACACACGTATTTGTTATACACACATGTAAATATGAATAGTCAACAAGTTCCTTACTTTGGGGTTTCCTCCCCAAATACCAGGAGACTTCATGCCTTCCCCTCTTCTCACTTATTTAATTGGTCAACCATCCTGTGGGGCACATGAAAGGCTCGTAAGCCTGCAGTGACTCTGGGAGCATATTTGCAGCGAGGGGCACAGAACTGGGAGCTTCTCCTCGCAGACGGGCCTGCTGACCTCACTCCACCCTCCAGGATGGCTCCTGCCTCCCCCAAGCAGTGCCTGCCCTTCCTGCTGCCCCACTGGCCTTCACCCACGCAGTTAGGTGGGACCACTCTGCCGGGCATCTCAGGCCCACACTTGCAACGGAGGCTGGCACTCACTCGTGAACTTGCCAAACCGCCGTTAATCAGACACTCTACTCTGGGTGCCTGAGACAGAGGCTCCCACACACCTGCACGTTGGGCCTGTCTGTAAGGACCGTGTCCTTACTGGCCCCTGAGTCCCTCTTAGAGCCCCTCTTCCACCTGCTCTGTGGAAGGTGACCAGGCCTCTGATGCTCAGCCTGGGCTTTTGTCACTGCTAGGTAGGACGGCCACCACCTTGGCTAGCCCAAAACCCACCCTGCCACCACGATTTACTTCCCAGCACCTGGGGAGAAGGCAGGAGAAAAGGCATGAGGCCCATGTTCTCCCAGAATGTTCCAGATGGATCAACGAGCATTTCAGAGGGCTGTTCCCGTTTTCAGCAATAGACCTCTGTGAGGCTGGGTTTTTGCAAACAGCTGTGAAAAACACCAAGTCCTGGAATGGGCTGTTGAACACAGACTCCAAAATGACAAATCCTTACCAAAGATACATTTACATATAAGGCAGAAGCATGCAGTAAAATTTATGTTGTAATTTTCCATATTCAAAACATTTTAACTAAAGAATTCTTAAAAAAAAAAAACAAACTAAAAAACCATGTCAGCAAAAGGCTGGAAATTATTCTTATTTGAGAAAAAAAATAATCCTTTATTCTGAGATTATGGCCTGCTTCCATTGTTGGTATTAGAATGTTCTTCCTCGGGGAAACAATGATGATAGTTAATATTCTCTTTCAGTTCAGTTCAGTTCAGTCGCTCAGTCGTGTCTGACTCTTTGCGACCCCATGAATCACAGCACGCCAGGCCTCCCTGTCCATCACCATCTCCCGGAGTTCACTCAAACTCACGTCCATCGAGTCGGTGATGTCATCCAGCCATCTCATCCTCTGTCGTCCCCTTTTCCTCCTGCCCCAAATCTCTACCAGCATCAGAGTCTTTTCCAATGAGTCAACTCTTTGCATGACGTGGCCAAAGTACTGAAGTTTCAGCTTTAGCATCATTCCTTCCAAAGAAATCCCAGGACTGATCTCCTTTAGAATGGACTGGTTGGATCTCCTTGCAGTCCAAGGGACTCTCAAGAGTCTTCTCCAACACCACAGTTCAAAAGTATCAATTCTTCAGCACTTAGCTTTCTTCACAGTCCAACTATCACATCCATACATGACCATTGGAAAAACCATAGCCTTGGCTAATTTACTCACCATCAAAAAAAAAAAAAAAGTTCGCAGCCTTGTGAGAGTCTCTAAACTTTTCTTTGTGCCCATGAAACCTGAAGCCTGGACCCACTGGCATGAGCGCACATGTGTGTTTCTGGCAGCAGCAGCAGCACGCAGCCCAGTGGCTGGCTCGGAGGGTGCCCATGCTGGAAACCCTGGAGGGTGGCTGGTGATTCAGGCCACCAAGGCAGCCAGTAGGGAGGCAGCTCATATCTTGCAGGATCTCGCAAACTTAGAAAATATTTGAAGGTTGAGTAAGAAGGAATTTCAACTTGGCACAGATGTCTCAAGCGATTGAGCTCACCTCTTTTTTTCCTGTCAGAGTTTATGCACTGTTGTAGGGTTAGGCACCTAAACCCATCTTACTCGGGGCCTCAGCCCCGCACCCCTCCTCAGCCAGGTGAGTGCAGGTTGCCTGATGCTGCAGGAGGCCCCCAGCCAGTCCAGACACCCGATTTCCAACCTCAGCGGGACCTCAGGCCCCCCCGGACAGTACCCCACAGTCCTGTCCCTCCCTGGTGCTTCTCTTGTTTCCTTTGGTGGCTGGCCTTCCCCAGTGGCTGCCTTCCCCCAGGGCCACTGTCCCTCCCCTCCCTGGGGGCACCCAGCCTCCTAAGTGAAGGCCTGGCTTCCTGCTCTGTCCTCCTTTGCCCAGCATGCCTTCTCCAGCCTCCTACTCTCCACCTCTGCCAGCAGGGATTCCCAGACTGACCCCACGCTTGTCTAGGTATCTTTAATGCTCCCTATTTATACTTTTTTTTTTTTTTAAGGTTTAAAAAAAAAGAATATTTCTTTTCTGATTAAAGGGAATTTAGGTTCATCCTGGAAAACAGAAAAGCCTGATGAGAAAAATAACTGCCTGTAACCCCACTGTTGTGAAATAAGCTCTCTTGGGACTTAGGTGTGTCCTTCACATAAACACACTCCTCTGTACAAGCCGACCGCAGGCTGCCCAGAGGTTCTGGTGGATGGTTCCGTTGGTAGAAGGCCCAGGGCACTCATTCTGCAGTGGAAGTGGGAAGGTCCCCACCCCGATAGGCTCCAAGGTGTTGCGTTAAGTGCTGGACGCCCCAGATGCCTTCCGGGAAGGCCCCAAGCCCCGCTGCCAGCCCGTGGCACGCCCTGTCCAGCCCAGTCATCAGAGCTAGGGCTTTACACAGGTGCCAGCCCGCTCCAGGGTCTGGGCGTGGACATGCGCACATCTGACCCTATCAGTCAGGCCCTCTCTGCCTCACCACCTTCTCCAATGCTCCAAGGCTAACACTTAAGTGGGAGGAGGAGGAAGAGGACAGACCTCCTGGGGTGGAGAAGAGGGGCTGCAGTAACCAGAGGGCCCAAGCTCCCTCCCCCTTCCCTCCTACAGGCTTGTTGCCATGACGATGGGAACAACAATCACAGTGGAAACAGCCTACAAGCTGACCTGTGTTCAGAGCTCACCACCTGCCGAGCCTCAAGACCAGGAATCAACATGTGTCACCGGTATTCACCAACGTGAGGACACACTCCACCGAGAGGACCAGTGGTCCAGGTGTGGACATCTGTGTCTATTTTAGCATGCTGTAGCACAGCAGACCCTCAATATCACAGAGAAGAAAAAAGCAGATTTAAAGAGAAAACTGAGCCAGGGTATTAGTAGGATTAGTGAAGACAGTCATGGGGACACACTGCATTGTCTCGGATCGTCACAGCAGCTGTTCCATGGACGACAAGGTCGGGAGAGGGTCCAGGCACCCACAGAGTGGTGACTTGGGGTTAGGGTCTGAGCCTGCCTGGTCCCGGTCTCCCGCTGAGGATGCCTCAGCTCCTCCGCCCCTTCGCCCTTGCTCTGCTGACCCAACCGCTACTCACAAAGCACATTTTCTAAGCTCTGGTCCCGGAGGGGTCACACAACCCAGATGGCTGTTCGGCATCTATCTCCCCACAGGTCTACTCCAGTCCTGTCCACCGGAGGAGCCTCTGTGGCCAGCACAGCTGGGCACACGTCAGGCTGGGTTCAGGAGTGTTTGTATGGCGCCGAGTAGGGACCCCTTCCGAGAAGACCCGGTGGCATGGACGGGCGAAGTCTGCCACTGCCCAGAAGGCACAGCTTCTTCCTCCCTCGGCGGAGTGACCCAGGAAGGGCAGGTCTGTAAAGTTCTCCCAGCCCCAGGCTGCACCAGCAGCCTCCTGGAGCCTGGGGGCACAGGGCAGCTTGTGGACTTGCCTCAACAGGTCCTGCCCCGTGTCAGCGCAGGGCAGCGTGACCCCGCTTCTGACCAGACCTTCCTCTGAGGCAGGACGAGTCCAGACAAGGCCCTACCGGCCCTGTGGCCTGAACACACATCCCGGGAAGCATCACCTTCCATCCCTTGGAAGGACAGACAGCTGAGGTGCAGGGTGAGGCCGGGGCGGGCAGAGCCATCATGTGGGGCCCAAACTCAGGCAGCTCAGCTCTGCCAGCATCAGAACAGACACGAAGACTTCAGAGTAGGTTTGAGCTACAACTCAACAGCTGATAAAGGTACTGTCTACCTACCACTCACTGTGACCCTACTGCACTAATAATAAGCTGGCAAGTCCTCCTGGCTGAGCGCCTGGTGGGTGTCCAGCACTAGGCTTCCCTGAGGGGGCTACCAGCACTATGCCCCCTTTAGAGGTGTGGACACTGAGTGACAGGGGTGCCCGAGGTCACACAGCTGAGAGGGATCCAGACTCCACCCCTCAGTGGCCGAACTCTGGGCTCTGTGGGACATGCCGCTCTGTGGGCTGATGGCTGGCACAAAGGGCTCTGTATGCCCGGGCCTCTTTGACAGCTTGAGGATGGCGGCAATTAGTGAGCTTGTCAGACAACTACTGTGCGGGGAGAGCCTGCACCCGGGGTGGTCCTGGCTTCCCCTCTAGCACCAGCCTGGTATGGCAGGTGCTGGTCCGCCCTCTCTCATCAGGACTCCCGGCTCCCGGGACGTGCTCCCGGTTCTCCTAGCAGCTGGATGACCAGGGTGCTCCACGAGCACTGGCCCAGCTGCTGGCCTTGGGTTCTGGGGTCCTGTCTCAGCCTTGCCCCTTCCCAGCCCCATCCCTGTGGCCCCGCAACCTCAGCTATGAGCCAAGGGGCTGGAACTCCTGGCTCTGACACTTAAGAAGGTTTTGACTCTGTAGAGACCAGTGTGCTACATACACCGTATCATGGAGTATAAGGCTGAGGACATGAGCACTGTCCCCACCGCCTGGACACAGTCCACTCACTCTGCAGCTTGAGGCTCACGCTGCACTCCCTGCAGAGCCCTCCGCCCACCTCGGGCCACTCCTCTGTAAACAATCAGTCCCTTGTGATTAAAGGAGGCGGATTCCCGTGGGCTTCCCTGGTGGCTCAGATGGTAAAGAGTCTGCCTGCAGTAAAGGAGATCTGGATTTGATCCTTGGGTTGGGAAGATCGCCTGGAGAAAGAAATGGCAACCCACTCCAGTATTCTTGCCTGGAGAATCCCATGGACAGAGGAGCCTGGTAGGCTACAGTCTATGGGGTTGCAAAGAGTTGAGCGACTTCATATTCCCGAGGCCTGTGGCCAGCCCTACATCACATCTTCCTGAACACGTGAGCAGCCTGGACTCAGAGAACTTGAACAACCCATCGAAGGTCACCTGGAGAGCAAGGGACAGAGTAGAGTCTAACGCCTCGTCTGCCCGACCTGCTGATTACTGGACGCCTGCCCCTCCAGGCTCCGAGCCCCTGGGGCCGGGGACCACGGCCGCTCTGCTCCACCACAGGCACTCAGGAACTAGTTCTTAAATGAAAAAAGGTGATGGGGGCGGAGGAAAGGGGAGATGTGTAAGTCAAGACCCTTTTAGTTGCAAGTGACAAAAACTTGCCTGGAACCAACTTTTAAAGGGGGAAGGACTTTAAGAATCCCAGAATGACTCACAGGACCGGGGAGCTGCACCCCAGAATGGGGGCAGCCCAGGACAGATCCCAGGGAGGCTGATGGGGGGTGGCCCAAGTGGGCGCCTGCAGCCTGCACACAACCCGCTCTCCGCCCCTTGTGCTGCTGAGCCTCAGGCCCTGGCCTCGGTCATTCAGACACTCCATGGGGCAGAGGTCAGGCCACCAGTAGCAGTGGTGTCAGGATCTGACCACACTGCAACCAGGGCAGAGAGATCCCTCGTCCCTGGCTTCAGAGAGACATAACAAGACAAACAGGCAGAAACTCTGGCCGGCCTGTGAGAGCCTCCACCCCGCCTGGCTGGGGGCTGACGTGCTGTGCTTGGGCCAGATTCGGGTGTGGGTGAGGAGGAGGCCTGTGAGAGCCCCGGGCAGAGGACAGAGCTCAGTAACGCTCCGGAGACCCTCCTCCTGTTTGCATCGCTCTCCTCCCTCTTCACCCCTCACCTCCGCTGCCAGGGTGCCCCTGGCTGGCAGTCCTAGCGGGTCTCATCCCGCGTAGACACCGCACCTCCCCCACCCTTCTGCGCATCTGTGGGAAGTTCAGGCGGCCAGACTGGTGACTCCAAACCTGGGGTCCTTGGATGACTGAGGTTATCATTACTAGGTTATTGCGGAACTGGAGTCCACTGGGCTCCAGACATGAAATGCTTTATTCTCTTCAACACCCACCCCCCAGCTGTGCTGTGTTGACTGCCCTTTCCAATTCTGGGCACCTGGTCCCTCAGTGAAATCTGGGCCAGATTCTATAGCTTTGCAGCCACTTCCCATTATTAGCATAGTCGCATTTCAAGATTTAAGAGTCAGTTCTGTTTATCTGAAGACTTGATTCAAACTCAATTCAAAGCTCATCTTTGTTCACTCTCTCCTCCTTCCTGGGGGCCTGGAGGGGACGGAATGGAAGGTTCAGCTCTTCCCCAAGACCATCTTCTTTGTTTGAACCTCCTTCCCCAACACCTTTCAGACTCCAACAGACCTCCCTTGGCCCCTTCTCTCCCAGGGGATAGTGAGATACACTCACAGGGGTCCACCTGTCACTGTCAGGAACACCTGGTCTGGTCTGGGTCCCTCTGATGCAGGTGATCTGGATCTCCAGCCTGACACCTCCATGGCTAAAAGGAAGCCAGACATCCTTACCCTGCCACAAGGGGCATGTGTCCTGACCCTTCTCTAGGCTGAGTGTCCCTCTGGCTTAGTGCAGTGGTCATCTGGGTGGCCGCAGCTCCTGCCCAACTGCCAGCCTCTGCCCCCTTCACCTGGAGACACAGTAACGTCTGGGGCGGCTGCTGGCATCCTGGGAGGGCCAGAGCCAATGCGACTGGGTAGTGAAGCCACCTCTTCCCAGACACCCATGTTCTCTGAGCCTGGTGATCCCACACATGCCCCCACCAGAAACCTCTCCCCCAGAAATAGTGGCTTCCCTGGTGGCTCTGCGATAGAGAGTCCACCTGCAGTGCAGGAGACCCGGGTTCAATCCCTTCGTCGGGAAGATCCCCTGGAGGCGGGGACGGCAACCCACTCCAGTATTCCTGCTTGGGAAGTCCCATGGACAGAGAAGCCTGGAGGGCTACGATCTATGGAGGTGCAGAGTTGGACACAACTGGGCAACTAAACCACCACGACCACCATCACGCCAGAAACAGGCACCAGCTTCCACGTTCAGTGTGACCCGGATTTCAGGGGCTGTATGTCAATCACCCTCTTTCTCTTCTTCCCCAAAGAGGGAAGGGGGCTGAAAAGGACGCAGCTCCCTGCTCTCAGCTGCTGGGGGCATTACTACGCTCCATGGTAGGCTGAGGGTTCTCACGTGCCTGGTCCCTCCTCTGTAGGAGGCACGATTTTCACAGAGGACTCACCCAGAGCCTCCTGGTTTGGCTCTGGGGAACAGAAGCACCCGTTTCATCTTAAATCACCCTTGCTGTGAAGGGCCCATCCAGGGCCCTCCCTCCTCTGGGACACCCCCCAGAGTCACCGGGGTGGGTGTGGGGAGGCAGCTGAGACTGGAGGTGGGACTGGAAACCACCACCTCAGTTCTGTTCGACAAACATAGTTACTCCCGGCCGGCAAGGTTGGAAGGGCTGGTAGAGCTTGTTAACAAGACGGTGAGGCATTTCTTTTCACCAAACACTAGCAGCATGTTTCACAGAGACAGTCTGTGTTGCAACAGTAAAGAAACGGAGCTCTGTGTCAGTTCTGGGGGGACAAGACCTGGCCCCCGGTGACCCTGGGTGAGACTTCTGACTCTCTGAGGCTCGGTTTCCTCATCTACACGGTGGAGATCAGAGTCATTGTGTTCATGACATGGAGTCATGGGTTCCCTGAGGTGATAAAGAGCTTCACCCGGGGCCCGAACGTCACAGGACACACAGCAGCAATGATCATTTACAGGAGTTCTCAAAACGCAGAGTGAAGGAGAGACAAGGATGGGGTCCTGGGTGCGGACGGGATGCTAAGGCGGCCGGCTCGGTGTCCTCAGGAGCCCAGCCCAGCGCTGGGCGCAAGCGGGCCTGTAGCATGCATTTTATGGACTGAGTGGTGTTCTCCTGATTCCAGGAGACTATTAATCTGCTACTTATTAATGAGGTGCTCTGAACACAGATTTATACTGCATTTGGTCCAGCAACCAAAAGAGACTGTGGGTCATTAAAAAAAAAAGAGGAGGAGGAGAGACCTCTCTGTGTGTGGAGGGTGGCAGGCGGAGCCGGCAGCTGACTCCCGGCGCCTGCTGGAGCTGGATGGCGGCCGTGAATGCTTTCTTTCTTAAGTGAAGCTCCTCTCTGTGTGTGCTGAATCACGGCATTCACGGGGGGGAGCAGGGACAAGAGCATTTGCTAAGCGGATACCAGGCATCCGCGGGTGCAGCCTGGTGGGTGGGTGAGGGGGACGCGGCAGGGGGCTGGAGACCTGGCGGGGCCCAGGCTAGGAAAGGAACCTGAAACCGGCTCCTACATCCACCCCCCGCAATGGTGGACGCAATGGTGGGTACTGGCGTGGAGGAGGCAGGGAGCCCACGTGAACACAGTGACCACAGACCTTGGCGGGGGAGAGAAAAGGAGAGAGGGGGCCCAAAATAGGCTGCGTGTGTCTGGGGCGTCAGCTGGGAATCGCCCCTTCCAGCAAGTCAGGGCTCAAGCATTCTGTTTACCAAACGCTCTGCACACATAGAAACCGGCTGGTCTGGGTTCCATGGTAGAGGGGACAGGGAGAGTGGGTTTCGAGGTGTTGAAAGCTGCTCTGACAATGCCAGGGAGGAGGGCTGGGCCTGGGGGTGCCCATAAGGAGTCTGGCAGAGGAAGAAAGGCCACGGCAGGCTGGCGAGTGGGCGGGGTGGGGGGTGCTGTCCCTGTCGGCGCACCCGTCCCGCGCACAGCCCAGCCTGGCAGGTAGCGGGAAGCGGGGTGACGTCTGCTTCTGCCGGCAGGGCTGGCTCTGTGGAGGGGAGGGGGCGCCACCGCAGCACGTTCTGGAGCCTGTGAGGGTAATCAGAACCAGCTGAGGCGGAGCCGCGCTGCCCCGGGCTGCCAGGAAGAGGGGTTTCCAGTGGCAGGAGCCCGGGGAGTTTCTCCACCCAGGCGCGCTCCCCTGCTCCACTACTAATCTCTCTCCTGGGCTGCGGGTGTTGCGGGGCGGGCCTCCCCCTCGGGGTGCTGTGTCTCCCCCAACCCTCGCCGCCCCCTGTCCTCCTCGCGTGGCCAGGCTGCCCGCTCCACAGGCCTTGCAGACGTGGAAGCACCTTACATGTGTGTCCTCGCTGGTGACAACTCTGCGACATGGGTGCCTGGGAATGCCCGCTTTGCAGACAGGGACACAGAGGCACAGAGAGGCGACATGAAGTGCTCAAGGCCACGTCGCTAGGAGGCGGTGGAGAGTCTGGTTTCAGAGACCACACTTTGTACTAGTACACGGGTAGGATGATGGTGAAAAAACAAAGCACTTATTACACGGCAGGCACTTCGGATGCCTCTTGTCATCTGGTTCTCACGACAACCCAACGAAACCTAGGTATCGCTTTTACTATCCCCAGTTTACAAAGGGGAAAGTGAAGGCGCAGAAGGTAAGGTGCTCGCCCCAGGCCACTGACCAGGAAGGAAAGGCCTTGGGCGCAAACCCAGGTCCCCCTCACCCCAGCACCCACGATTGTGCCACCAAGCCCTTCACTTATCCACCCAACAGCGACGCCAACTGAGCACCCACTGCTATGTGCTGAGCACTGGGGACCCAGGGGTGACGAGGTGACCGCCCACCCTTAGAGCCTGCTGGGGGAAGTGAGAACACCAATCATAACAGGGAACAAATACACCCAAAGTTCCAAGTGTGAAGCAAAGTGTATCTGCCCTGAGTAACACTTCAGAAGGCTGTTTTTGTTTTTTTTGGTTTTTTTTTTTTTATGAGGGGGGAGGGGTGTTTGATAATTTATAAAAGTTAATTCTGGGGGCTTCCCTGGTGGTTCAGTGGTAAAGAATCCACCTGCCAATGCAGGAGACATGGGTTCTATCCCTGGTCCAGGAAGATCCCACATGCCCCGGAGCAACGAAGCCCGTGCAGGACAACTATTAAGCCCGCGCTCTAGAGTTTGGGAGCCGCAACTACTGAGCCCATGTACCCAACTACTAAAGCCCCCACACCCTAGAGCCTGTGCTCCACACCAAGAGAAGGCACTGCAATAAGAAGCCCACACACCACATCTAGAGAGTAGCCCTCGCTCGCCCCGACTCGCGAGAAGACCATGCAGCAATGAAGACCCAGCACAGCCAAAAATAAACAAATAAACATTATTACGGAAGAGTACTTTCTACAAGATGATTTATTATTTTTTTCATGCACCTTTATTTCCTATTCTGTACCCACAAAGCAGCTGGAAGTCAGAGAAATGTTAATAAAATTGGTCGAATGAACCCTGTTTCACAGTTCAGACACCACTTTTCTGCTTAAACACTACGTTTTCCCAGGTCATTTTGGTGGAGGAGAAGGGAAGGGTGACAAAGCCATGAGCTGGCTCCCAGGAACGGCTGAAGCCAGACCACACTCTCCCGGTGTGGCACGCAACCGGGACCTGCACGTGTGCAATGGCCATCAGAGGTGGGGATGGTCTCGGCTGGGCGCCCAGACTCACCTTCTTGGCAAGCTCGTCGACCCTGAGCAGTGGTCCCCACAGTGCGGTCCACATGGGAACTTCTTAGAAATGCAAACTCTCAGGCCCTACCCCAGACCTACAGAATCAGAAACTCGGAGTGGGGTGGGGGATGAGGCCTGGCAAACTGTTCTAACAAGCTCGCAGGTGATTCCAAAGTTGCCAAAGCTCGAGACTCTCTGAGCTGGGAGGGGCTGAAATGATACGCACCACAGACCCAGTGCTCACTGACTGCCAAGTGTGTGTCGAGGATATAACATGTCAACCATCCCAGGGACTATGGGCACAAACAGCGCTATCCTACAAGGGAAGCAACGAGGGTTGGAGCTTCCCTAACTTGCCCATCCTCGTGCTGCTGGGTGGCTGAGAGCATAAAGCCTGTTACGGTTGTAGACTTGGGAGGCAGACAGGCCCAGATCCAGCGTGGCAGTGGGTCGACTCCCTAACCCCTCTGTACTTGACCTATGTTTATCACTGAAAACAGAAGACAGTAAATAGAAGCTCTCCTGGGAGGTTCTCTTTCTGAGGATTCAGTGAAATGCTCCACGTGAAAGGCTTCCCACCACGCCAGGCACACTGTGCGGGCATGGCAGATGCAGATGTTTCATGAGCGCACAGACCCCATAAGCCCTGAAGGCCTTTGAGCCCCCACAATTGCTGTGATCAAGTACAGGCACTGACTCTCATGTACTTCACTCGCAAGAGAGCTCTTTAGACCAGGGCAGTGCCCTGCTACTCTTATTTAGGAATAATCCTGTTGGATTTCTGGGGCCTCGGCTGGCGAGAAGCAACAGATTTGGAGAAGGCTGGGAGGTGGGAAGGGAAGGTGACTGCTGCCATGGAAAGGAGAGCTAGAAAAGTAACAACAAACACAGCTGCCTGGAGCTTATAGGCGGTAAAGTCAGGCTATTCAAGATGGCTGAGTCACCAAGCAGAGTGTGATTAGCCAAGGTTTTCAGAGGCTCGTGGGTGGTGTGTGTGTGTATGTCTGTTGAGGGAAGTCTGTGTGAAAAGCTTAATTGAGAATGGATAAAAATTTCAAAGCATTGGATGTTTCGACAGATAACTTGGTAGCTTTTGGTCACCCTGATGATCTAAAGTGGCTAGGTCCTTGGAGCCTGGAGAGCAGAGGCTTCCCTGTGACAGAGGCAGGTCACCGGAGTCTGAAAGGCCAGGCTCCTGCCACCAGACTGCCCAAGTTCAAGACCAGTCCGCCATGTAACCACTCTGACCCTGGACAAGTCAAGGAACCCCTTACGCCTCAGTTTCTTGACTTATTTCTCAACTGAAAATGGAGTACTAATAAAGGAACCAATCTCATGGGATCGACAAGCCCTCAGTAAATGTTACAAGTCACGTCTGCGTGTGCACATGTGCACTGCCCACGAGCCTGCTTCTCACCAGGTGAAGAGGATTATCTTCTTTGGTTAAGCAGGCTTCACATGCAGGCTGCAGGTCAAGGCAGGGGCAGGGAGGCACTTCTTTGACAAAAGGACTGCTGGTTGCAACGCCCTGCGGGAGTGGTTCGAGACTGAAGGACGCGCAAAGCAAAGAGGGAAGACTAAAAGAGGCCATCTGGAGAGACACCAAATGACCAGTGCCCTCCTGAAGTCCCAGTATGTTAGAAACCCAGGGTGACAGGGCTCCCAGTTACTGAAGGAGAGCCAGCATTTACTGAGTGCCCACAGTGTGGCAGGCGTTGCACAGGCTATCTGCACTCCCACGGATCCACATACTCCAGCCATCTTGGGAAGGTGGTGTTGCCATCCACAGTTTTTAAATAAGGACACTGAGACGCAGGGGGGACAGGTAACTTCCAGAAGGCACATGGTTACTAAGAGGTGGATGTAGAATTCAAACCAGGCGTGGCCGACTGCCCTCACACCATCACGACAGTCACGGTCCAGAGGGAGGGAGCTGGCCATACACACCATCCTCACCTTCTTCCCACCCTCTCATCAACTGCTGGTCCCTGCCATTGGCCAAACCCAACTGGAAACGAGAAGGCAAGGGAGCCCACGGAGGCCATCCAGACAGGTCAGCCTCGGGGCACAGGGCAGGGTGCTGAAGGGCAGATCCAGACAGCAACTGGAGAATACCCAGCACAGGTGAAGCCTGCCCCTTGCCTTCCAAGGTTTCAGCCTCAGAACTGGCCCAGGGTGGGTGGGAGGGAGGGCAGGGAGGTGGTCTGCACACTTAGTGGGGCTGAAGCAAGCCTTCTGCGCCAGCTGCCCCTACTCCTTGCAGGGCCTGTATGGGGGCCCCTGGGATACCCACCCCAAACCTATTTGCCACAGAAATCAGGGTAGGTCTGGGAGCCTTAAGCCCAGGAAGAGGCAGAAACAGTCCACCCTGATTTTGAAGGGCCACAGCCACAAGTTCTTGCCTCTTCCTGACAGGACCTGCTACGAAGCTCCCCTTCCGGTTTTGGGGCAGCAGAGCCATGATTCTTTGCTGAAAACAATTTTCAGGAAGCCCAAGCGGACCCTGAGCTGCCCACGTCTCTCTAGACAGTAACCTCGTGAGCATCTATCTCAGGATGAAAACAAACCAGTTCAAGGAGTGGGGTAACTAAATGGACTTTTCCAGTCCACGTCAGTCTGAAGGGACACAGGATCACATCAACAGCAATTCAAACGTATTTTCTAGACCCCAGGAGCATATCCGCAGCACCTCACCCTCATTCCCAAGTTCCCCCAGTTATTTCTGCAGTGTCTAGGTTGGGGTCTCTTCACTCCTGCTCCTTGTTGGTATCAGTTTCTCCACCCTCCTAGAGGCTGGTGCCCAACACAACTCAGCTGTCAGAGCTGGCTGTGGTCAGGGCTGCCAGGGACAGCTGCACAGGGTGTGTGCTGCCCAACTAGATAGGGCGGTCATGAGTGTGGGTCACTACCTCAATTCCCGGAACTCTATTTCTATGGTTCTTACGTGGTAAATCTCTGGGTGCTAAACAGTGCAGCTTGATCTTCACCATATCAGAGTCATGCGGGTTTCTGTCAGCTCTTCCTCCAACCTAGCCTCCAACCACTGGTCACTATCTCCTTGACTCTGCCCTGGTGCCAGGCCCCTTGCTTCTCAGTCTCCTAATGCAACCATGCTCTCAGCTCCATTCTTATTCCCTTTGGACCACTCGCCACCCAGCCCCAGGAGGGACAATGAGAAAATACGGAACAGTGCCCCTCATTTTTCTGTGTGCAACCCCCCAGAGGCCTCCACTGCACCCTGAATCCAACCCCGAGACCTCCCCTGGCCCACAGGACCTGCCCGCCTGCCTCCCTCCCCTCTCCTACTCAGCCCCTCTGCTGGGCCACACTGATCTTTCATTTCTCAGAAGGCCAAGTTCACTCCCATCCCATTGCTTTTGCATGTGCTATTCCTTTGCGCGGCTGCCTTCTTCCGGTCTTTGGGCCTTGGTTCACATGACCCTCCCTCCTGGAAGCCTTCCCTGAGCACCCTGTTTAAAACAGCCTCCTTCCCACCCCATCTTTCCTATTCCAGTAACTGGTTTTATCAGTCTGGAAATTATCTCATCTCTTCATTGTCTGCCTCCTCAAAGAGACGCGTGCTCCAAAGGGCCAGGGGCTATGTCTGTCTTGTTCACCGCTGCGTCCCCAGCACCTGGCACTGCAGAGCCATGTGGAATAACAGAGGACGTCCCCTACGAGGGTGGCGGCCTGGCCCTTCGCTTTGCTCCGTGGCTCGTGCTGAGACCTGTGGCCTCGAGTCTCACAGTTCAGCACTGCCTGAGCCCCAGCCTCACCACCACTGTAGTGAAAAGAGCCCCTCCTGCCTCTGCTGACAGCCCTCGCTGCCCGGAGCTCAGGCTGCTCTCTGGAGTCCAGGCCAGACTCCAGCCCTTCCTGGCGGCATCAGAAGTCCCCGTGCCTGGGTCTGCATCCCTGCTCCATCACTTCACCTGGTATGCCCTCAGGCAGGCCACCGAACCTGCCTCCACCTTGTTTTCTCCTCGGCCCAGAGCTGCTGTGAATACGAACGAGGTAATTCACAGCAGCTCTTCGCACCGTGCCTGGCGCTGGGCCAGTGCTCACGCAGTGTCAGTGTGTCGTCTCCATTACGAGTTCCCACGATGTTGCCCCCACGTGTTCCTCCCAGGACCCAAGAGCAACTGTCCTCATACCTGCTAGAGCAGATGAGAAAACATTATATTTTCCCATAATTCAGAGATACCACCATCCCCCTCCACTACACCACCAGTGCTGGCTCATTGCTTTGGACTCCAGTCTGATAACCTTAGGGTTCACTGAGAAAGAGGGAATCGTGGATCTACAGAGAAATAGTTCACATCTGTATCCACAGAGATGCCCTATCCCTGAGGAACTTGCTGTTCAGGAGGGCAGATCTACAGTGAACATGACCACAGAGGGGGCGGGGGGTGGGGAGTGAGGGAGGGGGTGGTGGTCAGCGCTGAGCTGTGGGCCTGGGGGCTGTAAACACGCTGCCCAAATACTACACAGAACCTCATGTCGAGTCAAGACGGATTTTTACTGCCAAATGAACGTCTGCCAAACTTCTTTAAAAAAAATAAATAAAAGGCTTGCTGGGTGTTTTGTTTGTTTGTTTGTTTGTTTTAGTGATTTGGGATTCTGAATTTGCGGAGCAGGGAGTGTGGCCCCTCAGTCGGGGCTGAGTTATCCATCGGGTGCACCAGGCACAGGGCTGGGGGTTCATGACACTATCAGGGGCCCCCTAAAATGTTCTAGCTTCTTTCAAAATGAGAATTAAACAGTGAAGTTTTAGGTCAGAAAATGCTTCAATATATAATGGTAATGTATTTCTCCTTACACCAGCACAGTCACAGAAGATGGTTTTTAGTATTTCTAGTGGGGGAGGCGCTCACAGAGTGCCCAGGGCCGGGGGTCAGGGGAGTTGGGTCCCACCTACAGCAACACCCACACAGACCCCGGGAGGACTGAGTGAGACGAGGCCAGTGAACAGACCGGCACCATGCCCAATACATAGTGAACAATAAATGATGACGGTAATAGCGATCATGTTTTCCCAGTCTCTGCTCCTTCATCTATCAAATGGAGTATCTGCTGCCCTCTCCAGCCCCAGGCCTGCCGTGAGTCTCAAGGGTGATAAAAAACGCCAAAGTGCTTGGGGACAGGCCGTGCCATGCAGAGGAGAGGAGCCAGGACTGGGGACACCACCATCACCCACTTGCACCAGGAACTCGAGCGAGGGGATGTCCCTCTGCTGCCCACCTGCACCTGGCAGGACAGCCCCGAAAGGCCCATTGCAGGCCCTGCCTTCCTTCCTGTACCTGCCTGGCAGACAGAGCAGTGACGTGGGGAGGGCGTGGCTGGGGGGGCACCCAGGAGCCACATCAGTGGAGGCGGGAGTTACTCAGGACCCCCAGAGCCAGCTTGGGGCAGACCCGGGGCAGCCCATCAATGGTTTAGACACAGCCTTGCCATGTCAGGGCAGCTGTCTTTCTCTCCTTCGTCTCCTCCCCACTCTCCTCCTAGCGTGCGCAGTCTCTTAGTTGTATCCCATTCTTGGCAACCCCGTGAACGGTAGCCTGCCAGGCTTCTCTGTCCATGGGATTAACCTGGCACGAATACTGCGGTGGCTTGCCACTTCCTCTTCCAGGACCTCTTCCTGACCCCGGGACCGAACTCCTGTCTCCTGAGGCTTCTATATCAGCAGGATTCTTTACCACTGAGCCATCTGGGAAGCCCACCCCCTTCCTCCTAGACAGACTCCCATGAGGGGGTCCATGCTGCCCCCACCCCTAAGAGTCAGGAACCCGGGATGAGCTTTAAAAGGCTAGTGTTCCCCTGCAGTCATTCAACGGACATCAGTCACGTGCTTCCACGCACCAGGCCTTGAGTGAGATGCTCAGGCCAGAGCCCAGACCGAGGCAGCCCTAGGCCCGGCCCCTGGATCTCTCTGACGACACCAGCCCATCTCCCTGCCAGCACCAGCATCTCTGTTTAGTGGCCCCACCTGACTTCATGCCTGGGAAAGCTCACTCCATCTGTCTCTGGCCAGAAGCCCTCATTTATCTGCTCTGCTGCCCTGTTGGGTCCCAGGACCAATCAGCCAGGTCAGCATCAGCTCAGCGGCTCCTGGGGACGAGAATTTCAGCAGGTGTCTGTCCGTAAGGGGGTTGGGGTCCTCCCCCACAGACTGGAAGGCTGCCTCCAGCCCCTCATTTCCTGAGAGCACAAAGGTCCTACTGACACAGACCACGATGCTCCAGAGGCAACTGTTTTTAAATTTTTTATGTAAGATGGGGATGATTTTAAACAGCTTTGGAAATTTTCTGTGAAGGTTCTGTTATGAAGCTACAAAAGAAAATCAATGAATGCTAAAATTAAATCTCTACTCTCTCTGCTCCTCGGTCTCCCCTCCTGGGGATGAGCCCCCATGTCAAGCAACAGGGTGAGAGGGCAGCGATGAACCAAACGAACGAACATTCCCTAAAATATCGTTATAAAGACAAAATGAAAACTCGTCAACTAAAGTCTCAGCAAATTTTCTCTGGGCAAACTGAGCTGGAGCCCACAGTTGGTGCTCAGATGGGGCTTAATAAGTATTTGTTGCCAAGGTAGCGGATGTGGCAGGTGACGTCCAGGCCTGAGGAGAGGTGCTGCCCTGACTTTGTCCTCAGGCAGGCGGGCTGACAAGTGGGGAATGAGATGGGACTTACGCAAGCTGAAAACAGGCTCTTCAAACTGCTTTTGTAACTGAGCATGTGCCCTGTGCTGACATTTGGATACACTGGCCTGGCAAGCACTTAACAGAAACAGTGACCTCAAAGGGCTTTCGGTGTGCCAGGACAGCCTCTGTGACACTGGGCAGTACAGGAACACTGCCTTAGAATCTTCCCGTAAATGAAGCCCCCTAACTTCTCAGCAGGAAACACATAGCTACCCTGCCAAGCACGAGGCAGCAAGTCATAGGACCCGACCCCAACACCACCAGGAGAGGAGGGGACCAGATGGCTCACTCTCAGCTCAGAGGCAGCTGTTCCATTAAATCAGATGGATGGAGGCTTCTGGCAATTTCACAGCCTTGCCGATGCTCAGACACTCCCCTAGGCCTTCTGAAGACCAGCTGACCGGGAGACGAGGGGCCCTGCCTTTCAATCCCTCATCTATGGGTCAACCTCACTGCAGCCATGATCACTAAAAACTGCCACCTTTCCTCGAATCTGAGAAGTCGTCAACCATTAAATGGGTCGTGTTCTAACAAAAAAGAAACAGTGCTGCCAATTAAACCCTGACATGCTATTAACTTTAAGATGCCCCCTGATTTCAGAGATCTCAAAAACAAGAAAAAAGCATTAAAAGGCTAGAATCAAAGAAACGCAATTTGTTTCCAGGACAACACCATAGCGTGCCTGCTGCTGTAGTGCTCCTGACGTAAGTCTTCATCTTGGTCCCATTTCTGCCTAGCAGCGTGGTCTGCTGTGAGGAACCTCACTTTGCCAAGCCTCACTCTTCTTGTTAGTACAACAAAACAGTAATACTTCCCTCATAGGGTTTCAGGAGAAGAAAAAAAGATACCTGTAAAATACTAAGCTTGATACCCAGCACATCACAGGTACCTACAGTCAGTTCAGTTCAGTTGCTCTGTCATGTCTGACTCTTTGCGACCCCATGGACTGCAGCACGCCAGGCTTCCCTGTCCTTCACCATCTCCCAGAGCTTGCTCAAACTCATGTCCATCGTGTCGGTGATGCCATCCAACCATCTCATCCTCTGTCATCCCCTTCTCCTCCTGACTTCAAAGCCTTCCCGGCATCAGGGCCTTTTACAGTGAGTCAGTTCTTCACATCAGGTGGCCAAAGTATTGGAGCTTCAGCTTCAGCATCAGTCCTTCCAATGAATATTCGGGACTGATTTCCTTTAGGATGGACTCGTTGGATCTCCTTGCAGTCCAAGGGACTCTTAAGAGTCTTCTCCAACACCACAGTTTAAAAGCATCAATTCTTCTGCACTCAGCTTTCTTTATAGTCCAACTCTCACATCCATACATGACCACTGGAAAAACCATAGCTTTGACTAGACAGACCTTTGTTGGCAAAGTAATGTCTCTGCTTTTTAATATGCTGTCTAGGTTGGTCACAGCTTTTCTTCCAAGGAGCAAACGTCTTTTAATTTCATGGCTGCAATCACCATCTGCAGTGATTTTGGAGCCCAAGAAAATAAAGTCTGTCACTGTTTCCATTGTCTCCCCATCTATTTGTGATGGGACCAGGAAAGTTGAGTTTTAAGCCAGCTTTTTCACTCTCCTCTTTCACTTTCATCAAGAGGCTATTTAGCTCCTCTTCACTTTCTGCCATAAGGGTGGTATCATTAGCATACCTGAGATTATTTATATTTCTCCTGGAAATCTTGATTCCAACTTGTGCTTCATCCAGCCTGACCGTTCACATGATGTACTCTGCATATAAGATAAATAAGCAGGGTGACAATACTCAGCCTTGACATACTCCTTTCCCAATTTGGAACCAGTCTGTTTTTCCATGTCCAGTTCAAACTGTTGCTTCTTGACCTGCATACAGGTTTTATAGGAGGCTGGTAATGTGGTCTGGTATCCTCATCTCTTTAAGAATCTTCCACAGTTTGTTGTGATCCACACAGTCAAAGGCTTTGGCATAGTCAGTGAAGCAGAAGTAGATGTTTTTCTGGAACTGTCTTGCTTTTTCTATGATCCAATGGATGTTGGCAATTTGATCTCTGGTGCCTTCTGCCTTTTCTAAATCCAGCTTGAACATCTGGAATTACTCGGTTCATGTACTGTTTAAGTCTCACTTGGAGAATTTTGAGCATTACTTTGCTAGTGTGTGAGATGAGAGCAACTGCGCAATGGTTTGAACATTCTTTGGCATTGCCTTTCTTTGGGATTGGAATGAGAACTGACCTTTTCTGGTCCTATAGCCGCTGCTGAGCTTTCCAAATTTGCTGGCATATTGAGTGCAGCACTTTCACAGCATCTTCTTTTAGGACTTGAAACAGCTCAACTGGAATTCCATCACCTCCACTAGCTTTGTTTGCAGTGATGCTTCCTAAGACCCACTTGACTTCGCATTCCAGGATGTCCGTCCAGCTCTAGGTGAGTGATCACACTATTGTGGTTATCTGGGTCATGCAGATCTTTTTTGTATAGTTCTTTTGTGTATTCTTGCCACCTCTTTTTAATATCTTCTGCTTCTGTTAGGTCCCTACCATTTCTGTCCTTTATTGAGCACGTCTTTGCATGAAATGTTCCCTTGGTATCTCTAATTTTCTTGAAGAGCTCTCTAGTCTTTCTCATTCTATTGTCTTCATCTGTTTCTTTGCATTGGTCACTTATGAAGGCTTTCTTATCTCTCCTTGTTACTCTTTGGAACTCTGCATTCAGATGGATGTATCTTTCCTTTTCTCCTTTGCTTTTAGCTTCCCTTCTTTTCTCAGCTATTTGTAAGGCCTCCTCAGACAAACTTTTTGCATTTCTTTTTCTTGGGGACGGTCTTGACCACAGCCTCCTGTTCAATGTTACCAACCTCCATCCATAGTTCTTCAGGCACTCTGTCTATCAGATCTAATCTCTTGAATCTATTTGTCACTTCCACTGTATAAAATCATAAGAGATTTGATTTAGGTCATACCTGAATGGTCTTTATTGGTAAAGGTACCGATAAAGTTCCATCTAGTCAAAGCTATGGTTTTTCCAGTAGTCATGTATGAATGTGAGAGTTGGACTATAAAGAAAGCTGAGCACCGAAGAATTGATACTTTTGAACTGTGGTGTTGGAGACGACTCTTGAGAGTTAAGAGTTAAGACCCTTGAGAGTTAACTGAATTAAGGACACCCACCAGCTGGTTAGTGTATGGTAGGTTGCCAACAAAAGCAGGCATACAGAAGGTTTGGGTGAGAAGGCAAATTCCACCGGGATGTGGAGAGGTCCAGTTCCTGAAAAGCAGGAGTAGATTGTATTGAATTAATCCTCTCATCTCAGACTGTAAGGAGATCCAACCAGTCAATCCTAAGGGAAATCAGTCCTGAATATTCATTGGAAGGACTGATGCTGAAGCTGAAACTTCCAATACTGTGGCCACCTGATGCAAAGAACTGACTCATTTGAAAATATCCTGATGCTGGGAATGATTGAAGGCGGGAGGAAAAGGGGATGACAAAGGATGAGATGGTTGGATGGCATCACCAACTCAATGGACATGGGTTTGAACAAGCTCCAGGATTTGGTGATGGACAGGGAAGCCTGGTGTGCTGCAGTCCATGGGGTAGCAAAGAGTCAGACAGGACTGAGAGATTGAACTAAACTGAACTGAGCAGTCTAGTGGTTTTCCACCCTTTCTTCAATTTAAGTCTGAATTTTGCAATAAGCAGTTCCTGATCTGAGCCACAGTCAGTTCCCAGTCTTGTTTTTGCTGACAGCATAGGCTTTCTCCATCTTTGGCTGCAAAGGATATAAGCAATCTGATTTCAGTGTTGGCCATCTGGTGATGTCCATGTACAGAGCTGTCTCTTGTGCTGTTGGAATTGGGTGTTTGCTGTGACCAGTGTGTTCTCTTGGTAAAACTCTGTTAGCCTTTGCCCTGCTTCATTTTGTACTCCAAGGCCCAATTTGCCTGTTACTCCAGGTATCTCTTGGCTTCCTACTTTTGCTTTCCAGTCCCCTACGATGAAACGAACATCATCTTTGGTGTTCACAGGTGCTCTAACAAGGCGTTCGAGGACACACAGTTCTTTTATTCTCTAGTGTCCTGGTGGGTACACTGTGTTGAACCAACCTGCAAATTACTGGGGCTGATATTTCCCAAAAGACTCTGACCAAGAACAGGGAGGGCAGACAACTGAATTAAGGACACCCACCAGCTGGTTAGTGTATGGTAGGATGCCAACAAAAGCAGGCGTACAGAAGGTTTGGGTGAGAAGGCAAATTCCACCGGGATATGGAGAGGTCCAGTTCCTGAAAAGCAGGAGTAGATTGTATTGAATTAACCCTCTTGTCGGTAACAATGATGAAAGCTGGACAATATACAAAAGACAACTGCTCTTGAAAGCACTTGACAGCAATCCAAAGAAGCAACCAATAGAAGCTGGAGGGGATACGGTCCTTGAAAGACATGAAGCACACTAGGGTATTTCCCTGTTCATGGTGATACACTGAATGATGACACAGAATGCAGCAGTGTTACCAGCTGGGAAGAAGAGGAAGACATTGGGCCCTGAGGATGGAAACTGAAGGGGAAAATGCTAGAAAGGAGATAGCCACAGAATGAGGAGCTCCAAAATTACCATACAGGTTCCCTTGAATCCTTATTTGACTCCTAAATTGTACACATGGACAGAGAGAGAGTTCATAGAGCCTAAAACAAAGCAGTGACTGAGAGGCAGAAAGTTCAGCAGCTGCCTGAAAGATGGAGTCTGGAGTTCAAGCACTGCCAAGTTAAAAGGGCTTAGCCAACAGTTACGGCTCACAATTTAATCCTAGAAAGGCCATGCCTTATTATTAAAACCAGGATTAAGGGTTATACTCTAGGATCACGGGCAAAATCAAAATAAACCTACCTGAACAAAACCTAAAAACTTAGCCTGCCCAAAAGCAAGGTAATACGCCAGTAATTTAACTGCCTGTCAGAACAAAACACACCATTCTGGAGAGAAAGACAGTAAGACGCTGAGTCTTTTCAACATAGGATCCAAAATGTCCAGCATATGATTTTAAAATTACAGCCATGTGAAGAAGCAAGAAAATATGATCCATGATCAAAAGAAATAATAAAATTAGACCCACTGATGACCCAGATGTTGGAATTAGTGTACTGGGATTTTAAAATGTGTCTGTGTGCATGTCTGTATGTGCGTGTGTGTGCGTGCACGCATGAGTGTGTGTATGCTGGGATTCCCAGGTGGTGCTAGTAGTAACAAAACTCACCTGCCAATGCAGGAGACCTAAGAGATGCAGGTTCAGTCCCCGAGTTGGGAAGATCCCCTGGAGGAGGGCACAGCAACTCATTCCAGTATTCCTGCCTGGATAAGCCCATAGACACACATGCATGCTAAGTTGCTTCAGACATGTCTGACTGTTTGCAGCCCTACGGCCTGTAGCCCACCAGGCTCCCCTGTCCATAGGATTCTCCAGGCAAGGATACTGCAATGGGTTGCCATGCCCTCCTCCAGGGGATCTTCCCAACCCAGGGATCGAACTCGCGTCTCTTAGGCCTCCTGCCTCTCTTACATCTCCTGGAAGGCAGCTTCTTTACCACTATCAGCACCTGAGAAGGAAGCCCCTTAAAATGTGTACATATCATGAATATGTATAGGATTTTCAGGAAATGGAGGACAGAATGAACCAGTGGATAGAAAATCTCACAAGAGAAATGGGACCCATAAAGATAAACCAAGTGGCAATTCTAAAACCAAAAGAATACAGCACCTGATGGAAAACATAATTTGGACAACATTAACAGCAGATTAAACACTGTAGAATAATGGATCAGCAAACTTGAAGCCAGGTAATAGAAATGATCCAAAACTGAAGCACAGAGATTTTTTGGGAAAAGATAAATAAATGGAGCTTCAGTGACCTGTGGAACAACTCAGGTGTGTAAGCGGAGTTCCAGAAGGAGAAGGGAGAGAGAATTGTATAGAAGAAATATTTGAAAGAATAATGGCCCCCAACCTCCCCACCCCCATAACACATTCCCAAATTCAGTGAAAAATACCAACCCACAGATCTAAAAAGCTCAGTGAATCCCATGCAGAAAAAATACAAAAAAAAAAAAAAATCACATCATCATCATATTGCTGAAAATCAAAGATAAAGAGAAATCTTACAAGAAGTTAGAGGAGAAAAGACCCCCCTTTCCATGCATAGTGAAAATGGCATTCCACTCCAGAACTCTTGCCTGGAAAATCCCATGGAGGGAGGAGCCTGATAGGCTACAGTCCATGGGGTTGCAAAGAGTTGGACACGACTGAGCGACTTCGCTTTCCATGTACACAGGAAGACAGCTGACTGCTCCTTAGAAACAATGTAAGCCAGGAGACAATGGAAAGGGATTTCAAAAGTGCTTGCTGAAAGGATAAAATCAATTTGGGATACATGAAGCCTGAAATCCTGCTGAAAGGTTAAGACTCTGGGGCTGCAAGATACAGCATAGCCCCCTCCCAAGCACCCCTGTTTATATAAGCACCCACATCATTCATGCACTCCCACCCCCCTCCCACCCCCAACACATGGTTATCTCAGTAGACCATCCCAACATTCCCAACAGGAAAAAACAAAACAAAACAAAACAAAACTGTCAGGAATGTGACAAGATAGAAAAAACATGAAATCATTTATACAAGTTGCGGGACACAATTAAGATAGCTGGTGTTCTGCCACCATGTAAATGTCACACTTTTCTTTCATTCTGATAAAAACTATAAAAAAGGAAAAGAAAGATTCCCTGCTCCTTAAACGCGTCAGTCACTGGTCCAGCACACAGGTGGAAATGCAGGGATGGCGCTCACTGAGGGGTCAGGAGGATTCTGAGATGGGGGAGCCATCAAGGTAGCAGCTCGGTGAGGATGTTCTGGGTAAGAGAAGGGAGGGAGAAGCCGCACAATTCCCTGAGCGATGCTGGAGGCTGAGGGCCGGGCATCGTGCTAAGTGCTTCAGACATGTTATCTTAATCCTCACACTGAAGCCCTAGGAGTCAGTATCATCGCTGCCATTTTGAATGTGAGGAAACAAAGTCTGAGAGAGAATCAGGTTGCCCAGGTTAGTGACAGAGCTGGGATTTGAGCACAGTTCACCCTCCCCCATCAGCCATTCGCTATTCACACCTCTGTGCTGGGCTGGATGAGAGGAGAGCGCCACACGGCCCACGCCACCCACACCCCAGTGCTCAGGGGGCTCCCAGACAGCTAAAATGAGCAGAGCCAACATTTGCAGCAGAGTCCTAGCTATTGTGACTTACAATTAACATGTCACATCGTAGCTCATTTTTGCAACAGCCCTTTGAGGTCAATTCTTACACCACCTTCATTTTCCACTTGAGGTAAGTGAGGCTCAGAGCTACTGGTGGGGGAACCAGGATCTGACTCCCCAGCTCATGCTCCCCAGCACCATGCCTGACTACCGGGGTGTTTGCCACCAACAGGCCAGGAGTTGAGCAAAGAAAGACAGGGCACGGCCACCCTGGTGCTCCTCCCCCACTGCATGGGACCCTAGCAACTTGGAACTGGGAAAGCAAATGTGTTTAGCAACCAAGGGACTTAAGCTACACCTATTCCCAGGGGCGGGAAAACCTAGGAATCCCCCTGTCCCAGGGGGTCCCGTGGTGGAGAAGGCAATGGCACCCCACTCCAGTACTCTTGCCTGGAAAATCCCATGGATGGAGGAGCCTGGTAGGCTGCAGTCCATGGGATCATGAAGAGTCGGACACGACTGAGCGACTTCACTTTCACTTTTCACTTTCATACATTGGAGAAGGAAATGGCAACCCACTCCAGTGTTCTTGCCTGGAGAATCCCAGGGACAGGGGAGCCTGGTGGGCTGCCGTCTATGGGGTCGCACAGAGTCGGACATGACTGAAGCGACTTAGCAGCAGCAACAGCAGCAGCCGCAGGGGTCCCGTGGCCTCCCAGTCACCTCTCTCTCCAGAGTGTCTCCACCATCGCCCAGCGGCTCTGGGGCCTCGGCTGCAGGGCCTGTCAGTCCAGTCTGCTCAATGCCAGCGTGGCCTTAAAAATAACCGCAGGCCGGAACTCTGCCCTGCTCAGAACCTTTCAGTAGCTCCTGACTGTCCCTGGGAAGAAGTCCCCCTCTGACAAGGCCTTGTCCTCTGCCATGTTCCCCTTCTCTCCTCCAAACCGCACCCCTCTCAGTCCCTCACAGTTGCTCTTGCCTCAGGCTCTGCTCCTGCTGCTACTGTGTAACAAATCACCACCAAAATTCTGCGGCCTAAAATAACCATTTCCTTCCCCCATGGGTTCTGTGTGTCAGGAAGTCAGACGCGGGACACCAGGATGGTTTCTCTCTGCTTCCAGTGGCCTGGGGTCTCAGCAGGAAGACTCTCTAGCTGGGGAATGACTCAATGGCGAGGTGACTCTTCCTCCCATGTCTGGGGGTTGGTGCTGGCTACCAGCTGGGACCTACAACACACGCGGTCTTCGCGTGGCAGCTTCCGGGTAGTTGGACTTCTCTGGGTCCAGCTTGGCCCACGGCTCCAACACAGAGTGTGCCAGCAAACGAGGCAGGCTGCCTTTTTTCACCCAGCCTTGGCAGTCAGGCGGTGCCACTTCCACTGCTTCTTCAAGCAAGTAAGAGACACCTGGATATGAGGGGAAGGAGCAGAGACCCTGCCTCTCAGTGGGAGGAGTGTCAGGGTCTCACTGCAGAAGGGAGATATTGCCCGGACCGTCTCTGAACCTGACGCAGTATTCTCTCTGACTGACAGGCTGTTGTCCTTCCAAACTCACCACCTGCTGACTCACCCTTCAGGTTTCAGCACCACTTTGTGCCACGTGCCCTGACTGTTTGTTCAGGCCTCCTGCTCAGACACTCCGTGTGCCCAGTGCTTCTCGTGTGCCTCAGTCTGCTGTCTGCCTCCCCTCCTGCCTGTGAGCTCTGTGAAGACAGGAATTTTGCCTTTCTGGTGTTGGCTCAGTGAAAGAATTAGTCGCTCAGTAATGTCCGACTCTTTGCAACACCACGGACTGTAGCCCACCAGGCTCCTCCGTCCATGGAATTCTCCAGGCAAGAATACTGGAGTGGGCAGCCATTCCCTTCTCCAGGGGATCTTCCTGACCTGGGGCTTGAACTCGGGTCTCCTGCATTGCAGGCAGATTCTTTACCATCTGAGCCAACAGAGAAGCCAGAGCAGATTCTGAAAAGAAAAAAAAAAAAAACAAAAAACTTTCTGGAGAAGAGAGTCAGAGAGAGAGAGGAGGAGGGAGAGAGAGAGGGGAACATGCCTGCACACAGGCTGTCAAGGGTGCCACTCAGGAGAACTCAGGCGCATCCCAGCCTGCCTTGGCCCCACTGCCATGGTTCCACCAGGACCCTCCAGGCCCTTCAGAATACCCACAGAGTCAGTGGCACCTTCACCCCCATAGTCCCTGTGCGTAGGGTCTCTGTGCCACCCAGCTGTCTGGCTAACGCGGTAGGTAGCCTGTAAGATGCTGGGGTCTTCTGGCAAAGACTCATTTTCTAAAAAGGGATGGAACTGAGAGATGGAAAAGGGAGAAGGTCTGAGCAGGACGGGAGAAACCGAGGCAAGAAGGAAAGTCTGTTCCCTGCAAAGACCGGAGTGGCGATCCCATGGAGGCAAGGACCTCGGAGGACCCATTTTCCCTGGACCAGGAACATGACACCCTGTGCCTAGGGGTGTGGAGAACCCCATTAAAGTTTCTCTCCCAACTGGCAGCCAAATATCATCACCACCACCACCACCACCATCAATCAATTTTTTAAAAAAGGAAAGAAGAGTTACCATCAACGTTGCACGTGGCTGTTGTCCAGGCAGAGGACAAACCAGCCCCTGGACGCCCCTATGCAGGACTTGCCTTGGTGGCCCCCAGCAGGTCTGCCCACGCCCACGAATCTGTAGCATCGCTCACTTCGCGGAGTCCAGGGCTGTCTCCTCTCCTGCTCTGACTCTACCAACATTCACGAGCTCATCTCCGCTGCCCTTGGAGGTAGATTACTCATCTCGGCTCACTTACTGATGCATGAGAGGGATGTCCAGAGAGACGAAGTGACTTAATCAAGGCCACTCAGGTGGGAATAGATGGAACGTCTCTCTGGCGCCTCCCTACCTCCAGCCTGTCCTGAGCCACTGCTTCTCTCTAACTTCACAGCGTGGATCCTGCTGACTTCTGTGAAGACAGCCTGGGGCTCCTCCCCCAGGGTTCAGAGGTGAGGGAAGTCTCCAAGGAGGGAGGCTTATGGGGAGAGGCCGTCTGTGCTGGACTGCCCTGCCTACACGCAGCCCCCCCCCACACACACCCGGGGCTTTGCAGGGCAGAGTAGGGGACGGGAAGCGACCCAGGGGAGGACCCGGCTCCCGGCTGCCTGCACAGCTGGGGCGGACCTAAATCCATTACCTGAGTCAGAGGGGACGCTCTCTGCCTCGGCAGAGCGCACCCGGGGCTGCCCAGGCTTTTGGGAGCGGCTGGGCCAGGGAGCAGAGCTGGCCAGGCTGCTCATGCCAAGGAAGGAGAGGGCCCGGAGAAGCCGCCAAAGCAGGCTGGGGCGGGAGGGGCTGGGCCAGCTGGGGCCGGAGCTAGTGTGACATCACCGGGCGGCCCGCCTCTGTCTGGGGCTGAGGGGAGGCCCGGAGCCTTTCTGGGGCCTGGGGGATCCTCTTGCACTGGTGGGTGGAGAGAAGTGCCTGCAGCCAACCAGGGTCAGGCTGTGCTCACAGTTTCCTCCGGCAGCATGTAAAGGCTCCACAAAGGAGTTGGGAGTTCAAGTGAGGCTGCTGCCCACAGCCGAGAATGGACCCTGAGCCCTGAGCGGTGCTGCCTGAGCCCCGGACCTGCAGAGCATGGCAGTGGGGCAGCAGCCTGCCCCCGAGAGAGAAGGCAGGTTGTGAGCCACACAGCAGGACTCCCAGCCAGCCCCACTCCCTGGCTGGAGCCCCGCTTTGGAGCAAGCAGAGGCCAGTGAGGCAGGACTACTCGGCTGCCGACTGGGTCCGGTCTGTGACTTGGGGACCCCTCCTGGAGGCCATGGCCAGGCTGCCCCGCTGACGGCCGAGTGAAGCATGTGAGGAGCGGCCCCGGAGCCAGGCAGGAGGGACGAGGTAAGGGGTAGGCTCTATGGCACCCTGAGGGACACGGGGTGAGAGGCAGCAGCTGGCCCTGGGTCTCTAGGTTCAAGAACTCTGACCCCCTCCAGCTGGGGAGGGGGGTGTTTGCAGCTGGGCCCTCCTGCTTTCACTTGGGAGCCCAACACGGCAGCTGCCGGCACAGGACCTGTGGACACCTGGGCAGAGCGGGGTGTTCGGCGGGTGGGGCTGAGGGGCCGTGAGGTCATGGCTGGGCTTGTGAGGACTTCATCAGTAAGCCTCACTCTCCTTCAGACAAAGAGCCTTTAGGGTGAAGGCAGGCGGCTCCCGGCAGGGTTCAGCCTGCCGGGTGCGGGGTGTGTGCGCGGCTGTGAGCTTGTGTGGAGCGGTTCCCTTGACGGGCCAGCGGGCCCAGGCGTCGCGGCCAGCCGGGCTGGCCCGAGGACTCGCGAAGCTGTTTTTCTGTTTCGGGTTCCCGTGCACCCTGGCTGGCGACTCTACCGCGGCAACAGCAAAAGCAAAAGCTGTCCTGCGAGTGCCAGGAGCCCTTGTTCAGAAAGGTCCCCGGGGGCTGAGCAAACTCCGCTCCCGCCCCTGCCCAGGAGGAGAGGAGCTGAGGGATCCAGAGTCCGGAGGCACAGCCTCTGGCTGTGCCTCCACACTGCCCCGGTCTCCGGGCGTGTCCCAGGACACCTGGACCCTCCTCGCAGGGCCCCGGGTCTCCAGCAGGCTGTCCGTGGGCTGGCCAGGACCCGGGAGGATGAGGCTTTCCCGGCACCAGCCAGCGGGACAGCGCAGGCTCTGCATTCCGAGTCCCTTGAAAGCACTCGTTAGATAACATTTCCAAACAGAAATTCTTCGCTGATCCCTTCCTTCTCCTCTGTGATATGTGTGTCACGGGTCAGCAATTGCCTCTGCTGTGGATTAGGAGAGCTCCCAGAGGCCAGTTCGGTTACTTAGAGAAGGATCTCCTTTCACCAGGGCTCTGCGGAAAGTTGAGAATGCCACTTCCGAAGCTGGCCAAATGCTCCCCACATGTATTTTTCTAAATTGAGACAGAGGGAGGTAGGGCTCACAAGCTAGGCTGAGACCCTAGCTCTTCTACCTAGAGCCAAGTGGCGCTTGCTGATCATTTAGCCTCTCTAAGCCTCAGTTTCCTTATCTGTAAAATGGGATAACAGTAGTGCCCTTCTCTCAGGGCACTTACATGGCGCTCACCAACTGGTAGAGTCCTCCACAACTACCCTGTAACGCAGGTACTTGTTAGTCATCACCATTTCACAGGTGAGGAGACTAAGGCACAGAGGTTAAGTGTTGTGTCCAAAGCCACACGCTTCGTGTCAGCACCAGTGTCTGAGCCAGCACTCTGAGCCACACACCATTACTCTCCAGGAGGAGCACAGGAGCATGACCCGGAATGCCTTAGCACAGTGCCTGGTGTGTGGCAAAGCCTCAGAAAACCTCTGAGTATTACGAGCCATAAATATTAGAATCACACAGGGGAGAGCAGAGAGCCGGACTCTGGACATGTCCTGCTGGGGTTGTCAGGAAGTTCCGAAAGGCCCAGCCAAGGCTATGACCACTACCTCCAACCACACTGGGGGGCCACCCAGGAGCCTGTGGAGGGGGGCTTCATGTTGGGGCCACATGTCCAAGTCCTGGAAGTTCATAGGGAGGAAGAGTGCAGATGTACCAACAAAAGGACCACGGGTGCTTCTGATCCCACCCCTACAGGAAGAGCATCCTACCCCTCGCAGGGCACTGTTCCCCTGCCCGCTGGTCCTCTCGCCTGAACCAGCTGGCGAAGCAAGTGAGCTACCACCGCATTGCTCCAGGGTCCACAGCAGGAGGACCAATGCCAGGCCTGTCCTGGGGTTGCAAAGGAGAGGCAGCGACCCCTCCCCCAGTCTCCACCCCAATCACCAAATCTGTCCACAAGATGGCCAAGTCCGGTGGACTTCATACCGGCCAACAATGGTGCATCTTAGCCCAGGACAGTGGGTTCGCTCCTGTGGCCCCAGAGCTCTCAGTGGTCCCTGAACTGTTGGAAGCATTTGGAAAAGCTGGCATTGAACAGACACTTCTCCAGCACACGGCCTCTGGGGCTGTGGAAGCTGCAGGTTTCCTGGCTTAAGCCTGGATCCATAGCGGCTCACTCTGCTCTCTGGGCGTGCGTGTGTGCCAAGTCACTTCTGTCATGTCTGACTCTTTGTGACCCTTTGGACTATGGCCGGCCAGGCTCCTCTGTCGACGGAATTCTCCAGGCAAGAATACCGGCGTGGGTTGCTATGCCCTCCTCCAGGGGATCTTCCCAACCCACGGACTGAACCCGAGTCCCTTATGTCTCCTGCATTGGCAGGCAGGTTCTTTATCACTAGCGCCACCTGGACAGCTTGGGCCAAGCAGAGGCTCTGATTGACCTCACAAGCCTAACATGAGTGAGCTATTCATTACTCAGTAAAGGCAGGCAAAGGTGTGTGAAGCACATGGTCCAGGAGGGGTTTTCGCTACAACCTACTGGGAAGAGCAACTAAGCCATCTCTTCCTCCACTCCTCATCCCACAGTGATTTACTAAGTACCATTGGGCTAAGTAAGGCACACACATATCTCATTTCATCCTTGCTACAACCTCAGGAGGTAGGTTTCAGTTTTAGCGTCCCATTTGACAGAGGACAAAACAAAGGCTCAGAGACGGTGAGCAACCTGAGCACCAAGGGCATACAGTTGATGATTCTGTGGGACTTGAACTGGTTGGTGCGGCTCCGCAGGCCATGCCTTTCCCCGCTTCACTTCACTGGCTTGTTCAAAGCGTCTCACGGCTTTTGGTTTGGCTGGTGTCCTAGAGACGCTGTACCACTACATCTGAAAGCCATGTGCTCACCCGATTCGGGTGCGCCATCTGTCCTAGAAGTCTACCTCTGAGACAGTACAGGCCTCATCACCACCCCTCTTGCAACTGAGCCTCATCATGGCTACATAGCGTGCTTGTGGTGGTACAGTTAACGAGAGGTGGGACCAGATTCCAAGCCAGGCTGTCTTAGCTCTGAACCCTGCACACCTGGTGATCTCTGTGGCTGCCCCTCACCCCCCCACCACCTTTCATGGCAGCACCATGGAACTGCACCAGCTCAGGGCAGAGCCTTGGGCCCCCAGTCATCCAGGGACCGTTCCCCGAGTCCCTGCTTAGAGACTCCAAGGGCTGCAGAACCCGGGCTCGGGTCTTCAGGGCCTGCACTGGCCACACTTGAGCAATTCCCGAGAAAAGACCCAGGAGCTGCAACTGGCAGCTCCAGCAGAACAAACAGAGCAGGCAGCAGCCCCGCCCAAGGCAAGCACATTCAGCTTCTAGCCTCTCTCTGAGTCACAGCCCACTTCACCCAAACCCATCTCGATCGAGAGCAGTCAGACGGGGGAGGAGGGGCTCTACTTGCCTGAGCCTACAGCCCAGTGGGAAGAGGCAGAAGGTGAATCTAATTCATAGCCGTGGGAGACTCGTAGGGAGGAGGCGTGTGGTGCTGAGAGAGACCTGTGAGATGAGCGGTACTGTCCCATTTTACAGAAGAGGAAACTGAGGGCCAGGGGGTGCAGCGCTTCTGCCACGGTCTCTCCACCGGCGAGCCAAAAAAGCGAGGATTCAAACCCAGATCTGGGCCCATCCCGCCCCAGCCCACTGCCAGCCTGGACAAACACACTGCGGCAATCTCAAGAATGAATCAATTCATTGAATAGCATTTCTTTTTTTGTGAATTTATATAAAACACCCCAAATAGAGGGGTCATTCAGATCCTGGCAGCAAGCAGTTTGCGGTGGTAGAAGGGTCACAGCAGAACCTCGTTCTAAGGGTAGTTTCTGTGACAAAAACCACATTCCCACACAACTCCAAGCCATATGACTGCCTTAATAACAGCCTTGCGGGGTGGGGGGCACGCTAAAATGCTACAATGTCCTGTTACACGTACACATCAACCATAAGCACACACTCTGATCACAGATGTGTTAACGTGCTGGGTGGGGGGAGCCAGGCCTCTCACAATCAAGCTATTGTGTCGGGTCAACGCTCTGGAGAAACCAGACTTTCTAGAGGCCAGCAGCCCCAGAGCCCCCCAACTTCCCCCAGAAAGGCAAGCCCAAGACCACCTCAGGAAAGCCCAGAAGGAACTTGGTTCTTGTCTCTGAGAGACGCCTAAGGACCCGCCCGGCTCCAGGAACGACCGAAGTCCTGCCGGAGATGGTCCACCTCCAGCCTCTGCGAGCAGATGGTGGAATCTCTCAGTCATCACTCACCTCCAGGACCCACTCAGGGACAGGCAGGGAAGGGATCTGGATGAATGAAAGAGGGAGGGAAGGAAGGAGGGAGCCGCAGACCGAGACAAACGAGCCTCTCGCCTCCAGCTGCCACAGTGCTCCAGCCCAGCTGTGCTCCCAGCCCCCTGAGCCGCCCTGTGGGGGCCTGGTACCCAGTGTCACCAGCACCTGCTCTCTGTCTCACCTACTCCTGTGGCCCATTGAAGGCAGGCATCTCCCTTGCTCCTGCTCTATCTGGTCCCCAACACAGTGGCTGGCACCAGAGAAATGCTCAGAAAGTTTGTTCATTGAGGGAATGCCTTGAATTTTCTGTTTAGTAACCCAGGTGCCATCCTGGCTACTGGGTATTCAGAGGGGGAAACCACCCTGACCTCACTTTTAAGAAGCCCATAGTCTGGGCAGAGAACCAGATGACAAGCTGGGTCTCTGGTGCTATGACAGAAGCAGCCAGGGCTGCTCCTGGAAGCTGGAGGAGAGAGGGGGCCCCTCCCCAAGAATGGCCGGCTTCACCGAGAAGGTCAACAAGCAAGGAAGGCAGGACATGGGGAAGGTGCCAAGGCAGAAAGAATAGCACGCGCAGGGGCAGGGAGGCAGGACAACACAGGCTCTGCCTTCCAGCAGGACACTGACGAGGCCTGTGAGGCTGTGAGGCTTAGAAAGATAGGCCTGGAGCAGTAGGCAGGCCAGCAAGGCCCGTGTGGGTAAGGAAGCTGGCTCTGGAGTCAACACATCTCTTCCAAGCCCAGCTCCACTACTTGGGAGCTCTGAGGTCTGGGCAAGGCTCCACCCTTCTCTCTGTTTCCTCATCTGTGAAACGGGGATTATCACGGCCCCTGCCTTATAGAGTTGCTGGGATCAGGGACGGAGGCACAACATGCTCATTGTCCCTGTGCTGGGGATGGGCCCTGCAACAGGGCCGAGGTGGTCGTGGGGCCGGCCACTCAGCCTGGCTGGAAGAGCAGCCCCAGGCAAGGTTTGGATTTCCCAGGAAGCCGCCCCAGGGCACCGCTGTCCACCCAGTCCCTGGCTGCTCCCTGGCTCTCTTGGATCTGTCCCCCCAGATCCAAGGTCCCAGAGCACACGAGGCACGGCCGGAAATGCAGCAGCCAACTCAGGAGCTGGGCTCTGAAATGGCTTCTGCAGCTCTCCGCCCCTGCTCTGCTGGCCGGGGCTCTTGGCACCCGAGGGATCAGTGTGCAGGCTTTGGGATCTTTCAAGATGGCTCCAAAATAATGTACTATGGAAAAGGAACAGCAGCATCCTTGTCTCCCGGCAAAGGCAACCAGCTCCCCGATCCTGAACCACATCCTCTCCTAACACGATGACCTCACAGGATGACCACAACCCACCTCCTGCATGAGCTCAGCCCTGCCCCGGAGCCAGCAACGCACCAGGGGCAACCGTGTCAGGCAGGTTCGACCCTCCACTGCCGCTCTTCCCGGCAAATCTGTACAGTCCTACACTTCCTGCTTCTCTGGCTTGACCGTGTTCCCAGCACCCAGGACAGGGCTGGACCCTGACTGTAGCAATGGCTGGTTGGCTCAGAAGGCTAAATGGATGGAGGGCTGGCTGGCCGGACAGACGGCTCATTCGAAGGTCTTATGAGAGCTGGACTGGCAGGGTCTGGCAATCAGCTCCAGACCCCCTGGGTGCCCACACTGCCTTCTGGCGGGGATGACTCACAGGCTCCCGGGCTGGGAGGGGACGGCAGTTGGAGATGTGGTTATTCCCTCCCTGGCCTCCAGGCTGGCGGTGAATCACCAGGACAAGCGATGCACAGTCCCTTCCCCCGGGTTTCTAAGGTGAGGACACCGCTGTGCATTCTAGATGTCCACTTTGGGCTCTCACCACTTGGATGATCAAGCAGCTGTTTCTACCATCCAACAAGACTCACCCTTGTGCTGATTTGAAAGCCATTTCTACTTTGTCAGTCAAGAATGACTAGGCGGGAATCTGCATCCTGGCCGTTAAGCAAACAGACAGGCACCTATTATTCACATGGGTTGGAGAGATGCTCCTGATCGAAGTGAAGGCACAGACCTTACAGTTGACATGGGCTTCCCAGTCCCGATGTTTCCTTCGAGGGACCTTAGGCAAGTGACCTAACGTTTCTGGACCTGGGTTTCTTCTACAAATGCAGATAATAACGCCTGTCTCCTAGGTAAGGGACCAAATAGTTTATTACCCAATGAGGACACTTGTGAGAATAAAATGGGGTGCTATTAATAATTAATAAGACAACAGGCCTCAAGGGGGGCCAACCAGCATGCCCAGTCCCCTATTCATAAGGTTGTCAATGGGGTAGAGCACGGCTGAGCACACCGAAAGTCTATAACAAACAAATGACAGCTGTTATTATCTATCCCATTGGTAATGTGGTCAGCTGGGCCCTCTAGGGCAGTATATTCTGGAATATTCCTTTACCTGGGTCCCTCTGTCATCCCAGATTACCAATTGGTTTGGTACTACCTGACTGACACATCATATATCCCATAACCAGCTTTAGCAGGAAAAACCATTTGTCAACTTTGAAGTTTTGATTTTTTTTTGTTTTGTTTTCTGTCCTGATGCTGGTTTAACATCATGATTCATGCTCGGGTCCACCAAGCTCACTCAAGCACAGCTCAAGTTCCCGGCTGCCTGTCAGGGGCCAGCTGGGCACTGGGCCAGGGGGCAGTTCCAGATGCCCTTGCTGCCTTGGCAGAGGCCCCCTGCCCAGGCCTCCTTCAGGGCCTCTGGCCTGGACTCCTACCTGGCTTCCATCTGTGATCACAGAGTGATGGGGCAGGGCAGGGGGACGGAGGGACAGGCTCTGTGAGCCCCCAGCCAGGAATTCAACATGGACTAATGATGAAACACCATCCTGAGAGCTGATTCAATTCGGGGTCAGCAGTCCTGGGGGTCCCAAGAGCTCTCCTGTTCTCCTCCTTGCCTTAGAGGGCGTGTGGCTGTCAGGGAACAATCTCTCTTGAGTTTCCCTGTCACTTTTATACATTCAACACAGATGTATATTGGGATTCTGTTACCAACTGCTACTTGGCTAAGCTGATGACTTAGGACAAAATGACTCATGGACTTTGAATCTTAATAGCTTCCTTGCCTGCAACGGGAACAACTGTCAGCTCTGCCATTAGTCTTAAAAGCATCTTTGTGAGAATTAGAACACTGCTGTGATCTAAATATACAAAACTACAAAGATTATGAATGTGAGTTGTGCTCCCTAGAGTTGCATAGTACACAACCTGGGTCACCATGCATGGCCACCCCGAAATAACGGCTTCCCTCCCAGGCCTGTTGGGAGGATGAAGTGAGGCAGTGCTTATAAAGTGTTTGGGTCACAGTGGTAATTGGCTGTCACTATTATTTTTGAAATTGTCTTATTCCTACCCTTTGCGGTGAGAACTCACAAGATGACCTCAGGAAAGTAGCTTTTGCCGCAGGGTAGGACCCACAACTCTGTCTTATGAAAACAGTTCTTCCCACACAGTGGCCCCCCACCTGAGCTGCGGTGCTAAAGGGGACGTGGACCACGGTGTGTGGCCCCACCACAGCAGGCCAAGCAGGGATGCTCAGAGCTGCCCACCAGAGGCTGGGTGGGACCCAAGCCCTTGGGGAGGTGGCCTCCCTGCGCGCAGAGCCCGTCACGTGGCTCGGTCACACCGGCCCCACTTGTGGGGAGGGAAACCCATGCATAATGGAAACTCCTCACAATACAATGTGGAAAAGCAATTTCAAGAACGGCTTTTATTTTCCTTTTGAAGCCAAGGAAAACAGTTGGATTTGCTTTCCTCTGTTGGTCATAGGAAGAAACTGAGGAGCATCTCTTTGATTAGAGTCGAGTCCTTCTCTGGACCTAAGACAGTTGGAATGCTGGGGGTTGGGGTAGTGGGGAGTTCCTTCTCTTGGGATGCAATTAGTTGAATAAATACCAAGAGAGCAAAAGTAAGCAAACTCATTACTGCCCATTAAGACCTGCCAAACTTGCAAAAACCTAAGGAAGGGGGCTGGAACCTTGAAGGAAAGTCAATTACTCTAAGCCAGAGGGGGCACAGCCCTTGGTGTCAGGCTGACCCCAGCTCTTGACAGAGTCAGCGCTGGCTCTTGTCTGCCATGTGCTCCCAGCAAATCACTTAGCCTTCTGGGTGCTGGTGGCCCCCTTTATAAACATGGAGGGAACCAGTCTCACTGGATTCCCTGAAACAGTGCCCTGGTTCCTTCCCATCCTTCTTGTAACCCGCCTGGCTCCGCGTCACTCCTGCCAAGCCCACGCCTCATGGAAATGTGACAGTAAGACCCCAAATTGTACAGCTTCGCGACAGTTCCCAACAGCAGCAATGCAACAGGGAGCAAGCTACCTGACACCCTCTTGGGCTTCAGTTTCCTCACTCTCAAAATGGGCAGCTCCAAATGTCGTGGTGATTCCATGAGATAACATGTTATGTGAGGGGCCTTGTGAACCTAAAAACTGAACGAGTGTTAACCATCAAGTTTGGTTCTCTTTTTAATTGAACAACTGTAAGAAATGCTCCTTAAAGACTGCATAGTCTCTGACTGCGTCTGCTCGTCTGGAGGCTCCTCGCTCTGCGCCCAGCACCGTGTGAGATGCTAGGGACACTGTGACAACCAGGACCACTCTAACCACTGGGCTGGGAGGTGAGGCCAGACAGACCTCTTGGGCAGGCCCAGCTCTGCAACATAGAACAAGGCCCTCCTCTGTGAAATGAGACAGCTGGTCGTGGGATCTCCTGGGCGGCGGGTGGGGAATAGTAGCATCCAAGGAGATGGTGCACGTGTTGGACACACAGCCCGTGAGTGTGTGTTGGCACATGACACACGCTGTCGCTCGGCTCAGCTGGAGCTCTCACACGGCTATCATGACATCTTCACCTCTAGTTTTAGAAGCACTTCTGTGGCCCTCACCAAGTGTGGGAGAGGGGTTGGATCACCCCATCTCATAGAAGAGGCTCTGCCTTCAGGATCTTAAGTCCAGGGGCACAGAGCTTTGCCCAGGGAAGCCGTGCGAGCCCACACTCGGGAGGGGACAGGACTCAATGGTAAACACTGCCACCCGCCAGGTTTCGAGGCCTGGAGCCAAGTTGTCTCCTGGGACTGTGGCAGTTTTTTGGCCAAGGGGAGCCCTCGCTGGCATCCGCAATCAGCATCACAGAGCAGAGAGAGGCAGGTGAGCCGCCCAGGCTGAGAGGGCGGCTCCTCCTCATTGTTGTGGGTCGGGTGTGGCCCAGGCACAGGAGCAGCTAAAGAGCTTGGAAACTAGGCAAACACTCACAAACTCAGCCCGGTTTCCACCAACGTCACTGCAGCCCTAACCTCACAGTCCAACCCAAGCCAGAGGCTCCTAACACCTTTCTCTGCCTGGCCCAAAAGGCCTGGACTGGCCTTCGGAACCAAGCTGGGGCTTTCCCAGTCAAGTGGAAAACAGCTCATTGTGGCCCTGGGGAGCACAGGATCTGTTTTGCAACCTCCCGCTGTCCAGGCTGCCCACCAGAGAAACCCCCAAAGGGGTCTGGGGAAGACAAAACCTTCTGGTTCTGGGTTGTGGTTGTTATTTTAGTGTAAACTATCACGAAATCAGAAAGTCGTGACTTTACTACTAGAAACCAGATTAAGAAAATTTCTACATAGTCATTAAGAGTTGAAGGTTTGAGTATATAAGGCTAGGGCTAAGTCCTGGTTCTGCTACCTTCCAGCTGCATGAGCTCAAGCAAGTCACTTAGCCTTGCAGAGTCTCGGTTTCCTCATCTATAAAATGGAAATAACAATGGTATCTACCAAAAGGACATTGTGAGAATTCAGTGAAGCAGAAAACCCTTGCAAAACGTTGAGTGCAGGGTGAGGTACACAACAGGCACTCAGGAAGTGGATGTTAGGGACGGTAGTAATAAATGTGATTCATGGTCTCCTGTGCACGCCCCCACGCCCTCAGGCAGTCACTTGCCCTGGGCTCCTCTGGCCCTGCGTGCCCCTCTTCCTAGCACTCCCTACTGCATGGCAACTGTTGGTAGATGCGGCTTTTCATTCAGCGTACAAATATTCACTGAGCTCCTGTGTTAGGCACTGTGGGGGCAGGGGGTGGGGGAGCAGTGATGAAAACAGGCAAGCCCCCTGCCCTCAGAGAGCTTTCGTTCACAGGCATGGGTAGACAGACACCACATGTCTGATGGTGACATGGACTCTGGAGGGGGAAGGTGGCAAGGTCACAATTTTAAGTAAGCCGGGAATGTGTCACTGGGAAGGTGATTATTTCAGCAAAGCCCTGAGAGCAGTGAGGGGGCACGCATCCAGGAAGCGGCTGAGAGTTCTGGACTGGGGCAAGTGTAAAGGGCCCTCGCCATCAGCGAGCCTGAAGGACACCCAGGAGGCCAGCGTGGCTGGAGCATGTGAGTGAGGATGAGAGGAGTTGGAGATGAGGTCAGGGAGGAAACAGGGCCAGAGCGGGGGGCCTTAGAGACCTGTCAGCTGCTTCTCTAAGACGAGGAGCCACCAGAGCACTTTAAGCACCAGACTGACCTGATTTGACTCTTTTAAAAGACTCACTCTGGCTGCTGGGTTGAGGACAGCCTGTAAAGACGAGGACAGGAGCAGTGAGACCAGTCTGGTCCAGGCGAGAGGTGAAGGTGGGCTGTACCAGGGGAGGCGGGGAGAAGCAGTAGGATCCTGAGAATAGTCCCAGGATATTGCTGCGATAATCTGGTGGTGACTTAGATGTGGGGTATGATGGGAAGAAAGGAGTCAAGGACGACTCCAAGTTTGTTGGCTGAGAAGAACAGAGTCGCCATTTGCTAACCTAGGGAAAACTGGGATGAACAGTTTGGGATGGAGACTTGAGGAACCCCAGGAATTCATTTCTGGCTAAGTTATGGCTGAGATGCCCGTATGTCAAAGAGGCAGTTATAGACATATGAGTCTGGACTCAAGAGGGGCAGGGGGAAGTCCTCAGACTAGACTGAATGAGATCACCCAAGATGATCACAGCAGATGTCTGAGGACTGACCCCTGCCACCCCCTCCCCACCCAGGATAGGACTGGGCTGGGGGTTGGTGGGGGCGGTGAACCAGCAAAGGAGGCTGAGGAGTAGCCAGTGAGATGAGAGGAAAGGGTGGAGTTTGGGGAAGGAAGTCCCAGGAGGGAGTGATCTGCCACATCCGGCAGTGCTGAGAGGCGAAACATCCGCGAGGACCAAGAACTGAGCCTTTGGTCTGGGAAGAGAGGCCCCTGGTGATCCTGTCCAGGACACTTGGAACTGAGGGGAGGGGGCAGGCCTGATGGGAATGAGCTCAAGAGAGAACTTTCTGGAAATGGTGGGGGAGGGTGTGGGCAACTCTTCAGAGGATTTTGCTAAGAGGGGGAGCAGAGAAATGGAACAGTAGCTGGAGAAGAGACATGAGGTCAAGAGAGGATTTTCTTTAAGCTGAAAGAAATCATGATCACAGGGAAAGAGTGATCATGCCTGGGAGCTGGGGAAGAGCGGCCGGAGCCACGTCCTTGAGTGGGCAGAGGAGTGAGCTGCGCACGTCTGTCCCCTCCCTCTTGGCCTGGCTTGCTCCTCCTCATCCCTCTGGGGTCAGCACGAAGGTCATTTTCTCAGGGAAGCTTTCCTGACCCCTCTGGCTAGGTCAGTTCCCCGTTCTACCCTCCCATCACATTCACCACGTCTGCCTCCTGGCACTCAGGGGCTCTGAGATGATGGGTAAGCCCGCTGAGGGCAGGGCTGGCTCTGTCCTGTTCGCAGCTGCACCTCCAGTAGCCAGCACACCACTTGGCACACCCCAGGTGTTCCACGGACATCTGGGGAAGGAACAAGTGGTCTAAGAACAGAATTGAAACCAATCTGGTGACACGTGTCTCTTTCCTGCTCCCACCTGGCTAAACCATGTTGTAATGATGGGGACAGTGTGGGTACTGCCTGTTGAAAATAGGTGCGTTTAGCAGAGCTCAGTTGTCTGCTCTGCAGCCTGACTAACACACAGACTGAAGCCACGTGACTGGACACATCTTTCCACTGACGTTGTCCACTACAAACCGAACATGTCCCATACCACATCTAGCGGATCATTCACTTAACAAACATTTGCAGACAGCTTCCTAAGTGCAGCGTCCTGAGGATACAGGATGGAAACAGATACAGTGCTGGCCCTCGGGGAGCACGGATCCATGAAGAGATCACATGGAGTTCAGATTCATCTCATGCGTGATGGGTGTTACAGAGGGCACGTCCAGCAGGAGACTTAACAGTCTGAGGCAGAGGAGCAGAGAGACAGGCCAAGCCTTCCTCTGCCTCCCCTCCCAGCTTCTAGCTGCCCTCCTATGGTTCTTGGGCTCCAGGCCAGGTGCTCGATGAGAGGGCCGCGGGCACTGGCTGGCCCCAGGAGTGGCGGGGCCTGGGCCTGCTGCCTTGCACATGCCCTGGTCCCCTCCCGAATCTTTTCCGCCTCTGCCAGGCCTCCTGTCCCCTCCCGCAGCTCCCAGAAGGGCTGCCTCCTGAAGCAGCGTTTTTGGAAACAGCTGCCCAGCGAGAAGGCTGAGCTCATCTGTGGCACTGGCCGCCGGCCGTGACATAACCATTACTGAGTCTGCTCCTCTGTTTACTTTCAGAGTTTCGTAGGCTCTGCTTGCAAAGACGAACCCCTGGTGTGCAAGGACCATGAGGCCGCTGTGCGTGACGTGCTGGTGGCTGGGACTGCTGGCTGCCCTGGGAGCAGCGGCGAGCCAGAAGGACGGCTTGGAGGGCACCGAGGAGGGCTCACCCGGCGAGTTCGTCTACCTGAACAGGTACAAGCGGGCCGGCGAGTCCCCGGACAAGTGCACCTACACCTTCATTGTGCCCCAGCAGCGGGTCACGGGCGCCATCTGCGTCAACTCCAAGGAGCCCGAGGTGCTCCTGGAGAACAGGGTGCACAAGCAGGAGCTGGAGCTGCTCAACAACGAGCTGCTCAAGCAGAAGCGGCAGATCGAGACGCTGCAGCAGCTGGTGGAGGTGGACGGCGGCATCGTGAGCGAGGTGAAGCTGCTGCGCAAGGAGAGCCGCAACATGAACTCGCGGGTCACCCAGCTCTACATGCAGCTCCTGCACGAGATCATCCGCAAGCGGGACAACGCGCTCGAGCTCTCGCAGCTGGAGAACCGCATCCTCAACCAGACAGCTGACATGCTGCAGCTGGCCAGTAAGTACAAGGATCTGGAGCACAAGTACCAGCACCTGGCCACGCTGGCCCACAACCAGTCCGAGATCATTGCCCAGCTGGAGGAGCACTGCCAGCGGGTGCCCGCCGCCCGGCCCGTGCCCCAGCCGCCCCCCGCCACCCCGCCCCGTGTCTACCAGCCACCCCCCTACAACCGCATCATCAACCAGATCTCCACCAACGAGATCCAGAGCGACCAGAACCTGAAGGTGCTGCCACCCCCTCTGCCCACCATGCCCACCCTCACCAGCCTCCCGTCCTCCACAGACAAGCCGTCGGGTAAGTCCTTCCCGACGTTGCGGAGACCCGCAACATCTGGGCCTCAGACCTGGGCACCGGGCCTCTCTTGGCTGTGACCGCAAGCGGGGGAGGAATAGCGGCAAGCTGAAGCCGGGCCAAAGGTTTGTGCAATCCCCCAGCAGTCCCTGGGGCCAAGCTGCTGGAGCCAGCAGGGTGAGAGGGTGGCCACGATCCTCAGATGGAAGCCCCAAGGTAGAACCAGGAAACGGAAGTGTTGGAAGACAGCAAATACTTTCTGGTTTCTGCTAGGAAAATCCCCAGGCGTGAGTTCTCTGGGCTCTGTGTGAGGTGCTCTGTGCTGCTAGATAGGATGAGTGCTCCTATGAGTGTTCGTAATGTGCCTGGCACAGAACTGACATTCAGTGAATGTTCATGGAAGAAACAACAGACTAGAGGAAGAGAAAGTGTTATCACAGCAGACATAGGATGAACACGTGGTAGGGAGAGGCCGACTACCCTCCCTAGGAAGAAGCACTTTCTAAAGCCCACACATTTCCTAGAGTCTGCTGCAGTCTAGAATTTTCAGTGATGATTCCACACACTCTTAAATACGTATTTCATCTTAAAACATGGTAATTCTCAGAATATCATGATGGGGGAGGAATGGGGTTGTTGGTAGGTTCTGAAGCTTGACCCAGACACTGGCGCCGGGCACTTTCGGTGTATGCTACCTCTTTAACCCCTGCGGCTCCTTATGGAAGGTTAACTGAGAGGATGAATGACTTGCTCACGCTGGGTCTGAATTCAGGCTTTTCACGTTAAAGCTGGGGCTGACCCCTCTGTGCACTAGGACCCTGGGCATCTGCACCCCGGGCCGGGGGACCATGAGTCCAGCCCCCGGGGTTACTCATCCAGGACCTGTGAGTCTTCCAAACGGGCTGGTGGGTGAGGACTATACTTTGCAGAAAGTAACCACGTATCTGCTTCAGTCAGTGACATTTGTACCACTTCGTTATATAAGCAGGGAGATATTTTTACTGAAAATATCCTGTTTTACACTTATTTCACACTTCTGAAAATAGCCACCAGTACTGGGAAGAGCAGCTTCTTCCTAATTCCAGAGAGGGACTGAACCTGAGTGCAGGAGGGTGGCCCATGGGAAAGACAAGGGTGGCATTGTCTGCAGGTCCGGGGCGGTGGAGTGGCGGGGCGGGGATGTAGGAGCAAGGCATCTTACTCACAGCAAAGCCCTCTCCTGGGTGTGCAGCTTGAGGACTTGTGTTCTGGAGCAGACTGACCTGGGTTCAAATTCTGGTTTTACCACTGATCAGCTCCGGGACATTAGGCAAGTCACTTTGCCCCCCCAGAGCCTCAGTTTCCCCATCTGTTAATTGGTGATGGGTTTAATTAGTGCCTACCTGAGGATTAAATGAAATACTGCAAAACATGGTTAGCAGAGTTCTGGGCCCATGGTAAGTTTCATTACATGGCAGCTATGAGTTTCCTCTGATCTTGGTCTTTTTATCTTGAAACAGGAGATTGAAATTTATTAATAAAAGACAGTCCATATTTAGCTCTGCATTCTACAGCTGATGACTGGTTCATTTATTGTTTGTTGTTGTTCAGTTGCTAAGTCTGACTTTCCCGTGACCCCACAGATTGCAGCCCGCCAGGCTCCTCTGCCCATGGGATTTCCCAGGCAAGAATACTGGAGTGGGTTGCCATTTCCTTTTCCAGGGGATCTTCCCGACCCAGGGATCGAACCCACATCTCCCACATTGCAGGGGAATCCTTTACCACTGAGCTACCAGGAAGTTCCACCACAGAGGGCAGAGTATGCTAACACACCTGATAGAGCACGCAGAGGGTAAAACATGGCCATGGGCACCAAATGAAGGCTCAGCTGAATACTGTGATTCTGACATGAGGCAAGCTGACCTCAATGTTTATGCAATAGATCTCCTCTAGCTTAAGCATCTCTGGTTTCTGACTCAACAATCCCAAGACATTCCTGAGCTTGAACTAAGCTGGCAGATACATAGTGGAGGAACAAAGACCTAAGTCTGCATCCAGGGTCTACCTTTTGCTAACTGTTCACTTGTGAGAAAGTTACTTAACTCTTCTGAGCCTCACTTTTCTCCTCTGTAAAATGGGGACAAGAGTCATAACATCACAGGGTTGCTGTGGAAACTCAATGCAATCAGGCATATGATATACATCATGTAGGGGCAGCCAACAATAGCTGAGTCCCTCCTCTTTGCCAATCACAGTGCTGGACTGTGTGAAAATGACAGTCCTAACCTTTAGGAATTTAGTCTGGAGGGAGGTGGCAGATTCATGAATGCATGGAACCCATCTGTGCTGTGTGCTGTGCTTAGTCACTCAGTCGCGTCCGACTCTTCGCGACCTCACGTCTGCTGCCTACCAGTTCTCAGCTCTAAAATCAGCACCTCAGATCTTACAAGGGATTTCACTGAGAGGGAGCACCTGCAAAGCCAACATTTCCAGAATGTTGTGAAAACTTCTGGGACCAACATAGCAAAGTACCTGACATCAGAATGCAGTGAAAACCAGGGGCCGTGCAGTCACCACGGTAGCGCTACGGGGCGCTGGCCGACCACAGCGGGGTGTATGAGGGCCTGCGCACTAGGTCTACAGTGGGGCATGACTGAGTCTGCCTGGAGTAGAAGGGACAAGCTGCACAGAGTTGGGGACGGCGGTGTTGCCTCCTGAAGGATCTGTAAGAGTTTACCAAGTGGACTCAGGAGTTGGGCAACTGAGTTACGAGGGGGGTCCCCCGTGGAGATAAGTCCTTGCAAAGACCCAGGGGCCTGGCCCTATCCTAGGCCCCTCAAGTGGCCCAGCTCCACTGCTTCTTCACATGCATGATTCAGTCCAGACTGTGTGCTTTCCAAGGCTCCTGGGTGCGACCAACCCCTTTCCCTCCCACTGAAGGAAGCCCACCAGCATGGAGGGAACAGCAGTGATTTTATCATGGAGATCATCGGAATGCACTATAATTAACTTTTTTTTTTTTTTAAGCAAAGCCCTCCCAAATGTTGGTACCGATTGTTGGTAACTGCTTTCTCGTGACTCATCTGACTACTGAGCTTTCCACGTGAGGCACATCCCCCATCCTCCCCAGACTAAACACCTGGCTGCGGAAGCTGAAAGGGGCGGGCAGAGGCTGCAGGCCCTCCCCTTTCCTGGTGCTGGACCGGGCAGGAGGAAAAGGCAGAAGGTCTCTCCAGCCAATCAGCAGAGAGCTCCGAGCCAGCCTGTGCTGAGAGCTTGGAGCAGGGTCTGGTGCAGACGAAACTTCCCTCTTTGCTCTGGCCCGACAGTTCCGTAGGCCCATGGACATCACACAGTCACAGACACCTCTGCAATTGAGCACCTCGGCACTCGCGCCCTGGCAGCTTCTAAGTCTCCCATTCCACAGCCTGAGCCACCACCTCTTCCCATTGTCCCAGCAGCTCGGTCGGCAGCACGCCCCTCCCGGGGGGCTGAGGCGGCCGTGGCCACTTATCTGACGCTGCACTCACCAGCTTGTTCCCGGCCAGACGGTAACAGGCTGGCCCCAGGCCAAACCCAGGCCGCTGAGAGCCTGAGTGATGAGGCCCAGGCAAGCTCCTGGCTTCCCTGGCGCCTCACTTGGGTTTTGTCCTGTCTCTCTCCGTCTGGCCAGACCTAAGGGCATTTCCATGAGGGTGATGTTTGTGACGAGACCTGGGCCAAATGGCCCTGCCTGTGGCCCTTTTCCCCGGGCAGGGTGTGTGTGTGTGCCCTGTGGCCCTCTGCCAGGGGGGTCCAGGGGCGGCTGCCGCCCTCCCTCCCCCTCCACTCTTCCTCACACTCACGAGTCCCTGACCTCTTCCTCACCTGCATGCCCTGTGCACGCATGTCAGCCAGATCTGTTAAAGAGGAACAAGGCTGCAGGGGTCACTCTCTAAAGGTCTCAGGAAAGGACAGCATGGAGCCTCGGCTCTGGCCTGCTCTCAAGGTGGTCCTGCGAGGCCTGGGACACGACCCCTCAGCCCAGCCTGGGCACCACCATGCACATGCCAGCCCTCCTGCCACAGTGCCATCCTAGGGACTGACCAGAGAAGGAAAGAGAGTGTGGCCTCCAGCTGCCACAGGGAAACCGTTTCTAAAACGCAACTTTAAAAATCAAAAGGAGTAGGCATTTCCAGCTGTCTTCTCTCCGGAGAAAAACATAATCAGCTCGGTTTGTTTTCTCAGTGGATAGAGAAGGGACCTTAAAATCATTAAATTTTGGAGCTTGTTAGGAGCCTCTCGGGTCCCCTGGCATAGCCTGCTTGTTCCAGAGTCTGTCGGTGACAGAGCCAACACTGGTCCCAGGACTTGTCACTTCTAGGATATTAAGGTTCAGAGAGGTTAAGCAACTTAGGGAAGACTACACAGCCTTGGCTCAACCACAGTTCAGACCCAGGTCGCATCTTAATGACTCTGGGATACTGGAAATTGCCATGGAAAGCCTGGGGGAAACTGATGTGGATATCATTATATAGATGCTTGACTTGACCTCCAGTGCCAGCTGCCTGGGACCTGACGCTCCATCGCAACTTCATGTACCGGGTTCCAGACAGCTCCCGATAAAAGATCAGCTAGATTTGTGAAGTCTGTTATTAGAACTCGCATGGTTCTGATAACAGAGACATCATCACTGTGAATATAGGATAAAGGAAGTAGACCTAAGCTAGCCTCATAATACAGAGTTCCTAAAACAATGGAGTTCTCCCACAGAAAACACAATATGCACCTGACTCCCCATCAGTGGACCCAGCTGGAGCCGTCGATACCAAGCCTGGGCCAGTTCTCCAGGGTTACTTCTACTCAGCATTTTAATGCCTAGTCTGAAGTCCTGACTTCTTTAAATATGTTAACCCTAAATATATAAAACTCAGTAGCTATGATTTGGGGCCACAACAGGTGGCAATCACTCTGCTTCACAGAGAACACACAGAAATCACCCATCCCTCACGACGGATGTTCCCCGGCCATGGAGCCACAGACAGCCCTAACAAGACTGTTTTCCTAGATGGATTTCTTATATATAGAGAGAGACAGAGAGATAAAGGCGATTTTAACATCACCCTGCAGCATGTGGGATCTTTGTTCCCCAACCAGGGATCGAACCTGGGCATCCTGCACTGGAGGCGTGGACTCTTAACCACTGAACCGCCAGGCAAGTCCCCTCCCTTTATATTTTATTTCCCCCTACGAGGCAGGAAATATGTACATTCAGTTGTGGTCTAAAACAGAGAACGAGATTGGTCACTCGTGTCTTCCATTCCTTCTGGAGGTCAAGCAACGGTCGCTCCGGTGAGGGCTGCTGGTCCCACACGTGTCAGAGGCCCGGTGGAGGGCTGGAGCGAGGCACTGTGAGGATGGTGAGAGTGTGGCCACCCGGCACGTGGCCTTTGGAGTCACAGAGGCCACGGGAAAACCCAGCTCGGCTCTCTTGCCTCCAGAGCCTGCGCTGTTTTGTTTCTAGAATGTTATTGTAATAACATAAGACTCCCTAATTCATTAGTAACGACGTCATCCAGTGATATTTCAAAGAGCATTCTTTGCTAGCTTCTTCATAAACAGATGCCACTTGAGTTCGAGTGGGGTCATCTTCCTCCCAGCTTTGCTTTCTCTGCTCTCCTCCTGGGGGTTCCCCGGTGGCTCAGTGGTAACGAATCTGTTTGCCAATGCAGGAGACACAGGTTCCATCCCTGGGTTGGGAAGATCACTTGGCGAAGGGACTGACAACCTGCTCCCGTTGCCTGGGAAATCCCATGGAGAGTCAAGCCTGGCAGATCGCAGTCCACCGGGTCACAGAGAGTCAGACACAACGGAGCAATTGAGCACGTGTGCTCTCCTCCTGGGATACCTTGGAGAAGAGCACCACGGCAAGCTCTCCTCTGTTACTCAGGCACGTTCCAGGGAGGACGTTCGGCTAAATCCTCAGGCTGTTTACAGCCCTGGGAGATAAACCATCAACTTGTTATTGTTACAAGTGGTGAGTTGGCATCCTTCGGCCTGGAAATCCCAACAGTTTGGCACTTGGCAGAATGAATGTAATCTAGAAAATCCTGGAGCTCAGAACTCTCTGGCCAGCTCACCAGTCACAGGAAAGGATTGCTCTGATGGATTTATGCAGTGGACTGCATTGTAACCCTGGGATGCTCCCCAAGAAAAAAAAACGATAAAGGAGGCAGAATTAAGTTAGCATCATACTTCAGTATCTAGTGGGTCCAGCACTGTTATAAAAGTCCCAGTGGTCTTGGTCAGCATCAAGGAAGGAAGGCAGACGTTGAGACTGCCCCAGGGACAATGAGACTACCACCCCACCTCCCCTATAGCACTTCAGATGCCCCTGCGATGACCCTGGAGGAAAAAAAAACATTGGATCCTGGACTCTCATCACAAGATGAGCCAATGAGCTGCAAGGCCTGGAATGCTTTTATGTCATTTTTTTCAAATGAATAAGTGATTTTCCCAGAATAGATTTTTCTAATAATTTATGTTAAAATTACTGTACACACAGAGAGAAATTTTGCTAGGAACATTTAAGTGATAGATAAAATAGTGTTTTTTTTTTTTTAATTTCTAAATGTTGAAACCAAGCAATTTTAGGTGGAATGCTAGAGTAACGTCCAAAAGAACAGAAAATCCAGTCACCTGGCCCTAGTCGTGTACATATGTGAAAAACGGGCCATGAAGAAACCTGAGCGTCTTGAATTGTGCTGGAGAAAACTCTTGAGTCTCTTGGACTGCAAGGAGATTGAACCAGTCCGTCCTAAAGGAAATCAACCCTGAATATTCATTGGAAGGACTGATGCTGAAGCTGAAGCTCCAATGCTTTGGCCACCTGCTGCCAGGAGCCCACTCACTGGATGAGACCCTGATGCTGGTAAAAATTGAAGGCAAAAGGAGAAGATGGGGACAGAGAAGGAAATGGTTAGATAGCATCACTGATTCAATGGGCGTGAATCTGAGCAAACTCTGGGAGATAGTGAAGGATAGGGAAGCCTGGTGTGCTGCAGCGCATGGAGTCGCAAAGAGTCAGACACGACCTGGCGACCAAATACCACCACCATCCTGAGCATGAAGTGCAGGCATCCTACTTCGGGCTGTCTAGGCTTCCCCAGAAAACAGGTTTCATTTCTCAAGGTTTGATCTGGATGCTAATCATCCTCTGCTGTGGAGCGGTCCCTGCTACTGGGTGGATTTATTACTACTGATTCTCAAACTGGAAAAAAACCAGAATGAAGATGGCAAAGGGAGCCCAGCTCACCGTGGCGAGAAGACGGGAGGCAGGGAAAGGTGAGGGGGCAAGAGGTGACTCTAGGCGCTAAACTGGGTCAGCACATGATCACTGCCCTGAGAAGACAGTAGGAAGAGCCAGGGCATGGAAAGCAGATGTGGAATCCCCGCATCCTCCAGTTCCCAGTCGTGGGACTGCTCCAAACCGGACCTCATGAGTCTAAAATAGAGTGTGTAAAGCACCCAGCAAGTGAAAGGCTCCACATCCATGGCAGCCATCCTTCTGACTATATTCCAGTAAAGACAGACACTTAAGGCTCTGTGGGAACCCCGAGGACTGCGTAGCTCTTCCAGAGGTGGGGGCAGGCTTCCTGGAGGAGGGCTGAGGACTAGGCAGATAGCTCTCAGAACCACTGCCCCCATCGTCAAGAAACCAGGAAGATCAGGCTTGGTGCTGAGCAGATGTCCTGTGCTCAGAAAGAGGAAGAAGGATGAAGTACAAGAATTGCGTGCCTACAAGTTGGTGGTATGTGGTCAAACCCCAGTGAAATTATATACAGAAAAGTTTATGAAGAGGGGTGTGTGGCATTGGGAAAAGTGAAAGGTGATCAATGAAAGCGAACAAGGTTCTCTAGGAACAAGCCTGTAAACTAATTCCCTCTCTTGGGAAGGGTGAACAGGGTGGCCAACATAGGAAAAGGCGCCCATCCAGGACCTGCGGGGTCGTAGTCAGGGGTCTACAGAGCTCCTCCACAAGGTGCCCTGGGAAGGCTCTCATCGCTGCAGCCAGGGGGTCCAGAGCTTCACCCCACCAGTCTGGGGAGCCTCAAGGAGCTGCTCTGAACCCAGAGAACCCCCCACAGCCCCTCCTAATCTGACTTCTTTTCTTTTTGAAATCGATTTGAAGTCCCCATCTGTCCCCTGCCCAAGGTACTGGTGGACACCCAGGAGTGGACGCTGTGCTTTTCAAAGTGTTCTCTGGGAAGCAGGGCTGCTTATCTGTCTATCCTGAGGTCAAACAGGCGAAATGGAATCCCTTCAGGCTCTTCCTGGGCCCCAGGGGCTCTTGTTTGGGGAGGTCTCAGAATGTACCAAGTGCACTGAAATATACCCACCTTGCACTACCAATGTAACTTTTACTGTAAAAATTTTGAAAGGAAATTTTTTAATAATTTAGCATTTGAAAGTATTTGGCCAAGAGCAGCACAATTAATTTATAGTTGGCTCTGAGTTCTCAGGAAACATCAGGCATGTTGAGGAATTCTTGGGGAAGTGTGAAAAAGCTAACCTACAAATTGTTTTCAAAAGTAATAACATTTTTGAAGACTAAATTTAATGGACTTGACAAGATGTTACACTTTGTAGAAATTTAATTGTATGCTTATAAATTTGGACTTAGCCCCCCCTTTTTTTCCCCCATATTTTAGAGTTAACACATTTTTTTTAGGCCTGAAACACTTTTCATAAGCTCCTGAAAAGCATGTCAGCCCCAGGCAGCGGGCTCTGTGTCCGAGGACTTACAGGGCCTGAACAGCAGGCACAAGCGTCTAGACTCTTTGCCCAAAAGAACCAGAAATGGTCCTCAGAGGGTCACCACTGGGGCGGGTGCTACAGGAGCTTGGCCAGGATGGCTTTGGGAATGTACCAGCTGTTCTGTGTTAGGTCATTGTTTTGTGCTCTGGTTCACTGAAAAGTGGCGACTGATGGAGAATATAGGTGTTCACAACCGAAGTATGGTTTCCCCAGCTGTCTGTATGCGTGTGACTTGGGCAGCACCCGCTCTCCACATCTGGGTGTCAGCTCTCCTGCCTCACCTGGGACGCCAGACAGGTCCTGACACTGGGCGGGGGCTGGACTCACACCTAAGCAGTCCATGTGTCCTGGCGCTCAGATTTGAGTGGAATATTCCAGATCCAATTTCAACAACTAGTCATTTCTCCTGTTAGAAAACCATTTTCAGAGAGTGGCCAAAAGACCTGGAGGCAGACCATCTGTGAGAATAATAGGGACCAGCACACGGTTCTCACGTAAAAGCAGTGCTTCCTGGGGACGCCACAGAAGCCCCTCCCAGGGCCCACGCATGGACTAAGACACCCCAGAACTTTCCCCTTAGGCCACAGGCTCCTCTGCGTGGGCTCAGGTGGAGACATGGGGTAGAGACGCCTGGCAGGCTGTGGGCTGGCAGCGTGGTCTAGGCCAGCTCACGGCTGGGAAGGGCTCTGCCCTCTCCCCAAGCCTCAGGGCACCACAGAGAAGAGCCACAGAGGTCCGATGTCCAGCCACTTCTCAGCTCCTGGCCTCGGCCGGTCGGCCTGGTCAGATCTTCATGGGCCACGGTCCCCTGGTGGAGGGGTGACTGTGTTGAAAACTGATGCAGGTGGTGAGCCCACTTCTCCACTGGGGCCTGGGTGGGCGAGTCAGGCTGAAGCTGGTCTGCCTCAGACCCACAGGGAGGACACTGGGACTAAGAAGTCACCTGGGGGTCTCGGCTGACTGCAGGCTAAAATCCAGCTTCACAGAGAGGCCCTGCTGTTGGGGGTGCTGAGCCCCAGATGGGCCAGCGATATGTGGCTCCTGGCTTCCTGGGAGGCGAGGAAACCCCAGTGAGGAGGAAGGGAGTGGGAGGGCACTTAGGGCCCCAAACCTGAAGACCTCCAATGCTCACCAGACCCTGGGACTTGGGGGCCCAAGACTTGTCTGTTCTACACTCCCACGGCCAACATCCTGTCTCCCCGAGGCCTCCTGACTCCAGGGCCCGTGTGCCCTCCACTCCCTGTCCTACCCTTCCAGGGAACCACGCAGACTCCGTTCAGCCACGGCACTTCTCTTCACGTGGAATGTGCTGGTCGCAGCTCCGCTGAGAGTGTAAATATGGTCTTTATAGAGAGAAGGCTGGGGCGCTCCCTGCACTCAGAGCCTCAGGGCCGCCGAGTTAGTGTTGGCCTGGCACTCCAGGCAGGGCTGCCCTTTCAGAAGGAGAGCCAAGTGAAACACCGCTGGGCACTCTGCGCTCTCTAAGGAGAGCCCCACCCGCCGCACGCCAAAGATGCAGCTTCATTGACAAAAAAAGGTTTCCATTCTTCATCCCAATGCTTCTTTGTGGCCCTCTCCACTGAAATTCTGGCTTTTACAATACGCCTTTATGGAAAACGTCTATCAGTAAATAAGCTTACACTTAGTCTTGGGAATCAAAAAAGCAAATCCAATCGCTTGTTTGGGGTGGACAGCTCTAAAACTACCAGCTTTCAACTGTCAAAGGAAAGGAAACTCGCACCCTCTCTGGCAGCTGCCCTGGTCGGCCTTGAGCTGGGTGCTGTCTTCCAGAGACCCTCAGAACAGTAAGGTCCTTTCTGATTACAGAAGAGGAGGCGGAGGCCCAGTGAGGACCTGCTCAAAGTCACACAGTGAGGAGATGCGGCCACCAAGCTTTGAGCCAAGGGCTCCAGTCCCAGGCACATAGATATCTGAGTCAGAGTCTGACACCTCGCTGAGTCCTTCACAACGATGCCATGTATGTGCCCAGGTGCTCAGTCGTGCCCGACTCTGTGCGACCTCATGGACTGTAGCCCACCAGGCTCCTCTGTCCCTGGGGTTCTCCCGGCAAGAACACTGGAGTGGGAGCCACGTCCTCCTCCAGACACCACGCACACATACCAGTTATAGGTTTCTCATCAGAGGCAGTGTCTTGACTCTGTCATTTTAATGCAGCTGCATGACAATCTCCCTGCTGCTGTTTTTCTGCTCCTTTATCATTTTATTGCTGCCAACATTTCAATGCCAAGTATTTTCCCGACTAATTTTCGTCCACCATTTAATTTACTGACCCTTGCCCTGGCGCCTTTAAGAAGAAAAGGGCATGTGTTTGAATGCAGGAGCTCTTCTAGAGCTCTGCAGGGGTGTCTGAGGAATCACTGTCTGGAATGGGAAGTCACACTCTGGATGGGAGGTCCGCAGGGTCATGTGAAGTGCAGCACGCAGGAGACACATGGAGATCTATTTCAGTAACTGCAGAAAATACTAAACATGTCTACACTATTTCACAGTTACCCCATGACTTTAGAAAGCATGCCATACCTACAAGACTTAAAGGAAAGAATTGCTAGGTGTGCCTTTTTTAAAAAAAGAGGAGGTGGTCCAGTGGTCAAGAATCCACCTGCCAAGGCAGGGGACACAGGTTCGATCCCTTGTCCGGGAAGACTCCGCATGCCATGGAGCAACTAAGCCCATGCACCGCAACCATTAAGCCCTTGCACCCTACAGCCTGTGCTCGGAATCAAGAGAAGCCACCGCAATGAGAAGACGGAGCACTGCAACTAGAGAGCTGCGCCTGCTCGCTGCAACCAGAGAAGAGCCCGAGTACAGCAAGGGAGACCCAGTGTGGCCATAAGTTAATAAATAAACGCACATCTAGGCAATGGCACCCACCCCAGTACTCTTGCCTGGAGAATCCCATGGACGCAGGAGCCTGGTGTGCTACAGTCCATGGGGTCGCTAAGGGTCGGACACGACTGAGCGTCTTCACTTTCATTTTTCACTTTCATGCGTTGGAGATGGAAATGGCAACCCACTCCAGTGTTCTTGCCTGGAGAATCCCAGGGATGGGGGAGCCTGGTGGGCTGCCTAGTCTCTGGGGTTGCACAGAGTCGGACACGACTAAAGCGACTTAGCAACAGCAGCAGCAGCAATGGTAAAAATAAATCAACAAAAAACATTTTAAAAAAGAAAAGGAAGGCTGATATGTCATAAGAAACACTGAAACAGTTAAAATAGTTATAAAACAGGCAAAGGACACTAAAACGTAAGCATAGAAGAAAAATCAAGAAAGATTTTAAAAGGCACAACACTTTGACAAAGAAGAACTGCAAGTCCTTATTTTCTTAGCCTGGCTGCGGGGCAACGATTAAGATGAGTGTAGGACACGACTGAAGCGACTTAGCAGCAGCAGCAGCAGCAGCAGCAGGAACACAGAGAGAACTCAGCCAGGCCCCTGCCCTGCAGTCCAACCTGCTCAAGGAGCAGAAAGAGGACTTCCGGATGTGGGCTCTGGACACCACCCGGGTGCAGGTACAGCACCTTCCCCCTACCGGCCACGTGACCTTGGGAGTGTCACCCAAGGTCCCCATGCTCTACTGTCTTCATCTGTGGAGGCAGGGGAACCTACCTGGCAGGTGTGTCAGGAAGATCTCAGGTATGAATGCATGGATGGGGCACGTAGTAAATACCCGCAGTGGTGGCTAGTAGAAATATTTTAGTATTACTTTCACTCCAGTCAAGCCTCTCTTAGCTCCAAGGTTTTCCAATCTGGGGTTTGGAGGTTCATTTACCTTCTAATTATCAGCAGAATTGTGTGTCTTTCTGGATAGAGGATCTGAAGCATCCTCCAAATGTTTAAAAGGACTGGTGGACCCAAAACATTTAAAAACATGTGCCTCTTAAGAAAAAAACGGCCTTTTGGAGAAATGTCAAAGGCAAAGCTGGAACCGCTCCTGGAACCCAGACAGGTAGTGCAGGTGGGAGCCACGAGGCTGACTGCCCCCACCCCCTGGGCCTCAAAGACTCTCCCCGTGTGGCACCCCCGCCTTCCAAGCCGGCCTTTCAGCCTGAGGATCCGTGGGACCCGCTGCAGCTCTTCAGGGAGAGGAAGAGGCCCGGCTGCTCGTCTGCCGTGGGTGCTGTTCTGCAGGCTGCTGGACCTTCTGTCACCCGCTTCCACGCCCAACAGGCTCTCTTGTGCATCTGACTCGGTGTTGAGCTGGGAGGCCTCCCACCCCTGCTCCGCGCTCCGCTCCAGCTGCCGGGGACAGACTCCCATTCTCTGCCTGGGTCCCCAGGGCTGGGGGCTGAACACAACCCATTTTTTCTTTTTCTCCGTCATGAATGTTCTTTCTGGAGGTGTGGGCTCCCCTTCTCGGGATGGAAGAGGCACAAGGCAAAGAAGGAGGTAGCTGTTTGTGTTGTATCTGCTACAGGGCGGGTGCTTGGAACCAAGAGGGCTGGCCGATGGGTAAATGGGTGAGCAGCTGCTCCCTGGAGGATGCAGGGAGGGGGTCAGCGGTCAGTGGTGAGTGCCCACCTTTCTTCTCGGTGCTGCTTCTCGGCACAGAGGGTGAAAAAGGCAGTCCGTGCCCTGTGCCCTGCCATCAGGTTCCAGGTGGGGATGCTCACGCACTGGCATGAGGCCTCAGGAAAGGCCCACCTGAGGGTCCGACAGAGACCACACCCAACCTCATCCTGCTTAACCATCACAGAGGACTAATCCAGCCCCATCACTGCCAGGAGGGCGTATGAGAAGTCTGATCAACACAGGAAAAGCTACATACACCTGCCACTTGTGCTTGTCCACAAGCAGAAAGGACTGGACCCACGGGAATATAGGTCGAGAGAAGGCTTCCACGGCCCAGCACAGGACCTGCCGGGCCCAGGACTCAATATTAACAGTTGTTGAACAAACAAACGCACAAATGGAACAAGATAGAGTTATCTTAGGACTTCTGGTCTGAACCATTCTCTGTTTAGGACTGCTTTGAAGAGAAGTTGAAGCTGTGTGTGGTGATATTATTTAAAAATACACAGCTCAGTGGCTAGGTCCTGAAAAATATCTGAAGTTTCCTCAGATCAATTAGGATGAATCCAGTTTACTTGGCTCCTAGTGACTCGGGTTTGTGCCCTTTTGCGGACATGACTAACGTTCAAACATGGGAAACCACTGCCAAGGGAAGTTGGGGAGGCGTGAAAGACCTCTCACAGTGACCCCACCTACTCTGACCCGGCTGCCCAAGCTCAGGGAAGTCACAGGTCACAGAACCCCTCTGGTCTCAGTTTCAGAAAGCCATGTATTGGGATGGGCTGGATACCATCGTTTAAGCTCATGGACCTTAAAACGTGAGCTCTGAGTGCCTCCTGGCAGTGATGGGGCTGGATTAGTCCTCTGTGATGGTTAAGCAGGATGAGGTTGGGTGTGGTCTCTGTCGGCCTTGGTGAGCTTGCTCTAGAATATACTGATAGAGCTAAACAGAAATGTTTTTGTTGTTCAGTTGCTAAGTCGTGTCGGACTCTTAGTGACCCGATGGACTGTAGCACAGCAGGCTTCCCCTGTCCTTCACTATCTCCTGGAGTTTGGTCCATTGAGTTGGTGATACTATCCAAACATTTCATCCTCTGCCACCCCCTTCTCCTCCTGCCCTCAATCTTTCCCAGAAAGAAAGTGAAAGTGAAAGTCGCTCAGTAGTGTCTGACTCTTTGCAACCCCATGGACTATACAGTTCTTGGACTTATCCAAGCCAGAATACTGGAATGGGTAGCCCTTCCCTTCTCTAGGAGATCTTTCCAACCCGGGGATCGAACCCAGGTCTCCTGCATTGCAGGCTGATTCTTTACCAGCTGAGCCACAGGGAAGCCCAAGAATACTGGAGTGGGTAGCCTATCCCTTCTCCAGGAGATCTTCCCCACCCAGGAATCAAACTGGGGTCTCCTACACTGCAGGCAGATTCTTTACCAACTAAGCTATCAGGGAAGCCCAATCTTTCTCAGAATCAGGGTCTTTTCCAATGAGTTGGCTCTTCTCATCAGATGGCTTCAGCATCAGTATTGGAGCTTCAGCATCAGTCCTTCCAATGTTTCCCTGGTGGCTCAGATGGTAAAGAATCTGCCTTCAATGTAGGAGACCTGGGTTCAGTCCCTGGATTGGGAAGATCTCCTGGAGAAGGAATGACAACCCACGCCAGTATTCTTGCCTGGGAAATCTATGGAGAGAGGAGCCTGAGGGGCTATAGTCCATGGGGTTGCAAAGAGTCAGACACAACTGAGCAATGAACAAAAACTTAAGTCCCCCCAAAAGATATCTGGAGGCCAGTGTCTGAATCCCAGAAATGTCCCAAAATTTCTGGCTACAGGTTCTGGGCACCACTGGGGCCCCTGTGACCCAGTAGAAGTTCACTTACTAAAGCCTGCAGCAACTGTCCCCAAGCACCGTCGCTGGGAAGGCTGGTGTGGAGTCAGCCAGGCCAGGAAGGGCAGCGAGCCAGGCTCACTGGCCAGGCGGAGCCCCACCAGGTGCTGACAGATGCTGCTGCCCCTCAGCAGGCTCACATATCCTTCTGCCAATAAAACAACTTAGAAAAATCACTCCCGGAATTGCACACAAATATCCCAGCCATCCATACAGTTCCACGAGGTAAACATAAGCTGCCTCTACAGAAGGGGGAAACAGAGGGCTTGGCAAGTAAGGAAGCTCGGCCAACCACACCATGTGGCAGTCAGGGGTGAAAGTGTACACGGAACCCAAGTGTCTGGGCCCCCAAGTCCTGGGTTCTTGTCTTTACATCACGTTACTTCTCAAACTCACAAACCCAAAGCAGTGCCCTGCAGGCCTGTGGCTTCCAGCCAGAGCCCGGCCTGGGGCTGTGCTGCTCCGGGTACAGCCAGCGGTGGAGGGGTGGGGGTGGAGAGGGGAGGATGCAACTCGGGGGCCAGGTGACAGGGCGGTCCGTGATGCATGCACACCTGTGTCCCCAGGCCCATGGAGAGACTGCCTGCAGGCCCTGGAAGACGGCCATGACACCAGCTCCATCTACCTGGTGAAGCCAGAGAACACCAACCGCCTCATGCAGGTGTGGTGCGACCAGAGGCACGACCCCGGGGGCTGGACGGTCATCCAGAGGCGCCTGGACGGCTCGGTCAACTTCTTCCGGAACTGGGAGACGTACAAGGTGAGGACACCCACACACACACACACAGAGCGCCAGGGTCCTCGGAGGGAGGCCTGTGTGGCCCCGAGGGAGGTGGACCCTGACAGAGCCAGCAGGTGGAGAGGACTGGCTGCTCCTCCCCTGCCCCACCAACAACTGTGGCGGGGTACAGAGTGAGGGGTCCAGACCACGAAAGCCCCACGGACAGGGCTGGATGTGGGGAGCACTGTGGTCCCAGCTGGGGCTCCCAGGAGAAGACCTGCCCTCGGAGCCCAGAAAGGGCAGGGCCTGAGGCTCCAGGGGCCTTTGAGGATCTCCCACACGGCCCGCTGTAGGGAACTGTGGAGATACTGGGTCCTAGCCCCAGGGTTCAGCCTCAGGGCTCCCAATTCCCAGGGAGCTGAGCGCTCCTCCTCCTTCTGGAGGAGAGGCTGAGGGCTCCGCCCACTCCTGGCTTCCTCTTCTGAACAAAGAGGCCGTACTGAGGACACCCCCGCAAGCAGGTGCTTCTGTTCATCACCTCCTTACTCTCAGGCCAGCCCTGGTGGGGAGAGGCTGGCCTGGACCCAGTTTAGGGATGAAACGTCTGCACAGACAGGAGCAGGCAGAGCAGTGAACACAGCTGAGGCACAGCCTCGATGCCCGCACGCTGACCAGCACCAGGATCGCAGCACCCACACGAGGCTCCACGGGCCCCACTCCTGCCCTGCTTGTCCTCCAACCACCTCCTGACCAGCCTGTGCCCTTTGCTTCCTCCTCTTTCTCTACTGCCTCCTAGCTGAGAGGTTCTTAAAGACTCACTTCCCTAACTCCTTCCATCTCCTTTCCACGTTCCCTTCCTCAGAGCAGTTGGCACAGGGGTTACATCTGGGCTTCTTGGCTCAAATCCTGGCTCACGTGCTCTGCGACTCTGGGCCTCTCTGGGCCTCAGTCCACCCACTCTAGGGAGGACACTGAGAGTGCCCTGCTCACAGAGCTGGTGTGAGGATTAAGAAAATAACCTATGAAAAGTTCTGATAAGAGTGCCAGCACATCGTTAAGTGCTTACTGAACACTAGCTATTATTATCATTAACGAATTCAGCTATTTCCAAGACTTCAAGTGGCCACCACCTGGCTGATGACTCTCAAAACTATATGGAAAAATGGTAATATATCCACTGGATTCTAGACCTAGGAGGGATCATGCCTTTGTCAGAGGTCACATCTGTGCCTTAGTTTATAAGAGACTCTTACACACAGCCCCTCCCCAGAGAAAGGAACGGAAACTCAGAGAAGGTAAGAGAATTGCCTAAGGAACTTATGTTGCAAGCCTACTGTGTGCTAGGCTCTCAATTTACCAGGTTACGTGTGTCCCTAGAGCAACCCTGCAGGATGGGTAACGTAGAGGAACCCATGTTCACACGCTGCCCAGCACGGGACAGGCGCTCTCTCAGTGGTCTTGAGTGATGCCTGACTGAGGCTGAGAACATGCAAAGTGACTGATCAAGTGCCAGCCAGGTGGGGAAAACAAGGGATTATATGCAGGCCTGCCTTCTGCTCTGCCTGCTTCCAAGACCCCGCGTCCGGCACTGAGCTGCCGACAGCTGGGCCCAGCTGGCTGAGCACACTGCGTATTCCTCACTGATGCTCTCCGCATTTTCCCCAGCAAGGGTTTGGGAACATTGACGGCGAGTACTGGCTGGGCCTGGAGAACATTTACTGGCTGACGAACCAAGGCAACTACAAGCTGCTGGTGACCATGGAGGACTGGTCTGGCCGCAAGGTCTTTGCAGAGTATGCCAGCTTCCGCCTGGAGCCTGAAAGCGAGTATTACAAGCTGCGGCTGGGGCGCTACCATGGCAACGCTGGCGACTCCTTCACCTGGCACAACGGCAAGCAGTTCACCACCCTGGACAGAGACCACGACGTCTACACAGGTAGGAGCAGTGGGGTCACTGGCAGGTGAAGGGCCGGGGAAAGGGATCAAAGCCCAGCCTCTGACTCCCAGGCCTGAGAACAGGACCATCCCAGGGCCCAGCTGCCCAACTCTGTTCCCATCCCCTGAAGGTCTACTCCTCCGCCCTCTGCCCACAGATCCCCTTCGCAAGGCTGGGTCAGCGTGGCATTTACGGAAAGGGGAAGGTACAGAGTTCCCCGAATGACACACTGGAGGGCCACTCGGCCAAGCTGGACATTGCGCCGGGCTGTGCACGGCGTCACTCCCTGCCTGAGCCCCGGAGTTGGGGCCACACAGCCTTCGGAGCAAGGCCGCCCCGCCTCCACGCCCCAGTGCCTCCCAGTTCCTCTGGGCCTGTTTCCACATCTGGGAATGAGGACACGCCTAGCGGGCGGTGGGTGAGAAGCGGGTGAGAAGGTGAGAGTGCGCCTGCAGGGCTCTGCCTGGGACTCGGGAGACTTGGGCTCTAGGCGGGGACAGTCTCTCAGGTGATGTGTTCGTGCAGCGCTGGGGGGAGCTACTGAGAGGAAATCGGGCAGGAGGGACGAATCCACCTGCCCAAGACTGCAGGCCTCAGGGCCGGATCTTTAGTAAATAAAAAGCTAGAGTAAAAACAGAAACCCCTGAGGAGCACACACAGCCCGGCCCCGGGGCTAGACATCAAATCCCCCGCGTGCATCTCAAGGCTCCACCTCAGCTCCTGGGGACGAGGGGCCCTGCGCCCTTGTCAGGTGGCAGAATTCAGGGCTCTTCTGCAAGGGGCTGAGCCCCACTTCAGGCCAAGGCTATCTATTCTCGCAGGCGAACCTGGCCCCCTAGTCCCAGGCTACAGGCTATCCCCCACTTTGATGATGCTAGTGGTAAAGAATCTGCCTGCCAATGCAGGAGACTCAAGAGATGCGGGTTTGACCCCTGGGTCGGGAAGATCCCCTGGAGGAGGAAATGGCAACCCACTCCAGTTTTCTTGCCTGGGAAAATCCCACGGACAGAGGATCCTGGTGGGCTACAATCCAGGGGTTTGCAAAGAGTCAGACACGACTGAGCGACTGAGCCCCAGGAACTCCCTGCTCTTCAGAAAAGCCTGGCTGCCTCCCCACCTCCCAGAGGGGTCCCTACCCCAGGTCCCCAGGCGGCAGACGGGGACATGCCCACACCTCCACCTACTCCCTGGCACAGAGCTGACCCTGCCACAGGGGCCCCCAGGAGGCGGCGTGTCTGCTGAGACCAGGGCTGCCGAGGCTTCAGGAAGATATAACCCTCTGAGCTGGTCGGACACTGGGGACAGAAGGCTGGCTTATAGCCATTATGGGGAGCAGCAGAAGGCTGCTCTGCAACCCCAACCGTCAGGCCCATCCGGCAGCAGGGTCACTGGACGTGAAGCAGTGAGCTCCCTGTCCCTGGAGGTGTGTGGGGCAAGCTTAGGAGGGGCGTCCGCTGGCTGAGGGAAGGCTTGGCTGTGGCATGCCCAGCGCCCTGCCCTCTGAATCCAACACAACCACTAGGAGTCCGTGACCTCGGGTCGTAGCCCAAAGGAGCCAGAGAAGAACTCTGGGAAGACCTGGGCTACTGGGGCTCTGGGCGCCCGGCGCTGGGCCTCCTCTCGGCGTTCTGCCTCAGCCGGCCTGCTCCCTTCTCACCTCCCACCATGGCAGCTTCTGGAGTGGAGCCGCCAGCCCCCCTGGGTCGCCAAACCCACAGATCTGATAAGGCAGCCCGTCCACTGAGTGGGGTGCCCCCCTGGGCCTGACCGTGTCTTCCCCACTCCTGGGAAGGGCGATGCCCCTGCATGCCTGCTTGTGCCTTGCCCACACTTTTACTGGTGTTCCGAACTGCTTGTCCTTGGCAGCACAATTGAGCATGATATGAGGGTGCCAGAAACTTTATGAAAATATCTTGCTTTCGTGAAAAAAAAAAAAAAAAAAAATGCCTGGATGACAGGCTAGGGGGGAATAAAGGAACATTTCATCCTAAACACTTCCTTTGTCACTCTCGGAAGACTCTTTATCTAATAGTTTCAACGAAAAAGAAATTCCTAAGAAAAAACCTTTGGCTCTCAACCCGCCCACCTCGGGTCACTTCCGTTTTCTGCACAAACCCGGGGTGTGGAGCCCTCCCCGGTGCTTGCTCCACAGCTAGCCCTGGGCTAGTACTCAGCCTCCTTCAGCTCCCAGGTGGGTCCTACCTACCTTGTGAGGGGGCATCGCTTCATCCTTGTTTTACAAGGAGTGTTCAGGGGCTCACCAAGGTTAGGTTGCTCGCCCAAGATCACAGAGCCCCAGTCGGAGGGAAGGTCTGAGCAGGTCTGAGGCCCCATGCCCTCTCTGGCATCTTTGTTCCAAATGCCCCCCAGTGGGCGGGGGTCCCTCTGAAGCCCCTCGAGAGCAAACAGCAGACACAGGTCAAACCTCCTCCCTGAACTTCTTACTCTTTCTCTCCTGCAGGCAACTGTGCCCACTACCAGAAGGGGGGCTGGTGGTATAACGCCTGCGCCCACTCCAACCTCAATGGGGTCTGGTACCGCGGGGGCCACTACCGGAGCCGCTACCAAGACGGGGTCTACTGGGCTGAGTTCCGCGGAGGTTCCTACTCGCTCAAGAAGGTGGTGATGATGATCCGGCCCAACCCCAACACCTTCCACTAGGCTGGCCCCCCTCAGGGCCGTGAGGACCGGGACGCTGGACTCTGGTTCCCCAAGTCACCGCAGCAGATAAATGCGACCGATCTCTGTCCCTAATACTCCTCTGCACCTCAGACAGCCCTTCGTGTTTCCAGACAGGACAGGACTGCACACAAGTCTTTCTTTAAGTAAATTAAGTCCCCACAATAAAACACACCTGCAAAGTACCTTCGTAATATACACGTGTGTGAGCCGACCTCGTGCACCTGTATGTATGCCGCATATATATGCGTTTAGATATATACCCGTGCCATATATCTAGATACATATATATAGGTTTGCCGTATATACTGAAACACACGTATATTCAACTCTCAGACGTTGAGGGCTGCTCACGACAGCTCTGCTCTTAGGAGAAGAGCACTTCATTTGTGTTGTGTTACTTGAGTCTGAGGGCGCATTGCAGACCGCGTCGCTCCAGTTCCGACAGCAGTGCTTGGTGTTCCCCGAGCCTGGCTGCTCCTAGGGCCGGCCACAGTGCTGCCCTCTCACACCGGGCTTCCCAACCTCCTTGCTCAAGATCCTCTTTGGCACCTAACCCAGTTTCAGAATACCCTCGCCTCTCTATTTCTAGCCTTCTCCTTGTTCTCAGGACAGTTCACCACCTCCCCAGCCAGCCAGCCGCCCACCCGCCTGCGCATTTACTCCGCCCCATTCACTAAGTCCCTTCTGCGCTCCAGTCCCAGGCACTCGAGTTCCAGGCACCTTTCCTGTTCTCCTCTCCTGGCCGACTTACTCCTCACCTTTTCTGTACCCCTGTGCTTTCTTCCCGGGCAAGATTCCCTAGCTTCTTAGTAGGAAACAGTCTGGACTCCACGTGGTCAGGAAAGGGAAAGTCAGGCCCCAAAGCTCGCTCTCGGCCGCGCGGACAATGGTTAATTTCAGTCTCGTACTTTCCAGCCACACGCTAGCCTACCTGCCATTTTAACCTCTGCAGAAATAATAGCCTACCTTGCCAGAAGATATTCAGCTGAAGAGAAACCACCATCCAATTGTTGGGGGCCCCAAACGGCTACAGACCAAAGGTGCCATGCTCTCAGGCTGACTGGCGTCCACATCTCGTCTCCAGACTACACTTCCCCAGGGACCAGGCGCCTCAAAAACGAGAACTGGCCACTTGCTGTGAGTTAATGAATAACCAGGGGCCACGGAGCCCTCGGTCAGCACATTGCTGGCCCTGAAGCATCAGGCTCGGTACTGCTGGGACTCTTGCCAAGCAGGGAGTAAGGGACAAACAAGAAGGTGAGACCCTCCTGGAGGGCGCATGGGTCAGGGCGGGCGGGTGAGACGGTGGAACGTTTGGTACTGTTTGCGTCCGGCTATGTGCCTATTACCTCAGCAGTCTCACAAGTGTACCATGTAGCACGTTTTGTGTATATAAAAGGGAGGGTTTTTTTTTTTTTAATATATTCTCAGATTATCCTTGTAATAACACATCTGCAATAAAAGCCGTCTGCGCTATTTGGATGTATCTACACCGTGTGTTATTGTTTTAGAAAGCCTTCCTGGGGCCTCTGACACCACAGCCTCTTTGAGTAACACCAGGAAGAGATTCGTCCACTAAAATCTATTAAATGACACTCCACTCTACCTATCCCTGGTTGCCACCCGCGTCCTCAGGAGTCCCATGACAGAACCTCAGGCCACGAAGGCCCTCTGGAGTCCCGCCTCCTTAAGTCCAGTTGTATTCTGGATGTCTCTGCTGGATATAGGCAGTGCAGTCAACCCCTAAAACACCCTTCCCCAGGTCTGGTCCCATTTCATCAAATGGCACCATCTACTCAACTGCTCTGGGCTTCTCTAGTGGCTCAGATGGTAAAGAATGTGCCTGCAAGGTGGGAGACCCGGGTTTGATCCCTGGGTCGGGAAGATCCCCTGGAGAAGGGAATGGCTACCCACTCCAGTATTCTTGTCTGGAGAATTCCATGTATGGAGGGGCCTGGGGGGCTACAGTCCATGGGATTGCAAACAGTCAGGCACAACTGAGCAGGCACGCCTACTCAACTGCTCGGGCCAGAAGCAAGGACTCCTCCCTCTCCCTGGCCATGGTCCACCACCCCTCTGTGCAGGGCCTCTTCTCCGCCTTGGTATAGGCCTTCCTCCTCGCTCCCCTTGACTGAGGCTCCCCACCAGACCAGGAGCCCTGTGCCTTCACCTTCCTCGTTCCAATACGACTTCCACACAAGCTGCTAGAGCCACCTTCAGTGGACAGGGAAGGCGTTTCTGGGCGTGATGGGAAACCCCAAAACCGTAAACGGAAAGACAAGGAATAGGACTAAAGAAAATACCACGTTTTTGCCCTCTGACAAACAAAGCAAAATAAAACACGGCCAAGACTGAAAAGCAAATACTAAATGAGAGAGAAATTTAGGATTGACATTCATGCTGTACCAAGAACTCTTTCGAATTATGAAGAAAGATATAAACACTGTTATAGAAAACTTGGTGAAGCACACACGGTGGAAGACTCACAAAGGGCCAGCAGACGAGCAAAGAGGCAGCAGAGAGGCACATTAAATCAAGCACCGCCCATCACACGGTGCCTGGCGGACTGGCAAAGATGAGAAAAGGTCAATCTCCACGCTGACAAGGGAATAGAGAAGAAACACGTACTCCGTGTACTCTGGATGGAAGTATAAACTGATTCAATACTTTTGAAGAGCAGTCCGGCAATGCATGTATCAAAATTTGAAATGCACTTAAACCTTTGGACTCACCAATCTCTCTTTGTGATAACCAAGCAATGGTGCCATACGAGAGCCTTTTCTGGCAGAGCTGTCGTGTGGAGAGACTGATGCTTACTGAAGCTTACTGAGTGCTGGGAACTGGACTCGTGTCCACGTATGTGACCTCACAGCAGCCTGTGAAGGAGGAACTATTGTTCTCACTCCACAGAAGGGGAGAAAGTGGGGCTTGCAGCCAAAGTGCTGGTAAAAATGTGCCTGCAGGATTATTCCAGAAGGTTCTGGGTGTCAGGCTCTAAGGAAAGAGTTCTCAACTTCCTTCTCCCAAACCCCCAGTCAGTGGTGGGGGTCACAGTGGAATCTGGACACTACCAAGGGTCCTCAACTTTGGCCCAGACCATGCCCACCCCACCCGTGGATACCTGGAGTGGAGTGCGTGGCATGCAAGGATAGAAGGCAGAGGAAGACAGAGCCTAACCTAACCTGTCATTGGTCATCTGTACAAACCTCAGAGCTGCGAGCTTGGGAGAGGGGGATGAGGGGCAGAAACATTTTTTCTCAACTGGTTGGGAATCCAATAAAAGCAGGGCATGACACCACCGTTCTCCAAGCCCCACTCACCCCGATACCCAAAACTGTTGTTGTTGTCGTTCAGTCGCTAAGTCATGTCCGACTCTCTGCAACCCCATGGACTGCAGCACGCCGGGCCTCCCTGACCCTCACCATCTCTCAGAATTCACCCAAGTTCCTGTCCATTGAATCCACGATGCCATCCAACCATCTCACCAAGCCCCACCCACCCTGATACCTAAAACTGGGTCTTGGTCAAATCACACCCCAGCTATGTGGAAGGAGAGGAAGGAATAAGCGCATCAGAGACTAGGAAATCCACTCTCCCTGGGGTAAAACGGCGGAAGGGGAGCAGTTCACCAAACCAACAGCGTCAAAGAAGAGAACAGGGAGAGGAAAGGGTGGTGCTCAGAGCACAGCTCCTGGTGCCCCGGGAGTCGCTCCCGGCCAGCTTGCAGCCCATCAGCACTCAGCCCGACCAAACCCACATCCACACCCCTCCTCCTCCCCTATCCCACCCAGGGACTTCTAAGGGGACAGTCACTGGGCTCCTCCTGCTACTAAGGTCTTCATGGTGAGCGCATCCACAGACAAACCCCGGAGGAAGTCAGTGAAACCCTGGTGGATAGAGGGCACCCACCTGCTGGACTCCTGCAGGGAACATGGCGGGAAGACAGAGAGTGACGCTGAATGGCACCCCTCCCCCGAACCAAGCGGATCTGAGCCAAGACTGAAAACAGAAACCTTTGAACTACTGCAAACATGGGGCGGGAATCCACGACGCTCATAATCCACAGGTGCTTTGTGGGAACTCAAGGGTCCCCTGATCTCCCAGGAGCACCTCATCCATGTATCAGTCCAGGAAAGATTCTCAGTTGCAGTAAGGGAAAGCTAGAGAGCTGGATTAAACAGAAAAGGGAACATTTTTTAAGTGTAACAAAATGTTAAACAGCCACTCTTTCTGCCTGTTTTACCTGAGGCTCGAAAGGCTAAGGACAAAATAATAGCTGCCAAAGGTTCCCACATTCTGGAGCAAGGTGCAGGACCATCCCTGTGAGGGGGTGGCTCCACAATGGTTCTGCAGCATCAGCTGACTGCCCACCTGGGGCCTATGTAGGAGGCTCAGAAAGTGGGAGTGGGAGTGGGAGTGAGCGAGGGGGAGAGGATGAGTTGTCCCCATGCTATGCTCCCCACCACCACAGGGAGGGTAGGTGCTCCCCACCCGCGCTACTCAAGTCTGGCGAGAAGAGCTTCCAGGGACCGTTCCAGGAGCCTGGCGTGGGTGAATGTCAGCACTATCATCTGACTCTTGCCTCAAGTCTGCCTCAAGGCTGGGGCGGGAAGCAGTGAGGAGCGGTACTGCACTGCGAGCCAAGGGCAAGACCACAGTGGGGGGCAGGGAGGCCCGGACACAGGTCCTAGGAACCAGGGGGCTGCCTGCATGGAGGGGAGGGGGCAGTGCTGGAGGCCAAGGGGCCAAGGAAGGGCACTGCTCCCACGAAGGGAGCTGAGTCAGAGGTGCCCAGGATGGAAATTCTGAAGCAGCAGCAGCAAAGGAGGAGAAAGGAGAGCAAAGCGAGGAAAAGACAGAGCGTGTGTGCTGGCAATGGGCACGCGCGCAGGCCGCCAGCTCTGGCTCCAACCTCAGGGGCCACATCAGACAGACCTGTCACGTCTGTCCCCACCCCGAGGGCCCCAAAGCTCGTGGCCCAGCGGGGAGGCGGGCTCTGGTGGACTGAGCGTGTGCCTCCCCCAACCCAGGCCTCCTGCCCAGCCAGGCTGTGGGAGCCCAGGCTTCTGAGCCCTCCCCTGGACGGTCTGCAGGGACGTGACTGTTAACAGCAGAGAGACTTTGGGGCCTGCTGAGTTCCCTGGGTTGACTGAGAAAAGAGCTAATCCACAGAGCAGGCTGGAAAGGACACTGGGGAAAAATAAAGTCGGTTTCTTCTTACACCTGATTGAGTCCAGCTCCTTTAATAAGCTGGTTACATAAGGACACGAGGTATCTCCCGGAGTCCATGAGCAGGGACGCAGCTGGGCCTCACGAGGGCCAGGAACCAGAAACTGCCTGGAAGTCCTTCTAAGAGGTCAGGCGGCTGCCTCTCGGCCTCTCTCCCTTCACTTCCCCTTCCCCTTGCCTGCAGGGTCTCTGTTTCTCATTGAGAGGATCTGCTTTTCCCAGCACGGAATTTCTGAGCTCGCGTGTCTTCCCCGACTGAGTGCCAGCAAAGACCTGAAGGCTCTCTCCTCCCCGGCTAGCTCCCAGCCAGGGGACCCAACTGGCCTGTTCCGGCTGGTCATCCACCTCACTTCTGTGGACTGGGCTCCAAGCAGAGCTGTGCGAAAGGCACGCGGCTGCTGGTGCTCAAAGCAGTGGAAGGAGTAGGGGAAGTTCCCAGGGTCCCACGGGAGGAGAGGTCAAAGCTGGCGCTGTTCCCGAGAGGGTGTCTAGGCGATACTCCAGCTGTGGTTGGAGACCGAACTTCGCCAGCTAGATGGATTCTGTCCATTACTCGTTACATCGTGTCCCGTTCCCAGCTCCTCCCCTGCGGACACTTGCCCTCCCAGGCTCAGCTGTGTCACTAAACATGACACACAGCTGTGCCCAGATGGGGCTCTTCCTGCCCTTCCTGGATACGCGGAGTTTCTCAACAGCCTCCATGGATACAGGAGGCCACGAGTCCCCTGCTGCTGGGCTCTTCCAGGCAGTATTTCCTCTAGATAACACTCATGCCACCCACCACCTGTGGGCGGGTGCTTTCCATGCGCCAGGCACCATGTGTGTCTCTCTAAACCTTCACAACTACCCTGTGAGGTGGGTTCTACAATTAGCCTCCCTTCGACATAACAGAACTTGAGGCTCATGTGCCCCAGGTGACTGGCCTGAGAACATGTAGCCGGGGACACTCAGGGTTTGAGCTTGAGCTTGTCTGACTCTTGAGCTCCTGCTTCTGGGAGGGTTAGATCTCAGTCCCCAAAGATGAAATGAAACCACTAAGGCTCCTCCCTCACTCCATCATTGCATCCCTATATGTCTGAGGATCACGAGGCATGGAGTCTGCTGCCCACAGAAGCAGATGTGTGAGGTGGCCAGCCAGCCTGCCTGTGCAGAAGCAGCCGGATGGATGGTAGGGCCCCAGACGTCAGGAAGTCAGGCCAGGGCTGTTTGCCCAATTTAGCCCCATGCTGACGGCAGAGAAGAGTAAGGGCAGTGATGGAGGACATTGCTCAGCTTCCTGGGGCTTCCAGTCCTTTGCCAGGACTCACGGGGCTGGCCCTGCCTTTCTCCTTTTCTCTTGTCAGACAATCTATGGACTGAGCCTCGCCCTTTGGCATGGGGAGTGTCCCGCTTGTGGCTGGTCTGGCCATCACCTCGTGCACCAATTCCATGCCGTCCAAGCCTTGGTCTGCGTCCTCTGGAACTGGGTCCCCGCTGTGCCGGCTAGTCTCCCATCTCCACAGCTTGAGGACCCAGGCTTGCTTGGCTAGTCTCTCTCAGATCTCATAGTGAGGCCAGAACCAGCCCCAGTCTGGGATTCTGCCACTTGTGGACACATGTCTTGGTATCTACTGTCCCTGGCGCACTCTGGTGCTCCCGTCTCTCCTGACCTGGGGCATCCCAGAACAGCTCACCCACACATGGGAGCCCAGACACAGATAATCCCTCCCATCTGTGCAGCCTTCCCCAAGCACTTCCACATGCGGCACATCCCCCGCTTGCCAATGGTCACGATACATCTGTCTCCACGGTCTGGTCAGGGGTGACCCCTTCCCCCTGAGGCGGTACGTGTGCCCTCCTGGAGCTGAGGGACGTCTCACATGAGGAAGACGGCTCCCTGGGCAAGAGTGGACCGGCCACACTGGCCCTGACCTGTAGCAGAGCCCCTCCCGAGTGGCTAAGGAGTCCAGAGGGAGTAACTAAGAGGGAATGGAATTAGAATTGCCTCTGGAGGCGTGTTTAGACACAGGCCCACACCCCAATCACCTCAGAGAGCGGGGCGAATTAGAAAAAGCACGAAGCTTCCTTGGAGCTGGGGAAGCCGACCCAGCCCGAGGCGAGTGTGCCGGGCGTGGACTTCTGTCAGCGCCTCTCCACAGGGCAGCGCAGAGCTGTGCTAGGGACGCGGGGAGGGGGACTGAGGATGGACATTCAGGGCGAGAGGCAGGAAGCAGGGACAGCTGGGTGGGAGGCTGCACGGCCTAGCTGCCTAGCCCAGGCCCAGGGAGCACAGCCTTGAAGCAGGAAGCAGAGCTTATCTGCACAAAGAACTCGTGGGTGGAGAAATGTGTATGAAAACTACAGGTCCTCCTTCCCCCGTCATTTCATCATAAGTCACTGGTAGGCAAAGGCCAGCGCTGCTGGGAGTGGGGGAGGCGGGCGGGCAGGCACAGCTGGCGGGAGCGCAGTGCAGCCCGGAGTGGTCCTCACCAGCACCACCCGTCGTCTTCACCCAGCAATTCCACCTCCGGCCACAGTGTTTCAGAAATACCCTGGCAGGTGAGCAAAGACACACGCACAAAGGTTCTCCACTGCAGCATCCGTCAAAGGGGAAAAGTACAAATGACCTAAGTGCTTATCAATTGGGGCCAAACAAATCGACTTGTGTCCAGGCCCCAGTCTGACAGACCACCACGTGGCCATGGGCACCACAGAGCCACAGGGAAGAATGCAGGAGTCGGGCACTTGGTGCCACTGAACAATACCCACCACACTGCAAGGGGAGCAAAAAGTAAGGTGCAGAACGGACTGCTCACCCCAATGTTCCCAGTTTGGTTAAAAAGGGCAAGACTCTTTGCACATGCCCATGTGCCCAGATACTTGTATGTGTGGATTCAAGTGCCTGGGAGGACACACCCACCTGTCACCACTGGCCACCTCCGCAAAGCAGAGACTTTCTAAGGTAAATAAGTTTTACAACAAACAATGTGTTACTTCTGTCATTTTAAGAGTTTGTAAAAGGATCGCTGGGCTTCCCGGGTGGCTCAGTGGTAAAGAATCCACCTGCCAATGCAGGAGATGCAAGAGACGAGAGTTCGATCCCTGGGTCAGGAAGATCCCCTGGAGAAAGAAATGGCAACCTACTCCAGTATTCTTGACTGGGAAATCCCATGGACAGAGGAGCCTGGCGGGCTACAGTCCAGGGGGTTCTCAGAAGAGTCAGACACGACCTAGCGACTGAACAAACAGCAACAAATGGACACGATCACTGTGAGCAGAATGGCACCACTGGGTACAGCCTTCCTGGCCCCACGACATGCAGCTCTCGCCCCACTGCCCCCCAGCACCCCAGCCCTGAGCAGGCACTCGTGGACGCTGAAGACCTGGATGCCTTACTCTAGGCCTTTCTGAGGATAACTTCCTGGGACCTTTTGGACCTCATCAGCTTTGTCCTCAGGCACCCTTCTTGCTCACAGAACAGCTGAAATTCACCACCTCTGCCCTGGAGGATTTCCTCCTCTCAAAAATAGCTTCTAAGAGGGACCCAGAACTTCCTGCTTGTCCCAGAGAGCCATCTGACAGTCTTTTTTCTTATCGAGTTTTTTTTTTTTAATGATAACTGTTTTACAGCAAACAACTATTGTTTACTCCATGTAGAAGATTATCTGGGGTTCACAGCATGCAACAATTTTCTCTTTCCAACAACCCCATGAGGTAAATCCTGTGATTATTCACATTTTAAAGACCATGGAGGGAGGCAGAGGGGAAGCAAGTAACATTTCCAAGATTACTCAGCTAATTAGCGGTGGAGTCAGGACCTAAAAGAAAGCGGCTGGCCAGCAGGCCCCTGGCTCTTAACTACTCCAATATACTGTCTCCAAAAAGTAAACAGAAAATAGCATACGTCCGTCTAGTCAAGGCTATGGTTTTTCCTGTGGTCATGTATGGATGTGAGAGTTGGACTGTGAAGAAGGCTAAGCACCGAAGAATTGATGCTTTTGAACTGTGGTGTTGGAGAAGACTCTTGAGAGTCCCTTGGACTGCAAGAAGATCCAACCAGTCCATTCTGAAGGAGATCAGCCCTGGGATTTCTTTGGAAGGAATGATGCTAAAGCTGAAACTCCAGTACTTTGGCCACCTCATGCGAAGAGTTGATTCATTGGAAAAGACTCTGATGCTGGGAGGGATTGGGGGCAGGAGGAGAAGGGGACGACAAAGGATAAGATGGCTGGATGGCATCACTGACTATCGATGGACGTGAGTCTGAGTGAACTCCGGGAGTTGGTGATGGACAGGGAGGCCTGGCGTGCTGCGATTCATGGGGTCGCAAAGAGTTGGACACGACTGAGTGACTGAACTGAACTGAAGGAATCTGAGGATCAATGGCTTGTCCTGAATTTATGGGTTCACAAAGTCCTCTACATAAACAGTCAAGAGCAGGTAGGAAGTAATTCCTTCCTCTTTGCCCCTGCACTGGTCCCTCATTGCAGACATCAGCTCAGCACCCACAGCCCAAGGGTACACACCTCCATCTTTACCACTAGAAGCCCAGACTCCAGAGACTAAAGACCAGAGGGGGAGAAAAGGAGTCTTTCCCTCCCTAAAGCCTGCTTTCCATAGTCTGGAGCTCAGCCTGAGGCATCTGCTCTGTTTGGGAGATTGTCAATAGCAATCACGTCCTTCTTCTGGGTCGGCCCTACCTCCACAAGGGAGCAGGTCTCAGCTCTGGACTTCCACTGATACAGCAGACCCAAAATACATACAGGAATTGCTGGCTTGTTCCACCACTGTGTAGGCCGCCTTGTGGGGGTAGCTCAGCATTTCCTGATTCCTACAATTAGAACTTGCCTCTCTGTCTCTCTCTGGCCCTGACTGTAACCTGCTCCTAACGCAGTCCTGGGGCCTGCTGTGTCTCCTGCGGCAAGTCCGTGGGCACCTTGAGGACACTGTTTTGCCCTCTGTTTCTGCAGCGTCTCTTGAATTCCCATGGCGGGTCCATACAAAATATGTGTGCAACGGATGAATGAGTACACTTCAGGCAGTTCAAGTCTTCTTTTTTGTTTAAACACTGAGACCCTGAGAGTCATTTATGTGTTGAGTTTTATAGCTGGTTTTGGTCCAGCACAGATGAGGAAACAACAAAGCAACAAACGGGAGGCAGTGACACATGGTGCCGCGGCTGGTTATCCATCGCTGTGCAACAAATCACCACCCCCTCCAGTTAGCAGCTACAATAATGAACATTTGCCATCTTGCAGTTCTGTGGGTCAGGTGTTTGGGTGTGTTGGGCTCACGTGTCCTGTGGGACTGCAGTAAAGCTGTTGGCCGGGGCTGCAGTGTCCCCTTGGGCGGGATCTCCGCTTGGGCGTCATCTGCTTCTGAACTCACTTATGTGCCTCCTGGCAGGCCTCAAACCCTCGCCACCGGCCTCTCCACAGGATTGCCAAATACTCAGCAGCTGGATTCTCCATGGATGTGTGCGCCAAGAGGGAGGAAGAAGACAGCAACACCCCCCCAGGGAAATAGTCCTTTAATAACCAAAGCCCGGAGAGATGTCCCATTACTTCCATCACACTGAACTTGCTGGTAGCAAGTCAGTGTGTCCCACCATGCTCCAGGGGAGGGGCTACAGAAGGAATCACTGGGGGCCGTCTTAGAAGCTGTGCACCACGTGAAATCTCTCAGATTCTCAGGGCTACTTTCTCTCCAAAAGAGACATGCCAATGGCCCTAGGTGAGTCCTGAGGCTGGAGAAACTCTAGCCTTTCCTGCATCCCTAACCCTTCTCTTCTTCAGGGCTGGCTGACCCTGGCAGGGCCCTCCATCTCCCATCTTAAGCCCCCGTACCACACAGGAGGGTCCTGGTGACATTCCTCTTTTCCACCCACTCTCTGGTTTCCCCAGAGGGTAAAGAGCTGTTAGCGGGAACATTTGGTGTCTTCTGAGGTTAGCAGGCACTGGGGTCAGACTGGGGTTTGAGAAGTGGTCTCACGATCAGAAAGTGGCACTAGTAAGTAGAGAAACTTTTAGTGAGTTTTTCTCAGCTTTTGCAGCTGTAAAATAAGTTAAAAACAAACAAACAAACAAAAATGCCTCCCTGAAAGGCTAGTTGGGAGGATTAAATGAAACAATGTGTGTGAAATGTTTGGTGCACACGTGTGCTCTAATAGTCATTATTATTACTGTTGGCTTCTAATTAGAAACTCAAAGACTAAAGGTCAAAGAAGACCAGTCATCCTGATGACTCTAACCGATTCCTGCTAGGAAAACACACCTTCGCTGGCAGAGAAATGGCCTCATGCTCTCAGGTCCTCCTGGGGATCACACAAGACTGCTTGACCCAGAGAAAACCTGACTGCAAGCCCTTCCTGTGCCCCAGGAGGGACCAGTGTGACAAGGTGCGCAGCTCTGGGCCACAGAGCACGGAAGAAACAAACCTCCCCTCCAGCGTGTTTTCCTCCCACACTGTTTCTCTCCATGGAGACAGAGATGATAAACAGAGGATGCATAAGTTAAGGTGGGTGGAACTCCAGCCGTGAACAAGAAGTCTTGAGTTAAACTTGGTATCCAGCTGGCATACGACTTTGGTAGGTCATAAGTGAAATTGTAGGGATATCTTCATTTGCAAAATGGGGGTTTTAACAACATCCACTGGCTTTTTAAAAAGTTTTCATTAATTTCTTTATTTTTGGCTGCACTGGGTCTTCGTTGCTGAGCTCAGGCTTTTCTCTAGCTGTGGCGAGCCGGGGGCTACTCTCTAGTTGCCGTGCATGGACTTCTCATTGAGGTGGCTTCTCGTTGTTGGGCACAGGCTCTAGGTGCGCGGGCTTCAGTCATCGTGGGCTAAGCTGCCCCTCCACATGTGGGATCTTCCTGGATCAGGGACTGAACCCATGTCTCCTGCATCGGCAGGTGGATTTTTTTTTTTTTTTTTTAATCACTGAGCCACCAAGGAAGCCGCATCCACTAGCTTTTTGTAAAAACTGAGCAGGACTCTGAAGTCCCAGAAATATGGTGGATTTTCAGGTAACAAATCCTGAGATTGCCAAAGTAAAGGCAAAATCCTCTCTGGAAGGGAGAGGTTTGAGATCATATGCAGCTGAAAACTAGACAAAATAACAGGAAAGGATTCCTTCTGTGCAGATGCATTGTGTCTTTGTGTTACTCCGCTGACTGAGAAGCACACAGCTTACCCCTGCCTGCTGGGCCACTGTGGGGGTGGATGCCTTGATATGGGGGAAGGAGAGGCCTGATCTAAGGCTCTCCAGGCTCAGGAGGAGGGAGGGCGGCAGGTCAGGGCCTACAGCTTGCGGCTCTGGGGTAGAGAAGGCAAGGAGCATGGCCCTGGGCTCCAGGGGCAGGCATTCTGGAACACAGGCTTTTCTCTGTTGCCTCAACATCCCTTAGCCAGCCCCAAGCTGTGCTTCCCCAGCTAAGGAAGGAGGAGCCTGGCTCCACACGGGTCCAGCTGGAGAGACAGGGTAGAAAGCAGGAGACAACTGGAGGGAGGGATCAGAGGTGTGCGGCCAGACAGCAGGCTGAGGCTCCAGGAACAACCAGGATGGATCTGTGGAACAAATGAGTATTCCTTGGGGATTCTTGCAAACACATGGGGTGGGGAAACTGAAGGGAAAAAAGACTGGATTTCCTGCATATAGAACGGAATTTTTTCAATTGGGCATTAAAGGAAAGGATTGCCCTTAATGCGGACAAGCCTGGGGACAGCTGGATAACACTGTGGTCACCCTGACTTGGGAACCACCCAACTTTGGTCCTGGGGTGGCGGAGGCCCCCACCAAGGGGGAAGCAGAAGCTCTGCCGGCATCCTTCAGCTCAAGCCCTCCTGCCTTGTGGAGGACCATCAAGAGAGCGTATGTCCGTGCTTTCATCTCTGCTCGAATGCACACACATCTTCATCCCCAAAGCCCAGGTTCAGGGAGACGCCATCTAGGTCGTTCTGAAGAGGCATCTCCATCAGGCAGACATGCTCACCAAAGTCTCTTTTAGGTCTTTCCCAGGTTTTGCTCAAAAATGAATTGCTTTCAGAAGGGCTTTCCCTCTCCCACCCCCAACAATTTCTGAAATACAGTGATGTGCCACAGGCTTCTGCATGGCCACTGGCCTGGCCTTCCCCCTTACAGCCTGATTTTCTCTAAGCCAGGCATCTGCTATCGGCCAGGAGACCCATGTTCCAGGCAAGCCCAAGCCAGGCTCGCCTGTACTCTTAAACCCTCCTGATCCTCCACTGCTCGTGGGGGTTGGACCCTGAGCCTCCCACTCCCAGTGTCTAGGCCCTAAGAGACTTCACCTCCCTCTCACTCCAGCTGCTTCTCACGACCCTCCTGCCGTGCGCCCCCAGCATTCTCTACTCTCCAGCCAGTTTTTCCAACAAACGTCATTTTTCCCCACTTCGGGGCTCTTGCGCAAGCTGCTTTCTTTGTCTGGGACGCTTGCATCCCACCTCCTCACCCAGCTTACTCATCTTTTAGGGCCTCTGGCCCCCAGCTTGGGACGGGCCCCCTTTATTTGCTCCTCTGCCTTTCCTGCCACAGTGCTCAGCTCATTTGGTTTCTAGTGCGCTGCCGGTGACCAGATCTGGGCCGTGAGCCCCACAGGAGCAGAACCAGAGTCCAACACCCATCCCGCAAAGGGCCTGGTGTGTGCTGCTCTCAGGCCCAGAGTGGGAGCCCCTCCCTTGCCACCTGTTCTGGGGGTTTGGGGGCATCGGGATTAAACCCTTCTTTTTGGCTGATAACTACTTCTTTTCCAAAGTCCTTTAGATATCCCTCAGTTTAGGTTGGTTAACTTTATACTCTGAATCTGGAAACAACTTGCCTTTATTTTAAACTTCAGAGTTTCTGTCTGAAAATAAAGCCTTACTTTTTTTTTTAAAAAAAAAAAAAAAAGGAAGGGTTTGTTTGTTTGAAGGAACAGCTTAGATTCCAGAAATGTACTTCACACATTAGAAATCTGGGTAAATTTACTAAGAATCTAAATGTTCTCTTTACTATTCAGAACTGTCAGGATGCCTACTTTTTGTTCCTTGAGAGAGATCACCATTTTCCTTATTGCCTATAGTTACTTTTAGAATCAGGCTCTAACCCTTTTAAAATCCATTACATTCCTAATTTGATTTAGCTATTTCCTGGAGGGAATTATATGTACTAAAAACCAAACACCCTGTAAGTCAATAAAGCTACTTAGAAACAAATGCTGTAGCTACTCTTCACAGCTCAGCCTGCTTCTGTTACCATTTTGACCCAAACTGGGTATTTACAAGGAGTTGCTATCAGATAAAATTAAGCTACAAATAACTGACCCGACTATTTCCCACCAGTTTTTGCACTCTGAAGTAAATGGGAATAAACTTTTTGAGACAAAGAGAGTCTTATTTTTAAAATGCGGTAAATTTTTCCCTCGGTGTTTTTTAAATTATGTTTCACGAGAAACAGTGCACCAAAGTGCAGCCAACTGGCTCTAAAATTTGCATCGAAAGGAGCTGGAACACACACCCACATGGTTAATAACTGCTAGCACTGCATGAGGAGATCTTCACATGGAGTAAGGGACACGGGTGGGAACGGTCGGTCCCAGGAAACCAGGCGGTGTCGAAGCTCCCACAGCGGTTTAAAAGAATCGTTACCAAAAGGAAACCCATACTTGCTATCAGAGGCAAATAACCACTGAAGCAGCGTTCAAGGTCTCAAGCAGGAACTAAACGAACACAGCAGCTAAAAATAGCAAGGACTGACCTCAAGTCCCTCCCAGAGCGTAACCCCCTCTCCCCCAGGGAAAGACCTACAGTGAGGACGTTGCCAGGGGAAAAAGAAATGGTTTCAGACATTTTTTCCTATATTGTACTTTCCAGGAATTATGTAACTTTTCCTCTTTTGATAAACAAATCCATCCCTAGGACAAGCTGGGTTTTCAAGAGGAATCTAGTACTAAAACCACAACCTCCATTTGGGCAGGGTCTCTCCACAGCCACAGAGGGCAGGGAGGCCCCAGCTGCCCTCAGGATGGGGTCTTGTTTCATTCTTTTTCATGAAATCGTGCACCCCCACACCCCATCGTAAACCCTCACACAGCATCCTGAGGACAGGAAGCACGGTGGATCCGCCTCCTGTTCTTTCCATCTGACGTGTACGTGTCAGGAGTCGTTCTGGTGCAAGGATGAGAAGTGCAGCCCAGCTGGCTTAAGAGGGGAGGGAGAGCCTCGTGGGGCTGAAAGGGCAGGAGCAGGCCACGGAGCAGGGCTCACTCGGGGGCCAGCAGGAGGGTCTTCCGGGAGAACAGAGGCCCGCACGGAACCTCTCAGGGAGGACCTGCCAGGGAGGCAGCTGCGATGAGATGACCAAGGACAAGCAGAGGGGGTCTGTCCAGAAACTCAGCGGCGTTGGACTGGGGCACAGGCTACGTATCTGCTGGAAGAGCGGACCTGTCCTTCGGCCTGACGTGGTCACTCATGAGGGGCATCTGGCCAGTTGTCTGAACGGGACTCATCTGAAGGGGAGGGATCTGGAAGCATACGCTTAGTCTGATGAGAAGGGATATAGGTTAGCAAGGGGAGACAGTATTGGTCCAGTCTGCCCTTGGCTGAGGCCCAGTGACCGATCCCTCAGAAGCCCAAGACCACACTGCTTTGTGGTCCACGAGCAGTGTCACAGCAAAGTGCCAAGACGATTTATCCTACTTGTATAAAGTGTATTAATCCCACTGTATTATTAATCACAAGTGTATTATTATCCCACTATACTAGTGCCCGATGGAGACCACCCACAAGTCATCAGTAGCAGAGGACATGCAGGTGACAATTGAAAGGGGGGATAATGACCTGAGGGTGGAGGTGGCGAGTCGGGAGAGGGCAGCGTCAGAGCTGAGGGCTGACAGCCAGGCCATCTGGGCCGAGGCCTGGCTCTGCCGTGCTCCTGTTATGTGACCCGAGGCAACCTCTCAGCACCTGCTTACTCACTGGGCCATGGTGAGCATTCACTGAGTTGATGCATTAAAGCACCTAGCCAAGTGCCAGGCGCAGAGGAAGCAGAGGATCAACAGCAATTAATGATCATTTTATGAGCGAGAAGAGGTCATCCTTAACCCTGGAGAACCTGCACTAGTTAAACCAGGGGTCGCCCCCACCCTAATGCCACCAACCCATTTTCAGATCCATCAGCCTCAGGCAAGGTGGGAATGGGCTTGGCAGCTGGGCATGCCCAACCATCTACATATCTGAGATGGCAATTCACTGCCGTGGTCACCCAGGTGGAAGGACACTAAGTTCACAGCAAGCTATAAGATGAGAACAGGAAAGGATAAGAAAGTGTAACAGAAAAACAAAAAAAGATGATAATCAATACCATTGCTTAAGTCTAAACACATCGGAAAAACTTTTACTCCCCTACTAAAAGGCAAGGTCTCTCATATTGGGCCCAACTAAATATGATTTCTGGAGGAGGGCATGGCAACCCACTCCAGTGTTCTTGCCTGGAGAATCCCATGGACAGAAGAGCCTGGCAGGCTGCAGTCTATGGAGTCGCAGAGTTGGACACAACTGAGCGCCTAAGCACACACAAGCACGCACAAATATGATTTCCAAGGATCACACTTAAGACAAAACAACTTAAAATATCAAAATACAAAATACAGTCAAAGATTTATAAAATGAATGCAAAAGAAAAATAAATCAGATTTCACAGAATCAACATCAATGAAACAAAAGCAAATGATAAATGGAATCAAGATCATTTTGTATGGGACCCTTCATAACAAATCTGCAACTGTTACAAACATCTATTCGGTCATTGATATCCACATGGGATTGGCTCCAGGACCTCTGCAGATACTCAAATCCAGGGATGCTCAAGTCCCTTATGTAAAATGCCAAAGAATTTGCATACAACCTACGCACACCCTCCCCTATACTTTAAATCATCTCTGGGTTACTTATAATACTTAATACGATGTAAATGCTATGTAAATAGTTGCCAGCATATGGCAAATTCAAACTTTGCTTTTTGGAACTTTGTGGATTTCTTTTTTCAAATATTTTCAGCCCAGGGTTGGCTGAATCCATGAATGCAGAACCCAGGGGTATGGAGGGCCAACTGTATGTGAAATAATGTAAGGCAGAAACTATTAGAAATGCAAAATGACTCTAACATATATTTCTGTTCTTGATTGACCAGGTTGTCAAAAATGAAAAATCTGAATGTTATAATGTAATTATAAGAGTAACTTGTGAGATTACATCTTCTCCAGCACCCATGAAACATTTACACAAATTGATCTTATATTAAACCACAAGATAAATATCAACATTTTTTTTTAAAAACCTCAAAAGCATATGGGTCATATATCCTAAAACCAACATGGAAAAAATTAGAGAGACGACTGTTCTTAAAAACCAAAGCCGTTTATAGTGGTGTTATCCACAGTAACGCAAAAGTGAAACAGCTCGTATGTCCCTCGAATGATGAACAGATGAATAAAATGTGGTGGGGCTCCCCTGGTGATTCAGCGGTAAAGATCCACCTGACAATGCAGGAGACACGGGTTCGCTCCCTGGTCCAGGAAGATCCCACCTGCTGCGGAGCAACTAAGCACGTGTGCCATAACTACCGAGCAGGCGCTCCAGGGCCCGTGCTCTGCGACAAGAAGAGCTGCTGCAGCGAGAAGCCCATGCACCGCAACCAGAGAAAAACCCGCGCGGCAATAAAGACCCAGCACAGCCAGAGATAAGATCAATGGATTTTTAGAAGAATAAAATGTGGTGCATCCATTCAATGGAATGCAATTTGGCAGTAAGAAGGAATGAAACACTGATCACGCTCTAACATGGATGAACCTTGAAAACATAACACTCAGGGAAAGAAGCCAGTCATAAAAGACCACACTGCACAATTCAATTCATATGAAAAGTCCCAAATAAGCAAATCTATGAGGCCAGAAGGTACGTTGGCAGTTGTCTAGGGCTGAAGGTGACGGGGTGGAAGGGGGGTGGCTAGAGGAAAAGGAGTGACTACAAACAGGCTCGGGGTTTCTCTTTGGGGTGACAAAGACATTCCAAAATTGAGTTTGCAGATGGTTGCAGAGTTTTGTGAATGTTCTAAAACCACTGGTTGTACACTTTAAATGGGTGATACATGAATTAAAACTCAATAAAGCCATTTGAAAAAAAACAAAAGCAAAAAACTCAAGCCCTTGGAAATTTAAAACACCACTACCTTAAATAACACTTGCATAAAAGAAAAATTGAAACTATAATTATTGAACACTTTAAAGACTATCGTGAGCATACTATACATTTAAACACGTAGGATACAACAAAAGCATCAATTAGCAGAGGGAAATGTATACCAGTAACTATTTTCCAATGAAAGTAGAAAGAATAACGTATACACAAATAAGCCAATAATTTGTTTACAAGAACAAAACAACTTAAGGAAAGCAGAAGAAATGAATCGTAAGAGACAAAAGAATAAATTCCATATTTCATCAAATTTAGGATGTCCTCTATTATAAATTTAGGATGCACCATTATTTTATATATCATAAGGAACACTGCTGCCAATTAACCAGCGTCACAATGCTTTGTTACCACCAATTGAAAGATGCACCCCAATTTGAGAGGTTTAAAAATGCGGAGAGAAAAGGCACGTCCTAGACTGATGGAATATAGATTAGAAAGCAGGAAGACAGTGTGACTGATACACAAATACAGAGTCTAATCCTTAGGAAAGACCAACAGACATACCTCTGGCAAAGCAAATTTAAAAAAAAAAAAGAAAGAGAAAATGAAAATGCACACTATTAGGAATGCAAAGCAAATATAAGCCCATATATACAGGAGGTTAAAATGTATAAGCAATTACACAAAACTTTTCAGTCAAAACAAATTACATGAGGAAAAACTTTATGCTAATCATTTTGAAAACTTGGATCAAATGAACAATTTTCTACCAAAGTTTAATTTTCCAAATTAGTTTTAAAGGAATTAAAAAACTGAATACGCAATGCTCATAGAGAACATTTAAAAGTTGTCAAAAATGTATCTCAAAACACTTGCACTAGATTTCTGAAAATATTAGGAGCCATATCCATAAAATCTTAATTTCCCTTGTTCTCAGTATTATTTTATATCATAAAATTAGCATAACTGTGAAAACCAAACTATAAGAAGTATTTTTCACCTGTCAAACTGGCAAAGGAAAAAAAGGAATGATAAAGGAAAAAAAGCACATGAAAACACAAAGCATTTGTGCACATGGGGAAAACAGGCAATTTCTTTGCCCTCTAATGTGAACATAAATTGCTACAACCTCCATGGAGAACGTTTTGAAAATATATATGAAAAGGCATACAATTTCACATCAAGTTTTGACCCAATAATCACACTTCCAGGAATCTCTTAGAAGATAATAATCATAATTACACATAGGAAATTTATGCAACAGGGATGGCCACTGCAGAATTTTAATAGCAAAAATGTAGAGACAATTTATGTGTCATTATTAGAGAGCAGATTTCAGTTGGACAAATCCAAGTGGGACTGAGTCACAGTATAGAAATGCAGGTAATAACATTAAATGTTCACAATAGAGTAAACATACAGATTTTATATGCACCCAAACGAATGAAAAGATTTGAAGCAAAATAATGTTTATCTCTGGATAAGATAACAAATGATACTAATCTTCTTATCTTCCTAATTCCTTGCAATAAACACATATTATTTTTGAATCAGTAAAATCAATAATCATTATAACAATTTCATTGAGACAAATCTTACATAATATATTATTAATGCCCAGAGAACCAAAACACAGGGATTTGGGCCTGAGTTCTCCCAGTTCAGTCTTCCCTAGAGGCTCAGAACAGTAAAGAGTCTGCTGACAATGTGGGAGACCCAGGTTCGACCCCTGGGTCAGGAAGATCCCCTGCAAAAGGGAATAGCAATCCACTCCACTATTCTTGCCTGGAAAACCCCATGGATGGAGGAGCCTGGCGGGCCCCATCCATGGGGTCACAGAGTCGGACACGACTGAGCAGCTGACACACTCCCCCAGTTCAGAAGGACGCGGATAGACGAGTAAGAGTCTCATGATCCTTCTGAGCTACAGGCTGGGGAGGCTTGGGATTCACTGGGCATCTGTATCAGCAGCAGAATATCCCTTGTTCCAGGGCCCTCATCAGGAAGTCCCCATTCTCAGGGAGTACCAACAGCCTGTTCTAACCTGAAGAGCCAACCAATCCCCTCTTTATCCACGACCCATGCTGCTTCGTGGAACTTTCTCAACTAGAAACTGTAAAAACATCTCATCTGGTGCTGAGTAGGTTTCTTAAAAAAACAATAATCCTATTCAGACTCCTACCTAGATAGGGAATACTGGGAACCATCTTCAGGCTTCGGATATATTCCCGAGTCCGCTTGTAATTATCTTCTTTGGACATCAGGTAGTCCAGTTTCTCAAACGTGGTCTTGTCTTTTCGATTCAAAAGCTGGTGGGAGAAAAAGAGTATGAGAGAGAAGACAAAAAAACTAGAAGAAGCTAAAGAGAAAGGATAGCTGTGAACCAAAACTAAAAGGAAACGTGCTAAATGGTATGTCTGTGGTCTGCAGAATCCTGGGTGCAACTAAGCATTGTGAGAAGCTGTGTCTTGTGGAGATGGAACGTTTCACAGCTCAACTTGGTCATTTTTCATAAAACCTTACACTTAGAAGGAACCCTCCAGCGCTATCGAGTCCATTGTTCTGTCTGACACCAGAATCCCCTGCATAATGACCAGCACCGTGGTGCACAGACCCCACAACAATGAGGAGCTCAGAGAGTAAAGCAAATTCCTCAAGGTCACCCAGAGCAATTTCACAGCCCCATTAGGTCTCTCTCCCTGGGTCCACAAATTCTTACTCCTCCTCAACATCTCTGCCATTACTGAGTGAGTGAGTGAAGTCACTCAGTCGTGTCTGACTCTTTGCGACCCCATGGACTGTAGCCTACCAGGCTCCTCCCTCCATGGGATTCTCCAGGCAAGAGTACTGGAGTGGGTTGCCATTTCCTTCTCCAGGGGATCTTCCCGACCCAGGGATCGAACCCGGGCCTCCAGCATTCCAGGCAGATGCTTTAACCTCTGAGCCACCAGGGAAGCCTTGCCATTACTGAAGGCCCCCCAGAATGTCACCCACTTCGCCTGCCCATTCTGTGCACCTAGCCAGGCCATCTCTCCAATCAGGGCTATCTCCTCCAGATCCCCTGTGGTCCACAGCTGTGTCTTATTTACACTGGCTATGGTGTTTCAGTCAAAATAAGCTAAACCTTTTTTCCACATGCTGTCATCTAAGGGGTGATTTAGTTACGCAACTACAGGATAAGCAGATACCCACAGCCCAGAGATTAGAGAAGTAAGATCTTTTATGACTGAGATCTCTGGTATGTAAAGCTGGTCACCAGAGAAAGGATGGCTCTGTATTCATAAGGAGGCTTTCTGGAAGAAAGGAACAGACACTGAGTCCTGGTTCTCCAGACCTGATGCTGTGGTCACCCTGCAAGTCCTACATCAAGGCCCAGTGCCAGGAAATGGCAATGAGGCTCCTTGAATAAAATGGCTTTGAGGAAAGGAATCTAGGCCGAGAGCAGGCTTGAAAAGAAGATACGGGAAAGGGTCAGTGGAGAGGGTTGGCTCTGGCACAGCACATGGTTGACGTTGGAAACCCCCAAGTTTAGCTTCCAGGGCCAGCGCCTCTGGGATCTGAGATCCATGGCTGAGCCCAGGAGCATAAGTGGAGAGGGACCCTAGGCCAGGAGCATCCTTGGTCAAGTGTGGTTTTGAGACCCCATGGTCTGTGCAAGGACCGGAACCAGCCACCCTGCCACATCCATTAGACTAACGTAGGCCAGTGGCCAACAGCTCCATCACACAGCAGAAAGAAGGAGAGCAGCACTGCCCAGCATCAGGGGAAGCCAGCCTTTCGAACTGAAGCAGCCCTTGGGGTTCCCGGGACCCAGGTCTGCAAATCCCAGGCTGAGGCCATGTCTGGTGCGTTGGGGAATTCAGGCTGCCCTGGCTAATTCCTTGATCCTCAGCCTCTGGAGTCACAGAGGATGCATCTGTGCAACAGCCCAGCTGAGAAGTAACAGCTTAAGGACTTCAGAGAGGAAAGGCAAAGGAAAAAGCTGAAAGGACGTCCCCAGTAAAGAAGTTGGAGAATAAACAGCGAGTTTTGTGTTTTTTTTTTTCCATTGAGAAATTCAGGACACATCAGAGGATGCTACACAGATGCTAGGAACAACGGCTGCTTAACCAGCCTGTTAATTTAAGGCTGTTATTCATCATATTAGCAAATGGACAGGAAATAACGCCATCATCTCCCATTTGCTGTTTGTAAAGCACCAAAACATACAACTCATCTGATCTTTACAAAGCCCAGGGACAAAGATGGAGCCAGGATGACTGCCGCTATTTCAGGTTCATAATCACAAGGATTAAGTAACTTTTCAGAGTACCCTTGGGGAACTTGATTCAGTAGAGGAGAGACATGTATATTACAGCAACATGGTAAGTAAGTAAGTAGAGATAAGAACTCAGACCAACAGTAGGTAAATTATGGGCAAGGGAAGCATCAAGGGAAGATTTAAAGAGGGAAGCATTTGAAATGAACGTTTAAGGATAAGAAAGTCACTAAATAAACAACATATACCCAGAACAGAACCAGATCCTCTGGTTGTAAATGGCCCCATTGTGAAGTTGAGCAGGCCCCTCACCCTCTCGGCTGGGAGGTCATGTCTTTACTAATGCAACCTAGAAGCCCACTGAATGCTTTGGCAGTCGCCGATGTTCCTCCAGCAGCTCAACAAATCCCTATGTCGTCCTCGTACACACTGCTGCTGAGCCAGACTGGTGTCCAAAGCTGCCTCCACTGGCTCTCTGGACCCAGCTGAGGGGTTGCCCATGTCCCCTGGCATGTCTGGCCGATCTGCCTAGACTGTCAAGTACCTCGATGCACGGCACCACAGAGCTGATCAGGGAGTCATCTGTGTCCTGACATGGACACGAGGCCAACATGATCACAGTCCTGGAGGATGTCCCTAAAGATCCCCTGAAGACTGACCTCCAACCAACAACTGGAGTTCTTTAGTGCAGTGGGCCAACCAAAGGCAGCCACATTTGCACACTTCCCAAATTTAAAACCAGGCTTCTCCAGACCACACCTCCCTCTGTTAACCTTGCGTTTGCACACATACTTCCTACCCACCCTCCACCCCACCTACACACACACATTCGGAAGGGCAGGGTCTAGTTAACTTCACGCATCTGTTCCATTCTGTGGCCACAAATGAGATTCAGGATGGCATCAGATTTCTCAGCAGGAATGCACAGGATGTTAGAAGGCATGGAAAAGAACATCTATCTCCCAAGCAAGCATTTGCATACTACTTGAGAACTTCCCTTAGCAAAACGAAAGAATAAACCAAGGACTGGAGGGTACGGGATGCAGGAAATGGTGGATCCACACTAGCAGTGGTAAAGGCAGAGGACAGATGAACAGCAAGGCTTAAGAAAGACTGGTCTACATCCTTCCACCCCAGAAGAGGTCTCCAGAGAGAGAGAAGACTCGACAGAAAACCCGATGGGATAGCACGTTGGTGGGAGGAGGAAGGGAACGGACATACTTTATTATGTATAATAAAAATAAAATTAAAATAATTCAAAGATTTTATGTATAATATACATAAGGCCTGGTAAGATATTATATAATATTACATATGTTTATACGTGTATTTTACGTATACATATAAAATATCTGGTAGATAAGCAGTAGCTAGAGTAAGGATTTTTCCTTAAAAGGGGATTAGAAATACCAGGGAAACAAAGGGATACTCCGGAAAGAATGTGTTATTCACACTTAACCACTTAAGTATGGAGGAGCCATTTATGGAAAACCATACTTACACATTCCTAATAATTAAAACAAGAATACTCATTTAACTCAAGTGATGTAATTATGGTAACATGAGTGTTTGTGAAGAATGAGGGAAGACGGTTTAGGAAAACTAAACCAACATCCATCTTACAAAGAAGTCACCATATACTGTCCAAAGTACCGAGAAATTGCAGCAAAAACACATTGATGGAAATATGGCAGAAACTACCAAAGAAGCTGCTAAATAGCTGAGTGTTTGCCCCTAGGGAGTGATTGGGTTATGCAGAGATGGAGCAATGAGTGTTAGCTGCTTCACTAAGCCTTTCAGTATTTAGTGATTTTTAAAATTCATGCGCACGTATTATGCTGAAAAATTCTTTCAGGATTTAATTTTTTAACATAGGGTTTGTTTATTCAAAAAGAACAGCATTTACTTGTTTTAAACTTTTATTACAAGTAGTGCCATAAACTGAAAACCTCATATGGATTGAGAGTCCTTTAGATTTTAGAGTTTACAGGAAGCCTCAGGAAGAAACCATCAGAACTACTTGCAAGAAAACAACTTATCTGCTTACCTGAGTGAAACAGATACTAAAAGCATTCACATTCAGGAAAAGAGAAACAAGATTAAACAACATAAAGGAAAAGCTCGCTAAATACAACAGGCAACTTCGCTTCTGGTAAAGTTGAGAAGTGCTGGGCCACCCTGAGATTTTTTTCCTTCCATAACATTTACTACAATTGTGATCAATTACGTGATTACATCTGTGTTTCACTCAGCAAAGGATGACTCCCGTGAAGGCTGTGACCATGCTGGTTATACTCATTCCACAACACCCTGAGTCTGTTACGGTTCCTGACACAGAGAAAATGCTGCCTGAAAATCTACTGAATTAAAAAAAAGAATAAGAAAACTAACGACAACTTAAAAATTCAATTCTTTGGAAATTTCTGAATACTCCAATAATTCTCGAGTAAAAGAAGAACTAAAAGCGAGGGTAGTGAACTATTTATAAACCAGAAACATAAAGAACATACAGATCATGATACGTTAAACTATGCGATGATGTCAAAAAGTGTGCTGAGAGGGAAAAAATGAATGGTTTTTAGCTCATATAACTAAACAGTATGAATGTAAATGAGCTTAACACTCAAAAAGCTATGGAAATTCAAGGGAGGGGTGAAGTAGGAGAAACTGATTAATATAGATAAAGTCAGAAACCATGTTTAAAACATACAATATAAAACTAAACACCAAAACTATAGACATGATAACTAAACCCAAGAGCTAAATCTTATTAATAGCAATAAAACAGGTAACACCTCTATGAAGTAAAGTAAAATGAAGAAATATACAACATTAAGATTGAGAAACGGGCATAACTATGTATAGAAACTGAATTAAAATTACAAGGTAAAAATAAACCCCAGCCTTTTGATTTTAAGTAATTTACATGGTGACAAATGTCTGCTGCAAGGGATAAATGGGACTCCTCAACCACAGGTTAAAAGCCAGGATGATCACACATCTTGGTCAGAGACCTGAAGAAACGTGTTGCTTTTGGAAATGCCCCTTATCATGCTGCTAGAGAGCCTGTATGTGGCACTTATATTTGACTAATGATGAAAAATTCCCCTCTTCTGGTAAGTAGGCTCCATGGAATAAAAAAAAAGTCCTCCAAATCCTCTTTATGAGGACGTTGGTAGCTGTTCCCCTGCCTTGAGAGAAACAGTTCTTGATACGTGGAAATGTTTTTCAACAAAGAACGTGTTGCTTCAAATATGTTAAAACTGGCTCAAAATCCTATTTCAATTCCAGTGTCTACTGTTGGTATGGAAAGAATTTTTAGTGCTGTGGATAATCTATGGATCAATGGATTCAACAGACTGAAGATGCAATGAGAAAGGAATGAAACAAGGGCACTTCAGAAAAGTAATTCTTAAATTCTTTAGATATGAACTATTGGCTTCTGAAAAACAAACTACAAAGCCATATAACTAATGTAAAATATTAGATGCAATGGAGACTGTTATAAGTAACGTGAGGGAAAACTGTGACTCTGAAATTTAATAAGTGTTCTAGCAAGCTATCCATATCTGTCTCTGACTAAGGCTATTTTAAATTCTGTAAAAATAGGTGTTAACCTGTAGAAATGTAGTAATGCAAATAATTCCAGTGCATATAAAAGGCAACTGATGTCTCATAGTATCCCACTGATCATCACTCTGGGAATACTAATTTTCTATCCATTTTAAAGATTATCTCAGCATTCTTCACCTGACCATAAAGTAAAGTATTCTCAGTTCTCTTGAAATAAATTTGGCTTAAAACTCAGCATTCAGAAAACTAAGATCATGGCATCTGGTCCCATCACTTCACAGCAAATAGATGGGGAAACAGTGGAAACAGTGACAGACTTTATTTTGGGGGGGACCCAAAATCACTGCGGATGGTGACTGCAGTCATGAAATTAAAAGACACTTGTTTTGTGGCTCAGCTGGTAAAGAATCCACCTGCAATGAGGAAGACCTGGGTTTGATCCCTGGGTTGGGAAGATACCCTGGAGAAGGGAAAGGCTACCCACTCCAGTATTCTGGTCTAGAGAGGTCCATGGACTATATGGTCCATGGGGTCACAAAAAGTCAGACACGACTGAACGACTTTCACTTTCACTTTGCTCCTTGGAAGAAAAGTTATGACCAACCAGACAGCATATTAAAAAACAGAGACGTTACTTTGCCAACGAAGATCCATTTAGTCAAAGCTATGGTTTTTCCAGTAGTCTTGTATGGATGTAAGAGTTGGGACTATAAGGAAAGCTGAGTGCTGAAGAATTGAACTATGGTGTTGGAGAAGACTCTTGAGAATTCCTTGGACTGCAAGGAGGTCCAACCAGTCCATCCTAAAGGAAATCAGGCCTGAGCATTCATTGGAAGGACTGATGCTGAAACTCCAATACTTTGGCCACCTGATGCGAAGAATTGACTCATTTGAAAAGACCCTCATGCTGGGAAAGATTGAACGTGGGAGGAGAAGGGGAAGACCGAGGAAGAGACGGTTGGGTGGCATCACCGACTCAATGGACACAAGTTTGAGTAAACTCCGGGAGTCGGTGATGGACAGGGAGCCCTGGCATCCTGCAGTCCCTGGGGTCGCAAAGAGCTGGACATGACTGAGTGACTGAACTGAACTGAACTGAATATCTTACTGATTCTCTCACTAATTAATGAGTTAAAATAAAATATTTGACAAATAATCATTTTATACTTGTATGAGTCATTATTTTATCTTTTTAAAAAACAATTCTTTGACAGTTTATATGCACATACAAATAAATACATGCAAACATAAATACACAATGTATAATCTTATAGATCAACTTTAAGCATATGTTTCCAGTAATTTTGCTAAGTTTTAAATGAATTATGCTCATGGCAACCCCAAGAGACATTCCCACAAAGCCCAAGAGTAGAGCCAGGAGGATGAGCTTGGTCCTTGAATGGAAGTTTGCCAAGGGTCCATCCTGGGTCCAGAGCTGGTCTGTGTGGCTGAGCCATGGAAAGGGCTGGCTAAGGCATGGAAGAGTCAGAAGCACTATGAGAGGGCTCTGGAAGAAGAGAATAAACTCCATTATGGGAAGGAGGAACCAGGAAAAGGTGATCCTGGAAACTAGTCTTGCTGGGCTTCAACTAGCAGAGATGAGGCCGGCAAGGCCCCAGAGGCCAAAGAAAGTATGAGCAGTGGGCTGGCAGTGGGAACACACAACGATGTTCAAGGGAGCAGCAGTTTGGCAGAACTGTAGGCAGGTGTTGCCTTGGACAAGACTGGAAAGGTAAGAGAGAGATGGAAACTCGCCATTTGGCAAAGTATGCTTTTGACTAGGTCATTTTGGATACTGTGGACATGTGATGGCCAATTTGACAGCTTATTCTCCTTTTCCGGATCTTTCAACTCAACTTGCCAAGAGGATGCAAATCACAAGCAGCTAAGCATGAACAGTTGAATACTAATCAAAGGGGAAAGAATGAGTTGATTGTGGCTGTGTTTGAACAGGAAATTCCTCTAGCCAGCTCTTGCATCTCTTCCGCACGTGACCTGGGGCTCTGGGTTGCTATGTTGCTGGTGGCAGTAGATGCTCCACTGGCCACAGCTGAAAGGTTTATGATTTGTTTTTCAGGGCAAGGAAGTAGGTGTGAAGTAGGTATGAAAACTTTCGAGATTTGCTGCCATTGCCAAAATGCTTCTATTATGTCCTCTGCACCCTGCAAGAATCTCCCTACCCAAAGGTTCTCCTCAAATGCCTCATTCCCAAATGCAAGTTGTCCTGAGAAACACCCACTGGAACACACCAAAACCCCTCTATCACCTAAGCTCAGTATCTTCCCTAACTTGAAGGGATCACTGAAACCTAGAGTTAAAAATCCAAATGACAGCTAAAACTTAACTGACAAAATATTCATTATTATAAAACTAGAAGCAGTGTAGTAGTGTGCATGCTCTGTCGTGTCCAGCTCTTTGCCACCCCATGGGCTGGAGTCTACTAGGCTCCTGCGTCCATGGGACTTTCCAGGCAAGAATACTGGAGTGAGTGGCCAGTTCCTCCTCCAGGGGAACTATCCAACCCTAGGATCAAACCTGCATCTTTTCTATCTCCTGCACTTGCAGGCAGATTCTTTACCACTGGCGCCACCTGAGAAGTAGTGCTCAGTTCAGTTCAGTTGCTCAGTCGTGTCTAACTCTTTGCGACCCCATGGACTGCAGCATGCCAGGCCTCCCTGTCCATCACCAACTCCCAGAATTTACTCAAACTCATGTCCATTAAGTCAGTGATGCCATCCAACCATCTCATCCTCTGTCATCGCCTTCTCCTCCTGCCTTCAATCTTTCCCAGCATCAGGGTCTTTTCAGATGAGTCAGTTCTTCACATTAGGCCGAAGTATTGGAGTTTCAGCTTCAGCATCAGTCCTTCCAATGAATATGCAGATGACACCACCCTTATGGCAGAAACTGAAGAAGAACTAAAGAGCCTCTTGATGGAAGTAAAAGAGGAGAGTGAAAAAGTTGGCTTAAAGCTCAACATTCAGAAAATGAAGGTCATGGCATCTGGTCCCATCACTTCATGGCAAATAGAAGGGGAAACAGTGGAAACAGTGACAGACTTTATTTTCTTGGGCTCCAAAATCACTGCAGATGGTGAGTGCAGCCATGAAATTAAAAGATGCTTATTCCTTAGAAGCAAAGTTATGACCAACCTAGACAGCATATTCAAAAGCAGAGACATTACTTTGCCACCAAAGTCTGTCTAGTCAAGGCTGCAGTCATGTATGGATGTGAGAATTGGACTATAAAGAAAGCTGAGCACCAAAGAATTGACACTTTTGAACTGTGGTGTTAGAGAAGACTCTTGAGAGTCCCTTTGACTGCAAGGAGATCCAACCAGTCCATCCTAAAGGAAATCAGTCCTGAATATTCATTGGAGAAGTAGTATAATGAAAGTTAAAATGATGGATTAAAAAGAGCAACATCAAAATGGTTACAACATACATCAAAAAGAATAAAATACCCAGGAGTAAACACATGTAAGGAGGCAAAATACCTGTGGTCTGAAAACTGTAAGACACTGATTAAAGAAATTGAAGATAATACAAATAGATGGAAAGGTATACCATGTTCTTGGACTGGAAGAATCAACACTGTTAAAATGACCATACTACTGAAGGAAATCTAAAGATTCAATGCAACATCTATCAAATTGCCAGTGGTATTTGTCACAGAATCAGAGCAAAAAATTTTTTAATTTGTATGGAAGCAAAGAAGATCCTAAATAGGCAAAACAATTTTGAGAAAGAAGACCCAAGCTGGAGGAATTATGCTCCCTGACTGTTGACTATACTATAAGGCTACAGTTATCAAAACAGTGTGGTACTGGCACAAAACAGACATATATATCAACGGAAAAGGGTAGAAAGCCCAGAAATAAATCCACACACTTATGGTCAATTAATTAATCTACAACAAATGAGGCAAGACTACACAAAAGAGAAAAGACAGTCTCTTTAATAAGCGGTACTGGGAAAGCTGGTCAGCTACATGTAAGAGAATGAAATCAGAACATTCTCTAACACCATATACAAAAATAAATTCAAAATGGATTAAAGACCTAAATGTAAGACCAGATACTATAAAACTCCTAGAGGAAAACATAGGCAGAACACACGTTGACATAAATCATAGCAATATATTTTTAGATCCATCTCCTAGAGTGATGAAAACAAAAATAAACAAATGGGACCTAATTGAACTTGAAGCTTCTGCACAGCACAGGAAACCATAAAAAGACAACCTATGATCTCGGAGAGAATGTTTGCAAACAACGTGACCAACGAGGGATTAATTTCCAAAATACAAAAACAGCTCATACAGCTTAATACCAAAAAAAAAAAAAAAAAGGGCAACCCAATCAAAAAACGGACAGGAAACCTAAATAGACATTTCTCCAAAGAGGACATACCGATGGCCAACAAGCACATGAAAAGATGCTCAACAGCGCTAATTATTGGGGAAATGCAAACCAAACTACAACGAGGTATCACCTCAAAACAGTCAGGATGGTCATCATCAAAAAGTCTACAAATAATGGATTTGTAGAGAAATAATAAATTTGCTGGAGAGGGTATGGCAAGAAGGGAACCCTCTTATACTGTCAGTGGGAATGTACGTTGGTACAGCCACTATGGAGAACAGTATAGAGACACTCCTTTAAAAAATAAAATTAGAGTTGTCATCTGATCCATCAGTCCCACTCCTGGGCATATACCCAGAAAAAACTCTAATTTGAAAAGATACACACACCATCATGTTCATAGCAGCACTATCTACAATTGCCAAGACATGGAAGCAACCTAAGAATCCATCGGCAGATGAATGGACAAAGAATATGTGGTACATATGTACAATGGAATACTACTCAGCCGTGAAAAGAATGAAATCATGCCATTTTGCGGCAACATGGATGAACCTAGAGATTATCACATTAAGTGAAGCAAGTCAGCCAGAGAAAGACAATTATCATATGATAGCCCTCATATTTGGAACCTAAAATGTTGATACAAATGAATTTAGTTCCAAAACAGAAAGAGACTCACAGACACAGAAAACAAATTCATGGTTACCAAAGGGGATAGAGGCAGTGGGGAGAGGGGGAGAAAAAAAGAAAAAGAAAAGAAGTCTCATGCAATTTCATGTTAACTTGTCCACTAATTATACAATAAAATTGCTGGAATACTTTCTTAAGGAAAAAAAAAACACGGTTACATCAGAGCATCCTGCTCTGGAGGAGTGGTGGGTAGAGACCATCCCCCACCCAAAGGATGGGGGGTTGCTAAAAACTGTCTTGAATCAGGCAAGTGAAAACACCAGAGCTGTGTCATAGGACTATCACTCCATGAACAAACAGCGTGAGAAAGAGAGTGAGACCAGGAGCAAGGGAACCACTAGAGGATGATGATATTATCTGGTTATAAATCAGGGGACCTGGCTTATGGGGATGGTGGTCTCTGCCAGTCCATTTGAGAACAGTCAACAAAAGTTGAAAATAATAATAAAAGCAGCAGCAGCAGCAGCTAATACGTATCTAGCCCTTACTGTGTGCCAGGCATAGTACGAAACATTTTGTTCACATATTTACTCATTTAACCCTCACTGTAAGAGGCAGGTCCAAGGCTGGCTGAGCCTGGAAGTCTGATTCAAGAGTCTGCACTCCTAACCTTCATAGGACACTACCCCTCATTTCTTGGTCATGTGGGCTGAAAGCCAAGAGCTACCTACCTGAAGTACAGGCTAAGGTGACATTTTCTCATAGGGACTTTTCCTACCTGTGTTCCCTTGGGGCTGCCCCAGGTTGGCCAGAGATTTTCCAGCGGGGGATACTTGCTGGCTCTCTGATTCCTGGGAACAGCTGAGTTCCAGCTCACCATAAGCAGGCATGAGAACCCTTGCCCCCTGACAGTTGGCAAGGTCTCCATACAGCAAGTCCTCTGCACTCTGCTCCCTGGGCTGACTCTGAGATCATTCTCTATTTCTAGCACATGGTGACTTCTCTCTCTTGGCTTCCGGCTCAGCATTGCTTCTTGGTTTATAATTTGGTTTATTTGTATGTGTGTTTGCAGCCGGTGATTGGGAGGGAAGAAAGGGCTTACTGCTCATCTGTGCAATCTACCATATTGCCTCAAAGTCCAAATAGGTCCACTCAGAAAGCCTGGAACTAACCAGCACTTTCTGGAAACAGACTTTGATTTTAGACACCCCAAGGGTGAGCTGTCAGACAAACACGCAAGAAGAGGGCTCATGGAGCTGGCGTAGGAATGCAGGTGTAGGGCTAGAGAGAGGGATGAGTGCAAGGAGGCAGCCTCCACGGGGGCAAGGAGGAGAAGACAGATGGGGCTTTCCAAGCCGGGAAGACCCCATGGGACAGGACTCGGATCAGGAAAGGTGAGAGCTGGGCCAGAGCCCCGCCAGACACTTACAGCCCGTAGGCGAGAGGGACAAAAGTGGTCAGGGAGGAGCCAGCTGTCAGAACGCAGTGGGGGTGGGGGTGGGGAAGGGAATAAGCTGCGTGAAGAGAGATGTTTCAGGAAGGGGGTGACAGATGTTGTGGCAAAGTGAAGGCAGACGAGGGTGCAGACATCAGCAGAACTCCTGAGAACGGAGAGGCGGGGAGGGACAGGCGACGAGTCATCAGGGGATGTCCTCTCCTCCCCACCTCGCCTCCCACCTGAGCCATGGCTCAGGGAAGCGTGGGACAGCCTTGCCCATCATGACATCCTCCACAGCATCCGAGGGGGCACTCCATCGGACACAGAGGGGAGAGGCACCTCCCACACGAAAGCTGAAAATCTGAAATACATGAACGCCACCACCCATCCGCCTTCCTGGGATACCCGCTCAATGACCCTGTGGCCCCAGATGCCTGAAGTGAGAGTCCGGCTCCCAGGCAGGTCCCCTCCAGGACACTGCCCTGCAGACCAGGCCTCCTGACCCATCGGCTGTGAATTCCTCCCAGCCAAGTTCTTCAGTTTTCATTTTGCTGCTGCAGATGGGTCAGACTCTCTGGATCAGTTCAATAGGAAAGGGCGAATCCCGATAGGAACATGTACGCAGCAAGCAGAGTGTGTGTGTGTAGCTCATGACTGTAACTAAAGAGTAACTCACCCATACTTCGGGAATTCCATACCCTCGGGTCTCTCCTGTCTAAGTCCAGCTCCTCTCAGGACTGCTCTGATCTGAGAAAAGGTCTCACCCTCGTCCCAGCTGTTGTTGCCATTGTTCAGTCACTCAGTCATGTCCGACTCTTTGTGACCCCATGGACTGCAGCACACCAGGCTTCCCTGTCCCGTGGGGTCTTCCTGGCTTGGAGAGCCCCATCTATCTTCTCCTTCATGCCCCAGTGGTGGCCGCCTCCTTGAGCTCATCCCAATCTCTCTCTAGCCCTAGACCTGAGTTCCCAGCTGCTCAGGCCTCAAACCTAGGAACTGCCCTCCAGGCCCCTCTTTGCTTTATCTCTGATATCCCATCCTTCACAAATCCCACTGCTTCTGTCTTCAGAATGCCTCCCCTCAGTTCCCTTCTCTCCTGTGCACTGCCACTGCCCCAGTTTAGCCAGCACTGGCTCACTCGTGGATTCTGCCCTAACGCCCTAACCCAGCCTCATTTCCACTCTTGCCCCCCTGCACCTCCTCGGCAATCTGCTTTTCACAGAGTGCATGCATGCTCAGTCGTGTCCAGCTCTTTGCAACACTATGGACCATAGCCCACCAGGGTCCTCTGTCCATGGGATTCTCCGGGCAAGAACACTGGAGTGTGTTGCCATGCCTTCCTCCAGGGGATCTTCCTGACCCAGGGATAGAACCCGAGTCTTTTAACCATCTCCTACATTGACAGGTGGGTTCTTTACCACTAGTGTTACATGGGAAGCCACAGAGTTGAAACATTAATTTTAAAAAACACAAAAAGCAACTGTGAACCAGATCGTGTCTGTCTCCTGTTTGATCTTCTCTTCAGGCTGAGCGCCTCCCCAGCGGCCCCGCAGCCCACCCACAGTACCCTCACAGTGTCCCACACAGTACCCTCCAGGCCCACTGTGCTCCGGCCACACCGGTTGTAGAGTTTCTTCCACGATGATCTCTGCGCTGGCTGTGCCCACTTCTTGGTGCGGCTGGCTCCCTCTTGTCACTCAGGTCTGAGAGAGGCATTCCCTGAACACGCAGTTGATTCCTACCAATCCTCCTCTTTGGGTCTTCAGCATCACTTTTACTGCTATCTGTCAGCTCTTGGTTCATTACTTCATGCATTCAACACACATTTATTGGTCACTTCCCGCACCAGCTAGAATAGGCATGTGTTTAATCTCCCTCAAAAATGCAGTGTCTCCCTTGGATAACATAAAAGCCCATGAAACAGGGGCTTTGACCATAGCCTCAGGGCCTGGCATGGAGCGGGCAAGGGGAGTTTGATAAATACCTGATTTGCAGAAATGAATAAGAGCCATATGATACGTGTGCTCAGGAAATCAGAGCTGGCTGGTAGGACTTCTTACTTAGGTCTCGTGGCTTTGAGCCTCCTGATATTCCAAAGTGGGCCTGGCACTGGGATAAATCAAACCCTGTCTGCACTTTCCCAGGCCAGCAGAAGGTGACTCCCTCCCTGTTGGCACAACCGACCAGCATTTATGAAGGGCCTACTATGTGTGGGCCTGTGAGCAAGGTCAGCCTCCGTCTTGTCACAGATCACCAAGCCACTTGTAGTCAGCAGCCAGGCCGACGGGCTGCCCTGCCCACCCAGTAATGTCCAGCTGGCCCTCACTGAAGGCCATCTGTGGGGAAATCAAGTGGCAGGCCTCTTCTTAAACCTGTGACCCCCCTTCACCCAGGTTTCCCAGATAGCCAGGGTTTCAGGGCAACCCAGGAACAGCACTCAGGGAGCTGGTCACTCCCTGTCCCCAGGGGCCCGTGTGCCAACCTCACATCTCCAGCCCCACTTCCCAGGCAGCGTGGGTGCCCGCTCTTCCTTGCCCTATGCCCGGCCTGATTCCAACATCAAGTTCTATCACAGACAGGTCATCCAGCAAATGGATAAGAATGTGGATGAGTCCAGCAAGGCAGAGCTAAGCTGTGTTGGCTCTGGCACTCACCAGCTCTGTGATCTTGGGCAGGTCACAGGAAGCCTCAGCTTCCGTCTCTGCACAATGAAGCCTATTAAAGCGCTGACCTTGGGGCTCCTACAGCTGGTGTGCCTGCTCCCGCTGCCCTGTGGGCCCATGAGTTCTCACCAGTCCCATATCAAGGGACAGGTGCGGGGAAGTGAAACAGCAGTTTCGGGGCAGCATTTCAATGGCTAATCTCATTAGCAGGAAAAGAAGTAGCAAAAGGATGCAATCGAACACAACAAAGGCATAGAAGTCAAATGACCCACTGTAAACTCAGCTGGGCAGTAGGGATACAGAGCAAATATCCAACTTCATCAAGAAGGAAGGCAGTCAAAGAGGGAGGCCAGCCTGTGGGCAGCACTGCAGAACAGACGCCCCATGTTCTCCATCCTGATAGGTGGAGAGAGCGTCAGGAATACTGTGGCATCGCCAACTCCACTGGGCTGGAGGTGGATATGGATAAAGGAGAAAGATGGCCTGTTTGGCCCATTTCCCAAATGCCCTGCACCAACCACTGTCCTTGGACTAACAAGACAGGTGGGTGAAAGGGGAAAGAATGGTCTGAAACAAAGGCTGAATGGCGGGTTTGCCCAAAGCAAACAGCTCCCCACACGAGGCCTTGGAGATGTCGTGCTGTGATCCCCACCAAGTGTATCAGCTCCTCTCTCTCCAACACAACTGCTGGCGGCTGCTATATTTATCTCCTAGGAAACTGCATCTCCCCTTCTTTTACCCTGGTAAGCAGCCCTCCGTAACCAAGAAAACAGTCTTGGTCCTCAGTCCTTAGGAAGCCACGGGGAGATTCCTCAGAAAAATAACAGCTGTTGTTGCCCTGGGTCCCTGCCCTCTGGTGACACACAAACTCAGCTTCCTGGCCTGTCTCTAGCTCCTACCAGCTAGATGCCCACTGAGAGGTCAAAGTCAGGGCCAATTCCAGGCGACTGTGGTGGGGGCGGGGGGTGGGCAGCAGAAGCCATGGCCTAACCAAGGAGTAAGTGACCAAAAGGTGGCCTTCAAGGCCTGGCTGCAGCTCCCTGCCTCACTGGCGTGTGTCTCCTCCCTGGGGCCCTCCGACTTCCCTTCCCCAGATCAAGGGACAAGCAGGGAGAAGGAAAACAGCTCTTTCCTGGCAACATTTCCTGAGCTAATCTCATTACCAGAAATGAATGGCAAAAGAAGGATGAACCCCAGGGGCCAGCGGCCCAGCCAGTAGCAGCCGCAGCCAGAACAGAGACTCCACGGCCCGGGGCAGCACCGAGAGTCTGCTTATCTCATCTTCAAGGTTCCTATCGGAGCGCTGCAGACGAAAGAGACAACAGGACCCCTCTCTTGTTCTGAGTGCCAAGAGGCCGTGGGTGCTGTCTTTCCTGCTGAGCTCCGTGGGGTGTGGTGGGGAAGCACGGAGACTCTGGAACAGACTGTTGAGTTTGGTTTCTGCTCTGCCTCCGGGCCAGGGAACCCTGCATGTCCTCCCACTGCCCTGAGCCTCCATCTCCTCATCTGTAATTGAGAACACTGACAACAGCGGTAGCCTCAATGGGGAGCTGTCAAGAGGAAATGAGTTAATACAGGGAAAGCTTTTAGGGCAGCACTGGGCAGATCTGTAAGGAAGAACAGCTGACCCCTGTGGCCTGGAAGGGAGTTAGGTGAGGAAGCTCAGGTTTTCAAATGGGTCCTGGGTGGATATTTCATTCCCGGCTCCCCGGGGAGCAGTGGGAGATTTGTTTTCATACAAAGCCATGATGACTGGTCACCGTAGCACAGGGCTCTGTCAAGCCACAGGGGGCGGTCCTGGGTGCTGCTCTGGCCTGACGCTGCCACCGTCCAGGGCAGGGCATGGCACCCTGGGGAGAACGCTGGCCAAAGCTCCATGGATGGGCCCTGCTCATTCATGACTGGGTGGCATCTCTGTGCCGGACCCTGAGCCACCCTGTTGCCTTGTGCGCTGACCCCCTGCAGCTCTCACTGACTGTGCCACTTACAGGGGTCACCGAGAGTCCCTGTGTTACTGACAGTAAGCTCTGTGCACCGTGAGAATCATCATTCCTTCTTCCGGGCCCACACATAGCTCCCAGCAGTCCAAGAAACAATAGCAGCATCTAAATGATGGAAAATTCATTTGAGAAAGAATCTCCAAGCAACTTTCGAAAAAAGTCTCAGGGTTCAGATGCACTCGGGGAAATCACAGGGCTGGCAGCAGCCACAGAGACCAGTGGCTTCCAAACTTGCTTCTGACCTCCAAAGCCATGGCTCAACTCAAGTTCACCCAGAAGCCCAGGATGTAAAACTGATACAGCCGAGTCGCTCTGGCAGGAATCGTGCCCAGGCGGCCTGCTGGACGCCCTCCCGCCTCTGCCCCAGGCCCTGCTGGGCTTGAGGCAGCTCCAAGGAGCCCCTGGGCTCCCCGAAGCACTGATGGAACACCACAGATTCAGGCCAAGCTCTCTGAGTAGACACGAGGAGACGAGTCCCACAGAATCACTCTGCACAGATGGTGCCTGAACACAGACCTGGTTTTCCGATTCCGGGCTAACACCTCTTGCTCCACTTTGCTGTGGCTTCATCTATGGAAAATTGCAATTTAAAGAAACAAGGCTCGCTTCTGATCACCTACAACATAATCCCTAAGTATTTTACAGGCCCCTGAACCAGCCAAGTCTGAAACAGAGCCCAGCCCCGCAGCCTGGCAGAGAGAAGTTCGGAAATGAGCTGCAGAGGCGCAGCTGATGGTTCCGTACACTTTCCTTCAGTTCTGTGGGACATAAATAGATCTTGAAAGGCTGGGGCTGTGTGGCCGTGAGAGACCCCGGACGAGGAGGTGAGGCCCTGGACCAGGAGGTGAGACCCCAGACTAGGAGGTGAGACCCCAGACCAGGTGGGCCAGGAAGTGAATACTAATGAGAGGTGGAGAGCCATGGCTTCCCCTTGTCAGGCACAGTGCCAAGCTCGGGAGGATAAAGAGGCCTGAGATATTTTTAAAGTATTTTTACAGCAGAAAAACTTTCCTACAGACTCAATTATATAACGATCAGACTCCACCTCTGAGCTGAAATTATCCATGGCCTTCAGGAAAAAAAAAAAAAAATCATTTTTCCCTACATGAGGGTCACAGGTTTCTCCAGAGAAACTCTTGGGATGTACGGTCAGCAGCCCTGGGGCAACTGCAAACCATCAGCCCGGAGGACTTCCCCAGGGCAGTTTGGGGCCAGAGGAGCAAACATCACGCCACTGACCCCACCGTCATACGTGATGCTGTCGGGTCCAGGAGGCGCCTCTCCAGGGGCCCTTCTGACCCCAGCCACACCAGCATCCTCACAGCTTCCCTGTCCCAAAACAGGGTCGAGGTCACTGAAGGGGAGAGTGTGGCCAGGGGACACAATTAACCCACAGTCATCTTGTGTTGGTGGAAAACGGCAGACCGAGAAAGGCTTCTGGGCCTCAGGAACGGAGAACCTCACCCAAGAAGTGACAGCCCAGACGGAAGGAGCAGTCTTAGGGAGATTAACTTACAGCCCAGGTTTTCGTCAGCCTGAAGATGGGCGCGCTCTGCAATGCTGACACCACAGACATGAGAGAATGAAGGTTGTTGAGTTCTAGAAGTTTCTGGGGGGGGAAAAAAAAAGATATGGAATTGATTATTTTGTGCTATAAACAACAGAACAAAAACATGCTGAAGTGTTACCAAATGCTGTCATATTTATGAAATTCAATTACACTTAAAAATATCTCATGTAGAAAATGTAGTTCTAGGAAGTTCATAGAAACCATATGCTCTTTTTCTTTCGAATTGTTAAAAGGTGAGTGTGCATCTGAAACATGTGCCAAATTGCATAAGCTGACTAGCCTGGCTGCTGGACAGAAACGTGGCCCGGGATGAGGTTTGATAGTGTCCTTTCTGCTCCGTTTTTAGATGAATCTCAACTGTCCCAGCAGGCTTCTGTAAACTGGGTCAATGTGGGTCTTCTGTGATCACCTTCATACCCAGCACAAGGGAGGCTGAGGAAAGATGTTATCAATCTGCTGGGAACACGGAGCTCCGGCTTCCCAGACACTGGACCATGCTCCCCTGAATCAGACCCCAAATGAGTGAGAATATTTGGATTTAATTCCATCTCAGACAAGTTCCTCACCACGAGAGCGAGGTTAAGTGCAGAAAAATGTAATTCCTCTGCTCTCGGTTTTACGCTGGGGAAAAACCTGCTATCAGGACGCGGGTTCCCCTTCTCACTCTCGGGAGTCAGTGAAGGCTGTGTAGCCGGCTGGCTCCATGGGACTGAGAGGTCTGGTGCCAACTCCGGTTCCCACTACAGGTGTGTCCTCTGGCAAGTTACCTAAGCCTTCTGAGCCTCCATGTCTTCAGACTTAAAACAAGGAGCCTCTGCTGCATAGGCCGTGCACGTAACCTGCTTGACCAGAACCTGGCATCAGGAACAGCACGCAGCGCAGTGTGGGCCGCCCGTTCTCCGCCAGGAAGACTTGGCCCCAGCCCTACCCCTTCCTCATCACTGTCGCGGGTGCTTCCAAGTAGGTGCCGCTCCCTCTAGTATGTCTTTCCTGACCATGCTCCCAAGTCTAGGAGGTAGAAACCCGCCACCTGTGCGTTCCCACAGCAGCCTGTGCATCTCCTCAGCACCCGGGACTAGATTCCACTCTCATCTGCCCCTCTCTCACCCGGGACCGAGTGTTCCCTGAGAGCAGGGGTGAAGTGGGATCTCCCATCACAGCCCTCGGGCCTAGCAGCACAGAGCAGGACCTAGTAAATGAGCAAATACGTGAGGAGGACTATGCCTAGTCCTCACAGCTGTTCCGACCCGGGGATTTCTCCCTTGCCACACTAGTGACTGCTGCATTTCACACATCTGTAACACTCCCTAACTGCTTCCTGTGGGCAATAATAGATTCTCTGAGGGAGCCGAATTTCATCCTTTGTATCTGAATTGCTGTGCTTGTCACAGGATTCCTTTTAGAGCTGAAGGTCCTCTGGGAGATTATCTAATCCGCTCCTTTCATTTTATAGATGGAAAACCGAGGCCCAGAGAAAGGAGGGGCTCACACAAGACACACCCGGGGCACACAGCATCAGCATGATGGTCCGCCATCGGGAAATGGCAGAGCTTAAGGAGGAATCGTTGCAGGCCCCTCAGGTGGGGACTGTAAACTTCCAAACTGAAAGCACCAGGTGGGCTGGAACTCCGTCCCACTTTCTCTCGTGGCCCAGCAAGAACTCATCAGCAGGAAAAAAGTTCCACTAAGGCCAGAACAGTTCCAGGTACTTCAGGACATAAAAGTGTCCATGCCCCTGCATACTTACAGCCGGATGCACTTAACCTTGCTGTGAGGGACCAGAGACATGCTCCGACTGACTCACTGTAGGGCCTGGGCATGGACACCCACCTCTCTAAGCCTCCCCTTCCTCCTCTGGAAATGGGATGATAATAATGTGAGTGTCAAATGCAATTATTTCTGTACAGCAGCCGCTATGGGGCCTGGCCAGAGAGGGGCTGCACTATAGGTGAGCTGGCCTAGGACCTGCCTGGGAAGACAACGGGCACACACAGCAAGCAGGCAGTAAGCCACACAGAACGATGCTCTGCTGAGGCAGGCAAGCCCTGTGGTCAGGGATGGTGGACTGGGAGGAGCTGGCAGACCGTGTTAAGCAATGAGAGTGGTCCAGGAAGGCCCATGGGATTGCATCCTGGGCTGGCAGAGATGAAGGAAGAGGAGGGGAAAGGTGGGGTGGAGACGTGAGCCTGGTGCCCAGACATTGGCCAGGACTGATCCCATCCGAGCAGGGTCGGGAGGTAGGAGTGGGGCAGAGGGGTCATCAGGCCAGGCCTCGAGTGCAGGATGGGGTGCGGTGAGTTCTGCTGACTGGGGACAAGTTGTGCAGGATGTGATGGTATCGCAACCACTGATGCTGAGAGCCACCAGCACTGCCTGGATCTGAATAGGAGGAGGAACTGATCCCAGGGGTAGCCCTGGGGTCCCGGGGAGAGTCTGTGAAAGGCCAGCTTATAAAGGGCAGTTGGCTGCCAAAATCACAGGGCAGAGGGCACCTGCCTGTGCGCACACAGGGGCTGGGAGGCCACACAGGGGGTCAGGCTGGTCCTGCAGCTGTCTCTGCCTGGGGAAGTCAGGTCACTGCTGCTGGTCTGAACCCTGCCCCGCAGGTCCAGAGCAAACTAGCTCCCGAAGTACCAAGGAAACACATTTCTGAAACAAAAAAGACAGGACAGGAAGGAAAGAAGTAATAATAAAACAGCTTACCTTGGCTATTTTCACAAAATGGCTCAGGATTTCTGCCCTTATTTTTAACGTCTGTGCTGTTAGAATTTCTCGTACAACCCAAAAACTGACCTGGAGAGTCAAACACAGACACACACACACACACACCAAAACGTTGTTAAATGCCAGGCCACCCAAGTTGCCCTGCCTACCACTTCCGTGGGACTTCCAGGAGGTGGGGAGAACACACCCTAGGGCTGAGGAGGTTCAGGGTTTCTCTGACACCCAACCCTGCAGTAGGGGGGTCCCTGTTGTCAGCACCAGATCTCCAACACACACAGCGATGCTGAGAGCAGAAAGTATGTCCATCCTCGTCCAGGGGACCTCCTGGGCCTCCATGACACATGGGTCTCCCTGAAGGGGGTGCAGGGAATTTTGAGATGAAACAGACAGGATTCCTGCTCAGGAGGAGACAATGGATGGGTGGATGGATGGATGGTTGGATGGATGGATGGTTGGATGGATGAATGGACAAATGGCAGACAAAGGGATATGCATGCTGGCAGTACCATCCATGAGATCCACATCCCCAGCCAGACCCAAGGCAAGAAGGACTCAGCTGTATACGAACAATTGTAACCAATTTAATTTTCCAGGAGCGGTCTGCCCAATTATTTATGTGATACAAAAGTGTCTCTCAAAGTTCCGTAAAGCAATGCAGTTTAAAGGACACATTTTTCTGCAGACAGCATATGCCAAAAGGATATACTGGTACTTTTGCTTCAGAATAGCATTCACACTTGACCATACCCGAGCCCCTGAATCCTCTGGTGGGAAAAAGAAAGTCATCCACCAGTGTCTAGTTGACTCAATGAAACAGGAGGCCTTTCATGCCAAGAAACACTGGGCAGTGGTTTGTTTTCCTGTTTACGTTTCACGACTATAAAAACAGGTTTTTTGTGAAACTCGGATGCCCAAGAGAGCAACGACAGCACCACAAAGAAAGGAGAGATGGACAGAGTGCGGGGGATGCGTGGAACGAAAAGGAACGCTAGGCATCTAAAACTTCCACACTGTACAAAGAATCAAATAGTTAAGAATACTCCAGAGTTAACAAAGCATGTTTACTGCTGTGACCACATGCCTTCTCTTTACTGAAATACTGTTAACTTTTCAGCGAGAAAACAAGAAAGGATTAACCAAGAATCAAAATTTGGTTTCTTATATTAAGCAGGAATATTATAGAAAAGTTTTCTCTGCGTAATTATCTGTGGTTGCCTCCAGGACATGCCTGGGTTTCCATAGAATCATTTTTTCCAAGGAACTGCCTAAAATTAAGTTCAGACTCAAATGTTTACTAGCCGGTTACAGAAGAAAGATTTTCTTGATACTAAATGATATGCCCATAAACCTTATATTTTAATACATGCATACTTTTATGCCACATAAATCTCGAGTGTGATAGTTTATATGTACAATTTAATAGATGCTTATGTGCCAAAAAATCACACATATTTAATTACAGAATATGGCAGAGCTGGCTCTGATCTGCAGCACATGGTGTGCAGGGGCAACTGTGGATCAGTTCAGTTCAGCAGACTTTCACAAAGCCCTTACTATGTGCTCCAGGCACAGGGACTGTGAGTCCCAGACCTGTCTGCCCTTGCCTGACACAGAGGAGACCGGAGGAGGCAGGATCCTCCAGAAGTCACTGTGTTAAAAGGTAGCTGGTGGCTGTGGCCATCAAGAAGTTCAGACCAAGCGAACTGGAGTGTGGGGAAGGCAATGACAGAGGGCGGCTTCCTACAGGAGGTCACCTTCCTACAGGAGGTCACCTTGAGAGATGGGCAGACCTTCGGCATGTAAGGAGACCAGGGAGAGCTGAGTGGGCTGATAGGACTGGTGTTGCAGGTGCCCCACGGGGTGGGGGTAGGAGGGAAGCTGAAGCTAGAAGGGAAGTGAGGGCCAGACTGCTGGGGTCAGGAGCAACAAGGGGACACTGTGCTGCATGGGGAGAGTTCCAGAGGCTTCTGGGCACAGGGATGACAGCCGAGACCCTTTTGTGGGGGCAGGGACACCCATCAGTAAACTGATACGAGGGTCTAAGCGAGAGATGGCAGGTTTGAGCTAGGGCCATGCTGCAGGAGATGGAGGGAAGAGGCGAAAGAGAAGGGCATTTCAAAGGGAGAATCAGCATAGTTTTAAACTGTTATAATTCTGTTTTCTAACTACAAAATTTAAGAGAAGCTTAATACAGAAAACAAAGGGACAGAGATAAGCACAAAAGACAGAAGTCATTCGCAAGATCGTTCTCACACACAGACCCCCTGTTATAAACACTGTGATATGTGTCCTTCTTGGAACACGTGTATGTCACGTCTCAGAACATATGTTTGTCTAGTCTTAGAACATATGTCCTTCTAGTCATAGAACCTGTTTCTCTTTTTCAATTAAACTGGTATATATTAATCATACTATCACAAGGATTTTTATCAGCAAATAAGAATACCAAGGACTTCCCTGGTGGTCCAGTGGTTAAGAATTCACCTACCAGTGCAGAGGACGCAGGTTCGATCCCTGGTCTGGGAAGATACCACATGCCATGGGCAACTAAGCCCGGGCACCACAACTGCCAAGACAGCATGCCCTACGGCCCGTGCTCCACAGTAAGAGAGGCCACCACAATGAGAAGCCTGCTCCCTGTAACCTGAGAGAGCCTGGGTGCAGCAATGAAGACCCAGCACAGCCAAAGATAAATAAATACATGAAATTTTTAAAAATGCAAAATAAATGAAGAAAAAAAATATTGACATTTTTATTTTAGTAGCTGCCAAGTGACTCATCTCAGGGATGTCTCATCACTAAGGAACCTCATACTGCTGGGTAGCTTATTTCGAATTCTTTTGCTGTGATAGATACACACACACACACACGTATAATTATACATATATCTTTATACATTTTTAATGAAGATCTGAGGATAAATTCTTTCAAGGTGGGGTGAATTAAAATATGTGTACATTTTCCCAGAAGTATGTATTGGCCTCCACAAGGTTTATTTTGTTGATCCATCAAAGTTGGAGCAGAGTTGTGTTCCCTTACACAAGCCAATACCAGTTATTATGGTTCTTTTTTTTCTTTACTAATGTAGTGGACAAACTAACATCTTACTGCCCGAATTCTACATTTCTTTCATGACTCCTCAGTTAACTTTTTTTTCTTGCACTTTTTTCCTCAGCTTTTTGTTGCAAACATTTATCAGCCATTTGTACTCTCTGCCTGTGAGCTACGTGCTCTGGTCCTTCAGCCACCTTTCTATCGGGACACTTGTCCTCTAACTCTTGGTTAGTAAAAGGTCTCTTATATCAAAGTGAATGCATTACCCCTTTGTGAGTCATACAGTGTGCCAAGAGTGTGGAGAAACTGGTGCTCTTATACATTGTTTGGGAGAGAGGTTATAAAACTTAAAGGGCCATTTTGAAGAACAACTTGAACACGTCTCTCAAGCCGTTAAAGTTATATTCTCCCTAGAATATTTATCTTACAAAAATATAGAAATGTAAAGGGATATGTGCATGCCGGTTCGCCGAAGTACTGTTTATAAAGCAAAGGAACAGGCCCATCAATAGGGAGTAGGTTGCATAAATAACACCGTCACCTTATACTTTGGAAGGAAGTTGTTATGGAAGGAAGTAGACAGTTTATCTACAAGGATTATTTGGAATTCTTCTGCATAGGAGGTTTGTCTAGTCACCTCCATTTATTTATTCCATCATTTGTTTAAAGGGGCTCATGAATATTTATTTTATACTTTTGGGTTATGATGCTTTGTTATTTATTTCATACTCAAAGCCATTTCAGCTTCAGCTACTGACAGCTGGCTTCGCCATGCCCTCAGCAGTGGTTGGTTGGTTTGTTTGAGCACTTTTTTACTCTCAGCAACTACAAGATATAACGGGACTTCCCTGGTGGTGCAGTGGTGAGGAATCTGCCTGCCAATGCAGGGGACATGGGTTTGATTCCTGGTCTGGGAAGATCCCATGTGCTGTCGGGCAACAAAGCCTGTGCACCACAACTAGAAAATAGTCCCCGCTCACAGCAACTAAAGAAAGCCAGAGCGCAGCCACAAAGACCCAACACAGCCAAAAATGAATTAACTAAATAATTAACTTTAAAAAATGCTACAGGTTCATCCTGTACATTTCTTGCCCCAGTCTGAAACCAGCCATTTCTCCAAGAAGCCTTGGCTCCTTTTATTAGATAATGGAATTAGAAACCAAGATCTGGGAGCATATATGCTTGAGCTACTGAGATATCACTGTTTCTAGGTCCTCTCAGATGGCAGAGCAAGATGTGTGTGTGTGTGTGTGCATGTGTGTGCGTGCGTGCCTGTGCACGCACTAACTCTTGTATATACGCATACCTATAAACATTTCTATATCTAACCATCTGTATCTATACTAAACTAAATGAGTATACACTAATGTCTCCAACTCTAATCCATCTCCATATGGATCATTCTAGCCTTCCCCTCCTGTTTGCCTGTACCTTCCCACTCCAGCAGGTGGGAGAAACCTGGTTCCTGCCATCTGCCACCCAGCTTCTTAACTGCTCAGTTCCAGGGTCCATGCATAATGGTTTCAGAATGGTTGCCCATCCCCACTTGGGAAACATCTTCACTAGAGTTAAGACCACATACAGGTCCTTTCACCTTTAGTCTCTCAGGCTCCCTTCAATTCCAGAGTTTCTCAGGCGCGCACCTTTCCCCTCACCCTTCTCAGCGTGGTTGTTTCAAACATTTATAATCCGGTCAGGCTCATGCGCCATGTTCTCCACTCCATCCTAGGACCCGGCAATCTCCACAATGAATTTTCTAATATCTGCGTACACTAAGGTTTACTCTTAGTTCTGTCAAGCTCTATGGGTCTCCACGGACGCACAGCGGCGTGTATCCAGCATACAGCATCATACAGAGCAGTTTCACCATCCTAAAAAACTTTCCTGTTCTTCACTTACTCAACCCTCTCCTCTGCTCACGCCTCTGGCAAACACTGATCTGCTTACCATCTCTACGGTTTTACCTTTTGCAGAATTTTTTTCAACATTTTCCCAAACTTTTTTTAAAAAATGGGGCAGGTAATCACATGTATGTTACCTTCTCAGACTATTTTTCTTTCTTCTTTTGGCCACATCGGGCTACTTGCAAGATGTTAGTTCCTGTGCCCTAGGCAGTGAAAGCACAAAGTCCTAACCACTAGGCCTCCAGGGCATTCCCCAGACTGGCTTCTTTCGGCTTGTAATATGTATTTAAGGTTCTTCCCTGTCTTTCTATGGCTTGAGAGTGTATTCTTTCCTTTTTTTTTGGAATGAATACTATTTATTCCATTGTATGAATTTACCAATCTGTCTATCCTTTAACCTACTGAGGGACACCTTACTTTCAGTATAAGACCTTTACAAATAAAGCTGCTATAAACAACTGTGTGTATCTGCATGTATGTGTATAGGTAGACTTAAGATTCCAAATAAACTGGATAAATATCGAAGAATGCAATTGCTGGAGTGTACCATTTTTTCATTCCCACCAGCAGCAAATGCGAGTTTATATTGCTCCAAACACTTGCCAAGAATTGGTATTGTCAGGTTTGGTGAGTTTGTTTTGTTTTGGTTTGGAGGATTTTTTTCTTTTTGTATTTCAGGCATTCTAAAAGGTTGTAGTGTTTGCCATTTTCCCAATGGCAAATAATGCTGAGCATCTTTTCATATGCTTATTTGCCTTCGGTATATCTTCTTTGGTGAAGTATTTATTCAGATCTTTGACCCATTTTTTAATTGGGTTACTTTCTTATTGTTGAGTTTTAAGAATATATTTTGGATTCAAGTCTTATTATATATGTGTTTCACGAATATTTTCCCCAGGCTGTGCTTTGTCTTTTAATTCTCCTAACTGTGTCTTTTGCGAAATATAAGATTTTAATTTTAATAAAGCCCAGCTTGCCAATTCTTTTCTTTTATGGACTGTGCTTTGATGTTATATCTAATAATTCATCACCAACAGTCATGTAGATTTTCTTCTATGTTTAAGTTTTATAGTTCTATGTTTTACATTTAGGTTTACGGTCAATTTTTATTTAATTTTTATGGAAGGCCTAAAGTCTTGCAGGTTCATTTTTTCAAACACAAAAAAATACTTCCAACTATTTCAGTAGTATTTGTTCAAGAAATTACCCTTTCTCCATTAACTGCCCTCATGCATTTGTCAAAGGTCAGTTGCCTATATTTGTCTGGGTCTAGTTCTGGGCTCTCTATTCTATCAACCTAGGTGTCTATTCTTTTGCCAGTACCATACTGTCTCAATTACTATAACTTTACAATCAGTCCTGAAATTAAGCAGAGTGAGTCCTCCAACTTTGTTCTTTTTCTGGTTATTCTAAGGCTTTAGCCTTTCTATATAAACTTTAGAATCAGCTTGTTGATATTTATGAAATAGTCTCAGGAGACTGGGGTTCAATCCCTGGGTTGTGAAGATGCCCTGGAGGAGGGCATGGCAATCCACTCCAGGATTCTTGCCTGGAGAATGCTGTGGACAGAGAAGCCTGGCGGGCTACGGTCCGTGGGGTCACAAAGAGTTGGACACGACTGAGCAGCTGAGCACGGCACACAGCACATGAAATAGCTTGCTGGGATTTTTAAAAGATAAGTTTACTTATTTATCCACTGCTGGCTGTGCTGGGTCTTTGGTGCCGCTCAGGCTTTTCTCTAGCTGTGGAGAGCAGGGGCTACTCTCTTTTTGTGGGGGCCTCTCTCATTGCAGAGCACCATCTCTAAGGCGTGCAGGCTCAGTAGTGGCTCCTGGGCTTCAGAGCACGGGCTCCATAGTTGCAGCATACAGGCTTAGCTGCTCCATGGCCTGTGGGATCTTCCCAGGTCAAGGATCAAACCTGTGTCTCTGGTGTCGGCAGGTGGATTCTTCAGCACTGAGTCACCAGGGAAGCCCGTCTTACTGGGATTTTGACTGGAGTTGAATTGAGTCTACAGATCAAGCTGGAACAAACCGACATCTTGGTAATGTGTCTTCTAATATATGAAGACAGAATATCTATTTCAGTCTACTTTGACTTCATTAGGATTTTTCAGTTTTTCGCATATAGAACCTGTACATACTTTGTTAGAGTTATACCTAAGTATTCCTTGTGCGTGTGTGTGCACACACTACTGTAAATGGTGGTGTTATTTTTCAATTTCAAATTCCAATTCCTCATTGCTGGTATACAGAAAAGCTTTTATATTGATCTTGTGCCCTGAATCCTTGGTATACTCACTGTGGTTCCAGAAGTTTTAAAAATAGACGCCTTTGGGATTTTATGCACAGATAATCATGTCATCCTTATTTACTCATTTTGGTTGCGTGGGGTCTTAGCTGCAGCACAGATCGTCGTCAAAATGGCTCAGCAGCTGCAGCATGTGGGCTTAGGTGCTCCAAGGCACGTGGGATTTTAGTTCCCTGACCAGGGTACCCTGCGTTGCGAGGTGAGTTCTTTACCACTGGACCTCCAGGGAAGTCCTAATCATGTCATCTTTGAATAAAGACAGTTTTAGTTCTTCCTTTTCAGTCTAAGTATCTTTTTATTCCCTTGTCTTACTGCACTAGCAAGGACTTCCAGTTCAATGTTAAATGGAAGTGGTGAGAGAGCACGTCCAATCTTAAAGGGAAAGCATCGAGTGTCTTAATGTTAAGTATGATGTCAGCTGCAGGATTTTCTGTAGATGTCTTTTATCAAATTGAGGAAGTTGCCCCTCTATTCCTGATTTGCTGAGAGTTTTTTTGTATTATGAATACATGCTGAATTTTGTTAAATGCTTTTTTTGGGTCGACTGATAAGATGTTATGCTTTTTCTTCTTTAGCCTGTTAAAACAGTGGATTACATTAACTCATTTTCAACTGCTGAATCAGTCCATGCACACATGGAATAAATGCCTCTTGGTCATGGTGCTAGCAAGCTTGTAAAACACATAAGCTATTACGATCAGGATCACTGTTTTGGTGGTAGAGCTAGCACTGGAGTTAAGGCACTGGGGACTAAGATATCCCCGGGGAATTTTCACAACAGTATTAGAAGTGAATAAAGCAGAACAGTTATGAACACAGAGAGCTTTAGCTAATCAACCACAAATGAAAACAATCAAAGCATAAAGTAAAAAAAAATCCAGGTTTTAGAATGCTATCCTTTCTTACAAGAAAGTGACTTTTGCTACAAATTTCTCAATAAGCCCACTCATGGTTTCCTTAGAAACCTGGAGTAAGATGGGAAAGCAGAGGTCCCAGCCTCTCCCTGCCCCCACCACTGGATTCCTGGTACTGCAATAAAACACTGTCTGGTCTCTGCCTGAGCCTCCATGGGCAGGGAACCACCCTGTATCAGGAGAAAGCAACCACCTACCCACTTCTATCCCTTGCTCCCTGCACTTACTGATTAGGCCCCACAGGTTCTATTCAGTCCATTTCCCCATAAGAACCCCTTAATTACGTCCTCTCCAAGCCTTCACATTCCTAGATCCTTCCTCTGATCCTTGTATAACATGCTTTCTTTCCCCTCACCCTCCGACCCTCTGATCACTGTGACACCCCAGTCTTCACATGGGGTGCCAAGGTCCAGACATAACGGTCTAGGAGTGGCTGGATAAAGCATAGGAAAGTGGGATTATCACACAGTTATTAGAACTGAGCCATTCTAGTTTAAACTTTTAATTCAAATTTTTTAAAAAACGACAACACCAATTACTGGTAAGAATATGATGCAACACGAGCTTTCCTTCATTGCTGGTGAGAATGCAAAATGGTACAGACATGATCCAGTAACTGTACTCCTAGGTATTTACCCAGTTTATTTAAAGTCTTATGTCCACACACCAAAAAAAAAAAACCAACATGCAAATGTTTATAGCATTTTTATTCATAATTATCAAAAAGTGGAAGTCCTTTGATAGATGAATGGATAGACAAACTGGTAAATTCAAACACTGAATAGGACTCACTTAAAAAGAAAAGCCATCAAGCCATAAAAATGCATGAATGGATCTTAAATGCATGTGGCTGAGTGAAAAGATAGTCTGAAAAGGCTACATACATATGCGTCCCCTTTTTTTCAGAATCTGGAGAAGTGAAACTTTAATGCTAGCAGGTAGATCAGCATCTGGACCACTGCCTTCCTCTCCACAGCAAATCCTGCCTTATTCTTTGGGCAACTTCAGCATCACCTGAGACCATCACCTTGAGACCATGGCCTCAAGGTCACGTTATCGTTTTGGCAGCTATTAGCACCCACCACTCCAGTCACATTCTTCTCCTAATTACCAAGGACTGCCCTGCATCAGAGACCTGAAGTTCCGGTCTCAGGCCATAACCTTTAAACCTTCTAGTCCTTACTTTCTCCTTGAGTCCACCCCCACCCCTGTGCCCACTCTTCCCTCTTGCCAGACTCTGGAGTCCCTGGCAACCCCTCCCTCCTTAAAAGCAGACAGATCCGCTATCATTTGTCACTTCAGTCCCTTGCCCTGTGGTCCTTCAAAAAGAATCTGCTTTGCTAACTGTGGATGGATCTAACCACTTACCTTCCTGTGCCCCTTTCTTTTGGCTGCAAAGTGCAACTAGAATAAAATCATCTACCCTCATGCCCTGGGGCCACTTTAAAAGCTACAATCTCTATTTCATCTGGTCCACTGGCTCTACTCATGAGTCTTTTATATTTCCAGGGTCAGTTTTCTCTTTTCCCTGGAATGGTTTTTTCAAGCTTTCCCCAACCCCCTCAAGATTCCCTGCTGTGTCCCAGCTTCATCTCCAATTCCATGGAGGAAAGAGGAGCCACAGAACCTCCTCACACCACACCTACAAGCAGACCTGTGTCTGTATCTTTCCTTTCTGCAGATTCGCCTTTTATAACGCAGAGTGCCCAGGTCCCGGCCTCTCCCACCTTTGCTGGAACTTCACTTCATTATGTATACCTGCTCTCTTCTTATCTTTAATCTTTCCTGGTCTACTGGCTCCTTCCATTCAAAATAAGAACATCCCCAAGGCTCTTTCCGCTGAAAAGAAAAAAGGACTATTACCACCTCCCTGAACGTCCAGCCCCTCCAGCCACTCCTCATCTTTCTCAATGGGAGCATCGCCTACATCTGCTCTCTCCATTCCCTCACACCTCCTACGGCTCAGCCTGCTACAGCCCAGCTTCTATTTCACATCCCCACAAAACAGCTCCTGCTGAGCTCACCACCGCTGTGCTGCTAAGACTTTCTTTCCAGTCTTTTTAACTGACCCATTCTGTAGCATCCCCATATCCTTGAGACCCTGATTTCTAAACACCACCTTTTCTGGGGGATCTTCTCGTCCCCGGCTGCTCGTTCTCAGCTCTCACAGGGGCTTCTCTTGCTCCCAGGGTGATCTCATCCACTCCTGTGCTTCGTTTGCAGCTGATTCAATATCTGCATCTCCATGCTGGATCTTTCCCCTGACTCCCAGACGCAAACATCTGATACCTGCTGCACAGCTGAACTCATACGTCCAAACCCTTTTCATCTCCTCCCTCACAGCTGCTCCTCCTCTGTGCTCACTATCTCAAAGAGAGATGCTGCCAAGGACCAAAGGGCCCCTCCTTGCACCTCCCTGTCATCTCCCTCCATGTCTCATCAATCACCGAGAGCTACCATTTGGTCTCAATATTCTGTTGAGTCCGGCCACTTCACATCTCTATTCTTCACCTGGATGAATGGGACAGACTCCGATCCAGTCTCCTGGCCTCCCTTCCAACTGCCCACACCTCTCCTCTGGTTTTCCCATCCTAATGCTGATTCCCCTGGACTGTTAGCCCCTCCATTACTTCTGTCTCCCCATTTAGACTGTGAGCAAGGGCTAAATCTAGTTTACTATTGACAACCCTGGACCAAAGACAGAGCCTGGGGCGTGCTCAGTCAATGTCTATTAAATAAATAAATGAACGTAACTAGAAGCAATGAGCCTCAGATTAAAGCGGATTTATACAATGAGGAAAGAACAGTTGTTTGGAGGTAGCTTTTGGAAGGGAAAATACTAACACTGCCTCCCAGCTCTGTGATAAATGAGGTCTGGAAGAACCAGGGGGATCCACTGGAGTCATGTTCATAAAAATGGGGGAGGCTTTTCAACAGAGAAACTCATCAGTTATGTGACTTTGAGCAAGTTATTTCATTTTCTAGAATCTCAGCTTTCTCATTCATAAAATGGGTTTAAAATATCAGCCTCACTGGGCTTTGTGAAAACAGAATCAAATGCAGGTTAAATGCTCAGTACAGTGTCTAACTCAGGTGAGTTCAGCCTAAGTGCTCAATAAACTTTTTTTTTTTTAAAGAGTCTTGATTAAAGCCAAGAAGGAGTGGGAACATTCAGGGGTTAGGCTGATGACGGGAGTTGGGGGCAGGGGGGAAGGGGGCAGTTACAAGAGTGCTGGGGTATCAGCACGAAAGCTCCGAGCAGGAAGAGTGCCAGAGGCAAGAAGGTCTGCAGGGGCCCTGCCATCACTCTCAGCCACTTCCTGCCCGAGCACCGACTTTCCTGGAGGAACTGCCAGTCCTCCAGTCTCACTCCCTGCCACCCAGACCCCTACCCGCCTCCACCGGAAGGCCTGCTTCTGAGACTTGGCCAGACAGAGCCTCGTGTTTCCTGTTGGGGCCATGAGGTCAGGGTGCACAGCAGAGGATCCAAACCCGGGCCATCGTCCCCAGAGTCTCAAGTCCAGGACATGGAATGGAAAAGAGGCAGGTCTTTTCTGCGGGAGTTGCCCTCACAGGGAGCTGCCGAACGCCGTCTCAGAACCAGAAAGGAGGAGGCTGCTTGTCGGGGGCCAGTGCAGAGGAAAGCGGGACCTCCAGGTGGAAGACAGAAGTATTGCCTGAGGTCCCCCAAAAACACATGGAGTCTAGCCTCTCCCTGGGTTTGCTCCATGAGCCAGCAGGGGCTTCTGTCATGAGGAGCTATGTGTATATATCCTGAGCAGAGTGAAAGCCACCCTCCTGGGCAAAGCATTGAGACCCTCTGCCCTGTCCAGCCCCCGCTAATATGTAAGCATCTTATGACCCACACGTGGACTTGTCCAGGCCTCAGAACAGGTTAGCAGCAGAGACCGGACTGGAACCAAGTTCTCCCAATTCCCTGTCCATCTCTTCCACATTCTTCATCTTCAGGACACAATTCCCACCCTACCGCCAGCACTTGGGCCCAAAGCTAACCTTCCTTTCAGCCTGTAGTTCCCATGACACTACTGCTGCTACTGCTGCTGCTAAGTCACTTCAGTCATGTCTGACTCTGTGCGACCCCATAGACGGCAGCCCACCAGGCTCCCCTGTCCCTGGGATTCTCCAGGCAAGAATACTGGAGTGGGTCGCCATTTCCTTCTCCGATGCATGAAAGTGAAAAGTCAAAGTGAAGTCACTCAGTCGTGTTCGACTCTTCGTGACCCTATGGACTGCAGCCCACCAGGCTCCTCTGTTGGTGGGATTTTCCAGGCAAGAGTGCTGGAGTGGGGTGCCACTGCCTTCTCCGCTCATGACGCTACCACCTGTTTTAGAGCTAATTCTATTAGTTTACTGTGTGTCAGGTGCTGAGCTAAACCTTTTACATCCATGATTCTCATCTGATCTTCAAAAACCACTTGAAATGATTCTTCCTATTTCATATAGGATGAGGAAGGTCAGAGGCTGAAAGACAAGCCAAGATCATACCGGTAACAGGTCGCACAGCTAAGATGCACACTCAGGTCTGCTGGATTCCATGCAACCACAGCTTCTCAGACTGCTGTCCTCTAAAGTATTCATGCAAAAACTCGGGGGCTTTGAAGGGCCAGCAGAAAATCCAGTCACTTAACTTAAATGCACTCACTTAAATGCAAATGTATACATGTGTCTATTTGTCTAAGGGCAGGTTCATAGGTGATACATCAGATTCTCAACAACAACAAAAAAACCCATGATTCAAAAAGGGTTGAGAACTTCTGGCTTTACGATGAACTCCCTGGGGCCAAGGCACAGGCCTGGCCCATAACAGACCCCTGGGGAACTCAGCCCAGCCCTTCCGTCCCAGCCATTCCATAAACAAATGCTAAGGGACGCAGGCCCCATGGAGGAGTAGCCACGTCCTCCAGGACTGACCAGAGCACTGGCTCTGGTTTGGCCACAGGGAGCCTCAGATTCCCCAGCAACCTCCTTCCACTCAGCTAATCTTTCTTCTTTCCCACCCTGGCCAAAAAACGCTTGGATGCCTACTAGACACAGACACTGTGCTAAGAGCTCTACCTAGATCATCTCATTTAATGTTTGGAACAACTGTGCAAAGTGAGTACTGCCATGATTTTCATTCGCAGATAAGGAAACAGGCTCAGAGAGGTACGTGACCTGCTCGCCTTTAGCTGGAGTCTGATGAGCAGCCTGGTTGACACATATGAAAGTCGGCCAGGAGGGGATGGATACCAATCAGTTCATCTCAGGAAAAGCAGCTCTGGTGGCTGACAGCCAGGCCGTGGGCCAGTTTTCAAGCCAGAGCTGGTACCAGGGCTTCGTCTAGGAACTGCTCTCTAAGTGGCTCACAGGCCGGCAGGAAGACCATCTCTCAGAGCATCCTGTTTGGGAAAAGGCAGCTTTACTTCTGGCTTGCTTCACCCGCTTGGTCCGAGCTGGACACGAAACAACTGTTCGCAGAACAAGCCGCGCTGCCCTTTGCCAAGCTGACCTGGCCTCCGCGTGCAAAGCAGATTACATCAGAGCCCCCAGTGGCCCTCCTCCCGGAGCGCTGTGGCTGATCAGAGGTGGGACTCGGCTGGCTCCCAAATAGTTTTGCTAAGGAAACTATGAATCCCCTGATAGTGTGTACACATCTGGTTGTTTTTAAAAGACTAAGCTCAGTTGAAAAGGAAAAGATTTTGAAAATAAAGAGTAAAAAAAAAACAAAACACAAAAGGCTTCAGAATTTCTCTTTTCAAAACAAACGATGTACAGTCCCTACCGCAGATGTAGCTAGGCCTTCCGTAGTTCCTACTGTATCTCATAAAACAATGGTAACGCGAACTCCAGCCCTGATCAGCTGACTACAAGCTGGTGCCTCTCTGAGGGCTCCCGCTGTGCTTGGGGAGGTAGCCAGCTGAGGCTGGAGAGGCTGAATAATGGTGATGCATAGCACCCGGCATTTCCGAGAGGGATGGCCCAGCTGGAGGGAAGGCCCAAAGGGAACCCAGGCCCAACACTCCGGGCTCCAGTCACGTATGCTGTGCAACCTCTAGGCCACTGTCCTCATTTGAAACCAGAGAAACAGAACAAAGAGAAAAGGCTGTCAACAGCCCCATTTGGAGGTTTGGTCTATTCAAGGAGGTCTTGCAGGGTACTTTCTACCAAAGATCATGTTCTGGCAGGTCTGTCTGAGCAATCAGAAGCCCGCCACCCTCCCAATCCCCCGGCTCAGTTGGTCCAAGTCCTTGATAACATTCCTTTAGGTGGGGATGCAGCTTCATACCTGGAGCAAAGGTTCTGAGTAAGCCTCTCTGGTCTGCAGTAGTAGCATGGGTGGGGCCAGTGACCAGGTCATCAGGAATTCAAAGAAATTGAATTCAAGGAGCATTTATTGAGCACCTCATTCTTTCACGCTACACATACTTACTGAATACAGCTGACACTCGGTAAGGTGGTAGGGGAAACAGAGATGAACAAGACAAACACAGTTCCTGCCCTCATGGAGCCCGCAGACTGGCCAGGAAGATGGAGTCTAAAGAGCTACACAAAGTGCGGCCAGGCGGGGAAAGGGCCACACGGAGACGCAGAGGCGCAGTGAGGGGACACATGACAGGCAGCCCTGACACCGGCTGGGATTCACGGAAGACTCCTGGAGAGGGCGACATTCTGGCTGAGATCAGGTTAGGAGCTGAACAGGGAGAACAGCACGGATGGGGGCCTCATGGGACTGAGACGTGATGAAGCAGGAAAGAGGAGGGAGGCCAGGAAGGCCGAAGCCCACAGAGTAGAGGGGAGGCCAGAAGCCAGACCCACCATGCAGGACCTTGCAGGGCACATTAAGGATGCCTGGAGAACCTTAGCTTCAGTGGAACTGAAAGCCACCGAAATGATTTAGATACAGAAAAGATGTGTTCAATTCCATCTGTTGTGTGAAAAAGGACTGTGATGGCACAAGCATGGATGAAGGTGGGGGGTTCAGGAAGAGGGGTTTGGACTGGGGCCAGTGCCTGGGAGTGAAGCCTGGAGGGGCTCCCAGCCTACGGGGGACAACAGATTACTATCTGCACACGCACGTGCATGGGGTGTTCTTACCTGGTTAAACCTCCGGGTAAAGGCCACGACGTTGGGGGCGAGACTATGTTTCTCCTTCTTACTCCATCCACAGCTGGCTAGTTCCTAGGAAGCACAGAGTCAATTTCAAACAGTGATTCCAATGAGGATGCAAATACAGACGGGCATCTACCTGGAAGGTGGGCCCAGAGGTGGGGAAGGGCTGAACCTTGGCCATCTGTGCCCTCCCAGGGTGGGGAAGAATCTCCTCCTCCTCTAGAGAAAGGGGCTGGGTCCACAGGTAGAGGGGCATCCTGGGACCCCCCCAGAGGCGAGGGTGAGAAGCAGGTTACTTATCTCTACAACCTCAGCCACATCTCTCGGGACTTCTGTGCTCAAATTATTCTCAACCCCACAAGGCCACTCTGCCAGCTCCCTGGGACTAGAAGTCCCTTCTTAATGCAGACTGTCTGACAGAGGGTATACTGTTATAATAAGCAGGATTCACCATCCCCTCCCAGGGCTAACTTAAAATCTGGCTGAAGATTCTCATTGGCCCAGGGACATCCTCCATTCCTGGAATCAGGGAACATTCCAGGCCAAGCCCATTGCTATCAGAGAAGCTTTTGGATGACCTTGGATTCTTTCCTGAAGCTGGCCTCTCCTCTCTCTCACACAAGCAAAGGGGGGCAGGAGGAGAGGTGCCCTTAATATCTTTTTCAGGAGCCTTGTCTCTTTTTTCCTAGCAGGTTTAGCATTATAATTTGAAGAATCAAATGACCTAAATATTACCTATCAGTGAGGCTGGTACCAAGAACCCCCCCTATGTGTGGGCAGGGGACAGGAAGCCTCACTTTTTACCTCACAGAATTTTCACCATATCAGTTTTAATAAAGAAGAAGAGGGCTCAGCACTACTCATCCTCCTGAATGAATGCTCTGAAAATCACTCAGTCGTGTCCAACTCTGCAACCCCATGGACTATACAGTCCATGGAATTCTCCAGGCCAGAATACTGGATTGGGTAGCCATTCACCATTCTCTTCTGCAGGGGATCTTTCCAACCCAGGAATCTAACCGGAATCTCTTGCATTGCAGGTGGATTCTTTGTCAGCTGAGCCACCAGGGAAGCCTAAGAACACTGCAGTGGGTAACCTATCCCTTCTCCAACAGCTCTTCCCAACCCAGAGATCAAACCCAGGTCTCCTGCATTACAGGAGGATTCTTTACCAGCTGAGCTACCAGAGAAGTCCATTAATTTGGTAGCCATTCCCTTCTCCAGGGAATGTTCCCAACCCAGGGATCGAACCCAGGTCTCCCGCATGGCAGGCAGATTCTTTACCAGTTGAGCAACCAGGGAAACCCAAGAATACTGGAGTAGCCTATCCCTTCTCCAGCGGATCTTCCCGACCTGCATTGCAGGCGGATTCTTTGCCAGCTGAGCGACTAGGGAAGCCTTGGCTCCCCTTCTGCCCCCCTTCTTTTCTCAAGTAGACATGAGTCTGAGCTGCAGAGTTTACCTCTGTTTACCATGATTCTCCTTGTTCTGAAATGTCTATCTGGGTTTCTTTCCAAATGTATACTACTGAGCCCTCCCACGACCCCACTTTAGAACACATGTTTCCATCAGTCTGCAGATGTGCATCACTGCCCTTTTGAAGTATAATTGTGAAGGCAAGGGCTTCTTTCCCAGGTGGACCCTAAAGCCAGCTCTGAAATGTATGGACTATAATCTGATAGAAAAGAGAATTTGTAAAACTGATATTCAAGGACTGATTGTTGCCCAATTGCTGGTGACAGTTCCCCCCTTTGTTTTTTCCTGAATTCTTTAATAAACAGCGGAAGTTATATACATTTCCATAGGAGGGGGGCTGCACATCGCATGTTTGTAAGTGCTCATTTAATTCAGTGCTTGGGTTTTATTTTTGCACCGTAAGTAACATAGGAAGGCATTCTCGAAGGGAGCAGTGTGGACCTAGCAGACAGACCGAGGTCAGAGTCTGCCCTCCACATATCAGCTGCATTCTGAGAAGAACCTCAATTTTCTCATCTTGAAATGGGTATGATGATATATTTACCCACGAAGCTCTTGAGAATAGGTAAGGGAGATTAAAGCATACACGGGGCACCTGGTATGTAGCAATTACTTGATAAAGGTCACCCTCCTCTTCCCAGGGTCAGCCACGTGCTGTCAGACATGACTTTAACTCCAAACACTCCCTTCTTTATTCCACATGTGCTCTCACTGCTGTCTTGAATTACTAACACAAATCTATCATTATTTCTCTTTCATTTTGCTGATGTCATGCAGGCAGGAACCAAAGCAGGAACTTAATACATCTGCCCCAAATTTGCTTGATTTGAACATTCCTGGGCTTCCCTGGTGGCTCAGATGGTAAATCGTCTGCCTGCAATGCGGGAGACCTGGGTTCCATCCCTGGATCGGGAAGATCCTCTGGAGAAGGAAATGGCAACCCATCCCAGTACTCTTGCCTGGAAAATCTCATGGAGCCTGGTAGGCTACAGTCCATGGGGTCGCAAAGAGTCGGACACGACTGGGTGACTTCACTTCCTTCACTTCCTTAAGAACTTGATTTAAAACCTGAATGCAGGGACTTCCCTGGTGGTCCTGTGGCTAAGACGCTGCACTCCCAATGCAGGGGGCCTGAGTTCAATCCCTCCCTGGTTAGGGAACTAGATCCCACATGCCACAACTAAGATCCAGTGTGGCCAAATAAATAAATAATTTTAAAAATAAAAATAAATAAAAACTATGTGCAGTTCTTAAACCCTTTCATGCTACAAGACAAGTCATATTCAAAATTAAAAGCTCAACACAGCAAAACACTATGTTTGAGAGATCCCTTGATAAAAGAGAGTCCTTTCTTTGTTCGGAATCCAAACCCTGTCAGTTTTTTCCTTGGGGACCGCTTTCCTGGCACCAGTTTCATCGAGACGGAGGAAGAAGAGAGGATGCTGAAGCTAACTCTACAGAACTGTGGTGGAGACCAAGAGAGACAAAGCCCGACAAAGGAGGGGACACGCAGGGCGCAGGCCTGGCTCACAGCGGATTCATCTGGGGGATGCACAGGGCATGAGCCTTCCTCACTGCTGAAACCTCCCAAAACCGGTACAGAGAGATTTATCAAGATGTCAAATGAAATAAGACCATTCTAACTGCACTAAAACAAGTCCTGGGCCCAGCCTCTTTGGCACTATTCCTCTTCTGTGTTTGGCCTTATTGGAATACAAGAGATTCCATCTGTGTGAAGCGGGTTTGGAAAATGTGAAGTAATAGAGCAACACTCCTCCAGTCACTAATGCCTTAAAAAGGTCTACGCTACGGAACCAATTTGAGCATAATTAAGTTAAAATTGACCAGAGGAGACGGGGCTGGTTCTGGAAGGGAGACGAGGGGCTGGGCTGAAGCTGGTAAGGCCCTTGTAGCCTGCATGCTGGAGAGCCAGGCTGCTGCACCCGGGCTGCATGGGGCCTGATCTTGCCCAGGCTGCCACTGGTTCTGAGCTCTCTGCCGAGGTCCACTGGACATGAAAGGACAGGAAGAACCCGGTCAGTCCTCGCCAGCTTCCTGTAGCACCTCTCCTCCACCATGCGGCTGTTTCCCTGGGTCTATCAGGGAGAAACTTTCTGCCACTAAATAAGCTGCCTCCTCTCCCTTCCTCGGGCTTCAGTGGAAGGCAGGTCCCATCTTCTGGGCTCTGGCTCCCTTGCCCTCCCTGCTTGGAGCTCTTGCTCTGATGCCTTTTCTGGTACCTGTATCTTTAAACCTCTTCCTCTCCAGTTTCTTTCCTGCTAGCAATTTAAGAAGCTTAAACATAAGCCTCTCTGGCAAATAATAATAATGGTGATGACATATCACCTTGGCAGTAATAACCAAGGCCATCTTTTCCAGACCTCCGGTTCCTCCAGCTCCCACTCACTCTCTTTCTTCCCTTTTCAGGCCCATCTCTTGAAAGCCTTCCTGGCCACCTCTTTCTTGGTCCCCTGGCGGGGGAACCCCTCTGTTTTCCACTCTCTGTCCTCGCCCCCTAGCTCTGCATTCTTCTGGTTGTCTTCTCACCTCTTGTGCCAGCCCCCCCCCCAATTCCGAGTGGTTTTTCAGTTGCTTTATTCTTTTCTGACACATGTCCCCCAAGTGGTGAAAGTGTTAGTTACTCAGTCATGGGGTTGACTCTGTGATCCCATGAACTGTAGCACAGCAGACTCCTCTGTCCATGGAATTCTCCAGGCAAGAATACTGGAGTGAGTTGCCATTTCCTTCTCCAGGGGATCTTCCCAACTCAGGGATTGAACCCAGGCTTCCTGTATTGCAGGCAGATTCTTTACCATCTGAGTCACCAGGGCTTCCCATGTTTCCCAAGCCCCACCTAAACCTGTCCAAGGGCACCTTCCAGGAAGGTGTCTGCATCCCTTCCAGGAAGATCACACTTCCCCATGGCTTCCAGCACACTCCAGTGTCCAGCCCAAGTTTCTCTTCTGACTCCAGACCAGTAGAGTCAGCCACCTCCTGGCCACACCTTCCTTGGCTTCCCACAGACACCCTAAAATCAGAAGGCCCAGAACCAAAAGAGTGTCTGATCAGCTGCCTTAAATAAAGAACACCTAAAGACATGAGAATCATTTAGACGTTCAGTCAAACAAAGGACAATGTTTATAACAAACTGTCCATGGAAAAAAATCCCTAGCCAGTGTAAAAACAATTTTGTCTTAATATCCCCATCTGTAAGCATTCCCGGGTGAGAACAAGAGTCAACACTGGTCTCCGCTCACCCTGGAAGCTTCTCTGGCCGCCAGCTTTGTGCTTAGGGTTTTAGGAGTCAGATGCCCTGAGGTGGCCTGAGAAAGGCCTGACCAGACTGTGTCTGGGGTCAGTGAGGTAAGGGCCTGGAAGAGGCGATCTGGGGAAGGGGACAAAATTCTTCCAGAAGACCCCCACAGGATCTAAGCCACTGAGCCACAGGCAGCCACACAAGGCCCTTCCACGCATGAGCTAATTCTATCTACAGTCTTCTCCAAATTACATTCCTAAAGCATGCCCACATGGAAAATGTACCACCTCAAGGGAAGGTCACTAAATCTGACCTCAGGGACCACCACCAGGCGGCAGCAGCCAGTGACACCACATTACCATCTTGCTCAATGGCAATCTTTTCCCCTTCTTCCTCTCCCCATATTTCTCCCCATCCCTCCCATCCTGCCCTCTGGAACAATCTTCAGAAGAGCCGGCGGGACAGTCACACACTAGTCAAAGGAGTTTTAGAAACATCACAGGGAGTGGGTGAGCCACTGAGGTAACTGGGGGGAGACAGCACCAGTTTGTGGGTTGGTTCAGTTCAGTTCAGTCACTCAGTCGTGTCCAACTCTTTGCAACCCCATGAATCGCAGCATGCCAGGCCTCCCTGTTCATCACCAACTCCCGGAGTTCACTCAGACTCACGTCCATCGAGTCCCTGATGCCATCCAGCCATCTCATCCTTGGTCGTCCCCTTCTCCTCCTGCCCCCAATCCCTCCCAGCATCAGAGTCTTTTCCAATGAGTCAACTCTTCGCATGAGGTGGCCAAAGTACTGGAGTTTCAGTTTTAGCATCATTCCTTCCAAAGAAATCCCAGGGCAGATCTCCTTCAGAATGGACTGGTTGGATCTCCTTGCAGTCCAAGGGACTCGCAAGAGTCTTCTCCAACACCACAGTTCAAAAGCATCAATTCTTCGGTGCTCAGCCTTCTTCACAGTCCAACTCTCACATCCATACATGACCACAGGAAAAACCATAGCCTTGGTAGTGGAGGTCTAAGGAACAAGGCATTTCAGAGCTCTCATACCTCACTGCTGGGAATGCAAAATGGTAGAGCCATTTGGGAGGGCCATTTGGCAGTTTCTTTTTAAAAAAAAAAAAATCATCTTTTTTTTTTTTTGGCTGTGCCAAGTCTTAGTTAGAGCATGCAGGATCTTGAGTTTCAGCATGCAAACTCTTCATTGCAAGATGTGAGATCTAGTTCCCTGACCAGAGATGGAACCCAGGCCCCCTGCATTAGGGGCACAGAGTCTTACTCACTGATCCATCAGGGAAGTTCCTGGAAGTTTCTTTTTCATTTTAAGCATACATTTAGCAAGTGACCCAGCAATCTCACTAAAGCAAACATCTGTCCACACACAAAAGAAACATGTTCATGTTTATCTCAATTTCCTCAAACTGAAAACAACCCAGATTTCCATCAGTTGGTGAAGGGGGAAACAAATTGTGATCCACTGTTATAATCAGCCACTACTCAGCAATAAAATGTATCACCCACTGAAACGGACATCAGCACAGAAGGATGTCAAAGACTATGCTGAGTGAAAGGAGCTGAACAGAAAAGTGTTACAGGAGTCCTCTTTTACGGCATTCTGAGAAAGGTGGTGACTACAGGGCCAGAAACTAGATCACCGACTGCCGGGGGCACGGGGAACGGGGCGCAGAGAAGCTTTGAGGGGCGAGGCGAGTTCTCACCCTGGATCCTGGTGGTTCCGTGAGACAACGGTCGTCCTGCCTACTGCATCCACAATTTCACTTTCTGCAGTTTCAGTTACCTGCAGATCCGAACATATTAAACGGAAAATCCCAGAGATAAACAATTCACGCGTTTTAAATCATGCACCGTTTTGAAGGGTGATGACATCTCATGCCCTCCAGCTCTGCTCGGTTCAGGACATGAATCATCCTTTGGTCCACCGTGTCCTGCCCGTTCATTAGTCACTGAGTAGCAGGCTCAGTTATTAGACTGATTGTCATGGTGTTGCAGGGTTTGTGTTCAAGTAACCCTTATACTTAATAATGGCCCAGGGATCTTCCTGTTGGTCCAGTGGTTAAGACTCTGAGCTTGCACTTTGATCCCTAGCCAGGAAACTTAGATGCATGCCACGCGGTGCAACCAAAAAAGGAAAAGAAAATAATAATAATAATAATAATAATGGCCCCAAAGCACAGGAGAAGTGATGCTGGCAATTGGGATACACGAAAAAAGAAGCTGTAAAGTGCTTTTCTTCTTTAAATGAAAAGGTGAAAGCTCTTGACTTAATAAGGACAGAAAAAAAAAAACCACCAAGGTTGCTAAGATCTACAGTAAGAACACATCTTCTAGCTGTGGAATTGTGAAGGAGAAAGAAGAAATTCATGCTAGTTTTGCTGACACCCTTCAAACTACAAAAGACAGAGCCGCAGTGCACGTCGAGTGCTCAGCTAAGACGGAAAAGACATTAAATCTATATACACGATTTTGAGAGACGCCACATTCACCTCACTTTTCGTGCAGCATCTTGCTATAATTGTTCTATTTATCATTGGTTATTGCTGTTAATCTCCTACTGCGCCTAATTTATAAATTAACCTTTATCATAGTACATATGTAGCATAGGAAAAAAACATAGTCCGTGCGACCTTTGAACAACACAAGTTTGAACTGCACAGGTCTACTTTTACACAGATTTTTTCAATAAATCATAGAGTAGCACATGATCTGCAGCTGGCTGAATCTTCAGATTCAGAATCTTGGATATGGAGGAACTAGGTACTAGGTGCTCAGTTGCTCAGTCGCATTCAACTCTTTGCAACCCCATGGACTGTAGTCTGCCAGGCTCCTCGGCCCATGGAATTTTCCAGGCAAGAATACTGGAGTGGGTAGCCATTTCCTTCTCCAGGGGATCGTCCCGACTCAGGGATCAAACCCGAGTCTCCTGCATTGGCAGGCAGATTCTTTACCACTGAGCCACCTGGAAAGCTCTTAACTAGTATATGTACATTTAAATTGTATGGATTTAAAATGTTTACATATTATATATTTTAATAGTTGTACACATTTAAATACTTTATTTTTTCTCCAATGTTAGACAATGGATGGATAAAAAGAAAAGAGAATCTATGGGTCCTTGATGTGAGGCATATTCTCTCCTGAATGGCGCTGGGTCGTTAGAAAATGAATCGCAACACTGGCATGCCACCTGGCTTGGGCCCAGATGACATCTGCACGTCCACACTTACATAGCCATAAAAAAGGATGCTGCCTGTTGGTTTGCAACTTTTAAAGTCAGCCTAAGGAAGGACTGAAGGACTTGGTGCAGCTGCAAGATGTCAGAATGTTAATTTAATTCACTTGACGACGTAAACATATAGCTGACAGAAGTGGTCAGTGGAGGCGACAAGGAGAAGCACAGGAAGTGGGCAGTGAACGGACACTGTGTAAAGCTGATGAAACAAGACAGAGGTTTCAGCGCACCAAGTAAAGTTCCAAAAATAACCAGGGAAAGAGAATCCTCTGGGGAGAGGACCGGGGTAAAAGATCAAAGCCTTGCTTTATAAGCTCGAATATCAAGAAATGATGACTTTGAAACAAACTTTAATAGGTGACATGTTACAATATTACACACTGTAAACTTTCTAAAATAAAATTTTAACAGTTGAGTAAACACTCAAATTACAAAAATTTTATAAACTCATAACCTGCTGATAACCTGTCGGGGTCAACATCTATGACATAAATGTGTCAACATAAACAACAGATAGTTTTCACATGACCTGTACCTTCTGAAGGAGTGTGCCTATCAAATCACAACCAATCTGGACCTTCAGGAAGCATGTCTGTCCTACAGGAAACGGTAGAGCTTTACCCAAAGGAGTAAGAGGAGAAGAGCTGCTAACTGGGGCAGCGGGAAAGTTCCATCAATGGGGCTCCTGCCTTGCTGCCTTAAATCCTCACTGGGACAAAATCAGCTGCGATGAAAAATGGAAGGAAGAGAAAAGGGGAGGAGGAAAGGCCAAAGGAGGCAAGGACGGAAGAGGGGAAGGAAAGGAGAAGAGAAAGGGAGGGATGAGGGAAGAGGGGAGGGAAGCAGGGGGGCGGGGGAGCCAGCTGAGCAGCAGGCCCCGCGCTGGAAGCAGCTCTAGGACCAAAGCTGAGGCCTCGAGGAGTTTAGCGTGCGGCTGGTGGGGGAGACAGACATGGACCCAAATCGCCGCAACTCAAGACAACTAAGGGCGATGGCACTTTCCTGCTTTGTTTCTGAAGGCTGAAGCCCTAAAAGCCTTTCCTAGAATGGACTCTTCTGAGTGATGTCAGCAGACAGAGAGAGGCATCTTTAGCTCTTTCTTGGGAGAAGGAGCGGGAGAAGAGGGAGAAAGAAGGGGAAGGAGGGTGACAAGAAAGGGTGAAGAGGGAAGAGAGAGGGAGAGACAGCAGTGACTGACGGTCTATGAGACGCATCTGCGTTCATCTGATATCAGAGCTACAGGACTAGCGATGGGCCAAACAGAACAGCAAAGGACTGAACAAACACGCTCTCGCTCTCTACGTTCCACGGGAGGGAGGAGAGACGAGAAATCTGCGGTAAGTCAGATGATGATAAATCCTTTGAAAAAAATGTTAACCAGGGTGAAGGAATGGGATACTGGAGCAGATGCCTCGGGACGCCTGGCCGGTAAACCAGCCGGAGTGGAGACCGTGAACGAGGTGGGCAGCAAGCTCCGGAGGAGCCGGGAGAGGGTTCCGGGCTGAGAGTTCCAGGAAGGAAGCGCGCGTGGGAAGACCCTGGAAGCTCCGACAGCGCACGGTGGGCACTGAGGCTGGAGCTGCTGGAGCCTGGGGAGATGGGAGGAGACGGGCTGTGAAGGAAGGGGGTGGAGGCTTAGAGGGCAGTAGAGACTGGCGTTGACTCTGAGGGGGACGGAAGGGCCCAAGCAGAGCAGCCCCAAGCCTCACGTGGCGCGCAGGGTGGGTTTTACCCACGAGGTGGCGACGCAGTGAACCCAGCCTCCCCGTCAGGGGCCCCTCTGCTGTGCTACAGTCTAGCCTCATACACTGGCAACGTCCTTTTCTCGTGTGAGAGCAAGCCACTTACACCTGCTGGAGGGCTGTGTGTGGAGAAAAGGAGGAGGCTGGCCGGGGAGGAAGGCACTCGAGGGCCTCTGCAGGGCCCAGAAGCCCTGGCCAGACAGACCACAGAGAGGGAAAGAGTTGCCGGGGACAAACGGGTGCCTTCTGCGGAACCGGGTGCGTGTTCAGGGTAGGGGTCACTGACTGAATAGAAGGAATCCGCTTTTTCAGCTTCTATGCATTTCGATAGAGCCACGCGTTCACAGTCGCTACTGTTTCGTCAAGTCCTCAGACTACCGTCTGCTGAGCAAACATGTAGACTGAGGGTCGGGAAGATGATGCAAAGCTTTCCAGCCCCAGGGCTCTGCGGCTCGGCACAATCGGAACCAGCTGTCCAGGCAGGGCAGCAGCCAAGTGCAGCCCTGTGGACCGCCTCCAGTCCATGTGACGGGGAAAGGGCCCCGTGAGCAGAGCGCGGAGAGCCGCCCACAGCGCAGCCGCCCGGATCCTGGGCCAGTCACGAGGACCACGGGGCCACACGTTCACTTCCCACTCTCACCCTGGGGACTGCGCTCAACCCCTTTTCTCCATAGTCTTGGGAAATATTTTTTCCAAATAACATCATTCAGATGTTCTCTTTTTAAAAAGAATACACTTTGGTGGTTTTTTTTTTTTTTTTTTTTTTTTTTGATCAGGGACCTAGCACGTGTTCACTACAGAAAACTTAAACAACACAGAAAGCCCAGAGAAGAGACCTTAAGTCACCCATCAGCCTAACACCCAGAGAACCCAGAATTTACATTCGGTTAATAGTAATGGCAGAAACAACAAGAGCCAGCTTCACTGAACGCTTACTAAGGGTCAGGCACCACGCCAAGTGTTTTACGTACACGTGTCCATTGTTACTGAATTCTCACAACAACCCTGCAGATGGATACTATGACTGCCCCATTTTACAGATGGAAGAAACGAAAGTTTAGTCAGAGGAGTTAAGCAGTTTGCTGAGATCCACTTATGTGGTCGATGTGAGCGCCAAGATTCAAACCCGAGTCTGCAGGTCTCAGGAGCCTGACCTTCCTGGCATCAGAGGGCATCTGTCTCCAGAACAGGGACCCTGCCCACTCCCAGGGCAGGAGGAGGAGGAGGGCTGCACACAGGCACACACACTCACCCTCTCAATGACATTCACACTGTAGGTGTGGTTCCGTCCTTCCTACCGCACCATTACAGACATGTTCTCATGTCTGCCCACTCTCCTTTCATAGGATTCCTCATACACACATGACATCTCCTAAAAGCAATTCATCACATCTGTGTCCTTTTGTTTTCCCAGCTCCAGGAGGACATTTTAGTCTGTCATTTAATTCTCCTTCGGTTTTCTGCAAGAGCTGGTCTGCTGCTCACTGTTTCCACTGCAATTTAAATCTGGTAATCACGTTCACCACTGCCCCCGCCCCCACGCCCCTGCCGCCCCCATGCCCCCGCCGCCCCCACACAATTCAACCCTTCTTCATCTGGATCTCTGCAAACTGCAGTTGTCCACGACACTACCAGGAACACAAGATGAAATTTCTGGGAGTACCTGCTTCACCGGGAGGGCAGGCTCTGACCTAGCTCTCGCACTGCCTTCTATTTTTTGGCCAACCCAAACTTTTCTATGTCTGGTGAGTATGCTAAACACCACGTCGGAAACTGGAAAAGTGAACTCAGAAGTTCCAGGGCCATGTGATTTTACCAGTGGGTCTGATCAGACTTCATCATTAGATGTTTAAGTAACACCTAATTCTTATGCTAAATAATTTATTCCAGAGCACAAAAGGTGATGAAAAGAGGCACCAAACCCAAACACCAATCAGAACAAGCGGGAAAAAAAAAAATCACGCAACATGGCCTGGTGGGTTTGTCTGAAAAAACGTAAGGCACTTGCCTGGTGGTAGAGTGAACAGGAATCCGCCTGCCAATGCAGGGGACACAGGTTCCAACTCTGGTCGGGGAAGATTCCACGTGCCTCGGAACAAATAAGCCCATGAGCCAGCCACAACTCCTGAAGCCCGTGCCCTAGAGCCTGTGCTCCAGTACGAGAAGCCCCCACTCGCCACAACTAGAGAAAGCCCATATGCAGCAACGAAGACCCGGAGCAGCCAAATAAATACACAATTTTTAAATGTAAGGATAAGCTATATATTATGAAAACTATTAACATAATAATAGCATATAAATAAATCAGAGAAGGAAAAGGGTCACTTTCCTCTCAGGTACTGAAAAGTAACTAGCAAAATGCAACATTTGTTTGGGGTTTTTAAAAAGAAAAATAGAACTGAGAAGCTCAGTAATATCGATCTCAAACCAAGAGCCGTCAATATGTAACATAACAAGAGGAGAACTGCAGCAGCGGTCCCCAGCCTCTTCGGAACTGGGGACCAGCTTCATGGAAGATGGCTTTTCCACAGCCTCAGTGGAGAGAGGATTTGGGGACAATTCAAGCACATGACATTCACTGGGCGCTTTATTTCTACTATTATTACATCAGCTCCACCTCGGATCAACGGGCATGAGATCACAGAGGCTGGGGACCCCTACACACAGGAATCTGAATTACAGGTACAAACGACAGGTGGGTGCAGTCTTTCTCAACAAGGTTCCTCATCTGAACTGCACAACACAGAAAACGATGTGAGTGACTTTCTTAATTCTCCTAAGCTAGCACACTTGCATACACAGCGGACCTTCAGGAACAAGGCTTAATTCTCTCATGGACCCCTGGTTGAAAAAGAGCCTATACCCCAGTGCTGGCCAACAGCAATATAATGCAAGCCATGTGTTTTAAATTTTTTAATAGCCGTGTTTAAAGAAGAAGAAAAAAGGTGAAATTACTTTCAACTGTTTTATTTAACTCAACATATCAAAATATTATCTTTTCAACCTGTAACCAATGTAAAATATATAAAATTGTGCATGAGATAGTTCACATTCTTTTGTACTAAGTCTCTGAAATCTGGTCTGCTTTCCACACTTACAGAACACCTCAGTTTGGACCAGCCACGTGTCAAGTGTCCAATAGCCACTTGTGGCCAGCATCTCGGACAACAGAGCTCTAGCCAAGATACAAAGGCAAGACCCTGAAATACGAGAAAGAATTACCGAACTGGAGAGGTCAGGCAGGACAGCCGAAGATAAACCCAGAAGCCCCATCAGCAGGGCTGGGGCCGGTGGGGAGCCAAGGCAGTCAGTCGAGGATCAGGGAGGAAGGTTAGCCTGGGGAGAGCAGGAAGACAGACCAGGAGAGGCACCCACTCATGACTGATCTGAAGTAGTGGGTTCCTTGTGACCCTGCTGCTGAAGCTCTGTCCCCACCTCCACTCCCCTGCCCCCACAAAGGGAGGTGAGCTTGTCACTGCACTAACAGATGAGGGCAATCAAGCAGATGGAAAGAAATACGTTCAAAAAAGATGGAGAAAGACATGCGCCATTCACATTGTGATTTCACGTTTTCACGGGGACTTCCTACGCCAGGAATCCTGGGTTCTGATATCAGCTGTGCCCTGAGCGCCCTCTGAGACTTTGGGCCAGTCCTTCCCAGTAAGGGGGCCCAGCGTCCCGTCTATAAAACACAGTGGCCCTCCATGGTCCTTAAGGTCCTCCCAGCTCTCCCATTCTACGAGCCTGCGAGAAGCAGAGGTCACACGTGTAGCTTAATACAAAAACACGATTAAGTAATAGCTGGCCCTGGAGCCCACGTGACGGCGGCAGTTTTCTTCCCCAGTGTTTTGAGAGGCGCGGAGAGGCTGAGCCTGAGACAGTCAGGAAGGGGCGGGGGCTCTGGGGCACGCGCTGCTCCTAAGGGATGGGGTGGACTCGACAGCCCAGGGAGGCGGAGGAAGGTGGGGGCAGACGAACAGAGAAAACACAACTGAGGTTCCTGAAAGAGGGCCAGGAAGGGAAAAGAGCAGAGGGGAGAACGGAGGAGGACGGAGGAGAGGAGAGGAATGGAGGAGAGGGGAGGAAGAAGGAAAGAAAAGGGGAGAAAAGAGAGAAGAAAGAAATGCATCCAAAGGTGTTCGAGGTTGAATCCAGTGGACTGGGGTCAGGGAGGGGAGAGGGCGCCCTGGCGGAGCAGGGCAGGGAGGGAGGGGTGTGGGGAGCCCCGAAGGGGCAGCCTGCTGTCCAGGGCGTGGGAGAGGAGCTCGGGGAGAGAAGCGGCGGCCGCTCACGTGGCGCGTCCCACCGGCTCTCGGTGTCCCCAACTACAGAGGCCTCTGAAGGTCCGCACATCAGGAGCAGACACGACCGGCTGGTCAGATGCCAAAGAAGCAGCACTGGCCACCCTACACCAGGGACCCGTTCGGGGAGGCTGAGACCCACACCGTGTGCCCCTCAGCACACCAGCCAGGAGGAGGGCACAGTAGGAGGACAGGGAGACAGCCGACCACCAGCCCCACGGCTCCTGCTCCTTCTGCGAGGCGAGCAGACAAACCAGTCCTGTCCCCGCGCTGAGAATAACAATACGATGAGACTAAAATGATAGCAGCAACAGCTAACAGCTTACTGCAGGCCAGGCAAGGCTAAACACTACTGAACTGAACTGAATCTGTTAACAATGGCATCTACCAGGAAGGGCTATGATTTTGCCCCCAGTTTACACACAAGTAAAATTGAGATTCAGGAAGAATAGTTCACTTGCTTAAGGTCCCACAGCAAACAAATGACAAAAATGGGATTCAAACTCAGGTTTGTGTGACGCTAAAACCTAATCTCTTAACCACTATTCTTTCAGCCCGGTCAAGCATTATTGCCAAGGTTTTTCACCAACATCTTGAATAACACTGTGCCTGCCAGGTGGATGGCACTGTAGGGGTTAAGAGTGAACAAAAGGGTGAAGGAAGAGAGCCACAAGGCACTGCGTGTTTCCCGCACCTCAGGCGCTAAACAGTGTGCCTGCGGCTACTTTATTGTGCGAGTCTCAAAGCCAGACCATGAAGTAGGTTTCACTATTCCAGTTTTATGGATGACAAAACTGAGGCTCACAGAGATGAAGTCAGGCATGCAAGTTTATCCAGGTGATAAATGGCAGACACCACAGCCTGGGCTTTTAATACAGAAAGGCCTCAGAGGTGGGTTTGAGGTATGAGGTAAGCTGAAGAAAGCTGAGCGCCGAAGAATTGATGCTTTTGAACTGTGGTGTTGGAGAATACTCTTGAGAATCCCTTGGACAGCAAAGAGATCCAACCAGTCCATTCTGAAGGAGATCAGCCCTGGGATTTCTTTGGAGGGAATGATGCTGAAGCTGAAACTCCAGTACTCTGGCCACCTCATGCGAAGAGCTGACTCATTGGAAAAGACTCTGATGCTGGGAGGGATTGGGGGCAGGAGGAGAAGGGGATGACCGAGGATGAGATGGCTGGATGGCATCACGGACTCGATGGACGTGAGTCTGAGTGAACTCTGGGAGTTGGTGATGGACAGGGAGGCCTGGTGTGCTGCAGTCCATGGGGTCGCAAAGAGTCGGACACGACTGAGCGACTGAACTGAACTGAACTGAACTGAACCAGACAAGGGGCCTAGGAGTGGACGACTTCACTCAGAAAAGGCTGACCTCACCAAGGGGTGGGGGTGGAGAGGCAGCTGTAGAGAACGCAAGGCGAGAGGTTGCACAGGGGCTCCAGGCTGTCCCACCCTAAGGACATCCCCTGACCCCAGCACCGTGCATCAGGCCTGACTTCTGCTGGAGCTGCAGGAGGGGGCCACACGGTGTCTCCAGTCATCAAAGTCACCGCTTCATTCAGTGTAGCACACTGAGTCTCCTCTGCCACCTCCCAGGAACTCGCTTTTTGATAGCACCGTATAGTCCCCGCACAGAGCAGGATTTCTGGAAACAACGAGAGACTCCCGATAGACCCCAGTGGTGGTTCCGCAGCTGGACCCACCACAGGAGTGAGGCGGGTTTGACGTGGGAACGGTCTGACGGCGACCAGAGACGGCCAGTGAGTGGGGACCGGGAGGAACGGCTTTCAGAGAAGCTGTTTCCTCTCCTGAGAAGCTGAAACAAGAACCGCCTTTCACACGTTTGATCTATACGAGGATACTTGCTGGAATTAGAAGTGTGAGGAAGCCTTTCGCACTCTGGAGCCAACAGCCTCTGAGGTGTGAAACCACCTTTTGTAGGACGGGGAGTAAGGCCATGGCTTCCTTTGATCCCCGCCTCAGGCCTGGCCACCCCTCAACCCTTGTCTGCAGCCCCATCTCACCAGGAACACTAACCTGGTAGTCTCCACCAGGGCCTCCCCTGTCTGTGCCAGGCTCTGTGCGAGGCTTGGGGGCTTGGAGGGTGGACGCAGCACTTACCTCCTGCACTTGCCAATGGAGCAGACTGGTATTCATTCAGAACATGCTGCTAAGTGCCTGCGGACAAGTGCAGGGTGAGCCAAGGAAGTAACGGGGGGCTTCACAGACAAGGAGAGGGGGCCTGGTACTGAGCCAGGGCACTGGGACAGGAGGGCATGGAGGGCAGCCTGTCGGGCAGTGAACAGTCAGTGCCCGGGCCTGGTGGTGGATCCAAGGGCCTGCAAGGCAGCGGGGGCAGGGGGAGCAGACAGTGGGTGGGGTGGGCTGGACAGGAAGGGATAAACCAGGTCTCATGGGGCCTGTAGACTTGGGAAACCAGTGGACATCTTGAAGACACTCGGGGAGGTGGTTAGAGATTTAAAAACTGCAGGGTGGGTGACAGAGCAGGATGGGGCAGAAGGGGGTATGGAGATGTCCCCGAGGAGTAGGTGAGAAGGAGGCAAGAGGGCAGCCTACCTAGGAGGTGACTCTGGGGACTGAGAGAGGTGGAAGGAGGGGGGACAGGGCTCAGGGACTGCCTAGGAGCAGAGAACATGAGAGAGAGGAGTCACCGATGACTTCTTGAAAGAAGCACAGCTCTGCCTACAGAACCAAGTCCTAAGAGCCCTGGGCATGGTGTCTGAGGCTCCACGATGGGACCACCCCATTCTCTAGTCTAATTTTGCATGGGCGCCCTTCCCCTCTCCTTTGCTCTGGCCGACCAAATCTGCTCACTGGCCCCTGTACATGGCCATGTTCTTCCCAATCACCTTACCAGGTCCAAGCTGCTCCCTCCACCTGAAACGCCCTCTCTTCTGGTCCTCTGTCCAGACCACAGCCATCTCTCCAGGCCGTGAGCAAGCAAGACCCTCTGGGGGTGCCGTGTCTGTGCCCCGGCTACACACATTAGCCCCCCGCCCAGATGGTGCTCAGTCTGTTCTCGTTAGTGTGGCCCTTGAGTCCCTTTGACTGCAAGAAGATCCAACCAGTCAATCCTAAAGGAAATCAGTTCTGAATATTCTTTGGAAGGACTGATGTTGAAGCTGACACTCCAATACTTTGGCCACCTGATGCAAAGAACTGACTTATTGGAAAAGACCCTGATGCTGGGAAAGATTGAAGGCGGGAGGAAAAGGGGACGTCAGAGGATGAAATGGTTGGATGGCATCACCGACTCCGATGGACATGAGTTTGGGTAAACTCCAGGAGGCGGTGACGGACAGGGAGGCCTGGTGTGCTCCAGTCCATGGGGTTGCAAAGAGTCGGACACAACCGAGCGGCTGAACTGAACTGAACTGAATGGAACTGCCACTATGCACACAGATTCCTTCCTTTCCCCTCTAGATCTCCTCACTCACCTCGAGTCCCCTGAACACCAGGCAGGGAGCCTCACACATGGTACATGCCAGTCAGTACGTGCCGGACAACTGAATGGTAAGCAGGGAACCGCCATCCCCAGCAGGCCCAGGAATGCCTGCTCAAGCCACAAGAAGATCGCCTGGAAGAACATCTCCGGTAACTACATTCAAATCCACAGCTCCACTCGGAGACCTCACAGTGGCCCCCTCGTGCATCCACCTTCCTCCAGATGCCACTCAGACTCCAGGAGCCGCCTGTAGCGTGACTTCAAATACGCAGCCAAGCCAGCTAGGTGTTGCTCTGATTGCCTGCACGTCAGAGGGCCGCGGCTCAGAGCCTCTCACAGCCTCACAATCACCTCAAGGGTGATTCCCCTGGGGCCTAAAGTGGCCTGTGTTGGGGGGAGGTGGCGGTAGGGAGGGGCGGGCCACAGTCGGAGCCCCAAGTGCCCCAGGTCCACGAGGAGGGGACAGCAGCTGAGGAGGGGTGCTGTGCTCTGTAGAGGGGCACAGGGTTAGAGACAGATGACCAAATCCAGCTGCACACAGAAGTGTCTGGGCATTACATTTTGAGAGGCTTTCCCTCTCCAAAAAGTTTATCCACAATGCAGAAGAGGAAAAGGGGAAAAAACAAGAGATCACAACTCATTTTACGAGCCGTTTTCATCCAAGAATCTCATATTTTCCACTGAAGGAAAAGCCAGCCTACATCTAGAGTCAAGCTTTTCAAGACCTACACTCAAGAGAAAGAAATGCTCTCCAGCCGTAAATTAAAGGCCGGCTTTAAACTCTCACTTCCCCAGAGAGCCAGCGCTTCAGAGCTCTTCACGCCCTGCAGGCGGGCCCTGACTGTCCACCCGTCTAGTCGGAAGGCAAGCAACCCAGGCTATTTGTAATGACAAGCAAACACTAATGAATTTTGGAGCATGTCTGGTGCCTGCGTTTATAGTCCATAAAATCATCTGGCTTCTTCTCACCCGTGCTGACATGCCAATGAGGCAACCCCAAATATTTACAGGCAGGAAGGGGCTGCCAGGACCACTCTGTGAGAGGGGGCCCAGGGTACAGGGGACTGCCTCTAACCTCCTCATTACATATAAACCTATATTCATGCTCTGACACTCAGCCTCAATCTTGGCATGCAAAATCCTATTAAACACTATGTACTATTAAACACTATGTTTTTTTTAAACAGTCTAACTGTCTCAATTGCATACAGGTAACAACTTAGTCAGAAGTGACCAAAATGGCTTTTCTTTTAATATCAGCCAGATATAAATCCAGGATTTAAAATGCAGTTAAGATTTTTCCAGTCAGGTATATAATTTGTCTAATACACACTACTGAATTCTAAGTGTCTGGAGGAAAATTACTTCCATAAAAAATAGGCAGTTGGTCTGGGGGCACCACACGTATTCCCAGCCCCCAGGGCAGACCCCTCAGTGCCCATCTACGGCAGAGCCCCTTTCCTGGCAACACCGCAGTGACCACCCAGGGGGAAGGGACCGCAGAGGCTCTGGGACTCCTTCCATCCTGAGGAGGTCTCAGGGAGTCGCCACATAACCCAGATGGCCCAGACTGGCCCCTGGCTGTCTGAGTCCTCCAGAGGCCGGCTTTCATCCCCGAAGGAGACACACATCACCAACCACAGGAAGAGTTACTAACATGCAGAGTGAGCTCCTACATAAGGAGATCTTTCTTAACCTCAAATAGCTATGCAGCGTTCACTTCTTAATGGCCAAGTGTCCCACATCTGACCTAAGCCATGTGCAAATAAAGGTTGTCTGAACATGGGCTGTCTGAGGGCATCAATGTGCAGAAGCCATTGCTCATTTAACCGCACCCCCCCCATAGGCCCTCACTACCCCCCCACCAACCCCCTCAACCCCAGGCTCCATTCAGAAGCCTGCACAGTACAAACAGCAAAGGCGCTGACTGGAGCAGACAGGGTCTCAGAGCCAGAAGGTCCCCAAGAGGCAGGTGATGTATTAGGACAAGGGGACACTGAGGACACCGGTTCCCTGTTACTCACACGTTGGGGTGTCTGCCCTGCTCTTGACCATCCCCACCTCTCTGGGAACTGCATCGTGCCTGCAACCTCATCACAGGGGCAGTCACCTTGAATGACATGAACCTGACCTCCATTGAGCCATTAATAATTCCCTGTGTATGAATTTGGGCTCTAGGTGGAGGGAGAGGGAAAAGAGACAGCCTGCAGCCTGCAGTCATCCTGTGCATCCCGACCTCTTCCACCGCTCCCCGACCAACCAAGGAGTCACGGAAAGAGGGATCTGAGGGAGGATGGAGGAGACAGGACAAACCGGAGTCTGGTCAGGCTTCCAAGCCTGGATTCCAGCTCTTCTCCACTTCCGGGTTCCAGGAGATACCCCCTAAGGCTTATGGCAAATTCCCCTTTTTACTGGCAAACTCACCTTTGTCAAGCTGGCTTGTGCTGTTTTCTGATACTTGAAACTAAAAACATCACCTGGTCTCCCACTGTTCTGTTCTCACAGCCCAGCAGCCTGGGTGGCCTCAATGAAGAAAAGGTGAGGAAGCGGGCAGGGTGGGGTGGGGCAGAGGTGGGGGTTGTATGGCCTAACAGGGGCAAGTCTCAGAAAGCCCCTTTCTCATGGAAACCGATCAAACAGGAGGCCAGGGACCTCCTTGGGAGAGTCAGGAGCCAGGAACCAGAGGCCAGGGACCTAGTTTCTGGTTCCCAGGGAGTCTGGACTCTGCTGACCTTCCCGATGTGTGGCTTTGCTTCCTGCTTCCCTCCAGAAGGGTCACAGAGCTAAGGTCAATGGAGTCAGGGCTGTGAGCTAATACCCCAGAAGTGGGGAGGGTGGAGGTGAAGAGAGCATCCCATCGCACAGGCCTCCAGGGTGATTTGTGTCCCAGGGTGTGGAGTTTTCAGGAAGGGAAAGCTAGCCTGGGCTCAGAAGTTCAGGGACTCAGAGTAGTGAAGTGAAATTTCCTGAGGCCACACAGCAGCAAGCATGAGGCCAGTTCAAACCAGGCGGGCCATACACCAACCTCCATGGTATCAGCTCCACCCCTTCAGGAGATTTCACCTGCCAGCCCTCCTTTCCTGGGGCCAAGAGCAAAGCAGCATTTGTGACTCTCAATAAAAAGAAGAAGGAAATTGTACCTCTTCTCCCATTCCCACTAGAGGGGCTACTTACAGTCTCGGTCCTCAAAGAAGGGTGGGCCTACGGGATGGAGGTACCCTGTCTGACTGAGAACCTCCGTGGACCTGAGGTTGCACACTGGGTTTCAGGCACTGGGGATCTGAACTGTTCTGTGCAGTGAAGGGACATGGATGGTCCTGGGAGGGGAACAAAGAGCTGGAAAGTGGCTGGGATCAGCTGAGGGCCGCCGATGGGTATTTTAGAGAGTGTGATGACTACAGCACCTGTTAAAGTTGTTAGTGTGGCTCCCAAGGTTCCCTTTCCAGGAAGGCTCTATGGCTCCCTAGCATTCTGCGCGCAGATTCTTCAGGCAGGGGGAGTCTGCAGAACTGTTGCCCCATCACTGGCTCAGGGCAGAACTGATGTATATGTTGGGAATAAGCCTCCAGGGACTTACACAGATCTGAAGAGAAAGACCTGGCCTTCCTAAATCTACAGGGCTGGGATTCAAGATTCAAGACAGGTTTGCATCCATCTCAGAGAGACATCTGGGTGACTGTGATAATGACAACTATTTAAACAAAAAGAGGGACTTCCCTGGTGGTCCAGTGGTTAAGAATCTGCCTGCCAACGCAGAGGACATGGGTTCGAACCCTGTCCAGGAAGAGCCCACATGCCTCGAGGCAACTAAGCCCATGTGCCACAGCTACTGAGCCTACGTCCTAGGGTCCAGGATCCACACTACTGAAGCCCGTGTACTTAAAGCCCGTGCTTCGCAACAGGAGGACCACCGCGATGAGCAGCCCGCGCACTGCAACGAAGAGCAGCCCCCGCGTGCTGCAACTAGAGAAAGCCCACAAGCAGCAAAGGAGACCTGGTGCAACCAGAAAGTCATCAGTTAATTAAACCAAAAAAAAAAAAATAAAAGAAGAAGAGGAGGAACACCAGCAGCAGCCACCTGCTGGGCATAGCTGTTGTTGCAGTCAGAGTGCTAAGTAAGGACTCAAATGCATTATCACACAAATCCTCCCAATAGCCCTAGGAAGGGGCTTTGACTATCATCGCCAGTTTACAGGTGCAAAAACAAAAGTCTAAAGGTGTTGAGGAACCTGCCCAAATCCACACAGCTGGTTTGTGATGGAGCGGGATCTCACCTCAGCTGTCTGAACCATAACTCACGCTATTAACCAGTAGGCCACACGGTCGCCCCAGAGTTAGGTGCTTGAGCCCTGACTCTTGTGCTTCCTTTCTGGAAGGTTCTAGGCAACCAGGGATCCTATCTGAGCTGCACCCTCCTCTGGAGTTCTGGCTGACACTAGGGCCACGTCTCTCAAGGCTGCCCCTTCGGGTGTTTTCTTTTCCCAGCTCCCACCAACTGTCCCAACTTCCAGGGACACTTTGACTCCTAATGAGTCTCCAAGGGCAAGTCAGCCTTCAACATCCCTCCACAAGCCTAGGGGTCCTCCTCGAGGCAGGACCACGACCAGCAGCTCCTGGAATCTAGAATCTGCCAGAGGGCATGCAGATTAGTCCACAGAAGAGCCCAACTTAGACCTTCTGAGAAAGAAGTGATCTAATTTTGCCTTGTCATGCTCCTGGCGCCAGACATCTCCTTTGGATGTCTCATAAGCTCCCCAAATGCAACACCCACAAAACCAAATTCCCCAAGTGCCCACCCTACCCTGTTATCCATGTCCTCTGCCAGCCACTCAGGTGCCCAGAGGCTGCGTGAGCCAGCCATGTGGGAGATTTCTTTCAGTGCCCTGTCCCCCCTGGCCTGGTCTCTCACCTTGGGCCTTGGTGCAAGCTGCCCCCTCTGTCAGGAACATTCCTCCTTCTCCCTAGCACCTGACACCGCCACTTCGTGCCCCAGGTTTACGCACCATTTATACACCATTTGCTCAGACCAATTTCCCTGAGCCCCCACACCACCCTAAGCCAAGCTGGATGCTCCTTCTAAGCCTCCTATGGAGGAAGTCATGCCCCTAACAGGAGCCCAGACTGCTCTGTGTGCAGGTGCTTGGTGACTTCTCCGTCTTCCCTCCCTAGACCATCAGCACTGCATGGGAATAGCACCTAAGAACCTAACTTGTTCACCTCTGTGTGTCTGGATCCTGAGGAGGAGTCCGGCCAGAGGAGGTGCCGAATAACTAACTGCTGACTGAGTGAGTGGCATCCAGGAGCAACCCATGGGAAGTAAGGTGATTTGACCAAAAAAAAACCAAAAACGAGTGTTCCATTTCTGAGTGGCGGCTCAACTCTCAGCACAGCAGGTCTCAGTCAATGAGTCGATGACAATGTACTCAACAGGAACTACGTGACCAGCACCACGCCAAGCATCTGAGGGACCAAGATACATGAGGCTTGTGTTTCAGGGTCCTTTGGAATCTAATGAAAACTACAGGCCCCCTCCTCAGTGAAATGAGAGTCACAAAATTATGTGAAATTTTATACACTATTTTTTAATTAAATTTAAATGAAAGAAAAATCTGATTTTCAGGGATCATTTCTCTTATTTTTTCCAAGCCAAAAAAAAAAAAAACATAAAAATTAACACCAACTTCCTGAAAAGAATTAAAAGAAACCCAAACTGTGCCAATAAGACTGCCCCATGGATCCTGCTGCAGTCCGGTTTCAGTGAGGCAATCTCCCGGAGTCAGCGTGCAGCCCCTTGAACCAGACAACCTGCATTCAAATCTGACTCTATCACTGGCCAGACCTGGGACTCTGGGCAGACCAATTAATCTCTCTGGCCTCTCATTTGAAAATAAAGATCATAAAAGTGCCTACCTCCGGTGACTGTTAGTGAACGACACAAGGCCAGCTCTCGGTAACTAGAGTTATAGATATCATTACTGAACACAAGAAATACACACCCAACACACACGATGCTCCTTGAGACATGACACCCTGATGCTCTTGAGGCTCCTGATGTCTTGGTTTACCAACAGATGCTAAACCCTGACTCCCAGGGGAAGGCAGTGGCACCAGACAGTCACTCTCGAGGCCCACAGATGACAGTCAACCAGTGTTCGATGTCAAGGACCAGCACTGTTCTCCAAGAGCTGGCCGACTGAATCAACGCTGCATCGCTTTCTTCTCTCTCAACCCACTGAGTAAAGCAATGTCGCTGTCTCCTTCACCGACGGGCGGCCCCCAAGGAAGCACTTTTGAGGCCAGACTTCCCTTTCTTTCCAGGGAGAAGTGCAGAGCTCTAGGCTGCTCCAGATTTCTGCTGCTGAGGGCTTAGTGGACTCTGCCACTCCCGGGCTACACGAACACTCCCCCCTACCCCGGCTGTAGGAAGGCCACAGACTCATCCAGCCCAGTCTCCTTTTCTAGAGGGCAGCATGGCCAACACGGCCCCACTTTCCAGAAACATCTCTAATGGAGAATTAAACAGGTCTACCTCATTCACAAGGCCAAAAATATCTAGCAAGTAAGCCAAGTCATGAATAAATTCCTCTTTCTCTGTTGTGTGTGTTTTCCTTTACTTTCAAAGGAAAAAAATAGTAGAACTTCAAGTACTCCAAGACCTGCCGTTCGCAGAGCCAGCAAACTCCTGGGCAGTAGAAGTCGCTCTGCGTTCTGCTCCATTTCATAGCGAAACCTCCTGAGGAGGCAGTAACCCAAGGCCCCAGCGCCGATGAAACTGCAGGCTTTCAAAGCAGGCTTTCAGAACCATCGCAGCCTTTGACATCAACACACACTGGCACTGAACAGCCCAGCCACAGGGGCAGGTGGGCCTTCTTGCTTCATCAAAGCTACAAAACCAGATGTGTTGCCAGACAAAGCAGATGCTTCATCCATACACAGATAGCCTTGACATTCCTTTCAGTCAAAATTTAGCTTGGCAAGGGAACTGTTTGCCATTTGTGAAGACTTGGAAGTTTCTCAAAGAGGTCTGCAATATAAGAATTCTTCTTGGATGCTGACCACACGCAGGTAACAGGCTGCAACAGGAGCTGGCTGCTCTGAGACTATCATCAGCAGTTTGTGTGATGAATTTCAAAGAAAACAAAAACAAAACACGGCAAAGTTATGGATTTCTTCCGTGACCTACTTAAAAATACCAGAAGATGGGTCAGCTATTCTAGAAATGATATCATCTGACACAAGAACTGCTTTAATCTCCTTCCTCTGCCCTGAGCCACAGCTCAGATCAGCCAGGTCCAGGTTATGCAGCTCCACCCGGCTCTCTCCTGTCACCCTGACTTCTCTTGCATGGCAATGCAAAAAGCAGTCCTGAAGGGTATTTCAAAACAAGGCTTTTGTGTTGCAGTAAGTCTGAGTTTTGGAGAATGTCCAGCATTTCCAAGGTAAGACTTCTTCTCCCCCAGAAGGTCTCCCCTCCCCCAGGCACCATTGGAGGTGGGTGCTCCATCCCTTTTGAAGTGTCACGTAATCACTGACAAGGGTCCCATCCCTGCAGCCTCCACCTCTGGTTATGAAAGGAAGACCAAAGAATCTAAGCTTCACTGCTCTCTTTTGGTTTGACATTTTTTTTTTCACTTAAGCTAGGATCATTGCTAACATAAACAGACATACAGTACAGTAATCAAAAGTTAAAGTACACTTTCATAAATTCCTTTCAAAGGAAAAATATTAGGTAACATAACATAGTTGGCTTAAAGCTCAACATTCAGAAAACGAAGATCATGGCATCTGGTCCCATCACTTCATGGCAAATAGATGGGGAAACACTGGAAACAGTGTCAGACTTTATTTTGGGGGGCTCCAAAATCACTGCAGATGGTGACTGCAGCCATGAAATTAAAAGACACTTACTCCTTGGAAGACAAGTTATGACCAACCTAGATAGCATATTCAAAAGCAGAGACATTACTTTGCCAACAAAGGTCTGTCTAGTCAAGGCTATGGTTTTTCCAGTGATCATGTATGGATGTGAGAGTTGGACTGTGAAGAAAGCTGAGCACTGAAGAATTGATACTTTTGAAGTGTGGTGTTGGAGAAGACTCTTGAGAGTCCCTTGGACTGCAAGGAGATCCAACCAGTCCATTCTGAAGGAGATGAGCCCTGGGATTTCTTTGGAAGGAATGATGCTAAAGCTGAAACTACAGTACTTTGGCCACCTCATGCAAAGAGTTGATTCATTGGAAAAGACTCTGATGCTGGGAGGGATTGGGGGCAGGAGGAGAAGGGGACGACAGAGGATGAGATGGCTGGATGGCATCACTGACTCGATGGATGGGAGTCTGAGTGAACTCCGGGAGTTGGTGATGGACAGGGAGGCCCGGCGTGCTGATTCATGGGGTCACAAAGAGTCAGACACCACTGAGCGACTGAACTGAACTGAACACAGTGACAATGAAAACTGTCATTACCCAGACGCACACATCCCACGCCAACCTACACACTTTTGGAGTAGAATGATACCTTAATATGATTTGAGAAAAATATCTGTTTTCTGTAGAAGACAATTTTTAAAATAAAAAATAAATTTCAAAATAAAGAGAGTTTTGATTCTGTTTGTGACAAAGTAAGGGCTTCCCATGTGGCTCAGTGGTAAAGAATCTGTTTGTCAAGGCAGGAGATGCAGGTTCGACTCCTGGATTGAAAAGATCCCCTGGAGTGTGAAATGGCAAGCCATTCCAGTATTCCTGACTAAAAAAATCCCATAGACAGAGGTGCCTGGTGGGCTGTAGTCCACGGGGTTGCAAAGTCAAACAGGCTGAGCACAGAAGCACTTTTATTTCTTCTTTTCATGACAAAGTAACTAATATCAGATTAACCAGGCTCCTCTGTCCATGGGATTTTCGAGGCAATAGTACTGGAGTGGATTGCCATTTCCTTCTCCAAGATTAAGCATAAAAATTGGATAAAATAATAGCAACAAAATCATGGCTATGTAACCATCTCAGAGAGCAACCAAAGCAGCTAGGATTTGCGGACCCAAGATCCCAGAAGGAAGGGAAGTGCCCTGAGGGGAGCTCTGCATTAACTGTATTGCATCCTCTGGTGATACCAAGTATCAGCAAAGGTGCGGAACAACTAGCCTCCTCCCACTGATGGGAATGTGCAACACTTTTGAAAACAGTTGGACAGTACCTAGTAAGTGAACATATACATTCCTTATGACCAAGCAATTCCAGTTCTGGAAATTATATTCAAGAGAGAGGGTGTTTATTTCCAGCGAAAGACAAGTTCAAGGATCTTTTGTGGTAGCACTATTCATAAAAGCCCCAACCTGGAAACAACCAGGAAAGGACAAATAAAGATCTATCAACACTGGAAAGGACAAATAAAAGTAAATCTATACATAAATGGGTGGAATATGATACAAGAATGAAAAAGGATAAAGCTCCTGTTACACACAGCATGATAAATCTCACGCATGTAACGTTAAGTAAAAACAGACAGAAAGTACACACAACACGTCAATCTTTAAGGAAATCAACCCTGAATATTCACTGGAAGGACTGATTCTGAAGCTGAAGATCCAGTTCTCTGGCCACCTGCTGTGAAGAGCCAACTCACTGGAGAAAGACCTTGATGAGGTGAAAGACTGAAGGCAGGAGGAGAAGGGGACGACAGAGGATGAGATGACTGGATGGCATCACTGACTCGATGGACATGAGTTGGAGCAAACTCCAGGAGATGGTGAAGGACAGGGAGGCCTGGCCTGCTGCGGTCCATGGGGTCACAGTCAGACACGACTGAGCGACTAAAGGACAACAAATACACAATATGCTTCCATTTATATAAAATTCAAAAATAGACGGAGGGCTTCCCCGGCGGTCCGGGGGTTAAGACTCCATGTTCCCAATGCAGGGGGGCACAGGTTTGATGCCTAGTCAGGGAACTAAGATCCCACATGCTGCATGGTGTGGCCAAATAAATAAACAAATTTTTTAGAAAAACCAAAACAGGCAAACTACTGGTAGTGACAGAAGTTAGAATAGTGACCATAACTTGGGTCTGGAGGTAGACTTCTGGGGTGCTTTCATGTTTTGTATCTTAATCCAGCGGCAGCTACATAGTTTGCTACTTTGTAAAAATGCACTGAGCGGCACCTTTCAGACTTGTGCATTTTATGTACTTCTAAAAAATCTCTTTAAAAGGTAACTGACTGGACTTCCCTGGTAGTGCAGTGGTAAAGAATCTGCTTGCCAATGCAGGGCACATGGATTCAGTCCCTGGTCTGAGAAAATCCCACTTGCGTGGAGCAACTAAGCCCGAGCTCTGCGACTACTGAAACCCAAGTGCTCTAGAGCCTGTGCTCTGAAACAAGAGATGCCACAGCAGTAAGAAGCCTACACACTGCAACCAGGAGTAGTCCCTGCACGCAACTAGAGAAAGCCCCCTAACAGCAATGTAGACCCAACAAGCGAAACATAAATAAAAAATTTTTAAATATAATGGACTTCAAAGTGAAGAGGAACTAAAAAGCCTCTTGATGAAAGTGAAAGAGGAGAGTGAAAAAGTTGCCTTAAAGCTCAAAATTCAGAAAACGAAGATCATGGCATCTGGTCCCATCACTTCATGGCAAATAGATGGGGAAACACTGGAAACAGTGTCAGACTTTATTTTGGGGGGCTCCAAAATCACTGCAGATGGTGATTGCAGCCATGAAATTAAAAGATGCTTACTCCTTGGAAGACAAGTTATGATCAACCTAGATAGCATATTCAAAAGCAGAGACATTACTTTGCCGACTAAGGTCTGTCTAGTCAAGGCTATGGTTTTTCCAGTAGTCATGCCAAAAATTGATGCTTTTGAACTGTGGTGTTGGAGAAGACTCTTGAGAGTCCCTTGGACTGCAAGGAGATCCAACCAGTCCATTCTGAAGAAGATCAGCCCTGGGATTTCTTTGGAAGGAATAATGCTGAAGCTGAAACTCCAGTACTTTGGCCACCTCATGGGAAGAGTTGACTCATTGGAAAAGATCGTGATGCTGGGAGGGATTGGGGGCAGGAGGAGAAGGGGACGACAGAGGATGAGATGGCTGGATGGCATCACTGACTCGATGGACATGGGTCTGGGTGAACTCTGGGAGTTGGTGATAGACAGGGAGGCCTGGCATGCTGTGATTCATGGGGTCGCAAAGAGTTGGACACGACTGAGCGACTGAACTGAACTGAACAGGTAATTATTTAATGCAAATACAAGAACAATGTCTTGAGACTATTACATATGTAGAAGTAAAATGCGTGACAATACCACAAAGAACGGGAGAGAAGTAAATAGAAGTACACTATTGTAAAATTCTTATGCGAGAGTCCGGCTCTTTATGACCCCATGGATTGTAGCCCACCAGGCTCCTCTGTCCATGGGATTCTCTAGGCAAGAGTACTGGAGTGGGTAGCCATTCCCTTTTTCAGGGAATCTTCCTGACCAGGGATCAAACCTGGATCTCTTCCATTGCAGGCAGGTTCTTTACAGTCTGAGCCACCAGGAAAGCCTGAAGTTCTTATATATGAAATGATATATTATCGCTTGAAAGTGAACAGTTTTATGTTAAAGATGTATATTATACACCCTAAACCAACCACTAAAATAAATTATAGTTAGCCAATAAAAGAGATTGTAGTCCATGGGGTTGCAAGGAGTCTGACATGACTGAGCAACTGAACTGAACTGAATAAAAGAGAGTAAATGAAATCATGGAATATGTTCAATTACTTAAAAAGAAATCAGAAGAAAAGGAAGAATAGATTTAAATCCAAGCATATCAATAATCACATTTAATATAGTCTAAGTATCTATATAAAAGGCAGGCTTGGTCCGACTGGATAAAAAAGCAGTACTCAATTATACACTTCTCACAACAAATGCACTTTAAATATAAAGGCACAATAGGTTGAAAATAACAAGATTAAAAGTATACATCATGCTCTCTTAGTCTGTTCAGGGTGTTATAACAAAAATACCACAAATAGAATGGCTTATAAATAAGAAATTTATTTCTCACAGTTCCGAAGGCCGGGAAGTCCAATTTTAAGTTGATTGAGATTTATGTTATGGCATAAAATATAGTTAGTCTTGATAAAGTTCTGAGTGAATGGGGGGAAAAAAGGTGTATTCTGCAGCTTCTGCATAGAGCAGCCTATGAATATAACTGAGGTAAGTGGGTTAATAGCATTATTGAAGTCATCTATTTCTAACTGATTTTCTACTTGTTTGTTCTCTTGATTATTGACAGAGAGGAGAGGATATGCTGGTAGACCTGGTGTCTGGTAAGGGCCCACTCACTTCCTGGCTCACAGACAGCGCCTTTCCACTGTGTCCTCACATGCTGGCGAGGATAAGCTAGCTCTCTGGGGTCTCTTTTAGTAGGGCACTAATGCCAGTCATCAGGGATCCGCCCAAAGGCCCAGGTTCTAATTCCATCATCATGGGCGTGTGAACTTCAACGTGTGAATTTGGGAGGTTCAGTCAGACCCATGGCACATGCTAACACTGGTCAAGAGAAAGACGGCTATATTATCAAACAAAGTGGATTTCAGAGCAAAGAAGAGTTCCAGACGAAGGTAGGTCATTTCATAATGATGAAGGATAAACTCAACAAGAAGATGTAACAGTTGTAAAGGCTTATGCAGCTAATACTAGAATTTCAAAATGCATTAAAGCAAAATTGATAGAATTAAGAGAGAAATCATTATATAATGGGAGATTTCAATACTCTTCTCTCAATAATCAAGAGAACAAATAAGTAGAAAATTTGTTAGAATACAGATGACTTCAATAATACTATTAACCCACTTACGTCAATAGAATGCTTTAGGCAGAAACTCTAGAATATACTTTTTTTTCAAATTCACTCAAAACTTTACCAAGACTGACCATATTCTATGCCATAACATAAATCTCAGTCAATTTAAAATAATTTCAGACCATACAAAGTATGTTCTCTAACCACAACAGAAGCAGAAGTCAATAGTATAAAATATCTAGTGAATCCCCAAATATTCAGAAATGAAATCACACATTTGTAAATAATTTATGGATCAAAAAGAAATCAAAAGGAAAATTAGAAAACATTTTGAACTGAATGAAAATGAAAGCCCAAAATATTGAAATGTGTGGAATGAAGCTAAAGCAACACTTGAAAGGAAACTTACAGCACCAGATGCTTACATCAGAAACAAAGGGAAGTCTCAAATCACTGACCTCGGCTTCCACTTTAAGAAGCTAGAAGAGCAAATTAAACCCAAAGTAAGTGGAAGAAAGCAAATGAAAATGTGAACAGGGTGGGAGGGAGGTCCAAGAGGGAGGAGACATATGTATACTTATGACTGATTCATGCTGTTGTATGGCAGAAACCAACAGAACATTGTAAAGCAATTATCCTCCAATTAAAAGAATATATGAACATAAATCAATGAATTAGAAAACAAAAAACAAATAGAAAAAAATTAATGGAACCAAGCGCTCTTTCTTGCTATCAATCAAATTGATAAACTTAGCCAAACTCATCAGTGGGGGTGGGAGTGGGGGGAGAAAGGAGACACAAATTATATCAGGAATGAGAGACTAGAAATCATTATAGATCCCATAGACACTAACAGGATAAGAGAATATTATGAACAACTTCATGGGAATAAATTTAACAACCTAGATAAAATAGACAAACTCGCTGAAAAATACAACCAAAGCTCCCTAAAAAAATAACAGACTACTTGAATACTCCATATCTATTAGAGAAATTATATTCATAGTTTAAAAATGTTCCACAATAACCTAGTAATTGCACTCCATGATATTTACCCAGAAGAGATGAAAACCTATAGCCTCATAAAAAATACTGCATTTGGATGTCTGAGCAGCTTTATTCATAGTCACCCCAACTTAGAAGCAACCAAGATTTCTCTCAGTAAGACAGGTATATGGATAAACTGTTGTATATCCAGATAATTGAATATTATTCAATGCTAAAAAAAAAAAAGAAATGCTAATCAAGCTATAAAAAGACATGGAAGAGCTTTAAATGCATATTACTAAGTGAAAGAAGGCCATAAAACTGTATGATTCCAACTCTATGACAGGCTGGAAAAGACAAAGCTTGGAAACACTAAAAAAGATCACTGGTTGCTGAAGGCTAGGAGAGAGGAATGAATAGAGAGGATTTTTCAGTGCAGTGAAATTATTCTTTATGATACTATAATGGTGAATACATGTCATTATGCATTTGTCAAAACCCATGAAATGTATAACACCAAGACTGAACCCTAAATTAAACTATGGGTGCTGGGTAATAATGAGGTATCAATGTAGGTTCATCAGTTAAAGCAAATGTAATCCACTCTGGTGTGGACACTGAGAGTGGGGAACTGCTGTGGGCAGCAAGGGGGAAAGGAGTACATGAGAACACTCTCTACTTTCTGCTCAATTTTGTTGTGAGCTAAAACTGCTCTTAAAAGTAGTCTATTTAAAAGGAAAGAACAAAAACCTTTCCACAAAGAAAACTCCAAGTCCAGGTGGCTCTACTGGTGAAACATATCAAATATTTACAAAAGAAATCATACCAATTCTACATAAACTCGTCTGGAAAACTGAAAAGGAAAGAATGCTTCCTAACTTGTTTTATGAGGTCAGCGTTACACTGATATCAAAACCAGAAAAAGACATTTCAAGGAAAGAAAAACACAGACCGGTATGTCTCATCATGAACACAGGTGCAAAAAATTCTTAGCAAAATTTTAACAAATCAACTCCAACAATATACAAAAGGGATTCTGCATCATGACCAAGTGGGGTTTATCATAGGAATGCAAGGTTGGCTTAACATTCAAAAATCAATCTTGTGAATTCTCCATAGCAACAGACAGAAAAAGAAAAATCATATGATTCTCTCTATAAATGCAGGAAAAAATACCTGACAAAACCCTGGAGGAAGAAATGGCAACCCAACCAGTATTCTTGCCTGGAAAATCCCATGGAAAGAGGAGCCTGGTAGGCTACAGTCCACAGGGTCTCAAAGAGTTGGACGCCGCAGAGCAACTGGTCACATGCATACAATATCTACTGCAGATCAAAATTCTCAGCAAATTGGGATTAGGAGGGAAAATCCTCAATCTTGATAAAAGCCATTTATGAAAAACCTACATCTTATAGCTAACATCTCTTTAACAAGTGGTAATGGGACAACTGGTCAACCACATGTAAAAGAATGAAATTAGAACTTTCTAGCACCATACACAAAAATAAACTCAAAATGGATTGAAGATCTAAATGTAAGACCAGGAACTATAAAACTCTTAGAGGAAAACACAGGCAGAACACTGTCTGACATAAATCACAGCAAGATCTTCTGACCCACCTCCCAGAATAATGGAAATAAAAACAAAAATAAACAAATGGGACCTAATTAAACTTAAAACCTTTTGCACAACAAAGGAAACTATAAGCAAGATGAAAAGGCAACCTTCAGAATGGGAGAACATAATAGCAAATGAAACAACTGACAAAGAATTAATCTCCAAAATATACAAGTAGCTCATGTAGCTCAATACTAGAAAAACAAACAACCCAATCAAAAAGTGAGCCAAAAAACTAAACAGACATTTCCCCCAAAGAAGACACACAGATGACTAGCAAACAAATGAAAAGATGCTGAACATCACTCATTATTCAGTTTAGTTCAGTTGCTCAGTTGTATCTGACTCTTTGTGACCCCATGGACTGAAGCACACCAGGCTTCCCTGTCCATCACCAATTCCTGGAGCTTGCTCAAACTCATGTCCATCGAGTCAGTGATGCAATCCAACCACCTCATCCTCTGTTGTCCCCTTCTCCTCCTGCCTTCAATCTTTCCCAGCATTACAGTCTTTTCCAGTGAGTCAGTTTTTCGCATCAGGTATCCAAAGTATTGGGGCTTCAGCTCCAGCATTGGTCCTTCCAATGAGTATTCAGGACTGATTTCCTTTAGGATGGACTGGCTGGATTTCCTTGCAGTCCAAGGGACTCTCAAGAGTCTTCTCCAACACCACAGTTCAAAAGCATCAATTCTTCGGCACTCAGCTATCTTTATGGTCCAACTCTCACATCCATGACTATTGGAAAAACCATAGCTTTGAGTAGATGGGCCTTTGTCACCAATTTGTCATGCATTATTAGAGAAATGCAAATAAAAAACCACAATGAGGCATCATCTCACGCCAGTCAGAATGACTGCCATCAGAAAGTCTACAAACAATGCTGGAGAAGGTATAGAGAAAAGGGAACCCTCTTACACTGTTGGTGGGAATGCAAACTGATACAACCACTATGGAGAACTGTTTGCAGATTCCTTAAAAAACTGGAAATAGAACTGCCATATGATGCAGCAATCCCACTGCTGGGCATATACACCTAGGAAACCAGAACTGAAAGAGACATGTGTAAACCAATGATCATTCCAGCAGTGCTCATGGAAGCAACCTAGATGTCCATCAGCAGATGAATGGATAAGGAAGTTGTACATATACACAATGGAATATTACTCAGCTATAAAATAAAGAATGCATTTGAGTCAGTTCTAATGAGCTGAAGCTGAAACTCCAATACTTTGGCCACCTGATGTGAAGAACTGATGCACTGGAAAAGACCCTGATGCTAGAAAAGACTGAGGGCAGGAGAAGAAGGGGACGACAGAGGATGAGATGGTTGGATGGCATCACCGACTTGATGGACATGAGTTTGAGCAAGCTCTGGGAGTTGGCGATGGACAGGGAAGCCTGGCGTGCTGGAGTCCATGGGGCCGCAAAGACTCGGGCATAACTGAGTGACTGAACTGAACTGAATGAGGTGGGTGAAACTGCAGCCTATTATACAGAGTGAAGTAAGTCAGAAAGAGAAACACCAATACAGTATATTAGCACATACATATGGAATTTAGGAAGATAGTAATGACGATCCTATATGCAAGGCAGCAAAAAAGATACAGATGTAGAGAACATACTTTTGGACTGTATGGAAGAAGGCGAGTGTGGGATGATATGAGAGAATAGCATTGAAACATGTGTATTACCATATGTAAAACAGACAACCAGTGTAAGTTTGATGCATGAAGCAGGGCACTCAAAGCTGGTGCTCGGGGACAACCCAGAGGGATAGGGTGGGGAGGGAGGTGGGGGGAGGATTCCTGAAAAGGGGGGAGGGACGCCAGTGACTGATTTGTGGCAGGGGCCACCATAGTGTTGTGAACTGACTGTCCTCCAATTAAATAAATAAATTTTAAAAAATGGTGGAGAGTGCTGACAAAACATGATCCACTGGAGAAGGGAATGGCAAACCTCTTTAGCATCCTTGCCTTGAGAACCCATGGAGGGTATGAATAGACAAAAAGATATGACACTGAAAAATGAACTCCCCAGATCGGTAGGTACTCAAATATGCTATTGGAGAAGAGTGGACAAATAGCTCAGCAAAGAATGAAGAGGCTCAGTTCAGTTCAGTTCAGTCGCTCAATCACGTCCAACCGTCTGACGTGACTGAGTGACTAAACTGAACTGAAGAGGCTGAGCCAAAGCAAAAATAACAGCCAGTTGTGGATGTGACAGGTGATGGAAGTAAAGTCCGATGCTATAAAGAACAATATTGCATAGGAACCTGGAATATTAGGTCCATGAATCAAGGTAAATTGGAAATGGTCAAATAGGAGATGGCAAGAGTGAACATCAACATTTTAGGAGTCAGTGAACTAAAATGGACCAGAATGGGCGAATTTAATTCAGATGACCATTACATCTACTACTGTGGGCAAGAACCTCTTAGAAGAAATGGAGTAACTCTCATAGTCAACAAAAGAGTCCAAAATGAGTACTTGGGTGCAATCACAAAAATGACAAAATTACCTCTGGTCGTTTCCAAGGCAAATCATTCAGTATCACGGTAATCCAAGTCTGTACCCCAACAACAAATGCCAAAGAAGCTGAACGATTCTATGACACCTACAAGACCTTCTAGAACTAATGCCATAAAAAGATGTCCTCTTCATCATGGGGACTGGAATGCAAAACCAGGAAGTCAAGATATAACTGGAGTAACAGGCAAGTTTGGCCTTGGAGTACAAAATAAAGCAGGGTAAAGGCTAACAGAGTTTTGCCAAGAGAACCCATTGGTCGTAACAAACACCCTCTTCCAACAATACGAGAGATGACTCTATACATAGACATTGCCAGATGGTCAATACTGAAATCAGATTGATTATATTCTTTGCAGCCAAAAATAGAGAAGCTCTAAACAGTCAGCAAAACAAGACCAGGAGCTGACTATGGCTCAGATTATGAATTCCTTATTGCCAAATTCAGACTTAAATTGAAGAAAGAAGGGAAAACCACTAGACCATTAAGGTATGACTTAAATCTCTACAATTATACAGTGGAAGTGACAAATAGATTCAAGGGATTAGATGTGATAGAGTGCCTGAAGAACTATGGACTGAGGTTCATAACAGTGTACAGGAGGCTGTGATCAAGGCCATCCCCAAGAAAAAGAAGTACAAAAAGGCAAAATGGTTGTCTTAGGAGACCTTAAAAATAGCTGAGAAAAAAAGAGATGCTAAAGGCAAAAGAGAAAAGGAAAGATATATCTATCTGAATGCTGAGTTCCAAAGAGTAGCAAGGAGAGATAAGAAAGCTTTCCTAAGTGACCAATGCAAAGAAATAGATGAAACAATAGAATGGGAAAGACCAGAGATCTCTTCAAGAAAATTAGAGCTACCAAGGGAACGTTTCATGCAAAGATGCACACAATAGAGGACAGAAACAATATGGACCTAACAGAAGCAGAAGAGATTAAGAAGAGGTGGCAAGGATACACAGGAGAACTGCACAAAAAAGATTTTCATGACCCAGATAACCACAACGGTATGACATGGTACCAGACATCCTGGTATGTGTCTAGGCCAGACATCCCAGAATGTGAAGTCAAATGGGTCTTAGGAAGCATCACTACAAACAAAGCTAGTGGAGGTGACAGAATTCCAGTTGAGCTATTTCAAATAATAAAAGATGATGCTGCGAAAGTGCTGCACTCAATATGTCAGCAAATTTGGAAAACTCACCAGTGGCCACAGGATTGGAAAAGGTCAGTTTTCATTCCAATCCCAAAGAAAGGCAAAGCCAGAGAATGTCCAAACTACTACACAACTGCACTCATCTCACATGCTGGCAAAGTAATGCTGAAAATTTTCCAAGCTAGGCTTCAGCAATAGGTGAACCAAGAACTTCCAGATGTTCAAGTTGGATTTAGGAAAGGCAGAGGAACCAGAGATCAAATTGCCAACATCTGATGGATCATAGAAAAAGCAAGAGAATACCAGAAAAACATCTACTTCTGCTTTATTGACTATGCCAGAGCCTTTGACTGTGTGGATCACAACAAACTGTGGAAAATTCTTCAAGGGATGGGACCATCAGAGCACCTTACCTGCCTCCTGAGAAATCTGTATCCAGGTCAAGATGAAATAACTAGAACCAGACATGGAATAACGGACTGGTTCCAAATTGGGAAGGCAGTATGTCAAGGCTGTATATTGTCACCCTGCTTATTTGACTTATATGCAGAGTACATCATGCGAAATGCCGGGCTGGATGAAGCACAAGCTGGAATCGACTGCCAGGAGAAATATCAATAACCTCAGATACACAGATGACACCACCCTTTGACAGAAAGTGAAGAACTAAAGAGCCTCTTAATGAAAGTGAAAGAGGAGAGTGCAAAAGCTGGCTTAAAACTCAGCATTCAAAAAATGAAGATCATGGCATCTGGTCCCATTACTTCGTGGAAAATAGATGGGGAAACAATGGAAACAGTGACAGACTTTATTTTCTTGGGCTCTAAAATCACTGCAGATGGTGACTGCAGCCATGAAATTAGAAGCCGCCTGCTCCTTGGAAGAAAAGCTATGACAAACCTATACTGCATATTAAAAAGCAGAGACATTACTTTGCTGACAAAGGCCTATCTAGTCAAAGCTATGGTTTTTCCAGTAGTCACGCACGGATGTGAGAGTTGGACCGTAAAAAATGCTGAGTGCCAAAGAACTGATGTTTTTGAACTGTGGTGTTGGAGAAGACTCTTGAGAGTCCTTAGGACTGCAAGGAGATCAAATCAGTCAATCTGAAAGGAAATCAGTCCTGAATATTCATTGGAAGGACTGATGCTGAAGCTCCAATACTTTGGCTATCTGATGTGAAGAACTGACTCATTGGAAAAGACCCTGATGCTGGGGAAGATTGAAGGCAGGAGAAGAAGGGAACGACAGAGGATGAGATGGTTGGATGGCATCACCCACTCAATGGACATGAGTTTGAGCAAGCTCTGGGAGTTGGTGAAGGACAGGGAAGCCTGGTGTGCTGCAGTCCATGGGGTCATAAAGAGTCAGACACGACTGAGCGACTGAACTGAACTGAATAGCTACATCATACTGAAAAATGGAAGAGCGGTTTTCTTCTAAGACTAAGAAACAAGCCAAGGATATCTGCTCTAACCACTTTTGCTCAACAGGGTACTAGAGATTATAGCCAGTTAGTAAGACAAGGAAAAGAAACAAAAACGTCTAGTCTAGAAAAAAAGAACTTAAACTGCTGTTGTTCACAGAGATGGGCTTCCCGAGTGGCGCTAATGGTAAAGAACCCAGCTGCCACTGCCGAGGATCTGAGAGATGCAGGTTCAAGCCCTGGGTCAGGAAGATCCCCTGGAGGAGGGCATGGCAACCGAACCCAGTACTCCTGCCTACAGAGTCCCACGGACAGAGGAGCCTGGTGGGCTACAGTCCACAGGATCACAAAGAGTCAGACACTACTGAAGTGACTTAGTACATTCACAGAGATATCATCATCTGTGTAGAAATCCTAAAGAATCTACAGAAACAGCTACTAGAATAAGTGAAAGTTAAACAAAGCTCTGGGATACAGATCAATTTATAAAAATCAGTCATATCTCTATAAATTAGTAATGAACAACTGGAATTTAATTTAAACAAGATAACATTTACAGCAGCATGGAAAACTAAATTTTAGGAATTAGTCTGACAAAAGATATGTAAGACCTATACGTTGAAAAGTATACAACATATACTGAAAAAAATTATAAAAGACCTAAGTACACAGAACTGCATACTATGCTCATGGTTCCAGTGACTCAATATTGTTAAGATATCAGTTTTCCCCAAAATGATGGACAGATTCAATCCAAAGATTCAACCCAGTCACAGTCATAGCCTGGGGGATTCTATAAAAGCTAACAAACTGATTTTCAATTTTCTATAGAAATGCAGAGGACAACAGCCAAAACAATTCTGAAACAGAAGAACACATTTTAGGGACTTATATTACCTGATTTTAAGAAGACAGTGGAGGGGGTGAGTAGAGAGAGGGAGGGACTGCAAAGAGCATGAGGAAACTTTCTGGGTGGACAGTATATTTATTATCTTTATCTGCTGATGGTTTTGCATGTATATGCATACATCCAAACTCATCAAATCATTGACTTTATTTATGCATGGCTTATTATATGTCAGTTATGCCTCAATAAAGCTGAAAAAAATCTCCCTCAGTCCTCATGTCCAGTTTTCTGAGGCCATCATATCATCGGCTCCATGGTGCAAATGTGTAAAGTGAACCTTAGAGTAATAAAGCGACTCAGCGTGATCCCCACTCCAGTACTCCTGCCTGGAAAATCCCATGGATGGAGGAGCCTGGAAGGCTGCAGTCCATGGGGTCGCTGAGGTCGGACACAACTGAGCAACTTCACTTTCACTTTTCACTTTCATGCACTGGAGAAGGAAATGGCAACCCACTCCACTGTTCTTGCCTGGAGAACCCCAGGGACGGGGGAGCCTGGTGGGCTGCCGTCTACGGGGTCGCACAGAGTCAGACACAACTGAAGTGACTTAGCAGCAGCAGCAGCGTGGTCACACAGATATCAACCTATCCCTTTCACTCCTGAGCAAGGAAGAAAGGCTCTTCTCCCTGCTTCTCATTTATTCAACTAATGATAAGCAGTGATCCTATAACAGGCCACTGTGGTTGGAGTAAAGAGACATAGCAGTGACAAAAGGTCCTTCCTCAGAGAATTTGACGCACTGCTGGGCCCAGGGCCTTTCTAAGCTGATTTATTAGTCTGTCATTGCTTTTCTCCTTATTTCATATACATCTCTCGAAAAAAGAGAAATACCTTGTTGAGTTTCTGCCTCCCTCCCGGTTGCCCCTGCAATCTCTGTTAAGCATCGCAACACTATGAGATGGGTATCACTGCCACTTTACAGCTAAGGAAACTGCCCAGGGAGGTGAAGGAACCTGCCATGATCACACAGCTGGAGGGCCACAGAGCCAGATCTTCCTGTCTCCCATCCCAGCAAGTCAGGCAGTGGCTCCAGCAGCAAGAGTCCAAACGAACCCTGTTTTCCTCACAGACAAAAATCACAACCAGGCTCCAAGTCCCTGTGGACCAGAACAGCTGTTCACCAAACATTCTGTTTTGCGCTATTAATTCACTTAAAAGGAAATTTGGTTTCTAACCAGCACAAATGTCATAGCCACACTCAAGAAGTTAGAGGGGAAAAAAAAATGAGTCTAGAAATTGCAAAGTGTTGGTTTTACTGGATCAAATGTGCTGCTGGCCTGTGTCTGTAGCCAGATCGGACTCCTGACCCAGCCAGCTCTCCCCACTGTCCAGGCAGGTCTTTTTCTGGGGCTCAGAGAAGTTCTCCAACCTCTGTTTCCATCACGAAGGGAGCTATGGGGGGAAAGCCCGTTCCCACTCTGTTTCCACTGTGACAACAAACTCTTGCAAAGGACAGAGCAATTAGTAGGAAATAAGAAGCAAATAACAAATGCAGTAACAGATGAGAGAGACAGCTGCTTGGGCTTCCGGTGCTAAATAGCATCAGCACCGAGATGTGGAGCCACCCTCCCCCATGCCTGGGCCACTGGAGGCACCTGGCCCACCCCCTACTACCCAATTCAGTTTTTTTTTTAACAGAGAAGGAGCAGGACAGTGTAGACGTCAAGAGAACTCAATGGGGCTTTACTGTTATTATTTTTACTACCACATCCTAAATATATTCAACAAGTAACATCAGGCACTGTGTTGGGTCATAGGATATGGGGTGAATCATTCTGGCGCAACCCCTGTGTCCATGCAGTTTATAATCTAGGAGGGAGGCAGACTTGAAACACTAATTATTCAGGCTTTCCAAAGTCATGACGGTTCAGCACAGTGGTGAAAAGGCCTGTACGTGGGCAGTGGCAGACGATGAGGTTGAGAGGGAGCAGAGGGGAGCCTGCTGTAGCCCGAGCTCTAAGCTGCTCACACCACCTCCTGAGACGGAAGGAGGAGTCGCCTGTGATGGGGACATGAAGGGCACCCCGGTGGAGGGCACAGTCTGCAGGAAGGTTGCTGAGATGGCAGGGAAACCAGGGAAGGCTGTGGGGCAGCACAGAGCAGTGGGCTTGCTGCCGGCTCTTCATGCAGAGTCAGGCTGGGAAAGGGGGCAGGTCTGTATCCTCGGAGCAGTGGGGAGCCTCAGAGGGTTCTGGGCAGGACAGGGACACAGTGGGATTTTGGCTTTAGAAAGATGTCTCTGAATACAGAGAGGAGGTTGTCGGGGGGGAGGTGGGAGGGAACCAACCATGCGGAGATGTGATCGGAGGATGGGTGGCAGTGACTCAGGCTAGGCTGGGGCAGTGAAGGAAACGGTCTGAGAAAATGGCCCAGCATGTGACCTGAAAGAGGGGTTTTAATGATGTCAGCGAAACCGATCTCCTTTTTACAAATAACTGCCTTGCTGGCGGCGCTCTTCCCTTCTCCCAGGGCCAAATGCTCTGATTCCAGGAGCAGCAAAGACACACAGGGCTTGTCCGCCATCCAACACTGACCTCTGCTTTCAGGAATGCCCGCTTCTTCAGAGCAAGCAAACGGCATCCAGACAAAAGGCCAGAGGGTCAGGTTCCTGAACCCACAGGCAGTGTTTTCCTGAACTGCAACGTGTCATGTGGCCCCGAGCAAAGCGTGTGCTTCAGCGGGGAGTCTCCCAGGCCTGCAGGCCCGCCCCTCAGCAGAGCAGCAGACAGGGGGACCAGCCAGGCCTGAGCGCTCAGCCCTTATTCGGGGAGGGTGAAACCAAGTCTCTCTAGAGTAGGCACCCCCAGGGACCAGAGCTCTATCTGGATACCGCCTCCGCTGTCCCCAAACACTTGTAAATGAGGCCCACCTGTTCCTCCTCCTCACCGGATCTGCCCTACCCCAGGGCCGCAGGGAGGAAGAGAGCAAGGATCCAGGCCGCATGCCCACCCGGAACACCCCCGCGCCTGCCTTCCAGCTGGCCTATGCCTCAAACCCAAGTGGCAGCTGCTGGCGACACTCTGCCCCCATCCCTCACAAGGCTCCCAGGCTGTGCCCACAGCTCTCCTCTGAGCCATTTCAGGGAGGGACCCTCCTGTCCTCCGTCTCCCCTCCACATCCTGCCCGCCTCGCCCCAGGATGCTCTCACCGTCAGCGGGGCTCACAGTCTCCTTCCAGTCTCCCACCATCATCACTGAGGACATCAGTCCACTGGGCAGCACCCTTGCGCTTCTGGGTCACACTGTACCTCAACCACCCCCCAAAAGACCTTATCCCCCTCCACCTGAGCTACCCAAAGGCGCAGTCAGCACCCCATCCAGCACAGTCATCAGAGCGACCCCAGCTCTGACCCTGAACTCTGAAATCCTTCTTCTTCCGGACCTCCTGGCCTCCCTCACCTGGACAAGATGCTGCCCGCTACCCTGCTCAGCATCAGGACGCTGGGCTCCCTGGGCCTCTACCTGCATCCAGGCCACTTCCTCTGCCCTCTGCTCCCCAAACGCAGAGCGCACCCCTCTGTCACCTGTGTCTTCTTGCCTCAGCCCTCAGGGCAGGCCCCTACCCAGTCCAGGGCCAGGCACCTCCCCACCATTGAGACCACCCTTGCCTCCCCGCAACTGCAGCACAGCTCCCAGACCAGTCTCCCTGAGTGCAGTCGGCTCTGTCTCCCCACTTAGAACAAAGTCCCTAGATATCTCCCACATCTCCCCTACAAATCTGTGCCCATCACTCCCTTCATGAAGCTCCCCCGTGATCCCCAGGCTAGCCAGCTAAAGCTCTGCCGCCTGCTCCTCTCCACCAGCCGCTCTCTGCTCGAGGCCCCGAGAGCCCAAATGCTTCCAGTCCACTGTCTGTTTCCATGTCTGCCCCTCACTCTCACAGAAGTGTGCCCACGGCCCCTCCACCTCTGTCTCTCCAGCACATGGCTCACCAACTCATGAAGAAGTCAATGAGTGAGAAATCTGGCAGTGGGGATGGAGCAACGTCGGCAGGGGCAGCGGGACTGGAAGAAACACAGGCGCGTGGAGAAGCTTCCCACCCCACTGAGTCTGGTACCCACTGCAGTTCGTTTCCATCACATTCGGGTCTCTGGACACCCATCCATGTGCCTCTGTGACCCTGTGCTCCCCTGCCTGCCAGACGGGGAAGAGAATGACACACACATCTCTGGGGAGCTTCCAGCACACCCACATCTCCCGCAAGGGCGTCCCTTAGGAGCACAGGACCCAGAGAACAACAGCTCACCTTTTTTTCTCCCCAGACACTAGGTACCAAGAATAGTGTTAAACTTGGGGAAATATACCATCTGCCTTTGCAGTGTTATTCACGCTGCCTAAAATGTTGTTCCCAACCCCTATCCCATTCCCCGAATCACCCATCAGACAGGATCCCTTTCAGCCTTCCAGGCTCAGTGCCAGTTGCTGTTCAGTCACTCATTCGTGTCCAATTCTTTGAGACCTCATAGACTGTAGCATGCCAGGCTTCCCTGTCCTTCACTATCTCCCGGAGTTTGATCAAACTCAGGTCCATTGAGTTGATGATGACACCCAACCATCTCATCTTCTGCGTTCCCCCTTTTCGTTTTGCCCTCAATCTTTTCCAACATCAGGGTTTTTTCCAATGAGTCTCAGGTGGCCAAAGTATTGGAACTTCAGCTTCAGCATCAGTCTTTCCAATGAATATTCAGGACTGATTTCCTTTAGGATTGACTGGTTTGATCTCCTTGCTGTCCAAGGGACTCTCAAGAGTCTTCTGCAACACCACAGTTCAAAAGCATCAGTTCTTCAGTGATCAGCCTTCTCTGTGGTCCAACTCTTACATCCATACGTGACTACTAGAAAAACCATGGCTTTGACTTTATGGACCTTTGTCAGCAAAGCAATGTCTCTGCTTTTTAATACTCTGTCTAAGTTTATCACAGCTTTCTTTCCAAGAAGCCAGTGTCCCGACACAACAGCAGAGCGAGTCTCTCTGTGGCCCCAGGACACCGTGAGATGTGTCTCCATCCAGACCTCAGCCTCCCCACCACTTGAGAAGCTCGAGTATGAACTCAGGTCTGAAGGATTCCAAACACAGTGCTCTTCACTGCTCTGCTACTCAGACCATCGCCTCCTCTGGGCCACTGGCTCCCACCCGGGCATCCCTGAATGTTGTTTTGAGCATGAGCTCACATTCAAAATGCACAGAACCTATTCAGAGCATGCGCTGGTGAGGAATCACAGCCTCGAGTGACTGGGAACTTCCCACACGCGGGCACTGCACCGAGTTCTTTCGCGTGAGATGAACACTATGGTTTCCCTCACTTTACACACGAGAAAACCCAAGCATAAAGAGAATGAGTAATTTGTTCACACTCCAAGCTGGGAATGGTGAAGCTGGCACAGCACCCCAGCCTTGCCAGGCTGAGCGTGTGCCGTCTAGCACCCCAAGCAGGATCAGCGGGCCCAGAAGCTGGACTCAGGCAGAACCTGGTGAGTCGAGCACAGAGCAGAGCGTGCACATTCTAAGAACAGTGGTTCACCCACTGATGCTTCATGTTAAAACTAACAACAGAAACAGTTCCGACCTTCAAACTGGTCTCTGAGAAACTGGTAGGCCTTCGATTCCACAGGCCAGGAGGTGGGCATAAGGACAGGCAGATTCTGTAGGGAAGGCTGGCAGAGACAAAAATGCCACGCTGCAAATGTACCCTCTCCCAAGGCAGCTGCCACCAGGACTCCCACAGAAAGACCCCCTTCACCATGCAGCCCTTTTCCTGGGCAGCAGGAATCACCCATCCCTGCAAACCAATCCATCATGGCATGGAGGGGGTTCTAGGCCACAGCTAGCCAGGTAAACATGGCTGAGAGCCATTATGCTGCAAAGTTGTATCTGCATTAACCCACCAGGTTTTGATAAAATCGGTCACTTGCCAGAGTCACCAGGGAATAGTTATGACTCCATATTTGCTAACCTCCATTTTCCTTGCTCTCTGCCAATCCTTAACTCACTGTCTGCCTGGCCTCCTCTGAGCCCTGGGCCGATGCTCTTGCGGCCCCGTTGGCAGAAACAAGCAAAGCCACAGTTCTACCCTCTGTTATCAAAAGCATTTGGAAATGTGAATCTTCAAAGACTGTGCTCACCAGGCAAAACCCCAGCTTTGGGGGAAGTGGTTACACCGCAGAACAGGCACCCTGGTAATCACCTCCCCTCCTTGGTAGGCCCTCCCTGGCATCGTGCCTGCATTTGGCCAGAGACTGTTCTGCTACGGTGCCTCGCTCCTTCATTCATTCATGCTCCGCTCATTCAGCACATATTTATCGTGTAGATAGTATGTTCCAGTTGTGGGGATTACAACAGGGTCTCTCAGGATGCAACCCTCCAGAACCAAGTGAGCATAAACTCTTTCTCTGCCCTGGTGTGTTCAAAGACCTTTGAGGGGAGGCCAAGGAAGGAGACCCACTTGGGTGTGTAAGTAGTAGGAGGGAGAGAAGATAAGAAGAAAAGGAACTAAAGACAAATATAACTGCAATTAAATGTTCAACTGTAGCAGTCTGCTAAATAATAACAGTAATACTGATATTATTATTTTAAAACTATCATATGTGTATGTATATATATGTGCGTGTGTGAGAGAGAGAGATGAATAATACAAAAAAAATAATTATTTAATGTTGTTAGGAACCAAAATTGGCAGGGTAAAAGAAAACATGCCAAAAAATCAAAGGAATTAAGTTAACAATCCCGGAATGCTAGATTTGAACTGGAAAGACCAACACTGTACTGGTTGGGCTTCCACCTGATAAAGTGGCATAAGGAACGATCCTAAAATCTCAGAGGCTCACGGTGACAAGCAGGTCATTAGAGTGACTGCAGTTCAGCTGATCTCTGCTGGAACCACCAGGCTGTACCAAGTTATGCTGGAATTCAGGCTTTGGGTCGGGGTCATGTCACCTTCCGCGTCCTCATTTGGGGACTCAGGCTAAAAGCACAAGAGCAATGGGTCCCTCAGAGAGAGTGGAAGTTCTGAGAGGGCTAGTGAAGCTTCCTGACTTTCAGCGGCTCAGCTCACCACTCGCATCCCATCACTTGGGCCCAAGTCACCAGCATGGCCCAAAGTCCAGGGGTGGGGAAATATACGCCACCGGCTGGGAAGCCATGATAAGGATGAGGAGGGAATAACATCGCCCGTCCAATCATCCAGTCATAAACTCATGACTTTTAGTTTTAAAAAATAAATATCTCCTAGCCTCAGCCACCAAAAAGGCCTAAAAGCATCAGCAGCCCAATAGCAATGAAAATGCTCTCCCCAAGGCTGTGTTTCTAAACACTGTTCTCCACTAAAAGAAACCAGGACCCCTGAGGGACTGCCTGACTCCAGGTCTTCAGCAAGAAACCGGTTTATCTTGTATCAAAGAGCAAGGAATTTCTCAAAAAATAATGGGATCATGTTAAAAGGATACAGGAGATGACATGAAAGGGCTCCCATTGGTTAAAGACAGGATAATTTATGCATTATACTTTATACAGTTATACTTTGGCCACCTGACTCATTGGAAAAGACCCTGATGCTGGGAAAGACTGAAGACAAGAGGAGAAGGGAAAGCCGAGGACAAGATGGTTAGATAGCATCACCAACTCAGTGGACACGAATTTGAGCAAACTCTGGGAGATTGTGGAGAACAGGGGAGCCTGGTGAGTGGCAGTTCATGGGGTCACAAAGAGTCGGACACAACTTAGTGATGGAATAACAATTTATGCATCAAAAAGAACAGTGACTACAACTGACTGAAAGGGATTCCCAGCCCTACTCGAAGCCTATGGAATCAGAATCTCCAGGCACAAAGCCTAGGGATCTGGATTTTTTATTTTTATTTTTTTATTTTTTATGGAGCTCTCAACTGATTCTGAAGCACAGCCAAGATTGCAAGGCACAAGTTTCCTGATCTTCTGGGAATCCAGATCACTCAGGGTGCCCCTCTCACTATCAGGTGCCAGCCTCTGCTTCCTGCAAAGTCTTGTCTACATCAAACTGACACGTGTCCCTTACTCACATGCTTCCGACTCTGGGGTGGTCCAGCCGTAACGTGGCAGACATCATCAAGGGGAAAGGTTCCAGTTTTCAGTCTGCTGACAACAATAACAAGAGCAGAGAAGCTGGGACAGCTCCCAGGGTGCTCCTTTTAACCATGGTTTTGACAATGACAATAAGGAACAAATTCTTCCGTTTTTAGCTAACATATCACAGATCTAAAACGGAGAAGTTTGGGGTTTCTCCAGATACCTCGCAGCAGATCATTCTTAATCCTCACTTGGCAGCAGAATCAACTGGTGAGCTTCTACAAAACAGGGCTGACCGTGTTCTGGACTCTAACCCAGAGGCTCAGAGTCCACGGTCTAGGGTGCAGTCCAGGCACCCAGTGTTTCCAAGGCTGCCCAGGTGATTCTGATGTGAGGCTGTGCTTGAGAACCACAGCTCCAAGCGCATCTTTAAAGCAAAACTTGACCGCAAAACTTAATGTCTTGTCACAACTTGATACGAGATACGCTCCTGGCCATGCCTCTTGAGAGCCCCCCACCCCTCCCCTCCTACAATCGGCCCGAGCAGCCATGCCTGCGTCCCCGGGCTCACCACAGACTGGGCGGCCCTCCCCGATGTTCAGGGCAGAGAATAAAGCTCCAGGTCAAGCCAAAGCGGAGAACGTGAGCAGAGAGCTAATAATTCAGCTGAGGCAACTGTCACGCAACTACTCCCCCAACAGGCTCCAGGGTGTAGTGCGCTGAGTGGCTATTGGTTTTTGTTTTAATTAGAAAGAATGTGTAATCCCCACATTAGAAGAAAATAGAGAAAGACTTAAGTCAGCCAGTTCAAAAAATCAAATATAATTCTGCCCCCCCCAACTTAATGAATAAAACACACACACACACAAATACAAATCACTGCCACGTCCTCACACAAGCGCTGAGCGCAGCTAGCAATACTACTTTCCCCTTGATTTATAGTGCATTAGATGCCAGCTCTAGGAAGGCCTGGATCCTTTGTCTGGCTTTGTATTAAAATACGCTGTTTTTCCCAAAGTCTTAACAACAGCACACTGTCAGAAGAAGGGCATCCTGTTAAGAGTGTTCTGGGGACTTCCCTGGTGGCCTAGTAGATAAGACTTTGCCTTCCAATGCAGGGGACTCAGGCTCGATACCTTGTCAGGGAACTAAGACCCCCACATGCCACGCGTCAACTGAGCCCAAGCGCCACAATGCCTGAGCCTGCACACCAGCACTAAGGAGAAGCCTGTGCACCACAGCGAAGGGCCCGCGGGCCGCAACAGAGACCTGACCCGGCCAAAAATAAACAAGTGGACCAACAAATCAATATTTAATCAATACCGTGGTTTTGACACGTCCCCCGATCCACATTCCTCTTCTCTGAAATCTGCACCCCACTCACAAAGCTGGGTCCGCTCAGCTGTACACGCTTGTCCTGGCCACAAACTCCTGAGCTGAGTCACTGAACCAGTTCTGGACACAGGACTCAGCTGGGCTGGACTGAGATGGGCTGGTCCCGATCTGGAAGGTGGCTTCCACAGACATCACGCAAATGCGGGCCCTTTGGGCAGGCCAGGTTGGACCGCGGGGGCAGACAGAACAGGGCAGGAGAAAGGGGAGAGGGGAAGGCAGAGGCGAGGCAGAAAGCAGGGAGAGAGCGTGCGTCCTGCTCGGCAATGTAGGCTGCCTGAACTCCAGGCCCACAGGTATGGAAAGTGCCCCCTTTACGCTCGTAAATTCTTCCTCTGCCTATTCAGCTACTTGAAATGAATTTCTATCACTTGATAACAAAACCAGAACCGGGACTAAAATAACTGTAAAGCCACGTTATCAACGGCTAGACATTTCCAGAATTTTTTCCAAAGACTAAATTCAACTTTTTTTCTCTTCATTGAATATGCTGTTTCTAAAAATATATGTACGCTTTTAACGTAAATACGTATACATTTTTGCTGCAGCAACTGGCTTCAAAATCAGAAACAAGGCAACCATCAGAATTTGGGATCAACAGAAAAAAAGCTCCTAGGAAATGTTCTCTCCCATCTCCATCTTGAACAGTGAGCGTCTCAGGGGTGACCCGGGAGAAGGCCAGGCCTTAGACTCAGGTGTGGAGGCCAGCCATGGGCACTGACTGCCCCCAGCCCTGACAGAGAGGGCCAGATGCGGTCCCATCCTCTGGAAAAATCCAAACAGCAGGCTCAGAGGATGAGCCCCTTTGAGAATGGGATTCCTGGATGCTCTCTTTGCTACTGCTGCTGCTACTAAGTCGCTTTAGTCGTGTCCGACTCTGTGTGACCCTGTGGACTGCAGCCTACCAGGCTCCTCCGTCCATGGGATTTTCCAGGCAAGAGTACTGGAGTGGGGTGTCATTGCCTTCTCCAGATGCTCTCTTTGATGGGGGCTTAAATCGATAACATGCGTTTATAGAGACTTCAAGAGCGAAACGGGGAAACTTAGTCCCTCTAACAGGACAAAATCCTCCCTCCCCGCCCAAGCGCTGCTAGTACAGAGGACAGGATAAGTACAGACCTCCGGCTGGATGGCTTTAAACACGGGTATGTCCATTAGCGTGATCTGGCTCTGCAACAAAAGAGAACTGGGGTTAGAAGACACTAGGAACCAAAAACAGCTGCCATGTGACTTTGAAACTCTACAGAATAATAACACATTCTGAGAAGTCACACTTTCCCCCTTGAAATAAAAATGCAGATAGAGTAAAAAATTGGGTAGACTTTGAAAACGCCTCTCCCATCCCTTCATTCGTTATAAATCTTGATCCACACCCTTCCTTCTTGAATGTGAGATGAACTCCCAATTTAGGGATTGATAATAGTAGCTTGGAGGGTACATTTTTTAGTTTGGATATTTTCATTCTATTTGAGCTTTTGTTTCAAGTCTAAGTTACTTCTACAATTTAAAAAAAGTTGCAGACACAATATTATAAGTTAGAATGTTAAACAGAGACACTCTCTATTACTCTAAAGTTGTTTTTTTTTTAATTGTGGCTTATAGAAAGTATACATTTCTTCTGAAGCCTAAGCCACCTCTAAATTATATGGTGGAGTCCCATTTGAGATGGCCCCACAGACCAGTGTTGGACCATGAACTGTTTATTCCACCAGCCCACAATGAGAGAACTACAGAATCTGAGAGCAAGCATTTGGAAACTTTTATAGCGATCCCCATGACATTTTTATTATATACTTTTTAAAGCATTAGTCCTTTGCTGTTGTTCACTGTTTAGTGGCTAAGTCATGTCCAATTCTGCGACCCCATGGATTGGAGCACACCAGGCTTCCCTGTCCTTCACTATCTCCCAGAGTTTGCTCAAACCTATGTTCATCGATTCAGTGATTTCATCCAACTATCTCATCCTCTGTCATCCCCTTTTCCTCCTGCCCTCAATCTTTCCCAGCTTCAGGGTCTTTTCCAATGAGTTGGCTTTTTACGTAAGATGGCCAAAGCACTGGAGCTTCAGCTTCAGCATCAGTTCTTCCACTGATCATTCAGATTTGATTTCCTTTAGGATTGACTAGTCTGACTCCTTGTTGTCCAAAGGACTCTTAAAGAGCCTTCTCCAGCACCACAGTTCGAAAGCATCAGTTCTTCAGTACTCAGCCTTCTTTATTGTCCAACTCTCACGTCCCTTCATGACTACTGACTGGAAAGGAAAGAAACTGGTCTTTTATCAAACCTAGCTTCAGTTCAGTTCAGTTGCTCAGTTGTGTCTGACTCTTTGTGACCCCATGAATCGCAGCACGCCAGGCCTCCCTGTCCATCACCAACTCCCAGAGTTCACCCAAACTCATGTCCATCGAGTCGGTGATGCCATCCAGCCATCTCATTCTCTGTCATCCCCTTCTCCTCCTGCCCCTAATCCCTCCCAGCATCAGAATCTTTTCCAATGGGTCAACTCTTTGCATGAGGTGGCCAAAGTACTGGAGTTTCAGCTTTAGCATCAGCCTTTCCAAAGAACACCCAGCACTGATCTCTCCTTAGAATGACTGGTTGGATCTCCTTGCAGTCCAAGGGACTCCCAAGAGTCTTCTTCAACCCCACAGTTCAAAAGCATCAATTCTTCGGTGCTCAGCTTTCTTCAGTCCAACTCTCACATCCATATGTGACCACTGGAAAAACCATAGCCTTGACTGGACGGACCTTTGTTGGCAAAGTAATGTCTCTGCTTTTGAATATGCTATCTAGGCTGGTCATAACTTTCCTTCACTAATTTTGTCCACACAGAAAACACACATCTAGTTGAAACGCTGTTCCTGTGGCTATAAGCTCATCAGGTGGCAGTAAGGGCAGGTGTCACTGCTGACCGTTTTGCAGGCCAAGGCGTGGCCTGGGCTGACTTCCCATGGCCTATACTTCTCTCCAGATGCCACGTGGGGAGCCAGGACACAGTCAACAGATGCCTCTGTGACAGGCCAGGGCAAGGAGCGCTGAGAGCTCTGGATGCCCATGAATGAGAGAAGACGCCTGTCCACTGTCCACAGGGCATCTCGGAAGACACGATGCAGTGAACAGACGTGGGCTCTGGAATTCACAGGGCTCGGCGTGTATCTGGACACCATCACTTAACAGCACATTCTCTTTGACACGTGACTTTTAACTACTCCCGGTTTCAGCTGACACATCTAGAATATGGTGACAACCATCCCTGTCTTATAGGATCACTGTGAGAATTCCAGACAAGAGGAGCAGAACACCTGGTACCTAATAGGTACTCTCTCTATATACGTATATATGTGTACATATATGACTGTGTGTGTGTGTACACAGGTACCAGGCATTCTGTACCTCTTGTCTTGCATATTCACAAAGATTATATATTTATATGTTTATGTATCAGAATATTTTGGCCAAAGGGGAGTCACATACATGGGTTCATGTTCTGGTATATGGTTCCTGCCCAAAACACCAGATAGGAAATAATGGACTATTAACATGTTTGAACATCTATGTTTCAAAGCTGCTCTAAAAAATACTTAAGGGAGGCTGTTATATTGTCATGAGAAAAAAGCCTCATATCAAGAATTTCTTTTTTTTTTTGAAAGTCGCTTAGTTGTGTCTGACTCTTTGCAACCCCTTGGACTATACAATCCATGGAATTCTCTAAGCCAGAATGCTGGAGTGGGTAGACGTTTCCTTCTCCAGGGGATCTTCCCAACCCAGGGATTGAACCCAGGTCTCCTGCATCGCAGGCAGATTCTTTACCAGCTCAGCCACAAGGGAAGCCCAAGGATTTTGGAGTGGATAGCCTATCCCTTCTCCGGTGGATCTTCCCAACCCAGGAATCGAACCAGGGTCTCCTGCATTGCAGATGGATTCTTTACCAACTGAACTATCAGGGAAGCCCTGATGTCAAGAATACATTGGAGAAAAATAGCAACACACATGGTATGTCAACTGTAACCACAATCCAGGGCTTAGGTAGAATTCTGATCACCTCTTGGCACAACTGAAAGGTGACCTGAGATCAGTGGATTTCTGGGAAGCATGGGATGCATCCCAAAGCATACCATCCCCAGGGCTGAGAAGGAGATGAAAGTAAACAGGTGGCTTTGCCTCTCCAAGGGGCTGGGGCTTGTCACGAGCACTGAGGTGAAATGCTGCCGCTACTGGAAGCTCAGTAGCGACATGGATGGCACTGCAGAGTCTGAGCAGTTCCACCTCTGGGTCTATCCACCGACAGCAAGCCAGCCCTGGACGTCAGCATAAAGTGAGTGACTACTGCTCGCTGAAGCCTGCAGGCCTGTGTGTCTGGCCCAGAGATACAGGGCCCAGAGCTCCATCCCAGGTGCAAACAGACTGGCATTTCTCCTGCCAGACTCAAGGAGATTGTTGGCCAAGTACTCCTGACACGTGGATTAATTCTGCCATCCTGGGGAGCAGAAAGATCTCGTGAAAACAGAAGATTTGAGCTGAGATCTCAGAGGGCCTTGGAAATCTCTCCCGCAATTCAAGTTCACTCCCAATCCGGAAGAACTGGCAGGATGTTTGCAGTGTCATTTAGGGAAAGAACCAAAAGTCTGCTAACGTGAAAATGAGAAAACTTCCTTTCCATCCTGCCATCAGTTCTAGGGTTTGCTACGTGATTTTCCAAATCATGTATTAAGACAGTGACTTTGCATTTCATAATTTTTCAGATGGTTCAAGTTTCAAATATTATTGTCCCTGCTCAGACCATCAGTCAAAATTGTGCTCAGGTATTTTATTCAAGATAAACCAGAAAAACCAGAACAGAGGTCACCAGGCTGAAAATAGACTGGTTGGTCCCAAACACACCATCAGAAACTATTCAGAAGAAGCTCTCCCATTTCTATCTTCTCAGTTCTGGCCCAAAAGGATGCAGTGTCCAAAGCAAGAATACATTAATAAATAGGTAAAATCATTGGGGTATAAATTACATGTCATTTTACTACAAAGCTGAACACATGTAGCAAGGTTGAGTAAGATTTTGAGTAATCCTCCCTTTGAAGCTGGAGCACTGCAAGGTAGGCAGTTTTACCAAAAGGAAGGGCGTGTGTAGGAGTGGGGACTTGCAGGGCAAGATCAGGGTCCTGTTCCTTTTCACAGCCGGTTCCCAGGCTCCAAGGAGTGTGGCACAGCCTCGACAGGAACAGGAGACAATGAGGCCCTCTGGTTCCTACTGTCATGGGAGCACGTGCCTGTGATGAGGACACGCATCACCGTCTCACAGGTCTCATGACAAGTTTCTTAATGGCCTCTCCTTGTTTTTGAAAATAAAGCCTTCATACAGGATATCCACTTCATGCAGCACTGAAGAATTGATGCTTTTCAACTGTGGTGTTGGAGAAGACTCTTGAGAGTCCCTTGGACTACAAGGAGATCCAACCAGTCCATCCTAAAGGAAATCAGTCCTGAATGTTCATTGGAAGGACTGATGCTGAAGCTGAAACTCCAATACTTTGGCCACCTGATGCAAAGAGCTGACTCATTTGAAAAGACCCTGATGCTGGGAAAGATTGAAGGCAGGAGGAGAAGGGGATCACAGAGAATGAGATGGCTGGATGGCATCACCGACTCGATGGACATGAGCTTGAGTAAACTCCAGGAGTTGGTGATGGACAGGGAGGCCTGGTGTGCTGCAGTCCATAGGGTCACAAAGAGTCGGACATGACTGAGCAACTGAACTGAACAGGATGTCCAGAGTACAGGAGGTCCATCATTCTGGCCACCTAATGAGAAGAGCCAGGTCACTGGAAAAGACCCTGATGCTGGGAATCACTGAGGGCAAAAGGAGAAGGAGGGCAGCAGAGGATGAGAAGGTTAGATAGCATCACTGGCACAAACGTGAGCAAGCTCCAGGAGATGAAGGACAGAGGCATGCTGCAGTTCGTGGGGTCGCAAAGAGTCAGACATGACTGACAGACTGAACAACAGCAACAGGCTGTCCAGTTACACTGGTCACCTGTAACAGCTTCCTTCACCCTAACCCCTTCTCCCATCTCCTTCCTCCCAGCCCAGGGCCCCCTAGAAATCCAGGCTTTTTAAAGAAATAGCCAATCTCCACATACTACAGGAAAATTATCTGGAGATGCGGCCTTCAGAACAAAGAGACCTAGCAGAGCACATCACAGTACGGCCCTAAAGAAAGACAGCAAGGTGGTTTTCTATGGATAAGTGACAGCAAATCAGCCAAAAAGAAAACAAACTGGTTTCTACATATGCTGAACGTATGTTTTCCCTCTAATGGTGGCTGACTAAATCCCCTCTTTCCAGCCACAAGCTTAGTACAAGGAAGGCTCCCTGTTCCACCCACACTGGGTCCAAATAAACAAAAAAGTTGTTGGCAGAAACAGCGGGCCGTCTTATAATAAAAAATATCTATAAATTTGCATTGAGATCACTCCGAATGAGCCCTAGGATGGCTCAGGGAACAAAAAGCAATCGGCTGCAAAGACGCATTCCCGCCTCTCCTCCTAGAGCTGCTGTGTCTGCCAATTTTAGAATCTTGTGTCAAGGAAATGCAAATTAAAGAGGAAGACACCATTTGTGGTCCAACAGCACCACCACAACTAATCGGGCTACGAGTTGCTCTGTTCTTTTTTCAAAGTAATCTGATAGTAACCCATTAAAAACATTAACATTTAATTTCATTTTTAATGTCAAACTTAGAAAAAATCTACAAGAATAATATGATAAATTCTACAACCTTTCACCTAGTTTCACTACTGATATTTATTAACATTTGGCCTCATTTACTTTATTTTTATGTACATAATTATAAAAGCATGTAATTTTTTTTCTGAACCATTTGAGAGTAAAATGCAGATATTATGACTCTTCACCTTTTAATCCAAGAAAAAGATGACCCTCTCACATAATGATAAGATTATTACACTCAAGAAATTTATTGTTGTTACATCAGTATTATCTAATATACAGTCCACATTCAGAATTTTCAAATTATCCCAATACTGTCTTTTATAGCAATTTTTTCTTTATCCAGGATCAAGTAATATGTTTAGATATTATCTCCTATAAGGTGAAATGAGCATACTATTGACTCAGCAATTCCAACACCTACAGAAAGAAAAGCACTGGTTTATAAGAAGACATATGGAGAAAGATCTACCTTTAGACACAGAGATGAATATAGATGTTTACTGAACAATTATTTATAGTAGTAAAAATATGCCAGTAATCTAAAAGACCATCAAAAAAGGAACTTTTTGGAAAAAATTATGGTACATCCAGACTCTGAGATACTATGCAGCCTTAAGAACAGAGGATTAAAATTATACATACGGATCCGGATAACTATCCACGATCTATTGATAATAAAGACAAGTTCCAGCACTGCTTTTTGTTCAGCTTTCAGCCACTGGGGAGAAAGCCTGAGATCTAGCTACAGAGCACCCCCACTAGAACAATAACAACCTCCGAAAGGAGTTTAACCCTTTTTACTGTAAAATGACACATTAACAGAAAACCACACTAAACAAATGCATGATTTGATGACTTATTATTAAGGCGAACACTTTAAAACCACCACCCACATTAAGAAACAGCCACTCCAATAGACGGATGCATGGGCCCAAACACGTGTTATATACACACAACAGAGTATTATTTGACTTAAAAGAGAAAGGAAATTCTGACACTTGCAACGACACAGATGAACCTCAAAGACATCATGCTAAGTGAAAGAAGCCACGAAAAGACACTGTATGCTTCCACCTGTGTGAGAGCCCTGCAGCAGTCACATTCACAGACACAGAAAGTAAGTGGTGGAGGTTGTAGGGATGAAGAGTTGTTTAAGGGGTACAGAGTTTGGGGCCGTCATGATGAAAACAGCTCTGAAGATGGGCTGCATAGTAACGTGGATGTTCTTAACACAGATGAACTGCACACTTACGGTGGTGAAGATGGTCAAGTTTGTGTTACATAGAGTTCTCCATGATCAAGAAAGAAAAGAGGAGTCGCCCCAGAGTTCCTCCATGTGCCCTGTCCCAATCACAAGCCCCTCCCTCCCGTGAAAAGTAACCACTATCTTGACTTTCCTCAAGTTCCTCTATAATTTCATCACCCAAGTAGTCTACCAAGACTATGTCTTGGTATTGACCATTCCAGGTTGCCTCAAAGTATATTCTTTCAATACGTAGGCTTGAATCTTTTATTTTGTGACCATCTTCTTAAATTATAGTTTAACTATCTGTTCAGTTTCCTGGTATTCTCCTCTTTCGGGGATTTATATTATCTGTATGTTGGGTCTTCTTTGCCTATCATTAATATTTATCGCTATTTTTCAAGGTCTTCTTATCTCTTCATTTATTTTGATATTAAACTTTTTCCTCCCTTAAGGCATTTTCTGTTATGTTTATCTATTCTTGTGCTCAACTTTCATTTCCAAAATAAGTTTTATTTCCAGTGTTTTCCTAACTCTGCCACCTCATTTCTGAGATGTATATATGTCAGATTTATGTTGTTCATGAACTCACAGTGTGACCTTAACTTCTTCTCTAATTTTGAAATAGAAAGTTACAGTTTTCATCTGTTTTGTGGTATGTCTCTCTGGCAAGGTTTCATCATCTACAAGATTCTCTCCTTACTCTTTTTTTTCTTGTAACAACTGAAAAACTTGACATCAGTAATTTTCAGTAGCTTTCCAAACTTCATATAGCTTTCCTTTTACTTTCATGTCGTCTTCAACAACAGGCAGCTGCTTTTTGAGATTCCACACACACACAAACACAAATTTATTTAAACCTCCCTTTTCCTTAACTGTAACTTTCCCCATCCTGATCACCTTCGGTCTACTCCCAAGCTGAATTCCTCTTTGGTACAGACACTTGTTCTGGAAGTAAGCCCTGGTTGATTGGTTTCAAGAGCTCTTAAGGGTTAGTTCACAGATCTCTTCTACCCATCCATTATCTGAGTGGTCAAAACTCCTTTCAATTTCAGTTGCTATTCTCACATTGACCTGCTAAACTTTCCAGTGAATTTCCATTGGAAATTTTGGGGTTCTTCTATCCCCTAGTCTGTCAAACGCCCCAGCACGTACTTCCGCTTTCTTTTAGACTGAAGCTGATGCTCTGCAGGGCTTGTTGACACCAGCGGCATATCCCCAAGCTACTGGTATTTGAGATTTGATAGGGATAACTTAACACCCAGTTTTATTGTAAATACTGCTCACGGGTTTCAGGGTTTGCTATCCAGCTGTTATGGATATTTTTATGCGGTGATTCAGGGAGAATAAACAACTACGCTGCTGCCACTGCCATCTTCCCAGAATCACTCAAGTGATTTCTTTTACTGGACTCTTGGGTCTGGTTTTTTTCTTTCTTTCATATTATTAGACAGGAAACTAAAATACCAGGTGGTCTGGTTCAGTTCCAACACCTGGCAACTCCCATGCTTCCCCAAAGACCAAAGACTCCAGGGGACCTGGCTTCACATCTAAGCTGAGGACGTACTGGCTCTGGCAGGAGCAGCCAGTTTTTAACACTGAGCTCTCAGAGCACTCGCTGCCCTTCCCTTCAGTCCTCCCAGCTTGGGGCAGGCGCAGCAACACTCTAGGGCTGAGACTAGAAAACCGGGCCGCGGTCTTGCCGAGGGGTCCTGCTGGACAATGCTGTTCTAGGCATGGCCTGTGCCCAGTCGCTCAGCTGTGTTCAACTCTTTGCAGCCCCACGGCCCCATGCATCCACCAGGCTCCTCTTGCCTGTGGAATTTTCCAGGCAAGAATACTGGAGTGGTTGCCACTTCCTCCTCCAGGAGATCCTTTCAACCCAGGGATCGAACCTGAGTCTCCTGAGTCTCTTGCATTGACAGGCAGATTCTTTACCACTAGCACCACCTGTGAAGCCCCAGGTACAGCCTAATTCTCTGCTATTCCATGTGGCAAAGAACTGCAAAGGGATTTTTTGCTGTTGTTTGGCTATGCTGCACGACTTGCCTAATGTCAGTTCCCCAACTGGGAGAATGATCCTGGGCCGCAGCAGTGACAGCCCAGAAGCCTAACCACTAGGCCCCAGGCAACTCCCAAGCAAAGGGATTTTTAAACCTCATGGTTACTTCATCCTTTTCACGAAGCAAGGGAAAAAAAAGTCAAAACTGTAACAAGCAAATTAAAGTAACGAGATTACAGAAGCTATGCCATTAGCCAGCAAGCTCCATGACGTCTTCTAGAGGAGACGGAGGCACCACAGCTTGAGGCCTGAGAGGACAGACTAGCACTGCGCTGCCCAATACAGTGGTCACTGGCCACACGTGGCTCCTGAGCATCTGAAGTGTCGCCAGCACTCCAACCTCAGAAGACACATTGAGCTTGGAGGATTTTATGTGAAAAAATTATGTAAAGTACCTCAATAATTTCATGTTGCTTACAGACTAAAGTGACATTTTTAGACATACATAACATAAGTTAAAGGAGTTGCCTGGTGCCTAGTGGTTAGGCTTCTGGGCCATCACTGCTGTGGCCCAGGTTCAGTCTCCAAGTTGGGGAACTGACATTAGGAAAACAACAGAATGGGAAAGACTAGAGATCTCTTCAAGAAAATCAGAGATACCAAGGGAACATTTCATGCAAAGATGGGCTCGATAAAGGACAGAAATGGTCTGGACCTAACAGAAGCAGAAGATATTAAGAAGAGGTGGCAAGAATACATGGAAGAACTGTACAAAAAAGATCTTCACGACCCAGATATTCATGATGATGTGATCACTCATCTAGAGCCAGACATCTTGGAATGTGAAGTCAAGTGGGCCTTAGAAAGTATCACTACGAACAAAGCTAGTGGAGGTGATGGAATTCCAGTCAAGTGTTTCAAATCCTGAAAGATGATGCTGTGAAAGTCCTGCACTCAATATGCCAGCAAATTTGGAAAACTCAGCAGTGGCCACAGGACTGGAAAAGGTCAATTTTCATTCCAATTCCAAAGAAAGGCAATGCCAAAGAATGCTCAAACTACCGCACAATTGCACTCATCTCACATGCTAGTAAAGTAATGCTCAAAATTCTCCAAGCCAGGCTTCAGCAATACGTGAACTGTGAACTCCCTGATGTTCAAGCTGGTTTTAGAAAAGGCAGAGGAACCAGAGATCAAATTGCCAACATCTGCTGGATCATGGAAAAAGCAAGAGAGTTCCAGAAAAATATCTATTTCTGCTTTATTGACTATGCCAAAGCCTTTGACTGTGTGGATCACAATAAACTGTGAAAAATTCTGAAAGAGATGGGAATACCAGACCATCTGACCTGCCTCTTGAGAAATCTGTATGCAGATCAGGAAGCAACAGTTAGAACTGGACATGGAACAACAGACTGGTTCCAAATAGGAAAAGGAGTCCGTCAAGGCTGTATATTGTCACCCTGCTTATTTAACTTCTATGCAGAGTACATCATGAGAAATGCTGGACTGGATGAAACACAAGCTGGAATCAAGATTGCCGGGAGAAATATCAATAACCTCAGATATGCAGATGACACCAGCCTTATGGCAGAAAGTGAAGAGGAGCTAAAAAGCCTCTTGATGAAAGTGAAAGAGGAGAGCGAAAAGTTGGCTTAAAGCTCAACATTCAGAAAACGAAGATCATGGCATCTGGTCCCATCACTTCATGGGAAATAGATGGGGAAACAGTAGAAACAGTGTCAGACTTTATTTTTTGGGGCTCCAAAATCACTGCAGATGGTGATTACAGCCATGAAATTAAAAGATGCTTACTCCTTGGAAGAAAAGTTATGACCAACCTAGATAGTATATTCAAAAGCAGAGACATTACTTTGCCGACTAAGGTCTGCCTAGTCAAGGCTATGGTTTTTCTTGTGGTCATGTATGGATGTGAGAGTTGGACTATGAAGAAGGCTGAGCGCCGAAGAATTGATGCTTTTGAACTGTGGTGTTGGAGAAGACTCTTGAGGGTCCCTTGGACTGCAAGGAGATCCAACCAGTCCATTCTGAAGGAGATCAACCCTGGGATTTCTTTGGAAGGAATGTTGCTGAAGGTGAAGCTCCAGTACTTTGGCCACCTGATGGGAAGAGTTTGACTCACTGGAAAAGACTCTGATGCTGGGAGGGATTTGGGGCAGGAGGAGAAGGGGACGACCGAGGATGAGATGGCTGGATGGCATCACGGACTTGATGGACGTGAGTCTGACTGAACTCCAGGAGATGGTGATGGACAGGGAGGCCTGGCGTGCTGCAATTCATGGGGTCGCAAATAGTCGGACACGACTGAGCAACTGAACTGAACTGAACTGAAGTTAAATAAGAAATATTTTTTAAACAGTTTCACTTTTTTAATGTGGCTATTAAAATTTTTTTTAATTGCATATGTGACTCAGACTATATTTCTGCTGCTCTAAGAAATCAAAGGCCTTCCTAGGTGATGCCAGTGGTAAAGAATCTGCCTGCCAATGCAGGAGATGCAAGAGTCTCGGGTTCAATCCCTGGGTCAGGAAGATCCCCAGGAGGCGGAAATGGTAACCCACTCTAGTATTCTTGTCTGGAAAATTCCATGGACAGAGGAGCCTGGCCGGCTACAGTCCATGGGGCTACAAAGAGTCTAACACAACTGAGCTACTGAGCGCACACCCAGGATGCCAGAAGTCCTGATTTTAAAGCCCAGACGGACAGTGCCACTTACTGTTCATGTGAAGGGGTGACTTTCCTCTCTGCATATTCACCTGCTCACCAATATTCAGGGAATAATAAATAGACCTAATTTGCAAGCCTTTTGTGAAAAGTAAGTTAGATTAATGCATGTAAACATTTAGTACAAGACCTAGACAAAGGAAGTGTTCCAAAGTGGAAGCTGCCCTTGTTATCATCACCTAGCATCAGGTGAAAAACCAGAAGATGAAGGTTTCAGACCTGGCTCTGCCCACATCTGGTTCTTTGATACAGGTTTAAAAAAAAAAATCTCTTAGATCCTCTATTTCTTTCTTAGAAAGTCAGGAGCTAATAATCTGCCTTGCTGAGTTGTTCTAAGGACTGAATTCATCTCATCAACATGTATTTACTGAGCACCTACTATGAGCGAGGCACCGTTCTGGGCAATGGGGAGAGAGCAGTGAAGAAGTCAGATAAAGTTCCTGTCCTTCGGGAGGTGGCATTCTAGCGGAGAAGGGCCAGTGAAACACTGTTACAGAATGTAATGTCTGGAGAGATATGAAGGAAACAGAGCAGGGTCAGGGCAGAACTGTAGAGATGCTACCTTAGTGGGTAAATGCCTCTTCCAGGGCTGACATCTTAAGAGAGATGGTGAGACATGTGGGAAAGCGCCATTAGGACAGAAGGAAGAAGCAGCACCGGGCCCCGGGGCAGGGGGATGTCGGGTGAGCCTGGGGAAGAAAGAGGCAGCCGGTGTGCAGCTGGATAGCAAGGAGGGGCACGAGAGGAGGCTCGGCCAGACCCTGGGCACTGGGGGCCTTGAGAGGAAGGCGAGGTCTCCTAGTACAAGGGGACCTCTAGAGAGTTTCACACAGGTTTTAAAAGGATCCCTCAGACACACTGAGAGAGGTGACCCATGTGTGGGGCTCAGCGTGGGGCTTACCTTGTTGCAACAAGGTAAACATAGGAGCAAGTGATGGCAGAGCAAAGAGATGGGGCACACTTGGCTCCACAGGCCCCCGGACGGCACAACACCTGTTAGGACAAGGGGCCCTGGGATAAGCGGGCATGGTCAGAAACACTGGGGTTCCCCAGAGAACTGCACCCCGAGTCAGCACTGTGCAATCGGGTCACCCCAGAGCCAGTGTCCTCCGTCTACCCTCACAGTGCAAAAGGCAGACAGCAGGTCACAGCTCAACGAGGAGCCTGGTCTGCTCCTCCAACACGAAGCCCCACGGCCACACCCGCAGCAACACAATGGCTAGTGGGAAAGCGATTCTGAAACGTGTGTAATTACAAAATCCATTCAAATGATATTGTCTATCATTGTAGAGAACAGTCATTGTGAAAATATAGAAAGTACAAATAAAAAGAAATTAAATTCCAATCTTCTAGACTCTTACAACCAGAAACCACAGTCAGTAATATGCTTGGCTATATAGATATTCAGATACTTGTAACTATGTAAACATCAAATATTTTCTTATGCAAATATAAATATTTATGTGTGGTGCATGCTTTTTTAAAAACAGTACTATTCTCTAAATTGTGCAGTAACCTGCTCCTTTCCCTCTTGTTGTTCAGTCATTCAGTCATGTCCGACTCTTCGCGACCCCATGGACTGCAGCACGTCAGGCTTCCTTGTCCTTCACTATCTCCCAGAATTTGCTCAAACTCATGTCCATTGAGGTGGTGATGCCATCCAACCATCTCATCCCCTGTCATCCCCTTCTCCTCCTGCCTTCAATCTTGCCCAGCAACAGGATCTTTTCCAATGAGTCAGCTCTTCGCATCAGGTGGCCAAAGCATGGGAGCTTCAGCTTCAGCATCAGTCCTTCCCACGAATATTCAGGGTTGATTTCCTTTAGGAAAGATTTGACTGGCTAGCCAGGGTTTGACTGGCTCCTTTCACTTACTATTCATATGTATTGTATAAGCCTTCCAAGGTGGGTTAAATTTTGACAGACAGTGTTTTTTTTTTTTTACTCTTTCAAAGCCATTTATTATTTTGCTTTTATATAATTGTATAAAATATGTATCATACATTTCTTCCTTATTTCTTTTTCTAATTTTGATCTTCACACCAAGGCAACAAGTATTCAAATTAATTCTCTATACAGATAGATATAGATAGATAGGTATAGATAGATAGGTGTATATAGATAGGTATATATGTAGGTTTTTCTACAGACAGAAAAACAAAGGTTTTTCTGCTCAAACAATTTTTCCAAATCGGGTATTAAAATATATCTTCTGAAAATATTTATAGGTTTTTTTCATTTTCAAAAATTTTTACTGAAATAGTTTACAATGCTGTACTAGTTTCAGATGTCCAATGAAGTGACTCAGTTACACACACACACACACACACACACACATTCATTTTTTACATGCTCTTCCATTACAGGTTAATCTGAGATACTGAGCATAGTTCTCTGTGTGTCCTTTCGGATTGCCTATTTTATATCTAGCATATGCTCAGCTGTGTCCGACTCTTTGCGACCCCGTGGACTGCAGCCAGCCAGGCTCCTCTGTCTATGGAATTTTCCTTAATTTCTCCCTCCTCCCAGATAGCATCCTTTTTTAATGCTCCATGGGGTTCATAAAGTATTCATAAAGAATACTTTATTCAGCAATCCCCTATTGGTGAATATATGGGTTGTTTCCAATTTGAGCAAACAACTGTGAGCGGCAATCACCACCCCCACCCGCCACCCCCCAAGCTTCCTGTGGTGGTGCCCAGCCCCCCACATCTGTTCTGACACTTACAGCAAACTCCTCGGGAGTCACTTTCAGGACATCGAAGACAACGGCGTCGTAGCTCTTGCTGGCATAGTCGCAGCTCTGGCCCTCCAGAGAGTCTGAGCTGCTGCTGCCCTGCGGAGGACAGGGGAAGACGGGGCCACCTGAGCAGTCTGGCTGACCCCATCACTGACGCCCAAACCTCAGAAGTGAGACTGGCAGGACCGTACAGTGATAAGAGCTTCTGTTGTTTAGCGCTTTACTCTGTTTCAGGCACTTCATGGGCATAATCTAACTTAATTCTCATAACAACTCTCTGATGATGCACTATTATTAGTCCCCTTCTACAGATAAGGAAGTAGAGGGCATGCCACTTGCCCAACATATCTCAGCCAGGAAACGGAAGGGCCAGAATGCAAGCCCAGTTGTGTGTCTCCCTCAGTCTCTATACCCCAGCTGCTTCTGGCTGCCTGTGGGGTGACCGCTGAAAAGATACAGCCCACCCTTCACACCTTAGGAGGCCTGAGGAATCATCTGTTTTGTTACGTGTTTTTAAACATCACCTGGTTTCACCTTTTTTTTTTTTTTCTACTTGAAGTTCATTGCAGGAAATTATACAAAATGTCAAATTGGCTCTCAAGGCTTGTTTCACATAGGGGCCACTTGGAATTCAAAGCCTGTTAGCTGATGAGGTGAGAGGTAACTGGCTGGCTTTGGAGATGGCGTGAAAGTTATATTTAGTAGAGCCCCTTGTTAAGAAGAACACTGTGAGGCCAGCATGTAAAGGAATGGTCTTCCGTTAAAGAGCAAGTTAAACTCCCCAGATGTGGCCAGTTTCATGAAACCCAACACTGCGGGGATCCCAGAACGTTGAACGTACCTTCCGTTCAATTTTACTTAATTTCATCAAATTCTACTTTGGGGAACCAGTCGAGCTTACCACCCCAAAATTGTGCCCTGTTCATAAACGGTTTTATTCGTCTTAACCCGTGAAGAGGGATTTTGTGGTTTCCATTAACCTCAACATCTTGGACTGAGATTTAGAGAATATGCTTTTATTAATTCCCCTTTATTTCACTCTTTCCAAAATGGCTATATCTGGAAAAACTTTGCAACCTTACTGGAAACTAGAGGGTTTTTAGGCCAGGGAGGGAAACCAATAGTCAACAACTGAAAATGTGAGGTTAAAAGGAGGAGCTGAAACTTAAACCTGTAGACTTCAATAGTCCTGTGTCATTTAAAGGCTTACAAACGAGTCTACTATACCAAAATCTCTGAGATGATCTTAAGATGCTCTGAGCTCTGAAATCAGGCCTGTTTAGAATGCCAGCTCCAAGCAAGCTGCCGTCTGACCTCTTCAGTTCGCTGTGCCTCAGCGACCATCCATAACAGGGTACCTACTCCCCAGGGCTTTGGCACTTGTATAAAATGCAGCTGACAAAGCAGCTGGCAGGATCCCCTCCCTGGGTGACAGTGTTTCAAGGGACCTGGGAGTGGAGGGCAAGGGGATGGCTATTGCGATGGGACATTCTCCCCTGAAAAGAATGTGTCCTGAACTTCTGAAAAGTAATCAAGACTAATTCTGAATGCTTCTGGAACTGGCCGTCTATTCGATCACTCAGTCTCATGAACTCCGAGCTGGCTGCTACCGATAAATCTCTTTGCACGCTCACGATCCCCTCCCACGGAGCAGCCTGGAGCAGCTGGTGCAGCTGACTTTCTTCCAGGGAGTGTCGTGTCATCGTGGTTGGGACCAGCGGCTCCAGAGTCACAGGGGCCTGGCTGTCAATCCCCGCCAGCTGTGTGATCTGAAGTCAGTTCATTCACCACTCCTTGCCTCAGTTTCCTCACCTACTGACAGGGGGTGAAACAACAGCCCGTGCCTGCTGGGGTTATTGTGAGGATTAAACGAGATCGTGCCTGTGGAATGCACCAAAAAAGTGCCCGGTATATAGTAAGCACTAAATTGTGGGTGTGTATCTGCATAAATATGTCACTGTCACCAAAATGTATTGAGCACTTCAATAAGATATGTATTCATTCATAGGTTCATTTGACACATATTATTGAGCACTCACCACTTTCTGGATACACATGTACGTGCATATTCGTATAGATACATATATACGTACACATATATAGCATATATGTGCGTGGTTGCACTTATATGTGTATGGATTCATATGTATAAACAAAGACTAGAAAAGAAAGAAGTTTTACTCTAGACGGAATGTAAACTGTAAATGGAAATGGAAGTCTGATTCCTCCAGTTACCAAACAGAGTCCATTCCTGGAATTTCAGGTTTTATAACTTTCCTGTAACACCCCACTGCACCTGCCCCAAACACACACACTCACACAAGGGGCCTTATTAATCACAAGCTGCCCCAGGTTCATTCAGTGGTGCTGGTGCTGGTGCTGGTGGTGGTGATGCAATAACTTTATTGGCGCCATCTGGGAATTTTAACAGGGACCCATGAGTCTGCTTTCAGAACCACAGATCAAACTAAGGAATTTTTTTAAAGGGTGATAAGCAATGGATTAACCCCTGTGATTTCTAGCTGATTGCACAGGCTCATTTCAAAAGCCCAACTTGACTGGGAGGGCCTAATGAGCGCGGAACTCAGAGCTCCCCTCTTGCCCATCTGTCACAAGAGCCCGGCGTTACACATCTGACATGGCGGACTCCCTGAGCCTCAGATGACACCCAGCCCTCTGCCCGCCTCCGGTCCATTATGGAACTTGAAAACCAAACTCCCAAACCCCCATGGCAGGGGCCGGAGCCCAGGCCACTCTCGACCACCAGCCCTTACGGCCGTTTCCTCCCGAGCAAGGTAAACAGGAGCGCAGGGCCAGCTGGAAACCCTTCTGTCTGACTTCATCCCGGAATGTGCAACTTACTTATAATCAGCCGCAGCTTGGCTGGGGAAGGTCTGATCCCTTCTTGCCATCAAAATGGAATGTGGCACTTGCTACGACTGGACGGGGCAGGTATTTGCTTTTCTTTGAAGAGAACGACTTCAGAAAACACCCTGCTCCTCAAGGCTGACTGCCTCCCAAATCTCACGTCTGGCATGGCCGGGGCCTCGGGAAGGCTAAGAATGGTGGCATTCACGGAGCCCTGCAGCCCCCGGGCCTCGACTCAGGGGGCCTGGGTCAGATGCAAGGGCCCCTCCCCACAGCTCGCTCCCCGCCGACCCCGTCCTCCCAGCGCTGTACCTGTGGAGTGGCGGAGGTGACCAGCACGCTAGCCATCAGACCATTCCTCTTGTACATAGTCTCCGGGCCACAGGGAGCTTCAGGGCAGCCTCTGTCGGTGACATAACCTGTCTGGAGAAGTCCTGCAAGGCAAAGGCGCTCATAAAAACCAGCCTTCAAATCCAACCTAATCCCACCCTGGGAGAGAGCTGTGCTGGACTCGAGCAGGTGACCCCAGAGGATACCCTCAAAGAAAGATTACAAGCTGTGGCCTTTGGGCTAAATACGGCCCACAAATGTGGTCTGTTAGGCTTGTGCAGGTTTTAGGAATTTTTTTCAAATTAATCACCAATATTTAAAATTGAAAGGTTTCACATAGAATTCTGGGTTTCTGACTTTCCTGGTGGCACTGGGTCCACTTTCTTGCATGATGGCCATCAGCTGGACTGAGCAGTGCTGCTCATCGTACTGAAGGGCTTCCTAGGGGCGTTCCAGACTCCACTTGGCCTGGGCGGCCACTTGGGAGCCTGCCTGGCCCTCCTAGGTGCCAGGGTTTGTGACCTCTGTTTCAGCCTACCGTCTTCTAAAGGACCAACCCGCCTTACACACCTCAAGGAATTCAACTGATGAAATAACGAACTAATCAAGGGATAAAATCTTAATATACTGGAGACTTTATTTTCATACTTTTTATTAAACGTTGGACTATATCATGAAAATGTTTTCAACAAATCATTTTAAGTATACAGATCAGTGTTTCTTACAGGTGAAATGCTAAAATAAGCTGCCTATAATAGCTAGGGAATATATTTTTAAGTTTTTTGGGATATTAAAAATTAACAACACAAAAAATGTTTAATTTATGAAACAAATATGTTCACATAAATTTGGGAGGGCTCTAGAAAGTATCGATATTTGAGAAAAGATCTGGTTCACTTACATTACATACACTGTTTTATCCTTTCTTAGCATTAGGTGCCTCGTACTTTAAATCTGTGACAAACCGTGACAAATTTTTAAAGGGGAAGCATTACTGTAAAATGGAAGAATTATGTAGTCCTAAAGGCTGTATCGCTGTACATTTAATTGATAATGTTCTACTTATTTAGACTTTTGAAGAAACAGCCTCTCTTCAATTAAACATTTTTATAATGGAATGGTGTAAACTGAAGTGATAAAGACTGTTATTAAAATAAAATGCTTATACAACAAGACAGGAGACGAAGACAAACTGAATCCACCAGGCTCCCTATGTAGCAGAGTGTTTCATCAATAACAACACAAATACTGGCTACGACTTGCAGAAGCCTCACCACGGGCCACACGCTTTACCTCCAGTGCCTCCTCTAACCCTCACGACATCCTCGGGTGGGTCTTGCTGCTACCCCCACGTTCCATGTGGGGAATCTGAAACCCAGAGAGGTTAAGTAACCTGTGCCCTGCCGTCCCACCAAACCATCGTCATTCAGGACCTGGCTCAAATGTCCAGCATCATTTCCCCTGGTTATCACACCTGAGCCACTCAAACCAGAACCACTGTTCATCTGCCAATAAGCGCATGCCCCGAGTAGGGCAGTTATCACACCATCAAACATCAGAGCACTGTAGCCACCACCAGCTTTTTTAGCAGGTGAGAGCCCAGGACATAATGGAGGCCAGAAAGGAGAAGGCAAAGGGGCCGCCTGGAAGCCAACTGCAATTGTCAGGCAGGCGACAAGGGGCCTCTGCGCTGAGGTGGCAGCAGTGATGTCCAAGACAAGCACACAGGCTGAGAGGCAGTAAGGACAGAAACACAACAGACACTGATGGGGGGAGGAGAGAACCGGCTGAGGATGCACGACTTCTGGCTTGAGGTACCAGGGGATGCTGTGCGCCTCATCGAGAAAAGGAACAGAGGCGGTGTGGCAGGTTTGTGGGGAAAGATGGTGAATCTGATTTAGGACATGCTGAATCTGTGCTGCCCATGAGAAAACCCATTCTGGGGAGCACGGTCAAACCCAGAAGTCTCTGGGAAAGATGGGCTGGGGGAAGATCAGAAAGAAGAAAGTACCAGCCCAATCTGGACTGCCTGTTATCCTCCCAGAGCCCTCAGCCCATCACAGAGCCCTGTGCCACCAGGAAACAAGTCAACAATCAAAAAAGGAGGTCAGTGCAACCTGGGCTCTGTCCCGATACGTCCCCAAACCACTCCATCTTCTTCAACCATCTCCTCAACCACAGTCAATGGGCCTCCTCCCTGCCCTCCTTTATCCCAAAACACTCAAAAGAACTAAGCTGAGCTATAAATGACACCTGAGGCTCAACTGGGGCAAGTTGAGTACGGACAATGGATGACACTGAACTGCTACTCACTTTGTTTGGAGCGATAACAATATGGAGGGTAAGGAGCAGAAGGGCTTTATCCTTAAGTGATGCACCTGACAATTTAGAGGCGAAGTGAATTTGCAATATACTTTCAAATGTATCTGTAAAATACATGTTAATGTTAACAACTGCCATTCACCAACAGTTCTTTGTATCAGTCTCTCAATTTTCCTGAACGCTTGATAATTTTCATACTAAAAAAGAAAAAAGAAAGAAAAGATTGATCAGGTAAGTTGTTCCTCAAAGTTCAGTTCGGTTCAGTTACTCAGTTGTGTCAACTCTGCGACCCCATGGACTGCAGCATGCCAGGGTTCTCTGTCCATCACCAACTCCTGAAGTTTACTCAAACTCATGTCCATTGAGTCAGTGATGCCATCAAACCATCTCATCCTCTGCTGTCCCCTTCTCCTCTAGCCTTCACTCTTTCCCAGCATCAGGGTCTTTTTAAATGAGTCAGTTCTTCGCATCAGGTGGCCAAAGTATTGGAGTTTCAGCTTCAGCATCAGTCCTTCCAATGAACACTCAGGACTGATCTCCTTTAGGATGGACTGGTTTGATCTCCTTGCTGTCCAAGGGACTCTCAAGAGTCTTCTCCAACACCACAGTTTAAAAGCATCAATTCTTCAGTGCTCAGCTTTCTTTATAATCCAACTCTCACATCCATACATGACTACTGGAAAAACCATAGCTTTGACTAGACGGACCTTTGTTGGCCTCAAAGTTAGTGTTAGGGCAATTTCATGCCAAGCCACTGACACCCAACCCTGAAAACACACAGGGGCTCATCCTCACCAGGGAAGATGGGCACCATCCATTTACCCGTCCATCCATTCATTCACTGAGCTCCTACTCTGTGTTCACCTTGTTCTAGCCAGGAGTTCCTACCATTTTTTGTACCTTGGACCCCTTTGGCCATCTGGTGAAACCTATGGGCCCCTTCTCATAGAGACATTTTTAAATGAATAAAGTAAAATTACACAGGAAACCAATTATACACATGACTATGCATGAAGCAAATTATATTAAAATTCAGTTATTATTTTCAAAGCAATTTATAATGTAGGAATATATGTATTTCTTCAGGTAAGGTTTTATATATATATATATATATCATTGTATTAAATAGCAAGATCTATTGTGGGTCTAATAACAACCATAATTTCAAAGTAGTGACGAGCATAAATATTCTGAGGTGAAAGTGAAGTGAAAGTCGCTCAGTCATGTCCGATTCTTTGTGAACCCATGGACTATATGTCCACGGAATTCTCCAGGCCAGAATACTGGAGTGGGTAGCCTTTTCCCTTCTCCAGGGGATCTTCCCAACCCAGGGATCAAACCAAGGTTTCCTGCATTGCAGGCGGATTCTTTACCAACTGAGCTATCAGGGAAGCCCAGTTTCCTGAGCTTCTGAGGTGCGTGCCCACAATTACTACGTGGTATGGAAGTAGCTCCCTGGTGGCTCAGAGGTTAAAGCATCTGCCTCCAATGTGGGAGACCCGGGTTCGATCCCTGGGTTGGGAAGATCCCCTGGAGAAGGAAATGGTAACCCACTCTAGTATTCTTGCCTGGAGAATCCCATGGATGGAGAAGCCTGGTAGGCTACAGTCCATGGGGTCGCAAAGAGTCGGACATGACTGGGCGACTTCACTTCACTTCGTGGAAGTAGCTATGATTTTATTGGTGACAAAGTCCCAGGTACTATAAATATTACTGTGATTTATTATCTATGTTAATAACTGAGGAAGATGCTAACCTTCAGTTAAAAGTCAGGGAAAATAAAAATGTCATTTTTTCCCATCCAAATTCAAGGAAAGCTGGTCAAGAACCCTGTTCCAGATGCAGGGAACACAAAGTGAACAGGTCCTGCTCCCTGAGAACTCAAATCCCAGTGCAGGAGTCAAGAGATCACATGTGGACCTAGAAGGTAACTGAGGTCTTGAGAGTCTTCAAGGAATAAAATAGGGTGGAAGATGGTATTTGCCAGGGTGGTCAAGGAAGGACTCTGAAGATGCAACATTTGAGCTGGAGTCCTAGGAAAGAATCAGCCATGAAAACCAGTCGGAGTGTTCTGCACAGAGGCCACAGCGAGTGCAAAGCCCGTGAGGCGCACAGGAGCTCGGCAGGTCTGTGATGCAGGAAGAGCCGCAGCTGGGGGCCAGGCAGTGGAGGCAGTGGAGAGGCTGGGCCCTGCAGGCCATGGTGGGAGGTTTGGGTTTTACCTGGAGGCCTGGGAATGGTCTCTGACCAGGCGACTGACAAGAGCCGATCTCACTGTTTTGGAAGATCATAGTGGCTACTGTGCAGAAAACTGGCTGGGGAAAAAAAAAAAAAATAACTGGCTGGGAAGCCAGAGATATGGGCAGTGAAACCCAGTTGGGGGTAAGAGATGGGACTGCTCGGACTGCTGGCCCCAGGGAAAACAGCTGGATCCGGGAGGGGTTCTGGACATGAGACGGATAAGACCTGCTGATGGGCTGCACGTGAGCGGAGAGGAAAAGAGGAGTCAAGGATGAGTGACTTCTACCTCTGGAGCCCCTATGAACAGACAGACGGTGGCCCAAGAACCACCTGGTGCTCAGAAGTCCATCCATTTGTTGGCTCAACACCCCCACCACTGAGACCTGGAGGACCAGTTCTGGGGGTCAGAGTTGGAGATGGCGCACACCTGCCCTCCAGGGTCCTGCAGGGTAGTGGGGGGAGAAAACCAGCAGGGAGCTACTCTCAGCACAGCTGGTGTCACAGACCACAGGCTCACCTTGGGGGTTTAAGATACCACTGAGAAGAGCAATTGCGCTGGTCTTAAATGGATGAGCGGGCGTGTTTTCAGACAAGGGTGGGCCGTGGGCACTCTGAGCATGTGCAGAAGCCCAGAGGTGTGAAACAACACCAGAGTGCCAGGAGCACAGGGGGCAGGTTCCCCTCCCTCACCTGACCCCAGCCCCTGCCCATCCTAGACTAACCCGGGGATAATAAGCCAGGCAGGGGTCCCCACGGAGTCAGCTTTAACAGATGGACCCAAGATTACAGCCACAGGAAGAGCATCTTGCCTCCTGGTCACTCCCTCAATCCTTCCATAAACTTGGTGATCCTTTCCCTAAGCCCTGTGCAGGGGAGTCAGACCAGCCCCCAAGGAGCTCACTGCAGTCTGACTGCTGTCATCCTGACAATCTATTAGAGATTTACTTTGTTTCAGGCGTTGGCTAAGGGTTTATATGCATTAAAAAAAAATCTTATAAATGAGAAAACAGAGTTTCAGAGAAACTACGCTGTGACCTGGGGATACGTTCTCACACAGCTGCCTGCCTGCGCCCCCTGCTGGACACGGAGGCAGTCTGGCATCAAGGGAAGGGCCGCTGCTGCTGCTACTAAGTCGCTTCAGTGGTATCCGACTCTGTGCGACCACATAGACGGCAGCCCACCAGACTCCCCCTGTCCCTGGGATTCTCCAGGCAAGCAAGAACACTGGAGTGGGTTGCCATTTCCTTCTCCAATGCATGAAAGTGAAAGTGAAGTCACTCAGTCGTGTCCGATTCCTAGCGACCCCGTGGACTGCAGCCCACCAGGCTCCTCCGTCCATGGGATTTTCTGGGCAAGAGTGCTGGAGTGGGGAGCCATCGCCTTCTCCAAGGGAAAGGCACCACCCTGCTAGGTCTGGCCAGGCTGACCTGTGCCAGACAAGCCCAATCTCCCCACCCTCCCTGTACCTCCCTCACCTCTTACACACACACACACTCACGCACACACGCACGCTCGCTCGCTCGCTCGCTCGCTCAATAAGCTCCCTGGAAACAAAGCGCTGAAGGCAGGGAAAGCGGTTCTCATGATGTAACCTCGCAGGAACGTGGCAGCTGAATCAGAACCACAGAACCGCCGCGTCTCTGGTTTCTGTGTGACAGACTCCGGTCTTGCGTGTGTGGGCTCTCAAAGAGGGGAGGGCAAGTCCCATATGGGAGGTTGGTTTCCTTCCAGGCTTCAACGTCTCAGGTTCAGAAAACCAAGGAAATAACAGGAGACAGTCTGCTGCAGACCACTGGGGAGAAGGCAGAAAAACCACTTTTTCCTAAGTGTGTGGAGGCTGTTTCAAAGAAAATACACACATCCGGGAACATTCGGTAACAAGAGAGTGCTGTCTTCCAACTGTTTCGGACAAGCTCAGAGACAGACCCTGAGCCCCGTGTCCAAGCCCGCTTCCTCACGTGGCCGCCCTGCCTCCTCTGCAGGCTTGGCCACAGCTGCCCCATCCTCCGTGTCTGAACCGAAGGCGCAGGGGACGGAAGCAAAGAGGGTTGTGCCCACAGCTGACGGTTCACGCCACGTCAGGAGAAACGAGTGTGTGTGCTCTCCGTCTCTGCCCTCTCCGGACGCCTGGGCACGTCCGTTCCATGTTACCGAAAGATCTCCCCTGGGGTAACCATCCCCCTAGAGCTGGACCACCTGCCAGGAGCCCAGGAGGGGTGCCCGTGAGGGCTGGCAGCACTACGGCTCCCTTGCCCCAACCCTCTCCGAGCTGGCCTAGCCTCCTCCTGGCCAGCAGCTTCGTCTGGTGGCTTTCAAAGCGAGGCCCTGGCCACGTGAGCACGTGAGGCTCAACAGGCCATCCCTCTGGGCCAGGTTCACCCGTGTCCCATCTACGCACCCCCACCACCCCTTTCCAGCTACCACCACGTGTTCAACATCCCACATCTCCCCTCCTCGCTGAGGGCAGAGAGTGGGCTGGGCCAGCCAGACGGCTGAGGAGGCACCGCTGTGTCCAAGGGCCACTGCGCTGAGCCCCCGGCGGGGAGAGAAAGCAGCCGTGCTGGACAAGAGGGCTGGGTTCCAGACTGAGAGTCTGCAGACAGATGGAAATGAGAGAAAACTTGTGAAACTGAGCGAACCTGGAGAAAAGGACCAGGCAGGGCGTCCCCCAGGGAAGGGCAGCACCTACATGTATGGAGCTGACATGGGGCCACCCCCGCAAAGGAAGACAACAGCGCAGACCGAGGACCCCCACCCCTCACATGCTGCGTGCTGAGACCAGGGAGGCAGAAACCAACCAGGGTCATCTGTCCTCAGAAAGTCCAGCTGAAGGATGCAGCATGCTTGGGGCTGGTGCATGGGGATGACCCAGAAAGATGTTATGGGAGGGAGGTGGGAGGGGGTTCATGTTTGGGAATGCATGTAAGAATTAAAGATTTTAAAATTTAAAAAATAAAAACTAAAAAAAAACAAAACAAAACAAAACAAAAAAAAGAAAGTCCAGCTGAGGAATGCCCACTCGCCTCAGGGAGAAGGGCTTCCGGAATTCTCTACATAAAAGTAATACATGTGCATGCTAAAATCACACAAACTGGATAAAAAGGGGTAAAATAAACAAGAAAAGTCCCCACAACCCCACCCCGAGTTCCTGTCCCCCAAAGTTAACATGTTCACACAGTATGGGGCAGCACATGTGTACACAGCCACACATGGATAGACACGTGTGTGTGTGTGTGTGTGTGTGTGTGTGTGTGTACACAGCCTGAGGTTCAACAGCCCCACCTCCAAGAGGCTGACAAGCTACAGCCGAAGCAGGACTGGCAGGAGCTAAGAACAAGATAGCTACAGAGCAAGCTCTCAGGCAGGAGAAGGAGCCGGTCACCTCTGTGGCTTAGAGAACAGATAAACCAGGATTTCCGTTCTCATCCATCACTGACCTTATGCCCTGGACAAGCTGCTTGACCTGGCCAAGCCTCACTTTCCTCATCTGCGAAATAGGGACAGCTGGGGTGCCGACGGAACAGACGGTTGAGGGGATGCACAGAACGGTGCACATGAGAAGCGGCCGTGGCACTGTGTCTTTAACGACAACTATTACTGGCGTCAACAGTCCTCAACGGCCACTGTCATTCTCCTGGGGGCAGGGTTGGGCGAGGGCAATAATGCTCTTAGTATGAGACAGGAGAAACCACACCGAGGGCAAGGCAGCGAGAGGAGTGCGAATGAAAAATATGCAGTGGGGGCGAATGCGGAAACCTGGAAAAGGCCGCCAGTCTGGTTCATAGTGTGGCACCTAAACTAGCTCACCAGGCTAACCTGATCACTGCACCGTGGTCACGTGAGTTAACAGGGAAGTCGGGTGAAGGGCATGTGTAGGTGCTCTGCCCAGTTCTGCAAATTCCTGTGTAGAAAATTACTTCAAAATAAAAAGGTAAATTTAAAAAGGGATCCTACACCCTCACCTCCCACCCCATAGGCCACCCCCCAACGCACACACATAAGCTACACCACCAGGCCTGATGCCAGGGACTCACCATTGCCCACACAAACCAGGATTTGACGGTCGCGCTCTGGGGCATGGAGGTTTGGGTATTTTATGCCTGTTATGTGTGGGCGGTTGACGGAGGATGGGATGGAGGGCAGTTTCCTGTAAGGAGCAGCGGAACCCTGCCTTCCTCCTAGTCCCTGCCAAGGGCAGAGGAAGCGCTGGTGTGGCTGGGGACTGTCCAGGTCACTGACTGGACCCCGTCTGTCAGGAGCATCGCCAGGTGCCACAGGTGGCACGCCTCTTCAGGCCCCCTCCTCTCACTGCTGCTCTGGGATCCATGGGGGGACAGGGCTCCCACTTGGGCTCAGCTGGCTCTGACTCCCACCTGCAAGGCCCTGAGCACTGCAGAGCCAGAGGAAGGCGAGAATCCATGACATGGAGCGAGCGCAGGGCGGGTGGGACCTCGAGCAAGTGGGAGCCCATTGCTTGCTTCAGCCAGCATTGAGCAGAGAGCCCTGGAGTGGGCACCAGGCGCAGGTGGGCTCACAGAGAGGGCCTTTTGTCCTCTGCTGCTGCTCCCCCTCTGACCAGGTGCCTCAGAAGCTCAAGGTGAGGAGGAGGTTGGCGGGACAGGACACTCACCCCCTTGGTGCTTCCTGACAAGTACCACTGAGTCCTGACCCTCATGGACAGCCTGGCACTTCCCACCAGATTAGGAAGGACACTGTCTCCGGAGAGTAAGCCAGGGCGGGCAAGACCGGGCTGGAGAAGAGGGCCGGGCATAGCAGCAGTGGTGGGACGAAGCCTACAAGGAACAGAGGGCTCATCCCTCCACGCGACGTGAACTAGGGCTTCAGGGAAACACCCCCTGAGTTTTAAGTCATCTTCCAGGGCCTTCCACATTCCGTGGAGAACACTGAAGGGCAAAGGCAGGTGGGAGGGCAAGTGCTAAAGGGCATGGAGAAAATGACACCTTCCCATCAAACTATATGGGTTCAAGACGATGAGCCAGGCCCACACACTGGTGGACTTTCCTTCTCCTAATCTTGCCAAAACGAGAAAACAAGAAAGAATGTGAACTCTGTCGTATTAATAATATTGAAATACAAGGAACGATGACAACGGCAAACCAGAAATTAAAAGTGCCTAGAAAGTTTGAAGCAAATGGAATCAGATCAAAGAGAAAACTACGAGCGTTAGACACATGGCCGCAAAGCCAACCGTCTCCTCTATCCAAACAATAACTGGCTAGAAAATGTAATGGTATAAGGATCCACTAAGAAAGAAAATACATGGAAATAAACTGTAAAAGGAAGCTACAAAAAGCATTTGAAGCGAATTATGAAACTTTACTATTAAACAAAAAAAGACTTAAAGGAGAGACATTTCACTCCTTCCGAATAAGGAGAAGATATTGTAAAGACATCAATTCTCCCCAGTTGACCTATAAATAAAATCCAAATTCATTCTAAATCCTAAGGGGATTCATTCTGGAATTCAACAAGTTGATTTAAAACTTCATCTGGAGAATAATTAAAAGCAGCCAAGAAGTTTTCAAAAAAAGTAAAAAGTATAATGAAAAGGGACCTGTCCTTCCAGGAAGCCGCGTTGATGATAAATGGTCAGAGGACAGAACTTAGTCTGGAAAATAGGATCAATTATACATGAGAATTAGTATCTGGTCAAGATGGCATTTCAAACAGTGGGAAGAATGGATTATTCAATAAATGTTGATGAGACAATTTGCTATTCACTTGAGAGGGAATTTGCTTAAAATTTGACCAATGCCACTTATAAGAACGTGTGTGTGCGTGCTCAGCCATTTCTGACTCTTTGTCACCCCAAGGACTGTAGCCCACCTCTGTCCGTGGAATTTTTCAGGCAAGAATACTGGAGGGGGTTGCCATTTCCTCCTCCAGGGGATCTTCCTGGTCCAGGGATTGAACCCACGTCTCCTACGTTGCCGGGAGGATTCTTTACCACTGAGCCACCTGCTGTTGCTGTTGTTGTGTCACGCACTCTGTGTGACCCTAGGGACTGCAGTGCACCAGGCTTCCCTGAGAAGCCCATATAGTTTTGATAAAGATTAACTGCCATAAAAATACCAAAGGAAACACAAATCATTATGCTTATTATTATTATTATCCCGGGGTGAAGAAGTCCTCTCTAGGGTGAGAAAAAGTTAGAAAATAAAGGAATTTATTGGCAGATTTAACTATGTTTAAAATTAAAACACTTGTATAGGAAAAGACATGAAGAAAGGGATGAAAGTCAGTCAGTAAATAGGATACAGTTCTGAAATGCTGCATGAAATGATGAAGTCCTGTTAATACAGAAAGAAGCCACACATGGGATTTCCCTGGAGGTCCAGTGGTTAAGACTTTGCCTTCCAAAGCAAAGACTTTGCCCCCAACTCTTTGCCTTCCAACGTTAAGACTTTGCCCCCAACTCTTCCTGGTTGGGGAGTTAAGATCCCACGTGATTCTCAGTCAAAAAACTAAAACAAAAAATGGAAGCAATAACTGTAACAAATTCAGTAAAAACCTTTAAATATGTGCCGCATAAAAAAAAAAAATCTTTAAAAAAGAAAGAAGCCCCGCAGGAGCTCTGGCTCATGCTCTGCAGAGCGGCCTTGGGCAAGCAGAGCAGTATTTATAGACACAGAAAGATGCCCGCAGATACAGGACACATTCACTCTTATTCATTTGTTCTTTCAGCAAGTATTTGGTAGACAGTCTACACTGTGTCAGGTACTATTCTAGGTATCGAGCATAAAGCAATAAAAAACAGACAGAAATCCCCTGGTCCAGTCTAGTGGGGGGAACTGACAATAAAAGCATTCGGTAAAATTTATGGCACATGAGCTAGTGATAAAGAAGTATAGCAAGGAGAGGGTACAGACAGAGTGGGGAAGGGGTGGGTTTACAATTTTAAATGGGGGCAGTGGTCTAAGAAGTGATTACTGAGAAAATGACATCTGGACATGTTTTGAAATACTTATGTCTACATCGGAACACTCATACGAAAGTACAGAAGGTTACGTACTCAAGTCGTTGGCGTCCCCGGTGGCTCAGTGGTAAAGAATCTGCCTGCAGTGCAGGAGACACAGGTTCGATCCCTGGGTCAGGAAGATCCCTTGGAGAAGGAATGGCAACCCACTCCAGTATTCTTGCCTGGGAAATCCCAGGGACAGAGGAGCCTGGCGGGCTGCAGTCCGTGGGGTCCCAGAGTCGGACACGGCTACGCATGGAACGACAAAGCACACACTCGTGCACTCGAGTCTCAGTGCCAACGCTCGCAGGCGTCACTGTATGCCGTTGCTACTTTCTGCTTTCTGTACACGCCAGTACCTTCCAACTTCTTCTAAAGTAAGTAGGCAGAGCATTTGTGAGTAACACAGCATCTGGAATGCTCCACTGACAGGGATCAGACATGGGAGGTTGGAGTCGAATGTCTGGTGCTCTGGTGCCACCTGGTGGTCATCTCTCTAACTGATCGATCTCATTTCCAACCTAAAATCCTCTGGTAATATTAATCCTAATTAACTGATCATTTAAAGCTTCATCCACTTTAACAAGAGCCGACTCTGCCTCACTAGTCAACTTTCTCTTAGAACTGGGATTAGGATCGCTTTTTAAGCAATCAAACAAATGCTTTAAATCTGCAGTAGTCAGTTTTAAATGTGGGCGTATCCAATTAATATCCCCTAATAATTTCTGGAAATCATTCAAAGTTAGCAAACGATCTCTCTGCAGCTTCAAAGGGGCATAACTCACGGTATGGGTATTTAATACCCTCCCTAAATAAGAAAAAGGAGGATTTATTTGTATCTTATCTGGAGCTATCTTTAAACCCCAGCTTTCCAAGGCCTCAATCAATTCAGATAAAATTTGTTGTAACAAGGCTCTGTCCTTATGAGCTGCCAAAATACCATCCATATAATGTATCAAATATAGATCTTTATACTTTCCTCTAACATTTTGCACAGCTTGGTATACAAATTTCTGACACAAGGTGGGGCTATTTTTCATTCCCTGAGCCCTCTGGTGGCTCAGAGGGTAAAGCGTCTGCCTGCAATGTGGGAGAGACCCGGGTTCGACCCCTGGGTTGGGAAGATCCTCTGGAAAAGGAAATGGCAACCCACTCCAGTACTCTTGCCTGGAAAATTCCATGGACTGAGGAGCCTGGGGGGCTACAGTCCACGGGGTCGCAAAGAGTCGGACACGACTGGGCGACTTCACTTTCACTTCTGAGGTAAAAAAGAGGCAAGATGCATAATTGTGTAAAAGCCCACCTGCCCTGTGGACAGGACTGGAAAGGAAATGGGCAACAGAAGGAGCTTTGTGGGGGGGTGTCAGGGTCATGCTGGGATTTACTTAGCTTGGGATTTTCAATGGTGGGATTTGCAATCACAGTTCTATGATGGTGTTTCATTCCTTTGTGTTGACTGCAATGGAGCGTTTCTACGGGGCGGCAGAATGTACTCACTCGAGGGACAGAAATGGAGTGAGAGGTGAGGTAAGCAACACAGAGCTATAACCCAGGCCATCTGCACATATGGAACCCCAAGAAGGCTGGGGGTTCATAGAGGGACAGCGCCTCAGGTCACACTGAGCTTGGAGGCAGAGGGGTCTTCCCCAAGGGGACCACCTTGGGGACAAGGTCCCAGGAGTCTGGCTGGGAGGGGAAGCCACACCCGGGCCCTCAGATGATTAACCACTAACTGAGCACGTGCACAGACCACCAAACCAGTGCCTCCTCACCGAAGCCCCGGGGAAACTAAGGTGCATCCCACGGGTGGGAGGAAGTGACGATCTCCCCATCTCGACAAGGGTGCTGCCTGGAGTGGGTTTCCTAGGCTTCTCCCCACCCCACCCCCAGGCCCTCCCACAGGCCCCTTCCCCAGGCCCCTCCGTGAGCCCTCTGCTCAGCCGGCTGTGGCGCCTGTCACTCTGGCAAGGACGTCTTCTCTCCGGGTTACCTCCCTGCTTGACCACGAGCCCTGGAAGGTGAGAGTCACACCCACTCATTCACCCTCAGAGAGTCCTGGGTTCGAATCCTACGTGATGGCAAGCAAGCGCCCCTCTAAGCCTCAGTTTCTGCCTCTGTAAAGTGGGGATACAGGACTGTCCTCCCCCCGTGTGGCTATGATGAGGAGGGCGAACAGCACCAGCTGGCACTCGGGAGCAGCAGTGGGTACCAGGCGGCAGTCTAAGCATTTTATACATTTTAAGTTCCTGAACCCAGGCCCTCTCTGTGGAGGGCTGATCACAGCGCCTAGCGGCGGGTAAGAGCTTAACCACTGTTACTTCATTCCCAGTCCCCAGAACAGTACCCAGCAGTCTGCCTTGTTCTCAGTGGAAATGAAGAAACAACTCTCCCACCCTAGCCTACTTCAGGAAGGTGCAAGGTCCGAGCAAGACTACAATGCTTAGGCCGCCCAGACAGACACTTGGACTTCACAAGTGGACTTCAAAGAGAGATTCCTGCTAGCCTGAAAAGGGTGGGAGACTCAGGGAGAAGGGATGCCAACTCCTGGGGCGGGGGCAGGGGAAGCAGCATCACTCTGGGCTTGGGTTTGGCTTACAGAGGACTCAGGCAGAAGCTACCACCCAGAGGGGTGTCAAGTTAAAAGTGGCTGAGACTTGCCTTCACCATCCCTCCAGCCCTGATCTCAGGTGGTCAGGGCTGTGGTCCTGGGAGGAGTGGGTCAGCAGGCAAGGTCGCTGAGGAAAGCTGGTATGAGGGAAGGAGGGGGGCCGACAGGTGCCCAACCTACTGAGAGTCACAGGCTCTACCTGGGATGGGGAGGACATGTTCGGTGCTGGAAGTCTGCAGGCCCTCTGCCACCCCTCCCCAACCTGGCCTCTTGGAAGTGGCTTCCAGCCAAGGATGTGCAGGCTAGAACACGTGCCAAAGGGTGCTGGAGGAGACCGGTGGCCACACTCCACACACCCCGCCCCACCCCATCCCCCACAGCCAGGTGTGCTCAGGGGCTGGTTCTCTCCCTGGACCTTCCTCGTCCCTCCTTCTCCCTCTTCTCTTTTCCAGTCTCATTTTCAATGTCACTTCCTCTGGGACCCGTGCTGGGACCCCAATGCTGCGTCCTCCTCTTACAGGGTTTTAGAGCACCCAGGCCTCTTAGCACTCATCCCATTTGTCTTGAATTACGTTCGTCCTTCCTGATGCATCACAGCTGCGGCCGTGCTCAGCTGCCTCCCCAAGATGTCCAGCAAGAGGGTCACGCCAGCAGCATTAGGAGCGACCCACGGCTTCTGGGGCTCACAAGTCCTTTCCTGAGCACCCTCCCTCCACAGGCTTCCCATATCTGACTCTGAGGTTACAACAGGGCAGAGCCGTCCTCCTGCTCAGGGAGGACAACTGCTGCTCCTGTTATAATGCTTTGGTTCAAGAATGAGATGTTCAAACACAGAAGGTGTTAGAAGCAAACACAACGGATGACCTGAACCTTCATCTTCTAAAAAAGAAAAACTCCACAGTCTCCTTGCTTTCAGACGTTTATAAAGACAACCTCCAAAGAAACAACAAAAAGGAAAGTGTAGTAATTTATCTGGGTTGTTTCTTGATATTTCATCATTTTAAATTATACTTTATTGTACTTTTGTTTAAACTACAAAAATAATGTATCTTTGTTGCCATAAGCCAAACCCAACAGGGGTACACAAATAAAAAACCACGAAATCACCCTCCCCCAGAGCCGAGCCCCTTCCGCACACTAAGGTAATCCCATCGGGCAGACAGGAGTGTATTCCTCCAAGTTTTTGTGCCAAGCAACATAAATACATGTAATTAAGTGGGACTCAGACCAGAAGCCCAGGTCAAACCACAAAGGCCTGCGGGGCCCAGCAGATCATATCACTGGCAAAGCTGCAGGTGTATTGGAATGAGGACAGATGGGTCCAGTGGCTAACTGAGCCACTTAAAGCTCTCCATTTTGAACATTTGGAAAACACTAAGTTGGCCATAAAAATATCGGAGAAGGAGACTAGACAATGCTCCTGGGCAGGGTAGCAGAGTTGGAAGGAGCTCAGACTCTGGAGCCCTGGTCACTTCCTGAGCCCTGTATCTATTGGCTAGGCGACTGCAAGACAGTCACTTAGTCTCTGTGCTTCTCATTCCTCTGAAAAGAGGCGATCCAACAGTCCCTTCCTTGTCAGTTCACTGTGAGAAGAAAATTATGTAAAAAGCACTTTGCACTGGCCTGGGACACACTACTACTGGTCACCAGTTTGCAACCACTGCTGGAGACAAATTATTCTGCAATTTGTTTTTTAAAACCTGATGATGTGTCACGGGCTTCCCTCACGTCAACAAGGGGAGAGAGATCTGGTTGCTTTTTGATAAATGCCTAATATGTGGCTGATGGGGTTTCCATCCCTTCCACTTTTTGCCACTACAAACAGTGGTGCAGAGAGCAGCTTTGTACTGCCTTTTGCATTGGGGCTTCTGCAGGACTTGCTGCTCGGCTTACAGATATGGATATTTGATACTCATTCAATATTTTCAGATTATATTCCCCAAAAGTTAGAACAATTCATACTCCCGACAGCAGTGTAAGGGAGCACTCATTTCCCTCAGTCACTTGCTAACATTGGTTTTATCAATTTTTGTGAACATTTTGCCACTTAAAAAGGTACAACAGAAAACTTTTTATTTGCATTCTGGTAGTGATGATCTTTTGAGGCAGAGACTCCCAACTTCTTTCTTTCTCCTTTACTTCTCCAGCAAGAAAACTCCTATTAGCTAAGCACACCCCATGGTCCCTTGTAGCTCGGTGTGGCTAAGCTCTACTCAGTGAGATGTAAATGTTAGTGCTGGGTGAGACTTCTGAGAAGTATGTGAAAGGGAAAGGGCATGCCTCTTCTCCTCTTTCTCCTTCTGGCTTCTAGAGTGCAGATGTGATGACTGGAGCTCAAGCAGCCATTTTGAGTCAGGAGGCAATCTGCTATGGCTGCAAGAGCAGCGAGACATTAAAGGAACCTGTCTCTGTGGTGACTTTGATTCCATCACTCCAACCTCTTTACTCTTTCATGAAATAGTATAAACTCCTACATGTTTCAGTCGTTGTTATGCCAGGGTTATCTATCACATGTGACAAAATCTAGTCCTGATACACCTTCTGATCCCAAAGTCAAAACTGAGCCTTTATTTCTCTTTCTGTAGCACACACAACTAACAGTGCCTTGCTTTTTATCTTCCCTATGGTTAACTTAAGTCTCTGAAAAGTGGAACACTCATTTCCCAACTCTCCTATCCATTCTCCCAAAGGCTTGGGTTTTACAGAGATGGTTTAGAATTTTCAACCTATTATGTTTTCTCATACAGTTCTCCTCTATTTTAAAAGTTCTTAATAACACAAAATAAAAATTCCATGTCACAGTAGCAATATCCCATGAGATTAGTCTCTATGAGCTAAGGGGTGCACACCACTCACTGCCCCATCACTCTCCACATCCCCCACCCCAGGAACGCTGCTCTAGTTGTCCTTCGGCTAGAGAACGTCGTCGGATGCTTCCTCGGGCACACTTACCAGATGACATGTTTTATGTCCTCACACGTGTGAAATGCCTTTCTCAGTGACCAGGAGTGTCATCTCAACGGGCACAGCAAGGGCTGCAGCCCTCTCCCTCGAACAGTCTGGGGACCCCGGGCCACTGTCTTCCAGCCTCCAGGGCTGCATATAGGAGGCCCAATGTCAGCCTAATTCTCTCTACTTTGACAACAATCTGTTCTTTCTTCCTACAAAAATTTAAGGTTTTTCTCTTTCTTCTCGGAGTTTAGGACTTTTACTAGAAAGTAGGTCTGAGTGTTGGTTTTTGTGTGGGATGAAAGGATCCGTTTAATCTGAAGAATCAAATCTTTCTTCAATTCAATGACATTTTCTTCTATTGTCTTCCTATTACTCCTCCATCTACTCCTTTTTCTCCTTCTGGAACTCCCAAGACTCCATGCCAGGTCCCGCGGATAAGCTCTCCAAGGCCTTTCCCTGCGGACAGCATCTCACATTTTAGTTCATTATTTCCATTTCTTTTTATTATTTTTCTGGGTTTTGAGGCGTTTCTTCTACTGGACCTTCCAAACCACCAATTAAAGCCATGTTTTTTAGTTCCAGCAAGCCTCTGGTACACTTTAATTGCATCCTCGTAATTCTCTGCTTATAAAGGTCTTAAACATCTTCTCCTTCTATCCTGCCTCAAAGGACCCACTGCTCCCAGTGTGAAGCTTGGCTTCCCTCTGTCACTGGCCAGGTCCCCACAAAGCTGTCATGTGTCTCTGCCTGCTGGAGGGTGCAGGTTCACGCAGCCCGTGTTCACGGCAGATTGCTCGAGCTATGGCAGCACTGGCGAGCCTGGACAACTTCTAGCCTCTGTTCAAGGGCACCCTCGTGAGCACACTGTGGTTTTCCTGCTGAGACGTGGGGAGAGGACCCCCTGCCCTGTGGTCCCCTAGTGATGACAGGGGCTAGGAGCATTTCTGCCAGACCCCCTAGGATCCGAGATTGAGCAGTCCCTCTGAGGGCATAGGCAGCAAGTAGGTAGCTGCAGCCCTGCCCATGGAATCCATTTCTCATCAGACTCAAAAGCACAGAGGAGAGGAACCCCACTTCTAGAACTAGACTAACCTAGAGTCAAAACTCAACTCTGCCACTTACTTGCTGTGTGATCTCGGAAAAATGAGTTATCACCCAGTCTCAGCTTTCTCACGTGCTCTTACCTTTAAACCAAGTTATTTCCAACAACCTCCTTAAAGGAACCAATCCCTCTGATATGTAAGTTTCAGGGAACTTGCTTCTTCAAAGCACCGTATGAATTACTTGTACTGTAATCAGGGAAGCCTGGGGCCCTGGCAGGAAAGCATCAGAAATTTTACCTTCTACCACTTTGTGAGAGTAGCTTGACAGAAGGGTAAGGTACTAGGAAGAATCTGAAAAATATTGTAATATTTCAGCTTTTAACACTTTTGTGACTACTCCAACCTGAATAAGATCTCCTAGGATTCTTCTAGGCAGATACTCCCCTGTGGTCATATGTTGTCTCAAGACCTGAGGACCATGGCTACAGAGGGGATGGGTGTTGAGAACCATAAGCAAGTCCATGTTGGTTCCCATCTGGTGACACTTATTGAGCACCTACTGTGTGTAAGGCATGGAGCAAGGCACTGCATGGAATACAATAATGAGCAACACACAGCCCCTGCCTTAAAAGCGCTTGACGTCTAGTCAGGGAGATAAGGGGGAGGTCAAAAAAAAAGCAGACTGCAATGCAGACTGTGGCCAAGGCCACGAGAGGGGGCTGAAACAAGTGTCATACAGTTTAAAAGGAGAACTTAAGTGAGTCAGGAGTGCAAAAAAGCATTTTTAGAAGAGGTGTTGGGTAGGCTGGACACAACCTCAGGGAGCGAGGAGGGCGGGAGGAAGTAGGCAGGAAGACAGGGGTTGATGAGTAGATCAGAGTCTCTGGAAGACCACGAGCATGTCTTACTCACCTTTGTATTCCTTCCCCCATCCTCCCAGGGCCAAGCGTGACTCCCACCACAGGCTGGCCCTTTCTGACGAAGGGTCTGTAGCAAGGACAGCCCAAAGTGAGGAGGGAAGCTGAATGGAGCGGGGGTGGGCAGAGGTTTGTGGGGTGAGACAAAGACTTGACTGAGGTTGGGAGAAAGGAGATCACCAAAGTCACCCCAACTGTAGGGAGGGTGACACAGAACGTTCGTCTTCTGACCAACAGGAGCAAAAGGATGACGCTGAAACAGTGTGGCAACAAGAGGTTTTGCACGAGGAGGAGAGAGAGAAAGGAAAAAACCCTGATCCAAGAATCAGGAGTGAAAACCCCAGAGCCCAAGTCATCCCAAGAGAAAGCCCCTGAAACACCCTCTGGGTGTGGCTCACTGAGGACACCTGAGTCCCAAAAGCCCCTGTGCTCTCCACAGCCCCACAGGCTCGCCGGCAGGAGGTTCCTCTGACCTCAAAGGCACCCGCTCACCCGTACCAGCCGCACCTCTGGGTGCCACACCCTGGCCCTCTGCTCAAGAGGGCACAGGGCACCAGGGTCAGTGAACCCACTTACCAGGAACACGTGTTGGGCTTCATAATCCCAGGCCAACAGGATAAACAGTCCCAGCAGGTCTCTTTCCAAACAGGAGCCTCTGAAAGAGTAGGGGGTAATTCGATTTACACGATGTTCCAAATGGTGAGATTTGTTTCTTGACGCTCAGCAAGGTCAGACCAAATATAGTAAAACAAGATCAGATTCTGAGCCTGTTCTGTGAAATGTCACAAGCCTTCCCCATAGATCAATATGCGACACCATTTAGCCAATCGGGTAGCAAAGCCTGCCCTAAAATCACCAAAGTTAACTTAAATCTCTGTGGTCACTATTCTCCTTTCCCGTCATGCTTTGGATACATGCTGGTGGAAGCACGGGAGGGTCTGCCATGGGACTCCACAGGAAGATGCATTCTAGCAACTGCAAAGCCCGGCCAAGACCTCAGGAAGGGCCCTGCGGGAAAAACTCAGGAGTACCCGGCACAAACACCCCTGCCCTCAGAGCAAGTGGCCAGGGAGGCAGCCCACGTGGCACAGGGCCACGGACAGGCATCCTGCACAGCCGCTGCAGAGGGCCCTGAGGCCGGTCTGCCTTCCCTCCTCCAGACCACCCCCTCTCCGCACCCCCCACCATCCCCAGGAGGGCAGCCTCATGACCTCCTCCACTGAGGAAAGCTGACTTCACCTCCCTTGGGTCCCTCCTTTAACCTGAAGTTCCGCATCGTCTCCTGGCACCTGACTCTCAACTCTGAGGAAGAGGTGTCCGCCTGAGACCCAAGGCCACCCAGGGCACCACCACCTCCCCACCGGCACCCCACTTTGCACCCTCAGCCTCCTCCACTCTCTTGATTCTTCCCTCTGCCTGAGAGCACCCGAAGTTCTCCCCAGTCTTCCAAACAGCTTCGGCCCTTGAGCTCCAGGCTACATCCACCCCCACACCACACCACCTTCCCACCACGCATTAGGTCAGCAGGACCTAACGGCTGAGCTTTGAACATGGTTCACCAGCCCCTCATCTCTCAGCCTCAATAACATCCTCATTCTCCTTCTCCTCCCTCCTGTCTCCTCTACTTGCCCCCTTCCCTTAGTCCTCCCACTTCCAGAGCTTCCTTGCAGCCCTTCCCCTGGGGTCCCTGGGGCCCAAGGCGCTCAAGAGGCCAGGCTCTGCTTCCCTCTCTGGCTTCAGGCCACCCCCACCCCAGCCCACACTTTGTGTTCCAGAAGCAAGAAAACAACCCAAACACAGGCTGCTGACCCAAACCGACTGAGGCTTCCTCCTTACCCACCTGCTTCCCGCAGCCAGGCCCCTGCTTGGGCTGCCCCTTCTGTTATGACCTTGAGCCACAGCTCATCAAACTCTCCAGTCCTTCACTACTGACAGCTGAACATGCATTGAGCAAGTACCTCTTACATACATAAGCTTATTTGTAAATTAAATATACGTTCTAAGGTACTGATATGTTCGTTACTTTACAAAACAAATGCAAAGATCAAAGGAAGAGATAAAGATGAAATATGTTAAAATGATTATTCATCAATACAAAAAAAACTTCCATTCTCACCATTAATAATAATTTGAGTGGAACATGACTGATAAGCTTCCTTCCGTCAGCGTTTTAAATAAACTTCCCATGGAAATACAACATGCGTGCAGAAGAATGCATACAGGAACACCATGCAAGCACACAGGTCAGAGGAGCCTCACAAAGTGAACACACCCAGGTCACAGGACCCGGATGGGGCGGACACACCACGATCCCCTCCAAAGACCCACCACACCTCCTTCCATCTCTACCAGCCTCCCACGGGTGGCCACCACTCTGGTTTTCAACAGCAGAGGTTACGTCTGTCTATTTACACTTTCTATGAATGGAGCCATACAGGACATGATCTTTTGTGCCTGAATGAACATTATGTTTGTGAAATTCATCCTGATTTTTCATGGCTGTTCACTTACTGTTTTCCCTCTGTGAGAGTTTACCGTTCCTGTCCCCTCTGTACCGACGGACACTGGGACTGTTTCCAGCCTGGGCCGTCACAGGAGGTGCTGCTGTAACCCTTTTGAGTGGCGCCATGTGGTCCATTCGTATGCCTTCATGCTGGGTGGATACCCAAAAGTGGAACTACCGGGTCATAGCTGACTAAATGTTCAGCTTTGTTAGATGATGGCAAGCAGGTCTCCAAACTGGCTAAACCGATCTACGCACCCAGCAGCAGGCTGTGAGCATCCTGGCTGCTCCACATCTTTGCTGGCACTTGAAGTGCTGGCATGCTCAGTTGCACACCAATCAACTGATTCTTTGCGACCCCACGGGCTGTAGTCCAGCAGGACCCTCTGTCCATGGAATTTTCCAGGCAAAAACACTGGAATGAGGGACTTCCCTGCCGGTCCAGTGGTTAAGACTTTGCCTTGCAATGCAGGGGGTGCAGGTTTGATCCCTGCTTGGGAAGGTAAGATCCACATGCTTCGCCACCAAAAAAGTGAAAGTGAAAGTGAAGTCGCTCAGTCATGTCCAACTCTTTGCCACCCCATGGACAGTAGCCCACCAGGCTCCTCTGTCATGGGATTCTCCAGGCAAGAATACTGGAGTGGGTTGCCATTTCCTTCTCCAGGGGATCTTCCCGACCCAGGGATCGTGACCAAAAAAGCAAAACATAAAACAGAAACACTGGACTGAGCTGCCACTTCCTTCTCTGGGGATCTTCCCGACCCAGGGATCAAACCCACATCTTTTGCATTTCCTCCATTGGCAGGTGGATTTTTTATCACTGTGCCACCTGGGAAACCCAGCACTTGAAATAGTCTTATTTATTATTATTATTTTAGTGGTCCTGATCAGTAAGATATCACAAAGTCAGTATTATGACCACCTTTAAAGAAGACTGAAATTAAGAGCCTCTCTCGTGGCTCACAAAACTAAGTGACTCAGAGCAGGAACCCAGGTTTTCTGACTCAAACAGTGTACTGTTTCCACCTGCAGCCACCTCTTCTCCTGGCTAACCCCAACTCCTCTTTCCTCTGGGAAGCTCTCTCTGATCACCCAGCCAGGTAAAACCATCTGGCTTATGGCCTCTGGGCACCTTGTACTCTTCTTTTGTAGCCACTGTCAGCGCTCTAATTAACCTTTCCTACACTTATTTGCTATTATTTTGGACTGATTTTTCCACTTATATACCTCTGCTGCTGCTGCTAAGTCGCTTCAGTCGTGTCCGACTCTGTGCGACCCCATAGACGGCAGCCCACCAGGCTCCCCCGTCCCTGGGATTCTCCAGGCAAGAACACTGGAGTGGGTTGCCCTTCCTTTTCCAATGTATGAAAGTGAAAAGTGAAAGTGAAGTTGTTCAGACGTGTCCAACTCTTAGCGACCCCATGGACTGCAGCCTAACAGGCTCCTCTGTCCATTGGATTTTCCAGGCAAGCGTACTAGAGTGGGGTGCCATTGCCTTCTCCAATTCAAATGCTGCTGCTGCTACTACTGCTGCTCAGTCGCTTCAGTCATGTCCGACTCTGCAACCCCATCGACGGCAGCCCACCAGGCTCACCCATCCCTGGGATTCTCCAGGTAAGAACAATGGAGTGGGTTGCCATTTCCTTTTCCAATGCATGAAAGTGAAAAGTGAAAGGGAATTCACTCCATCGTGTCCGACTCTTTGCAACTCCATGGACTGCAGCCTACCTGGCTCCTCCGTCCATGGGATTTTCTAGGCAAGAGTACTGGAGTGGGGTGCCATTGCCTTCTCCGATTCAAATGCTAGTACTTCCCAATTTTATACGTTAAGTAGGCTTACCTGGTGGCTCAGAAAGCAAAGAACTCACCTGCAATACAGGAGACCTGGGTTTGACTCCTGGGTTGGGAAGATCCCCTGGAGAAGGGAATGGCAACACACTCCAGCAATGGACAGAGGAGCCTGGCAGGCTACAGTCCATGGGGTTGCAAAGAGTTGGACACAACTGAGTAACTAACACACACACAAAGAGAATACTCTTTCCTGGTTGGGCAGTTGGCTCAGCCATCACGCCTCCACCACACAGAGCCTCACTGGAAACTGTCTTCTAATGGAAGTGCTCTATGAGCAACACTACATGAAAGGCAGACCGCTGCTGAGAAACTGCAACACACAAATGGAAGTCCACAGGTTTTACAGGTGGAGAATCAGGACGCCTGAGTCTGAAAACCCTGGCAAAGTCCATCTTCCCTCATGTGGAAAGTGGAAAGAGCAGCCTTGATGACCTCTAACCTTCAGATCTGACTGACACTGTATCTGATAAGCACAAAGGCTGCAGCAGTGCTCACTGCAAAAGAGCCCATGGCAGGTACACCCAGAGATAAATTAGAGAAACAGGCTAACTGAAGCAATTAGCATCTTTTGAAAGCATCAAAATAATGCTACATATCAGGGCTTCCCAGGTGGCACTCACAGTAAAGAAACTGATTACCAGTGCAGGAGATTTAAGAGATGAGAGTTTGATTGCTGGGTCAGGAAGATCCCCTGGAGGCATGGCCATTCCAATATTCTTGCCTGCAGAATCCTGTGGATAAAGAAGCCTGGCAGGCTACAGTCCATAGGGTCATAAAAAGTCACAGAAAGCGAAGGGAAACTAAAGAGCCTCTTGATGATCACGAAAGAGCAGAGTGAAAAAGCTGGCTTAAAACTCAACATTCAAAAAACTAAGATCCTGGCTTCCAATCCCATCACTTTATGGCAAACAGAAGGTGCAAACAGTGACAGATTTTCTTTTCCTGGGCTCCAAAATCACTGCGGATGGTGACTGCAGCCATGAAATTAAGACACTTGCTCCTTGCAAGGAAAGCTATGATAAACCTAGACAGTGTATCAAGAAGCAGAGCCATCACCTTGCCGACAAAGGTTCACATAGTCAAACCTGTGGTTTTTCCAGTAGTCATGTATGGATGTGAGAGTTGGGCCATGAAGAAGGCTGGGTGCTGAAGAATGGATGTTTTTGAATTGCGGTGCTGGAGAAGACTCTTGAGAGTCCCTTGGACTGCAAGGAAATCAAACCAGTCAATCCTAAAGGAAAACAGTCCTGAATATTCATTGGAAGGACTGAAGCTGAAGCTCCAATACTTTGGCCACCTGAGGCAAAGAGCCACCTCACTGGAAAAGACCCTGATGCTGGGAAAGATTGAGGGTAGGAGAAGGGGACAACAGAGGGTAGGATGGTTGGACGGCATCACTGATGTGATGGACATGAGTTTGAGTGGGCTCCGGGAGTTAGTAATAGACAGGGAAGCCTGTCATGCTGCAGTCCATAGGGTTGCAAAGAGTCGGATACGACTCAGTGACTAAACAATGACAATGCTACATATCAGCCAGCGAGTAACTTCTACTCTTATCAAAAAGTTTCCCCAAAAGAACAAATTCTTATCTTAGTCACCGACCAATCAGCACATACATCAATCCTATACCTTCGCTGTTTACAAGAAAGATCAGTGTTTCCTGATCTCAGACCTTAAACCCATAGTCCCAAATTGAACTCAACTTTTCAAATTATCAGGAAAAAACAACTAAAACCAAGAGAAACTGCTGCAATTACCTTTTCTCCATGAATCTATTTACCTATCTCACCTATGGCTCTTCCAATGTGTGTCAGAAACCACACCTCAAGGCAGCACGGGCTGTGAGAAAAGACACGTGAGGAGCCCTCTGTGTCTCCCATAGCTCCATCTTGGGCAATTTGTTCACCCTCTCTGAGCTTCAATTTTCTCCTCCGAAGACCAAAGTTGACCCCCACCTACCCCGCCAGACTCAACATGAGGCTAAAAAACAAGCTGTCAGAGACTTTGTAAAGTGCTAAAATATTTTATGATGAAGGGACCTCAGATCCAACAGCTTTCTCGTTTTACAGGTTCAGATCAGTCACTGGGCCCTCACCCTTTATTCCATGTGTCCATGTAATAAATACTTGTAGACTACTTACTCCATGCCAGAAGCTGCGCCAGGCACGGAAGACCGGATGGTGGGCAGAGAAGCCGTAGTCCGTGGTGTGACAGGATGCATACCCAGTACCGGGGCAGGGGAGACAGATGTGACTCACAGTTACACTGAAGTGCAAGCTGTTACACCTGTGGGCCATGTAAACCATTTGGCTTTTTTCTAAGAGAAACCAGAAGCTACTGCGGGGTTTTAAGCAGACGGAATACCACACTCAGATTGTTCTGGCTGCCGGTTACTAGCCCTGGGCTAGGCCTTGAACGTGGTGGGGAGAAAAAATGCACACTCTGACTCTGCAAAGTCTGGGAGCAGGGTGAGAGGAAGCTGACGCTGGTCACACAGTGTTACTACCCGCTATACCAGGGCGCTGTGGGAACCCAGTGGGAACAACCCTAGATACCAGTGGACTCAAAGTGCTAGAGATACGGTGCCTACAGAGGAAAACAAAACAAAACACAGCTCCAGAGAGGGCACAGAACAAGAAATATCAACATAGTGAAAGTCCCTAATTCCACATAACAGACTTGACTGCCACAAAAAGAGACACACCAAGTTCTCCAGAATTCACTAACTTGTTTTCCATAAATATTTAGCAACTCAGAAATGTATCAAAAGCACAGATTTCCCCTGACCTACTTATCAAGCTCATACAAGAGTGGGTGAGAATTACTGTATCCAATAAATACGAACTTAATTATTCATCATTCTTTCTTTTGTCTCTAATAAGATGATTTTCATGGGAACTTTGTTTTTTCAAGGAAACTTTTGACAGTTGAAGCCAAATATTTACATTTTCTTCTGATTACTCAAGTAACTGTCTTGACCTTAAAATACAATCAGATAATAAAAACATTTAAATCCTAATGAGGGAAAAGTATAATGTTGCATGAGTTTATATTATGTATGAGTTTATACTAAAGTCCCATTATTTACATGGAATCACAGAACAGTGGGACAGCAAGAACTTGGGAAACCAGCCTTCAGTTCCTGGACGGGTCTGAGACAGGGCCCACCCACGAGGTTGACTCCGTCCTCCCACTCACCAGCATCTTCTGATTTTGTGGGAGTCCAGCTTGGAGAAGGCAGTGGCACCCCACTCCAGTACTCTTGCCTGGAAAATCCCATGGACGGAGGAGCCTAGAAGGCTGCAGTCCATGGAGTCGCTAAGAGTCGGACACGACTGAGCGACTTCACTTTCACGCATCGGAGAAGGAAATGGCAACCCACTCCAGTGTTCTTGCCTGGAGAATCCCAGGGACGGGGGAGGCCTGGTGGGCTGCCATCTCTGGGGTTGCACAGAGTCGGACACGACTGAAGCGACTTGGCAGCAGCAGCAGCAATCTTGTGTGCACAGTCCCAAGGCAGGCTGAGTACTGCCTGCTACCCTGGGTGCTCCCAGCAGCCTGCACCACCCTCTCCACACTTTCCATGTGCAATAACTCACATAACTCATAGGCAATAAGTGAGCATTCCCCCCAAAACGGGCATCCTGACAGCCATGGACGTCAACAGGTTAAGAGAACACTGTTCGAGCTCACCCTGACTGGATGCTCACGACGTGCGAGCACTATGCTAAGCCCTGTTCCTCTCATCTCCTTAAAGTCAGGTAAGACCAGGGGGAGGTAAGTATCATTGTGCTTCCCGTGTTGATTAGGAAACAGAGCAGCGGTCACCTGCCTGAAGCCACAGGGCTTGCAAGTGGGGTAGGGACACGAACCCACAGAGGCCTGACTTCAGGGTCTGCTGTAAGTGCTGCCCCGTCTGCTTCGCTGACACTGAGGTGGTAAGTCTCCTGTAAAGAACACAATGGACCTGAAAGCTCTGCAAAATAATGGTGGGGGGGCCGGGGCGGGGGGGCGATGTGCCTCTCTGGGTCTGCACAGTCTCTCTCTCCTCAGAAAGTGCAGGTGAGACAAGCCAGACTCATGCCTCCTGTGGGGAAAAGCCGTGGAACTGATCAGTGCAGGTGATCAAAGAGAAGGGGCTTGGGGTGGTGCTGGGCTGGAACCACCTGTGAGAAGGCCCCAAGCAGAAAAGGGAGAAGAATCACTTGTGGGCCCGAGAGGAAAGCCCCAAGGACTCCTCGAGCACTCTGTGACCTCAGAGCTGGTTTCTCAGACACCGTGGCCATCACCTTCACCACTGACTGGCATCATCACCGCTACACGGAACCCAGAGAAAACAGCCAGACAAGTGCTTCCTGGTGCTGCCCCAACACTAAGGATAATCAAGTACAATGAGCACTCTGTAAGCATCAGTCAGGCACTGCGCTGAGCAGCCCACAGCATTATTTCACTGAATCTTCAACAACAGCCCTCAGGCAGGTAACCCTGACATTCCCATTCTTCCATCAGCTCACTGAGACTAACAATCGGGAAGACGCTTGCCCATGGTTACAGAGGTGGTGTGTGGATGAGTAAGAATTGGAACCCAGGTCTAGCCCGAGTTGGAATCTGCTTGGCCACATCACTTGGGGTCCTCTGCCATCACCAATCCCCTTCTGATCACATTCTGTTTGCGCCTGACTCCTCCACTAACTGTCAGCTCCCGGTAGGACACAACTCTTCCATCTCCATGTGGCCAGCACTCAGCAAACAGCTGGGCCCAAAGCAAGAGCACAGCGAGGCTGGTGGATGAATGCCCACAGGAAGGAAGTGGCCCCAGAAATGCCTCAGGATGCCCCTCGCAGAGGCCAACCCAACCGCTGCTCCCCATCTCTCATCAGCAACTACGGCCCACCTACTCGGCTCCCTGCAGCCTGCTCCTCCACCAGCCAACCTCAAACGAAGGGTCAGCAGGCACACTTCTGAGGAAGGGGGAGGTGGGCTTCAGCAAGCGTGAGCAGTTCATTCTCGGACTTATCCTTCTTTCTGTTTGCCCGTCTTGTCCTGGACTATCTGGAGCAAATAATTCTTCCCTCTCCCAAGACTCGGTAGGACAAGTACCACCATTCAGACCCAAAACCTACAGCTGGCAGATGGCACACGTGTGTCTCGGTCAGCACTCAAGTACCTGGGGAATGAAGCAACAGAGTCCAGAGTCTGGTTTCATCAGAGACCTGAAGACCTATCAAGAAGAGTGTGCCAGCATTTGGTAGCATGACTTGTCTGAGCAGAGGTCCATCACAAGGTCCACCAAGAGTCTACCCTGGAAATGCAGGAGCAAAGAAAGTAGGAAACTTTCCCTGTGCAGAGAGGAGACACGGGCATAAAACCACGCGTGTGATAGCGAGGTGCATGCTCCAATCCAGGCTACTCACACAAGAATACCAAGGGAGCGCAGACAGGAGTGGCCACTTGCAGAAGAACTGAGTGGGTTTCACAGAGGAGGTGGTGAGCCAGTCCCAAACCACAGAGGGAGAAGTCATTGTTTCCTGCCTCCATGGCCCCCACACTGCCCAACTCCGCACCCCCGGGCCCTGTTCCAGCTTCAGTGACCTGTGTGCCAGTCTCCCTGCAGAGCATGTGAGCACCTCATGAGGGCAAGGACTTTGGGCATCTCCTGTGGCTCACCCTCCAACGCCCAGTAAGCGTCTGCTAACAAAGATTATTAATAACCCAGCAGCTACCCTTTGTGGAGCATCTACCAAGACCTATTCCTGCAAGTACTTCCCACACATGATCTCGTTTCTTCTTCACAAAAAGCCCCAAAAGGCATATCCTATTATCATCATCCATTTAACAGATAAGGAAACTGAAAGGAAGAAAGATTAGGTAAATTGCCCCAAGTCATACTGCGGTAAGTGACAGCTGCTGGACTTTGAATCATGGGCTAAATGGAAAATCAGTTTTCAATTACTAGTGAACAAATCCCTTTTGCTTTCTCTTTCTGTGTCTGCCTTGCATCCAGATACATGGACTGCCCTTCAGTCTACTGTTCACTGGAACTGGAGCCTTTTCTTCCCTCGAGAAAAACAAGGGCTGTCTCTTGTTAGTCTTCTAAACAATGACTGCTGACCATTACTGAGTAAACACCATGGAGGGTGGGGGAGAGTGGAGAGACAAAATTGTGCTCAAGGCATCGGTGAAAAAAAACATCTATTAAGGAGGAACTGTATGTACCAATTAGAACATTTTCCAATGCTGGGACGATTTCCAAAAGAAATCAAGTAAATAAATACAGGACCAAAAGTATGTATAGGATGCTATTCTTTGTGGAAGAGAATATAACAAACAAGAAAATGATAATAGTGGTTACCACTAGAGAGAAGACTGGGAACTGGTAGCTTGAGACAAGAAAGACACTTACTTTATAATTTTTCCCCCTTGAAATACTTATCTTTTAGAAAAACAAAAATCTATGTGTGATTTTCTTAATTCTTAAAAAAAAAAAAGATAAAAACATCACTTAAAGAAACTCCTTATTGCCAAGCCTTTTCCAAATGCTCATTTACATAAGACTGCAACCATGAAAAAAAAATTCTATGTTTGTGAAAACAGGACTGAACTTAATTTGTAGTGAAAGAGGACTGTGAAATAACTTTCATCTTTCATGTTGAGCTTCACCAATTTCACGATAAAGCTGTTGCAACTTTTTTTTTTCTTCAATAAAATGCACTTTGAAGATACAGATATAACATCCATATAAGCAGCAGGGATAAGATGCCACACCTTCTTCTGAAAGTCCCTCATTCATCCCTTCAGCAAGTATTTAATAAGCACCTACTGTGTGCCAGGCAAAGCACTCAACAGGTATTTTTTGATAAACAGCTCAGGTGGTAAAGAATCTGCCTGCAATGCAGGAGATCCCAGTTTGATTCCTGGGTTGGGAAGATCCGCTGGAGAAGGGGTGGGTTACCCACTCTAGTATTCTTGGGCTTCCCTTGTGGCTCAGCTAGTAAAGAAACTGCCTGCAATGTGGGAGACCTGGGTTGGGAAGATCCCTGGAGAAGGGAAAGGCTACTCACTCCAGTATTCTGGCCTGGGGAATTCTATGGCCTGTATAGTCCATGGGGTCACAAAGAGTTGGACAACTGAGTAGCTTTCACTTTCACTATGTGCCAGGCAAAGCACTCAACAGGTATTTTTAAAAGAAGAACTACATAACGGTCATCAGTGTCCTCCCTCCTGCCCTGCGGGAAAACATGCTTATCAGAATGCCAGAGCTAGGATCACTCTTGAATGATGTTCACATATCCTCGCTCAGCTAAGAAAACTGAGGCCTGGACAGGGGAAGGCCTGATAGAGGTCACACGAGAAGCGAAGGCCTCACAATAACCAGTCCTGCTCTCCTTACATGGGACATCCTATTTTGTTGTGTTGAAAGATGGGTGGTCAGGGAGGGGCAGAAACAGACCCTAACAGCAAAGGCCTAAGATATCAGGTGTCTTCACGTATCTAGCCACGTTTACTCTTCACAGCAACCTCTCAAGGTGGGCATGATTATCCCTGTGTTATAAATAAGGAGACTAAAGCTCTGAGAAGTCAAGAAACTGGTGTGTGAGGCTTCAAAGGCAGCTCTGTCTGACTTCTAGCCAGAGCTCTTACCCTCCATGCTGAAAAGGAAAATCAAGTTTAAAAGGTAGACTGGAGCCATATCACAGAGAACCCTGGATGCGATATTTTCATTAATGAAGTTTCTCTCTCAACCTTGGATGTGGTCACTCAAACACTACCAACCAAAAAGCCAATCCTCTCATTACCCAACACATTTTCTAGCTCTCGTGGACCACCAAGTTTGGGCTTTCCTTTGAACCCACAGAGCACGATCATTACCCAGAGCACAGCACTCTCTGAGTCATTTACACAGTTTCTGCCAGGACAGTACGGGATGATTCATACATGCTGCCTTTAGAGCCTCTGGGTCCTGTCACACGAGCACAGACCCCCGTAAGGACCCACATCTGAGACAACATCCCCATGATGCCACTGGGTCACGCCACAGCAAATGGTAGTGAGAGAGGCCAGCACCATGGCAGTTGGTTCCCCAAAGTCCCACAGTGCCTGAAACAAGGAAAAGTGCGGGTTCATTCAGGAGAAGCCTCCTCCTGCTGCTCTTCTGGACATGCAACACAGGTGGGAGGGACTGATCACACTGCTGGTGAGCAGAGGCAAGGAGAGGTCACACACTTGGCTATGGGATACTCTTCCAAATAGGAGGGAGTCCCATCATCTTGCTTTCCTCTCTCCATCACATGGAAACCTAACCAAGTTTTGGCATTCCCCTCTTTTGGGTGTCTTCCTTCTGGAATGTGATAAAAATCAGTGTTCATACTTGGATGGGGAAGGGAAATTCCATAAGGCTCAAGTCTGGGCTTCGTGTTCCAATTCAGAGTCCTCACTGGAGTTGGGGTCTAGAGGTCAGCAAACAATGAAATGTTCCGGTGCTTTCCATCTGTCACAGCTCCCTCACAGGCCTCATAGGAAGCAGGAGTCACCATCCCACCACAAACCTCATCCCCACTACCAACCTCAGCCCCACTTCGAACAAGAAAGCGGTCTACTGATTAGAAATCCCCTCCACAGGTTTCCCTGGTGGCTCAGTGGTAAAGAATCCGCCTGCCATTGCAGGAGTCACAAGTGCTATCCCTGATCTGGGAAGATGCTACATACCTCGGAGCAGCTAAGCACGTGCAACCCAATGGCTGAGCCTGTACTCTAGAGCCCACAACTCTCTAGAGAGCCACGACTGCTGAAGCCCGCACGCCCTAGAGCCCGTGCTCTGCAACGACAGAAGCCCCAGCAATGAGAAGCCCTCAAACCACAACAAAGAGTAGCCCCCACTCGCTGCAACCAGAGAAAAACCTGCACAGCAACGAAGATCCAGCAAAGCCAAAACTAAATTGATTGATTAAAAAAACAAATCCCCTCTTTCAACCTCAGTTTCCAAACACAATCTGCCCACTAGCACAGAGGCAGCAGACTCATAGCTTTACACAAAGATGTGCTCAGTCTGTGCCACCCCCACAAGCCCCCTGAGGGGCACACAAGGCAGGTACCAGGATGCACACCGGGCATAGGAAGAAACAAAGCTCAGAGGTGAGAGACTCTCCCAGGCAACAAAGAGGAAAAAGCCTATGAACCCTCATTCCTGTTCTGCCCCCTCACCAGGCTGCCACTTCAGTCTTCTGGAGACGACCACTGTTAAGATTTGCAGCAGCCTCCAGATCCCAGGAGCCAGTCGGCCAAGAACCCTTCCACCCTTCCAGCTTCACACTAACTACTCTTCAAGCACACACATTTCTCAACAGCTGATAGAATGAAAGCCAACGGGCGGCCCCCACCCCGCCCCGCCCCAATCGAGGCATGCCCCCTGCAACAGCGACACGAAAAAGCCTCCCCGAGATTGAAAACCAGGGCGCCCCACTTCAGGCCACTGCGAGGCATAGGGGAAGCCGCCGGCCTAGTAACCAGGGCAGCTGAGACCCAAGTCCGACTCAGGAGGAGCACAGGCAAGGCCGAGCTGGCCCTTCCGGCCCAGCGGCGGCAACCCTCGAAGCCTCCAGAATCCTCAGAGAGCCCAAAGCTCCTGCTTCCCCTCAAAAAAAAAAAAAAAAAAAATCCCGGCAGAGGAGGAGGCAGCATTCCCTTCTCCCCGCGACCCCTCACTCACCCTCTGCCCGCTGCTCACCTAGGGCCCCCGCTTCCGGACCTGCAACCACTCGGGGCCCCGCCCCCCACCCCTGCAGGTCTCCCCTGGCCCCGCCCCCTTGCACCTGTGGTGTCCTCAAGGCCCGGCCGGTCCCGCCGCTTCGGCCTCACCTCGCAGACCCTCCCCCGGCAAACCTGTGGTTCCCACCTGGCCCCGCCCCCCCGCACCTGCAGCCCCTCAGCCCTTCCTAACTGCCTCCTCCAGCCCCGCCCCCCGCACCTGCGGCCTTGCCCCACCTCCACACCCCTCACACACACACCTGCCGTCCCCCAGACCAAAATCCCCATCCCCATCATGCACCTAAAGTCCCCCGACCAGGCCCCGGTGCCCCCCAGACCTCCTGAAACAACCGCACCACCACCAGCCCCCAGCCCCGCCTCCCGCCCCGAGGCCCCACCCCGGCCCGGCGGCAGGCACCCCAGCCGCGGGGGCCCGCCCCTCGCACCTGCAGCTCTCTCCGGCCCGGCCCTCAGGGTCCCGCCCCGCCCCGCCGGCCGCTCCTCTCACCGCCCGCTCTCGCCGCCGCCGCCGCCGCCGCCGCAGTCCCGGCCGGTCACCTTGACGCGGGCCGCAGCGGCTGCCGCCGCCTCCTCATGGCCCTGGGAACGGCCCAGGCGGCAGCGGCGACTTCGCTGGGAGGCTGGAGCCGGGCCGAGCCGGGCCAGGGCCGGGCCGGGCGCAGCTGGAGCGCGGGCCGACGCGGGAGGAGAGCCGGTGCCCAGCCGCAGTAGGAACCGTCCGCTCCTGAAGGGGGGGAGTCTGAGCGGCGGGCCGCTCAGCCAATCGGCGCGCGGAATCGGACCTCTCTCCCCAATCAGCTCATCGCAGAGGCGGAGACACGCAAATCGGCCGGCTGGGCGCGCCAGTGCGCAGCCGCTGCAATCCAGGTCCTCCCTGGCCTCGGCCTCCGCTAGAAGCCTTCAGACGCGGTCTCTGCCTGCAAGGAGGCTCCGCTGCCCGCACACCCCCATCAGAGCCCCGCCACGCCCATCTTCTTCCTAGAAATAGCAGTGCGTCTTATTCCCCATACATCCTTCCAGGCCTCATACGGTTTCCCCTTGAAATCCCTACCTAAGATTCATTTGTTTTTCAACAACACAAAAAAATGGCTTTGTGAGAAACATCACCTGAATGCCCATTCTTTACGACTCGGAGGTAGGCGCAGAACACAGAACATCAAAGCCAGAAGAAACCTTCGACAGCCTCGGGTCCAACCCATTTCATTTATATCTGGGCAAAATTAGGCCTCTCGAGGTAAAAAGACTTGCCCAAGACCATACAAGTACAAAGCTGGGAAATTCTTTCGGCTCCCAGATCCCTTTCTCTGTGCCAAGCACGATGAGGTGAGCAGAAAGGTTAAGTCATTTGATCAAAGACCCCCGAGATAATAAGTTGTAAAGGCGGCCGAAGCCAGTTCTGTGAAGCCCTGCAAGTCAGAACCACAGAAAATCTCTGTTCTGCCTCCCACAGAATGGAGGCTCTATGTCCTACGTTACTCTGAATGATTCTTGGATGCACAAGCAAGTAGTATAAGTCATTTTTGACAACTTTCGAATTCATTCTGCAGTAATATCAGAGTATGGGAAGACTTGTTACTGTCTTCCCATAGCTGATAGAAGAAAAAGAGAGAAACAAATGAACACAAGAGAAACCGGGTCAGTGGAAATTAATGCATTTCTAAATCTTAAGGGATCTCCGAGGGAAATTTCTGCCATCTTGCATTAAGATAAGAATAATTATCAAAGAAGCTACTTAGCTATTTTACTGAAAGAGAGCAAGAGACAATATAATGCAATGGTTCATTCTGCTCAGAACCTCTCTATTCAGAAATGCACAGAGTGGGGGTTGAGTGCAAAAGCTGGAAACTTTTGACTACCTGAGTCCAAATCTGCTTCTGCCACCAGCAAGCTGTGTGTAGATGAGTGCTTTACTTAACTGTCTATGGGCCTCGGTTTCTTTCTTGAAAAATAAGTGTGCTGAAAATAGCACCCTCTTCAGAAAGACTGCTGGGAAGATTAAATGAGATGACACGTGGAAGAAGCCCTAGTACCTAACAGTAGCTCAGTAAACATTAGCTGTTGTTATTTCTACCTGTGTGACTCAGGGCAAGCATGGAAGTTCAGCACAGTGTGCATAATATATGCTTTCTAAATGGCATCTCTTATTTTCAAAATGGTTACGCATAGCTTCTAAGTTTTCTTCAATTAACATAGATTCTTTTGTAATATATCAAAAAGTTATTGTAAACCCAATTTTAAAATGAGAAAAGGATCTGAATCCAAATGCCAATAAGCATGTGGAAAGATGCTCAATATAACTAGCCATCAGAAAAATGTAAATCAAAACCACAATAACCTCATGCACACGCATAAGGATGCCTATAACAAATGAGATGGACAATAACAAGGGCTGGTGAGGAGGTGGAGAAACTGGAACCCTCAAACACTGCTTGTGGAACTATAAAATGATGCAACCGCTTTATAAAACAGTACCTTAAAAGGTAAACGTAGGGTTGCCATATGACCCAACAATTCCTATGTATATACCCAACAAAAATGAAAGCATATGTCCATGTAAAAAACTGGTACACAAATGTTCATAATATCCAAAAAGTAGAAATAACCCAGTGTCCATTAACTGATGAATGGATAAATAAAATGTGGTATATCCATACAACAGACTATAAAAAGAAATGAAATACTGATACATTAATTAACATGGATGAACCTTGAAGCCATGCAAAGTCAAAAAGGCAGATCACATATGATTCCATTTATATAAAATGTTCAGAATAGGCAAATCTATATAGTGAGAGAACAGATTGGTGGCTTGGTGGGGGGTGGTGCAAGAATTGAGGGTAATGGCTAAGGCAGGTGGACTTTATTTTTGAGATAATGAAAATATACTAAAATCAGTGATTGCACAACTCTGTGAATATACTATAAGCCATTGCATTGTATACTTTATATGCATGAATTATATAGTATATGAATTTATCTATAATAGTAAAGCTATTATTACAAGTTATCAGAAACTCTGGTCAGTCATGTCGCTGTCATGCTCAAACACCATGTAACAGGATGTAGACAAGATCCTGACTGCATCTGCTGGGATTCAGATCACCTACAGCGAAAGTGTGATGTGCTGGTGGAATAAGTGGGCTCTCAATGAAGGGGAAGGAACTTTTGAGCTAGGGGAGGAAAGGAGGGCTGGAAAAATCACCAAGGCCAGGCCAGCTGCCTCCGCATAGGCTTGTCTGTCATGCAGAGTGAAGTTTTGGGACAGTTCAAGCAGATGTTTTCATTAGAGCTGCTGATCAACAAGGAAGTTGTATAAACAGACTCTAGGGTGGCCCCCCGGAGAAGGCAATGGCACCCCACTCCTGTACTCTTGCCTGGAAGATCCCATGGATGGAGGAACCTGGTGGGCTGCCATCTATGGGGTCACACAGAGTTGGACGCTACTGAAGCGACTTAGCAGCAGCAGCAGGGTGGCCCCCATAATCCTCACCTCACAAGTCTATGGGCTTGTGAGATCCTCTTCCCTGAATGTATGCAGAACCTGACTTACTTGCAATCAGTAGAATAAGGCAAAGATTTTTCAGTGCTTGTGATTATGTTCAGTTCAGTTCAGTTGCTCAGTCGTGTCCGACTCTTTGCGACCCCATGAATTGCAGCACGCCAGGCCTCCCTGTCCATCACTAACTCCCAGAGTTCACTCAGACTCACGTCCATCGAGTCCGTGATGCCATCCAGCCATCTCATCCTCTGTCATCCACTTCTCCACTTGCCCCCAGTCCCTCCCAGCATCAGAGTCTTTTCCAATGAGTTAACTCTTCGCATGAGGTGGCCAAAGTACTGGAGTTTCAGCTTTAGCATCATTCCTTCCAAAGAACACCCAGGACTGATCTCCTTTAGAATGGAATGGTTGGATCTCCTTGCAGTCCAAGGGACTCTCAAGAGTCTTCTCCAACACCACAGTTCAAAAGCATCAATTCTTCGGCTCAGCTATCTTCAAAGTCCAACTCTCACATCCATACATGACTACTGGAAAAACCATAGACGTGACTAGACGGACCTTTATTGGCAAAGTAATGTCTCTGCTTTTCAATATGCTATCTAGGTTGGTCATAACTTTCCTTCCAAAGAGTAAGCGTCTTTTAATTTCATGACTGCAGTCACCATTTACAGTGATTTTGGAGCCCAGAAAAATAAAGTCTGACACTGTTTCCCCTTCTATTTGCCATGAAGTGATTGGACCAGATGCCATGATCTTAGTTTCTGAATGTTGAGCTTTAAGCCAACTTTTTCACTCTCCTCTTTCACTTTCATCAAGAGGCTCTATAATTCTTTACTTTCTGCCATAAGGGTGGTGTCATCTGCACATCTGAGATTATTGATATTTCTCCTGGCAATATTGATTCCAGCTTGTGCTTCATCCAGTCCAGAGTTTTTCTTGATATACTCTGCATATAAGTTAAATAAGCAGGGTGACAATATACAGCCTTGACATACTCCTTTCTCTGTTTGGAACTAGTCTGTTGTTCCATGTTCAGTTCTAACTGTTGCTTCCTGATCTGCATACAGATTTCTCAAGAGGCAGGTCAGGTGGTCTGGTATTCCCATCTCCTTCAGAATTTTCCACAGGGTGTTGTGATCCACACAGTCAAAGGCTTTGGCATAGTCAAGAAAGCAGAAATAGATGTTTTTCTGGAACTCTCTTGCTTTTTCCATGATCCAGCGGATGTTGGCAATTTGATCTCTGGTTCCTCTGCCTTTTCTAAAACCAGCTTGAACATCAGGGAGTTCACAGTTCACGTATTGCTGAAGCCTGGCTTGGAGAGTTTTGAGCATTACTTTACTAGCGTGTGAGATGAGTGCAATTGTGTGGTAGTTTGAGCATTCTTTGACATTGCCTTTCTATGGGATTGGAATGAAAACTGACCTTTTCCAGTCCTGTGGCCACTGCTGAGTTTTCCAAACTTGCTGGCATACTGAGTGCAGCACTTTCACAGCATCATCTTTCAGGATTTGAAACACTTGACTGGAGTTCCATCACCTCCACTAGCTTTGTTCCTAGTGATGCTTCCTAAGGCCCACTTGACTTCACATTCCAGGATGTCTGGCTCTAGGTGAGTGATCACACCCTCGTGATTTTCTGGGTCCTGAAGATCTTTTTTGTACAGTTCTTCTGTGTATTCTTGCTATGTCTTCTTAATATCTTCTGCTTCTGTCAGAAGATACTAAGATAATCGTTAACAGCAAGAGTGAGAGCCAGTGTCCTGGAGGTAGCTTACAAAGAGGCTCTGATCACCTAAGGAAGACAAAGGAAAGACACATTGAATGGTAGGCCGAAAACTGGATTGTTAGTCCAGAGCTCCAGAGATGTCTGACTGCTCAGCCTAGGCAAGTCTGCTTGGTGAAGGTCAGAGCCCTGGTGGGGAAAACCTGGGACTCTGAGTAATGGAGTGTAGACATTTGGATGGATGTTTCTGAGGATATTGCCTCTTCAACATGCAGTTCAGGCCCCTCTGGGCTTGGACACTTTTCCTTAGTAAGGACTGGAGCTACCACTGTGCTTACTGGTTCTACAGAAGCCCTTCCCTGCAGACAACAACTGCTCCTGCCTGCAGTGTTGTCCCAACCTCCTCTCCACGTGGCCAGGCTGATAACCAGAGTTAAATTCCAACATAATCTGTCTGTTGATGCCCAGGGCCTGATAAGGGAAGAAATAGATGATATGCCTAAAGGATGCAAGAATTAGCCAACATGTACGGGTAGGAGCCAGGAGAATACCTCCTAGGGTTGAATTTTGAGAGTGCTTGATCAAGGAAGCTGGAATGTAAGACCAGATAAACAAGAATTTATTGACTTCGGGATATTTTCTCAGGACATGGGATTGAATGCCCTAACAAGGACCCAAGCTACTGGAAAGGCTCTTAGAAGCCTGGGGGGCGGGGGGGGGGGGGGGGGGCGGGCGGAAGTGACCAATTCTCAGCAAAATGGAAATATCTGAGTTGCCCTGGAAGATGGTAAAAGGAGTGGCTGTGCTGAAATGAACATACACTCAATCCTCATTATTCATGGTCTTCATATTTGTGAATTAGACTATTACTAAAATTTATTTGCAATCGAGAATCAACACCCATAGTACTGTCAAGGTCATTTGCAGATGGGCAAAAATCTGAGTCACCCAATATGTGTCTGGGCAGAGGTCAAACGAGGTAACACTGCCTTCTTGTTTAGCTCTCACACTGTAAACAACTGTCCCTTTCACAGTCTATTTAGTGCCACGTTTTTCACATTTTTGGTACTCTTTCGTGGTGGTTTTGCTGTCTAAAGTAACCCCCAGGAATAGTGCTAAAGTGCTGTCCAGGGTTCTAAGCACAGGAAGGCTTGATGTGCCTTACTGAGAAAGTGATGTGTTAGATGAACTTGGCTCAGGCATGAGATACAGTCCTGCTGGTCTTGTCTTTCCTGTGAACAGATCACCAGTATTTATCATATAAACTGCCTTTAAACAGAAAGACACATAAAACAAGGATATGTATTGACTAGTTGGCAAAAATATTGTGACCAGTGACTCAAAAAGAACCTAACTCTGTGTTTCCCTTAGGAGCAGTGGTTCAGTATTCACTAACTTAAATGTCCTCAGTGACTTTATAGGGCATAACCCTTGAGAGTAATAGATCAACTATACCTCTCAGAAGTAAAGTCTATTAACCCTTCTGACAAGGAATGCTGGGAAATGTAGTTCTCATAAGTATCCAGACCCTGGGATAGAGGGGAGGGTATAGAAGAAACAGGGAATGATTCTAAGTTGCTGCAAACAAGCCAGTACAGTAGGTTAAACCATCAGACATTTAAAAAATGTTAATGGTTGCCTTGTTGTTGTTGCTGTTCAGCTGCTAAGTCATGCCCGACTCTTTGCAACCCTGTGGACTGCAGCACGCCAGGCTCCCCTGCTCTTCCCTGTCTCCCGGAGCCTGCTCAGAGTCATGTCCATTCAGTCGGCGATGCTATCTAACCATCTCGTGTTTGCCTTAAGGTTTCCAGTATTACAATAATTATTCAGAGTCTATCTTCAAATAATATTACATCATTTCTCAGGCAGAGTAAGGACCTAATGACCCTGAGGAAACATGTAATGATGGAAGGAAGCAGTTCTGGTTCCCAAAGCTGAAGGGACAAAGGAAAGTAAAGGTTCTCATCACCAATTAACTGTGTGGGAAGGGGTGTGGTTTTTTGCACACCAACCGGCATTTCTCCAACACCATCCAGGTGTCCTACAGTACAACTCAGTTCTGATCCTGTCTATCCAGAGATAGCATTGAATCCCACAGGTTAAGGGATCAGTCTCACAGGAATGTCCCCCAACTTCAGCCACCATCAAAAGCCCAGATTGTTACCTGCTTCTGACTCAGTTCAGTTCAGTCGCTCAGTCATGTCTGACTCTTTGTGACCCCATGAATCGCAGCACGCCAGGCCTCCCTGTCCATCACCAACTCCCGGAGTTCACTCAGACTCACGTCCATCGAGTCTGTGATGCCATCCAGCCATCTCATCCTCGGTCATCTCCTTCTCCTCCTGCCCCCAATCCCTCCCAGCATCAGAGTCTTTTCCAATGAGTCAACTCTTCGCATGAGGTGGCCAAAGTACTGGAGCTTCAGCTTTAGCATCATTCCTTCCAAAGAAATCCCAGGGTTGATCTCCTTCAGAATGGACTGGTTGGATCTCCTTGCAGTCCAAGGGACTCTCAAGAGTCTTCTCCAACACCACAGTTCAAACGCATCAATTCTTTGGCGCTCAGCCTTCTTCACAGTCCAACTCTCACATCCCCTACGTGACCACTGGAAAAACCATAGCCTTGACTAGGCAGACCTTAGTCGGCAAAGTAATGTCTCTGCTTTTGAATATACTGACTAGGTTGGTCATAACTTTTCTTCCAAGGAGTAAGCCTCTTTTAATTTCATGGCTGCAGTCATCATCTGCAGTGATTTTGGAGCCCCCAAAAATAAAGTTTGACACTGTTTCCCCATCTATTTCCCATGAAGTGATGGGACCAGATGCCATGATCTTCATTTTCTGAATGTTGAGCTTTAAGCCAACTTTTTCACTCTCCTCTTTCACTTTCATCAAGAGACTTTTTAGTTCCTCTTCACTTTCTGCCATAAGGGTGGTGTCATCTGCATATCTGAGGTGATTGATATTTCTCCTGGCAATCTTGATTCCAGCTTGTGTTTCTTCCAGTCCAGCGTTTCTCATGATGTACTCTGCATAGAAGTTAAATAAGCAGGGTGACAATATACAGCCTTGACATACCCCTTTCTCTGTTTGGAACCAGTCTGTTGTTCCATGTCCAGTTCTAACTGTTGCTTCCTGACCTGCATACAGATTTCTCAAGAGGCAGGTTAAGTGATCTGGTATTCCCATCTGTTTCAGAATTTTCCACAGTTTATTGTGATCCACACAGTCAAAGGCTTTGGCATAGTCAAGAAAGCAGAAATAGATGTTTTTCTGGAACTCTCTTGCTTTTTCCATGATCCAGCGGATGTTGGCAATTTGATCTCTGGTTCCTCTGCCTTTTCTAAAACCAGCTTGAACATCAGTAAGTTCACGGTTCATGTATTGCTGAAGCCTGGCTTGGAGAATTTTGAGCATTACTTTACTAGCATGTGAGATGAGTGCAATTGTGTGGTAGTTTGACCATTCTTTGTCATTGCCTTTCTTTGGAATTGGAATGAAAACTGACCTTTTCCAGCCCTGCGGCCACTGCTGAGTTTTCCAAACTTGCTGGCATACTGAGTGCAGCACTTTCACAACATCATCTTTCAGGATTTGAAACAGCTCCACTGGAATTCCATCACCTCCACTAGCTTTGTTCGTAGTGATGCTTTCTAAGGCCCACTTGACTTCACATTCCAAGATGTCTGGCTCTAGATGAGTGATCACATCATCATGATTATCTGGGTCCTGAAGATCTTTTTTGTACAGTTCTTCCGTGTATTCTTGCCACCTCTTCTTAATATCTTCTGCTTCTGTTAGGTCCAGACCATTTCTGTCCTTTATCGAGCCCATCTTTGCATGAAATGTTCCCTTGGTATCTCTAATTTTCTAACTGGCTATAAATCAGAGGTTCCCACAACCCCCTCCTTGGGCTTGATTGATTTGCTAGAGTGGCTCACAAGAACTCAAGAAACCAGTTTGCTCATGAGATTACCAGTTTACTTTAAAAGATATAGCCATTTGAAGAGATTCATAGGGCAAGGTCCTGAACAATGGAACTTCTGTCCTCTTGAAGTTTGGGGCCTGCCATGGTAGCACATGGAAGCATTCTAGTTCCCTAACTTGTGAGTTCTCTGAACCCCACCCTTTTGGAGTTTCACAGAGGCTTCATTACATCAGCACCGTGGATCAAATCATTGGCCATTGGTGACTGGTTCAGCCTCCAGTCATTTTTCCCTCTGAAGATTCCCAAAAGTCACCTTATTAATATACCAGTTGCAAATGTTATCATTATGATAACATGATGTCCACTTCATCTTTCATCTGTATGGCCCTGAAGCATTTTTTTCCCTCCAGGAACTGAAGGCAAGATACCAAATAGTTTCACAAAAGATGCTACAATTGCTCTAGTTGCCTAGGAAATTCTAGAGTTTGTGGAGCTGTGAGCTAGGAACCATGGATGAGGATCAAATATATATTTCCTATAAATTACAATATCACAGAAAGTTTCTGAGTTATCAGAACCTAAGAGCCCAATGAAGCTGATCCACAGAATCATGAGGAAATGAACTGATTATTGTTTTAAGGCACTAAGTTTGGGGATGGTTTGTTATGTGGCAATAGAAAACTGATACAAATATCTTCACACTCTGTGAGCATTCTGAGAGGTCAGTCTTCATATTTCTTCCCAAAGTCCTCTTGTGACCGTCTTCCAATCCTTTTCTTTCAAATCCCTGACCATCTACCCAAACTGTTAGTCATTGCCCATGAATCTATGTATACGTGTACTTCTTGTCCACAAAAAAAAAATGGGCAAACAAATGCATCATCCGCTGGGAGGATTTCTCTTTACACCATCTCTTGCGATGGCTGAGATTTTTCAGCAGTCCATCTCTAGTGGGTGCCAGCACAGGCAGAGTTTGAGGCCCTAAGTTTAGATTGATGTAGAGGAGGCCGTACAGCAGTATTAGGCTGTTACAGGTATGCAGTCACCTATTCATTGCTGTCGTTCAGTCGCTAAGTCATGTCCAACTCTTTGCGACCCCATGGACTGCAGCACACCAGGCTCCTCTGTCTTTCACTACCTCTTGGAGTTTGCTTAAATTCAAATTCATTGAGTCAGTGATGCTATCTAACCATCTCATCCTCTGTCACCACCTTCTCCTTTTGCCTTCAATCTTTCCTAGCATCAGGATCTTTTCCAATGAGTTGGCTCTTCACATTAGGTGGCCTAAGTATTGTAGCTTCAGCTTCAGCATTGGATATTCAGGATTGATTTCCTTTGGGGTTGACTAGTTTGATCTCATTCAGGAGCATCCTAATTCTAGACATCAGATCTTTAGTGACTGTGAGTCAGTGCTAGATTCAGACCCACTTGCCCTGTGTTCCAAAATCAGGTTTCTAGATGGACCAGGCTGAGGGCTGCTCCAGACCTTGGTGGAGTCCCCAGTACTATCTATCCTGAAGCCCAGTTGGCTGACTTTCCCTTGATACAGACCTCAACATCTTCAGCAATATTCTCTATGAAAAATCCTTTTTCAACTTTGGCATTTCTGTAATAGACACTCCATAAATGTTCATTGAACTGAGTTCTACTGCCTCCCCATGGCCACAGGGTAAAAATCCAAATTTGTTAGCTTGAAATAAAATATACTTGAAGATCTAGCTCCCTATTTATACTCATCTCCTAATAGTTAGCATTCACAAAACATTTACTATGATTCATCTAATCAAATATGTGATCTCATTCAAAAATATAGATATCTACAGGTATAAAATACAGAGGTTAGTATGTACATGTTATTATGTAATGTAGTATCATATGCTGTATATACATTTGTGTACTTTAACCTAAGTCATCTCACACAATATATGTTCTTTTGTAAGTTGCTTTCCCACACTCACCAATATGTCATGGGTATTTCTCCATGCCTTGAAGGATTTATACATTTATATCATCATTTTAGATGATTCTCTACAATAGCATTGTAGGAATGTATCAGAGTTACTGGTAGACATTATAAGGGCTTATAACTTTTCAGTATTATAATTAATACTGGGATGAATGATATTTATATTTATACATCTTCTGTTACTTGTTAAACTATCTTCTTAGGTTAAATTCTTTGAAATAGTACTACAGTGCCAAAGGGAATATACACTTAAAATTTTGAAGTGTGGTACCAACTACTATCTTCCAGGAATGTTATGCTGACTTATAAAACCAACATCAGGGTGTGAGTGCCCAATTTTCCGCCACCCTCATCAATGCTGGGTATTGCCAACAGAATAATAGAAAAACAGTCTCTTGTTATTGCTTTGAGTGCTTTCTGCAGATGTAAAATATCTTTATTCTGTACATATCAGCCCTGAATATTTCTTCTGTGGTTCTTTCTTTAGGTCCTTTCTCTTTTTAAAACTGGACCATTCACCTTTTTCTTACTAATTTCAAAAAGCTCTTGTTCAATATGTTGCAAAAATTTTTTCTTCTAAACCTGTAGTGTGTTTTCTTGTCTTGTTTTGCTTTTATTGAACATATTTTACACTGTATATAGTCAAACCTTTTTTTTTTTTCTTTAGGATTTCTTCTTTTTGGTCTAAAGAAAATCTTCCCCACTGCAAAAGCAAATAAATCATCACCTCCTTGTTTTAAAACTAATTTTCTCATGGGTTCATTTTTCTATAATTAACTATTTAATTCACCTGAATTTTGCTTCATGGTCTCCCTGCTCTTCGCTTAGCTGGGCCTCCTCACTCAGACTAAGTCTGTCCGGGTCCCCACTCCCTCCAGCAGGATATGGGTTCTCAAGGAAGCTCAGAATTACTCACAGGCAGTTTTAGCCTTAAGGCTGAAGTCTCTATTTACAGAAAGTATCCACTGGCTCCAACCAATGAATGCAATTTATATTCAATGCAGAAGCAGCAGCATTTGGATGCTTTTTTGCAGCACACCAGGACTGGCAACATTCATGACACTGTGGTCCTTTTAGGGACAGTAGAAAGGAGTGGTTTCCTGAAATCAAGATCGAGCCACCTGAGTTCTGCCATCCAAAGCCTGAGAGAGTGGTCATGTTAGTGCCCAGGGCAAATGTGCAGGATACCCTGTCCTGGGTCCTCTGCCCTCCAAGAGTTTTCAAGGCTACCAGGCCCTGTTGCTGGCTCTCTCGGGGGAAGTCAGTGAGGCTCTAGCTATCCACACAGACTCCCAGGAAAGACACCACAAAATTCTTTCCAGGTGGGCTTAGGACAGTGTATCCAGATAGCAACTGCCACTTGATAAAGGGAAACATTTCCACAAGGAAAAATCTTAAGCAGAAAGGCACTGGGATTACCTTCAGGGTGGAAGTCTCCAGTTGTTACATGGACTGCAGCTGGTGGCAGGAGGTCCCGGGAGCCCTATTCTGGGGAAAGAGGGACCATGCAGAAGAGGGAAAGAAGAGGACTAGCGGTTTAGTTATTGAACTGATAGCATCCGCATCCGACCACCAGCCTGGCCAGGGGCCAGCAGGCAGGAGGGAGTGAGTGAGGGCCCCTTGGGGAGGATGCAGTTGTGCTGAAAAGGGCAAAGAGGAAGTGAAGTGAAGCCAGCAACCAGACCGGTGCCTCCCCTCCCAAGGACAAGACATGCAAGACAGGAATGCCCTGGTCCGGCTGTGTTAGCACCAGCCCTTGTGAGGTTCAGACAGCCTGAGCACCCAGCTCGGGAGAGTCAGCAGGCCCAGGGAGAGCAGGTCGTCAGAGGCAGCGATGTGAGGCTTCCCGGGAAGTTCAGGTGCAAAGGTCCAGCCTCAGAGCCCACATCTATGAAATGAAAGGCAGCTTTTGATTCTCCCATTAATATTTAGAGAAGTAAAGGGAGAGAGTGAAGGAGCTGGGGAGTAAAACAAAAATCAAAACAAAAAACACAGCTGAAAGTAGCTCCAGGGACCCACATGTGTGATGAATGGAACATCTGGCAGAGACAGGCTAGTTAAACTAACAGTCCCACAAAAGCAATTCTTTTGCCAAAGACATGTTCTTCCAAGTTATGGATTCCTCAGTTCCAACAAAATTGTCAGAAACATGCCTCCTAATAATATTTGTTGAAGCCCTGAAGTGGAAGGAGGTGAGCAGACAGAAACAGGAAGACTGTTCCCACAGCCAGGACTCTAGAGAAAATAGCTCAGAGTCACTTTCAGCCTAGAGAAGCCCAAAGAGGGGGCTGGAGGGAGTCAGGGAGGCTGTGATCTGCAGAGTGGAACAGAGAGCCAAAAGGCCAACTCCAGCAAAGCAGTTTTGGGGCTCAGGATAAGGAAGGACTTTCTATTATAGAAAGTTGTTTGTCAAAGGGAGTCAGCCAGTTTCCACAAGCAAGTGGAAACTGGAGATTACTTACAAGGACTGGGATAGGAGTCCTCGTCCTGGGAGGCTTTCCCACCCTTAAGAGAGGGCAAGGGTGGGGAAGGGGGCGGAACTTGAAATGACTTATTCTCTGATTTGCACATTTTAAGAATTGTAAAAATAATTTTATTCATTTCTTTTTGGCTGTACTTGATCTTCATTGCTGGGTAGGCTTTTCCCTAGCTGTGGTGAGTGGGGGCTACTCTCTAGCTGCGGTGAGTAGGGGCTACTCTCTAGCTGCGGTGTGCAGGCTTCTCATTGCTGTGGCTTCTCTCGTTGGGGAGCAGAGGCTATAGGGCACAAGAGCTTCCACAGTTGCAGCTCCCAGCCTCTAGAGCACAGGCTCAAGAGTTGTGGCGCTTGAGCCCAGCTACTCCAAGGCACCTGACGGTGCTACACACACGCTTGCAGGATCCATCCTAGCTCAAAGGCCCAGGCTACGCACAGCCACTAGTGGAGTCCAGGGGAGTCCAGGGAAAGACAACAGGGCAAATCTTGTGGCAGGACACAAAGAAGAGGCCCAAGGCTCACCAGTGCCAAGGCTGAAACTGAACAGCATTTATTTTTTTTTAGACTCAGGATTTATTTTTTTTTAGATTCAGGGGTATTTTTTTTAACTCTGTGTGTGTGTGTGTGTGTGTGTGTGTGTGTGTGTGTGTGTGTGTGTGTGTGTGTGTTTTGACCCAGGCACATAGCAAAGCACCATATCCTAATCACTGGACCACCAGGGAATTACCAAGACTTATTTATTTATTGGCCATGCTGTACGGCATGCGGGATCTTAGTTCCCCTGACCAGGGATCGAACCTGTGCCCCTTGCATTGGAAACACAGAGTCTTAACCACTGGATCGCCAAGGAAGTCCCCAAATGGGATGGTTTGAAGACATGTTTTGAGCGCCAGCAATCTTGCTGCCTCCACTACAAAGCAGGTGGGCTTGTCTGCATAGCCTCAGGGGGCAGCCTGATCAGCAGTGACACCCAGCTAGCTGCCCTGAACGAACGAACTTGGATGTCACTAGTCCTTAGAGGCCTTTGTTTTTCAGTCTTTCAGTCATGTGCGACTCTTGGCGACCCCATGGACTGCAGCGCACCAGGCTTCCCTGTCCTTCACTAGTTCTCAGAGTTTACTCAAACTCATGTCTATTGAGTCAGTGATGCCAGCCAACCATCTTATCCTCTGTCGCCCCCTTCTCCTTTTGCCTTCAATCTTTCCCAGCATCAAGGTCTTTTCCAATAAGTTGCCTCTTTGCATCAAGTAGCCAAGGTATTGGAGCTTCAGCATCAGTCCTTCCAATGAGTATTCAGGTTTGATTTCCTTTAGGATTGACTGGTATGATCTCCTTGCAGTCCAAGGGACTCTGAAGAGTTTTCTCCAACACCACAGTTCAAAAGCATCCATTCTTCAGTGCTCAGCCTTGTATATGGTCCAGCTCTCACAGCCAGTCTGATCAGATTCAAGGACTCCTTTAGGACAGAGGCAGGAACAGAGAAGCCCTAGTAAATGACCTCCTAGAAAGATGAGGTGAGGGGCACCTGTTTGCTGTCTGAGTTGGAAAGAGATGGAATTCTGTCTCTAGACTTGAGCAGGGTGCCCCGTGCGTGACTGCATTATAATCCACTGTTAATTTAAGCACATACCTCCCCCCTCAACTGCCACTGTAGAATCATAGCATGTTCTTGACCAATGGAAGCTAGAGCAGCAAGCTTTATTGTACACCTATCATTGAGAAAAGCAGTCACCCAGGGAGCATTCCCCAGCATTACCCCAAGAGGGTAGGTTCTGCGACACTGGTTTCCTCTGAGGTGGCCTCCTTCGGCCATTTACTTTGTATTTTGAACTTTGGAGCCCTGTTTGCTGACCAGAATTATGCTAGTTAGGCCTGCCTTGCTGAACAAAAGGAAAATGTCACAGAAATATTTAATTATGAGTCACCGAGGCTTGATGGGTTTTCAAGGAAACGGTCCAGGGATTGGTGGGTACTGACACGGTAAAGGATATCACAGACATCCCTGAAGCCAGGCGGGGAGAATTACGAATTATAAGTGGAAGAAACCTAAGTGAGCACAGATCGTGACTTCAGGACAAAAAATGGCCAGCGACTGCCAATGGCCACTGCTGGCAAGGCAGCTCAATGCTGTCTACATCCCATCTGCTCCAGCTCAGTTTATCTGCTTCAGGTTGTTGTTGTTCAGTTGTTCACACGCATCCGACTCTTTTGTGACCCCATGGACTGCAGCACACCAGGCTTCCCTGTCCTTCACCATCTCTTGGAGTTTGCTCAAACTCATGTCCATTGAGTTGGTGATGCCATCCAACCATCTCATCTTCTGTTGCCCCCTTCTCCTCCTGCTCTCTCTTTCCCGGCATCAGGGTCTTTTCCAATAAGCTGGCTCTGCTTCAGGTGGTGTTCCCATTTCCAGGACCATGTTCCCTTGGGATTATTCCTTCGACTCTGCTGAGAGGCTTGCTCAATTCTTCATGTTGGGCAACTTTTTCAGCCTTGTTGCTGTTGCTGTTTAGTGGCTGTGTTGTGTCCAACTCTTTGCAACCCCATGGACTGTAGCCTGCCAGGTTCCTCTGCCCATGGGATTTCCCAGGCAGGAATACTGAAGTGGGTTGCCATTTCCTTCTCCAGGGGATCTTCCCAGACCAGGGGTCAAGCCTGCGTCTCCTGCTTGGCAGGTGGATTCTTTACCACTGAGCCACCGGGGAAGCCCGAAAGGGAAAAAGCAAACCTGCAGAAGCCACTGCTTCACAACTTACCTGAGCCATGAGTCCAACTCCATCGGTTTTTAGACAAACTGCAGCAAAAGAGGCTGTTTGGCAAAGGTATGGCTAAAAGCTAGACCTCCAGATTCCCAGAAGACAATGCACTTTCTCCATCATGCCCTTGATACTTGCGGGGTCCCCAACTGGCAAGGAAGCCAGTTCCTAGGTGACTTCTTACACCAACTGCAGTTGTACTGCCCACTTGACTGTAAAGGTGAGAACCTGTTTTACAGCAAGGAACTCAGCTCTATCAGCACAGAAGCCAAGTTTCATCCTGGCCTGCTTCCCAGTCCCACTGTCCCGCTTGACCCTCCCAGAATATGTGTGTTTGCTCATTCATTCAATCCCAACTGCGCCTGCTGGGGTTCCAGGCCATGTGCTGAGGGATATACACGTAAGGGAACGGCCCAGGATCCTTGCTGTCATGGAGCTTGCAGCCTAGGAGAAACATTAATTGAATCATCTCACTAATCAATATACAATTACCGATTTTTTCAGAGCAATGAATTATGCTAAAGGGCAGGAAGAACACAGCTCAATGAACGACTCTCTTAAAGGGGCCTAACCTAGAAGGGCTGCTGCAGGGCAGGGAGGGAGGGCTGAGCTAAAACTGCGGAGGAGGAGTTAATTGGCTTTGAGGAAGACCTGTTACAAAACCCAAGTCTGTGGGCCAAATGACGGAGTGTGGAGCAGCGAAAGTGAAGGCCACTCAGTCGTGTCCGACTCTCTGCGACCCCATGGACTACACAGTCCATGGAATTCTCCAGGCCAGAATACTGGAGTGGGTAGCCTTTCCTTTCTCCAGGGGATCTTCCCAACCCAGGGATCGAACCCAGGTTTCCGGCATTGCAGGTGGATTCTTTACCAGCTGAGCTGCAAGGGATGCCTAAGAATACTGAAGTGGGTAGCCCATCCCGTCTCCAGCGGGATCTTCCCAACCCAGGAATCAAACCAGGGTCTCCTGCAACGCAGGCGGATTCTTTACCAACTGAGCTATCACGGAAGCCTATGCGGAGCAGAGAAAGATTTATTTTAGGGCCAAGCAGGGAGAATGGGTGGCTCGTGTTCAAAAACTTTCAACTTCCCTAAAGATTTTTAGGCAAAATTGGAGTGGGGGTGGGGGCTGCAGGGTGTGTGATTTCTTTCTGATTGGTTGGTGCTGACATGGTGGTGCTCAGCCTGAAGTCCTCCACCTGGGTGGGGATCTTAGCTCCCACGGAACTGAAAGGTATATATTGTTGTGTGTATTCCTAGAGGAACCAGAACCCTTAGTAGCTGCACTGGTTTCTTGACTGCTCCTGTTACTGCAATCCTTCCCTTAAGTGATTGGCAATGTTTGAATCCGCACTTTGGTGTTTGCAGACAGTCTTGGAGGCTGAAACCTTCTTCCTGCAAACAAGAAACGGGGGGACACGGAAAGGCTTCTGTACCCAGGAGGGCCCCACAGGGTCTCATTGGGTTTCAGATAGCTGTGTTAAGAGAAACACTGACTGAAATCGCCCACCCTGGCCAGGCACCATAGAAACCACTTGTGTGTTATTTAAGGACAGGAGGTCCTGGTAAGGAACGGGGAACTAACAAGCCACCATCAACAGGAAGAATTGAGGAAAGGTCCAAAGTACATGCCATGTGCCCTACCACCTTTCAGAATCCTTCTCGCTGGAATCCATCTTGGCTAGGCAATGTGTGCACCACCAAGAAGGACCCTGAGTCAGAATGATTGGCCAGAGACAACCAGGAAACTAATCCCATCACCATAAAACTTGAGACAGCAAGCCACACGGCAGAACAGTTCTCCTGGTTCCCTTACCCTGCAGTTCTCCACCAGGGTGCCCGTTCCCAATAAAGTCTCTTGTTTTGGCGGCACGTATATCTCCTCAGACAACTCATTTCCAGTGTTAGACAAGGGCCCACTCCCGGGGCCTAGAAGGGGTCCCCCTTCCTGCAACAGCTGGAGGCAGCAGACAGAGTGTGTGCACCTCCAAGCTCTGTGCTGGGAGTGGCCATTTCCTACTTCTGTGGGAAGATGGGGAAAGAGTTCACCAGAGATCCCGGGTGCAGACCTCAGCCCCCAGGCAATCCAGTCTCTGCCACACGTGAGAAAGATCAGAGAGATATCTGCTTCTTTCTCCTCTTTCCAGCACTACAGTGGCACAAGAGCTTCTTATGAAATTCTAACCTTTCAAAAACAGTGGTTACAGAAACTGTGACACCAGCGGATGTTTGTTAGGGCCAGTGAAACTCAGGAGGCCAGAAGGGGCAGATACAGACAGAGACCACAGCACATTTGCTCTAGCAGCATTTTTATTTACAAACAGCAATTTCCATTGACTTTATACCATAAAAAAGCCATTTACAAGCAAGAAACAAGAGTTCAGAACAAAATTAAGCAGCACTGAAATATTCAATGTCACAAATCTAAAACAAAATGAATACAAGAGTAAAATATCATTTGAATAAATAGTCTTAAATTCATGCTATAAAATAATCCTTAATGGCAAGTTACGAGTTGATACAGCATCCGCTTAGCTAGCTTCATTTACTTCATATGGCGATGAAGTGTGGAGTTGTGAGGTTACCAGTTTATATTGCAAGATAATGACACTGTGTTAAGTCATTCAAATTGCTCAACCATTTATAACGGAAAAAAATGTTAGCCCTACTAATCAAAGTGGTGAGAGAGATGGTTTTCACATTAGGAAAATGGTCATTCTCGAACAAACCATATGCTTACCTCTTACTAGAGTCAGGGCAGCAACCAAAGGCTTGGGCAGCAAGTCCAAAGGTTGAATTCACAGCATACTTGTCACTGAGGGGGCAGCAAGAGGTCTGTTTACTGAATCTGCTGCAAGGCTTACTCCAGGACTTGGTCGAGAACTACACCAGCCCTGTCTGTGCCAGACCCAAGGGAACGAGAGAGAAAAGGGTCTCTTGTGGGCCAAGGAGTCAAGCACTGGGCAGAGACAGTGCAGAGACTCTGGCACTTACTAAAAAGACGCGTGTGACGTGTGACGACCGTTACAAATTTCGAACAATGTGAATGACTCTTCTGAACTTTCAGTTCAGTTGCACTGAGTAATATGAAATCTATGATTCATGAACTAGATAGTTTCATATAAAGAATTTACATAACTCCCCAATACTTTCATATATAAAATTTAATAAATAACCCTGACCAGTCTAGAAGCACCATTCAAGGGGCATGTGCCCTTGGAAAATAGTTTAGGTGTTGCATATTTGAGTCCCTTTCAGTGGAGGCTTCACAGGAAACCATTACAGAATTTTAACAACAAGGACGACAACAACAACAACAACAAAAAGAACAAAACAGAAAATCACAGTAACTAATGGAAACATCGTTAAAATAAAATACATTGATTTCTTTAAAGTAAAGCTCGTTCACATAGATGATTTCCCCCCGTCCCAGCCCTTGTTTTGTGTTCCTGCAAACTCTTCCTAGAGGCTATAAAAACAAAAGTAAAAACAAAACCACACACAAAAATATGCAGGCCTATGGTCTGGGCTAAGGGACAAATAAAGACTTGGTTATAAAACTGCTATCATTAGAAAAGACATCTAGTCATGCTCTGGAAGATTTAGAAGTTGTCAATTTAGCTCTACAGTATATTCTGCTTAACAGTGAACCGACAGTATCCTTTCTGCTGTTTTTTTTTTTTTTTTTTAAAGCAACAACAAAAAACAAAACTGCGAAGGCAGAGCCAATTAGGAGGTTCTCCACTGTCCCCAAAATTAACTTGACTTCATATACTGTATTTACAAATATCATTTCTAAATGTATTTACAGCTTTAGTAGAAATTAGAGGGTAGAGAACTGATTAGAATGAAAATAACTGTTTAAAACCACAAACATTAGTAAAAGTAGAAAATTCTTTGTTTTCACAGTTTGTAAGAACAGGTTAAACACCTCTAGAAAAGGACGCTGTCACTGTCTTCACATTGTCTGTGTGTTAGAAAAGGTAGCTCAAGAAGAGACTCAATTATGAACGAACCTGTATGGATTCAGGATATATTTTACCGTAAAAGACTTCTTCACATATCACTTTTGTCTTAACTGTTTTTGCATTTGTTATAAGTGAAACATCTAACCTAAAACTGTACAGAAATAGGGACTTTGCTTTCAAAAACAAAAACAAAAAAGAGTCGCTCTAAAGAGTTACACAGCGGACTTCGTCTGTGGAGACGTGAAGTGAACTTCGGGGAGAGAATGTTTCTGTTGTGTGGTCACGTTAATCCTCCTGGCACATCCTCATGTGACAAGGCACAATTAATTGCTGCTGCCCGATCTGAACGGAGATAAGCTTTCACTGGCCGTGCACACTGAGGAGCACGGCGCCCAGCTCTGCGCTGGCCTGCGCGCGGCCTCCCGCGAAGCCCTGTGGAACCTTACAGTACTGGGTTATGGCTTGAGAATTCACTCTGAGCACTGCTAGCAGTGGAGAAGGTCAAGTGTTAGCAACATGAATGGGAGCAAGTGGAACTTGCAAACTGTGGAATCATTACTCGAGAGAAACGCAATCAATTTTTCTGCCCCTTAACAGTCCCATTACAATGTCTGAACCTGAACTGTACAATCAAAGCAATGTAGATTTTTTTTTTTTTGTCAAAGACAATTTTGGATAAGTCACTCTTTGGTAAACTCAAACCAGTTAAACAAATTTACACACACGAAGAACTTCATGTACATAAGGTTAAGACGGACACGGTGACAAGAATCAGGACGTTGGAGGCGCTTGCCCCAAGTGCCTTCCCTCCTCACTTGTCTCGTGTATCACAGAATGCTCTGGAGACCTCTCAGGAGGAAGGCCCCAAGCCTGAGTGAAAAGGAGGTTCCTTCCCTGAGCCTGACCTCTCGTGTCCTCGATTTGGGTGTTTCTTGTCACAAACTTTAATTTGTATCACAACACAAATTTTTTGCATTTAATTCTTTGAAGAAAAAAAAAAAATCAAAACCAAACTTGTAAGGGAAAAAAAAATTACAAACATTTACCTGAAACCCCAGAACATATTTAAGTGGGTAAACACTGGGGGTCCAGCCTCCCCTCGAGGCACAGGGCTTTGATAGGAGTTGAACAAGTGCTTCAGGGAGAGAACAGGCCCCGGACTTAGGCAGTCTGACAGGAAAAGGCATACTGTATACCCGGTTAGCAGAAGCCGCTCCTCGAGCAGCAGGACTCGCGTGTGTCTGGACGTACTAACACTGATGTGGAGCGTGGTGGCTCACGCCGTGTGCAGACCCCCCTGTGCTGAAGAGATGCTACTGCACAGCTACCACCCCGGGGGGGCGGTCACACACAAGGGCCTGAATGATTTTTTTCCCCCCAGAACCAAAAAACAAAACAAAAATCCCCAAACACTCCCCCACCCCAACTCCATTCTTGGTATTTTAAGAGCCAAAAAAGCATGGGAAACCGGCAAACATCTATTTCTGTATTCCTTTTAACTCCTTGCTTCTGAGGTTTCACTTTTGGTTTTTTTTTCCTCTTAGGGGGTTTGTGCTATTCTCCTAGGGAGACACTGGTTGTGTATTTAAGGGCCAAGGTTCTCAAAGCAGAAGAGTCTGAGAGCAGCCCATGGCACAAACTCAACACTAAATTGCTCACATTACTCTCTGCTAGAGTATATAGTACCAGAGCAATCTTATAGAGCCTGTTTTGTATACCAGAAGCACATGGGTGAACAAAATATAAAACTCAAGACATTTCCTCAAGCACTAATAAAACATTATCCAAATAGGACTCAGTTGTTTTTTTTTTTAAATACAGTAATGTGTTTGCCAGCACATGCTTTTGAGGTCTTTTTTTCAAGCTATAAACTCAGGAGAGGAAAAAAAAATTGTAATTCACTTTTACCATTACATTTCACATTTTCTACAACTATACTGACCTAAAAGATACATAACATAAAAAATAGCACCACGTGACCAAAAAAACGGTGACACACAGAGATTTGGTGACACACAGAGTAAATCAGAGGGCTTTTTAACTGTTGGTTTCTTTAAGCAGGAAACACTGAGAGTGGGGGAGCCGACAAGGCTCTTGTCAGCACACACAATACCAAGATAGATATATTGCTTGCAATTCCCATAGAGTATATCTTTACAAAAAGTACAAATTCCAAGTTCTGCAGTTTCCCTGGGAACTGCATGTAGAAAAAGTTGCTGTGCACCTGAACTGGCTGTTTGAAAAGAGAAAGAAGGTTTAAAGAAAAAAACAAAAACAAAAAACCACAACACTGCTTGGAGAATTTTGTAGACAGAACTACAAATTCCTTTCCTTTACTGCGAGTACTAACTCACGGTAGAGTGATTCGATTTAGTTACCTGGTGTGTGTGTTTCTACAGTACGGAATGAAGGTAGATTCAGAGGCCAGTAAAAACATTGAAGACCACTGCTCCTTTGGGGTTGGCTAATATAACACTACAATATGTAAAAAGGTCAGCACCACGGGTCATCCAGCTTACCTAACTGGACAACTAACAAAAATTCCAAATGGTTTCCAACTAGAGTTGAATACGTTTTATGGCATTTGGTTTCTGTGTTTGTTATGAAGCAGAGCTATGAACACTGTGATTTGCTTTGCTTGCTTTTGGACACAATGATTAACATATGTATGAATACCTATTAACATTCTTTCATAAGGGAAATAAAGGGGCAAAACCCTAACATATTAGGTAGGGACGAGACAGAGTCCAAAGCCCTGTTCACATTGTATTAAATTATATATTCCTCTTACATTCACCTCAACCAGAATAAAATCAAATTTGAGAATGTATATATACTATATATATAATAATCGCTTTATTATATATATATATAAATTGTCTAACTACCCCCTAAAAGTAATTTTAAATTAGAAAAGGTTACCCATTTGTATCAGCTGACGGCATCCCAGTCTCTCTCCATGGAAATGCACTGGCGCCAGGGCACACAATTAGAGAGTAAGCCTCTTGGCAGAGACGGAGGGTCGACCAGTTGGCATAGCTAAATCACTGGCAGATTTTGGATGAAGAGTTCGGCCAAAGAGGAATACTGTCAGCCTGTTTTCCCTGGATACACTGCCCTTCATGCTTTGAGCTCCTTGGGGGAGGGAGGGATGGGGGTGGGAAAGGATAAACACCATGGAGTGTTCCTTCCAGAAACCTTAGAAAAACTGCCAAGAGACCAAGAGATTTCCAGATGGTTGGGAAAACCAAAGATGACAACAAAGCAAATCACAAATAGGCATTGATGAATGTGCTTTGCGTGGGTGCACTATTTTTTTTTTTTTTTTACCATCTTAATCAGGAGCATCGGACACCGTGTGAATTTCCATCCGGGAATCCAGGGCCATCTCTGAGGCCGAGGCATCGTTTTCTAGTTTCTGTTCCGCATACACGTCTGTTCTCTCGGGGGATTCCATGCGACTGCGGACTTCCGCCACACCGGGGTGGTTTTTCCGCAGGTGCTGGTTGAGGGTGCCTTGGAAAGGGAAGCACTTCCCGCAGATCTCACAGCGGAACGGCTTGTCGTCGGTATGGCCCCGGATGTGGTACTCCAACTGGTCCTTCCGCGTGTACTTCTTCCCGCAGAACTTGCACACGAAGGGCGTGATTCCCATGTGGAGCCGCATGTGCCTGTCAAGACTTCCCTTCTGGTTGAAGGACTTGCCGCAGTAGATGCAGATCAGCCTCTCGTTGTACGGGTACCAGTGGCCTCGCGCGCTCCTCTCCCGGGGGCTGCTCTCGAAGCCCGGGTTATTCACCACGGCCTCGCTGTCGGAACCCTGCACCAGGCCCTGCAGATCACTGTGCAGGTGGACGGACAGGGCCCGCTTTTGGCGGGCCCGTCCTCCTCGGAAACAGCTCAGCATGGATCTGGAGGGGCTGGAGTTACTCAAACTTCCGAACGCCTCAGATACACCACCGGCCGGCTGCGAGGCTGCCTGGCAGTAGGAATAGGCGTGCTGGAGCACAGAACCATAGGAACCCACGTTCACGGCCACGACTTGCTCCCCATCAACCATCTCGGTGTGGTACCCGTCGTCTCCCAGGGACGAGCTGTCAGAACAGCTGGGCCGGTCGGACTTCTCCATCTTCACTTTCACCTCGGTGATCTGGCTCTCCCTCCCCAGCAGGTCCCCTTGCTCATGGTCCCCCTCGATTTGGATCTCGTACTCGGAGACGCTCCCACTGCTCCCTCGGTCCGAGTGCCCTTCCTCCTGTAAACGGCTGCTGCGCAGAGCTTTGCTGGGTGTGGTCTCCATCCGCAGATCGCTGCTTGTGGTGGGCTGCCGTACCTGAGAGCAGTATGGCGGGGAGATCTCCACCGGGTTGGCAAAAAAGCTGCTGTCTTTCACTCCGTTGCGGCTCTCCGGGGTCTCTTCCGCACCGACGGTCACCGAGTCCACACCTCCCACACTAATTTTTGAATGGATGCTCTCTAGGATCTGCGTGCACTTGTCAATGACACACTGCATCTGAAGAAAGCTAGCTGCTGTCAGAAAACTGACAACATCCTTCAGCTGCAAGGACATTCTTCCAGTGTAACAAAATGAAAGCAACTGTTCAAACACATTGGGGTTTTTAATCACTGATATTGACAAGCCACTCATGGTACTTAGTGCTGAATGGTCCCGGAAGTAGGGGGAGCTGGCCGCGAGGACGGCTTTGTGGGCTCGGAATGGTTGACCCTGAATGTGGACAATGATGTCACATAGTTTTCCTTGCAGGCGGAGTTCGTTTAGCTGGCTCAGGACGGTGCTGCTGTACTCGGGCACATCAAACTGAATAAAACTGCTGCTGTCCATTTCTACTGACATGAAGCGTAATCTGAGGAGAGAGAGAGTTTCATAATTCACCAGTGACTCCTCACTTAAGTACAAGCCATATAAACACAACCGTGCAAAGACCACCACCACCATCACTATAGCTACTGTACATCTTGGGGTATGCCTGAGCAATTTTCCTCTTACTTTTCAGTCCTTCATGTCTCATTTAATTCACCTAAAGCTACATAACTTAATGATGTTAGCCTACCGTCTTAGCTGCCTTTCATCTTGATTGAAGTAAAACATGTTACACATAGTAGGGCCATCTTTGCTCTAATTGAGAACTTGGTATCCTTTTGAGAAACATATTTTCCCATTTCACCTACCTTTGAGGAGTTGGAGTACTCTGTAAAAGATAAGTAAATTCATTTTTTTAAAATGTTCTGCTTTATGTGCATACTTTCAACTGGTGTTTTTCAAGTATATGGCACACCGGATACACTGAATGGAGCATAAGCCCTTTTTAGTTTAGAATTTGAGTTGCTGTCTTGATGTACATTTTTCCCCCTTCGGCTCTACACACCTTTATCTCCTTTGGGGTCGGTAATTCATAGAGAAAAGCTCGATCTCTTTCAGTGAAGAGGTTTTAGAGGGTAGGAGCAAGAGTGATGGGCATACCAGGAGTGTATCATCCTCTGCTGGTGCTTAAGACATGAACTACCCCCCTGCCTAGAATCCACAGCTCTGATTACTCAAAACTACAGAAGGTGTAGACCTCAGGCTGCATTCTCTGACCACAACCAAATTAGATCTGACATTTATATTTCTGTTTTTAAAGCCCAATCAATAGAAATTTAAACACCTCCTGAATAAGTACTGAATCAAAGAGAAAAATCAATAAGGAATACAGCTGTTTAGAAAATAGGAAAACTCACATCAAATCTGCAGTAAGAAGGGTTTAGGAATGAAATTTATTTATATGTCCAACTTAGTTGACAATGCATCCAAAAAGAAATGGACAGATATGTGATAAAGCAAACAGAGCAAAATGTTAACAAGTGTGGCATCTAGATTCAGTATACAGTTGTTTGTTGTATAATAAAATTCAACTTTTCTGTATGCTTGAAATTTTTCACAATGAAATGCTCGGGTTCTCAAATAACAAATTTTAACAGGCAATATCAATGCCTTAAAACACTTTTATCATTGAAGAATAAAAATAAATAAAATCACTTAAGAGCTTAGAAAAGGAACAATAAGTCAAATCTAAAGAAAACAAAAAAGTAATATAGAAGAGTATTTAATCACACAGACAGTTTTATATTTTAAGATAAGACAATGTGCAACTAAATTTAAGACTCCTTCAGAAAAAGATCCATCAGTGTGATAAATCACATTAGAATATTTTTTAATCACATCAGAATTTGTTAAAACATTTTAGAGAGGAATCCTGTGCCCTTATTTATTCTAGATTTATGATTGAAATCAATCTGAAATCTGAGTGGCATAAACATATTTTTAGGATAACAAAAATTGGCAGGATTAAATGAAAAAGAAACAGAAGTGCTAAAGCACAAATGACCTTCAGGCCATTCACACTAGATGCATGTGCAAACAGGTAAAGCATCTCTGTTCATATGGCATGTATCTGCTACCAGGAAATGGCAAACAGCACAAAGACGACTGTCAACTTTACCTCAGTAAAGAGACTTCACTAAACAGACTTTCTTTAATATGCTAGAGGAAATAGTAGCAAAAATAACTCATTAAAGGACTAATATATTATGATCAAGTGTAAGGATGGCTCTCTGTAGTCGCTAAGTCGTGTCCGAGTCTCGCGACTCCACGGACTGCAGCCTGCCAGGCTCCTTGTCCATGGAGTTCTCCAGGCAAAAATACTGGAGTGAGTTGCCATTTCCTTCTCCAAGGATGGCTATATATTATGAAGTATACAAATATAACTTACAATCTCAATAAGTCAAAGGTGAAAAACCATATGGCCGTATCAATTCTATACTGAATATGCATTTTAGAAAGTTAAGGAAAGTTAAGTTACTTTCAAAGTAGGGAACAGAATACTCAATAAGCTAGTAAGGCCAGAACAATATTTTCTTAATATAATAAACAGTGTCTACTGCAAACCAATGGCAACATCACCTTGAAAAAGGAAACACATCTGCATTTCCCAAAATGTATTTAGTAGAACATAAGCCCCAAGCTCACCATCACGACTTCCTAGGACTTAAAAATATTAGCATAATAACCCATCTGCAAAGTCCTACGGACAAGAATTCTATTCAACCCAACAGTTTGCAAACTTATTTAACCATGAAGCTCTTCTCTCAAGGTACACATATTAATATTCCAAAGAATCAGTGTTCCCGGGCACACATTCTGGTAAACGCTTTTGTAGAATTCCCGTTAATGCCTGCAAAGCTAGAAGGTTGTTTACCCACTACTTCTTTTACCTAACATTGTTCTTGACGTTCCAGGCAAAGCAACAAGAGAAAACTAAGACATATAGCCTTTAGAAAAGAGGAGGTGAAATTACTTTTCAAGGGAGATACGATCATTTACACAGAAAATACAAAAAGAACTGCTTGAAAAAAATCTGTTAGAATCAGGATCTAATAACAGGAGGATTCCAAAAATTATTATTCATAAAAAACAGGTTAGGTAAGCTAACGACAAGATACAACCAACAACAGTAACAGAAACTAGAGAACACTTGGGGGATAGACAAAAAAATAGGATCTACAAGAAGGAAACTCTAACTCAAATAAGACAAAAACACATACAAGAAGACACACATACGCTTCTGGCAGGAAGATTTGATACTGTGAAGATGAACACATTTCCTGTAAGTTAGTTTATAAATATAATGCAGTTTAATGGGGCATTTTATTAGAAATCTGACAAAATGATTTTAAAATTCATCTAGAACATTGCTGTCCAACAGAAATATACTGTAAGCCATGTGTAATGTTTTCTAGCAGTTAACATTGTTTAAAAGTAAAAATATAAACTTTAAACCATTTTCAAAACCCAATATAGCTAATACATTACCATTTTAAGATCAACATTAGAAAGTTATTCATGAGATATCTTATATTCTTGTTTCTACACTGTCTTTTTTTTTTTCCACTTTATTGATTAGGGAACTGAGATACAAGAGAAGGGTCTTACTCAAGGTTACATGGGTATTTCCACAACACTCTTGGAATTTCATTTCTGTCATACTAAGTCGTTGAAGCATGATGTATATTTTATATTTATAGCACATCTCAGTTTGGAATAACTACATTTCAAGTGCTCAATAGCCATAAGTGGGCAGTGGCTACCATATTGGGCAACAAAGATCTAGAAGAATAAATACTGAAAAAATTATAGAAAAAGAAAACTACAGCCAAACACACAGATGTCGAAATGGATGAGTAAGCTATAATTCATTCATTTTGTAAATATACACTGAGTGTATGTATTTATACACTGCATAAAAGTACGCTTGGCACTAGGGACCCAGGTGAGCTTCAATTCTTTTGTTGTAAACTGTGGTAAGAGCTGTAAGATCTTTCATAATGGAGGACAGAAGGGTGATACCTCAGCTGAGACCTCAAGGAAGAGTAAAAGTTAGCCAGATATTGGGGGCTGCTGCAGGGAAACGTTCCAATCTTCCAGACAGGGAGTCACATGCACAAAGGCTGAGAGGCTGAGTCGGGAAGGAAGGAAATGCTGGAGGACTGCGGCACAGCTAGGGCGAGGAGCAAGGGCAGAGAACACGTGAGGCGGCCAAGGCAGGCAGAAATCAGATGGGCAGGGTGGGCCTTCAGGGGCCGTTTTCAGTCAGTGACAGAGGAAGATTTCTGGAAGTAGAAGCTGCTTGGATAATATGAATAAATAATAATAAAGTCAGATCCCTTCTTCACAACACACTCAAAAATAACTTTGAGAAGGCGTTTCTGAGCACACAAAGACAGATATCACAAGAAAGGAAGATTTAACTATTTAAGTATAATAAAAACTTCTTTACATCTAAAAAATATATTTGTATCATAAAAAAGAGATAAATTATCAAAAGTATACAACATCCATGGCAGAGAATTATAAAACTCTTACAAATCAGTAACAGCCAAACAGGACAACTGAAAAATGAGCAGAGAATATGAACAGATGCTTAAAAAAAATTTAAAATAGCCTTTAAACATGGGGATAAAATGCTTAACAACTTCATCAGTAAGCCAAAATATAAAAATTAACACAAGACCCAATTCTTCTTTCTCAAACTGCCCAGGCTTTTAAAAGCACAACTCAGTAGGCAGTGACTATAGGAAGAGAGATGTTCTCATATACTCTGGTAAGCAAATAAAACAAATGCCTTAAAATGGGAATTTCTCTCTACTTAGCACTCTGTACCATCAAAAAAAGTCACGAATAAAGACATAAAAATTTACTCATAACTACATTCAATTACAAAGCAAAGGATGGAAACAACCTGAATAAACGTTCAACAATAAGGGGATTATTAAAGTGCGACACACCTATATACCAGATACCAAGTTACTACTAAAATGATGTTAAAGAAGAATTCAGAGTCCCACAAAATACAAGTACTATGAGGGTAGGAATTTTTATCTGTTATATTAACCATCTGCCAGATAATTGCCTGGCACATGGTGAGTACCCAGTAAAAACGTGCTGAATAAATATATAGTCACACAGCAAAAAATCAGATCAACTGCAAATGAACAGGAAGGATTTTTACGGGTGATGGAAATGGTCTAAAACTGAATTATGATGATAGTCTGACAACTTTTTAAGTTTACTAAAAAAGTCACTGAACTGTATACTTAAGATGGGCGTTTTTATATGTAAGTTATACCTTGATAAAGCTGTTAGAAAAATCAGGTGATCACAGAATATAAAGATACTTCTAAAAGTATGTATTTATAAATATTAAATAAACATAGATAATATTGAAGAATATATACAAAACATTTACATTTTGCATTTCTTGGAATGACATATATATATATATATCCACATATATACATTAAAATCCCAACTAGATGATAATTTGACAGACACTGGAATATAAAATGGTACAAACACTATGAAGGGCATTTCAATAGTATCCAGCAAAATTACAAATGATACCCCAGGACTGAGCAATTTTAGCTCTCGGAATTTATTACAGCATAGTTCATGATAAACGACTGGAAACTAAATTCTAATCAAGAGGAGCCTGACTAATAAACTATGATATGTCCATACTAAAGACTACTCTACAACCAAAAAAAAAAAAAAAGGAAGCTCTTTTCATACTGTTATGAAACAATCACTATAATATGTTGCTGAATGAAAAAATCAGATGCAGAGCAGTATATATGATACTCTATTTGTACAAAGCAAAGTGAAAACACATATATCTGTGTCAACATATACAGATACGAGCACAATATTTCTGGAATGATGCACAAAAACAAATAGCCTATTGGGAGGGGGAAATAACTGAGTAGCTGAAAGACCATTAGCTTTCAGTGACTCATTTTAGACTCTTAAAATTTCTGAGCCATGTGGATGTATTACTTATTTAAAACAGGTAACATTAAAAAAAAATTTAAGGCACTTCATCTAGTTTAAAAAAAATAAGATCATAATATATTCATTGGAAGAATTTGAATTCAGATGTGGATTCAAATGATGCTGGATTTCCATTTATAAAACCTTGGGCCAAGGTACTTTACAACTTTTCCAAGTCTCAGTTTTGTTTTTTTTTTTTTTTTTTAATGGTAATAGTCTTTGCCTCATGGGTTGGAAGCAATCTGTACAATGGATGCCTGGCACATGGCAATCAATGTTATTAGCTACTGAGACTTTATCTAGGGGACAGGATGGTGTAACAAGGAGAACTGGTTTTGAAATTAGACTTGTCTATGAATCCTGACTGTGCTACTTTCTAATAAGAATAACAACAATGAACGTTTAAATAATTACGTGGCCTTAGACAAATCTGTTTTTGCCTGGAAAATCTATGGACGGAGGAGCCTGGTAGGCTGCAGTCCATGGGGTCGTGAAGAGTCAAACACGTCTGAGAGACTTCACTTTCACTTTTCTCTTTCATGCATTGGAAAAGGAAATAGCAACCCACTCCAGTGTTCTTGCCTGGAGAATCCCAGGGACGGGGGAGCCTGGTAGGCTGCCATCTATGGGGTCGCACAGAGTCGGACACGACTGAAGCGACTTAGCAGCAGGAGACAAATCAGTTAACTTTGATCTCTGTATGAAAAGCTTGTGGAAGAACTATTAACCAACACAACTGATGTAAAATTGAATGAAGGAAATTCATGCAATGAATGAGTATAATAGCTTAGGTATAATAAGTGCCTATCTCGTGCTAAACATCTTACATATATTAACTTCTCTTATCAATCTGAGGGGAATACTACGTTGCCATTTTATAGATGAAAAAACTGAAGAAAAGAAGTTAAGACACTTGCCAAAGGTCCCAGTGCTAATGGATGAACTTAGTTTGGAGCCAGAGGTCAGGCTCATAACTACACCAGACTGCCTTCTAGAAACACACCCACTGCCTGGCACCTGCCAAGTGGTCAAATGTTACCTATTCATTACAGTGTTTTCAGGACACACAAGGGTGTGTAAACAGTGACTTTTGGAATTAAAGGGCAAAAGGAAGGTGGGTTCAGGTTTTTAAAAGGGACAGCGTCCTGGGCAAAAAAACAGTAGAAAAAGGAAAACAAAAAAGCATTTCTGAAATAGTGTAAAACTGAAAACAGTTCCACAGTGAGGCTTCTTCCTCCATGTGGCTTTTTATCTTCTTCTCAGAAAGCAGAGAACTGCACTTGAACGAAAATCACTGAAGAGAAAAATGAGAAGACCACGATTAACACCTAAGAGAGGAATTCCATTTTTCTGCAAAATGAGAAAGGAAGTGCTCCACTCTCCTCTCCTTGACATTGACACCTCCTTTCGGCTGTGACAATGAGATTCAGAGAGTCTAGCCTCCAGCTGCTAACAAGCCGACACTCGAGGGAGAAGATTCTCAGAGACTGACACACAAGGAAATTACCGGGAATTTAAGTCCTGGTCACATTACCAGGAGGGAGCAAAGGCGTAACTGATCACAAGTCTACACCCAGGCCTGACTTATCAGGTCCAGCGGTCCGGAAGTAAAGGAAGTCAGAACCTCTTAGAGAGACATCAGATTCAAGCAGAACCCTCCATACTCCTCTGCATCCTCTGTATTAGCCATTTCCCAGCATGGGCTAATCACTGGTTCCTCGCGGGCCCACACCTAAGTTAGACCACCGTTTAATTTTATCTTTAAAGTAACATATACGCATATGGTCAAACTTCAAACTATAGGACAGAAAAATATAAAGTGGGTATCTTCATTCTCCTCAGGTCTCTTCTTCCAAAGATAATCACTGGGCAGCGTTTGTGGGTGTTCTTTCAGAGAAAACTATAAACACATGTCATCATAAACTGTCCTGTACGCTGCTTTTTAACAATGTGTTTAAGGGGCTACCCTGGTGGTCCAGTGGTTAAGAATCTGCCCTCCAATGCAGGGGATGCGGGTTCGATCCCCGATTGGGGAACTGAGGTCCTACGTGCTACAGGATCACCGAAGCCCACACACCACAACTACTGAGCCCGAGTGCCCTGGAGCCCGTGCTCAGCAACAGGAAAAAGGCCACGGCGCCACAACGAAGACCCAACGCAGCTGAAAACAAAGGATCTAATACTCCTTAAAATCCTTCCACGGCAGCGCAAGTTCTACTTCATCCTCTCTTCGGACTCCTTCAGATTCCATGGAGAGCTCAGCCAGTCCCGCGTGCTCAGCAGTCTCCGCGTGCTCAGCCAGTCCCCAGGTGATGCCAAAAGCAGGACACCATTCAAACGGTCACAGCATTTCCTCCTAGCAGAGGGACTGCTGCATTAGTTTCACATCCATCGATAATGCCAACTCATCTCCCAAGAGGTAGCAGCAACTGTCCTTTCACCAACAGCACATGAAAAGCTTGTACCCCTCCTAACTGCCAACAATGAGTATCAAACTTTCTCACTTTTGCCACACTGACAGGTTACAAGTGGTATCTCGTTGTGCTGTGACTTAATTATAAATGAGGTAGGTCATCTATTCTGGTGTTCAATGGCAATTTGTCTGTTTGTCTTTCAGCTGCCTACTCATCTCCTTTGCCCATATCTGACTCTTTCATTGAATTGTCAGAGTTCTTTGCAAATTAAGAAAATTAGCCTTCTGTCAAACATGCTGCAAGTATTAGATTTAATTGCCATCACTAAATGGCATACTGACTGGGAATTTAAATTATTTTTCTACATTTATAGGAAATATTCAATTTCAATCTTCTACATGCACATAACCAAAGGGAATTCAAATATAAATAAGAGTCCCAGCCTTGTAGTTTGTTACAGGCTTACTGCAGATTCCTCCCGACTCCAAGAGATAGGGGAATGGAATTCATTTTTGATAATGCAGAAAAGTGATTTATATTGCTTTTTCATTTAGACTAAGTTGGCAGCTGCTACAGAAAACAATAATGAATTTGATTATTCCACTCACCAAATACATCAGAATCAGTATTCTTTCACTCAGCAGATTCATCACAGCTCTTTCTGTCCCATTACAGTTCGGTCACTCAGTCGTGTCTGACTCTTTGCGACCCCATGGACTGCAGCACACTAGGCCTCCTGGTCCATCACCAACTCCCAGAGCCTACTCAAACTCATGCCCATTGAGTCAGTGATGCCATCCAACCATCTCATCCTCTGTGGTCCCCTTCTCCTCCCACCTTCAATCTTTCCCAGGATCAGGGTCTTTTCCAACGAGTTGGTTCTTTGCATCAGTTGGCCAAAGTATTGGAATTTCAGCTTCAGCATCAGTCTTTCCATCAGTCCTGAATATTTAGGACTGATTTCCTTTAGGATTAACTAGTTGGATCTCCTTGCAGTCCAAGGGACTCTCAAGAGTCTTCAACAACACAGTTCAAAAGCATCAATTCTTCGGCGCTCAGCTTTCTTTATAGTCCAACTCTCACATCCATACATGACAAAACCACCCCCAATTAGATATTTACGTTGCTATATTTTAATTAAAAAACAAGTATATATAAACTGGATATTTTTCTTCAATACCATTAACACTTATTTTAACAATACTTATTTTGCTTTTGTTTGTAAAATTATACTTTGGATAAGAATGTGAAATACTTCTTTTTTAAAACATACCTGAAGAGGATATTAGTTAAAATGGTCTGCTGGCAAGTCCAAAATTGTCAGCTCCTCTATTCCTTCATAACCCTCTTCTTCTCATTCAACTAATGGACACACAAACCTTTCTGCTCTCCAGTTTCCTTCACTGGAATCCTTTCACACCTCTGGAGGCAGCTCTCACCTTGCACACAGCCCCTGCCACAGTCAGCTGAGGAGACTCTGCCATCACTGGTCCAAACAGTGGGTTCTGGGAAGGATGTGGGCAGCCTTGCCATCCGTCCAACCACCCCCACCCCAGCCTCGGCAACTGTAAAAGGGAATCCCTGCCATCTTCCACCACACTTCTGAGCCTCCCCTCGATACCTGGGAAAGCCCGTTACCACCATTATCAAAAACCAACATTTACCGAACGCTCCATACAAGCTGAGCAAGTTTTAAAGGCCTTTCTGAATCATCTTGACCTTGCGTGAGAAGGCAGGTACTATCACCCTCACTTGAGAGGTGAGGAAACTGAGGCTCCAAGAGGCTAACTTTTTCAGGACTGTTGCAAAGTCTGGCCATCTAGAGCCCCTACACAATAATCCCTTATCCTTGTTTGATTTGCCCAAGGTACCAGCAGGACCACTCAGGGAGGCAGGGGAGTTAAGAAAAAGGCAGGAGGAAAAGAAAGCTTGACCTAGCTCACACTCCTGCCCAAGGGTGGTGGCCAGAGAAAGGGACAGTGACAAGTGACAAATATGCTCCCACTGCTGCCCAGGGCTCTGAGCCCTTCCTCTGTGAGGAGGAGGGGGGTGGAGAAGCCCAAGGGGTGCATTTCAGCAACACCCGCCAAACTTACAGGCGCACACACCCTGTGAGTGAGCAGCCTTAGTTCCAGGAATTTACGACAGCACCCTCTTTCAAGATCAAAATCTCCCTCTTTTCTGGATCAAAGCCCGCGTAGAAGGAAGGGCCCCGAGCAGAAAACAAGCCCCAGGTGGCCTTCCAGCTGCGGTATATTATGCCCTCCACACTCACAGCGTTTACTCCCTCTTCCCCATCAGAGCCCTGCACGCTGGCTGGTTTTAACCTGCTTTAAATAAACAGCTATCTTTATATGCTAAAGCCTCTGTTCATTAGAACCCACGGATCTCGGGCTCAAGTAAGCGGTCCTTCTGGTATTCCAGGGTGAAAGTCACAGACAGCACATGCTGCCAAGAAGACTCAAGTTCAGCCCAAGTTCAAGAGAATCCAAAGCAGCACCGGGAGTGGAGTTTAAAAAGCAGGAGCAGGGACTCCCGGTGGTCCAGTGGTTAGAAACCCGCCTTCCAATGCAGGGCACGCAGGTCTGATTGTGGCTGGAGCGCTAAGACCTCACATGCCACAGGCAGCCAAGCCAGAGCCACGAGCTACTGAGCCCACAAGCTCTGGAGCCTGCTCTCCGCCACTAGAGAGGCCTCTGCGCTGCCACTAAGACCTGGGGCAGCCAAATAAACAAACATTCTTAAAAAAAGAAAAGCAGAAGCAGAGTGTGAGGGGCTACCCAGGACTGACCAAGTAGCGAGGAAGCCAGCTCTGAAAGCACTGAGGAAGCAGCAAGGCCAGCGCAGGCCAGAACCACGCGGGGCCAAGAGAGAGCAGGCTCGGAAGAGCATGGCCACAGGCTGGAGAGCTAGCACAGACTGGATAGCCAGAGAAGGGAGGCCACTCACTCGGCGAGGCAGTGTGGGCACAAGCCACAGGGGAGAGGTGCTGGCCCATCAATTACCATACACGTCAGCCAGGGAGACCCGACTGACCAGCTTGAAGTAAAAGGTGAAGGAGAGGGATCCTAGAAATAAATGTGCACGCACGCTCTGAAAAGAAAACAAAAATCTGATGCAAGACCATATGACAACAAGGCTTAGCGAGTAAAGCTGCCTGAAATCTTTTCGAGCTCCCACCCAAAAAAGGAACATATGACCACACCCAGGCATCAGGACAAGAGGCTGTTCTGAAATGTTACAAACAAGGGAATGATATCCCCTAATCAAGAGTCCAAAGCTCACTAGGAATACACACATTTTACCTGAAGGAGCTTTAAAAAAAGCCACTTTGCAAAGACAGAGAAACTGTCTGACCATAATCTAATAGACACAGCTGACCCTGGGAAGGGTGGACAGACACCCGCTCATCACCACTCTGCTCTTCCCCGCAGCCTGCTCCATCCACTGAGTGTGAGCGAATGAGGCGAAAGGGCCATGAGTGCGCTTCTCTGTGATCACGACAGGCTCACATAAAACGCCTGATTCATGGAAAATACAGCTCCCCAAGTTTTCAAAGGTACTGCATCCTTACCCATTTCTTAGAAACCACTAGCACTGAGCGACTTCACTTTCACTTTTCAATTTCATGCACTGGAGAAGGAAATGGCAACCCACTCCAGTGTTCTCGCCTGGAGAATCCCAGGGACGGGGGAACCTGGTGGGCTGCCGTCTATGGGGTTGCACAGAGTCAGACACGACTGAAGTGACTTAGCAGCAGCAGGGCACGTAAGAAGGGCCCTATTAGTTCCATTTAATGTCATTACAGTCTTATGACAGCATTTTTTAAAACTTATTTCGTATTGGGGTGCAGCCGATTCAATGTTGTAAGTTTCAGGTGAACAGCAAAGGGACTCAGCCATACATACGCATGTATCCATTCTCCCCCAAACTCCCCTCCCATCCAGGCTGCCACATAACACTGAGCAGAGTTCCTGTGCTATGCAATAGGTCCCTGTTGGTTATCCATTTTAAATACTGCAGTGTGTACATGTCCAGCCCAAACGCCTTAACTATCCTTTCCCCTCCCCTCCCCACCGCCCCCAGTATGACACTATTTTTTTAAAGATGGGACTACCACCAAAAAATAACTAAATGAAAAGCATGGGTGAGTTTATTTATAATAAAGACATAGGGGCCTTTGCAAGCATGACATAAATCCCAGAAGCAACAAAGACAAGCACAAATACATCTGACAACACAGAAACATATGATAACCCCCCTCCCCATCAAAACCAAAAGATAAACGACGTTTTGAGGGAAAGTACATGCACCTTTGACAAAGGGCTACTTTCCAAATTCCTTAATTTATATTATAACTCAAACAGATTTGGGCTCACACAGATAATCCTACAGAAGAAGGGGCAAAAGATATGAACAGTTCAGAGAAAAGTTGATCAAAACACATATGAAAAGATATTTAGCTTTATTCATGATCAAGAAATGTGAATTACAAAAAGAAAAAATGACATACCATTCCTAGCCCATCAGACCTGCACACATTTTTAAATGTGTGACAACTATACTCCAATAAAAATTAATTTTAAAGAAGTGTGCAGGTGTAATCCTTAGGGATAATCTGGTAACATAGATCAAGATGTAAGAAGCATTTACTAGGGTCCACAATTAACCACTAAGAATTAAGCCTACAAATACACAGTTCTTACAATAGCATATTAGGATATATGAAACAAGGATGTCTGCTGAGCATTTTTATTCACTATAGCAAAAAAAAGGAGAGGGGAAATGAGCTCAAAATTCATGGAGAGAAGACTGGTTCAAAAAAACAAAAACCCAATCAACAATGAAACACTACCCAGATATTAAGAATAGACAAGACCTCCCTGGAGGTTCAGTGGTTAAGACTCCTCGCTCTCATTACAGGCAGCATGGGTTCGATCCTTGGTTGGGGAAGATCCCACATGCCAGAAGAAAAAAAAAAGGAGGAGACAGATTTGTATCCTTCGACCTGAAAAGGAGTTCTAATATTTAGCCAGAACAGTGGATGTGGGAGTTGGATCATAAAGAAGGCTGAGCACCGAAGGATGGATGCTTTCCAACTGTGGTACTGGAGAAGACTCTCGAGAGTCCCTTGGACTGCAAGGAGATCAAACCAGTCAATCCTAAAGGAAATCAACCCTGAATATTCCTTGGAGGAACTGATCCTGAAGCTGAAGTTCCAATACTTAGGCTACCGGATGCAAAGAGCCGACTCCTCGGAAAAGACCCTGACACTGGGAAAGATTGAAGGCAGGAGGAGAAGGGGATGACAGAGAATGAGACCGCTGGATGGCATCACCGATTCAATGGACATGAGTTTGAGCGAACTCTGGGAGATGGTGAAGGACAGGGAAGCCTGGCGTGCTGCAGTCCATGGGGGTCTCAAAGAATTAGACACGACTGAGCAACTGAACAACAAGATATAAAAAAATATGTCTGTACATATCTGATTTCCTTCACATACTTTTCTCAAAAGAACAAGTATGTGCTGTTGTAGCGACTTTGGAAGGAATCGCATGAAACCACTGGTGTTGGTGACTTTTGGGAATGAGGACTAGAGACTGGGAAGAAGAAAGGGGAACAGACTTTTATACTTCTTTGAATTTTTTATCATATAGCTGTATTAGTCTCACTAAAAGTTTTTTTAAGCTATGTTATAGGATTCTACCCAAAAAGATGCAATTTTTAAAACCAAAGAATCTAGAGAAAGATAGGCTGCAGATGGATAATTACTGTATCAAGCAGACAATTACAGAGGCGGAAACAAAGAACTGAGAGAGCAATGACAAGACTGATTACTTTTGACCAAATCTTTAATCCAACAGAACAAAGAAAAACTTCATGGCGGAAGCAATATTTGAACAGGACTTTGCATTTCAAATGGAACAGGAAGAAGACTCCAGGCAGAAGTCTGGGAGAATCAAAGAACAGCGGGGCGAAAATGTACGGTGTCTAGGGCAGTGGCCAGGCAGGCCCCAGGTACAAGGAGTGACCAGGAAAAGAGGAATGCCACGGTGGGAACGTGGACGTCCTTGAATACCAGACTGGAAATCTCAAACTGGATCCTGGTGGCTGCCAATTTGAACACGAGTCCAAAGAAGGACTCAATAGGACTTGGAGACTGAGGTACGCTATCCACTTCGGAAGGCAAGTTAGCTCCGCCTCAGACAAGCTGCCTTTAGGCTGCCCTCTGGGCAACTGAACCGAGTTGGCCAATAAACCATTTGGGAGTAAACAAAAACTGTAGTAGCCAAGGACCCATGTGCTAACATGTGGTTACTCAGAGAGAGAAAACAGACAAGACAGCTGAGAACAGATATGCTCCTACTGTAACACGGAATCTCATGAAACAGGAAACATCCACGTCTAGTCCTCCCTTCAACACACCGTTTCACTGAACTAGCACAATTCTGCGCCATGCCTTTTGTTAAGCTGTAAGGGCTTCCCTAGTGGCTCAGAGGTTAAAGTGTCTGCCTGGAATGAGGGAGACCCGGGTTTGATCCCTGGGTCGGGAATATCCCCTGGAGAAGGAACTGGCACCCCACTCCAGTACTCTTGCCTGGAGAATCTCATGGAGGGAGGAGCCTGGGAGGCTACAGTCCATGGGGTTGCGAAGAGTCAGACACGACTGAGTGACTTCACTTCACTTCAAGGAAACTGAGCAATGAAAACCAGAACCTAGACGAGGGCCCTCTTCCCACAGTGCTAACCCATTCCAAAGAGAGCCTAAAGATGACACTCGCACGCCACCTGGGCAAAGTACCCGCAGGAGTCTTGAAATCCCCTCAACAAAATCCCTGGGTCAAGTCCAGGCACTGTTTCCCCATAATGACAACTGAGCAAAAGTACGAGTGTAAAACCTAAGCAACTGAGGTGTGCTGATTCCTGAGCCGGCTGTGCTGCTGAGTGCACGCCCCCGCGGGTGAGCTCGCTGCGGGCAGCGACTGTGTGCCCAGAGTCTAGCAGAGAGAGCCCCTCAGCAACCCCAACCAAGCTAGTGGCTCAGCTTTCAACTTTTCCTGCTGAACACCCAAGAGATGTAGGATCATCTCACCAGCAGGAAAAATCTAGCAAGGTAGTTCACTCCCATCTAACCCATAAACACTCTCATTTGCTTCACTTCGTTTAAAAATACCCGGTGACACTTCCAAGAAAGGAAAGCAAGGTTACAAATCTGGAAGTTGTTTAAGGCACCAGGAGGCACCCATTATTCTGCATCAAGATGCTCATGATTCCAAACCCAGATTCGCACCTGCTGGCTTCAGTCACTTGCTGATACTGGAGACACAACTCACGCTAGACTTCATCAGGCACTGAAGACCCTGAAGATCCCTAGTTTTCATTCTTAAACAAAAAGTCATTAAAAAGACTGCAGATGGGAGCACTGGGGACAACAGGCGTGGAAACGGCAGTAACAACGCTATAAAAATAACTTTGCTAGGTATTTCTGCCTGGGTCTAGGTCAAAACTAAAATTGAGCTGTCATGAATTACAATCTAATCCTTCAGAAAGTAGCAGCCGAAAAACACCAGGCCTGCCTGAAACATTGTGGTGCTGCTGAAACCCAACGCAAGAAAAAAAAAATAAATAAAATGGCATTCCGTGATGGATATTCATGAAGCACTCATCCTAATTTAAAAGAAAACAAGTCTAGAGTTCTTACTGCATTAATTCATGTGAGCCTGAAAGAACATTTTTATCCAAACTGTGAGATTTCCTACCAAGGCGCTAACATTCTCCAAGTCTGCTCAGCTACACTAATTCTGAGAGCGCAGTGTGGTTTGACAGTGGGGATTGTCTTTCAGTCAGTACAAAACATCAGAAGCTTCTTCTGAGCTTTCCAAGCAGGGTAGGAATGCATTCTTTAACCTGACTGGCAATAGCAGTTACTGAGCTCCACCTGTGTACTTTACGCTAAATAAGCTCTATTTGCTCACTGAATCCTCATGACAACACCATGAGACAGACACTGCAGCTGCACCCATTCTACAGATGGAAAAACACTCAGAGAAACTAAGACCCTCTCCCAATTCATCCCAACTCACTAATGGCTGAGCCAAGATTTGAACCTAGATTTGACAGTCTCCAAAACCAGGATTCTTCCCTCCTATAAGAGTAAGACTTTAATCCAGGCACAGTGGTGAGAATTAGGGGTTTTATTGGTGCTAGAGCCTTACTGATCACCTTTGAGTGGGAAAAAAAAAAATTCTCACTTAAGGGTGTATCATTACACCATTACACCAACACAGTAATAATTAAGGGGTTACAATTTCTTGTACTTTGCAGCCATTTCTCTGCATAAAGTCCATTCTTTTTACTTCTATGAAGTGGGCAATTAGATGTTTAAAATCCTATCATGAAATAGAAAGATAAAGGAATAAATTTCAGTTCAAGGAATAAATAAGGAACTTCCCTGTGGTTAAGTGGTCCAGTGGTTAAGAATACGCCTTGCAATGCAGTGAAATGTGGGTTCGATCCCTGGTCCAGGAAAATCCCACATGCTGCAGGGCAACTAAGCCCACGCACGGCAAATACCGAACGTGAGCTCTACAGACCTCGTCACAACTAGAGAGAAGCCCGAGCTCCGCAACGAAGATCCCCATGCCACAATTAAGACCTGATGCAGCCAAATACATAAAATTAGAAAAGGAAAACAAATAACTATGCTTTCTTGGGGCAAAGAGCCCAATCAAGTCAAAGAGTTGCATCTTATCTGCACACTGCTGGCATGTCAAGGGGCACTGGACCTGGGAAATAGATTAAGTCCGAACCTCTTATGCTGAAAGGATTAGAAAAGTTCACCTTGAATTGCTTTCTTCCATGAGGTTTTCCATGCCATCAATACAACCAGAAAATAACCATTAGAAATTAAACTGACTTCAGTTGGTGAGCTTCACTAAGCTAAATTCAGCAGTTTGTCAGCTACAAAACGTTAAATGGACACAATCAAGAAGTCTGAAAAACATGAAGCAGAATTCACACTTGAGAAAGATGAAAATTAATGGGAATAAAACATAATGATGCACTCCAGACTCGTGATACAGACATTTCTGACAATTGCTTCAGCTGGAAGGTGGACTGAGGATCCAGAGACACGCAGAAACCCAGAGCTCAGTAGACACACCGAGGTTCAGCAACCTGGCATGTCCCCACCTTGACACATTTACACCTCACAATAATAATGACGATGATGAAAACTTACTAAGAGGTTACCAAGTGCTATAAACTTTGCCACCTCCTTCACATACTTTTCTTCTTCATTTCAAAATCCACAGAACCTTAGGAAATGGCTTTTATTATCCCCACACTACAAATGAGAAAACAAGAGAGTCAAAGACATTATATAAATGGTCCAAGCTCACACGGCTAGTAAGGAGCCCTGCTGGGATTCAGATCCAGACCCGATGCCCAAGCTCATGTTCTTTCCCCACAACCTCCCACTGAAGAATTACATGACTTTTTCTTTTCCATAATCAAGAGCAAATATTTTAATGTTGCAAAGATTCGTTTTACGTTATCTGCAGTCAAAAAAGGAAAGCTGAAAACACCTGCCTTAAACAGTACTAGACATCAATGACATATGACAGAAAAAACTGATAATAAAAGAGTCTCCTTTAAAAAGAGAGGGTTCAAAAAAATGTTTATAAGTCATTTACCATCAAAAACCATTAAGTGTTTACATACCTGTTACAAAAGTACAGCTACAATATTAGATAAGTATTAAGACAAAACACCCTCCAAAAACGCCCCTTCCAACTGGGACAAGAGCAAGCTCAATAACCAAGGAACAAGCGCTGAGTCCTGTGCTTTAGATTCTGAGTGCCACAAAGGCATGGATGGGGGTAGGGCGGTCAGGGAACACCCTCTGGAGGAAGTATATCTTCAGCAGGGGCTTGAAGGAAGTGAAATGGAGAATTTACACAGAGAAGAAAAAGGAGGCCGGTACTTCAGAAGGGGGAACTAGAGGAGCAAGGGCCTAGAGGCAGTCACAAACTCTCTTCTGCAGGAGATAGACGACAGACAGGGAGGAGAAGCAGTGAATAAGGTCCAGGGAGGCGACCAGGGGCCAAACCAAGGAGAGCCTTGAAAAGACGGGGTGGGCACTGACTGGACACAAAGTGGCAGGCAGAGGACTCTGAAAGTGATATAAATACCATAGCCTTTTAGCTGATGTCCCGGCCCTGAGCCTCCCCTGCCCCTCCTGCGAATGATCATGACCTCTAGTCTCTGGCCTCTCACCACTGACTTCAGAATGGTTTCAACTTTGGCCTAGTGCTCAAGTTCTTTCAGGAACCAGCCCAGACAATCTTTTCCTCTTATCCCTTCCTATATGCACCCTTCTCCACAAGGAGACTGGTCTATTCATTAACTCCATAGGATCACTGGACCTGACTCTTCTTTTCCTGCTTGAGTCCTACTCATCCTTTAACAGCCAGCTCAAATGCCACCCCTCTCACTAAGCCTTCCCTGACCATTTGGCCTACAGTGACCTCCATCCCTCCTCCCTCTTAAATCTACAGCTCACAGGCTTTTCTCATCAAATCAGTCACCTTTGCACAGGTAGAGTCTTTGCACCCGATGTAAAGCTGCTTGGAGACTGTAAGTGTGCCTCCACGACTTTACCCCACCACATGGAACAGCGTCTTGACATTTAATAAGCAAGCATTCAACTCTTTTTTTGACTTCCAACATTAAGTTTGGCATTAGCATAAAGGAAGGGTGGGGGAGGTGGGGGTACTTCTGAAGTCTGAGACGGGCTAAGAAGCTGTTGCAATAATCCAGATGTCAAGCAAAGACGGCCTGACTAGGGAACAAAGGGAAAATGGGCAGATATAAACAACAAAAAATTTTGTGCGTGCAAAAACTCTGCAGGACGTGACTGACTCCTGCCAGGAACAAAAGCGAGGGATGAATTACGATAAGGCAAGGTTTAGAAAGGCTTCTTGGATTCATTTTAAAGACTTCTGAAACCAAGTGTATTAAGTGGCTATAAAGTCAGATCTGCAAACTCTTCAGTGAAACTGCCCAGTATCTTGAACCAGGGACAGCCCTTCCAATTTCAGACATATATAGACTGACAGAACTGGAAGCGTCTCTAGAGAGCTCATTTAAATACCCTCACTGATCAAAGTGGGAATCTGAGGTCCAACATGGAAGAGGCTTGCTAAAACCTCAAGCCTGAGACTCGCAGACTGCTGACGCCCCAAGGCACAAGCCGCCTAGCTTAGAAGGACACTGTAGACACCCCCAAGGCCAGCCCAGCCCTCCGTAATGGCAGGACCTTCCGAGGGCAAGAGTGACCATGGAGATGTCCAGGGCCAAGCACGACGCGCCGTCGCCTGTTTACCTGGAGAAAAGCGGTGGCATGGGGGCAGGGGCTCGGTTGCAGCCACCAGCAGGGCCGACCCCACGGCCCGGCACGGCTCTCCAGGGGACTTAACCATCTGGCCTCCCGGTACAAAGCGGGAGCGCCCCCCGGGTCCGATGAGCCCGGAAGCAGGAGATCCAGAGACGGCCAGGGCGGAGGCTGGGGGAGTCCGGGGCAGCTGGCTGAGTGCGACCCTCAGCACCGCAAGCAGCGTCCCGACACCGGGGACCAAAGCAGGGTTGGCCCGTCGGGGGCGCGCGCCTGGCCGGAGCAGGTGCCCGGGGCCTCCCGACCCCGCCCGGCCTCGGCTCCAGCCCGCGCCACCCGCCCACCCGCCGGACTGACCAGGCTCGGAGGCTCCAGCCCCGCCGCGCCCAGAGCGAGCCGGACAGCGGCCCGGGACTGCCTCCGACCCCGCCGGCTATGCCCGCGCCTCGCCTGCTGCCCGCTGCCCCCTCTCCGGCGCGCCTCACCTGCCGAGAGCGCCGCGCTCACATCGCCCGCCCGCGGCGCCCCCTCCGCCGCCGCCGGCGCCAGGCCCGTCCCCGCCGCTCCGGCTGCCGCCCCAGCCCGCGCCCCCCGCCCCCGGAAGCGCTTCCCGGCCCCGCCCCCTCGGCGCCGGCGCTTCCGGGCAAGCGCGGAGTCGGGTGCTGGGGACGCGGTCGGGGCCTCTCTCCGGGACTCTGGGTCCCGTATCCCGCCTGGGCCGCTTCCGGAGCCTCGCTGCGGACGAATGGGCGAGCTGCAGCCTCGGTCCCGACTGCGGGAGAGGACCTGGGGATGGCAGCTCCTCGGACCGCGACCTCCCCACCCGCCTTCTCCTCAGCGCCCCCTGCTGGCTGGAGGAGGGCTGCTCCGCGGGGCGCGCCCCGGGCTCCCGGAGCGGAATGGGTAAGACCGCCAGGACCCTCGACCCACCACCGTCACCGGGGACTTGCGCCCACCCTCCGCTTCCGGGACCCCGGATCCCACAGCCCTTAAGATGCCCGCCACTCACCCGGGCCGCGCATGAGTCGCCCGTGCGGTGGTTACTACTGCCTGCTAGACCGGCTCACTTAACCTGGGGCTGATCGTCTCCCTCAAAGAGGACATGAAAATTCCGAACTTTGGGGAATATGAAACTCCTGTCCTAGACCAAGTCTTCAAAAAACGTGCATTTCCAGATCTGTGGAGGACGCCAAATCTTGATACTCCGGTGGGAGTGGGAGCCTCCCTCAACATTTTGCTCTCTGTTTCAGGTGAATTTAACACCTTTGAAGACCTTCCCTTTGCATTTTGGTGGACTCCTGCAAAGTTGTGGCAGAGGTTTATTTTCCTTTTTCTGACTTTGTAATAAAAAAAAAGCTAGGAGTCAAAGAAACTAGCTCCTCTTCAAAGCTTAGACGCCCTCATCCTGCCTCACCCTCTGTGGGCGAGAACTCTCCAGGCTCCGTCCAGGAGTCACCTTCCAATGGCAACGGCCACCCCTTGTTGAACACCCGGCTAGGCGCTGTGTAGACACTTCGAGACGTGACCTCCTTTAATACACAACCCAGGGAGGTGGTGACCTGTTGATATCCCCAGTTCATCAAGGAGGGACATTAAGTAAAGTTCAGAGAAGCTAACTTGTCAAATCTAAAGTCACACAGCCAAATGACTTGGGATGATCTCCCTTGTCCCTCGGACCACAAACTGGAACTTTTTATAGCAATAGACTATTCTGAACGGAATGTTAGGTAACTGGTTCCTAACTGCAGGCACCTGGGCAGAGAATCTCACTCTCTAGTTGCTGTTTCTTCTTGAGCTATGTCCTTGAGATCTGCCCCCCAAAGTGAGGTCTGTGAGCCCAAAGGCATAGGAAGGTATCATCCCGTCAGCCCAGGTTTCCTCAGGAACACTGGGCTGATTCACACACCACATAAGTGAGTTCCTGTTTCCCCACAGACTAGCTGTGGGCTTATCATTTTCACTGATTTTTGCTAAATTGGGGTGTTCTCACCTGTAATATAGAAAGGCTTATACAGACTGACATGTTCCCTAGTATTTAACCTTTGTGCCAAGTGTCAAAGTTATTAGCCATCTGTCCATTGGACACTATTTCCCTCATAGAGTTATATTTATTCCCCACCTCATTGGTTCACTCAACTCATACATTTTTCCAGTGCCCTGCTTTTTTCCTCGTCATTTGCCTGATTGTGTGTCATAGTCTCTATTAACTTATTTTAGTTTGAAAATCATCACTTCACAATTAGGGTACATGTTTTCTGTTTTCTTATAATCTTTGTGGCATTTTTTAATGACTTAACTTTGCCTATTTGAAATCCAAAATGAGCCTAGAGGGTGATGTATGGGCCTTCTTCCACAGTTGCCCAGGCTCCCTAGCAGTATTTATGAAATGATGAAACTCACATTTCATCCAGTCAAGGAAGGTTTTGCCGTGAGGAACGTATGCAACAGTGGCACCTGGTGTCAGGCAATATCGGTGTTCCGCCTTCTCTTCTTCCAAGGCACACAGTTCAAACACATCTTTTGTATCATGTGTTAATTGAGATCGGGTAAAAATGTTTGTAAAAGTTCATTCTGCTCCCCCTCCTTTTTCCTCTTCTTCCCTTTCTTGGACAAATAGGGCCCAAGTCTCCACTGTTCATCTGTGCCGTTCCTGAGCACTTGGACAAGTTAGCCAGGTTCTCTGCTCCCAGCCTCTCCTCCTTCCGGCTCCACAAGGGGATCCTTTCTGCCAAAGCTCAGGTCCACTTTGAAATCCCCAGAGTTTGGCAAAGCTTATTGTCTGTTTTTACCTGTCAGAGTCTTTCCAGGACACACATAAGTCATGCTGCTGCTGCTGCTAGGTCGCTTTGGTCGTGTCCAACTCTGTGCAAACCCATAGACGGCAGCCCACCATGCAATCCCGTCCATGGGATTTTCCAGGCAAGAACACTGTAGTGGGTTGCCATTGCCTTCTCCAGTGTATGAAAGTGAAAAGTGAAAGTGAAGTCGCTCAGTCGTGTCCGACTCTTCGGGACCCCATGGACTACAACCTACCAGGCTCCTCTGCACATGGGATTTTCCAGGCTAGAGTACTGGAGTGGGTTGCCAGTGCCTTCTCTGACATAAGTCATGAATATCCTTTAACCAACAACAAAATTAGATGAATTCTTTAGAATTTTCTCAGCAGGACCCACTGGTGTGCCCCTTCCACCTGTCTTACCACCTGAATCGTTCTGGGCCAGCAGGGGGCGTCCGCGTCTCCAAACAGTCCCAGGGTGTCCACTGACTTCTAGAGCATTCTGGAGGGTCAGGGTTGCACCCAGCGGACCTTGCAGGGTAGAGTGGGTATTCCACCCAGTCCATGAAGGCCACTCCTCCTGGGAGACTCCTCTGGTCCTCACTGCCTGTGTGACAGGAGCCTCTCTCCTTCATCTGTTAAATGGTGATTCGGCTGTAGTCTTCCCCTCCCACAGCCAAGAGCGGGTAGCAGAGCGCTGTGGCTGAGCAGTGAGGCGGATCCAGTCCTGGTCCTCACTCAGCCACATAGGGCACCGTGGTCTGAGGGGGCGCCAGGCACTCACCCTGCTGAGCTCTGTCCTGTTCATCTGTATAGAGAGTGATGACAGCGACCTCAGTGGTAAATATGATCATAGAGTGCTTCCAACATGGCGCCCTCAGTTATTATTCTTGGTCAGCAAGAAAGCAAGGGAGAAAGGATGACTTCGAGACTCCACCCATTTCCATGAGCCTTTTCTCATTTCCTGGAGAGAGGGCTTGCTCTCTCCTGTCCTCCTGTCTCCCCTGTCCAGTCTCTGCGTGGGCTGTGCGTCATGACACCCACTGGGTCCGGGTGCTGCCTCTGGAGTCCTTCCTTCCTGTCTCTCTCTTCCTCATCTGCTCTCTCCTTTTCCTGCTGACTCTCCCAACACCACCCCTTGTAACGGACTCCCCTGGCACTCTCTACTTCTCCTGTGTAGTAGCCACGATGACAATTAATTAATGATGTATACAATGATGAGTAGTATCTGTATCCCTCACCGCTAGCCTATAAACTCCATGAGGATGAGACTGTGTTTGAGTTCTTTCCTGCTCTTTCCCCAGTGCTTGGTACTCAATAATTATTTGTTGAATTAATAGATAGCAAGCAGTTACCAGTTTTTGCGTCTGTGTTCTTTGAGGGTATGGGCTGTTTTTAGTTGATCCCTTTCCTCTGCTCCCTGCAGAGAACCTGGCACTAAATGAGCAGCAATGAAGACTTACTGAGGGGAACAAAGCAGGAGTGAGTGGATGAACTGAGAGAATGAACCCGTGTCTCGTCCCCTTTTCCCTGTATCGTGGCCAAGTCCCCCTGTCGCAGGGAAAAGTCAATTCTGACTCCCTGTTGGAATTGTTTCTTTGACTTGTTTTTCATTGGTTTTATTAGTATAATCATAATGGCCTACCTCAGAGAATCCTGCTCCTCTACCTGACTGTGAAAAGTACCTTTGTTCGGAACCCCTGTCCATCTGTAGGTGGCAGGAATGAAGACATTACCATATCCCCTGCCTGAGGCTTGCCGTTTTAGGAGCTATTTGCAAGATTAACATCCTTTTGACTTTGTTTCTTCACATTACCCCATCTCTGACCCATAAAAGAACCTGGCAGCCAGACCCCCATAAGATGGTAGTGGAACCCTATACCAAGGCCACAGAACTAGAATCTCTGGAACTGACCAAGCCCCACAGCAACTGTTGCCATGAGCCTCCAGATCTAAACCAGCCAGTTCCCTGATACCATATTGTTCTGTTGTTCAGTTGCTCAGTTGTGTCCAACTCTTTGCGGCCCCATGTACTGCAACCTGCCAGGCTTCCCTGTCCTTCACTGTCTCCTGGAGTTTGCTCAAACTCGTGTTCATTGAATCCATATTAGGTAAAATACCCACCCTGTTACCCACCCTGTATTATCCTAACCAATCACCTAATGCCACCATTCCACTAGGAATTTTCTCCGTCTTGAGGCTATAAAAATTGGCAGTTAGCCCACTAAAGGGGTCAGCTCTCCCTTGAGTGGGCCCATTGTTCTAATAGCCTCTCCTCTAATAAATTTTATTCTCCTCTCATTCTGCCTCTTGTCTGGAAATTCTTTTCCAACCCAAGCACAGACCACAACAATGGTTATTTTAAGACATTAGTCTGGCATCTTAATCAGTCAGCTCTCTGAATAGTCGCATTCCTTGCTTCAATACCTCTTCATTGATCCCTCTGATCCATTGACCTGTCATGTGGTGAGCAGAGCAAGCTTGGACTCGGTAACACCCCTGTCTGTGTGAATGGTGCTGAACAGCTCATCTTGTAGCATCCCTTGATCCACAGGGAGAACAGGTGAGAAGAGAAAGTTCTTCCACATTTGTAGGGAGTTCTCATTTGAAAAATAAGGTTTTCGGGAAATCCACCCCAGTTCCTGCAGAGAACACATCTACCTCATCAAAAAGGGTGGCTACCCTCCAGGAGAGGTTACACAGAGCCACACCACTTGTTGGCCCAGTGCATTTATCTCCCAATTTTCATCAAAGCCATTAATAGCAAAGTTATTAATGGCTCATGCACACTCACACTCATGCAAACTGTGGTGGGCAGTGTTGACTTCTGGTCAAGAGAATGGAGACTTTGGTCAAGAGCAGGAAAGAAGTCAAGAAGTTGCTTTGGGTGAATTACTTAACCTTTTTCTTTTTTTTTTTTTTTTACTTTTTCATAGGACAATGGGGCCTAACATTTCTGAATTTCCTCTTTTAATAAACACTCTTGTTCACATTTAGACATTCCTGGAATCAATCGGAAGATACCTTACAATCAATAAGTATATTTAATCTGGTAGGGTTTCTTGTCTCAAACTCAGTCAGTAGGTCCAGAGTATATCTCAGAATCAGTGGCATTTCTTGAAAGCTATGTCTTGAGGTGGACTGAGGCAACTCACATCACATTTTCTCACAGGCAGATGTCTGATTAAACTTGGTAAAATGAAGACATCTGTAAAGATGTATGCTGTTTTCAAAAGGTGACTGAGCTCTAAGTGTTCTAAACCAGGCTCAAACCCGCCAGGCATGCCTTGGATTTCAATGAAGTGAGCAAGCTGCATGTGAAGAGCATTCTTGCGGCCACATGTGTTTAATGTAAAGCCAACATCCTGTCCATCAAACTCTAGACCAGAAGCTTTGCTCCCCTTTTCTCAGAAGTCAGAGGGCTTTGCAGGATGACTTTGATGACCAAGACTCTTTAAAAAAGGATGCCCGGGGAGATGGAACCTTTTCCCCTCAGTAAAATTCCCCAGAAAAAAAATAGTTCCCCTGACCTTAGACATGAGTTTGGCACTTTCTAGAGTTGAAAGCTGTTTAAAAATAAAAGCCAGGGCATCTGATTGTTTGATGGCTTCACTAAAGACTTCAAATACGAGGATTTGGAGACAGGGTATCTCTTTAATCTCTTTTTCCCTTCTTACAACAGAATCAGAATGGAGGGGAGCCCTTTGGGAATCAACTCCCTGGGATGACTCTAGGTGCTGCAGAGCGAGGGAGAGAGTCCATGTTTCTTTTAGTCAATGTTAATGAGATAAATTGAGTTTTAGTCAATGTATACATCTGCTAAGAGGCTTCCCTGGTGGCTCAGTGGTAAAGAATCCGCCTGCCAATGCAGGAGATCTGGGTTTGATCCCTGGGTCAGGAAGATCCCCTGGTGAAGGAAATGGCAACCCACTCCAATATTCTTGCCTAGGAAATCCCATGGACAGAGGAGCCTGGTGGACCACAGTCCAGGGTGTCACAAAGAATCAGACATAACTTAGCAACTAAACAACAACAAATACATCTGTTAACTGTCACCGTAGCTTTTGTTTTTTTGTCTTTTACTCAGCACAAACAAGGGACTCAGCATCTGGGTGTTAATCCTGCCGCCTAGAGTCCCCATGCATTCTTGCCCTGCTTGTTCACACTGCAGAAATCAGTGACTGGGATGGAACCCTAATAGGAAGAGGTGAATTCACCATACTCAGGCCAGATCAGCTGGGCTGTGGAGGTACACAATGCCTGGGAGACCCTGTCATCACACAACTGTTGTGTATCTATTTATTCATTGAACAAGTACTTTTTGAGTGCTACTTAACTGCCAACATTGCTCTAGGCCCTGGGGATGTAGCATTGGACAGGGGAAAAAACAAAATCCCTGCCCTTCAGGAACATACATGCTTTCAGGAAAAGAGAGGTATAAACTAACAAAATATATAGCATGTTAGGTGGTAAAAAGGGCTCGATGACAGAGCTTTATACAAGTTCAAAATTCTTGCCTGACTTCTGTATCATACCAGAGGATCCTCACAGCTGTCGGGTGAGCAGGGGCTGATGGCATCTCTACCTGCCTTCCTGACCTTAATCTTTCTCCCCTGCTGACCCTGAGCTGGGGTTTGCCTGTTGTACCTGCCCTGCTCTGGTAATTTCTCTTTTGCTGCGCTCCTTGAGGATCTGCTCCTCAGCAGCTCCTGTGACTCCTCTGTCCCCTGGTCTCACCTCTGTAGCCCTGCCCACTCTCCCTGGCCTGGGTTTGCTTTCAGATTCAGAGCATCCACTGTTACTAGACACTTGCCTCTTTTCACCATCTAAGAGTGGGTCCCCTAGTAAAGACCATGAGACCCTGGGCCAGGTAATCACGCTCTGAACCTCAGTTTTCTCATCTGTAAGATGGGCATGGTCATAGTGCACCTGTCCCAGATGGTTGCTACAGGAATCTCACGAGACAGCAGATGCAAAGTGGTTTTCAGAGGCTTGCATTTAGTGGGTGCTGAATCAGCCGGAGTTGTTCATGCGGGAGGGACTGAGCGAACGGCCCTGGCTTCGTTTTCTGCACCCCTTCCCAGCCTCCTCTGCATCTCCCCTGTCCTCCCCCAACCCCTGACATTCTGTCATTCTCGGCTCCCCTTTCATCACTGAGTTTAGCTCCATGGAATCTTTGCCTCTGGCCATTTAATGAGAAAGACTTTCCCACTGATCAGCTCCCTCCCTCCCACTGTCATTGCCTGAAGAACAGTCTCTGTTCAAAGGGGATGATGCCTTCCTTGTCAGTCAAGACTCAAGAAGATGGGGCTTATCTTAGACCTTTCTTTATTTTGAATGCACTCATGGCCAAACTAGTCAGTGGGTTAGTTTGTCCTGGGTCCTCCTCTGGGGAGAGGATCTCTGCCCAATGAGAATCAAAGCCCCTTTGTTATCTCCCAGCATGGAAACCTGGCCCAGCTGACAGTTAGTTTACATCGTAACAATGCCTATTTTTTAACCTGCTCCTCATGTTCACAAGACATTCAGATAAGCGAGTAACCTCTACCCATTCTCCTCTTCCTTTAATAAGCTTCTCATTTCTTTTTCCTTAAGCTCCCTGAGTTTGACCAAATTGGACATGCTCATCTGTTTGGATTCCTTGGCAGAAATTTGGGGCCTGAAGTCTTGTTAGGGGTGGCTCAACTTCTGGTCAAGTGATAAATTAAGAACACAGTTTCTATGGTCAAAACTCACTGAACAAAGACTTCCCTGGTGGTCTCGTGGTTAAGACTCAAGCTGATCTCTAGTTGGGGAACTAAGATTCCACATGCCTCAAGGCCAAAAAAAAAAAGAAAGCTCACTGCAGAAACCAGGGACATAGAAAGTTAAGAATAAAGATAAATTTATTGGGTGATGAGTGGCTCATTAAGAAAAAAAAAAAAGGCTCACTGAACAAAGTTAAGATGCTTAACCTCTCTGAACTTGTTTCCCCATCTGTGAAATGGAGATAAATGTTCTGATCCGAAAAGGGTGGTGGGGAGCGGTACAATGAGATAAAGATTGTAATGCACTTTGCAAAGTGCCTCATGTGTGATAAAGCAAGAGTCAGAAGCTCCTATGTCCACAGTGAAGTCTGTAAGGAAAAAGTCTTATTTTCCTGCTGAGGCTTCTCTATCCTGTCTGGCTACCTGGGAGCTCTCACACGCTGAACCCGGGGCATCTGCTGATTCGCCCGTCAGTCATAAGCAGCTTAACGACAAGGACCTTGTCTGGCTCTCACACAATTCTTAGAAGTTACCAGCATTTCCTGTTGTCAGGGACTTCCTGTGACTTGAGAGCAAGGACACTGTCTTGTTTCCCACTGTGATCCCTGCGCCTAGCACCAAGCTCAATAAATGTTTTAAAACCAGGAACAAAGGAAGGATCAAAAGAGGTCAGGCTCTAGCTGGCTCCCACGAGGATGAGATGGTTCAGGATGAGGAATACAGATTGGCAGCACCCAGTGATCATCCCCTACCATGCCAGCCCTCTTTGGTCCTCACTTCAGCCTCCTCTCAAAAGTGCTGCTCACCCTGCCTGTCCACAGAGCTGAGAGACAGGCAGAGCTTACCTCTAAGAAGTGAGCAACAGCAAGCTCCAGTGCTAACCGAAGTGTGTAGCTGATGCAGTTCCCTCTCCCAGTGGGAGAATCCATAGTCATGTAAAACCTTTTTCCTTCAGTACATCGACAATCTTGCACCAACAATGTGTTCCAGAAACCCACCCATTAGACAGCCATTCCTTTCAATGAATTGTGCAGAGCGCTTCTTCTTTAAGGGTAACTTCAGCCTCTAGATCCCTCTCCCAGTTAAGTGCCCTTAGCAGAAAGGCCCTCTTGAATTCTAAAGCACATTCCAAAGACAGCCTGACTTTAGCCCTCTATCAGGAGACCCAGGAACTGAGAACTGGAGGAAAAAATGTAAACATGGCCCTTTCTTTGCTCAGTTAAATTCAAGCTATACTGTTGGCCCAGGAGTCCCACCATAGACCCATCATTTGCTTGTTTCTAGGAGGAGAGGATTCTGTATGACAATCTAGCTCACAGCTGAAATGGTGTGCTGGAGGGTATGGTACTTTGTGGAGTTTGAGTTGCGTTTTGGAGACCATCCCATTTACAGAACAGATGAGTAAAAAAGTGAATATGGGGAACTACGATCATACACAAGTGGATGAAGTTCAGAAACATAACGTTGAGCCAAAGAAGCTAGTCACAAGAGTGTGACTGATATACGGCCTATTCACATAAAGTTCAAAGACGGGCAGAATTAGTCTACAGTGCTACTAGGCAGGAAGTGGGAAGAGGGATGAGGGAGGTGTTTTTTTTTTTTAAAAGCACCACATTTATTTGTCTATGTATTTATTTTGGCTGTGCCGGGTCTTGGCTGTGGCATGTGGGATCCTCAGTCTTCATTGCAGCATGGGATCTTTAGTTGCAGCATGTGGGATCTAGCTTCCTGACCAGGAACTGAACCCAGACCTCCTGTATTGGGAGCTCGGAGTGACCCACTGGGCCGCCAGGGAAGGGAATGAGGGGAGTTTTCAGCCTCATGTTTTTTGATGACATGGGTACATTCATTTTGTGAAAACTCACTGAGTTGTATATTTATGATTTGTGCTTTTTTCTATGCTTGATCATACTCTCGAGTGAAGTTGCTCAGTTGTGTCCAACTCTTTGCGATCCCATGGACTGTAGCCTACCAGACTTCTCAGTCCATGGGATTTTCCAGGCAAGGGTACTGGAGTGGGTTGCCATTTCCTTCTCCAGAGGATATTCCCGACCCAGGGATTGAACCCACGTCTCCTTCACTGTAGACAGACGCTTTACCCTCTGAGCCACCAGGGAAGCCCTGATATATTTTAGTTACCAATAAAAAATAAAAAGTGCACATGGCCAGCAGGAAATCCTGAGGTCCAGGACTGAACCACACAATGATAATGCAAAGCCTTGGGGTAAATTTAAGTTTTAACTAACTCACAGAGCGGTGAAAAGACTAGCACACCCCGACCAGCTTTCTTATGAACACTAGGCTCATTAAACTCTACCAAGAGGAAATTCTCTTTTCCCAGTGAACAGGGGAGAACCCCTCACCCAGGCTGTCTTCCTCCATCACTCTCTGTTAAGTTCTGTGTCATCCTGAGTTCTGATGGAGGCCAGGGGTCAGCAGCTGCTAGAAAGTGTAGCTGTTGTCTGGAAAAGATCTTTAAGACATGTAACACTTTCCCCTGGAGCAGATAAGGATCCTTTGTGGGGAGGGGCTTCCAACCACAGAGTCTGAGGCTGCCCTGCCATCTTGAAGAATTTCCCCCAAGTGCCACTCTGATCACAGGACAAGCTGCCTCTCAGGCATTCTGCAGAACAATAAGCTGACTTTCATCTTGCCCAAGGCAGGATGATTCTTTGGGGTCTGGACTTTTGAAAGGAGCAGTTTGTGACTCATACAACAAGGAAGAGGCTGTGCTTAAAGTCAGATAAGCTAGTCATTTACCTAAATTCAAAAAGAGAATACAGCTGAATTATCATCGGCCTCCATTTGTAAAGAGGGTTGAGAGACCCCCCCCAAGGAGCAGAAGCAGCTCGGGTGCAGGTGTGACCGTGGTTCCTGGGCTGCTCAGTTCCTGTCCTGGGCACTAAGCTGTGATAGCTGCTCACGGGTGCTGGAGGTCAGCAGGGTCCCCTCAGTGAATCAGCACATCACAGGTGCCAAGAAGGGAGCAACTTGAATGTGGCCAAGCCAACCTTCAATTGCCAGTGATTTCTGAGGCAGTTCCTGGCTTGGGGTGGCTGATTGTATAATAAAAAGTCTGCCTTGTAAGATGACTGAATTTACAAGAGGACATTCAACCAATATTTACAGTTTCATACATTCTCATTTGGTATTTGGTATCTACCTCAAGTGAATATTCTGGAGTCTCCAGTCTCTCATCTTGCTACTGACACTCAAGACTTGCTAAAGGCTGTAGGAGGCGGCTCTGACTTCAACTGAACGAACTGGTTGGGTGCCAGGCCCTCTGCTGTCAACACAGACATGTAATGAACAACAAGCAGGTCTCTACAACCTTCTGGGCCTCACAGAGCTTAGCAATGTGCATACAAATGATGTCTGCAGGGGTGACACCTTGTAAGATTTTTGGGGGCTCTAAGGAAGAACAGATGATACTGAGATGGGAAAAATGAAAGCTTCTTAGAGGAGGTGGCATTGTATTTATATTTACTCTATTTTTTATTTGTTTGTGCCTGGTCTTAGTTGCAGCCTGTGGAATCTTTAATTGCAGCATGTAAACTCTTAGTCATGTCATGTGGGATCTAGTTCCCTGACCAGGGATCTAACCCAGACCCCCTGCGTTGGGAGCGCAGGGTCTTAGTCACTGGACCACCAGTGAAGTCCAGGGGGTGGCATCAGAAGTGGGCTTTATTTGGGGCAGGAGTAATGGGCAGGATTCTGTTGAAAGGAGAGGACATAATGGACATTGGTGGCAGAGGGAATCTCAGTAATGCTCATGGTCATAGGGAAGCTGAGAGCAATTTCAAGGGAATGTGGGATTTGGCCTGAGAGTAAAATAGGTAGGAGAAACAGTGAAAACAAACCAGAAAGGGAGACAAAGTCTATGGTCTGGAGAGGATCACCAACTTTGGTAGGAACTGGGGACCCCCAGGGTGTTTCAGAGCAGTGTGGTGACCTGAGGGAACAGTGAGGTTGACAGATGTGTGTAGAGAGTGGAGTGGGGACAGTGGGCTGGCGCAGTCATTGAGGTAAGAGACAAGGAGGACGATGGTGGGGACAGTCACCTTCCAAACTTTAAACAAATGGGACTTTTTTTTTTTTTTTTTGCTGCTATACTGCTTGGCTTATAGGATCTTCGTTCCCTGACCAGCCATTGAACCTAGGGCCATGGCAATGAAAGCACCGTGTCCCAACCACCGGACTGCCACAGAAGTCCCTTCAAAGAATTGAACTTAATTGAGTGTGTGTGTGGATGGAGTTCTTGAGACTCCCTGCCAACTATCCTTCCCCTTGTGACCTTCATGTAAGGAAGAAGGTGTTGCCCATTCTTGAGGATGTTGGTGGAGCAATTCTTGAATTACATTAAAGGAATTGCTAGCTGGAATTTCACTGGCACGCAAGGCAGGAGGGTGCATGCTCAGTGCCAGGGGCCAAAATCCCATGGAAGGAAAGCAAGTGTAGAGGGAGCCTCTGCAATTCTTGTTCTCAGATGGCCCTACCTTGGTTAACAACAGCCCCCCAGTACGCTGCTAGGAGTCCAGTCTGCCCCATTTTATCACTGACTTTGAACCCGACCTACCTGGGCTCATGTTGGCTCCTCCCACCAGACACCTGCTCCACACCCAGGAGGCCACACTGGCAAACCTATTATTTGTCACTCAACCCACATAGGGAATGCAGCACAAATACCACGTGCTGGGTCATATCATTCCATTGGGTTCGTTTTCCTAACAGCTCTGATCATCACACATGAAATCAGATCCTCAGCCTAGGATCCTTCATGACCTTGAGTACCAATATGGTGTAACTGCTGTGAGCTTGGGTTCCAGAGTCAGATGACCTAGTTCAGAGATCTGGCTCTGCCACTTATTTAACCTCTCTGAGCCTTGGTTTCCCCTTACCTTTGAAGCCGGGTTGTAGTAAAGATCTAAAGAGATATCGCACGTCAAGAATGTAGTGCAGAGCCTGGCATACAGTAAATGCTGGATGGTTGACATCCATCACCATAGTGAAAACTTGGCCCCCCAAACCTACCTTTCCTGCTGTATTGCCACAGCTCCTTTCTCATTGCCCCCCTCTGCCTTTCTTTTTATTTCCACTCTGGGTAGGTTGGCCTCTTCTTCACTTGTATTCATGGATCTGCATGCCAGAATTCCACCCAACCTTTCAGGCCCTGCTCAGATGCTGATGGCACTAGGAAGGCCTCATGTGTGTCCCTCAGTATCCTGTTCCTGTGTGGAGTTTGTGGTACTTCTCATTAGTGTTGGAGAGGTACTATTCTTACCTGCCTCTAGAATGTGAACTCCAGGAGGGCTGCAATAATTTTCTGTTTTGTTTATTGCTATATCCCCAGCATCCAGGACAACACATAGTGTTGGTTTATTTTTTTAAGCATGACTCTTCTCACTAGAGTGTGCTTTTTGGGAGCCTGTGATATGATTTATTCTATAGTGTCCGTGTTATCCTTGTGAATTCAGTGTGCTGAACGGTGGCAGACAAACTAGGAGAAAAGGATTCTGTTCAAAAGTGGGGAATGGGAAAATCCTGGGAGGCAGAAATAGGAATCACTGATGAGGAAGACTTGCCCTCTTTACCCTCAGGATGAGAGAGATGAGTTAAAACCCAGAAAACCCAGAGAAGCAGCTGATTTTGAGGGTAGCTATTACAGGAAATGGCTGTAACTTGGGTCTTGTCTTACAGATGAATTAAGGTCAGTGGCTTTGACCACATCCACAGCTAGGTTTGTTTGAGAAGTATTCTCTTGAAGTTGATGGTAAAATCTTATTTACAGGCCTGGATTCATTAAGATTTAACCAATTCTAATGACACAGACAGCAAAGGACCTATCCTGAAATGTCCATTTCCTCATCTCCCAGAGTGTTTTTCACAACCTCTGAAGACAGGGAAATCAGTCCTGAACATTCATTGGAAGGACTGATGCTGAAGCTGAAACTCCAATTCTTTGGCCACCTGATGTAAAGAACTGACTCATTTGAAAAGACCCTGATGCTGGGAAAGATTGGAAGGTAAGAGAGGGGACGACAGAGGATAGGATGGTTGGATGGCATCACCGACTCAATGGACATGAGTTTGGATAAATTCTGGGAGTTGGTGATGGACAGAGAGGCCTGGCATGCTGCAGTCGATGGGTTTGCAAAGAGTCGGACATGACTGACTGACTGAACTGAACTGAACTGAAGGCAGGGAATCACCATCTGGCAGCTCAGTCTAGGGCCAGAGCTGGTGGTTGATAAATACTTGGTAAATAAATGAGCAAATGAATAAACCAAAGAATAGACCCTGGAAGGATATAAAGCTACTTTTGAGATATCCCACATGTTTGCATTAATACTTTTCAATTACACACTTTTCAAAGAATAAATGTAAATACATTTACATACAATAAAATTCATAACAGTGTTTTGCAATTTTGAATTTTTCTTGATAAATGATTGTCATGGTGGGAGGGGGCTCTGCAAATCTTTCTAATATTAAAAAAATGACCTTGGGAATTCCCTGGTGGTCCAGTGGTTAGGATTCTGCGCTTCCACTGCAAGGGTCACAGGTTCCATCCCTGGTTGGGGAACTAAGATCCAGCATGCCACATGGCACAGCCAAAAAAAAGAATAAAGTAAAGGTTAAAATTTAAAAAAAAAATCCTTCTACATGAAAAGATTGAGAAGATTTGCCCTGAGATGCTTCTGAAACAGTTTCTGGCAGAACTGCTTAGCACCTTTCAGACAGAACTCCTGTGTGAGTCACAAGCTCACTGCTGCCCTTTCTACTTTTAGACGGTCAGAAGAGCCTCATGCCATGCTCTCTCAGAGTCGATTCACACAAAACAAACTGTCTTTATTGCCTATAACCTGCCCAGTTGTCTAGTCCAGATCCTGTGTTTCCCAACTGCAACATCCTACTGCTATTATTAAGAATACTTAAAGCTCAGATTGCTACAAGCATGTTTTGAGTGTTGTAGAAAAACAACTTTTGGTCCTTAATCAATTGCCACAAGTTTTAGTATTAGATGAAGCACCAAATAACATGTAACCATCTGTTTTAGACAGTGCCAAAATTCACTGAAAATATGCCCTCTTCTAGAACAAGCTTCTTAGCAGAAGTTAACAACAAAAAATATTCATCACTTTCCTTCACTACAGGGCTGGTGTATTTAATAAGGAGTCTGGCAATTCAGTTTATTCTGCTTCCAAAGCAAGTTGTCAACTGTTTTAAGTTACTCTACTGACATTCTGGTGTGAGCCAGACACTGACTTTTCTCTACCAGAAATCATTTTTTTGCTAAATCCCATTGCCCCCTTCTGCCTGACTTTACTTAAATAAACAGCATCAAATATTACAGCTCAGTACTTGCTAAGATACAAAACCTTTCACTTAGGAAAGAGGATCTATACTTACCTTAAAATTCTTAGCTAACAGGCAATTTCAGCATCACTTAGGTGACATTCAGTTGGAAGAGGGCCTTTGTAAGATCGTTGGGTATGCATACTTCCTAAGAAAGGTGTCTGACAAAGCAAAAAGTTCATGGCCATATCTGGTGGATAAAGATTCAACAGTAGATCGGCAATTATTATAAAATTTTTAAAATTCAGCAGTATTTACTGACTGTGGATCAGGACTGTGCCAGAGGTTAAAGTGTCTGTCTGCCTGCAATGCGGGAAACCTGGATTCGATACCCTGGAGAAGGAAATGGCAACCCACTCCAGTATTCTTGCCTGGAGAATCCCATGGATGGAGGAGCCTGGAGGGCTACAGTCCATGGGGTCGCAAAGAGTCGGACATGACTGAGCGACTTCACTTTCACTTTCTGTTTCTGAGGACCTCACTGTCTAGCAGGGGACATGGGTTTATGTGAAGAATGGCTGGTATACGTAAAATTCCGAGATAGTAACAAAGGCTACAGCAGTTACCTTTAAAATGAAAACGGAATCACTAAGAGTTGGTGTGAATAATTTTCAGGGGTGCTCAGGGAAGGCATCACAGGAGTTATTTTCACAGAGCCTGGAATGATACAAAGTGTTCCAGGAGGAGGAAAGTTAGGAAGTGGGGACGGAAAAGAGTGTTCAAGGCAGGGAAAAGCGTTGTCGAAGAACAGAAAAGTCCGAAGAGGGGAGCCAGGGCCCAAGTGGAGATGGGCAGTTAAGACCAGACCAGCAGCCAGCTACTGTGATAGCAGGACCCTGGATGGCAAGCTAAGGGGTTAAGATCCTCTGCGGGGGATTGGGGAGGTGACAGGACTAGATCTGCAGGGCTTGGAGCAGTCAAGTGAGGAGCTGGGGATGCTGGGAGGGAGTGCCTTGCCCCAGAGGCTGATGGAACAGGGTGAGCCTGCTTGGGGCCCACCAACCCAGAGATAAGCAGGTGCTGCTGGTGCCAAGACCCGGACTCCTGGAGATAAGACACTAGAGCAGTGGTCAGGGGGCTGAGATAAGCCTATGGCCTTTGGAACCCTTTGGAATCGTTCTCTAGACGATTTACATTCAAAATTTAATATACAGGGCACCAGCAGGCAGGGCGGGGTTTACTCTGGACACGCTGAGCCAGACAGAACACATGTAGCTTAGCGGAGCCCAGGACTCGGGCTTTGGAATGCTGGCTCTGTTGGCAGTGTCCTCCTGCTAGACGGTGACGGCACGAGCACCTGCCTTTCACAGTGGGTGTGAGGTGAAGGGTCAGTCCAAGAAAAGTGCTTAGAATGGTGCAGAACACAGTAAGCCCACGTAAATGTCAACTCTATCAAGGGGCAAGCAATTGGTTATTGTACTATGTGAAAATAAAGCTGCTCTGATGGCGAGAGGGTGGTGGTGGGTGGGTCATGCTCCTTTCCCCTGCCCTTTTCTTGGAGTAGGCCCTGATGCGCCTTTTCTACCAGTTTGAAAATCACTGGACTTTCCACCCCTGGGATTAATTTCTTCATATATTTCCTGAACCTAAGGCATTTAAGCAGGGAGCTACTGGTGCCAGGCCTGGAATTGTCCCTAGACGGAGTCTCTATTTCTCCAAAGAGAGCAGTGTGTGAACCCAAGGGACACCCAGTGAGTCACCCAGCCCCTAAAGGCACTGGAAGGTTAATCTGTCCCAGGTCCTTGCCATCCCGCATTAGAACCCTTGGTCAGTGCCCTACAGGTGGTGAGGGTAACTGCAAATCTCAGAAGCAGACATCCTTCCTAGCTCATGAATAAGGGCCCAGGGAGGGGTTTCCCTGAGGAAGAAAAAAAAAAAAAATCTCCCCTGCAAACTAGGAAGCTGTCATCCTTTCTTGCGACCTAAGGTAGCCTGGGAGAAAATTCTGCCTCACCAGATTCTTCTGAGGAATAAGTGAGCTAATGCAAGTTAGACACTTAGCACATGGTTAAGCGATGAACCTTCTCCTAGGGCTGTTATTTATAGTCTGCAATCCCAATTCTTCTTAACACCTATTAAAGTAGGTATGGTGTTCAGTGGATTGAGTTGGTGCTCAGAGTCCTAAAGATATAGAACTGCATTAAAAAAAAAAAACTTTCCAAGAAAGATTCTCTGTATCTTCACATTGGGAGTAGACAAAAGATACCTCACAGATTATGACACACTCTATAAATGAGGTTAAAAATTAATCCTTTCCAGTCTGGTTCAAAGTCACTGCTGTCATTTTAAAGCCTACAATCTCTACTCGGCCAGACCCTGCAGGAATTCCAGCAGCCGGTACAGATTTGGCGTCCATCCACCACGAGTGGAGCACTGTGCAGCTCGGGAGCTTTCCGAGAACCCTAACAAGTGAGATTTTACTGCAGTGTGGCTGACCCCAAGTTAACAAGACAGGGCCAGCTCTAGAGGCAGCCTTTTGCTTCTATCCATAAAAGTTAGCTATTACATTAGACAGACCATTATACTCTGGGGAGTAACAAGTATCTTATTAAGTTATAAATACATTTAATGGCTTTAGTAGTTTTCTTATTTTGGAATATGAGGAAGAAAAAAAATAGAACTCACAATTTCTAGACTTTAAAAGCCACTATTTTCTTTTTAAACATCTACTTACCTACAATATTGCTTATTTTTATAGTGCCCACATACGCCCCTGAAGGACAGCTGTGCCTCTCTTGTGATGGCATCAAGCTATTTGCACTGGGACAAGAAAGTGACAGAAGATTATAAAATCAAATGGTTTGGTTTTGATTCAAACTAGTCAAACCAGTTCAGAAAGACCATGAGACTCTTCTCTCCACCTCTGCTCCTGTTCTGGCTTCTCATTTAAGTGGGGAAAAAAAAAAATACCATTTGTGCCTATCTTCATTTACCATCCATTCATTCTTTTCTTAAAAAGAACACAAGACAGAGACGGAAGGGAATAGAGCTCTTATCTTTCACGTTCTGTGCTGAGAAAGAACAAATTTAAGATTACTTGCCAAACAGTAAATGACTGTTAAATCAAGTTCAACAAGCTTACCTCATTTCCTGTTGCTGACCTGCGAACTGGTCCATTGACTGTGGGCAAATCCTAGAGCTGAACACCCTCCAGGGCGCCTAGGCGTGGAGACTGTTCTCAAGAAGTGCTCTGGTGGTTTGGTGGGAAGCAGTCCCTGAACTGACTATGAGGAAATCTAAATACACTGCACAGGTGTTACACCCTCCGTCTGGATAACACCCCTCACATCCCACCCCACTTCTGTTCCCAAATACAAATGAGCCACTTCATCCTTTTCCCCTGATAAGAAACGGGGCCTGCCTCTTTACCCTACAGAGGTCTCTGCCCCCGTGGGAGCCGTGTGGGAAAATCTACTTTCTAGGTGGGCTGGACTGGGGGTAACCAGGGGCCTCGGCAGGGTACCCAGGAAGGGCAAGAGTAGAGGTAGGCGGGGTCACCATGCTGCAGGGCCTGAACCGTTTGCCCTTGGTCAGAATAGACAGCCTCACCTCAAAAAAAAAGGCTAGAAATGGTTCTTTTGGACTTCTTCCCATATAGAGAATGGCTAAGCTAGCTGAGGCAATCTGTAGCTGGCTTCAAAATCAGCAGTAGGGAGGGTGGGGGAAACCTCACAACAAACAGTGGTAACAGAAGGTTTGTGTGGGAAGATGGTTAAGTTTGGTCTAAAACAAGCAGTGTCTCTGGTAATGAGCTGTTGTTAGGAAATACGTGTGGCCCTCAGTGCCTGCGGCACTTTTAAAGAGCCCTGTTGCTGCTTCTTGCGGGTTTTCTTGGGGGTGGGGGTTGGGGAGCAGCGGAGGGGAAAGTGAGGTGAAGCAGAGGCCCGACTGAAGGGCAAGGCGGCATCACAGAGACTGGAAAAAACCACCTTTCGAGCGCTGTAGCCACAGGCCGCGCTTCTGAATCTCAGCTCTGCCCGGGAAGCTGCGGTGCCACCTCTGGTAACAGACCCCCCTCCTGTGACTCACAGCTGCTCACATGTTGAGGCGAGGCATCACCTGGGTGCGGGCACAGAACGCAGGTGTAACTCAGCTGGGAGACTGAGCGGCGTTTCATAAGGGATTATTTACAAAGGGTGTGGGCAGGCTCCAGGGACTCCTACGGGGACACTCCAGTCTCTGAGTGCCGGCGAAACCAGGAGTCAGGGCCGAGCCTCGGCTTGAGAGCCCAAGAGGAGGGTGTAGTCCCAGATGCTGGAGTTGCCTGACGGGAGCTGTGCAGAGGGGGCTGGCCTGTCCAGCCACGCCTGGCGGAAAGGAGCCGCGGGCAGTGAAGGCCCGGACTTCTCTCCTCCCACCCACCACGCTCCTCCCAGAGTGTCTCCTGTGGACCCTGACCAGAAGCCGGGACAGGTCCGCAGGGGTGAGCCTCCAAAACGAAGCCCAGGGTGGGGAGGGGATCTGGAGGAGCCAAGGGAGAATAACCAGGAGACCCAAACACCTGACGGGGCTAGCGGGGCGGGGGGCTAAACGAGATCATAAATGCCGGACACGGCAAATGATCAACTCACTACCCATCTGAGCAGGCTAGTTGGCATTTACTTATCAAAAGCCCACAATATAACTTTTATTCTCAGGTGCAAAGGTCAGAATGAAAACAAAGACTTGTGGTCAAATATCCAGAGTGAAAAACAAAACTTTTACAAAGTTGACAGATAACATTTATTAAAACATGTCATACAAAAGGGCATGGTCTCTTCTATAAGAAGAAAATATTAAACAGTAACATTCAATTAAGTAAAACCATGCTGTACACTTAAGACAGCAGTATATAAAGACAAAACTATTCAACTTTTGCAACACAGGCATAACATTTCACAAAATATCAATAAGATATGCACCTAATGATACTCTGCTTATTGTCAAATGGTTTTGTGGTCTAAGAGTCACCTGACTTGCATAAATAATTTTCTAGAAGAAACACTGGGAACCTCATAAAAGGAAAGAAGGCAGCAGCAATTGACATTATGACACAGGCTTCAAGCAAAACTAAAAAAAAAAAGTCACATTTGCAAAATGTGTTCCAGCATCTTCCCAGAGGGTACTATCAGTAGAAATTTGAAATAAGAAACATGTACCTTCGAACACATAAGTTAGCAAAGACAAAAATCCAAACAAACACCCTGGTTTCACTGAACAAAGTGAGTCACAGAAAAGCAACCTAAACCACAAAATTAGTGTGGCACAGAAGGGCTGGAGGGGTGGGGGTCTATGTTGCTTGGTTTTCAGCATTCCTAAATTATCCAGAGACCTTATGAAAGCAAACCCCTGACGTTGGTGTGATGGCATCCTCTCCACCTTCCCCTACCCACCCGGGGTCGGGGGGTGCAGCAAATCCCCCCTCCCCAGGGAAAGCCAGCATTGCTGCTTCTGCTCAGCCCCAACTTCATGTCCACAGCAGCCTCAGGAGGAGGTGTGTGCCTCTGTAGGAAGACGCCACTGAGACTAAGCAGCTTTCCCAGTCAGTCAGCTCAGAGTCAGTTCAGTTCAGCAAATGCCCACTTGAGCCGAGGAGACCCTTTCAGGCAGACTCTTTGAGACCAGCAGCCAAAAGAAGGGACTGGGGGGTAACCTTCAACAGCTAAGGAAAGTTATGGCAGTCTGTTCTCAGCCGGTCAGACCTACTTTATCGGGTGGATTATTGTAATGTGTGGATCTAAAATGAAAGGCATAGCATCAGTACGAATATTAAAGACCACTGGTGGTGCCTTCAAGCCCTTTCCCATTGGGACTGGAGAGAAACCACAGTTAAGACTCAAAGTAAGGGACAAACACCTTGGCTGTGGGCCACTGACAAGATCCCTGAAAGACTGGAAACGTTACCTACTGCTCTCCAAACTCAACGGGAAGGAGAAAGATTTTCTAAAGCTGTACTGAGGGTAAGGACAGAGACTATCTGTCCAACCCAGGGTGGGCAGGAGGAAAAAAAAAAAGTAGTAACACAGTATGATCTCTTAAGCCTAAAAGCCAAGTTTATAAAGATTCACTTTCAATATCCAAACTAAGGCAACCCCCTTACCCCGCCTCTCTGGACATGGCCAGCATTTCAGATGCCCAATCATCTCACGGGGTCTGGTGGACTGATCAGCACCTCTAACTTTTATAAAAAGCCCACTACCACAGAAAGCTTCAAACGGCAGGTGTGAGGAGCTTACATTTTATATTCTACATTTAGTAGCAGATGCACACGTAAGGATTTCAACAGAAGATCTGCTTCTCTTCATAACACGTGAAGTCCCAGCACAACTGAGAGCTTCTAAAACTACCACCAGAGAGCTGCCCCCAGTCCTGTCCTCCTCCTCCTCCTCATTACGCACGACGGCTGCCATGCTGATCTCAACATAACTGAAGGACCATGAGATTGTTCCAGAATATTTTTATTATACCTCTCAAGACTCTTCTTCCCAAGTGTTCCAACACTCATTTGAGTACAATCTTTAATAGAAACCAGCACATCAAACCTTCCAAACAGGCAGAAATGGTCTGCTGATACTATGAGGGTGACTGGCTTTTGGCCGAACAAAATGGCTACACTGCCTTAGTACTGAAATTAGTAGTAGAAGTGATACAACAATTATTCCTCACATACAATGGCTGGGATCATACCTAAAACCCAATGCTTCTAATATGAGAAAAAGAGAAGCAGCAACTGAGCTTGGCTATAAGTCACCTCCACATTCTCTGTCAGGTAACACAGAGAAATGACTGTTAACTGGTGAAGTTTCAACACTAAGAGAAGAGGGTATTAACATGGCAAACAACCAAGAGGTAATATCTAGTTTCTAGGTTAAAAAAATCAATATATATTTATAATAAAGTTTTAAATACAAAGTGCTTTTTATATATCGAGAATGATACAGTGTTAATGAATAGATCCCTGTTTTGTAACCTTGATTACAAGCGTTAACTGGTAAGTAAATCTTTCCCCTTTCCATACAACTAAATGCCTTGATGGTAGGAGTTTGAGGATCAGAGGCCATTGCCAGCAAAGTTGCTCATTTCAGAGCAAAGCCCAACTTTTAAAACAAAAACTTCATTCCAAGTCCAAGAAAAGTTATTTTTGTTTTCAGGAAAAAAAAAGTTTCCACTAAGAAATAATAAACCATTAAGTTTACGGAAAAGTTGACATAACAGTAGCACCCTGACCCAACCCTGGTGACAGCTTCAGGTATGTTACAGTTTAAAACAACAGTTTAAAAGCTTCTTTTTTAATCCCAAACTTCTGACTAATCCTCAGAAAAGGTGTCAGAATAGCTACTTTTCTTGGGTTGTTTTTTTTTTTTTTTTTTTGGTAGGTATAGCTATACAGAGCTTCTGAGAGCTTCTTGTGGCTCAGAGGGTAAAGCGTCTGCCTGCAATGCAGGAGACCTGGGTTCGATCCCTGGGTCAGGAAGATCTCCTGGAGAAGGAAATGGCAACCCACTCCAGTACTCTTGCCTGGAAAATCCCATGGACAGAGAAGCGTGGTAGACTACAGTCCATGGGATTGCAAAGAGTCAGACACAACTGAGCGACTTCACTATACTTCACTATAGCTATACGGACTTGTAAATGTATGCAGCTTTATCTATTAAATGAGAGCAGGAATTTGCAGACAACTTCCTAAAATTAGGAATCTTTCTTTCCCTCTTTTAAAACACATTCCAGCACTCCTAAAGAGCTGGGAGGACCAGCTCAACGTACCCCTCTGTGAGTATCTCTACCAGTGTATTTTCAAAACTCCCCTTTTCTTGAGCAATTGGTTCCCCTCGTCCCCCTAAGTGTAACCTGACACTCAAAATTCTGCTACTTGGTGGCTCTCGTTCTGACAGCTGGAGTGTCGCCGTAGCACTCTATAGGCTCCTGAAGTTCACAGGTAACTCTCAGCTGTGGCTTCCAGCTCCTTCCCAGTAACTGGTCATTGACTGACCACTTCAGGAAGCACCATAATCTAAGACAGAGTGAATGGGCTGGAGCAGCCAATGGTACCGTGGTTGGAGTCAAAGCAGGCTAGAAGTCTACTAGCCAGAGCAGATCCCACCGTGTGGATGCTACAATTAAACAAACAGGATTTGGGACAGCAAACCAGTTAGAAATACCTATCTCTGGCACCCTAGAGAATTACAATTAGAAACAACTGTTCAAACTAAATGTTAGTACTAAAATATAAAACTCTGACTTATCAAGAGTCTGAAACACGTTGTGATGGTGGCATCTTACAGAAATTGGAGCTGGTACCATGAGTTACTTTTTTTTCTTACTTAGAATGTCACCCTCTTAATAATCTCCATAGTTTTGGTTAGAATACTCTTTAGAAAGAACAAAACCAGATAAGAGAGCTCTGTTAATCAACTTAGTATCCTAGGAATCACATTATTTGTAGCTATTACATAAGTAGCATTTCATTCAGTGAAGCAGCTACCAAAATAAACCCACATTACCTAAGTATCTATAGTAAGAGCAAAATAAAATTCCAATATGACCTTGTAATAATGACTGATCAAACACCGCTGCCACCTGAAACGGAACTGGGGGGTTGGAGTCCAATTCCAAGTGCAGGTGTCTCTACCCTCTAGTTCACCAGCTTCATTCCCAAGAGGCCTGAAGGTTCACCTTACCAGGTGTGAGGTGGGCGCACTTATCCCCTTTAGCCACTCCAGGCCGGGAACAGACACATTTGAAGAATTAGATTTTTTAATTGGCCTACTTAGAACTGGTCTTGCAGAAATATCTTCCTTTTTTTTAAGCTTCTCTCATAATAGCAAGTAGCACGCATCATCTGTGCCCAGATTTGCATAATTACCACAGTTTATTTTTGCGCCTGCCACTCAAGTTGTATTCTGCTCAGCCTTTGCAGCTTCGTAGGACTTGGTACAAGCCTCAGTCATATTCTGCTCAGCTTTTGCAGCTTCGTAGGACTTGGTACAAGCCTCAGTCATATTCTGCTCAGCCTTTGCAGCTTCGTAGGACTTGGTACAAGCCTCAGTCATATTCTGCTCAGCCTTTGCAGCTTCGTAGGACTTGGTACAAGAAGTCACATGCCTGTGGAAACTGTCCCTCCACATGAATCTCTTTGCACAGATATTACACTCATATGGCTTTATGCCTGTGTGAATTTTCATGTGACCCACGAGATGATGCTTCATTTTGAATTTCTTACCACAGACCCCACAGCCATAAGGCCGGAGCCCGAGGTGCATGCTCATGTGTCGATCTCTCTGACTCTTGTGAGTGAAACTCTTGCCGCACTGACAAAGATACAGCTTGTCAGTGGCTGAGAATCCTAGGTGGGAAGCTTCCTCTTTAATCCCTGTTACCATCTCAATATTCTCACTGTAGCCCGATGCTAGAGCAGCCTCCTGTTTGTGCCAAATAAGATTCCCATCTGACCGCTCTCCAGAAAACTCTTCCATGGAGGAGCCATAGAAATCCACCTGCTCATCATAATTGCTTTCATCAGCCTGTTCGTCAAACTCTGTCTCCACTTTCTTTTCCCCGATGTGAAAGTCTTCCTCTACCCCCGAGGGCTGGACTGAGTACTCCGTCTGCACTGTGTTGACGGACTCTGTGACCTGGTGCTCATCATAGGGTGCGTGCACATCCATGCCCTCGCACGCCTGCTCAAAGCGCTCGGGCTTCACGTGGATCCAGCGTTTGTGAGCCATTATGCTGGGCTTGCTGTACATGGGCCGGGTGTAGTGGAATTCGGCGCTGTCGCTGGCCCCCTCCTCCCCGTCCTGGCTTGCCATCTCCGTGCTCAGCCGGTCATGCTCTGTGGACGAGTTACTGGGAAGGTATTCGTGCTCAGTGAGCTGAGATGACAGCTCGTCTTTGGTGCTCTCCTCTTCGTTCTCTCCATCCCTCAGTTCCTGGGCTTTGGGGAAATCAGTGTGGCCCCCGGAGCCCAGCTCAAAGCTCTCTACCAGGCCATTGTAATTGCTGCTGCTTGGAGACTGATGGTCACTGCCATGATTTAGCTTCTGACAAAGGACTGTAGGGTTTCCTTCTAAAACCTCAGTGCATTTGTCGACCACATGCCACATCTGGAGGAAGCTCGCTGCTGTTAAGTAACTGACAATTTCTGGAGCAGGCATTACTAGACGCCCCGTATAACTTGACAGGAGAATGTTCTCAAACACTCTGGGATTCATCACATCAGGCAAAACAATCCTCCTGCTGTTTTTCAGGAGTACCTGGTCACAAAAGTAGGGGGAACTGGCAGCAAGAACAGCTTTGTGTGCTCGGAAAATGTGGCCTTGGACAACAATGGACACATCACATAACTGTCCCTGCTGGCGCTGCTGGTTCAGTTTCTGCAGAATGGTGCTGGAAAAATCAGGAAATTCTACTCGAAAAGAGTTTGTTCCAGGCTCCATTTCATCACAAATCTTGTTTGGTGCTAAAAGAGAAAGAAAAATTAGTACTAATTCCAGCCCAAAGAGAAATTTACAGATCACTAAGAAAACCAAGGTTGCATAGTTTCAAAAAAACCCCTGGCCTGTGGGGACAGCGGGGGGGCCCTTCATCCCCCAGAGCAAGGCTTGCAGGTGTTGAGTGCGCCAAAAGCAAGAACCTCCCACCCTTATTTATGGTATTAACTCTTGACAATGCCTGTGTCTGTGAGAAAACAGAATCCAGAGATTATTGTAAACTATATAAATCCCAAGTAAAACAAAATAAATATTTCTAGTCAGAACAAATACAATACCTTTTCCTGACAGAATTTTTAAGAGGCCTCAAATTCAATCCACACGAGGAAGAACTGTGGAAAGAAGGGGAGCTAGTTGCTTAGTCGTCTCCGACTCTACAATCCCATGGACTGTGGCCCACCAGGCTCCTCTGTCCATGGGACTTCCCAGGCAAGAATACTGGAGTGGGTTGCCATTTCCTTCTCCAAGGGATCTTCCCGACCCAGGGATCAAAACCCAGGTCTCCCACACTGCAGGCAGACTCTTAAAGCAGAGGTAAAGTCCCTTAGGCAGAAATGGACTCGGTAACTGCAAGGAACTGAAAGAAGACCACTGTGCTAGAATCCAGGGAGGGGACAAGGGGCCGAAGAGCTGTGATCAGTTCAGTCAGGCCTTTGGTTCCTTAGCACCACAGGGACTAACTCACTGAGCTCCCAAACAACATGGGTTGCTCTAGCTGCTGTCAGAATTCTAGCCCTTTAAGAGCTTCTGATAATGTGAAACAGAACAAAATGGCAAGGCAAGGTACTCTTTCTCTCTGGTAATCTCCAAATTGTTTTAAAAGCTATAGAACAAAGAGTACAGTAAACACTGTCCCTGTCACTGAGTGAACTCAATCTGAAAACAGTTATAACAAAGAAGAAGGGATTGCTTGTCACATTATCGTAAATATACTTTGTGGGGTGAGTCTAGCATTACAGACAATTCACAAGAGTGATCAATGAGATGAACTCTGCTAGAGATGCTGCTCAGGCTCTGCAATTCCAGAGAACATTAAAACAAACCAGAAAACCCAACAGATTTATTGGTTTAATTTGTATTTATTTAGCTGCACCAGGTCTCAGTTGCAGTAGGCAGGCTATCCAGATGCAGGCTGCACACTCTCAGCTGCAGCATGTGGGATCTAGTTCCCTCACCGGGGATCAAATTCAGGCCCTCCTCACTGGGAGCCTGGAGTCTTAGCCACTGGACCACCAGGGAAGTCTCTCAACAGATTTATTGGTGCTATTTGTCACTTGGGTCTGATACCATATCTAAACACTGCTAAATAGCAGATTTTCTAAGTACCAGAAAAAAGAAGCAGATAACCCAACAAAGGTTGAAAGTTACCTTCCAGAGACAGGGAGAGATACCAAGAGAAGAAACTACCAAAGTTTTTTGAGTAATTACTATATACCAAGGACTATACAGCTGGAACTCCAATACTTTGGCTACCTGATGAGAAGAACTGACTCATTGGAAAAGGCCCTGATGCTGTGAAAGATTGAAGGCAAGAGGAAAAGGGGACGACAGAAGATGAGATGGTTGGATGGCAGCACCGACTCGATGGACATGAGTTTGAGCATGTCCGGGAGTTGGTGATGGACAGGGAGGCCTGGCATTCTGCAGTCCATGGGGTTGCAAAGAGTTGGACACGACTGAGCGACTGAACTGAGCTGAGGAACTATACACCTTCTCACCTAATTTACAAATGTAGAGGGCTGTTATCTTAAGTTCACTATTTCAAGTAAATTTCCTAAGGCTAAAATTAAAGCTAGTTTTTATTATGTAGGGATTTGAAATCTAGGTTTCTACTACTCCAAAGCCTATGCTATTTTTCCTATCACATCACTGCATCTGCTAAGGAGACGTGAAAATACCAGATTAGCCATTACTAATTTTAAGAGGTAAGGCAGTGTTTCTAGAATTAAGTATTAATTTATTATTTAGAGCTCTCAGAACATTTCACAGTGGCTTCCCAGGTGGCACAGCGGTAAAAAAATCCGCCTGCCAATGCAGGAGACATGTGTTTGATCCCTGGGTCGGGAAGACCCCCTGGAAAGGGAAACGGCAATCCACTCCACTAATTTTGCCTGGGAAGTCCCACGGACAGAGGACCCTGGTGTGCTGCCGTCTGTGGGGTCATGAAGAGCCATGACTGAGCAACTGAGCACACACAGAACATTTAATAATGATTAAAAACAACAACAGAAAGACCAGAAAATAAACTATTTAGCTATTTATAATTTCAAAAGGAAAAGTTAACTACATAAATGCATACAGACTACAGGTATGTAAACTCTCATCACCACAGAATTTTGGTTTTAGCTATTTGGAAAAAAATCGGGAGGGCATAAAACACAAAAAGCTGTTAAAAAAAAAAAATCTCTCCACCATTTATTCCTAGTTCTCCTCCCCCACAAAAGAAACCACGATTTACAAACTCCTGTATATATTTCTAGAAACTTCTCTCCACATGCATCAGAATAAATGATCTATATTCTTTAAAAACTCCAACCCAAATGGGCTCATTACCTACATTCTACTCTGTCCTAGTTCTGTCACTCAATGTATCTGGCAGAATATCTGACATCCTATAAACTGATTATGTCCCCCAAATGCATGTCCCCCAAATGCATGCATCCCTCCCCCAGTGTGATTTTGTTTGCTTTGGGGGATGATTAGGCCACAAGGGCAGAGCCCTCCTGAATGGGATTAGTGCCCTTATGAAGAGACAACAGAGTATTCCCTTGTCCCTTTCAGCTACATGAAGAGACAGTGAAAAGGCAGCTGTCTACGAATTAGTGAGTAGGCCCTCACCAGAAGCCAAACCTGCTGGCACCTTGACCCTGGTCTTCAGCCTCCAGAACTCGGAGAAACAAATTTCTGTTGTTTGTAAGTCACCCAGTCTATGGCACTTTGTTATAGTAGGCTGAATGGACTAAGACGCCAAAACAGCGTAAGAGGAAATTCATTATATCTGGGTTTCCCTGATGGCTCAGACAGTAAATAATCTGCCTGTAATGCAGGAGACCCAGTTCAATCCCTGAGCTGGGAAGATCCCTTGGAGAAGGGAATGACTACCCACTCCAATATTCTTGCCTGGAGAATTCCATGGACAGAGGAGCCTGGCTGGCTACAGTCTGTGGGGTCACAGAGAGTGGGACATAGCTAAGCGACTAACACTTTCATTCTATTTAATGGCTATATAGTTTTCTCCTATATGAACTTAATGATAATTTAATCAGCTCTCTTCTCATGGAATTTCAATTGTTTGGGTTTTTGAAATTATGACTGTCTTGGTTTATCTTCGTAAATATCTATAGGGTAATCTCTACCAGTAGAATTCCTGGGTCAATAAAACTAATTTCCAGAAAGGGTGCACCAAGTCACATTCTTACCAACTGTAAATGACAGTATCTATTCCTCAACTTGATCAAACAACACAAAAAAAGTTTGCAAATTTCTCAAGTGAATAATCCATGATTCACTGTTCTGATCAACATTCAATTAATTATGAACGAGACCGATATTCTACTTACATTTACTGGTCATTTGTTTTTCCTATATATTATCAGTCATACTCTGTGTTCAAATAAGTTAAGCAATTCATCTCATTGATTTGTAATTTTTGTAAATTCAGTACATTAACTTTTTGAAATTTGTGCAAATTATCCAATCTTTGCTTCTATAGCTCCAGGGTTTTGTGTTAGACACACAAAGGCATTCCTGACTGCAAGGTTATAAAGTAAAAAGAATTATTTAGACTTTATTCCTGGCACCATTTTTCTTTTAAAGGCATTTAAGTCTTTAATACATAAAGAATTTATTTTGGCATAAGGAGAAGGTTAGGATCCAGTTTTTCCTTTTCCCTCCAAAATGGTACGCCTGTTTTTCCTACACTACTTACTGAATAACTCATCTTTTCCTCAAGATTTAAAATATTTGCTGTGAAATTTTATGTGACTGAGATAAGACTTAAAAACAGTTCTACAAAAAAGACGCTGTAAGTGATGTTAGAGAAAATGGAGTAGGAAGCTCTAGGTGCCAGTCCCTCTACCAAAACAATCAGTAAACTGTTAAGATGATCAAAATCAACCATTTCAGAATTCTGGAATCCGATCAGACACTCAACAGCAACCACAGTAATGCCTGATCAAAGAAGAGGCTGTTAAACCTTGTTAAGAGAGCGACAGTCCATGCTTCGTCGCTTCAGCCGTGTCCAACTTTGTGATCCCATGTATATAGTCCACCAGGCCCCTCTGTCCATGGAATTTTCCAGGCAAGAATACTGGAGCGAGTTGCCATTTCCTCCTGCTACAATCTGCAACAGTGGCCCAGTTTCCAAGAGTACCTAGCTAAAGCCAGGGTGGAGGAACAGTGCTCTCCCAAGACTGGGGCTTTTGCGTCTTGGCCAGTCTGGTTGATCCATGCAGCTTTGTCTTGGGCTGCGTGGTTTCCCCAGTAACGTCCATCATAAGATTTTAAAATACACACACCTCTCCCACTATTTCCTGGACCCAAACACTTAAGGAAATCTCTGTCAGGACGCAGCCTACCACAGAGCTAAAGCAACAGAAACTTCAGGGACTACATGCAACAAGGAATACAGACTTTGCAAAACAGTTTGGAAAAAATGGCCATATAGACAACAGCAGCCATCAACAAGACACAAACAAAAAAAAATCCCCTAGGAAGGGAAGAATCTGATTTTAAGAGCTATCCCATTTGAATACTAAAAATATCCAGTTCTGAACCAAAAACTACACAGAAATACACAAAATACACAAAGAAAAAGGAAAATAAGGTACATTCACAGGGGAAAAAAAAATTAGAAACTATCCTTGAGGAATACCAGACATTGTTAAGTGCTAGTTGGATCTGTTAAAGTCAACTGCTGTGGACTTGCTCAAACTGATAAAGAAAACTATGGACAAAGAGTTCAAGAAAATCAGAACAATGTCAATAAAGAGATCGAAATTATAAAAAGTAATCAAATAGAAATTCTGGAGCGGGAAATTTTAACAGCTGCATTATGGGCTGAATTGCATCCTTCCAATTTCCCCATGTTAAAGCCCTAGCCCTCAGTACTCCAGAATGTGACTATATTTGGATTTAGGGCCTTTAAAAAGGTAAAGTTAAAAGGAGGCTGTTTGGGTGGGACCTAATCCAAGATGACTAGTGTTCTTAAAGAAATGAAATTTGAACAGAGACATCAGGCATGAGTGCGATGTGAACACACGACGAAAAGGAGGCACTTGCAGGCCAAAGAGAAGGGCCTCAGGAGAAACCAAATCTGCCAGCATTTTGCTCTCAGACTTCATGCCTCTGACACTGTGAAAAAAATAACTTCTCATTGCTTAAGCCACCTGGCCTGTGGTATTTTATTATGGCAGACCAAGGAAACAGATACAAGTTAAAAATTCATAAGAGGAGTTCAAAGGCAGATTTAAGCAGGCAAAAGGAAAAAACTTCATAAACTCAAATGTAAAGCAATTGAAATATCCAGTCTGAGGAGTATTAGGAACAAAGAAAAAGAAACACAATCTGCGGTACTATGGAAAACGAAATATACCAACATGCAAATCAGTCTCAGAAGCAGAAAAAATAGAAATGATATAATTTCCTGAATTTGATAAGACATAAACGGTACACATCCAAGAAGTTTAACAAACTCCAAGTAGATAAAGACAGCCACATAAGATACATTTTAAGTCAAATAGTGGTGTTGGAAAAAAAACTTTGTGTACAATGTGAGAGCTGCAAGTTAAGTTTTATTTGGGGCAAAATGAGGACTGCAGCCCTGGAGACAGTGTTTCAGACAGCGCTGAGAAACTGCTCTGAGGAGGCAAGAGAGGGAGCTAGGATATATAGGAGGTTTCCAACAAACGACAGGTATTTGGGAAAGTCAAAAGTGTATTGATCATTAAAGAAAACCAAATATGTCAGGCTAAGGAATTTCCCATTTTTCTATGTATGGGAAGAAGAAAGAGTCTGGGCTCACTGAAATCATTCCTCTGATATGCGTGCCATCTATCTGGGGCCAGTATCCTGCATTTTCACATCCTGAGTTCCCTCACTGCTCACCAGTTCACCATCCTGGTGGCTGAAACTGCTATTGACTATGACGTCCTTGTTTACTGATATGGCGGGAAATATTCCATTTCTCAGTGGAAAGTAAGTGACAATGGAGAATCGTGAAAGCAGCAAGAAAGAAGCCACTCATCACCTCAAAGGGATCCTCAGGAAGACCTGGACTTCCCTGGTAGCTCAGACAGTAAAGAGTCTGCCTGCAATGCAGGAGACCCGGGTTCCAACCCTGGGGTCAGGAAGATCCCCTGAGAAGGGAATGGCAACCCACTCCAGTGTTCTTGCCTTGGAGAACTGAATGGGCAGAGGAGCCTGGCAGGCTACACCCTATGGGGTCACAGAGTTAGACACACAACTGAGTGACTAACATTTTCACTTTCAGTAAGACTAACAGCTAACTGCTAATCAAAAACCATATTGTTCAGAAGGCAGCAAATGACATATTTAAAGTGCTATAAGAAAGATCTGTCAACCAGGTATTTGAGATCTGCAAAACTATCCATTCAAGAATGAAGGAACCCAACGGCTAAAACCGCACTCTCAACACAGGATCAACACAGGGTTTGATCCTTTGTCAGGAAACTAGATTTTATAGGCTACAACTAAGAGTTCACATACTGCAACTAAGAGTTTGCACACCACACCTAAGACCCGACACAGCCAAATAAGTAAATATTTTTTAAAAAAGAGAGAAATTAAGACATTCCCAGATAAACAAAAGCGAAGGGTGTTTGCTACTAGTAGGTTTCCTCTATAAATGATAAAGGTGTCCTTCAGGCTGAGATAAAAGAACACTTGATAGTAATTCAAAGCATATGAATGAATAGGCTACCAGTAAAAGTAACAGCACAGGTAAATATAAGAGCCGATATTATTATACTTTTGGTTTACAACTTCTCTGTTTTCCTGAATGATTTAAAAGGCAAATGAATAAAACAATAAGTCTACGTTATTGGGCACACAATGTATTAAGACAGGGGTCCCTAACCTCCAGGCAGATCAGAGGTGGCACTGGATTAGAAATAAAGTGTACAATAAATGTAATGCACTTGAATCATCCTGAAACCATCCCCTCCAGCACTGCTCCGTGGAAAAACCATCTTCCATGAAAAAGGTCCCTGGTGCCAAAAAGGTTGGGGACTGCTGTATTAAGATGTAATCAGTGGCAATTACAATATGAAGAGGGAGGGATGAAGATGTATAGGAGTTGAGTTTTCACATATTACCGATCAGTCAGTCAGTTCAGCTGCTCAGTCGTGTCCGACTCTTTGCAAACGCATGGACTGCAGTATGCCAAGCCTCCCTGTCCATCACCAACTCCCGGAGTTTGCTCAAACTCATGTCCATGGAGTTGGTGATGCCATCCAACCAACTTATTCTCTGTCATCCCCTTCTCCTGTCTTCAATCTTTTACAGCATCAAGGTCTTTTCCAATGAGTCAGTTCTTCACATCAGGTGGCCCAAGTACTGGCACTTCAGCATCAGTTCTTCCAATGAATATTCAGGACAGATTTCCTTTAGGAGTGACCGGTTTGCAGTCCAAGTCCCTTGCAGTCCAAGGGACTCTTACGAGTCTTCTCCAATACCACAGTTCAAAAGAATCAATTCTTCAGCGCTCAGCTTTCTTTATGGTCCAACTCTCACATCCATACATGACTACTGGAAAAACCATAGCTTTAACTAGACAGACCTTTGTCGGCAAAGTAATATCTCTGCTTTTTAATATACTACTTGCTGATAATAGCTTGTTGTAAGTTTTAAGATGTTAACTGTAAACCTCAAGATAACTACTAATAACTAAAAATATACATAAAAAGAAAAGAAGGGAATGAAACAATATATAAAACAAAAATCTCAATTAAAAGGCAATAAGGGGGACTTCAACAATACGAGAACCGTGAACTCCCTGATGTTCAAGCTGGTTTTAGAAAAGGCAGAGGAACCAGAGATCAAATTGCCAACATCCTCTGGATCATGGAAAAAGCAAGAGAGTTCCAGAAAAATATCTATTTCTGCTTTATTGACTAGGCCGAAACCTTTGACTGTGTGGATCACAATAAACTGTGGAAAATTCTGAAGGAGATAGGAATACCAGACCACCTAACCTGCCTCTTGAGAAATCTGTATGCAGGTCAGGAAGCAGCAGTTAGAACTGGACATGGAACAACAGACTGGTTCCAAATAGGAAAAGGAGTATGTCAAGGCTGTATACTGTCACCCTGCTTATTTAACTTATATGCAGAGTACATCATGAGAAACGCTGGGCTAGAAGAAGCACAAGCTGGAATCAAGCTTGCCTGGAGAAATATCAATAACCTCAGATATGCAGATGATACCAGCCTTATGGCAGAAAGTGAAGAGGAGCTAAAAGCCTCTTGATGAAAGTGAAAGAGGAAAGTGAAAAAGTTGACTTAAAGCTCAACATTCAGAAAACGAAGATCATGGCATCTGGTCCCATCACTTCATGGGAAATAGATGGGGAAACAGTAGAAACAGTGTCAGACTTTATTTTTTCGGCTCCAAAATCACTGCAGATGGTGACTGCAGCCATGAAATTAAAAGACGCTTACTCCTTGGAAGGAAAGTTATGACCAACCTAGATAGTATATTCAAAAGCAGAGACATTACTTTGCCGACTAAGGTCCGTCTAGTCAAGGCTATGGTTTTCCAGTGGTCATGTAAGGATGTGAGAGTTGGACTGTGAAGAAGGCTGAGCACCGAAGAATTGATGCTTTTGAACTGTGGTGTTGGAGAAGACTCTTGAGAGTCCCTTGGACTGCAAGGAGATCCAACCAGTCCATTCTGAAGGAGATCAGCCCTGGGATTTCTTTGGAAGGAATGATGCTAAAGCTGAAGCTCCAGTACTTAGGACATCTCATGAGAAAGAGTTGACTCACTGGAAAAGACTCTGATGATGGGAGAGATTGGGGGCAGGAGGAGAAGGGGACGACCCAGGATGACATGGCTGGATGGCATCACCGACTCAATGGACGTGAGTCCGAGTGAACTCCGGAAGATGGTGATGAACAGGGGGGCCTGGCGTTCTGCGATTCGTGGGGTCGCAAAGAGTGGGACACGACTGAGCGACTGAAGTGAACTGAACTGAAGGGGGTTCAAGATGGTGGAGTAGAAGGACATGCACTCAACTCCTCGTGCGAGAGCACCAAAATCCCAACTAGCTGTTGAACAACCACTGACAGGAGGACGCTGGAACCTACCAAAAAGATTTACTCCACGTCCAAAGAGAAAGAAGAAGCCGCTGCAAAACCATAGGAGGGGCACAATCACAATAAAATCTAACTCCATACCTGCTGGGTGGGTGATCCACAAACTGGAGAACAATAATACCAAGGGAGTTCTCCCACTGTCATGAAGGTTCTAAACCCCACTGTCAGGCTTCCCAGCCTGGGGACTCGACAAAGGGACTGGGAATCCCCAGGGAATCTGACCTTGAAGGCCAGCAGGATTTGATTACAAGACTTCCATGGGACTGGGAGAAACACAGACTCCCGTCTTGAGGGCCCAAACAAAACCTTGCGTACACCAAGCCTCAGAGGAAAGGAGCAGTGACTCCACAGGAAACTGATCTAAAACGATCTGCTAGTGTTGGAGGTCTCCAGTGGAGGTGTGGGTCAGCAGGGGCTCACCACAGGGATGGGGGACTGGCAGCAGCTGTCTGGGAAGGTCTTTGGCGTAAACTCTTTTGGAGGTTGCCATTACCCTGACCTTAGAGCCCAGAGCCCAGAGGGCTGGGTGGCCTTAGGCCCAAAAACTACCAGGGAGGGCGCGCAACCCCACCCATCAGCAGATAACTGGATTAAAGCTTTACTGAGCAAGGCCCTGCCCACTGGAGGGAGACCCAGTTTTTCCCACCACCAGTTCCTCCAATCAGGAAGCTTACACAAACCTCTTAGCCTGTTCCATCAGAGGGCAGACAGAAGAAGCAAGAACCACAACCCCACAACTAGAATAAAACCACTTTACAGAAAGTTAATCAGTATGAAAAAGCAGAAAGTTATGTCCCAGATGAAGGGACAAGATAAAATCCCAGAAAAACAAGTAAAAGAAGTGGAGATAGGCAACCTTCCAGAAAAAGAATGCAGAATAATGACAGTGAATATGATTTAGGATCTCGGAAAAAGAGGAGGCAAAGGTTGAGAAGATGCAAGAAATGTTTACCAAAAACCTAGAAGGCAATAAGGGGAACAAAAAACACATAAGATACACAGAAAATAGCTAGAAATAAACAGTAGAAATAAATCCTTCTTTATTAGTGATTTTTTCAAATTAAGTAGATTAAGCTCTCCAGTTAAAAGGCAAGAGACTTGGAGAATGGGTTAAAAAACACGGTCTATACATTGTTTATAAGAGACTCACTTCAGTTACAAAGGCACAAAGATGTTCAAAGTAAAATAATGGAAAAGGTGATTCATGCAAAGAGGAACCAAGAGAGCTGGAGTGACTATATTATTATCAGACAAAATAGATTTTAAGTCAAAAAGGTTACAAGAACAAAGATGGATATTATACACTGACGAAAGTTTCACTCTTTCAAGAGTGTATGACAAAAACATATACGCACCTAACAAAAGAAATACATATGAAGCAGAAACGAGCAGAACTGAAGAGAGAAGCATGCAGATGCACACTAACAGGTGGAGACTCCACACATCTAGAAAAGCAGGACAAAGCTCTGTAAGGAAAGAGAGGCCTTCAACAACATTATAAGCCGATTACATTGAGAAGACACACAGAGAACACAAACAGAAAGGAATGCAGTGGATATGCGCTACAACATGGGAGAATACTGGAAACACTGCACTGAAACATGCTGAACGTTAAGGTAAGCCAGAAACAAAGTACAGATGTTGTATAATTCTACTTTCGTGAAATATCTAGAAGAGACAAATACAGAGAAAGTAGACTGGAGGTTGTCACGGGTTTGGGTGAATAAGGAATGGGGAGTTATTGCTTAATGGACAGAGTTTCTATTTGGGGTGATGAAAATATTTTGGAACTAGAAAGTGGTGCTGACTGTACAATACTGGAATATAAGTCATGTCATGCACAATACTGGAATATAAGTAACCTGAAAATGGTTACAGTAGCAAACTGAATGACATGTATTTTTTACCACATACTAAAAAACAGTTGGAAAAAGGTCATGTAACTCTATTTTTAACTCTGTCAAGATGGTGATAATCTTTGTAATTTAATAAGTATTTGACCTCTACCCTTAAATTTGAATGATTCTGGCACTTCTACATATTCTCTTTTCTTGTAACACGCAAAGTCTAAATCTCTCCTACAGGCTTCCCTGTTATGTAAGCAATATTGGGCTTTCCAGGTAATGCAGTGGTAAAGAACCCACCTACTAATGAAGGATACACCAAAGACATGGGTTTGATCCCCAGGTAAGGAAGATCCCTTGGAGTACAAAACAGCAACCTGCTCCAGGATTCTTGCTAGACAATTTCATGGAGAGGAGCCTGGAACGCTACAGTCCATGAGGTCGCAAAGAGTTGGACACCACAGCACAGAAGGAAATAATATTTACAAACTCACAGGCAATTGAGGTCTATATAATAGTAGTTGCCATTTCAATTGTTAAGAGTTTCACAGAAGTAATTAACTCACCACGAAAGAACACTTTAGAAAGCCCCACAACATAAAACACTATGTGCAAAGTACCAGGGGGATTTCTAAGACAATGAAGGAATGTCACTATCCAGAGTTTATCATCTGGTAGGGGGATTAAAAAAAAGCACACACAAAACCCCATGCATATAATCCTGTTATTCAATGCAAAGCCTGATATAAGCACCATAAGAGGATTACAAATCTTGAGGAATTCAGAGGAGGGAACTGTGGTGTATTCTAAAGTTATACATGGTCACTATAAATTTTGGTGGTCACCAGGCTAAAAGGAAGACTTGCAAGCAGCATATAATTCTTTCCATCTACTACATCCAAACTAAAAAATATAAGAAACAAAAAGATTAGCCTGAAAAACAGGGATCAGAGTTGTCTTTATGCAACAAATTTTAATTAAGGATCTAGTGGAGATGGGGCCAGGCTAAAAGGAGACCCTGCCCTGGCAACTCCCCCTGCTACACCAGGCAATTGTGGCAGCAGTAATCCTGACAGACGACCAGCAGGCACCTGTTCATCAGGAAAGGCCACAGTTACAGAGGGCAGACCACAGGAAAGGTCCTGCATTCTGGCAACACTCAGAGATGGCTGCACTGGGTACCAAAGGTTGCACACTGCCTCAGCAGAAAATTTTTAAAGACTTGATATGAAAAGGTGGGGCTCATTAGTAGCCCCAGGAAGGAAGCAAAGACATAGCCCATCCTTTGTCAGCTAGACCAAAGAAACACAAGTTGGCCCCTGGTAAAACAATTTCACCAACACAGAACAAATTGCATGGAGCTCAAGTTTGCCTAACAACGTCTCAACCTAGCCTCCAGCCCCAGTTTTTTTTTTTTTTTACTCAAGTTATAACACTGATGTCAAGATCATCAGCCCATCCTCCAGCAAAAGAGCTAACAGTGGATTATAACAGCATTCAGGTATAAAGAACCCCAAAATGATCTATCCAAAAGGGGGGAAACTTTCAGACCTGAACAAAATGTTTCCCAACACTGTTTTATTCTGTAAATAGATTCTACAATAACCAAAAAGAAGAAAATAGTAAAATGTAACAAAGAGTACAGTTTAGATAGCCTTTTTAAACTGATGTTTTCCACAAGCATGAAAACATGATTTCTGTGAATGGAAATTTAAGGAAGATAAAACAGTAGAATGATGCAAAAAGAACAAGATATAAGGAAACTAAAAGAGAGCAGAAATTTAAACAGGCGGTAAGGAGTGGAAAATGGAATCAATAACGTGGAAGCACTCTGAGGAATGTTTATGCAGGAGGAGGATAAAAACAGGATAACGGCAAGGCAGAAGATAACAGGACAGAACAGAGAATATAGTTCCAACGTATGGCTAGTTAAGAGTCCTTGAAAGAAAGAACAGAATGAATGGAGCAGAAGGAATAATCAAAGTATCTAAGGGAAGAAAACTTCCAAGTGTAAAACCTTGAGTATTTAGGAGAATCTTACCTCAACAGTGGGAACAAATTAGCTTTAGACAAAATGCAATTCTGGTTCCATTAAATAAAGCTTAAAAACAAGCCTCAAAAGGATCAAAATATTTCCTAGTAACTTAAATGTGTTCCAGAACAAAGCTTAAGGATATTTATACAACACAAAAAATCCAGAACCCACTAAGGTAAAATTTGTGTATGGCATCCTATTAAAAAAAAAAAATCACCTGGCATGCAAAGAAGGAAAATATAATTCATAATAAGGAGAGAGAGAAAAAAAACTGATCAACAGAAACAGACCCAGAAATGACAGACTTCTACAACTGGTAGAAAATTCTACATTTCATATGTCCACAAAAATTAAGCATGGTAGGTACACAGGAAAACTAACAAACACACAGGAACTCCAAAACTGAACTATAAATTAAAAAAGACAAACACTGGCTGGGAATAACAACAGAATTAACAATGCAGAAGAAAAGCTTAGCGACTGAGCAATAACAACAAATAATGTAAAACTAGCCATGCCAAATTCAGAAAATTAGGAATAAGAAATGAAACAAAATGCAATCACACAACAGAAACTTTTTAAAACAGAAGACAATTTTCCCCTAATAAATTTTAATGTCACACTGATTAAAAAAAAAAAAAAAGTAACTGTGGAGAAATGACAAAGCACATTCAAATGACTGCCCAAAGCTCCCAGGCCCAGGATATTTTATGGGAAAATTCTTCAAAACTAATTCCTATGTTATATAAACTGTTTCAGAGAAGGAAGAAAGGGGAAAGGGAACAAAGATATAAGAAAACTTGCTATTTTTATAAAACCACAGTATCAAAAATGGACAAAGAAAAAACCTAACTCTCACTTATTAACACAGAAAAGAAAAATTATAAACTACACAGCATTTTGCTTTAATTTCTTGCAGGCTGAGTGTATTATGAGTGTGACACACTGAAGAAACTGAGTTATTGGTACCACCACACTGAGGGCAAGAACTTATTTTCTGGTAAAATTACCACCAGAAGACCCTTTTAAAAGCTTTCTTCCATTCCAGACCACCTCTGGCAGCATGGGCATCACTGCCTGTGCCTCCGTCTACAAGTGACGGGGTAGTGAGAGGTAGATCTGAAAAGAATGACTGGCACTACCCTGCTGAAGGCTGAGTCTGAGCTTTAAACGGGGCACTGGGGGCAGCACTGAAAACTTCTGTGTGACATGCTGTGAAAAATGTTTACAAAGGATAATTTATGGATGGACTTAAAGCAGGAGAAGCCTAAAGCAAAGGCCAATTCTAAGATTTCAGTGAATATGGTCTAGGTTTGAGGCAATGAAAGTAACAATGAATATGGAAAACAGAATCAATGGGACCTACTGAATCGGTAGGCAGGAAGATAACAAGAGTAGGTCAAAGTACACATAATACTATCAAGAAAGTGAAACATATTTACAACACGGGAGAAAATATACTCAAATCAGGTAACTTATAAGTAACTTGTATACAGAATACATACGGTGGTGGTAGTGGTATGGTATCTGACTCTTGGCAACCCCCTGGACTGTAGCCCACCAGGCTTCTCTGTCCACAAAAATTTCCAGGCAAGAATACTGGAGTGGGTTGCCACTTCCTACTCCAGAATACATAAAAAACTCTTAAAATTCAATAATAAAAAGACTACCCACTGAAAAATGGGTCAAGGATTTGAACAGACATTTCTCCAAGTAGGACACACAAAAGATGTCCAGTATCATTATTCATTAGGGAAATGCAAATTGAAACTATAATGAGCTATCACTTCTCACCCACTTGGGTGGCTGTGATAAGACAGACACTAACGAGTGTTAGAGAGGATGTGGAAGGATCAGGAGCCTTATACACTGCAGTACAGCTGTCTGTTGTCACCCTGTTTGTTTAACCTATATGCTGAGTCCATCATGAGAAATGCCCGGCTGGACGAGTTACAAGCCAGAATCAAGACAGGCGGGAGAAACATCAACAACCTCAGATATGTGGATGGCACCACTCTAATGGCAGAAAGCAAAGAGGAACTGAAGAGCCTCTTGATGGGGGTGAAGGAGGAGAGTGAAACAGGCAAATTAAGACTAAACATTAAAAAAAACTAAGGCCATGGCATTCAGCCCCATTACTGCATGGCAAATAGAAAGGGAAAAAGCGAAAGTAGTGACAGAGTTCCTCTTCTTGGGCTCCAAGATCACTGCAGACAGTGCTGCAGCCATGAAATCAGAAGATGATTGCTTCTTGGCAGGAAGGCGATGACAAACCTAGACAGTGTATTGAAAAGCAGAGACATTACTCTGTTGACAAAGGTCTGTATAGTCAAGGCCATGGTCTTCCCAGTGGTCACGTATGGTTGTAAGAGCTGGGCCGTAAAGGCAGAACACCAAAGAATTGATGCCTTTGAACTGTGGTGCTGGAGAAAACTCCTGAAAGTCCCTTGAAAAGCAAGATCAAACGAGTCAATCTTAAGGGAGATCAACCCTGAATATTCACCAGAAGGACTGATGCTGAAGCTGAAGCTACAGTATTTTGGTCATCTGATGCAAACAGATGACTCATTGGAAAAGTCCCTAATGCTGGGAAAGATTGAGGGCAGAAGTAAAAGAGGGTGTCAGAGGATGAGATGGCTGGACGGCATTACCAATGCAATGAACACGAACTTGAGCAAACTCTGGGAGATGGTGAGGGACAGGGAGGACTGATGTGCTGCAGGCCATGGGGTCGCCAAGAGTCAGACACGACTGGACGGCTGAACAACAATACTGCTAGTGGGAATGTAAAATGGCGCATCCACTTTAGAAAACAGTTCTGTAGCTCCTCAAAAAGTTATATGATAACCTCAACAGGGTTATCATATAACTCAACAACTCTACTCTTTATCTACCCAAGATGAAAACATGATGCCCACAGAAAACACAACGAATATCTCTAACAGCATTATTCATAATGGCCAAAAATGGGAAATGACCCAAATGTCCTCAACTGATGACTGAATAGAACATGGTACATCTATACAGGAATATTATTCCATTTTATTACATACTACATGTATCATAACATCCTTTTGGCAATAAAAATGAAGTATTGATATATACCAGAAGTCCAAACCTTGAAACATCTTGCCAAGTGAAAGAAGTCAGACACAAAAGGCTAAATCTTGTATGATCCCACTGACATGAAATGTCCAGAATAGCGAATTTCAGAGGCAAAAAGTAAGTCAGCAGTTGCAAGAAACCACAGGGCAAGGAAATGAGGAGTGACTGCTAATTGGTTTGTTTAAAAGGGAAGACAAAAATTCTAAAATTAAATTGTGGTGGTGGTGTTCAGTCACTAAGTTGTAACTGACTCTTTGAGACCCCATGGACTACAGCAAGCCAGGCTTTCCTGTCCTTCACTATCTCCCTGAGTTTGCTCAAACTCATGTCCATTGAGTCGGTGATGCCATCCAACCCTCTCATCCTTTGTTGCCCTCTTCTCCTACTGCCCTCAATCTTTGATGGGTATTTGACTCATTGAATATACTAAAAAAACCTCTTAATTGCATATGAATTATGTCATGATAGAGCAGTTTTTAAAAACAGAGTAATGCAAGATAAACTAGTTGGGCTTCCCAGGTGGTGCTAGTGGTAAGAACCCACCTGCCAGTGCAGGAGACATAGAGATATGGGTTCAGTTCCTTTGTTGGGAAGATCCCCTGGAGGAGGGCATGGCAACCCACTCCAGTATTCTTGCCTGGAGAATCCCATGGACAGAGGGGCCTGGTGGGCTACAGTTCATAGGGTGGAAAAGAGTCTGACACGACTGAAGTGACTTAGCATGCATGCAAGGTAAACTAGTTACCAATCCCACTGGGTAAGCAGGAAAATGTCATAAGCAGTAGGAGAGGTAATCGCATGGACCATTTATTTAATGAATGTATTGTAACAGATTCTATGTAAAGCACTTTATGTATTCTCATAAATTAATCCTCATAAAAAATCACTTGATATTTTTTACTCCTATTATAAAGAATAAAAGAGAGACAAGAGAGGCTAAACTATGTACCTAAGGTCATATAACCAGTAAGTGATGAAGCTGGAACTTAAATTCAAAACACCAGCTCAGACCCAATAGTCTGAGAGATGAGGCAGTATGGAAGGTAAAGATGAATATTTTCACAAATAACCGAAACAGTCTACAATGTGCAATGCAATCAGAGCAAATTATTCGCCATCTTCAGACTTAATGAAGTACTAGCAATTTTGTGTCACCTTGTATAGATTTTTTTTTTAAATCCAACAGTTCTAAAACAAACACGCCAATCCTAGCTAACTCCCTCCATCATTCCCTAAGATAATCTGGCTTAAAAAAAAATTTTTTTTGACCATACCCCATGGCATGCGAGGTTTGACCAGGGATCAAACCTGAGGCTCTGCAGTGGAGGCTCAGAGTCTTAACCACTAGACCACTAGGGAAGTTCTAATCTGGCTTTTTAAGAGCAGAGGACAAAGGGTAAATATGAACTAGATGACCTCCAAGACCCTTTCCAACTCTGATGAGTTTAATTGTAGCCTACATTTATTATTTAGCTGAGGACTTGTATGTCAAGCTTTATATACTGTTTAAATACCAATTCCATATTCTAAAAACACACATGACAACAGTATAATAGGGGAGGTGACCCACCAGTGACTTTTCTTGAAGCCCTCCAGAGATTTCTTAGTCAGAGTGCATGGTAATTTGCATGCTTACTGTAGAGAGCACATTTAAACACTGTAAATGTTACTTTAGTGAATCTCTAGTCTGGCACAAATGTACAAAAATACCAACACCCCATGCCTACTCAAATACTTTAGCCAAATGCTTTACAGTTCACTAAGCAGACTATATAAACTCAGGGCTGGCAACAGCCTTTATACCATCACACTCATGAGCTAAACTGAAGCTCAGAAAGGTTAAAAGATCTGTCCAAGGTCACATATCTCAGAAGTGGTATGTTAGGATTCAAACAGAAATGTAATTCCAAATCTAATATTTTTCTAAGTGGAAAAAAAAGTGTCACTTAGAAAAGTTTCTTGGAAGTTAAATTCTCTAACAATACAAAGAATGGCAATGATTGGCCTTAAAATGTGCAATATCTATTCAGAAGTAAGAGAACCTTCTGGTCTAATGTAAATACAACTACATTATTATTTCAGTAAAAAAGTTTTCAGTAAAAAATTACTGAAAAAGAAACCACTTTAGTAAATAATTTAAAAAATTGTATTTTTAGCAAGTTTATAGCTTACCTAAAGAAAAGTTGTATTCCTGGGATAAAGTTCTTTATGCCATGACCATCAAAAGACAGCATGAATAAATGACAAAGAGGAACCCATTTCTTAGTTTTGTTTCAAACTAAAATCACAGTGCTTTCTGAAAAGAAAAATCACATTAAAAATGTGAGAGATGCTGGTGCCACTCACTGCATACCAGTGTCTTGCTAATAAATATTGTATCTGTGGGTGAATGCCAAAGAAAAGTAATCATGACTGATATTTTCTGTTATATCAGCTTTTCTACCTTCTGAGCTACTACCTTTGTATTTTTTAAATAAAGTTTTAATTTTGGAATAAGTTTAGATTTATAGAAAAGTTACAGAAAGTGTTGAGTTCCTGCATAACTGTCACTAGGCTTTCTTTAAATGTTAACATCCTCTATCACCATGGTTCAGTTCAATTACTCGGTCGTGTCCGACTCTTTGCAACCCCATGTGACTGCAGCACACCAGGCCTCCCTCTCCATCACCAACTCCTGAAGTCTACCCAAACCCATGTCCATTGACTTGGTGATGATATCCAACCATCTCACCCTCTTTCATCTCCTTCTCCTCCCACCTTCAACCTTTCCCGGCATCAGGGTCTTTTCAAATGAGTCAGCTTTGGACATAAAGAGGCCAAAGTATTGGAGTTTCAGCTTCAGCATCTGATGAATATTCAGGACTGATTTCCTTTAGGATAGACTGGTTTGAGCTCCTTGCAGTCCAATGGACTCTCAAGAATCTTCTCCAACACCACAGTTCAAGAGCATCAATTCTTCAGCACTCAGCTTTATAGTCCAAATCTCACATCCATACATGACTACTGGAAAAACCATAGCTTTGACAAGACAGACTTTTGTTGGCAAAGTCATATCTCTACTTTTTAATAAGCTGTCTAGGTTGGTCATGGAGCAAGGAGCAAGTGTCTTTTAATTTCATGGCTGCAATCACCATCTGCAGTGATTTTAGAGCCCCCTCAAAATAAAGTCTGTCGCTGTTTCTACTGTTTCCCCATCTATTTCCCACGAAGTAATGGGACCAGATGCCATGATCTTAGTTTTCTGAATGTCGAGCTTTAAGTCAACTTTTTCACTCTCCTCTTTTACTTTCATCAAGAGGCTCTTTAGCTCTTCTTCACTTTCTGCCATAAGAGTGGTGTCACCTGTACATCTGAGGTTACTGATATTTCTTCCGGCAATCTTGATTTCAGCTCATGCTTCCTCCAGCCCAGCATTTCGTATGATGTACTTTGCGTATAAGTTAAATAAGCAGGGTGACAATATACAGCCTTGACATACTCCTTTCCCAATTTGGAACCAGTCTATTGTTCCACGTCCACGTCTAACTGTTGCTTCTTAACCTGCATACAGATTTCTCAGGAGGCAGCTCAGGTGATTTGGTATTCCCATCTCTTGAAGAATTTTCCAGTTTGCTGTGATCCACACAGTCAAAAGATTTGGCATTGTCAATAGAGCAGAAGTAGATGTTTTTCTGGAATTCTCACTAGTCAATATCTATGTAATTTTGCAGAATTAAACTACCCTGTACAAAAGTATTTTTTGGCCTCTAGACCATTATCAATCAAATATACCTATATTTTCTAACTGGAACACATTCCTCATCCGCCCCCCCATCCCCACCCCTCTGCAACCCGATGGCTCAGTAGGTAAAGAATCTGCCTGCAATGCAGGAGACCCAGGTTCAGTCCTCCGGTCAGGAAAATCCCCCGGAGAAGGAAATGGCAACCCACTCCAGTATTCTTGCCTGAAAAATCCCACAGACAGAGGAACCTGGCAGGCTCCAGTTCAAAGGGTCACAGAGTCAGACACAACTGAGCGACTGAGCACACTCAGCCAGAGCACTTGGTAAAACCTATTCCAGGATTTTTAAAGAACAAGCTACCTGCTTTATGAAGTTTGATTCCTGCCACAGCTGAATGTTTTACTTAAAACTCCAGGGCAAATGATCCAGTGTGGAAAATTCTTTGCCATTCATTCAAAAGAGAAGTTATTGTTCTAACCACGAACTCTCCACTTATCAGTCACCCTGCTATCGTTGTTGTTCAGTCGTTCAGCTCAGTTGTGTCTCTTTTTGAACCCTTGGACTGCAGCACGCCAGGATTCCCGGTCCTTCACCATCTCCTGGAGTTTGCTCAAACTCCTGTCCATTGAGTTGATGATGCCATCCACCATCTCACCCTGCCATTAACATTACAATAAAGCCAAGGAAATGTTTTTTAACTGCACTCTCATATTCACTAGAATTCAGGATAAGAAGCTGAACCAAGAAAGCAGAAGAAATAGCACTTGCTGTTTTGTATGTTCTACAACATACACAACAAAAGTTTTTTTTCCCCCTCAATATGTTACAAATGAGACAAAAATCTCTTTGTATTTTAACTGCAAACATGAATAAGGTAAAATGGAAAAGTTCCTGAAAATAATATAGAGCTACAGTCAATTGATTATAAGCAGCACATTTTCAAATTTCTGAAATCAAGATGTGATGGCCAAGTGGAAGTTCTAACAGTTGTCTCTGCCTTAAACAGTACTAGAGCTTTCCTGAGAGCCTCACCAATGTTTCTGACGACACACAGGACAGACTGTGGAAAAGCACAGGTGTAACTCTGAACTGAAAAGTATTCAGAAGAGAAGGAATAGTAAGGTGGTTAATGAACATTTTAATCAGTTTGTTTCACTTTTCTTCTTTTTACAAATGTACTAGAATATAACTTTAAAATATCTAAGTAAGTTTAAACATGTAAAAAAGCACATGTAATAGCTTAATTGGGCTTCCCAGGTGGTGCAGTTGGTAAAGAATCTGCCTGCCAACGCAGGAGACTCAGGAATCGGAGGTTTGATCCCTGGGTGAGGAAGATCCCCTGGAGGAGGAAAAGGCTACCCACTCCAGTATTCTTGCCTGGGAAATCCCAAGGACTGAGGAGCCTGGCAGGTTACAGTCCATGGAGTCAGTGAGACACTACTGAAGTGACTTAGCATGCACACAGCAGTAGCTTAATTGCCAGAGCTTTCTCTTCCTTTGGCGGTACATAAAATAACCGATGATATCAAGGGATTCAATATGGCAGTAATTCGGCGACTACACCTTATAAGAAAGCTTGATAAGCTAGCTTAGAAACTGACAACCCAGATAAGAAAACATAAAACAAAGGCCTCTCCCACCAGAAAACACAGAATAACACATAATTTCTCATTATTATAATAACAGGACTATTTTTCTTCAAGTGAAAAGTAAAACCATCCTCTAGTTTCCTGCTTATGCAGCAGATTCCTGCACTGAGTCCAGTGAATACAGAGGGAGAGTCAGGGTGCTAAAAGTAGAAATTTTTAACTAAATTCTTTTAACCAAACTCCTTTTCTAAGGACCTCGGCTGTGGAGAGCAGGCATTAAGAAATGTCAGTTCAATTAAATGTTTCTAAAAGCTACAGAATGGAATTTTAAAAATCACATTTTCAAAGAGCTTGTTAGTTTCAGGAATCTGCATTCAACAACTTTTTTGGTACTGTGGTAAAATATACTTAACATAAAATTTACCACTGTGACCATTTAAAGTTTACAATTAGTGGCATTAAGCACATTCATGCAGTTGTGCAACCATCACCATTATCTGTCTGCAGAATTTTTTCATCATCCCAAACTAAAACCCTGTATCCATTAAATAATATTCCATCCTCTCCTCCCCCTTGATGTTGAGCAGGGCCCTGTGGGGCTCCAGGACACTGAGGTCTTTTTGTCCTCCATTTCTCATAGGCAAGACTCCAGCCTCCACAACGTTCTTAGTTCCAAAGGGCAGAACAGTTGCTAATTAAGGGAGGAGCAGCCAAGAAATCACCTGAGGTAAGATTAAAGGGACCAGAGAGGCTCATCAAGATTAGGAGAATGAACCCAAGACCCTGCTTGTGTGTTTGTGCTCAGTGACCCTGCAGAATAGATCCCACTAGGCTCCTCTGTCCATTGGATTTTCCAGGCAAGAATACTCGAGAGGGTTGCTATTTATACCCCAAGGGAATCTTCCCAACCCAGGGACTGAACCCAAGTCTCTTGAGTCTCCTGCATTGGCAGGTGGATTTTTTACCACTGTGCCCCCTGGGAAGCCCACCTAAGACCCTGCACACACCCTAATCTTGTCAGCAACCCCGCCCTTTTGAAACTTTGCATAATAATGCAAGACTGTTACTGCCTTAATCGTATCACACATCCCAGTTCAGTTCAGTCGCTCAGTCATGTCCGACTCTTTGCGACCCCATGAATCGCAGCATGCCAGGCCTCCCTGTCCATCACCAACTCCTGGAGTTCACTCAGACTCACGTCCACCGAGTCAGTGATGCCATCCAGCCATCTCATCCTCTGTCGTCCCCTTCTCCTCCTGCCCCCAATCCCTCCCAGCATCAAAGTCAACTCTTCGCATAAGGTGGCCAAAGTACTGCAGTTTCAGCTTTAGCACCATTCCTTCCAAAGAAATCTCAGGGTTGATCTTCAGAATGGACTGGTTGGATCTCCTTGCAGTCCAAGGGACTCTCAAGAGTCTTCTCCAACACCACAGCTCAAAAGCATCAATTCTTCGGTGCTCAGCCTTCTTCACAGTCCAACTCTCACATCCATACATGACTACTGGAAAAATCACACATCCCAGTCTGACTATATAACCTCTCTCTATTCACCTGGGAGTGGGGCACAGCTCTTGAGGCGCTAGCCGTTTGCCTGGCAAAGCAGTAAAGCCACTCTTTCCTTCTCTTCCATGACTCTGTATTTCTGTTGGGCACTGGTGCACAGAGAGCCAAGATTTTGCCAACACCCTCAGCCCCTGGCAAAACTATACTCCACTTTCTGTCTCCATGATTTTGCCTATTCCAGATACCTCATTTAAGCGGACTCATTCAATATTTGCTCTTTTGGGTCCAGCTTACTTCTCCACTGAATACTTTTGTAGAGCAAAGAATGAACCCCAAGCGACTAGGTTTCTCACAATTTAACTGTACATAGTGACATGATCTTCAAACTAAGCACACAGCTCTCCCAGAAATCCTGCTACTGCCCCACGAGCCCCAACGGGCAGAGGATCTCTGACAGACCCTTCCTCAGCCTGTACACAGGCTTGGTTAGGCAGTGGTAACTCAGAGAGCAGGCTCCTTAGAACCCTGGAAGGCACGTGAATGGAGCAAAGGGAAGTAAGAGTCGGCAGTTCTGAAAAACCATGGGTAAGAAAAAGTAAGGATTCATCAAGCTAATTTAGCTTGCAGATGGCCTTCTCTCTGTCCTCCAGAAGCTCCTACACCCTGACCGTTTCGGCGACACCTGTCAGAGCTGAGGTCAGACTGCAGTCTAGCCTCTGATCATGTCACCAGTGTAGGAAGCTTCACAGGGTCATGAGTCACCTGCCATGGCTGAGAGGTCCGGGCAGGCCGCCCCGCCCAGAGAAACCTCTGAGGAGAGGCAGAAACAAGAGAGAAAGACACACGACTGGCAGAGAAACACAGAATGAGTAAAGAGCTGGACCGACAGGCAGGCCGTCAACCAGAGTAAAGACTAAGAGGGAAACACAGGGTCAAGGGACACAGAAGGTGGAAACAGAAATGAAGACAGGACCCAAATACTCGGAGTTGGGCTCGAGAGAAACACAAAGCTGACAGAGGCCGAGTTAATAGGCATAAAGGGCAGGCGATGACAGGTGACAGACAGCAAGAGAGGTGAAACGCAGAGGTAAAGAGACCAGGATCAGCGAAGTCCCAAGCGCAGTCTTTCTCCTGGCTTTGACTCAAACGAGAGGTCGCCAAGCCGCGCCCACTCCGCGCCCCTGAAAGGCCGGAGGGGCGGTCTGACGGGGGAAGAGGGGGTGGCGGGATCTCTAAGCGCTCTGGCCCGCCGAGGTCCGTCACCGGAGGGTGACCTTGGACGAGACTCTGCCTCGGGGGCCTCGGTGTCGCTGCACGAGCTCCGGGCTGGCCAGAGACCGCAGAAGTGGGACCCGGAGCGCCGGGACTCCAACGGTCCCGCGTGCGGCTTCGGCATCCCGGTCGGCGTAATGGGCCTGACGGTGTCAGCGGTGAGCGCGCCGGAACCTGGAGAGAACCCCTCAAACCTCTCCGGTTTCCATTCCTGCCCCCTTGCTACGCGTGGTCCTGACTCTGCCATACCTGCCAAGGGCTCGGCGCTCACATAGCCCGCCGGTGGGATACTTTCCGCCGCAGCCGGCGCCGGGCCCGCTCAAGCCGTAGCTGCCGCGACCGCCTCAGCCTGCGCCTCCCGCCTCCGGAAACGCTTACCGGTCCCCCCCGCAAAACTGCCAGTGCTTCCGGGGGTGCGTCTGAGAGAAAGCGATGTGCGCATGCGGGACTCGCATTCGGGGCGGGGCGTCAGGAGCGTGCTCCGAGAGAACCCGCGGCTGCGCAGTACAACCCGGAGCATGTCAGTCTCCTGTAGGTACTCTAGGGCCAAAGCTGACATTTGCGGAGAGGAGTGCTAAATAATCCAAGTCTATGCCCCAACCAGTAACGCTGAAGAAGCTGAAGTTGAACCGTTCTATGAAGACCTACAAGACCTTTTAGAACTAACACCCAAAAAACATGTCCTTTTCATTATAGGGGACTGGAATGCAAAAGTAGGAAGTCAAGAAACACCTGGAGTAACAGGCAAATTTGGCCTTGGAATGCGGAATGAAGCAGGGCAAAGACTAACAAGAGTTTTGCCAAGAAAATGCACTGGTCATAGCAAACACCTTTTTCCAACAACACAAGAGAAGATTCTACACATGGACATCACCAGATGGTCAACACCAAAATCAGATTGATTATATTCTTTGCAGCCAAAGATGGAGAAGCTCTATACAGTCAACAAAAACAGGACCAGGAGCTGACTGTGGCTCAGATCATGAACTCCTTATTGCCAAATTCAGACTTAAATTGAAGAAACTAGGGAAATCCGCTACACCATTCAGGTATGACCTAAATCAAATCCCTTATGATTATACAGTGGAAGTGAGAAATAGATTTAAGGGCCTAGATCTGATAGATAGAGTGCCTGATGAACTATGGACTGAGGTTCGTGACATTGTACAGGAGACAGGGATCAAGACGATACCCATGGAAAAGAAATGCAAAAAAGCAAAATGGCTGTCTGGGGAGGCCTTACAAATAGCTGTGAAAAGAAGAGAAGCGAAAAGCAAAGGAAAAAAGGAAAGATACAAGCATCTGAATGCAGAATTTCAAAGAATAGCAAGAAGAGACAAGAAAGCCTTCTTCAACGATCAATGCAAAGAAATAGAGGAAAACAACAGAATGGGAAAGACTAGAGATCTCTTCAAGAAAATTAGAGACACCAAGGGAACATTTCATCCAAAGATGGGCTCGATAAAGGGTAAAAATGGTATGGACCTAACAGAAGCAGAAGATATTAAGAAGAGGTGGCAAGAATACACAGGAGAACTATACAAAAAAGATCTTCACAACCAAGATAATCACGATGGTGTGATCATTCACCTAGAGCCAGACATCCTGGAATGTGAAGTCAAGTGGGCCTTAGAAAGCATCACTAGGAACAAAGCTAGTGGAGGTGATGGAGTTCCAGTGGAGCTATTTCAAATCCTGAAAGATGATGCTGTGAAAGTGCTACACTCAATATGCCTGCAAATTTGGAAGACTCAGCAGTGGCCACAGGACTGGAAAAGGTCAGTTTTCATTCCAATCCCAAAGAAAGGCAATGCCAAAGAATGCTCAAACTACTGCACAATTGCACTCATCTCACATGCTAGTAAAGTAATGCTCAAAATTCTCCAAGCCAGACTTCAGCAATATGTGAACTGTGAACTTCCAGGTGTTCAAGCTGGTTTTAGAAAAGGCAGAGGAACCAGAGATCAAATTGCCAACATCCACTGGATCATGGAAAAAGCAAGAAAGTTCCAGAAAAACATCTATTTCTGCTTTCTTGACTATGCCAAAGCCTTTGACTGTGTGGATCACAATAAACTGTGGAAAATTCTGAAAGAGATGGGAATACCAGACCACCTGACCTGCCTCTTGAGAAACCTATATGCAGGTCAGGAAGCAACAGTTAGAACTGGACATGGAACAACAGACTGGTTCCAAATAGGAAAAGGAGTCCATCAAGGCTGTATATTGTCACCCTGCTTATTTAACTTCTATGCAGAGTACATCATGAGAAACTCTGGGCTGGAAGAATCACAAGCTGGAATCAAGCTTGCCGGGAGAAATATCAATAACCTCAGATATGCAGATGACACCAGCCTTATGGCAGAAAGTGAAGAGGAGCTAAAAAGCCTCTTGATGAAAGTGAAAGAGGAGAGTGAAAAAGTTGGCTTAAAGCTCAACATTCAGAAAATGAAGGTCATGGCATCTGGTCCCATCACTTCATGGGAAATAGATGGGGAAACAGTGGAAACAGTGTCAGAATTTATTTTGGGGGGCTCCAAAACCACTGCAGATGGTGACTGCAGCCATGAAATTAAAAGACGCTTACTCCTTGGAAGAAAAGTTATGACCAACCTAGATAGCATATTCAAAAGCAGAGACATTACTTTACCAATAAAGGTAGGTCTAGTCAAGGCTATGGTTTTTCCTGTGGTCATGTATGGATGTGAGAATTGGACTGTGAAGAAGGCTGAGCATTGAAGAATTGATGCTTTTGAACTGTGGTGTTGGAGAAGACTCTTGAGAGTCCCTTGGACTGCAAGGAGATCCAACCAGTCCATTCTGAAGGAGATCAGCCGTGGGATTTCTTTGGAAGGAATGATGCTGAAGCTGAAACTCCAGTACTTTGGCCACCTCATGTGAAGAGTTAACTCATTGGAAAAGACTCTGATGCTGGGAGGGATTGGGGGCAGGAGGAAAAGGAGATGACAGAGGATGAGATGGCTGGATGGCATCACTGACTCGATGGATGTGAGTCTGAGTGAACTCCGGCAGTTGGTGATGGACAGGGAGGCCTGGTGTGCTGCAATTCATGGGGTCTCAAAGAGTCGGACACAACTGAGGGACTGAACTGAACTGAAAGTGAAAGTGAAAGTGAAGTCGCTCAGTCGTGTTCGACTGTTTGCGACCCCATGGACTGTAGCCTACCAGGCTCCTCTCTCCATGGGATTTTCCAAGCAATAGTACTGGAGTGGATTGCCATTTCCTTTTCCAGGGGATCTTCCCGACCCAGGGATCGAACCCAGGTCTCCTGCATTGTAGACAGACTCTTTACTGTCTAAGCCACCAGGGAACTGAACTGAACTGAGTGCTAAATAAACATTTTGACCTATCTCAGCTTGTCTAATAGAGATTATGTCAAATCCTTTACTGGCTACACAGGGCCTTTAGCTTGTAGTGGATGCTCAGTAAGAGTTCAGTGAAGGGACCAATGCCCTCTCAAGCATTGTGCTGGGTTCCTCTAGGAAAAGCCTCACCCCAATTGAATGACTCATAACTGGTCCAGACTATTCGTGATAAACTCATTCTTATTAGCCAATAGTTGGACTAGGCATAGGCATGTGACCAATTTCTGGCCCATAATACTTTTAGAAGCCATCGACTGGGGCTTCTGAAAAAGTTTCTGTTTATTCTGTCCTTGTTTTCAAAGTCCACCAAGACATCTAGTTGAATATGCTCAAGTGTTTTGCAGGTTTTATTTTCTTCCTGTCTCTAAGTTTGAAAATTCAGTTACTGGCATGTCCCTGTGATATGACAAACGCTAACGAAGCAGAAAGATTGAGAGAGCCTAGTTCTCAGATGAGGTTAAGCTAAGTCTCAGGTTTGGACTGTGTATCCTTGGATGTTTGTTGTATGAGCTTTACGATTAGTAAGTGGCGCAACTTCAGTTAAGCCCTGCAGTCTGGCTCCAGACCCAAGCTCTCGGCTCTGCAGGACTGCTTTGTCTTGGGGTTTATTTCTGGCAGTGTTATAGACTGCTCAGTTGCTCAGGCGTGTCCAGCTCTGCAACCCCATGGACTGTAGCCTGCCAGGCTCCTGGGTCCGCGGAATTTTCCAGGCAAGAATACTGGAGTGGGTTGCCATTTCCTACTCCAGGTGATCTTCCTGACCAAGGGATCAAACCCAAGTCTCTTGCATCTCCTGCATTGGCAGGCAGATTCTTTACCACTGCACCGCCTGGGAACTCTGTTAATAGACTACATATCTCCAAGTATAACAGCAACAAAACAGATAAAATTGCTAGGAGAAATATCAAAAATATGAATTCACAATCAAAAAAACAAAACCCACGGGCAGAGAAGACAATCAGCAGCGTCAGATACATTGTAAGTGTCTAGCTCATTGGAAGGGTTAAATTACTAATGAGGTGCAGCTGGAGAGAAATTCATGAGCTAAAAAATAGATTTGAAGAAAATAATCCAAAAGCCATCCCAGAGAGATAAGGAAATGAGAAAGAGTGAGGTCTGCTGGTGCTGCTAAGTCGCATCAGTTGTGTCTCTCTTTTATGTTAGAAAATAATAAACTGAATATGAACAAAGTAGTTGTCAAATATTGATGGCTGAGAATTTTCCAGAATCAATGAAAGAGAAGCAGCCTCAGGAAACACAAGGAATCCCAGCTAGGATTGAGGAAAAGAAAACCCAGATCTGGTTAAACTGCAGAACACCAAAGCATGAGATGATTTTAAAACCAGATAAAGAAAGTCAGATTATCTACCATAGAATGATAGTGATACCAACTCCTGGCTACTCAACAGCAATAATGGGAGGAATGATAATAATAATAGCATGAAATAATATCATTAATGGAATAATTGCCTTATTAGATGAGAGAAAATAATCTTATACCTAGAATTGTATACTTAGCAAATAATCTTTCAAAAAATGAAAACATAATACTTTTCAGATCAACAGAAACTAAGAGTTACTACCAATAGAACTTAACTGAAGCATCTCTTAGAAGAAATAAGAAGAAGCATCTCTAAGAAGAAGCATCTGTAAGAAGAAGCATCTCTAAGAAGAAATCTCTTATTTCAGGAAGAAATAAAATGATCCCAAGAGGAAAAACTGAGGAACAGTAAGGATTAGTAAGCAGATAAAATGGCAAACATAGGTAAATATAAACAAACATTAGGGACAAACAAACAAAGCGTAGGATCAAAAAATGTAAAACCAAAATAATGGAATGATAGTATAAAAAGATTACTGAACTGAATGCATTATAAAATTGTGCGTTAGTTAACTATTGCATAACATAGAGCCTCAAAACCTCAGAGGGATACAGCTTTATTTGTTTCTGGTTCATATGTCTAGTGTCTGCTTGGGGTTGGTTAGAAAGCTTTGCTCAGCTTGGCTGGACTTGCCTACATGTCTAGGGTCAGCTGATCTAGGGTAGTTTTGGCTGGGAGCCCTGACTCTGTTCCATGTGTCTCTTACTCACCAGCCAGACAATGGGGATAAATTCTCATGGCAATGGTAGGTACACAAAAGAGAGCAATGGAAATGTATGAGCACATTTTCCAAGACTTTAAAAAATATTTTATTGGCTAAAGCAGGTCACATGACTAAGTAGTAGTGAAAGTTGCTTAGTCATGTCCAACTCTTTGGGACCCCATGGACTATACAGTCCATGGAATTCTCCAGGCCAGAATACTGGAGTGGGTAGCTTTTCCCTTCTCCAGGGGATCTTCCCAACCCAGGGATTGAAGCCAAGTCTCCAGCATTGCAGGCAGATTTTCTACCAGCTGAGCCACCAGGGAAGCCCAAGAATACTGGAGTGGGTAGCCTATCCCTTCTCCAGTGGATCTGCCCAACCCAGGAATAGAATTGAGGTCTTCTGCATTGCAGGTGGATTCTTTACCAACTGAGCTATTCAGTTCAGTTGCTCAGTCGTGTCCAACTCTTTGCGACCCCATGAACCGCAGCACGCCAGGCCTCCCTGTCCATCACCAATTCCCAGAGTCTACCCAAGTCTACTCCCACTGAGTCGGTGATGCCATCCAACTGTCTCATCCTCTGTCATCCTCTTCTCCTCCTGCCCTCAATCTTTCCCAGCATCAGGGTCTTTTCCAATAAGTCAGCTCTTTGCATCAGGTAGCCAAAGTATTCGAGTTTCAACTTCAACATCAGTCCTTCCAATAAACACCCAGGACTGATCTCCTTTAGGATGAATTGGTTGGATCTCCTTGCAGTCCAAGGGACTCTCAAGAGTCTTCTCCAACACCACAGTTCAAAAGCATCAATTCTTTGGCACTCAGCTTTCTTTATACTCCAACTCCCGCATCCATACACGACCACCCGAAAAACCATAGCCTTGACTAGACAGACCTTTGTTGGCAAAGTAATGTCTCTGCTTTTGAATATGCTATCTATGTTGGTCATAACTTTCCTTCCAAGGAGTAAGCATCTTTTAATTTCATGGCTGCAGTCACCATCTCCAGTGATTTTGGAGCCCCCCCCCAAATAAAGTCAGCCACTGTTTCCACTGTTTCCCCATCTATTTGCCATGAAATGATGGGACTGGATGCCATGATCTTAGTTTTCTGAATACTGAGCTATTAGGGAAGCCCAAGGCTATAGTAGAAGGGAGCTATAAAGGATTATGGCAAAGAGTATGCATAAGAAAGCAAAGAATTGGAGCCATTAATTGTATCAGCCAGTTACAGTGAACCGATTCCACTGTCTATAAAAGTATTGGTTAGCGTTAGACTTCTAATGAAATACGAATGTTAAAATTTCAAGGCTTACTATTTAAAGAATAAAAACCAGAGGAAGAAGAAGAATATTTTTAAAAAGAAGGAAAGTACTTTCCTGGTGGTCCAGTGGTTAAGAATCCACATGCCCACGCAGGAGACACAGGTGCAACCCCTGATATGGGGAAGATTCCACGTGCAACTAAATCTGTGCACTGCAACTACTGAAACCCACGGGCTCTAGAGCCTGTACTCTGCAACAAGAGAAGCCACTGCAATGGGAAGCCCTGGCTCACCGCAATTGGAGAAAGTCAGCACATAGCAATGAAGACTCAGTGCAGCCAAAAGTAAATAAACAAAATTTTAAAAGGAGGAGGGGCCTTCCCTAGTGGCCCAGTGTCTCTCAATGCAGGGGGTCTGGGTTTGATCCCTGAGCAGGTAACTAGATCCCACATGCCCTGTGTGCTGCAATGGAAGACCCTGCATGCCTCAACGGAGACCTGGCACAGCCAAATAAAAAATACTTTAAAAATTATGTTGAAAAAATAAAAAAAAAAAAAAGAAGGAAAGGGGGAGAAAGGAAGGAAACAAAGGCAGGAATGAAAGAACATAAACAGTGGAAAAATACAAAGCACAAAATAAGTGGAAAAATAAATTTAAATACTTCAGTAATCACAATAAGGCTCCACTGGTGGCTTAGTGGGTAAAGAATCCACTTGTAATGCAGGAGACACGGGAGATGCTAGTTTGATCCCTGAGCTGGGAAGATTCCCTGGAGGAGGAAAGACAACCCACTCCAGTATTGCCTAGAAAATTCTGTGGACAGAGGAGTCTAGCAGCAACAGTCCAAAGAATCGGATGTAACTAAGTGACTAAGCAGAGCACAGCATATATATTTTAAAACCTAAACCATCTAGTTAAAAGATAGATTGTAACACCAACTTTTGAAAAAATTTAGCTATAAGAATTGATGCTTTTGAACTGTGGTGTTGGAGAAGACTCTTGAGAGTCCCTTGGACTGCAAGGAGATCCAACCAGTCCATTCTGAAGGAGATCAACCCTGGGATTTCTTTGGAAGGAATGATGCTAAAACTGAAACTCCAGTACTTTGGCCACCTCATGCGAAGAGTTGACTCATTGGAAAACACTCTGATGCTGGGAGAGATTGGGGCCAGGAGGAGAAGGGGACGACAGAGGATGAGATGGCTGGATGGCATCACGGACTCGATGGATGTGAGTCTGAGTGAACTCCAGAAGATGGTGATAAACAGGGGGGCCTGGTGTGCTGTGATTCATGGGGTCGCAAAAGAGTTGGACACAACTGAGCGACTGAACTGAACTGAACTGAATGCACAAAGACAAATTCTAAAGTCAAAGAATGGTAAGAGATTCCATGCTGGGTCTCTTTTAGCTGTATCAACATTGGGCAAGGTAGACTTTGAGGCAAAAGCATTGCTAGAAGTAGTGTGGTGAATTTTATCATCGTCCTTAATAATTTGCAACTCCTGTAAAAGGCCTGTACTTCCCAACTTGTGGACTTCAGGCTTGGTCACTGACACATGAATAGAAGTGATGAACCATCTATTCTTTCCCTCCGCCACAGGCAGGTCACATCCAAGGTGGGGCTGCTCCTTCCACTGGGTCCTTAAATGAAAATAAGTTAGAATGAAGAGTGGGTAGTGCCAAAATGACCCCAGTGTGCATGCTCAGTCATGTCCGGCTTTTGCCACCCCATGGATTGCATGCAGCCCACCAGGCTCCTCTGTCCGTGGAATTTTCCAGGCAGGAATACTGGAGTGGATTGCCATTTCCTTCTCCAGGGGATCTTCCTGACCCAGGGATTGAACCCACGTCTCTTGCGCCTCCTGCATTGGCAGGCAGATTCTTTACCATGGTACCACCTGGGAAACCCCACAAATGACCCAAAGGATGTATAACATGAGTGAGAAATTAATCATCATCTTTATAAGCCACCGAGATTTTGAAGTTAGGCGTGGTCATGTGGCTTACTTTGACTAATGTAATACGAAATATGTCAGTTCCAAGTGGATACTTTATGAATGAGTACATGATTCATGCCTAACTTAGCAAAAGATGACTAATAAATATAGGCTACTTTATAATGAGAAAGGTTCAACTCACCAGAAGTACATGATAATTCTAAATTGTGACCATATGATATCATAGCCTCAAAAAATGATATAGAGTAAAAATTGGTAGAAATCCATAGATTCACCATCAGAGTGGAGATTGTGGAATTCATGAGTGTTGCCACAAAATATTTTCTTTCTTTCTCCTGGAGAGGATAGGCCTGCCCCTGAACATGGATGTGGCCTTGTGGCTTTCTTTGGCCCATGAAAAAGGAATTGAAATGACCTGTGCCATGTTCAGGTGAAAGCATGGGGAGTCAGTGTGTAGTTCGCCTCCTCACTTTCTCTCTGCCATGGAGACCAGCAATGCTCCAGAAAGTGCCTGCTCCATCAACAAGAGTCCTAGAGTGAAAATGGCAGGTGGGAGATCCCTAAGCTGACCAGAGATAAAAACCCAGGGTTGGGACTGCATGTTTTGTTTTTTTGGTGGCCAGGGCATGTGGAATCTTAGCTCCCTGACCAGGGGTGGAACCTGCACCCCTTGCAGTGAAAGGCAAAGTCTTAACTACTGGGCTTCCAGGGAAGTCCCTCAGTCCGCCATTACTACAAAACAGTTCACCCCAAAATTCAGTGGCTTAAAACAACACTGATTTATTTTTTCACTTATGTGTCTACAGGTCAGTGAAGTTGGACTCAGCTGAGCAGCTGTGTTTCAGGCTGTGGGTCCACGTGAGCCTGGCTCCTCATGGCAGGTTGGGCTCAGGTCTGCCCATGTGTTTCCATTTTGGGATCCAGCTGAAGGGATGGTAACTACCCAGGGGAAACTCTTCTCATGGAATGCAGAGATATTAAGAGATGAAGCCTCACTGCGCAAGCATATTTTTGTCATTTCTGTTAACATCACACTGGCCATAACAAGTCATATGGCTGAGCCCACAGGCAAGGGGTAAGAAAGTGGACTCCACTTCTAGTGAGGGGGATATGCAAAGTCCCATGGGAAAAGGACACAGGGGATGGTGAGGAATTTGGGCCAATATCTCAATATATCATCATGACTCTGATATTGGAATGAGAAGAATTCAGGGGGGCCATCTATTAATAGGAAAGTGTAGATAAAGAGGAAGGATGAAAAGAACAGAGAGGTATGCAAGTTGGTGAGAGTCCAGGGATCTTTATGGTGTGGCCAGTGAGAAACCTCTGGCGCAGAAAGCAAGAACGTTCATTTATGATAAAAGATATTTCATATGTGAATTTAAGCTGGTTTTTTTCCTTTTGGCTTGAGTGCTTGTGATGTTAACCTCCGCTCTGTCATCCTAGACTTTCAGTAAAGGCTGTTAGACCCACAAAAAGCCCTGCAATAGTGGTGTGTGTGTGTGTGTGTGTGTACATCAAAGGAAGGGTCAAGTTCCTTTGGAGACAATGACAGAAATAGAACAAATTCAACATAAGCTGGCACTTAGATCCAGGAGTAACAAGGACAGGTGCTCCCAGGGTACCTGCAGACATCTTGGAAACACACTGAAGTCTCCACAGGAGAAGATGTGGTGGTTTTAGCTGATCATCTTTGTCTTTTTTTTTTTTTTTTTTGGCCGCACTGCATGTAATGCAGGATCTTAGTTCCCTGACCAGGGATTGAACCCGTGTCTCCTGCAGTGGAAGCACAGAGTCTTAACCCCTGGACCACCAGAGAAGTCCCATGATCATCTTTTTCTTTTAGACCCAGGAGTCTTGCTGAAATCTGGGTTATCACTGGGGGAGGATCAGTATCCGGTTCAAGGGAAGTTGAAGGGCACCTGCAGTGCTCTTCACACACATCCTTCAGGCACGTACTCTGTAGGAGGTGCTGTGCTGAGCGCTTCACGTTCATGACCCTGTTAAACCTCTACAACGCCGTGCAGCCGGCGATGCTATTGTCTCCACTCTACACACGAGGGATCTGGAGCGCTGGCAGATGAGCAAGCCAGGTGTCCTCATCTGGGAGTGGGAGCCCCCAAAAGTTCTGCCCTTAGATGCTGAAGCAAGGGCCTAGAGGTGGGAATGTGGGGGCTGAGAGGGGATCCCTGGCACTGGTCGGTTGGGGGCACATTCTCCTTTGATGACTCCTCGTGAGGCTCAGGCTCTGATCACTGATGCTTCAGTTGCCTGATGAACAGACTGGCCCCAGCCCTCGCTCCGCTCTCTCTAATATCTTTTCATCATGTTCTTAACAGTTACCATGTCTGTGGGTGTCCAATAGAAACATTGAAATAGTAGGCACTTTTGGAGAATGTGCTCCCCCAGCTAAGCTGCTAGGCTCGGAGAAGTGAAGTGCCTTGCCCAGGTATACAGCTGGTGTGAGACGGGATAGGGTATGGAAACTGGGCCGGATGCACCTCCCCTTTCAAATTCATGAGCTCTGTATTAGTCAGCTTGGGCTGTCATAACAAAGTGCCACAGACTGGTGACTGAAACAACAAAGACTGATCTTCCCACAGTTCTGGAGGCTGGAAGTCCAAGGTCAAGGTGTCACCAGGTTTGGTTTTACCTGAGGCCGCTCTGCTCACCTTTGCCAAGGGCCACCTTCTGGCTATGTTCTCATGGGCAAGAGAACTGGTGTTTCTGTATAGCCTAATATCTTCTTCATATAAGGATGTTATATGAAAAGCCTACTCTCAGGGTCTCCATTAGCCTTATCACCCCTCTAAAGCCCTGTTCTGCAAATATAGTCACATCCTGAGGTCCTGAGGGCTATGGCTTCAACATGTGAATTTGTCAGGGACACAATTCAGGTCATCTAGCCACTGACTCAAGGTAGTGCTACCTTGCCTCCAAAACCCATAGACTTGTAGAATGTACACCCACTCTCCACCATGGTATAAACCTGGCCACTGAGACATGAAGAGGAAAAGGGGCTGGCCAGGTTCACACTGGTAGGCTGGAGCAGAGCTGAGACTTGACCCAAATATCTGAGTCCCCCAGAGGTCCCCAGCATCCATGCCCCCGCTTCCCACCAACAGGAAGCTGACTTTCCTTGGGGACTTCACCACCCTGCCCCATTCTCATCCGATGGTTTGAGAGAATTCAGTTTCAGATGAGCCTTGATTTGATTAAGCCAATCAGCTTATCTCATTTTCCTGCCACCTATGATGTGTGCAAGGACAAGCCTGTGACCTTATTTGGACATGCCTGGACTTGTGGGAGAGCTCCCAGAAGAGACTCTCTTTTGTGGGGTGGTGTGGGAGGAAATGAGGTCGAGAACTATTGTAGCTGTTTTATTGCAAGGAGAGGAAGACTTGCAATTGCAGGGGCAATTGTGGGGGCTGAAGATGAGCTTGACAGGTGGAAGGACTTACAAGAGAGTCAGAGATGGATCAGTTTCTCAATGAGAGTCTGCTTCTAGCCTTAACCCACCAGGCTCCTGTGAACTTAAACTTTCTCTTTATTCTTTGTCAGCTGGAGGCTTTGCTTTTATTTTGATTTGCATTTTTTAAATAATTGAGATAGTCTTAATGGGCACATAATCTGGAGGGAGTTGCTGGGGGTGTAGCTAGGGGTGCCATTCATCTTTTCTTCCCTCCAGGATTCTGTGTCCACATGTATCAGTAGGAGTTCCAAGTCACAAAGAGCAGGGACTTCTCTGGTCCAGTGGCTGGGACTCCGAGCTCCCAATGCAGGGGGCTCAGGTTTGATCCCTGGTCAGTGAACTAGATCCCACATGCTGCCACTGAGAGCCTAGATGTTGCAACCAAAGATCCTGTGTGCCACAACGAAGCCCTGGCACGGCCAAATTAAAAACAAAAAAGACTCAAGGAACAGAAATGGAGCCGGGCTGATTTTGGCAGTAAAGGAATTCACCAGAAAGGTATGAGTGGCTCACACAGTCCCTAGGAGGCTGGAAAAGCAGGCTTGGTGACTACACAGCTGTGCCCACAATCAGGTCACAGAACTAGAGTGGCCAGGACGCTGCTGCCACCCCCGGGGCCACCACCATGACCACTGCTGACCGATGCCCCAGGCTGCGCTGTTGCTGCCCTCATGGCCTTGGAAGCTGGTCTTACTGCAACAGCTGCTGCCACCTCCCTGAGCCATGAGACCAACTCAGAGCCTGGTCCTGTGGCTGCTTCCTAGCTGCAAAGGAGGCCGGGAAAATGACACCCAGCCTTAAAGCCTTCTGGAGTGCGGGTAAAGAATCTGCCTGCAACGCAGGACACACAGGAGATACAGCTTCAATCCCCGGGTCAGGAAGATCCCCTGGAGGAGGGAATGGCAACCCACCCCAGTATTCTTGCCTGGAAAATCCCCTGGACCGAAGAGCGTCAAAGAGTCAGATGTGACTGAGCAACCGAGCACACAGGGTGGAAAATGAATTCTGCTCCCTTCCAAGCCTCGTAAAATGAGGAATTCCTCAAAAACAGGATGGGAGTCCTTGCTAGGCAGTCAGAAAAATAGGGCAAATGTTCACTACAGGGCAAAAGGAACTGAGATCAAATGGGGACAATAGCTTCAGCAATGTTAGTGGAAATCTGAGTTAGAGAATGTAGCTGGAACTTGGGGCTTCTGACTTCTTCCCCAAAGGGATTGAGTTTCTCTCCTAGTTGTGGGGGAGCCTTTAGACCAGGCAGCCCTCTCCGGAGGGCAGTGATGCTTCATCTTGCTGAGTTACTGCCTGCGACAGGAAGAGAAACAAGGATGAGCTGTTCTTGAGGGCAGGTCCAGGGGGAGGGCCGTGTCTGAACTTGACCTGAGCCCCACCTCACCACATGCAGAGGAGGATGGGAAGGGTCTTGTTTCTACTGCTGTTTCCTCTTTGGGGAATGGATGGGACTCTCCTTCCCCAAGAGGAGACAAAGTCGAAAGAGGGTGTGGTCGGATGGGGGTGGGGGGCAGAGGTGGAGATAACTTTCCCAGGGCAGTGATGCACAGGCAGATGCTTAGGGGACCACGAAGACGACGCAGACGAGAGAAGTGGACCAAGCATTGGCCCGTTAAATATATATGAATATATGTTCTTTTTTAAAAAAGTTACTTCATCTGTGGCTGCGCTGGGTCTTGGCCGCTTTACACGGGCTTTCGCTGGTTGCGGTGAGCGGGGTACTCTTCACTGTGGTGTGCCTGCTCTCATTGTCGTGGCTTCTCAGGTTGTGGAGCACAGGCTCTAGGTGTGCGGGCTTTAGAAGTTGTGGTGCTCAGGCTTCTCTGCTCCAAGGCGTGTGGAATCTTCCTGGTCGAGACTGAACCCTTGTCCCTTGCATTGGCAGGCAGGTTCTTATCCACTGCACCACCAGGGAAGTACTTAACTTCCACACAGATATCTACACCCTCTTTCTGTTTTGCCACTTTTGATGGACACGTGGCATGCTGGCTCTCTTCTATCTGGTCCTTCTCAAGGTCCTCTCTTTGGCCCCCATGCTCCCCAGTTCTGTGTCCTGGAATCTGAGCGATATGGGGAGCCTGGGAGGATCCCTTTGTCTTCTGGCTTCCCGTTGGTGTGGCCCATGGGGGTCACCAGAGGAGACTGGAGGCACAAGGAGTGGAACTTGGAAAAGTCTTTTCCAGGCTCTGTCCACATGGAGTCACCCTGGGCTGACTGCCGCCCTTGACTCAGACTCAGCTCCATCAGCAGCGCTTTCTCTCCAGGCCCCCTCCCTGCATCCCTTCAGACTCAGGATGGTAACACTCCCCAGTGTTTACGGCATTGGGGGTTGTATCATTCTTTGTTGCTTTTCCTAAACTCTATCCATACCTTTGTAAATAATCCCACTACTAAACTCTCCTCACCTCCCCAGCTTTGAGCATGTTGTCTATTTCCTGCTGGTACCTCAAAAGATGGAATCAAGGAATGTTTCTCTACCGAAGAACGAAACGAAAGAGCACCTCACATGCAACGGCAAACTGGATTTGAGTGAACTCTCAGACTCCGGACTGAGGGAGACGGTAAGGAATGGTAGGGATTGTGACGAACTGAAAAGCACATGACATCCCCCACTCCGGCCTGTCGTTGCCATGACAGAGACAGTTCAGCGTTGTCAATTCTTCCCATTTTTAAAAGTAGCAAAACTTCCAGGTGTGAAGTGAGATCTCTTGATTTTTCCAATGTTGGCTTGACTATTTAGAAATCATGCTATGAGGCAGATGGTCAATAGGCCGAACTTGGCCCTTGAAGCACCAGTTTGCAGTCTGTACTCTCAGCATATAGCATCCTGCAGAGTCCCAAACCTTACTTGATCAGAAGAGCCTGCGGGGAGGAGCGCTGTGCCGACCATCAGGAAACCCTCAGGGCCCTGGAGGTGGGAGGGAAGCCTGGCCATGCTATGTCCTCCAAAAAGGCCTAGCGGTAGCACCCATGAGCTTCTAAGTTCTGCAGCTTACAGCCTTGAGTGCCTCCCTGGCTCATCGCGTCTAATATGGGTGTCAGTGGAAAGTAAATTAAATCTGCTAGGCTGTAATCTGCAAATGAAAGATTTTGCGGCAGTAACTAAACAGGGCATTATGTTTTAATCGGGTTTTTAAAATGTTGTTTTAAAAATCATTTTATTGTGCAGAAGCTGGTACCCTAAGAGCTATAATTCCTTAACTAACCATATGATAATGTAATACCCTCTAGTCTAGATGTTCTTACCAGCCAGGGTGTCTGTTTCAACACTCTTAAACCTATCTATTTTCAGAGTAGAAGCATTCCACCACCTTCCAGTCACTCAAGTGGAGAGCCCTGGCAGCAGCTTCTCCATCGGGATTGCCTTTCAACCTGGCTTTGAGAGAGAAACAAAATGATTCATCCTTCCCTCATTTTATCTATCATCTATCTATTTTTTTTAAACAAATGGTTATATATTGCTGTCTTAGCGCTTTGCAAACATCAGCCTGATGCATTCTCCTACCAACTTCTTGAAGAAAGTGCTGTTCTTATCTTGATTTTTACAGATGAGCAAGTTGAGGCACGGACAGGTGGAGTAACTGAGAGAGGTCACCCAGCTGGTGAGTGATGAAGGTGGAGCCTGGCTCCTGAGTCCATGCTCTGAACTACCCAGCTGCGCTACCTCTTCTTTCCAGCCTGCTCTCAAAGCCCCCAGGTCATTCATCTTTCCGCTTTCTCCTGTTACCTCTGTCTCATCACCTAGACATTCAGTTATTCTTTTTAAATTTATTTATTTTTAATTGTAGGATAATTGCTTTGCAATGTTGGTTTGGTTTCTGCCATACATCAAGGTATATTAGCCATGGGTGTACATATGTCCCCTCCCTCTCGAATCTCCCTCCCACCTTCCACACTCTTCCACCCCTCTAGGTTGTCACAGAGCCCCAGGTTGAGGTCCCCGAGTCATCCAACAACTTTCCATTGGCTACCGATTTTACACGAGGGAGTGTGTGTGCTTCCATGCTACTCTCTCCATTCATCTCACCCTCTCCTTCCTCCCCCACCCTTGTCCACAAGTCTGTTTCCTAGTCTACATCTGCAGTGCTGCCCTGCAAATACGTTCATCAGTGCCATCTTTCTAGATTCCATATATAGATGTATTAATATACAATATTTGTTTTCTCTTTCAGATTTCACTCGGTATAATAGGCTCTAAGTTCATCCACCTCATTAGAACTGACTCAGATGCATTCCTTTCTATGGCTGAGTAGTATTCCATTGTATATATGTACCACAGCTTCTTTATCCATCTGTCTGTCGATGGACATCTAGGTTGCTTCCTATTATGTTGTTTTAAGGATACTGAGAGTCTGCTGTGTGTCAGGTCCTGTGCTAAGTGTTGGGGACCCCGCAGTGAGTTGTCCCATTATGGCCTCTGCCAAGTGAGGGGCACAGTGTTAAAAGGGGCACAGCCTGGCAGCCAAGTATCCCTTGGGATAAAGGAAGTGCACCCAGTCCTGCAACAGCCCATGAACACCATTGTCAGGATTAGAAAATGATGCTCCTTGCTCTAGTCACTGTACTGCCACCTGTGGGAGGACAGTCATATAAAGATGAGCATCTGGGACTTCCCTGGGGCTCTGGTGGCTCAGACTCTGCCAGCTTTCCCAAAGCTGGGGGCCTGGGTTCGATCCCTGGTTGGGGAACTATATCCCACAGGCTGCAACTAAAGATGCTGCATGCTGCAAATAAGACCCAGCACCACCAAATAAACAAATAAATAATAAAGACACGCATCTAGGATGACTGTGAACATGATCTGTGCTCTTGGAGTTGTGCACGACCTTCACAGCGGCATGTGGTGGGCCAGAGGTTGGGGGAAGTGCACACTTTTGTTCTGGAGGAACTGCCAGAGAGACTTCCTGTTGGAGGCTGAGATTCAAAGATGGAGAAGGAATAAGTGGGTGAAGAGCGGGGACGATGCTCCAGGCGGAGGGAAGAGCATGTGAGAAGAGCTCTTGTGGGTGGCTTGGTGCTGTGTCCACCTAGCGAGGTTAGAACACATTTCCCAGAATGCCTTTCCCCACGTGCTCTGGGATGGGGTGGACTTCAGGGGAACTTTAGGTGAGGTTAGGAAGACAGAGATGAAGCAGTAGCCTTGGTGAGTCAGGAGCTGTTGCAGCTCACATATGTAGACCTGGGGCAACAGACTTAGAAAGGCTGATTGCCCGGCTCCTATGTGCTGTGCTGAGCTTTGTCACTCAGTCGTGTCCTGCAACCCCTGGGCTATAGCCCACCAGGTTCCTCTGTCTATGGGGATTCTCCAGGTAAGAATACTGGAGTGTTTTGCCATGCCCTCCCAAGCCAGGGATCAAACCCAGGTCTCCCGTGTTGAGCTCGGATTGTTTACTTTTGAACCCCTGGGGAAGCTTGCCCAGCTCCTACAGTCAAGGTCAAATCTCTAAGTTGAATCCCTTAAAATAAAATCATTCCTAGAATCTCTGCTTCTCTGAGCAAAGTGATCAATGGAAGGACTAGTAAGAGATAGGGCTGGAAGGGTAGGCAGGCATTAGTTAGATGGTGAAAAGTCTTGGGGTCATTGATGTTTTTGCTTTATTTAAAAATTGAGGTAGGTAATTCTCTGGCAGTCCAGTGGTTAGGACTTGGTGCTTTCAAGGCCCGGGAGGGAACCAAGCTCCCATAAGACATTTGATGTAGTCAAAAAAATATCTTGACATCCTTTTTTTTTGAGAATTAGCTGACCATAAGTATATCCATTTATTTCTGGGTTCTGAATTCTATTCCACTGAACCATATGTCTGTCTGTATGCCAGTAACTGAAGGGTTTTAGACAGGAATGACACACTTATTGTGTATTTTAAGACTGAAGAGGGAGAGACCTTCGAGGTCTCTACTTACTTGCAGTTGTCCACATGAGAGATGTTTAAGGGTTGACCGTGGAGATTTAGAGGAAGGGGCAGGTTCAAGGTCTATTTAGGAGGAAGAATGAACAGTGGGCTCTGGAACTGCCCTACTGGGGTCAAATCCCTGTCCTGCCATGTGTGCATCGTGTAAACTTGAACAAAGGTCTTGATTCCCCAGCCTCAGTTTCCTTACCTATAAAATGGGGATACTGACACTGGCCTCAGAGCAGTGTTGCAGGGGCACGAGAGTGCCCATAAAGCCCTCAGTGCCCGATGCTGAAAACATGCTTAAGACAGAACAGGGGAGGAGGGGCAGGGGTTGAAGTACTGGCACCTCCGTGGTTCCCCAAAAGTCTTCCAGTTCCTGGATCCAGCTCCTCCTGAAGCCTGCACACATTTGTATGGTTGTAGATGGTGGAATTAGAGGTCCTATTTCATTTTTTCCCCCTGTGGAGATCCAGTTATCTCAGAACTCACTTACTGAAAACTCTCTCCTTTCCCCACTGCTCTGCAGAGCTACCTTGTCATTTATCACGTGCTCACGTGTAGAAAGGTCTGTTTCTGGGCCCGCCTTCTTCTGCACTGGTTTTTGTATCTATCCTTGTGCTAAAACCATGCCGTCCTGATTAAGTAATAAAATAATTAAATAAAATTAGTAATGGTATAGTAATAGTAATTTGACAAATCATAATGATTATTAATAAAAGCTTTCTCTTAAATCCTAACTCCTGATGCCTGATGTTCTTGAGTGTCCTAGCTATACTTGGTCAGAGTGGTTTTCAGAAGACCCAGGTCAAATCTTGTCGCTCTGTAGCCTCGACTCCTTCAGTGGCTTCTTAAAAGGAACTGAGGCTGAGGATCGAGCCAGGTGTCAGGAAGGAACAGGAACAGGGCCTGAGGCACTGCTGGAACCCAGACAGCGTTCCTTCTCCAGACCCAAGCAGCTTGACTCTCTCCAGCTTGGGCTCTCTTTCATGTCTTTATTATAGAGATCAACGTCCCTCTCTGGCTACTTTCTGTGAGATTTGCTGATTATCTAGAACCTCCACAGTAAAAGGGCCGCCAGGAGCCAACCCTGCAAGCAGGACTCCCTCCTTGAGAGGGATGTGTGTGTTGGGGGGAGGGATTGGCTTCTTAAACATCAATTGTTTTATCCCAGGACACAGTCCATTACTTAGAATAAATAAAACCATGCTTCATTGGCCCTAAGCCTGCACTCCCCCTGTATCCATACCTTTTGCCACGTAACTCAAGGTCCTTCCCACTTACTCCCCATCCTTCCTTGGTCTTTGCTCTGTGAAACATGGGTGAAAGAGGCCTTGTGCTTTAGCCTGACTCTCTTGTGCTCGGCAGCCTGCTGGCCCAAGGAGAATGAGAGACACGTGGAATGATCACAGAGGCCCCTGCAGCCTCAAGCAGAGCAGTCCAGGGGACCCCAGACTCGCTCAGCCAAACCCAGCCAACCTGCGGAGGTGTGCGTGATTATGAACAGCTGCTGTTAAAGCCACAGGATTTTAGGATGGTCTATTAAGGAGCAATGACAAACCGGTACAGTATCTTCGATGGACTGGATATGGGAGGATGTCACCACAGGGGTTGCAGGCTCAATCTGCGTCATGGGAAAGTTCATCACCAGCCTGGGGCCGCAAGAGAAGTTAACGTTCCAGGCTCTGTGATGCCTTGATCTCCAAACAGCCATTTATACAAAACTGTTTCCTTCTACCAACCATCAGGGGTTTCCCAGGCGGCGCTACTGGTAAAGAACCTGCCTGCCAGTGCAGGAGACATAAGAGACATGGGTTCCATCCTGGGTTGGGAAGATCCCCTGGAGGAGGGCATGGCAACCCAATTCAGTATTCTTGCTGGAGAATCCTATGGACAGAGGAGCCTGGTAGGCTATACTCCATAGTGTCGCAAAGAGTCGGACATGACTGAAGCGACTTAGCACACTCGCACACATCAACGGTCAGAACCAAAATACTGCACTATGAGTGCAGGTGGGTGAGGGCACACAAACACAGCATTAATTCAAGTATAGAATGAGGTTATAGCCCTTGAAAAAGAGGTAAAGTATTAACAGCTAATGATTATGCTATGTTTACGAGATGTCAAATCATGGGCTGAGGATCTCAGCCCAGAATCCTGTGCCCAACATAACACTTTCCATGGGTACCCATGGCAACTTGGATTCAACATGGGCTGAATGTGGGGGCTCCTTTTTATTCTTCCTTCCAGGCTTCTTTCACTGCATAGATTTGGAGGAGATGGGGTTGACCCCACTCCGAAATCTAGGAATAGGCCCTGATGGATTTCAACCCTGTCTGCACATTACAATCACCTAGGGGAACTCTTCAAATGCCCTGGCCTAGGCTTTAGCCCAAGGGACTCAAATGTGCAATTGGGTTTAAAAACCTGGTTTAACCCACTCAAGAAGTCATTTCTCCTCGGCCTTAATTAATTCAAGTAGCCACATCTGAAGTAATAAAGCTTCCCCAGGCCACAGCCATTAGTACAGAAATAGGCATAAAGCCCACTTTAGACCAGTGTGAGACATGAGGATAAGTTACTGGCACTTTAGGGAAAGAGTATTTCTAGTCCCCCAAGGGAGCCGCAGCTGGCCCTTTCTCCCCTTCTCAGCTGGGTTGGTGCAAATGTGAGACTGGAGCTCTCCTGCAGCCATTCTGTCAGCATGAGGGGAGCAGCCGCCAGGGGACACTGACACTGTGGAAGGCAAAAACCAGAAGAAAAAAAGAAATAGGGTACTCAGTGACATCATTGGTCTCTAAACAAAACAAACCCTGAAGCTCACTTTACCTCTGGACTTTCCAGCAATTTAAGCCAATTTAAGTTGGGCTTTCTATGACCTGTAACACAAAGAATCACAGCTGATTTATCTCCCCACACATCAACCTGTGCCTTATCTCAGTGAATGCTACTTCCTTATGTCCAGTTTTGTGGAAACATGTAGGTCAGTAAACATTTTTCTTTTTTTACAACTCCCTATCTGATATGTTCTCAAGGCCTCTGGGCTTATCCACGCATCTCCTCCTGTCTCCTCTGCCCTGGTTTGGGACACACCTTCCCCCATTCCCCATGACACATCTTCCTCCAGCTCCACCTGACTAACGCAATGGCCTCCCAGCTGATCTTCCTGCCTCCAGCCTCTGCGCTGCAAGCATCGCAGGACAGTCACCCAGTCACGTCTGACTCTTTGCTGCAACCCCACGGACTGCGGCATGCCGGGCTTCTCTGTACTTCACCATCTCCCACAGCTTGCTCAAACTCATGTCCATTGAGTCAATGATGCCATCCAACCATTTCCTCCTCTGTCATCCCCTTCTCCTCCTGTCTTCAAATCTTTCCAGCATCAGGGGTTTTTCCAATGAGTCAGTTCTTCACATCAGGTGGCCAAAGGATTGGGGTTTCAGCTTCAGCATCAGACTTTCCAGTGAATATACAGGACTAATTTCCTTTAGGATGGACTGGTTGGATCTCCTCGCAGTTCAAGGGACTCTCAAGAGTCTTCTCTAACACCACAGTTCGAAAGCATCAGTTCTTCAGTGCTCAGCCTTCTTTATAGTCCAACGCTCACATCCATATATGACTACAGGAAAAACCAAAGCTTTGACTCTGTGGACCTCTGTAGGCAAAGTAATGTCTCTCCTTTTCAATATGCTGTCTAGGTTTGCCATAGCTTTGTAAAAAACATGAATCTTCTCACTTCCCCTCTTGCCTCTCATTTCTCAAGGGTGTTCCAGGCTCTGAGGAGGAAGACTCATCCTTCTGCTATAACATACTGTCAGGCTCTCCTTATTCTCACTCCTCTCCAGTGATGTCAGCTTTCTTTCCATTTCTTTTTCCTTTTTTTTTTCCCTTGCCTCTCCACGTGGCACGTGGGATCTTAGTTCCCCAACCAGGGATTGAAGCTGTGCCCCCTGCAGTGGAATCATGGAGTTTTAACCACTGGATGCCCAGGGAAATCCCTCTTTCTATTTTTAATTTCTGAAAAGTGCCAAGAATCTTCTTGCCTTATGACACTTTCACCTGTTCTCCCCTCTGCCTGGAGTGCTTGTAAACTTAAAAAAAAAAAATTCACATCTTAAAAGTTGAGAGTTATGTTTTATTCAGCAGGAAGTTTTAGAACTTCAAGCCCAGGAGGCAGCATCTCAAGTAACTCTGAGAGAACTGCTGTAATGAGGTTGGGGGCAGGGGAGCCAAGTTATATAGAAGTTTTGCAACAAAGGGCAGGTGGTCTGAACATCAGAAGATTCAGTTCAGTTTGGTTCGGTTCAGTCGCTCAGTCGTGTACAACTCTGCGACTCCATGGACTGCAGCACGCCAGGCTTCCCTGTCCACCACCAACTCCCAAAGCTTGCTCAAACTCATGTCCATCGAGCCGGTGATGCCATACAACCATCTCATCCTCTATCTTCCCCTTCTCCTCCACCTTCAGTCTTTCCCAGCATCAGGGTCTTTTCCAATGAGTCCATTCTTCACATGACATGGCCAAAGTATTGGAGTTTCAGCTTCAGCATCAGTCCTTCCAATGAATATTCAGGACTGATTTCCTTTAGGATGGACTGGTTGGATCTCCTTGCAGTCCAAAGGACGTTCAAGAGTCTTCTCCAACACCGCAGTTCAAAAGCATCAATTCTTCGGTGCTAAGCTTTCTTTATAGCCCAACTCTCTTTTCCATACATGACTACTAGAAAAACCGTAGCTTTGACTAGATAGATGGGCCTTTGTTGGCAAAGTAATGTCTCTGCTTTTTAATATACTGTCTAGGTTGGTCATAGCTTTTCTTCCAAGGATTAATAATCAAAAGATTATTGTGAATTAAAGGAAACTAGATATCTCAAGTTAAGGAACTTAGTGTTTTTCTATGTATGGAAAGATGCAGGAGTCTGGGCTCTCTGAAATCATTCTTTTGATATGCACCTCAGCTGTCTGAGGCCAGTATCCTGTGTTTTCACATTCCAAATTTCCCCAGGACTCATCATAGGATGTGGCTGCAGTTTGGCGGTTGCTGGATGGCAGGTGTTCTTTCCTTCTGGAGTTCCCTCAGGGCTCACCAGCTCACCATCCTGGTGGCTGCAATTGCTGATGACTGTGACATCTTTGTTTACTGAAGGTGAAAAGTGTTAGTTGCTCAATTGTGTCCAACTCTTTGTGACCCCATGGACTGTAACCCACCATGCTCCTCTGTCCATATGATTTTTCAAACAAGAATACTGGAGTGGGTAGCCAGTCCCTTCCCTAGGGGATTTTCCTGACCCAGGGATCAAACCGGGGTCTCCTGCATTGCAGGTAGATTCTTAATCATCTGAGTCACCAGGGAAGCGATTGATGTGGCAGGAAATATTCCATTTCTCAGCTCCTCCTTGTCACTCCCCTTTCTGCCTAGTTGTGTGCGTGGTAAGGTGCTTCAGTCATATCTGACTCCTTGTGACCTTATGGACTGTAGCCCTCCAGGCTCCTCTGCCTCTTCACTTTCTCCTGAGTTACTCCTGTCCATTTTTCAGGTCTCAGTGTAGACGTCCCTTCCTCAAGAAACCTTCTCTGATGCTCTATACCTGCATTTGGTGCCAGGTATTTATTTGGTGCCTACTATTTGGTAGGCCTTGTGCTATGATGAACGAAGCTCATCTGTTCCCTGCCTGCTCAGAATTTTCATTCCAGTTGGGGGAACAGCTTTTAAAAGTTAATGAGCAAATAAAAAAGTTGTTGCAAGTGCCAAGAAGTTCGATAAAGAAAATACAAAAGACTGGGTTAGAAAATAACTGGGCAATCGGGCAGGTGTTCTTTAGAGAGGGTGGTCAGGAAAGGCCTGGGGTGTTCCATGACATGGAGAACTTTTAATTCAGAGAGAAGTGACGGGAACAGCATTCCAGGTGGAGTGAACAGCATCTGCGAAAGAACTGAGCTCAGGAAGAATCTGGCATGTTTGAGGAAGCGCACATGACTGCAGTGAAGTGAGCGGAGGGTGGAGAGAGGGGCATGAAATGAGGCTAGTGAGAAAACCATATCAGGGCATTTCTGAATCTGGCAAGGAGCTGAGACTTTTTAATTCAGTGCTTATTTTGGCCTTGCTGGGTCTCTGCTGCTGCATGCGGGCTTTCTCTAGCTGTGGTGAGCGGGTCTACTCTCTAGTCATGCTGCTTGGGCTGCTCGGTGTGGGGGCTTCTCTTGTAGTGGCTTGTGGGCTCTAGAGCACGCGGGCTTCAGTAGTTGTGGTCCACGGGCTTAGTTCCCCCTCAGCATGTGGATCTTCCTGGACCAGGGCTGCACTCATGTCTCCTGCATTGGCGGGCAGATTCCTAACCACTGGACCACTGGGGAAACCCTAGATTTTATATTAAAGGCAATGGGAGCCATCAGAGTTTTTGAGCAAGGGATGGGTGTGATTCGGTTCCCGTCCTAAGATCCCACTGGCTGTTTGTGAAGCATAGTTGGTAGAGGGCGAGGCTGGAGCTGCTAAAATCCTCCTGCGAAGGTCCTGGGGAGAAGCCTTTGTCCAGGGAAGAGGTGAGAATGGCTTGGACCGAGAAGGTAAGAATGACAATGGGGAAAAGAAGAAAGCTCATGGTATGTTTTAGAGGTGGAAAGGGTCAGGCCTTGCAGAAATATTGACGATGGGGGTGGGCGCAGGGGAGTAATCTGGCTTTGGGGTCTTCTGTCCGCTGAGTGTTTTCATCTGTCAAATGGGCATGCATAGTGAGATAACTAATGTAAATTGTGGAGGCCTGTGCTCACCACGTGCTGATTTCCATGCATATCCTGGTTATCAAGCTGGGTTGGGTCCCCAGAGATCCAAGTCTGAGTCTTATTTAGCTCTTGACCTCAGAGAATGACCGAGTGAACAATTCACAAAACTAAATTGTGTTTAAAAATTGTTCCCTGTAGCATCAGCCTTGATTTTCACTGATTCCCTGTTTTCAACCCAGCCCAGAGCTCCCGCGAGGTCTCCAGGTGGCATCCAGGGTGCTGCAGTTCAGCACATGGTCAGCAGATGGCGCTAGAGGCTAAGGGACGGGTCCCCCTCCCTCGGACCCTCCCTGCAGCCCTCCCTTGGCTATTCCTTCTCCTTTCCCCATTTTCAGAGCCAACTCCAGCTCCCTGGGCTGCCCTTGCATCAGACTTGAGGGGCTTGAGGCTAGACCCTCTGCAGGCTCCTGGGAATGCAGGCCTATTTCGGAGAAGCAGAAAGAAAGCCTGAGACCCAGCTGGGAGTCTTGAATGGGCCCTACCCTCTCTGGAAGACCTCCCAGGAAATCACTTTATAAATAGGGCAGTGTGGGTCCCGAATGACAGCGAGGTTTTCCTCAGAAGAGCCACTTCATCTGTGAACAAGGGAGCTATGAGACCTCTTAGAGCAGCCCCATGACCTCCGCGTCCATCCTGTGTAAAATATGAAATAAGAGTTTTAATTACCAAGTTTGGAAGCCAGCCGATGCGTTTAATATTTAATGTCTCCAATGCTTCTGCCCCAGGCTTGCCGGCATGGACAGAATTGGGGTTTCCCTTGGGTTGGCTCTGAATGTGCTTGGAGACCGGCCAGGCTGCTGCCTACCCCAACACTTGGAAGCCTCCTGTCGCCCATCCGGGGCCCAGGCCTGCCCTGGGCCTCCCACTCCCTGAGGAACTCCTGCCAAGATGGCCCAGCAGGCCTGTCCCCACTGAACCCAGGACCTGGAGTCCCATGGAGGCATCTAATGCCAGCCTCAGCCCAAGGTCCTGGCAGAGGACAGGAATCAGTGAAGTTTCCTCCGAAGAGGGAAACAAACAGAGACAGACAGACCTGAGTTTGAATTCTGCTCTCCAAAAAAGTAGCTCAGCCTCTCTGGGTATATAAAATTACAAATTTTATAATTTGTAAAGTGGAGAGCGTATTTCGTGCATTGTGGGTTGCTCTGGACAACAGATGGCCGTCTGAGGCTTAGCGCGCGCCTGGAAGCCAGCCCAGCACTTCGCATGTCCTGTACCTTTGGCATCTGCGGTAGTCCTGTGACGTAAGTTGGGGCTGGAACCCAGGACATTCTGACTCCAGAGGAATGGATGAGGTCTCCTAGATGCCACGTATTCTGTTACCTCCGAAATCCTCTAAGCAAACACACTGCAGAGACTTGGAGGAATTTGAGCTTGAAGGGAATATGGCCACCTCGTCCCAGACCCTAGCTTATCCTAGGCTGCATGGCCCTTTATACCTCAGGGACCACCAAGAGCATTGCTAATGGGGGCTCAGAGCAGCAGCCCTAACAAAACCACCCAAGCCACTGTTGTTTGCCCTGAATGTCTACTTCTGAGAAAGAAGGGGTGGGCAGGCAAGCTGCATTTGTTGGGCTGATTTGACACTCTTGGAATGGATGGAGTTTTCGGGGCCATCTTGGGGCTGGCCACACACTTTGGTACATCTTTAGGCTCGTGCATCTTTGCTTGTTCTACTGGTTCCTTGTGCATGGATGATAACAAGTGATGGGGTTTGAGGACATCCAGCAGCTGGAGCCACTTATCTTCAAAGGTAACAGAATACGTGGCATCTAGGAGACCTCATCCATTCCTTCTCCAGCACATGAAGGAGGGACAGGCAGGTTGGACAGAGAGAGGTGGGTGACAATGAGCTCCAATTAATTTTATTTTTTTGGCCATCTTCATGGCATGCAGGATTCTAGTTCCACAATCGGATTGAATGTGAGCACCCTGCAGTGGAAGCACAGAGTCCCAACCACTGGACAGCCGGGGAAGTCCTGAGCTCCACTTTACAACCGTCTGATGGGCAGGTGTTGGTGGAGACGTGGAGACCTAGGAATCCTTGTCCTAGTGGAAGGGTGAGCTATGGGGCCAGTGTGGAAGGCATATATCCCAGCAATTCCACTTCTGATCACGTCTTCCAGAGCATCTCTCACACAGGCAGACAAAGAGACTTCCCCAGTGATATTCCTCTAAGTGTTTGGTGGTAATAGCCAAGGGCTGGAAACACCCAATATGTCTACTCAAAAAGAAGTAGATAAATCACAGGTGGCATATGCAAATGACGAACACCAGGCAGGGTTCAATGGAATGAATTAGAATGATGTGTATTAACATGGGCAGGTCGTAAAAAGGTAATGCCAAACAAGGTGTCTGGCAGGTACGGCTTAGATATGCTGCAATATATATTCTCAAGGCTAACATGCTCACAGACGACAACATAAGAATATTTGCCCGTGGGGAGAGGAGCGAGGGAAGGCAGGGAGTTCAAGAAAGAGGATGGAAGAGACAAAAGCAAAGCAAACAAAGATGCAAGAGGACCTGTGCGTGACTGGTAATCACTGAGTTGAACTGACAGTTGTGAGCAATTGAATGCTGTGCCTTTGTGGTCCAAAGCAAAGAAAGCAAAGAATCAAAGAAAAAGAAGTCAAGGACTTCTATGGTTTTTTTTTTTTTTTTTTTCAAATGAGGCCAACAAGCACGTCATATGTGCATGCTCAATCTCTCAGTTGTGTCCAACTTTTTGCAACCCTATGGACTGTAGCCCAGGCTCCTCTGTCCATGGGATTCCCAGGCAAGAATACTGCAGTGGGTTGCCATTCCCTTCTCCAGGGGATCTTCCAGACCCAGGGATCTTCTCCATTGGCAGGCAGGTTCTTCACCACTGAGTCACCTGGGAAGCTTCAACAAGCTTTTCATCCAACCTTATAACAGAATTGGTCACTGGGCTCTTACTGGGTACCAGGCCGGTTCTCCGTGTGTTATGTGGTTATCTCACTCTGTCCTCAGAGTCTCCCATTGAGATATTGCCAATGACCATCTTGCAACAGGGCTCCCAGAGGTGTAGGGAGTTGCCCCAAACAATCTGCTTCCCGTGTAAACCCCGCCTCTGCCATCCCACCTCCCAACCCGGACTGTAATCCAGACCCTTTATGGGGTTTGAATACTTCAGGATGACCTGAAGATGGCGCTGTTGCAGTTGAGGCAAGATAAAGTGAGACTGAGATGGGGATGGGAGAACGTTCCGGGAATGATAACGGCCCTCCTGGGTTTGCAGGATGTCCTGTTCACCAGCCCTGGAGACAGTACAGAGCAGGGAAGAAGGCAGGGCCACTGATGGCAGAGGAGGGGCAGAATGTCATCTTGGACTGGAAACCTACCTTCCCTCCTTCATCCCTTCCCATTTGGAGGAGCCAGACTGCACAGCCTCCAGGAGACTGTTTTGCAAAGATCCAGGCTCTGTGGAGAGGATTCGCGGCCAAGGATTCCAGGACTGTGCAGATAATCCTCGTTCAGCCTGTTAAAGGAAGAGTCCTCCTGCTCACCCACCCATGGGACACCTGCCTCCACTGGGGGAGGGTGTCTGCAAGGATGCTGCTGCTGCTGCTAAATCGCTTCAGTCGTGTCCAACTCTGTGCGACCCCATAGACGGCAGCCCACCAGGCTCCCCCATCCCTGGGATTCTCCAGGCAAGAACAGATGCTAACTCCCTGCATTTCCCAGGGCTCACTTGAATACAGGATGAACACACAGCCGTGGAGCAGAAGACAAGACACGTGGTGTGTGCTTGAGGTAGGAGCCTGCCAGCCAGGGAAGTCCTAGCTGGGATGGAACTGTCCACCACAGCTGCAGCTGAAATCACTGGGGAGCTGAGAGCATGGGATGCAGGATGCTGGGGGCTCCCCGAAACGCACCCTCCACACTGCAGTGCTCCCTCCTCGTCAGGATCAGGAACTGATTTCAGCTCTTCCCCTCTGAAGCCCAAGCCTCTCTCCTGAGCTTCAGCTCTGCAAACACAGCTGATCCCCTAACATCTGACCTCCCGGATGCCTCACGTGTACCTCAAACTCAGAGAAGCCAAAACTGAACTCGTCACCTTTATGCCAGACTGTTTTTCCCACTAGTTGTCCATCCCACCATCCACCCAGGGACAGCTTAAGACTTATCTCTGACTTTTCCGTGGCTTCCCCTCTCCACATTTCTTGTGTGAGTGCTAAGTCACTTCAGTCATTTCTGACTCTTTGTGGCCCTAGGGACTGTAGCCTGCCAGGCTCCTCTGTCCATGGGATTCTCCAGGCAAGAATGTTGGAGTTGGTTGCCATGCCCCACTCCAAGAGATATTCCTAACCCAGGGATCGAACCCGCAGCTCCTGTGGCTCCTGCAGTGAGGATGGATTCTTTACCGCTGAACCACTGGGGAAGCCTTCTCCACATCTCATTGGTCACCAAATCTTGTGGACTCCATCACCTGCCTCGTCTCCCACTTCACCCACCCGCTCTCTCCCTTCCTTCCTTTTTTCCTATCAAATTAAGCAGATTAAAAAGAAAAAGACTGAAGACTACACAGTCCATAAGAGCATGCTCTCAAGCTTTGGTGACAAGAAGACATATTGATAACCTTTCGTAAGGCAATGTGGCAGAATGCATCAATGATCACAAACGTTCTGATCTTTTAATCTAGTTATTCTTCTTCTAAGCATATATCCTGAGAAAATTGTCCTATACTCAGAAAAAGCTGTCCACACAAATATTCTTGACAGAATTGTTTATATTAGCAAAAAGCAAAGCAATCAGCAACAGTGACAACCGCCCCTCACCCCCCTCAAAACTAGATCCTACCTAAATGTTAATGCTAATGGTTAATTTCACTGTTATCCCTCTTCTTCCAGCTGGGCACCCTTCAGTGTTGCTATTCTCCTGGTGGCTACCCTGCACCATTTTTTCTTGTCTGGCTACACGCTCTCTGATGAGGTCTTCCACTCACAGCCTGGGCTATCATCTACATTGACCATCCCCAAATCTTTATTTCTAGCCCAGAGAGTTCTTTCGAACTTCTCACCTGTATATCCAACAGCCAAGAAGACACTATACTAGAATAAACCAAAGCCAGTTCAACCTCGAGAGTCCATAAAACTTCATGCCATCTTCAGCCCCCTGCAAACAGGTGTCCAGTCTCCATGATGGCACCAACCTTTCCCCCCAACATCCAGGCTAGAAATATGTCCACCCTTCTTCCCTTTTTCTACAGCTAACTCATCACCAAGTTCTGCTGATTCTCCTTTCTCAGTTATTCTCCATCTGCACTGCCCACTAGCCCGGGTCAAACCACTTTCATTTCTTGCCACAACTACAATGGCCTCTTATTTGCTCTGCCCTCTTCCATCTTCTTCCCCATTTCCTCTTCCAAAAGGACGAACATGATTAAGTCCTGAGTACATTGGATTCTGGGTTTCCCAGGTAGCTCAATGGTAAAGAATTTGTCTGCCAATGCAGGAGACAAAGATTCCATCTCTGGGTCAGGAAGATCCTGGAGGAGGAAATGGAAACTTGCTTCAGTATTCTTGCCTGGAAAATCCCATGGACAGAGGAGCTTGGTGGGCTATAGTCCATAGGGTCACAAAAAAGTCGACACTACTTAGCCAGTAAACAACAACAACATATGAATGTTAGGATCTCGCTTCTGAATCCATTGGCTTGGTGCCTTGCAGTTACTGGTGGGGTTTTCAAGAGAGGAAGTGAGGTGTTTCCACATCTGTGTGGGTGGTCACTCTCTCAACTCAGCTTGAAACCCAGCAATGCCTTCCAATAAGATGAGCTGGCTCTCTTGGGAGGTACCACCACATGGCAACGTCTGAACGCATTCTCTTCTGAATCCAGACATTTGTTTGGGCACCTACTATGTGCCGGGCCACGCATGCTCAGTGGGGGTGATTTCCACCCCCACAGATGAAAATTCATTCTTGCAGAGTGAAAAAATATTAAATTATTTCAGTGTTTTGTGGCTCTCTGAAACTCAACCTTACTCAGCTATAGCTTATTCTTTAGTATTTAATATCTCTAATTAGGGAGAATTGAAATTAAATCAAAAATTTCTTGTTAGAGGAGCCATAATGAACAAAAGGTTGAGAAGTACTGGGGTGGGCTATGATGGCACAGTGGGTACTGAATCAGTCATGGTCCCTCACTGAGCAGAGTCTTCCATTCTGGCGGTGAAGACACACATTAAGTCATGTATAAGGCTGCGGGTGAGGAGCCAGACTTAAAAAGCTGCCTGCTATAGAGCCCATGGGTGTGGCATTTTGTGGCGGGCACAGCTATAGGTACAGAAACAGGTCCATAGTTCTGGGGGCTTGGGTTGGGGGTAGGGCATGAGAGACCTTTGTGGGGTGGTTGTTATTGCTCCTTGTTCAGCTGCTAAGTCATGTCTGACTCTTTGAGACCCCATGGACTGCAGCATGCCAGGCTTCCCTGCGTTTATCTCCTGGAGTTTGTTCAAACTCATGTCCATTGAGTCAGTGATGCCAGCCAACCATCTCATCCTCTGTCATCCCCTTCTCCTCCCGCCTTTAATCTTTCCCAGCATCAGAGTCTTTTCCAGTCTTTTCCAGTGAGCTCTTCGCATTAGGTGGCCAAAGTATTGGAGTTTCATCTTCAGCATCAATCCTTCCAATGGATATTCAGAGTTGATTTCCTTCAGGATGGACTGGTTTGATCTCCTTGCAGTCCAAGGGACTCTCAAGAGTCTTCGCCAGCACCACAGTTTGAAGGCATCTGCAGTGGTAGCCGTGTTCTATATCCGATTGAGGTGGTGGTCTCACGACTGTATGTGTTTATTAAAACTCATAGGTATGTACCCTGGAAAAGGTGAATGTTTTTATATACAAATTATATTTCAATAAACTGCCTTAAAACTTCATACAGTATATACAGTGGAGTATTAGACATAAAAAGAAACAAAATTGGGCCATTTGTAGAGATGTGGATGGACCTAGAAACTGTCATACAGAGTGAAGTAAGTCAGAAAGAGAAAAATATCATAAATTAATGCATATATGTGGAACCTAAAAAGTGGTACAGATGAACATGGAACATGTTTGCAAGGGAGATATAAAAACACAGATGCAGAGAACAAAAGTATGGACACAAAGCGGGGAAGAAGGGGGTGGGATAAATTGGGAGATTGGGGTTTGAATATGTATAAAATAGGTAGCTAATGAGAACCTGCTATATAGCACAGGGAAGTAACATAGTGCTCTGAGGTGACCTGAGATGGAAATTCAAAAAAGAGAGGAAGATATATGTGTACACACAGCTGATTCACTTCGCTGTCCAGCAAAAACTAACACATCACTGTAAAGCAGTTATACCCCAACCAGCGAAAACATTGTACAGTAAATGATGTGTTGAGCATCGTGAGTGCTATGCAGAATCGGCGGCAGTGAGAACAAGCAGAGGGTCGTGGACCCGGCTCCACCAGGGAGCACTTCTCTGGTCAAGCCATGTTGAGCCGAGCTCTGAAGGATGAGTAAACATTAACCTGGAGAAAGCTGGGTCGTCAGAGCTGCTCCCACTGCACAACCCTAGGGGGCGCCACTACCATAGAAATAATTGCATTCCTGGGTTGTGTAATGTCGTGGCTCTGGCAGAGCAGCCCGGGGAAGATGGTGCAATGTGTGCATAGACCCCGGGGCTGCACAGCACGTGATGTATTCCAGGGGTGGAGGGAGGCCAGTGGGCCAGGAGTCCAGAAGATAAGGAAAGATGTAGCTAATGATGGGCTGGTGGGTGGGCAGTGGCTAGACTTTGCAGAAGCTAGTGGTCTCCTGTGAGATGTTGGGAGGGGAGTGACTTGATTCACTTTGCATTTGCTAAATGCAGTGTGGTTGGTGAATGTTAGCAAATGGCAATGTGCCTGCAAAGAAGATATTGAAATCCAGGTGACAGATGATAATTCTTTAAACTATGGCTAAGACAATAGAGATAGATTACTGTAGAAATATTTAGGAGATAAAATAAGCTGGACTTTGTGGTCAGTTGGACATGTGGGATGGAAGAAAGCAAAGGAGTCTGGGGACGTCTGACTTCTGATCTGCCGGCTTGGATTATGAGAGTATCTTCCTGAACTAGAGGACACCTGGAGAAAGACCAGGTTAGTAGGGGAAGAGCCCACATCATTTTTTTTAAGTAGAGTTGTAAGTACCTGTGACAATCATGAGTGATGTCAAGGTAGAGGATATTTTGCGCATATTTGGGTTTCACAGAAAACTCTTCCTTCTGCATCCAGGTGTAAACTCCTTCACCCCAGCCGTTCCTAGTGGAATCAGGGGCAAACATCTGATCTGCAAAGAGCCAAATCAGCAGCTTCAGGACTGAAATGAGGAAGAGACGGAGGGAGAGGACATAGAGGCAGGACAGCACCAGCTTTACTGGGAGGACCACGTGTTCTGTTGCTGACACTCCTGAACACCCCTCCTGCTCTGCCTGAGATCTGACTGTTCACCTTTTATTTAGAGTCTGCTTTCGAATTGTGGTGCTGGAGAAGACTCTTGAGAGTCCCTTGGACTGCAAGGAGATCAAACCAGTCAATTCTAAAGGAAATCAATTCAATATTCATGGGAAGGACTGATGCTGAAGCTGAAGCTCCAATACTTTGGCCACCTGATGCAAAGAGCCAACTCATTGGAAAAGACCCTGATGCTGGGAAAGAGCAAGGGCAGGAGGAGAAGAGGGCAACAGGAGATGAAATGGTTGGATGGCATCATTGACTCAATTGACATGAGTCTGAGCAAGCTCTGGGAGATGGTGAAGGACAGGGAAGCCTGGCATGCTGCAGTCCATGCGGCCGCAAAGAGTTGGATATAACTTAACAACTAAACAATGACAAAATCATCTAATTTTGCACTCCCAAAGCCTTACCAAAACCACCACAGATACACAGATATTTTATCTCTGTACCCCTTCCCCCCAGGTCTGTTGCTCTATTTGCCGACTTTTTCCATCAGTATTTTCATTAGCTTAGTTTTATGGTATTGAAACTAACTTTGTAAGGCAAGCCACCACCCCCATGGCTAGTCTTCTAGTTCCCAAGTTTCTTGACTATTCTGTGCAATTACGCTTTTAGATGAACTATAGAGTCAATTTCTCAAGATAAAACTTTCCTGGGGAGATTTTATTGACATCACATCAAATTTATAAATTACCTGAGGGGAGATGGACAATTTTGCAATACAGTTCAAGAACGGGATCCATTTCTCCATTGATTCAAGTCTTTTTAAAATATCCTTCATCCAACTTCAGCATATATCTTTGCACATATTTTGCTAAATGTACTCCTCCCCCACCCATGTTTTCTTTTTAAAATTCTTTTAAATTTATTTTTGGCTCTGCTGGGTCTTCACTGCCCCTGGGGCTTTTCTCTAGTTGCAGTGAGTGGGGGCTACTCTCTAGTTGCGTGTGAGGACTTCTCATTTCAGGGGCTTTTCTTGTTGCAGAGCATGGGCTCCGGGGTGCATGGGCTTCAGCAGTTGCAGCGTGTGGGCTCAGCAGGTATGGTGAACCAGCTTAGGTGTTCTGTAGCATGCGGGACCTTCCTGGACCAGAGATCAAACTGGTGTCTCCTGCATTGGCAGGTCTGTTCTTTACCACTGAGTCACCAGGGTAGTACCTGCTGCTCCCCACCCCCTGGCTTTCTAATTTGCTGTTGCTGGTGTAGTGGACAGGCATCGATCCTTGTATTTATCGCCTCATGGTGTCTCTTTATTCATTGCTCTGATTAGTTCTTGTAGCTTTTCGGATTATTCTCTTGGTTTCTCAGGGTGGTCAGAGACATCACCGGCAGATAATGAAAACATTGTCTCTGCCTTGCTGATAGATATGGGACACACTCTTGAAATGGTGCTACCTTGAATAGGAAGAATCTAATGCAGCTTCCAAAGCTGACATTTGAAGAATACTTTTCTGCAGGATGCTAATATTTTTATTGAGAAAAAAAGGCTCTGGGGTCCAGATAACTTTAGACTATACTGGGTTAAATAAGACAAACATGCTTCTTTAATTCAGCAATAATCAGAAAATTCTTTGCTAATATGCCTTGTGTTCTACATTAAGTAACATATCTTCAACTGTGTGTATGTGTGTGTGTGTATGTGTATGTGTGTGTGTGTGTGTGTGCTCAGCTGTGTCTAACTCTTTGTGAGCCCATGGACTGTAGCCCGCCAGGATCCTCTGTCCATGGGATTTCTCCAGGCAAGAATACTGGTGTGGGCTGCCATTGCCTTCTCTAGGGGATCTTCCCGAACCAGGGATTGAACTGGTGGCTCCTATGTCTTCTGCATTCTTAGGTGGATTCTTTACTACTGTGCCACCTGGGAAGCCCTATCTTCAACTGATTGGTCATCAACTCTTTTTTTTTTTTTTTTCTTCTCATGCCTTACTGTATAACATCTCTTGGAATAGGGATCTAACAGGTAATGTTGGAGCTGCTTCTCTAAGGTTTCACCAGTCAGGATGACATTTGCTGTGATTTTTGGAAACACAATTGTTGGGTGAATGAACAAATAATTTTTATCCTGGTAAGACTATTTTCTTCCATTTCTGGTTTACTAAGGGTTTTCTTAAAAAATAGAAATGGAAGTTGAATTTGAGCATGTGATGTTTAGATATCTATGAAGATGGTCATATAATTTTCTGCTTTTGAATTTGTCTAGTGAAACTCCGCCACAATGCCTTAAATGTGGTTCAAGATATTCTATGTGGATAAACTGCTAGACTGCATGATTGTCTAATAAACAGCATGAAACTGAGCAGCCAGCAGGTCAGGCCCTCTCAGGGTTGGGCTGTAGTGTCCAATATGACCCTGATTACCTGCAAAAGAAAAGCTATGACCAACCTAGATAGCATATGAAAAAGCAGAGGCATTACTTTGCTGACAACGTTTCATCTAGACAAAGCTATGGTTTTTACAGTAGTCGTGTATGGATGTGAGAGTTGGACCATAAAGAAAGTTGAGTGTTGAAGAACTGATGCTTTTGAACTGTGGTGTTGGAGAAGACTCTTGAGAGCCCCTTGGACTGCAAGGAGATCCAACCAGTCCATCCTAAAGGAAATCAGTCCTGAATATTCATTGGAAGGACTGATGCTGAAGCTGAACCTTCAATACTTTGGCAGCCTGATGCAAAGAACTGATTCATTGGAAAAGACCATGATACTGGGAAAGATTAAAGGCAGGAGTAGAAGGGGACAACAGAGGATGAGATGGTTGGATGGCATCACTGACTCGATGGATGTGAATTTGAGCAAGCTCTGGGAGCTGGTGATGGACAGGGAAGCCTGCTGTGCTGCAGTCCATGGAGCTGCAAAGTCAGGCACGACTGAGTGACTAAACTTACCTGCAGTTTGCTGCCTCCTGGTGGTTACTTGTTATGTGTATACTCAGTCATTTCAGTTGTGTCTGACTCTTTGTGACCCCATAGACTGTAGCCTGTCAGGTTCCTCTGTCCATGAGATTCTCCAGGCAAGAGTACTGGAGTGGGTTCCATGCCCTCCTCCAGGGGATCTTCCCAACCCAGGGATTGAACCGGATCTCCCGCACCTTCTATATCACAGGTGGATTCTTTACCGCTGAGCCATGGGGGAACCCCATAATACTTAAATATCCATGGGGACCATTCTGAGTTCTGTGGTTGGCTGAGACTTTTAGGATAGGAGCAGCAATTCTAGGAATGCTCCAGGTTTGATATTAAATCTGTCAAACCAATCTAGGGAGATTGGGTCAGGAGAGTACTGGGAACACAGGGACAGCCTGCTGCTTGAGGGTCCTGCCCTCTCCGTCTTCCTCTCCACTCCTTTCACTCAGAAATTAAGACACTTGGTCTGACCCCTGTTTCAGAATTTGAACTGAGTGAAGAGCTCAAGCCAACTGCCAATTACATCATCAAGGGTTTTCTTAAAAATCACTTTAAAATTAATACTAGTATCTAGCCATTGTTGAGTGCTTACATTGTACCAAATACTTTGCTAAATTCTGAATTAGATATTATTATTTACATTTTACAAACCAGAAAAGAATCAGAAAGGTTACATCACTTACCCAGGTCACCCCACCAAACCCTGGAAAGTGATGAAGCTAGACTCAGAATTTGGCAGTTTGCCTCCCAAACCCACACTCTTGAATTAAACCAAACTTGCTTTCCAAGAATAAACCTGGGAATGAAATATCACTTTTTATTTGATTCTATTTCTTGATATATTATTTAGAATTTTTATATATAGGTGAGACTTTTGTGCTTTATTTGCTTTTGGTATATTTTAGTGCATTTCAGTGACTTGAAGAATTTTTAAAGAATTTAGGCAGTAGCTATTCCTAAAGTGTTTGCTGATTCATCTGTAAAACCATTTGGTTCTAGAGCCTTTGACAATTACCTTAAACTTATTTGGTACAGTATTAGTCTTTTCTTGTTTCTTCCTATAGAGTCAATTTGAACCATTTGTATTTGCCTGAAACAATTGTCATATTTACCTAGGAGGGGCTTCCCTGGTGGCTCAGATGGTAAAGAGTCTGACTGCAATGCGGGAGACCTAGGTTCAATACTTGGGTTGGGAAGATCCCCTGAAAAAGGAATGGCTACCCACTCCAGTATTCTTGCCTGGAGAATCCCATGGACTGGGAACCCCCAGGGAATCTGACTTTGAAGGACAGAGATATTTGATTACAGAACTTCTGCAGGACTGGGGGAAACACAGACTTTTAGAGGGCACAAACAAAACTCTGTGCCCAGCAGGACCCAGGAGAAAGGAGCAGTGACCCCACAAGAGACTGAGCCACACCTGCCTGTGAGTGTTTGAGGGTTTTCTGTGGTGGTATGGGTTGGTAGTGGCCTGCCTCAGGGACAGGGGTACTGGCAGCAGCAGTTCTGGGAGGCGTATATCGGCATAAGTTCTTTTGGAGGTCTCCAATAGTCCTACCATAGTGCCTGCAGATTTCAGGACTGGGTTGCCTCAAGCCAAACAACTAACAGAGACGTAGCTCAGCCTGTCAAGGCTGTATATTGTCACCCTGCTTATTTAACTTCTATGCAGAGGACATCATGAGAAACTCTGGGCTGGATGAAGCACAAGCTGGAATCAAGATTGCCGGGAGAAATATCAATAACCTCAGATATGCAGATGACACCACCCTTATTATGGCAGGAGGCAAAGAGGAACTAAAGAGCCTCTTGATGAAAGTGAAAGAGGAGAGTTAAAAAGCTGGCTGAAAGCTCGACGTTCAGAAAACGAAGATCATGGCATCCAGCCCTTCGTGGCAAATATATGGGGAAACAGTGGAAACAGTGGCTGACTTTATTTTTTTTGGCTCCAAAATCACTGCAGATGGTGAGTGCAGCCATGAAATTAAAAGACGCTTTCTCCTTGGAAGGAAAGTTATGACCAACCTAGACAGCATATTAAAAAGCAGAGACATTACTTTGTCAACAAAGTTCGGTCTAGTCAAGGCTATGGTTTTTCCAGTGGTCATGTATGGATGTGAGAGTTGGACTATAAAGAAAGCTGAGTGCCGAAGAATTGATGCTTTTGAACTGTGGTGTTGGAGAAGACTCTTGAGAGTCCCTTGGACTGCAAGGAGATCCAACTAGTCCATCCTAAAGGAAATCTGTCCTGAGTGTTCATTGAAGGACTGATGCTGAAGCTGAAACTGCAATAATTTGGCCACCTGATGTGAAGAGCTGACTCATTTGAAAGACCCTGCTGCTGGGAAAGATTGAAAGCAGGAGGAGAAGGGGACGACAGAGGATGAGATGGTTGGATGGCATCACCGACTCAATGGACGTGAGTTTGGATAAACTCCGGGAGTTGGTGATGGACAGGGAGGCCTGGCTTGCTGCAGTCCATGGGGTCACAAAGAGTCGGATACGACTGAGTGACTGAATTGAACTAAACTGAGCTCAGCCCCACCCGTCAGCAGACAATTGAATTAAAGATTTACTGAGCTCGTACTTGCCCACCAGAGGAAGACCCAGTTTTCCCCACAGCCAGTCCCTCCATGATGATACAGTGGAGCTGAATAAATTCAAGGGATTAGATCTGATAGAGTACTTGAAGAACTATAGATGGAGGTTCATAACATTGTACAGGAGGCAGTGACCAAAATCATCCTGAAGAAAAAGAAATGCAAGAAGGCAAAATGGTTATCTGAGGAGGCCTTACAAATTGCTGAGAAAAGAAGAGAAGCGAAAGGCAAAGGAGAAGCAGAAAGATATACCCACCTGAATGCAGAGTTCCAGAGAATAGCAAGGAGAGATAAGAACGCCTTCTTAACGTGAACAAGGCAAAGAAATAGAGGGGAAAAAAAATAGAATGGGAAAGACTTGAGATCTCTTCAAGGAAACTGGAGATATTAAGGGAACATTTCATGCAAGGATGGGCACAACAAAGGACAGAAACTGCAAGGACCTAACAGAAGCAGAATATATTAAGAAGTGGTGGCAAGAATACACAGAATTATACAGAAAAGACCTTCAGGTCAGTTCTGTCTCAGTCACGTCCGACTCTTGGTAACCCAAGGACTGCAGTATGCCAGGCTTCCCTGTCCATCATCAGCTCCCAGAGCTTGCTTAAACTCATGTTCATCGAGTCAGTGGTAGCATCCAACCATCTCATCCTCTGTCGTCCCCTTCTCCTCCTGCCTACAATCTTTCCCAGCATCTGGGGCTTTTCCATTGAGTCAGTTCTTCACATCAGGTTACCAAGGTATTGGAGTTTCAGCTTCACCATCAATCCTTCCAATGAATATTCAGGACTGATTTCCTTTAGGATGGACTGGTTGGATCTCCTTGCAGTCCAAGGGACTCTCAAGAGTCTTCTCCAACACCACAGTTGAAAAGCATCAATTCCTTGGCGCTCGGATTTCTTTATAGTCCAACTCTCACTTCCCTACATGACTACTGGAAAAACCATAGCTTTGACAAGATGGACCTTTTTTTAAATGACTGAAAGAGATACTTTATTTGATTAAATAGGAAATTGTTATGGGTCTTTTTTAAATTTATTTTTTAATTGAAGGATCATTGCTTTACAGAATTTTGTTGTTTTCTGTCAAACCTCAAGATGTATCAGCCATAGTATGCATATATCAGCCATAGGTATACATATATCCCCTCCCTTTTGAACCTCCCTGCCACCTCCCTCCCCATTTCACACCTCTAGGCTGATACAGAGCCCGTGTTTGAGTTTCCTGAGACATACAGCAAATTCCCATTAGCCAATTTTCCCATTAGGCTATTTTACATATGGTAATATAAGTTTCCATGTTACTCTCAATATACATCTCACCATCTCCTTCCCTCTCTCCATGTCCATAAGTCTATTCTGTATGTCTATTTCTCACTTGCTGCCCTGCAAATAAATTCTTCAGTACCATTTTTCTAGATTCCATATATATGCATTCGTATATGATATTTATTTTTCTCTTTCTGACTTATAGATGGACCTTTGTCAGCAAAGTAATGTCTCTGGTTTTTAATATGCTGTCTGGGTTGGTCATAGCTTTTCTTCCAAGGAGCAGTTCAGTTCAGTTGCTCAGTCATGTCCGACTCTTTGAGACTCCATGAATCGCAGCATGCCAGGCCTCCCTGTCCATCACCAACTCCTGGAGTTCACTCAGACTCACATCTGTCAAGTTAGTGATGCCATCCAGCCATCTCATCCTCTGTCATCCCCTTCTCCTCCTGCGCCCAATGCCTCCCAGCATCAGAGTCTTTTCCATTGAGTCAACTCTTCCCATGAGGTGGCCAAAGTACTGGAGTTTCAGCTTTAGCATCATTCCTTCCAAAGAAATCCCAGGGCTGATCTCCTTCAGAATGGACTGGTTGGATCTCCTTGCAGTCCAAGGGACTCTCAAGAGTCTTCTCCAATACCACAGTTCAAAAGCATCAATTCTTCGGTGCTCAGCTTTCTTCACAGTCCAACTCTCACATCCATACATGACCACAGGAAAAACCATAGCCTTGACTAGATGGACCATTGTTGGCAAAGTAATGTCTCTGCTTTTGAATATGCTATCTAGGTTGGTCATAACTTTTCTTCCAAGAAGTAAGCGTCTTTTAATTTCATGGCTGCAGGCACCATCTGCAGTGGTTTTGGAATCCCCCAAAATAAATTCTGACACTGTTTCCACTGTTTCCCCATCTATTTCCCTTGAAGTGATGGGACCAGATGCCATGATCTTCGTTTTCTGAACGTCGAGCTTTAAGCCAGCTTTTTCACTCTCCACTTTCACTTTCATCAAGAGACTTTTTAGTTCTTGTTCACTTTCTGCCACAAGGGTGGTGTCATCGGCCTATCGGAGGTTATTGATATTTCTCCCTGCAATCTTGATTCCAGTTTGTTCTTCATCCAGCCCAGCATTTCTCATGATGTACTCTGCATAGAAGTTAAATAAGCAGGGTGACAATATACAGCCTTGACATACTCCTTTTCCTATTTGGAACCAGTCTGTTGTTCCTTGTCCAGTTCTAACTGTTGCTTCCTGATCTGCATACAGATTTCTCAAGAGGCAGGTCAGGTGGTCTGGTATTCCCATCTCTTTCAGAATTTTCCACAGTTTATTGTGATCCACACAGTCAAAGGCTTTGGCATAGTCAAGAAAGCAGAAATAGATGTTTTTCTGGAACTCTCTTGCTTTTTCCATGATCCAGAGGATGTTGGCAATTTGATCTCTGGTTCCTCTGCCTTTTCTAAAACGAGCTTGAACATCAGGGAGTTCATGGTTCACGTATTGCTGAAGCCTGGCTTGGAGAATTTTGAGCATTACTTTACTAGCATGTGAGATGAGTGCGATTGTGTGGTAGTTTGAGCATTCTTTGGCATTGCCTTTCTTTGGGATTGGAATGAAAACTGATCTTTTCCAGTCCTGTGGCCACTGCTGAGTTTTCCAAATGTGCTGGCATATTGAGTGCAGCACTTTCACAGCATTATCTTTCAGGATTTGAAATAGCTCCACTGGAATTCCATCACCTCCACTAGCTTTGTTCATAATGATACTTTCTAAGGCCCTTGACTTCACATTCCAGGATATCTGGCTCTAGATTAGTGATCACACTGTGATGATTATCTGGGTCATGAAGATCTTTTTGTACAGTTCTTCTGTGTATTCTTGCCACCTCTTCTTAATATCTTCTGCTTCTGTTAGGTCCCTACCATTTCTGTCCTTTACTGAGCCCATCTTTGCATGAAATGTTCCTTTGGTATCTCTAATTTTCTTGAAGAGATCTCTAGTCTTTTCCATTCTGTTGTTTTCCTCTATTTCTTTGCATTGATTGCTGAGGAAGGCTTTCTTATCTCTTCTTGCTGTTCTTTGGAACTCTGCATTCAGATGCTTATATCTTTCCTTTTCTCCTTTGCTTTTCACTTCTCTTCTTTTGACAGCTATTTGTAAGGCCTCCCAGACAGCCATTTTGCTTTTTTGCATTTCTTTTCCATGGGGATGGTCTTGATCCCTGTCTCCTGTGCAATGTTATGAACCTCCATCCATAGTTCATCAGGCACTCTGTCTATCAGATCTAGTCCCTTAAATCTGTTTCTCACTTCCACTGTATAATCATAAGGGATTTGATTTAAGAGCAACTGTCTTTTAATTTCATGGCTGCAGTCACTATCTGCAGTGATTCTGGAGCCCCCCCCCCAAAAAAAATCTGTCACCATTTCTATTGTTTCCCCATCTATTTGCCACAAACTGATAGGACTGGATGCCATGATCTTAATTTTCTGAATGTTGAGTTTTAAGCCAGCTTTTTCACTCTCCTCTTTCACTTTCATCAAAAGGCTCTTTAGCTCTTAATGACCCAGATAAACATGATGGTGTGATTACTCACCTAAAGCCAGACATCCTGGAGTGTGATGTCAAGCGGGCCTTAGGGAGCATCACTGCAAATAAAGCTAGTGGAGGTGATGGAAGTCCAGCTGAGCTATTTCAAATCCTAAAAGAAGATGCCTTCAAAGTGCTGTCCTCAATATGTCAGCAAATTTGGAAAACTCAGCAGTGGCCACAGGACTGGAAAAGGTCAGTTTTCACTCCAATCCCAAAGAAGGGCAATACCAAAGAATGTTGAAACTACTTCACAATCACACTCATTTCACATGCTAGCAAAGTAATACTCAAAATCCTTCAAGTTAGTCTTCAACTGAGAAGTTCCAGATGTTCAAGCTGGATTTAGAAAAGACAGAGGAAGCAGAGATTAAATTGTCAACATCCGTTGGATCATAGAAAAAGCAAGAGAATTCCAGAAAAACACCTACTTCTGCTTCATTGACTATGCTAAAGCTTTTGCCTGTGTGGATCACAACAAACTGTAGAAAATTCTTTAAGAGTTGGAAATACCAGACCACCTTACCTGCCTCCTGAGAAACCTGTATGCAGGTCAAGAAGCAACAGAACTAGACATGGAAAACGGACTGGTTCCAAATTGGGAAAGGAGTACATCAAGGCTGTATATTGTCACCCTGCTTATTTAACTTATATGCAGAGTATATCATGCGAAATGCCAGGCTGGATAAAGCACAAGCTGGAATCAAGATTGCTAGGAGAAATATCAGTAACCTCAGATATGCAGATGATACCATGCTAATGGCTGAAAGTGAAGAGGAACTAAAGAGCCTCTTGATGAAGGTGAAAGAGGAGAGTGAAAAAGCTGGCTTAATATTGGCAACTATATGCACATTGGTACACTGCAGATTTCTAGAACAGTTTTTGTGTTCAGCTGAGAACTGAAACTTGCCCATTTCCCCAACTCCTCCTTTCCCCTCCGCCTCAACCCCTGGCAGTCACCATTCTCCCACAAATATTTATATGTTGTATTTCATTTTATTAAAATTCAATAAAAATAATATTCAAAATATTAAATAAAAATTTCATTTAAAGATATTTCCTCCTTCAGCCATAGGTTATTTGGAACTGTGTTTTTGATTTCAAAATATTTGAGGATTTGAAAGATTTTTTTTTTCTATTACTTTGAGTTTATGTTATGGTCAGAGAACATTATAGGATATCGATGCTTAAAATTTGTTAAGGTTAATTTATGACCCCCAATTTTTTATCTTGGTGAATGTTCCAAGCGCAATTAAAAGAATGTATATCATGTTCTTTTTGCACAGAGTTCTGTAAATGTCAAGCAGCACTGAGTGATAGGGATAGATCTTTTATAACCTTGCTAATTTTTTTTCTATGGTTTACTGAGAAGTAAAAGTATTAGTCGCTTAGTTGTGACCGACTCTTTGTGATCCCCGGACAGCAGCCCATCAGGGATTCTGTCCATGGGATTCTCCAGGCAAGAATACTGGAGTGGGTTGCCATGCCCTTCTCCAGGGGATCTTCCCAACCCAGGGATCAAACCCAGGTCTCCTGTATCACAGGCAGATTCTTTACCGTCTGAGCCACCTCACCAATAGTAACAGTGAACTGCTCCACTTCTCATTTTAGTTCTATCAGTTTTTACTTCATGCATCTTGAAGCTCTGTTGCTCTGTGCATGCACATTTAAGATTTTTATATCCTTTTGATGGATTAATCTTTTCATTATTATGTAATATCCTTCTTTATTCTGGCAACATTTCTGGTTCTGAAATCTACTTTGTCTGATATTAATATAGCTACGCTAGTTGTCTTTTGATCAGTGTTTGCTGATGATATAACTTTTTCTCTCCTTTTACTTTCAACCTACCCGTGTAATTAAAGTGAGTTTCTTGTTGACGGCATGTAGTTGTGCCTTGCATGAGTATGTGTGTTCAATCCCAATCTGACAATGTCTTCTTTTAACTAATATGTTTAGACCTGTCTCCTCCTAATGGGCTTTCTCTTAACATTTTAGTTACCTGTGCTATCACACTGCTCCATATGACCTGGGCCACATTCAGAGCAAGGCAGAGAGAGAACAGAGGGAGAAAAAACAATGGGAATTTCCCCAGACTCCCTAAACCAAAAGAGCCCATTTTGTGGTTCATCTGGCAAGAAAGGTGGATTTTCTCTTGGGATTTTAGGAGGCAATGCCAGCAGGTCTGCACCACAGTGGGGCTTTGTGACTGCTTCACTCTTTGGACAGGTTGAAGAGAGGAAATAGAGAAAAAGACACCCCGCACTCTAGCTCACAGAGACCTCTTTCTCCAATTCTCTGTCCAGGAAGGCAGGTTTCTCTTGCGTTTCTGCTGCCTGCAGCTGCTGCACTGTTGTGTACTGGGATTACCCTCGGGTGAAAGCTGGATGCAGAAGAGGACGAGAACCCTGGAAACCTACTCTGGAAGAGGCTGCCTATGAGTTTTGGTTCCCCCTTGCCAACCCACTTGCTATCTCAGAGTCCTGGGGCTGTTGACTTTTGTATTGTGTCCAGACCTTTGGGGCTTCCCTTATGGCTCAGTGGGTAAAGAATCTGCCTGCAGTGCAGGAGACACAAGAGACGCAGGTTCGATCCCTGAGTTGGGAAGATCCCCTGAAGGAGGAAATGGCAACCCACTCCAGTATTCCTCCTTCAAAAAGCCCGTGGATAAGAGGAGCCTGGGGGGCTACATCCAAAGGTTGCAAAGAGTCTGACGTGAGTGAGTACACTAGATCTTTTAGCTGAAGACTGATGGGCTATGATGGCTTAATTGATCTTCACCAGCACCAGAAGGCCAGAGAAGGTTTTGCAAATTGAGTTGCTGGGTGAAATAGTCCAATAAATTATTAACTGATACTTCCAAATTGTTCTGTTTTTAAAGCTTCTTATTTTAATGTGGACCATTTTTAAAGTCTCTATTGAATTTGTTACAATGTTGCTTCTGCTTTGTTTTTGATTTTGTGGCCACAAGACACTTGGGATCTTAGCTTCCAGACCAGGGATTGAACCTGCACCCCTGCATTGGAAGGCAAAGTCTTAACCGCTGGACCACCAGAGAAATCCCTCAATTTGTTCTGTATCCTTTACAGGCTTCCCAGGTGGCTCTTGTGGTAAACAGTCTGCCTGCAAATGCAGGAGATCCAAGAGGCATTGGTTCAATCCCTGACTCAGGAAGACCCCCTGAAGTAAGAAATGGCGCCCCACTCCAGTATTCTTGCCTGGAGAATTCCATGGGCAGAGGAGCCTGATGGGATACAGTCCATGGGACTGCAAAGAGTTGGACATGACTGAGTGACTGAGTACACACTCATTTACTTTCATCCAAGACCATCCCCGAGAAAAAGAAATGCAAAAAAGCAAAATGGCTGTCTGAGGAGGCCTTACAAATAGCTGTGAAAAGAAGGGAAGCCAAAAGCAAAGGAGGAAAGGAAAGATATACCCATTTGAATGCAGAGTTCCAAAGAATGGCAAGGAGAGATAAAGCCTTCCTCAGCGATCAATGCAAAGAAATAGAGGAAAACAATAGAATGGAAAAGACTAGAGATCTCTTCAAGAAAATTAGAGATACCAAAGGAACATTTCATGCAAAGATGGGCTCAGTAAAGGACAGAAATGGTAGGAACCTAACAGAAGCAGAAGATATTAAGAAGAGGTGGCAAGAATACATGGAAGAACTGTACAAAAAAGATCTTCATGACCCAGATAATCATGATAGTGTGATCACTCACCTAGAGCCAGACATCCTGGAATGTGGAGTCAAGTGGGCCTTAGGAAGCATCACCATGAACAAAGCTAGTGGAGGTGATGGAATCCCAGTGGAGCTATTTCAAATCCTGAAAGATGATGCTGTGAAAGTGCTGCACTCAATATGCCAGCACATTTGGAAAGCTCAGCAGTGGCCACAGGACTGGAAAAGATCAGTTTTCATTCCAATCCCTAAGAAAGGCAATGCCAAAGAATGCTCAAACTACCACACAATTGCACTCATCTCACATGCTAGCAAAGTAATGCTCAAAATTCTCCAAGCCAGGCTTCAGCAATACGTGAACCGTGAAATTCCAGATGTTCAAGCTGGTTTTAGAAAAGACAGAGGAACCAGAGATCAAATTGCCAACATCCTCTGGATCATGGAAAAAGCAAGAGAGTTCCAGAAAAACATCTATTTCTGCTTCCTTGACTATGCCAAAGCCTTTGACTGTGTGGATCACAATAAACTGTGGAAAATTCTGAAAGAGATGGGAATACAGACCACCTGACCTGCCTCTTGAGAAACCTATATGCAGGTCAGGAAGCAACAGTTAGAACTGGACATGGAACAACAGACTGGTTCCAAATAGGAAAAGGAGTATGCCAAGGCTGTATATTGTCACCCTGATTATTTAACTTATATACAGAGTACATCATGAGAAACGCTGGGCTGGATGAAGCACAAGCTGGAATCGAGATTGCCGGGAGAAATATTAATAACTTCAGATATGCAGATGACACCACCCTTATGGCAGAAAGTGAAGAGGAACTAAAAGCCGCTTGATGAAAGTGAAAGTGGCGAGTGAAAAAGTTGGCCTAAAGCTCGACATTCAGAAAACGAAGATCATGGCATCTGGTCCCATCACTTCAAGGGAAATAGATGGGGAAACAGTGGAAACACTGTTAGACTTTATTTTTGGGGGCTCCAAAATCACTGCAGATGGTGCCTGCAGCCATGAAATTAAAAGATGCTTACTCCTTGGAAGGAAGGTTATGACCAACCTAGATAGCATATTCAAAAGCAGAGACATTACTTTGCCAACAATGGTCCATCTAGTCAAGGCTATGGTTTTTCCAGTGGTCATGTATGGATGTGAGAGTTGAACTATAAATAAAGCTGTGCGCTAAAGAATTGATGCTTTTGAACTGTGGTATTGGAGAATACTCTTGAGAGTCCCTTGGACTGCAAGGAGATCCAACCAGTTCATCCTAAAGGAGATCATTCCTGGGTTTTCACTGGAAAGACTGATGTTGAAGCTGAAACTCCAATACTTTGGCCACCTCTTACAAAGAGCTGACTCATTGGAAAAGACCCTGCTGCTGGGAAAGATTGAAAGCAGGAGGAGAAGGCGATGACAGAGGATGAGATGGTTGCATGGCATCACCGGTTCAATGGGAGTGGACTTGGGTGGACTCCGGGAGTTGGTGATGGACAAGGAGGCCTGGCGTGCTAAGGTTCACGTGGTCGCAAAGAGTCGGACACGACTGAGTGACTGAACTGAACTGAACACAATATAGAATCCTTCCCTGTCGTCTTACTGACAACTGATATTCAATTTAAAAATTTTTTCCCATTCTGTTGGGTGAAAGAAAATGGTATCTTGTTGCTTTGATTTCAACTTCCATGTTTGCTAGTGAGGTTTGAGCATCTCTATCGGGCCATTTATATATCCTCATTTGTAAATTGTCCCTTCTTATCTCTTGCCCATTTTTCTACTTGGTCATTTGTCTTTTTATTATTGATTTGTAGAGACTGTAGTCTTTACTGTTTGGAATTTATTGAGGTTTACTTTGTGACTCATTACTTAATCAATTTGTCTTTATGCTGTGTGAGCATTTGGGAAAACAATGTATTCCCTGTTCAAATTTGATCTATATTTATTAAGACAATCTTGTTAATTTTATTACTTAGGTTGCCTGTATGATCTTTAAAATATTTGATCTGTTAAATTCTGGGATGGTTGTTTTAAAACCTCCTAATCTGGTTGCAGATTTGTGAAATCTCCTCATATTTCAGGTTTTGCTCTATATGTTTTTTTGAGGTTATTTGCCCAGATGTTAGATTCAGATTTATAATCAATCCATCATTCAGTGATTAAGGGCAGAAACTCTGGTGTTATATTACCTGGGTTCCAATCTTGTTTCTTTTTCTTACATAAAATGTAGGTGTGGCTGATTTACTTAATTTTTCTAAGCATAAGATTTCTCATCTGTGAAATGAAGCAAAGAATAGTATTTACCTTCCAAAATTGTTGTGAGATTAAATAAAATGATCCATGTGAGTGTTCATAAATAGCCATTATTACATTATCTTGATGCTTGTACATTTCATCAGTTGAAAAGTGTTCCTCAGTTCCATTTAATGCTTTTCCCTCTTGAATTATGCCTTTAAAAATAAGAACATTACCACTCTCTCTTCATTCTATTTGAATTTTCCTGAAATATGTTTATCTATCTTAAATCTTTCATCATTTTTAAACTTTTGGTGGATTTCTTGTAAAGCACAATTGGCCAAGAGATGGCCAAAGATGGCCACCATGAGTTCTTTCTTTCATTATAGGCAAATGTCCCTCCACCCACCAGATGGTGGGATCTGTTTCTCCTCTTGCTGCATATGGATGGCTTGTATCTTGCCTTCACCAGTTGAAAGCAGAGGAAGCAATATCGTGTCAGTTCCAACTCGATCCTTTAAGATGTCAGAAAACTTCCATTTGTGTTTGGGGGAAGCCAGTAGCCATATTGAAAGAAGTTCAGTCTATAATATTAAGTGATAAAGCACACTTGAAGACAGAGACAGCACTGAGCAACCACACCTGTACGCAAAGTCTTCTTGGACTGACCAGTCCAGCCCAGTCACCTGCAGAATATAGCTGAGTGAGTGACCCCAGTCCATGCCTCCCTGGAGCAGAAGACCTCAGCCAAGCCCTGTTCCCACTCCGGACCCACAGACCTGTGAGAAAAGTCCCAAAAGTTCCTTTGATGTTTAAGTAAACATAAAAGACATATTTGTCAGTTTCACCAAGAACGTTATTGAACAATGTATTCACATTTTGTTCCACTATCTTCTGCCATTTTTCAGGCTGCTTCATATTTCCATCTTCTTAAAATTTTAATTTTTTTGAGCAAAGAATTGTTCCAGGTGCCTTTTACAGTCTTCCTGGGAATTGCAGTTTTTTCCATTAACAGAATTTTGTAAAGATAAACGAAAATCTGCAGATGCAGGGTTTGGTGAGTCAGGACTTCCCAGCCAAGCTACAGCAGTTTTTGCCTGGTCATTGAAGAAACGTGCAGTCTTGTGTTATCTTGATGGAAGATAGTGCATTTTCTGTTGACTAATTCTGGATACTTCTTGTCAAACGCTACTTTCAGTTGGGCTAATTGGGAGTGGTACTTGTTGAAATTAATAGTTTGGTTTTCTGGAAGGAACTCATAATAGAGGACTGCCTTCCAATCCCACCATCTACACAACATCACCTTCTCTGAATGAAGACCAACCTTTGGTGTGGTTGGTGGTGGTTCATTTCACTTGCCCCATGATCTCTTCACTTCATACTCTACTATATTTCTGCTGGTCTAGGATGTCAGAGGGCTTCCCAGGTGACTCAGCTGTAAAGAATCCACCTACCAATGCAGGAGATGCAGGAGACTCATGTTCAATCCCTGGGTTGGGAAGATCCCCTGGAGGAGGGTATGGCAGCCCATTCCAGTATTCTTGCCTGGAGAATCTCATGGACAGAGGAGCCTGGTGGGCCATAGTCCATGGGGTCGCAAAGAATTTTACATGACTGAGTTCATGGCAAATAGATGGAGAAACAATGGAAACAGTGACAGACTTTATTTTCTTGGGCTCCAAAATCACTGTAGATGGTGACTGCAGCCATGAAATTAAAAGATGCTTTCTCCTTGGAAGAAATGTTATGACCAACCTAGATGGCATATTAAAAAGCAGAGGCATTACTTTGCTTACATATGTCTGTCTAATCAAAGCTATGGTTTTTCCAGTAGTCATGTATGGATGTGAGAACTGGACCATAAAGAAAGCTGAGTGCTGAAGAATTGATCCTTTTGAACTGTGGCATTGGAGAAGACTCTTGAGAGTCCCTTGGACTGCAAGGAGATCAAACCAGTCAATTCTAAAGGAAATCAATCCTGAATATACACTGGAAGGACTGATGCTGAAGCTAAAGCTCCAATATTTGGCCACCTGCAAAGAACTGACTTACTGTAAAAGACCCTGATGCTGGGAAAGATTGAAGGCAGGAGTAGAAGGGGACGACAGAGGATGAGATGGTTGGATGGCATCACCAACTCAATGGACATGAGTTAAAGCAAGCTCCCAGAGTTGGTGATGAACAGGGAAGCCTGGCGGGCTGTAGTCCATGGGGGTCGCAAAGAGTCAGACACAACTGAGCGACTGAACTGAACTGAGGAGAGAGCACAAACACTACTAGAGCTATCACAGGGAAAAAATTGAATGAGCTTTTGGGCCAACCCAATAACAAGTCATTGTTGCTTTAAGCCACTACATTTGGGGGTGGCTTGTCACCACCAAGAGATAACTGAGCCAAGAATAGGGCTAGATTTTTCTTTTTAACTCAAATTGAAAACCTTTGTCTTTTCATAGGAGAATTGAATAATTGGAAATAATTGGTCATGTCTATTTTTGGGGCGGGAGGCAAGACTTGCATGGTCTAGTTCCCTGACCAGAAGTCTAACTTGGCCCTCTGAAGTGAAAGTAAGAAGTAGGAACTATTATTCTCCCCATATAATGGATGATAAACCTGAGGTTGAGAAATTCGACCGAGGATCCGTGGCTATACAAGCAACAGGAGCAGATATAAACCAAGCAGTCAGGAGACCACCAGATAAGAGAGACCCCACAACATCAACAACTCCCATTTCTCCTAAGGTGCTGGGAAGTGGGGTTCTCTTATTCACAAGTGGGTATTATTTGAGACCACTGACATGGTGCACCACATGCAGCTTTACCAAAAAGCAGTGCTCAGAACACTCACATCTTGCGTCCCCTTGAGAGGGGATGATGGTAATGGCTTCCCGCCCCAGGTACTCAGAGGTCAGGGAAGATGTCCAAGATACTTCACAAATAGGCCAGGTGCAACCAGTCTGCTGCACTGGTGTCTCACCCCTGCTGGCTTTGTCCTTTGAGTTCTCATCCCCTGGGGCCGCCCCTCCTCCCACTTGGCTTTTCTATAGTTCTTTGCCCTGATCAAACCCTCTGCGTTGTTCAGAAGGTGAGAGGGGGGATGATTTGAGAGAATAGCATTGAAATATGTATACTACCATATGTGAAATAGATGACCAGTGCAAGTTCGATGCATGAATCAGGGCACTCAAAGCCGGTGAACTGGGACAACCCAGAAGGATGGGGTGGGGGGGGAGGTGGGAGGGGGGTTCAGGATGGGGGGACACATGCATGCCCATGGCTGATTCATGTTGACGTATGGCAAAAGCCACCACAATAGTGTAAAGTAATTAGTCTCCAATTAAAATACGTGTTAATTTAAGATAAAATTTTAAAAATTTTTAAAAAGAAAAAAAAAATCTGGTTTCTAGTGTGCAAGCTTCTGTAACCAAACTGTGGTAGCTGCTGCATTACTGCTGTTCCCCCTCTCTTTTTTTCATTGAAAATCATTTCAGTTACAGAAGAAATACATGCTTGGTGCGACAAAATCAAATAACAGAAGTCTAGAAAATAAGAAGCCAGACCCCAGTCTCACTCCAAGGTAACCACCATCAGTGGTTAGTATGTCCTTCAGGAATTTTGTCTACATATATAACACTCACTTGCTTTCTTTTCCTCAACTGAGATCACACCAATTTTCTAGTTGTACACATTCTTTATTAACGTAGCTATACATTGTAGGCATTTTCCCAAATGAATATCCCTCTCTATCTCACTCTTTTAAAAGCTGCATGGTATTCTGTCTATGTTTAAAATAGAGCTATCTAGTAGAAATATGAGTCACACATGTAATTTAAATTTTTCTGGTAGTCACACTGAAAAAAAGAAAATTAAGCAAGTAAAATTAATTTTGATAATATATTTTACTTAATCCAGCAGGTCCAAAACAATACCAATTCAACATGAAAACACTACATAATTATTAATGAGATATTTTACATTATTTTAAAATACTAAGTCTTTGAAACCCATCCTGTATATTACACTGACATCACATCTCAATTTGGACTAGTCCCATTTCAAATGCTGAGTAACCACACAGGACCAGTGGCGACCATCCTGGATGGCATAGACTTTGATCATAATTTAGCTGAGTGCTTGCTGATGGGACTAGAGATTGCTTCCACTTTTTGCTACTAGAAGCAATGTTATAGCAAACATTTTTATGCTTATCACGTCACCCATGCATGTGATTATTTCTGTAGGATAGATTTATAGAAGTGAGGTTTCTAGGTCAGAGAGTTTATGCATTTTATAGTATAATAGATATAGCTAAATTACCCACTAATAAGGCTAAACCAGTTTATACTTCCACCAACAGTACATTAGAGTGACCATTTCCTCACACTCCTGCCAAATTGGATGGCATTCCTTTAGACATTTTTTTTCATCTCTCTCTGCCCTTCTGCATCTGCAAATGAGTGCACTGCATCTCATCACACAAGGACAGATCTGTTACAAAGCTGCAGTTTTTTTTTTTATTGGCTGCCATTTTCAGCCAGATAGAAGATGCATCTGTCTGGCTAGGTAACAGAAAACCCAGCAAATGCTGGCTCCAACAAATGGGAGTTTATTTTCTCCCGTAAAAAGAAGTCTGGCGAAAGGTGGCTGCTTGTAGTGGTTGGCCAGACTTCTGTAACTGAAATGATCAGTGATGCCTGCAAAGTTCTTTCTGATGCAATATTGTTTTTTAAAAATATTTATTTTGGTCCGCGCTGGGTCTTCATTGCTGTGGGTGGGCTTTCTGTAGTTTCAGCAAAAAGGGGTAGCATGGTGTGCAGGCTTCTCTTTGCAAAGGCTTCTGTTGTTGTGGGGCACGGGCTTTAGGGTGTGATGGCTTCAGTAGTTGCGGCGCATGGGCTTAGTAGCGCTGCAGTATGTGGAAACTTCCTGGATCAGGAATCAGACTGGTGTCCCCAGCAGGTGGATTCTTAACCACTAGACCACCAGGGAAGTCCTAATTCAACATTCTTAGCAGGTGGGCTTTTCTTGCCTTAAGGTTACCATCTAATAGTCAACAAGGTGGCTGCCACTACTCCAGGTAACATACCTGTATCCCAGGCAGGGAGGAGGGGAAGGTGGATGGCATGAGCTACTTCTTATCCAGATGCTACCCAGAATATTTACATGTCATTGGTCAGAATTCTGAAAGGCTATCTCAGATGCAAAGGAGGCTGGAGAAGAGAATAACAGCTTTTTTGGCTTATTGTGGAAGGTGGCAAGAGAAAATGGGATTGGCAATGGCTGATGGGTTAGCCAAGAACAGCCCCACTAAACCATCCACCCCTACAGGTCGATGTCAAGCTTTCATGTAGAAAGTCCCACCCTTGAACTCAGGGCCTCGTGTTTCTGGTCCTGGTTGTAGTTACCTTTGGCTGCTCTCGTCCTTTGCTCTCAGCATGCCTGCTTTGTCATTGCAGTATGGTTTGAAACCCAAGCCTCAGGGGTCCTTCTGAGTCCTAGTGGTGTCTGGGGGAAAGGAGCTTCTGGAGTGTTTGTGATTGGCAGCTTCTGACCTGGCTCCTGGTGATACCTGCCTTGTGGTCTTCATGCCTTTGTGACCCCTCTCCTTGAGTGAGACTTCCTTCTAAGGAACAGAATATGGCAGAGTGATGAGATGTCACTCCTGTGACCGGACTACAAGGACTGTGACTTTCACCTTGCTGGTGGTCTCTATTGTCTTCTCAGCTTGTACCCTTTGATAGAGCAAGCTGCCATGCTGGCGAGGCCCATGGGACAAGAAACTAGATACAGCCTCTGGCTAACAGCCCATGAAAAACTGAATTCTGCCGGCAACCACGCGAGTGAGCTTGGAAGTAGATTCTTCACCAGTTGAGCCATGAGATGACTGCATCTGCAACCAATATCTTGACTGCAGCCTGTGAGAGATCCCGAATCAGAAGACCCCGGATTCCAGACCTACATGAAGCTATGCGATAACAAACGTTCTTATTTCAAGCCCCTAAATTTTGGGGTAATTTGTTATGCAACAATGCATAGCTGAGAGCGTGCTGTTGGAAGACTGCCTATTTGGGAGCAACCAACTCCTACCTCTATATCAGCTGCCCTTCAAAACCTCTCCCCTCCTCATGAATTGTAGGGCAAAAGCAACTGTGATTAACATGCAAAAGTAATTTCCAGGCATTCAGAGAGCCCAGAGCCCCATGCACACCTTTCCCATCTTTTCACATTTTCCCATTAGTTCCTGGGATTTTATCTCAGAAGAGAGGCCAGGAATGGAGGTACTTGTATTGCTCTGTGGACTCACATTTCCATGAGGAGCATCCCTGGCCTTTCTCTGCACCCCTCACTGATTCCCCCACAAAAGAGGTGAGACTTGATCCATGCATTTTGGGGCAGGAACTGAGGAGGTGCCACCCAGCCTCTGCTGGGCTCTCTTGACTCCCTGGACCTTCAGGGAGACTGCAGCGCTGGTTGCCCCTAACAGGGGTAGCGAAGGCTTCCCCAAAAGGCTCTGCCCCTGCAGGGGGCAGCCTGCAAGCAGAAGGGGCAATTCAGTTCAGAAGGGGCACGAGGAAGCCCTCTGGGTCACTTAGCGACATGAGGAGTGATGTAGCTGATATCAGATGGGTCCGTCTCTGTGCCTTATTTCTCATTGGCTCCAAGCTCGGCGGGAGAAAGAGGGGTTTTATTCGTTGTCTCCATCTCAAATTTCAATGTATATATTCACAATAATCATGCTTTTAAATGAAGATACAAAGCAACCTGTGATAGAAAGGAAGGACCAGGCAACTGGGTCATGGTGGGTAATGGTCAAGGGGGGTTGGGACGGGGGTTGGAGTGTGTGTCTCGGTTGTGCCTTTGCGTCCTTGTGGTCGACGGTGACTGTCTGCATCCTTGTGTCCCTCTTAGGGATCAAGGACAGTGAATCCTGCCTCGCCCCCACCTTCCAGCTCTTGTTCCTCTCCTATGGGTTCAACACGCCATAGCTGTACCTTGGAGCATTTGAACCCCAGGTGGGGTCTCTTCCCCGCCAAAGCCCAGGACCCCAGGGAGACTCTGACCCCGCACAGAGGGTCTTACCTCTCCAAAGCACCTGCTTGGCAGACTCCCATGGGACCGCGCATGGTGGCGATGAGGGCAGCGCCCCCCGCAAGCTGCACGCCAGCTCCTACTGCTTCCTGGCACCCCTGATCTCTGTTCAATGCGTGATTTTTTACGATCGATCTTATATCCGGCACAATCAGATTTACGGCTCCTGCATCTTATGAAATTACACAGATGTTGCTGCTCTGCTTCTCTCCAGGACAGTAAAAGGCAATAACATTCTTGCAGATTTCGACAGCAGGCAATTCAATAAAGGGCCATGTATATTTTATAAGTACAATAAAGACAAGGCTCTCTGCCCGCACTGCGGCCCGCCAGGGCCCAGCCCTGCACTGGGCGGCTGCCCGCGCCCCCTTCCTGTCTGTTTGTCGATCAGGCCTTTTCCACTGTCACACAGGGGACTGGGAAGATTTATCCCCTTTCTGATCCATTATTTAAGTTTGGCTCCAGGGACCCTGCAAAGGGGGCTGTTTAAAATTTAAAGGTGTTTGTGGAACTTAATACTTTCCTCCTCCTGATTTGCACTATAAAATTTTATCTATATTTTTGTTGCCCCATAAAACGTTTCTATCTTATCAGGATGGCTTGTCCTTTTACGGGCAAAACCATAAATACCCGATGAGGTGCGTGTTGGCGGAAGGTCTCACAGAGGAGTCCTGGGAGGAGGCAGGAGGAGGGTACCCTGCCCGGTTCTGCCATGGACACCTAGGGTGGTTGGAGTGGTGCACCATACTTCTGAGATTCAGTGTCTTCACCTGTAAGGCAAGGAGAACCAGGACTTCCTCGGTGGTCCAGTGGTTAAGAATCTGCCTTCCAATGCAGCGGACGCGGGTTCAATCCCTGGTTGAGGAGCTAAGATTCCATATGCCTGGGAGCAACCTAGCATAGGCACTGAGCAACTACTGAGCCCTGAGTACTCTGGAGCCTGCATGCCAAGACTAGAGAGAAGCTGGCCTGTGGCAACTAAGACCAAACACAGCTAAAGAGAAAATAAATATATTTTAAAAAGTGAGGAGAACCATAGCACCCAGGGCTGCTGTGATTTAGGGAGACAGTAGAGCTTCCTTGTACAGGAGGGCCCTGTGCAGCACAGCATGTGCAAAGGCCCAGGGGCGGGAGGTGTGGAGAAAAGGGTTCCCTCTCCAGGGCAGAGTCACAAGGGGCTAGGCCAGGCTGGGAGCAAATGTCTGTGCCAGCTTGCCATTGATGTCACCCAGTCTTGATATTCTCATTTATAAGATGGAGACATGAGGTTCCCATCACATGGGGTGTTGTGTGGATTAATGAGTAATGCCTGCAAAATTACTAGCTCAGTGCCCCGCACGGAGTAACTGCTTCACATCTGTCAAGTGTGGCCATTGTTACTGTTGTCATTGTTACCAGGCAGGGTTGGGACTAGGGCGAGGCAGGCGAGGTGCCCAGGGAGCAAAATGTGAAGGGGCCTCCCTCTCGGAGGGCGCAGGTGCCTCCTGGGATCGAAGCCTCATGTTTTAGGCCTTACACTTCTCCCTTTCCTTGCCCTAGCCCTGCTACCTAGATTGCTTTCATCTTGGCTGGTGGGCAGTCATGGTCGATCAGAACTAGGCCTCTTGGATTAGGGGGTGTGGGAGCAGTGTTCTTCAATAGAACCAACACCTCCTAGCGGTCTAAGCATTACTGGAACAAGATCAGACAAATTTTGGTGTTTTCAAGGCCAAGCCAGGCGCATCCCTTTTGTATGACACTTACTGATGCCTGCTCTGTGCCAGGTGCTTGCTGGGCTCAATAGACTCAGAGAGAAGCACGTATAAGCCCTGCCTTCAAGGGGTGCCTGGTCTAGTCGGGGGGACTGGCACATCCAGCATAAGGGGCTCAGGGGCTGTTATTGTTGTTGTTCAGTTACTAAATCATGTCTGATTCTTTGGCTTCCCTGTCCTCCACCATCTCCCAGAGTTTGCTCAGATTCATGTGCATTGAGTCAGTGATGTTCTCTAACCATCTCATCCTCTGCCACCTCCTTCTCCTCCTGCCCTCAGTCTTTGCAAGCATCAGGGTCTTTTCCAATGAGCCAGCTCTTCACATTAGGTGGCCAAAGTATTGGAGCTTCATCTTCGGCATCAGTCTTTCCAATGAATATTGGGGCTGTGGAGGGGTACAAAAGGGGAGGGACTTCTATTCTGTTGGGTGGCGGTGAGAGAAGTCAGGAAAGGTTTTTTTCCATGTGGGATCTTAGTTCTCCAACTAGGGATCGAACGCATGCCCCCTGCAGTGGAAGTGCAGAGTCTTAACCACTGGACCACCAAGGAAGTGCCAGGAAAGGTTTCTTTAAGGGGAGTCTCTCGAGCTAGAGCAAGGACAGGTAGGGGTTTGCCAGAACTGGAAGAACACTCCTCCCAGGGAGGAGCATAAACAGGGCATGGAGTGTGGAATGCACTGACCTGCAGGAAGCAAGACTGAGGTTAGTATCGGGGAGGAACCTGTGTCCCGTGAAGCTTCTGGTGGTCACGGCAGAGGTGAAGGTCCTCAGAGAATGGAAGTGTAGACAAGTCAGCCAGTGCCTCCCAGAGCCTGAACTGGCCAGGTCCTGGGGCCACTTGTAGAAGGAGTGTCCGCTGAGGCTGGGCAGGTCTCAACACAGAGCCCAAAGCCCAGAGGCGTAAGCCTGGGCAGCCTCACTGCTGCTGGTCAGGCTCACTCTTGGCCAGGGCCCTGATAGTCTGATTGAAAGGGCTCCAGCGTTCAAAGCAGTGGTTCTCAAACTTGCCTCCATACCAGATTGGTGCAGTCCTTTATCGAGTCCCTTTGGCTTCAAGAACTGGAGGGAGGGAAGCCAGATTGGTCAAAGGGTGATGTTGAGCTGCGATCTAGTTATAGCGGAGCCCTCAACAGGGCTCCGGAGCTGGGATGACCCAGGCAAGGAGGCGTGTCTTTGGCCTCAGCCACAGGTGCTCATTGGCTGTGGTCCATCCCATGGGAAGGAGGCAGTCCCATTGGCTAAGGGCTGTCAACAGGCAACACTCCTGGAAGCTGAGTGAGTGAGGGCCTTGGTCCTGAGCCTCCAGGACACAGCCCCACCTGTCAGTGGGATGGTTGGGTGCCCATCCCAATAAAACACAGGCCAGCCACCTTATACTCTACTATCAATAAAAACAGAAAATAGCATGCGTTGGTGAGGATGTGAAGAAGTTGTGGTAAAATAAACATTCGCATAAAAGTTATCATCAAAACCATTGGCAGGTGCACAGTTCAGTGACAGGAAGTGCGTTCATGGTGCAAAAGGGTTGTAGTTGGTAGGAATGTAAAATGGTATGGTCATTATGGAGAACAGTCTGGCAGCTCCTGAAAAAGTTAAAAATAGAACTAATTATATGATCTAACAATTCTCCTTCTGGGTATATACCCAAATGAATTGAAAGTAACAACTCAAAGAGATGATCTGAACCCATGTTCATAGCAGCATTATTTACAATAGCCAAAAGATATAAACAACACTGGATAAACAAAAGATACAAACTTCCAGTTATAAGGTAAATAAGTATGAGGAATGTAATGTACAATATGATAAGTACAATTAACATTGCTGTACATTATATACAAAAGTTGCTAAAAGAACAAAATCCTAAGAGTTCTCATCACCAGGAAATTTTTTTTTTCTACTTCTTATAGTTTGTATCTATATGAGATGATGGGTGTTCACAAAACTTATTGTGGCGATTATTTCCTGATGTATGCAAGTCAAATCATAATGCTATATACCTTAAACTTATACAGTGATGTACATTAATTATATCTCAATACTATTGGAAGAAAATTAAAAACCCAGACCCGGAGTTTGTAGGAGAAGCAGAGTCTGAGCATCTTATCCTCTGGACAATCCCCCTCTACAAGCATGCGCTCTCCATGAGAACAATTATTTTGCGCAACTATTATTTGTTTGACCCCTTGAGCTCAGAAAATGGCCAAGGGCTGGGCCATTGGGTCCTCACAGGAGCAGGAACAGAGTTAGGAAGGTAAACGGTCTGTTGGAGAGTAAGGCTGTAAAGGGGAAAGGGAGGAGAAACGTTTCTACCACAGCCTTGTGGGGCCACAGTCATTGGTTGGGGCCACCCCAAGAAGAACATGACTTTGGCATGCAAGGACTAGCGGCTGGAGGCTGACAGCTAACTACCCTCCTTGCAGAAGCAGCAAGCTCTTCCTTAAAGGGGTGTCCGAGCTGTGCATCTCCATGTCTCCACAGCTGTCCACTCAAGGCAAACCAGCGAGGTCTCCTCTGGGACTTAGGATTTCAGATCTAGAGACAGGAGAGTGAGGCTCTCTGCACAGCTGAAGCTGTGACATGGTCAACTCTGAAGCCCTTGGTGACAGGTGGTCCGTCCTGTGGACATATGGCCTGAGGGGCAGGGGAGCCAGCTTGTCCTGGGAGACGAGGGTGAAGCAGGTGTGCAGAGAGAAGTGATGAGCCAGAGCGAGGAGCCCACTGCACTCCATTTGCTGGTGCCAGTTGTTCAGGCTCAGCTGTACGCTGACCTTTTCTGCTTGGTGGCTCACCAAGTTCTTCTCCAAGATTCTGCCAATAAATCCTCCTTTTGCTAAAACAAGTAGTTTCACAAAATTACTATAACCCAGAGTTTTAGCCATTACAGGGAGAATTTTCTGGGCATGGAGGAAAAGGAAGAAAAAACACAACAGAGGTTGTTGTGGATACAAAGAGGAAACAAGAGGCTACAGAGGAGGCGCCGGAAGAGCTCTGCTGAGGGCTGCCCTGTTCTCCCATGGGTCGTCTCTTGGGAGTCATCAGGACCTTATTCAGAGTGTGGCTGGTCCTTCCTGGATTCTGGGGACTGACTAGTGCAGGGGCAACTGGGACCACACCAGAGACTCCCAAAGGGGGCTTACCATCTCAAGTCTTGATGTGGGGGGGGGTCATACTTTTGCTAAATGCTCATTAGCCATGTGCCAAAAAAATGTGTTTTTCTGGCAGAGACTAAGCGAGCACTGAAACCTCACCATCTTTCATCAAACCCTGGAAATGGTCAAAAAAGACTTATAAGTTAATTAAAATGGAAGTGTATCAGAAAGCAACGAAGAGAATGTCCTGAGCAATAGAAACAGACAGGAATCATTAAAGGAAGAAAACAAATTAAAGTCACACAGGAAGAAGGAGCCAGTTACAGTCACATTATGTAGCTGAAGGATCGCCTCAGATGTGAGCATCCACCAAGAGTCATCCAGTACCTGAGAACATCAGCATTACACAAGACTGACAGGCAGCTCAACAGATCAGGAGTGTCACCTAGGAGGCGGACGGCTGAGCAAACGGAAAGGGACTGTGAATTAAGGACACGAGCAGGAGCGTCAGAGATAAAGGAGAAAATTCCATTCACAATAATAGGAAGTTATGAAGCCAAAACAGGCGTTTAGGGAAAGGAATCAACTAGCTTATAAGTAAGAGCCAGACCACGGTTGAATTTTTTAAAAGTTTGCTGACATATAAATGTAAATGGATAAATTTTCATTTTTCAGAAATAAATGTTCAGAAAACAGTACAGAGAGAAAAAGAGATGGAACATGTGAAAGAAAAGTTAAGTGACATGGAGACTAGGTTCAAAAGTACAAACATCTGTCTACTACAGTTACAGAAACTGTAAAAGTGACACTCCTGCCCTCAAAAATAAATTACCTGGAAACAGATGCGACTCAAGTGAACATGAGACTTCTCGTCAGCTCCACTGGATGCAAGAGGGAAAAAAAAGTGTAGGAATGGCTTTAATACACGAATCAGAAGTCACTTTGAATGTAGGATTCTATACCATTATTCAAATTTCAGGATGAAATAAATACATAACAGGTACATAAGAAAGCAAGAAAGATGCTACTCACAGACGCTCCTAGAACTAACTAAAGGCGAATTCCAACAAGGAGAAAAGTGAAGTCAGAAGGAAGTTGTGGGTAATATGAGGCAGAGGGGAGGCAACATAACACATGCTGCTAATTTTTAACTACTTATAGTAAAGCATTATTTTAAATAACAAGTTGGAAACACAATTCAAATCTAAAAGTGTGTGCATCTGTATACGTGTGTGTGTAGAAGAAAATCAGGAAAATGCCAATTTTTTTCATATAGACTGTTAACTTTAGGTATTTTGTGAAAACACATTTAATAATGGATGTCACCTATGACTGATTCAAGTTGATGTTTGGTGGAAACCAATATAATACTGTAAAGCAATTATCCTTCAATTAAAAATAAATAAATTTTAAAAAATGGGTGTCAACAATTTAAGCATGAAACAGTTTTAAAAAAATAACCATTGAAAGAACAGATATACAATGTATGACAACTTGTAGAAAAATATTTTTGATCAACAACAGAAGAAAAAATGTGAGGGTATGAATAATGAAGAAGGTATGTTTATCAGTTATCTTTTGCTGAGTAACAAACTATTTCAAAATTTAGCAGCTTAAGACAACATCAAAACAGAATATTATGCTTGAGGACGTAACACAAAGTGAAATAAGCCAGACACAAAAAGACAAATAGCACTTTCACTTACAGGAGACACATCAAGACATCAAATTCATACAGAAAGTAGAATGGTAGTTGCCAGGGGCTGGGGCAGGGGGGGTTGGGAGTTGTTGTTTATGGATTTTGCAAGTTTTAGTTTTACAAGATGAAAAAGTTCTAGAGATCTGTCTGATACACAAGGTGCCTATAGTTAGCACTACTGAACCATACACTTAAAAAGGGTTAAGATGATAAAACAGAAACCAAAGCTTAAACATCAGTTTACTTGGCTTCTGATTCTGATTCTGTGGGTCAGCAGTTTGGGTTGGGCTCAGTGAGGCAGACTGGCTGACTTGGGGTGGGATCACTCATACATTTGCAATCACCTGCCTTGTTGGCTGGGGATGGGCTGGCCTAGTATGGCTCAGGTGGAAGAGTTCTAGGCTGCCCATGGAGGCTCTCATCCCCCAGCTGGCCAGCCCTGGCTTATTCTCAGAACAACTGCAGGTGTCCCCAGAGTGAGGGAGGGCCAGGCTCAGAACTGTCATATTGTTACTCCACTGTGCTTCACTGGTCAAGCAAGTCACAAGGACAACTCAGATTCAAGGAATGGGAAATAGAAATCTCATGACAGAAGAAAAGCAAAGTCACTTGCAAAAGATTTCTGCCATCTTCTGTTTTCCATTTGCCACGCTGTGGTAGACTGCAGAAATGGGCACAAATTACTTACCTCCCTGAAAGGTCCCACAGCCAGTGGGGAAGTGGGGAAGGACGTGGGATTGGAACACAGTCTGATTCCGAAGCTCTTGGACAAGCAATATGTGGAGAATCCACACTCCCCTTCCTCTGGCCTCTCCAGGCTAAATGTGTGCCTTCCTGGCCTCCACATGGACTGGGAATACAAAATTCCAGGGAAACTTGACCTTTCTGGGCAGCTGCCTTTTCTTCTTTTCTATCTTCCTTTCTAAAAAAAAATTTTTTTTTAATAATTTTACTCATTTATTTTTGGCTGTGCTGGGTCTTCGATGCTGCGCAGGCTTTTCTCTAGTTGCAGCGAGCAGGGCTACTAACTACCGTGTGCAGGCTTCCCACTGCGCTGGTGTCTCTTGTGGAGCACGGACTTTAGGGCACGTAGGTTTCAGCAGTTGTGGCTCTCGGGCTCTAGAGCACAGGCTTAGTTGCTCCACGGCATGTGGGATCTTCCCAGATCAGGGATGGGACCCGTGTCTCCTGTATTGGCAGGCAGATTCTTCACCACTGAGCCACTGGGGAAGTCCTTGTTGGCTGCCTCTTCTTAAGGGCCGGTTAGTTTCCTAATGGATTCTCTTTAGGAAATTCCCAGCTCAGAGTCAGGTGACCTAAAGGGGAAGAAGCTTCTGATTCATACAGAGAATGTGTGGAGTTTTGAGAGGTACAGGTCTAGGGGAATGGAGGAAGAAGACAGCAAACCAGGTAGAAATGGGAACCGAGAGAAGCAGGAGGGGGAGACCAAGACGGGGAAGGAAGGGGACTGAGAGAGAAAGGAAGGAAGGAAGACAGAAGTGTAGAAAGAAGAGGAGCATTTAATTGGAGAAATTGAGGAAGGAATAAATTATGAGATGCAGAGAGGAAAGAAAGAAAGAAAGGGAAAGGCAATGGAGAAACAGAGGCCCAGAACTCAGAAATAGCAACAGAGAGAGATGATAAAAGGATACAAAGTGAGCAAAAGAGAAAGAGAGCAAGAGAAGGAGGGAGCCAGAAGGGAGGGAGGAGAGAGAGAGAACCATCCGGAAGAAAGAAAGGGGAAGGAGAAAGTAAAAATGAGAAAGGGCCCAACAGATGGAGACAGAAACTGACAGAGAAATGATAGAATGGGACCAGAGAGAGAGGCAGAGGGGAGACAGAAGCAAGCAGAAAGGCAGAGGCAAAATTTGGGGATTGAGGATGCTCTGTTGTCTTCAGGGAGGAAGGATCCTCCCCAACCTGCGACTAGGATACCCCCCACCCCCAGTACCCACTAGAAATCAAAGGCGGAGGTATTTGGCGCAAGTATTCCTCATTCAAAACAGAACCATTAATGTATTCTAAAAAGCTTTTTAGCTGTGGCCTCCTCTGCATGTTATTAATTTCTTTATTACAGATCTTGTTATTTTCAGAGGTCCCCGGGGACCCATTAACAACGGATTTTTATGGGAAAGAAGTCGGTTAAAGTGGTGGGAATAACTGCTCCTCAGCTCTGAGTCAGTAATCGGAGTTGCACTGAGGATAATGTAGGCTGTTTTAATTTCCAAAATAGCAACAGTTCAGACATTTAATTGCAGTTTTATGCCCTTTTTTCATGCTGCCGAGTGTAAAATATGTGACCAGTAATATATAAACGGCTAACCACTGAGCCACAGACTGCCCAGGGTGTCGCATCTCTCCTGGAAAGGGGAGCAGAGAGGAAGGAAGGAAAGAAAAATGGAAAAGTGGAAGGAAAGGAGGGAGGGAGGGAAAAAAGACCTTAGGGGCGGTTCGCTGAGCTCAAACCAGTGTACTGGTTCATTCCTCTCCGAATCGCCCTCTTGCATTCTCCCAGACGCCTGAGAGACTTCACTTTCGCTTTTCACTTTCATGCATTGGAGAAGGAAATGGCAACCCACTCCAGTATTCTTGCCTGGAGAATCCCAGGGACAGAGGAGCCTAGTGGGCTGCCGTCTATGGGGTGGCACAGAGTCGGACACGACTGAAGCGACTTAGCAGCAGCAGCTGACTATCTCCAGCTCCGTCTTCTAAATTTGAAAACTTTATATTTCCCTCCCTTTTTTTTGCGGCTGCCTCAACGTCCCCCACAAACACGCTGTAAGCACCAGCTCAGGAGACCACAATTGACCAGGTACACCAGCGAGATAAGCTTGGCTGGCCTCAGAAGTTCTCCTTCCTTGCGGACCTTCAGACAAGCCAATGGAATGCACGTAATGAATGCACCAATGAAAACGCACGCAACATTCAAACGCACCAATGAAATCCCCTTGTGCTATTTCTTGTGTACGCTCCCCCTCCTCCATCACATCCCCGATAAAGGCACTTGCCCCGAGTCCTCACTGGTACTGATCTCCCTGGGCGCTCCTCTAATGTGATGTAATCTTGGCCTATAGTTACTTCATCTCTCAGTTCAGTTCGGTTGCTCAGTCCTGTCCGATTCTTTGCCAGCCCATGGGCTGCAGCATGCCAGGCCTCCAAGTCCATCACCAACTCCCGGAGCTTGCTCAAACTCATGTCCATTGAGTCGGTGATGCCGTCCAACCATCATCCTTTGTCGTCCCCTCCTCCTCACTCCTTCAATCTTTCCCAGCATAAGGGTCTTTTCAAATGAGCCAGTTCTTCACATCAGGTGGCCAAAGTTTCAGTTGTCCGTTTCAGCATTAGTCCTTCCAATGAATATTCAGGACTGATTTCCTTTAGGACTGGTTGGATCTCCTTGCAGTCCAAGAGACCCTCAAGAGTTCAACACCATGGTTCAAAAGTATCAATTTTCCGGCGCTCACTAAACATAGCATACTGTTTTCCTGAGCTGCGCACACATCCTCTCTTGTGGCGGCGCCTGACTGACCATTCCCTAGCCTGGTGGCTGACATCTAGGAGATCTTTTCTGAGGGGATCCGGTGATGGTGGGTGTGTGGTGCTGAGTGAGGCTCAGCAAGCTACCAGCAATCGCTGGGTCTGTGGAGTTGAAAAGCTGCTTGTCCCGGTGCCACCGGAGCCTAACAGGCCGTCTTTTTGGAGCTGCCCTGGCACCTGCAGGGCGCTCCTGCTGCCCAGCAAGGACTGTCGTTGGAGTCTGATCCCTTGTACCCTCCTCTCCCCCGCGATGCCCCTGCCAGCCCGTCCCCTGAGTCCGGAAGACACCCAGGACCTCTGGGGGCCGCAGCTTCCCAGGTGACTCTCCTCAGCCCCCTCACAGGCCCAGCTGGGGACGGCGAAGCCAAGGTATTCCGGGAGCTGTGGCTCCAGAAATGGGTAACTATTTGGAAGCAGGATGGGTCTTGGCGTCACAGCGTGGCCTCCAGAAGTCCCTGGTCGTGGCCCAGTCTGGTCCTATGAGGCCTGGATCCGGGGACCATCCCAGGGTAGCTTGAACGCTGAGTCCTGCAGCCCCTACTGCTTAGTTATCGCCGGGGCACCTGCCCTCAGGCCTGGGCCCTCCTGGTCTGCTGGTCAGGCCTTCCCTGGCCCAGCAGACTGCCTTCCTGGGTCTGCGGGACCCCACGTTGAGGAGCAGGTTTGAAAGAGGGTTACCATCAGGCCACATTTGGGCCTGCTGTTCTTATGAGACTAGTGGCCTGACAGTCCTTTTGTTTGTAAGCCAGGATGTTTTCCACAGGTAGAAGTACTTCTTTGATTGTGAGGTAGAATTTACTGTAATGTTGTTCAGTTGTGCCAGACCCATGGACTGCAGCACGCCAGGCTTGCCTGACCCCCACCTGGAGTTTGCTCAAACTTATGTCGTGTCCATTGAGTCGGGGATGCCGTCCAACCATCTAGTCCTCTGTCGTCCCCTTCTTCTGCATTCAATCTTTCCCGGAATCAGGGTTTTTTCTAATGAGTCATTGGAGAAGGAAATGGCAGCCCACTCCGGTGTTCTTGCCTGGAGAATCCCAAGGACGGGGGAGCCTGGTGGGCTGCTGTCTATAGGGTTGCACAGAGTCGGACACAGCTGAAGCGACTTAGCAGCAGTAGCAGCAGCAGCTCTTTGCATCAGGTGGATCAGAATATTGGAGCTTCAGCATCAGTCTTTGCAATGAATATTTAGGGTTGATTTCCTTTAGGACTGACTGGTTTGATCTTCTTGCAGTCCAAGGGACTCTCAAGAGTCTTTCTTCAGTGCTCAGCCTTCTTTATGTTCTAGCTCTCACATCCGTACATGACTACTGGAAAAACCAGATGCTCTGTTAATATAATACTAGATTTTGGGGAAGCAGAGCAATACAGGACAGAATGCAGAGATCTCTGGTGGTAGCTCTGTTCCAGGAAGAACTCCTCTATCTCAATCCTTTTAGGCATTTAGGGGGAGGCCAGTTTCTTCCTGAGTCTTTTGGGCCTTGATTGTTTTCAGCTGGAAATAATCTACATATCAAAGACGTATTGTGGCGTGGCAAATTTTGTCCCCCTACCACCCCATTGTAGTAATTTCCCTGAATAAAGTCTAGTTTACCATAAAAAGAAAAAAAAAGCTACTTTTCCCAGGGAGGGAAAAGGCTGCATCACCAGCCTCCCTTTCTTTTCCAATCCTTTCTTCCATGGGTTGGCAGACCCCAACTATGTAAGACCTTCTAATCTGTAAGCACCAGGAGAGCTGATATTGCACTAGTTCCCAAACCTAATTCAGTGTCTGGCACACAGTGAAGATCGTCTGAGTGGATGATAGGCATTTTCATTTTTCTCTTTGGTTCCTGCCATTTGTTGTTGGAGAACAACTCTCCAGTGTTCTCAATTTTACACAGTACCAATTGAGGGAGTTTGTGCCTAGGCTATGCATTATCCCCTTTCCCTGAGAACTGCCTCTTGACACCCAGGGGAGGGCACCCAGCCTGTGTTTTATTGCATGACTTATGGCCTTGGGCATAGCCATTGGACCAGTTATGGATATATGACCCAAGCTGAGCCAATCAGATTTTCTTTTCATGCCTTTTGGAGATTTGGCAGCAAATCAGTCTCAATGATAACTTGCATATTTATAAGCTGTAGAGCCATTATATTCCCTGCATTGGAAAATTCTATTGTTTGCTTGGTTAAGCTATGAACACCTCTCCTAGAATTTCCTTCCAGGGTAGAGTTGACTAACAGAAGAATTGGGAAGTGAAGTGAAGGTGCAGTCACTGCTATTATTCTCTGATGGTCTTTGCAGTTAAAAATGGTGACAGACAGATGCTAAGGTATCCACTGGGTCTCAATCTGTCCTCCTCTGTTCCACAACCTGTGTTTCTTCCTGTTCACCAAGAGCAGTAATAGCAACATGAGATACTTAGCAATGGGCTCATAGGGAAGGTAGATACCCAGAGGCAATAGTATCCCATAGATCTCCTACGAGCCCTACTTTGCATTCCCACTTCAGGGGCTCCATATGCTTGGCCTCCTAGATTTCACCCAAGTCAAAGCTTCAGGCATATTGTTTAGTGACTTTGCCTCTGACCTTCTAATTCCCCCTCTGGACTTGCACTTCCCTAGCTCCATCCACAATTGTGTCAGGCCTAATCCCTATAATAAATTCATATCCTATAACACTCACAGTGGGCTTTGCCTCCCTGACTGAGCCCTGACCGATACAATTATTAGGAGTGGTGATGCTTCCAGGGGACCAGAAATGTAAGGATGGGAATCTGACATTGGTTCTCTGAGTAGATGTAGAGGCATTAAAGACACTGTTTTCAGAAATAAAGGGGACATCAGTGGTCCATAGCATATACTGGTAAAGCTGTTACTAAATTATCACCTTTAGACCCCTGGAGTTAAAGCCTATAGAACCCAAGACTGACCAAATAGCTACCCATGCAACATTTCAGCGGCAATAAAGGGTATAAAGACTGTGGGGTGGGTATAAGAATATAAGACTGTGGTTGGGGAGAACTGGAGAAAAAGGGTGACGTGCTTAGGACTTTTAATTCCCAAATCAAGATCTGGGTCAAGATCCAGAAAGCATTTGTGTCTATCCTTTATCTCCTAGAGCTGCAGGTTGAGATTTCTGAAAACCAAACCCAAAGGCTATTCATGTGGATGACTGAAGGATAATGCCAACTAAATTCACACCCTGGAAGTTCTTTTATTAGAGGGCTTTGATTGAGACGGCGTGGGACCCTAAAAACCAAAATGGAGAGACTGGGTATAATCTGATGAACCTGAGAATTGTGACTTCCCAACACTTACCCACCCTTTTGCCAGTGGGAGCATCCCATCCTCCCCTTCTGAGGAGGTTACTTTCCTGGTACTTGGAAAAACTCTAGTGGCCTCTCTTGAGGTGATATTCTTGCTGGGGAAAGGTGATCTTCCTTAAGACTCCCCCCCGCCCCCCAACCACATTGCTTCTAGATCTTTTACCAGACTCAAAACATGGCAAGCTTCAGGGGGTCAGGTACAAAGCATGACTCCTGAAGAGACTTTGTGTGCTCAGTTGCATCTGACTCTTTGTGACCCCATGGACTGTAGCGCACCAGTTCGTTGTCTGTGGAATTTTCCAGGCAAGAATGCTGGAATGGATTCCATTTCCTACTCCAGCTGATCTTCCCAACCCAGGGATTGAAACTGAAATTCCTGAATCTCCTGCATTGGCAGGCAGATTCTTTAGCACTGAGCCACCAGGGAAGCCCAACATTATATACCAAAGGTTTGCAAGATGTCTTCGAGTTGTATCACTGTAAGAATGGAACCAAATGTTGTTGGATCATGATGGAAGGAGTATAATAATGGAGCTTTTGGTTTATACAAATCAAATAAGACCATATAGAAGGCTGCCCATTAATTTCAGTCCTAGGGACACCTCTATCAACCAGCCAGCTATGTGGTGATAGGTTGTTTACTGTGGACCACTTCCAACAAGGAAGGGACAGCACTTGATCCTCACTAGAGCGGGCACTCCGGCTGTGGATTTGCCTTCCCTCTTACAGTGCTTCTTTTGCCATTAGTGCCTTATTTACTGTCATGGTATACTCCACAGTGTTGCTTCTGACCAGATAACTCATTTCACAGCAAATTAAGTGGCAACAGGCTTATGACTTATGGTATCCACTGATCTTATCATGTTCTCCACTACCCTGTAGCAGCTGGCTTGATCAAACAATGCAATGACCTTTTGAAAACTCAATTATGACACCAGATGAGTGTAATGCTTGTAGACACAAGGCAGAATCTTTCAGGTTGTGGTATATGCACTGAATCATTGTGACCAATGTGTGGTATCATTTATAACCAGGGTTCAAGGTCTTGGAATAAAAGAGTGGAAATGGGGTTGGTTTCTCTCACCACTATCTAAATAGTCCAATAACCATTGAAATGATCGTTGGCTTTTATTCTATTAATATGCTGTATTACATTGATTGATTTTCATATGTTGAACCAAGCTTGCATTTCCGCAGTAAATCTGACATGGTCATGGTGTCTAACCCTTTTTTTAAAAAGTACTTATTTATTTATTTCTGGTTGTACTGGGTCTTCGTTGCTGCAAGTTGCAGTGAGCTGGCGCTACTCTTTGTTGTGATGCATGGGCTTCTCATTGTGGTGGCTTCTTGCGCAGCAGAGCACAGGCTTTAGGCACAGGGGCTTCAGTAGCTTTAGCTCGTGGGCTCAGTAGTTGCGGCAGGTGGGCTCTAGGGTGCTCGGGCTCTAGGGTGCTCGGGCTCTAGGGTGCTCAGATTCTAGGGTACTCGGGCTCTAGGGTGCTCGGGCTCTAGGGTGCTCGGGCTCTAGGGTACTCAGTCTCTAGGGTACTCAGTCTCTAGGGTACTCGGGCTCTAGGGTACTCGGGCTCTAGGGTACTCAGGCTCTAGGGTGCTCGGGCTCTAGGGTGCTCAGACTCTAGGGTGCTCAGGCTCTAGGGTGCTCGGGCTCTAGGGTGCTTGGGCTCTAGGGTGTTCAGGCTCTAGGGTACTCAGGCTCTAGGGTGCTCGGGCTCTAGGGTGCACAGGCTCTAGTGTACTCGGGCTCTAGGGTGCTCGGGCCCTAGGGTGCTCGGGCCCTAGGGTGCTCGGGCTCTAGGGTGCTCGGGCTCTAGGGTGCACAGGCTCTAGTGTACTCGGGCTCTAGGGTGCTCTGGCTCTAGGGTACTCAGGCTCTAGGGTACTCAGGCTCTAGGGTGCTCGGGCCCTAGGGTGCTCCGGCTCTAGGGTGCTCAGGCTCTAGGGTGCACAGGCTCTAGGGTGCACAGGCTCTAGTGTACTCGGGCTCTAGGGTGCTCGGGCCCTAGGGTACACAGGCCCTAGGGTGCCGGGCTCTAGGGTGCTCGGGCTCTAGGGTGTTCGGGCTCTAGGGTGCTCAGTCTCTGTAGTTATGGCACATGGGCTTTAGTTGCTCCACAGCATGTGGAATCTTTCTGGACCAGGAATTGAACCTGTATCCCCTGCATTGGCAGCCAGATTCTTATCCACTGTACCACTAGGGAAGTCCCATAATCCTTTTTAAGTTGATGAATTTGATCTCCTAGTATTTTATTAGGGATTTTTACATGTGTGTTCATAAGGGATACTGGTCAATAGATTTTCCTGTCTGGTTTTGGACTCAAGGTAATACTGGTTTTAATAGAATGAGTGGGAAGTGTTTCCTCATCTTTCATGTTTTGGGTGAGTTTGTGAAGGATTTGTGTTCATTCTTTAAACGTTTGGTAGAATTCACCAATGAGGCCCTCTGGCCTTAGGTTTTTCTTTGCCAAGAGATTTGATTACTAATTCAGTCTCTTGCTACAAGGTCTATTCAGATATTCAACATTTTGTAAAAAGCCCATTTCAGTATTCTGTGTCGTTTTAGGAATTTGTTCATTTCATTTAGATAAATTGTTCATAGTATCCCCTTATAATCTTTTCTTGTTTCTATAAGGCCAGTAGTACTCTTTCCTCTTTATTTTCTGATATTAGCATTTGAGTTTCCATTGGGAATGGGACTTTGAAGGGGCACCAACCCCTTCTACCCCTCCCAGTAGCTGCCAGGCTGCTGAGTTTTATTGTAATTTATTGTAGGGCAAACGCAGAGCTAGAGAAGGAGAGATGAGAATAGTGAAAGTTAAAATGCCATAAAGGTTGCTGTTCTTACTGACATCCAGCTATTAGTTTTTAAAAAAGAATAGTAAATGCTCTCCAGATTTATACAAACCTTTGATTAACTTCCAGAGTTCTGAAAAAGTCATTTCTAACAATTTTTGCCAATGTTTTCATTACTTTTATGGAGGCCCTTACATTGTCAGTTTTGCTGATATCACCTCTCTTTTTTCTTAGAAATACATAAAATAATAGTGTTTCTTACAATTGATGACATCTTAGATTTGATAAAATATTCTAAGCATCAGCTGTAAAACACAACTACCTACCTAATGGGAGTATTAAAAATAATACTAAATACTAGGCAATAAAAAATAGATGTAAATTAAACATCTTAGTTCTTATATAATTATGGAAAATGATAGACATTTAATTATTCTTGACCTTGTCACATCAGTTATTTATGTTAAGATGTAAGGGCAACTACTCAGATAAGATAAACAGAATATGTAAGTTGTGAGCCAATAAAATGGAAAAGGGAAAATTAATAACTCAGTGGAAGGTTGGAAAGAAGGAAGGGACAAAGAAAAACAGTGACGAGATACACAATCTCAAAATAGATGTTATAAATAATTTCAAACAAAATAATAATCACAATAAATGTAAATAAATTAAATTCATCCATTAAAAGATGGAGTTTTTCAGATTGGATTAGAAATTCAGCCATATATCTTATTTATAAGAGATTCAGAAAACTAAGATCATGGCATCTGGTCCCATCACTTCATGTGAAATAGATGGGGAAACAGTGGAAACAGTGTCAGACTATTTTGGGAGGCCCCAAAATCACTGCAGCTGGTGATTGCAGCCATGAAATTAAAAGACGCTTACTCCTTGGAAGGAAAGTTATGACCAACCTAGATAGCATATTGAAAAGCAGAGATATTACGTTGCCAACAAAGGTCTGTCCAGTCAAGGCTATGGTTTTTCCAGTGGTCATGTATGGATGTGAGAGTTGGACTCTGAAGAAAGCTGAGCACTGAAGAATTGATGCTTTTGAACTGTGGTGTTGGAGAAGACTCTTGAGAGTTCCTTGGACTGCAAGGAAATCCAACCAGTCCATCCTAAAGGAGATTAGTCCTGGGTGTTCATTGGAAGGACTGATGCTGAAGCTGAAACTCTAATTCTTTGGCCACCTGATGCGAAGAGTTGACTCATTGGAAAAGACCCTGATGCTGGGAGGGATTGGGGGCAGGAGGAGAAGGGGACGACAAGAGGATGAGATGGCTGGATGGCATCACCGACTCGATGGACGTGAGTTTGAGTGAACTCCAGGAGTTGGTGATGGACAGGGAGGCCTGGCGTGCTATGATTCATGGGGTCGCAAGGAGTCGGACACAACTGAGTGACTGAACTGAACTGAGAGGAGCCTAAATCCAGAGCTGGTAACGATGTAGAGCAACAGGAACTTCTATTCATCACTGGTGGGCATGCAAAATGGTACAGCTACTTTGGAAGGAAGTTTGGTTGTTTCTTACACAACTAAATGTACTCTTGCCATATGACCCAGCAGTCACAGTCCTTGGTATTTACTCAAAGGAGTTAAAAACTTATGTCCACACAAAAACCTGTACACGGATGTTCATAGCCGCTTTATTCATGATTTCCAAGACCTGGAAGCCACCAAGATGTCCTTCAGTGGGTGAATAGATAAATTGTGGCACATTCGGACAATGGAATATTATTATTAAAAGAATGTTTCTAACAGAAATGAGCTATCAAACTATAAAAAGACAAAGAGGGGGGAGTTCCCTTGTGGTCTAATGGTGCTTTTACTGCTGTGGCCCAGCTCAGTCCCTGGTGAAGGAACTAAGATCCTGCGAGCTGCACAGCATGGCCAGAAAAGAGAAAAAGATACAGAGGAACCTTAAATGCATATTTTGCTAGGTGCAAGAAGCCAATCTGAAGGGCTACATACTGTATGATTCTAACTATAGGATATTCTGGAAAAAGGCAAAACTATGGAGACAATAGAAAGATTGGCTGTTGTCAGGGGTAAAGATGGGCAGAAATTTTTTAAGGCAGGGAAAATACTCTGCATGATATTATAATTATGGACTTAGGTCATTGTACTTTTGCCCAAACCCATAGACTATAAAAATGGACCCTAAGACTATAACCCAACACCAAAAGTGAAACCTACACTCTAGACTTGGGGTGATTTTGATATGTCAATGTAGGCTCATCCCTGTTTAAAAAATAATGTCGTTCTGGTGACTGATGTTGGTAATGTGTAGGGGCAAGGAGTATATGGGAAATCTGTACTTTCCTCCCAGTTTTGTTGTAAACCTAAAACTTCTCTAAAAAATAAAGCCTCTTAAAAAATCAGGAAAGAAATATGGGGAATAGGGATGGGGGAAAGGGGAATAAATTTGACACTTGTGTAAGAAAACTCCATCGAGCCCACTGGGGGATACAGAAATAAGCAAAACAGTTTCTGTTCTTATAAAGCTTACATTCTAGTGGAGGATGCAGGCAAAAACAAGCTAATTTATAATATGTCAGTTCTAAAAAGGAAAAAGGGGGAGGAAGAGGGCTGTGTATGTGCTACTTTACGCAGGGATCAGGGAAGGCCTGACTGATTAGTTATTTGAACAAAACCTGAGGTTGTGAAAGAGTGAACTTAGTGGGATAAGGGAGTTCCAGGCCGAAGGAATAAAAAACGGCAAGTGGAAGCATCTTTTATATATTGTATATTTAAAATAGATACATTATCAGAACTAATAAGATAATTTAGCAAGGTTGTCAGATACAAGACAAATATACAAAAACCACTGGGGTTCCTGTAGAGTGGTAGCAACCAATTAGGACACAGAATGTGAAAAGGATAAAGATTTTATTCACAACGGTAACAAACGTCAAGATAACTATGATTAAAAATAATAGAATATATATAAGACCTATGTATAACGTAAATTGTACATTTTTATTGATATAATAAAATCTGGGGCTTCCCTGGTGGCTCAGATGGTAAAAAATCTGTCTGCAGTTCAGGAGACTTGGGTTTGATCCCTGGGTCGAGAAGATCTTTTGGAGAAGGGAATAAAATCTGGTAACATCTACTAAATAATATTTAAACAAACAAAAAAAATTAAACATGTAGATTATGTTTATGAATGGAAAAACTCTGCGCTTTAAAGATAGGAAGCCTCTACAAATTAATATAGAAATTAAATGGAATTCTACACAACATGGTAAATCAACTATATGTCAATTTAAAGAAAAAAGGGGAAAAAAAGAAATTAAATGGAATTTAATACACAGCAAGGTTTTTAAAAGGAACTTGGTAAACTGATCTTAAAATTCCTATGAGGATAGGGGCCAAAAATAGTCAAGACAACACTGAGGAGGAAGAACAAGGGGACAAGTAGATACTTAGCCACATTTATTAGAATGACAGTAGCTGGTGAAACAAATCTCAACATATCTAAGGCTCAAATGTGATAAAACTTTATTTCTGGCTTGTTTGAAACCCAAATCAGATATTCCTGATCAGTGGGCAGCTCTACTTCAAGCAGCAATTTGTAAACCAGGCATCTTCCATTTGACTTTCATTTTCCAAGATTATCATATATGTTTGCATCAAACTATATATGTTGGCAGAAGGGGAAACAGCAAAGGAAGGATCATGCATGGGAGGTTTAATAAGTAGTAATAGAAACGGTATATACTGTTTCCACTCACATCACTGGCCAGAATTCACCTACCTACTTGCAAGAGGGCCTTGTAAAAGGGTAACTGTGAAATAGAGCCCAGCTGTGGTCACAAGAAACAAGAAAAAAGAGGTGTGGCAAAGAGTGAGCCAGTCTTTGTCACATTTGCCATATATAAAGATTTCTTATACAGATATAATCATCAAAACTGTAGTGGTAGAGGGATAAATGAATAGCTCAATAGAACAGAAAGCAGAACCCAGAAACAGACCTACGAGTGTGTAAGAAGTCTGTATGTGAGAGTGCTCACTTTACAAACCAGTGAAGAAATGGGGAACCATGTAGCATAGGGTGCTTGAACAACTGGCCATCTGTATGGAAGCCAAAGGAAAATAATATATGAATATCAATAAATATATTGTTGTTCAGTTGCTAAGTCCTGTCCAACTCTTTGCAACCCCATGAACTGCAGCACCCCAGGCTTCTCTATCTTTCACTGTCTCCCAGAGTTTGCTCAAACTCATGTCTATTGGATCAGTGATGCCATCTAACCATCTCACCCTCTGTCTTCCCCTTCTCCTACTGCCCTCAATCTTTCCCAGCATCAGGGTCTTTTCCAATGAGTCGGCTTTTCACATGAGTTGGCCCAAGTACTGGAGCTTCAGCTTCAGCATCAGTCCTTCTAGTGAATATTCAGGGTTGATGTAAGGCCATATGTAAAAATCTAGGTGACCTGAGGGTAAATGTAAAAAAGTAAACTAAAATAACTGTTAAGTCTTAGAGAATATCTAATGGTGTTGTTTAGGAAAGGTTTCTTAGACATGGGAGAGAGAGAGGAGAAGAACCCACCATGAAGAAAGAGAGGGATTAATTCATCTTTTCTGCTCCATTGTTTTGCCTGTTCCTGTGCCAAAACCACCATATACAAAGACATCCTAAATGTAAAGTGTTTAAACCCCACCTAGTGGGAGAAAACATTTTCAAAATTAAAAAGCTATAAAGGATTAATATTCAGATTAAATAAAATAACTTCTTCAATTCAATAAGATAAAAATAAACAACCAAAAGGAAAGCAGACAAAAGACACAGACAGCTAATACACAAAGGAGAAGATGGAATTCCCCATAGAAAAGAAAAAGATGCTCAACTTCGTTAATAATTGGGGAAACACACCAGAAAGATCATTAAGACACTGTATCATGTCCATCAAATGGGCAAACATTTAAAAGTCTGGTAGAATCAAGTATGTATTAATAAAGATGTGGGGGAAAGACTTGGACACTGCTGGTGGGAGGGCAAATTAATGCAATGCCTTTGTAGAGTAATTTGAAAACACAAATTGACAATCTATATACTTCAGGACCCAGCAATGCCACTCCCTGGTGTATTATTCAGAGACATTTTGCTCTTATACACAAGAGATATTCACAAGGATGCTCATTGCATAAGAAATACGCGCTACTGTGCATACATGCCACTGTATGTCTACTAGGGGAGGAAATAAATTATGGTGTTTCCGTACAACGGGTTACTCTTCCTCAGGTAAAATGAATGGACCTGGGTGACATGCACCAACATGAACAAATCTCAGAGCATAATGCTGAATGAAAACAAGTTGAGAATGCTTCCATTTAGTGTAAATATGTACATAATGGTATGTGACAACTTATTTAAATATTAAAAATATATAACATATTTTAATGGATACCTCTATAGTAAAAAGTATAAAAACGTGACTGGCAGGCTATACACCAATTTATAATAATAGTTGGAAGGAATGATGCTAAAGCTGAAACTCCAGTACTTTGGCCACCTGATGCGAAGAGTTGACTCATTGGAAAAGACCCTGATGCTGGGAGGGATTGGGGGCAGGAGGAGACGGGGACGACAGAGGATGAGATGGCTGGATGGCATCACCGACTCGACGGACGTGAATCTGAGTGAACTCTGGGAGTTGGTGATGGACAGGGAGGCCTGGCGTGCTGCGATTCATGGGGTCGCAAAGAGTTGGACACGACTGAGCGACTGAACTGAACTGAACTGATAGGTTAGTAGTAGTGAAGAAAGTAATGAAAATGGATCAAGAGGAGGGCAAAATCAGATAGAAGTAATATTATGAAAAAATCTTTTTAAAAATTAGTTAATTATTTTTGGCTACACTGGGTCTTCCTTGCAGCATGTGAACTTTCTCTAGCTGTAGCAAGTGGGGGCTACTCTCTAGTTGCAATGTGGGGGCTTCTCGTTGCTGTGGCTTCTCTTGTTGCGGCGCACAAGCTTAGTTTCCCCATGGCATGTGGAATCTTCTCGGACTAGAGATCAAACCCATGTCCCCTGCACTGGCAGGCAGATTCCTTACCACTGGACCGCCAGGGAAGTCCAACAGCAAAATCTTCATGATTGCTAAATGTGGATGATGAGCAGATATAATAATTATATTATATATTATATAATATTATAATATATTATATTATAATATATAATAATATTATTATAATAATATTCTATTCTTTCATATGTATGAAATATTTTATAGTTTAAAATTTAATAAAATTATTGTTTAGAATCCCAGGGAAGGAGTCTAACTGGTGTATCCTGAGTCAGCTGCCCACTTCTGGATCAATCAGTTGAGTCATGGTAGAATGTGGCAGCTCTTGTTATAAGCCATGTATTTAGTAGGGGGCTGGGGATAGAGGTAGTATCCTTGAGAAGAAAGGGGAGCTGCACAGACAGAACCAAAGATTCCCACTGAGTATTGGTCCTAAGGGCATAAGCAGCCACGGTATATGGGCAGTTAACCAGGGTACAGATTATAATCCTCTATGACAGAGGATGAGATGGCTGGATGGCATCACTGACTCGATGGACATGAGTTTGAGTGAACTCCGGGAGTTGGTGATGGACAGGGAGGCCTGGTGTGCTGTGATTCATGGGGTTGCAGAGTCGGACACGACTGAGCGACTGAACTGAACTGAACTGATGAGCTTCTTTCCGGAGAAGGCAATGGCACCCCACTCCAGTACTCTTGCCTGGAAAATCCAATGGATGGAGGAGCCTGATGGGCTGTAGTCCATGAGGTTGCCAAGAGTCGGACATGACTGAGCGACTTCACTTTCACTTTTCACTTCTATGCAGTGGAGAAGGAAATGGCAACCCACTCCAGTGTTCTTGCCTGGAGAATCCCAGGGACGGGGGAGCCTGGTGGGCTGCCATCTATGGGGTCGCACAGAGTCGGACACGACTGAAGCGATTTAGCAGCAGCCAGCAGCAGCAGCATGAGCTTCTTTCAGGGCTCAAACCAAGACCTACTGAGTCAGAATTTTCAGGCATGCACATTTCAAAAAAGTCGTCCTATTTGTTCTGATGGGAAACCCTAGATAAAGAAAGTCACCTAAGACCGTGGATTCAAACTACCACGTTGAATCCCCTGGTCTAAGTGAGTGGGCCTTTTTCCACTAGGTAAAATAGGGATTTCTTCCCTCTGAGAGTCAGCCTGTGGACAAAGGAAAGATCGTGGACAAGTGGACAGGTTTCTAGGAAAAGTCCCACTTCCTGGCTTCATCCTTCAGTAAGTAATACCCTTGGCCTGAACCACTCACATTGGTTCTTCTGGGGTTGGCGTTAGGAGGTTGGATAGTGAGGAGAGGAACTTGAACTTCCCCTAGAGGCCAAAAGTGTTAATGCTGGTGATTCTCTAAGGCCTCTTTGCATGGTTTAAAATAACAATAGTAGAAAACAACGACTTGCTAAGTGCTAGACACGGTGCAGAAATTATTTGTCCAGAGTCCCTGAGCTAGGGGTTGGCAAAGTCAGGATTCAAGCTCGGGTCTGTCTGACTCCCAGATCTGAGCCACAGGGAATCTTGGGTCACTGACGCTTCTTCAGAGTGTGGCGTCAACTGGCCTTCCCTCCTTACTGCCTGCTCTGATGAGTATTCTCCTCTCCAAGCACAGGGGTGAGCACCAGCTGGTGGCGGTGACAATGCTGTCAGTGGCTTCACGCCCTTATTGTTGCCCTCCCTGCATGGTATTCCCTGAGTATCCTTTCCACCAAACCATCTATACAGCAAGTCCTCATGGATCTTCAGGGTTCTGCAGAATGTACAATCCTGTTAGTTGCTTTCCTCTCATCTTCCCCATTCTACTGTGTACTCCCAAATGTGGGTACTAATTTACTCTTCTCTGTATCCCTAGTTGATGAGCAGAATGAGGGGATGAGTGAATACACGAATGAGTGAATGAATCAATGGTACTGGCGGTGGCAAGTAAATGTAGCAAAGCAGAGAAGGGGGAGATGCAGGTGCCTGCAACCATAGTAACCATGATGTTGCTGTGTGATAGTCCTAGGAAGATGGTAACCATGGCAACACTGATGGCGAGCCCTGTTTAGACCGAGGGCTTAGTACTGCCTGCTGTCCATGCCAAGCCTGACCCACTCAGTGGCCAAACCAGAGGATGGGTACAAGTAGCAACTGTTGTCCTGTTCCCTGTTCTAAACCCCCGCAGAGGGCTGAGTTTCACAGTAGTCACACCCTCTTCCTGAGTGGTCCACAGGACTCTAGAAACACCGGGGTTGGGGGCGAGGAGGTCCAGCCTGCCTGGATGTGGGATGTATGTCCACAGGCAAGGAGAAGTCAGATGGGCAAATGGGTAAGGTGTGATTTGCGCTAAGGGCATTCTTGTTTGTGTGTGTGCCAGGGAAGTGTCTGCTGAGAGTGTGTTAGGGGAAGGGGGACAGTCCCATATGTGTGCCTGGGGCACGGCCAGATGTGTAGAGGGCCAAGTGTGTGGGAAGGGGGAATTAGTCTGCCGCGTGTGTGGCCGCAGTGCGGTGCTTCTGGGAGGTGCGCCATAGAGAGAGAGTGTGCGTATGTGTGTGTGTGTTTGCGCGCCCCCGCGCGCGCGCGCGTGTGTGCGCTCTTGCACTAGCTTGAGCTCCGTCGTGAGGGGCGGGGTTCTGGCGCCGCGGGGCGGGGACCCTCGGTCCCACAGCGTACCGGGCCCCTGGGTGGGGGTGCTCCGCCCATCCATCACCCGGAGCGCAGCGAGCGAGGCGGATATCACAGTGTCACGGCGGCTCGGCTCGCAGATCTTATCCTCTTCATTTCCGCCTGAACCGAGCCCGCCCGCACTGGCTCCCTGAAGGCTCCATCCATCATGGGGTGGGGAGGGGCGGGGAAAGATGGGGGCTGGACGGGGGGTGGAGGGGTGGCGAGGGGAGGGAAGGGCTGGCGGGAACCAGAAGCGCCATCGGACACCCGAGAAAGGCAACATCAAGACAAGTTGGGGGAGTGGGGCTTTACTGGGTTTGCTTTTCCACGTGGGGGAGGGGATGCTCCCTCGGCCTCGGTGGGGATGAGGCACAGTGACCAGACAGCCCTAGCCTGGAACCCTTGCAGGTTGCTCCCTGAAGGCTCCCGGGATCCCTGGTGCCTGGCCTCACTCTCCCACGATGGGGGGCGGTTGGGAGGAGGGGAGCATGTCTCCACCTCAGCCCTGCGAAGGGTTGGGGGGGTTGTTAAGCGTGGGGCCGCACCTGGACCCTCCGGGGTGACCTCGGGCCGGGGCGGAGCAGGCGGGGGCGGGCGCCCCGAAGGGAGGCCTTATTTCATTTCCCCGCACTGCTGAGGTTTCTGCGAAGTGTCTCTCTCACCTCTTTAAATTTTACGGCGCTTGGCTTGTGGCCGCCGGCCCCGCCCCGGGGAGGAAGCGGGTGCGGAGTCGGGGAGCCTACCGGGCCAAGGGGTGACTCCACCCGGCGGGGCGCGGGTCAGGCCCAGGGCGCCGGACTCTGCGGGGCGGTCAGCCTGAGACTGCCCCCCGCCCCGACTCTGGTTCCCTGGGGCCTTCTCGGAGGAGGTGGGGGGTCCGGATTGTCCGGGCCCAGGGGTGGGGCTTGCCTGTAGCTTCGGGCCTGGCCCCGCCCCCTTTCCAGGCTCCGTCACCCGCCACACCTCCCACCTCTGGCTCCTAGTGTGTGGGGGCAGAGGCAGGGTACTGGAAGAGGGAGCCAGAGGAGCAGAAATGGATACCAACTCTGGGGCCCCAGCGGCCTTGCCAAATGTCACTGCAGCTTCCCTGGTGCCCCCAAGTCCGGATCTGGGTCAGGTACAGTCTGCAGATGAGGCAGGCAGGCACGCACGCACGCTCCGGTCCCTGACGGCCTGGCACCTGTCTGGAGATCTGGTTGGGGGCTGAGGATGAAAGGAGGGACTGGGGAGGCAGGTGGGCTCCCACCCTTCTCTCAGGAGCCTGACAGGACTCCTCACCAGGTTCAGGTCCGGTGGGGGTGTGGGGGCGGGGGGACGGGCGGGAGTCTTGCACTGGAGTGCATGGGGGAGAAAAGGAGGTGAGTGGAGGAGAGGAGCGCGAGGGAGGGGAGCTCGAGGGAGGCGTGGAATATCCGAGGATCCCATAGACACCGGCCAATTAGGGTAGAGGAACGGTTTGAACACAGTTAGGTCTGACTCCAGAGCCCCTTTCTAAGATTAATCATTACCTTGGTTTCTCTACAATCTACTTCTTATTAATATGGCCCAGGCTAGGCAATCAAGCAGCCCCAGACACAACTTTGTAACTAGCACATAACCAGAAGGAAACACAGCTCCAAACAGACATTTGGCTCGTCTGGCCTGGCAGGGAGAGACTCCAGCTGCCCAGATTGCCCCTCGTGGGGGGCGGGGGGTAGGCCTCTGGGACACCAGGGTTCAGAGCAGGAGTAGGGGCAGAAGGGCAGCTGCAACTGCCCACCTGGTGGTTGAAGCCGCTGAAGAAGGCTCTGAAACGAGTCTTTTTCGGCATTGACCTGGAGAGGACATGTCCTGCCTAGCACACTCCAGGGAGCTCAACCAGCAGCACGGGGAAAATTGGTCACCTCCACACGACCCAGCAAGGGTCCGTTACAGCCATCCCTCCCCTGCTCCCACACCTGCCCCTGGCTAACACTCCTGTTTTCCACACTCTTCACAACCAATGTCTCACCAAGGCCTCTGGATTTGTCCTACATGTCTCTCAAATCTGTCCCCTCTCTCTTATCCCTGCCGCCTCAGTCATTGTCCTTACTGCGGTCTCTCCTTGTGTTATTGCAACAAGCTCCTGTCCATCCTCGATACTGTCATGACAGTAGGGCCCTGTCCTACCCTTGGAAAACCCTGTAAGGGCTGCCTGCTGCTCCCAGGATCAAGTTCACAGCATCCAGTTCAAGGCTGCCTTTCTTGCCTCCCTCATCTCGTTTTACTAAAATGACCTTGCTCCTTCGTGCTTCTGAGCCTATTGTGTGTGGTTCCTTCTGCCTGGAATGCCCTTCTCTCCCTTCTGTACTGGGCTAAAATTTTGTCACCCCAGGCTCAGCGCAAATACCCCTCCTCTGGGAAGACTTCCTGGAGGGAATGCCTCTTCTGCGCTCTCATGGCTTCTGCGCTTTCTTGTCCCCTAATTGTAATTAGCTGTTCGGATTTGTCTGGGTCTTGCACTAGACAGATTGCTCACTGAGGGCAGGACCCTCATTTTGCACAGGAGCTTGAGAACCTGGAAGGAGGAGGCAAGAAGGGATCGCTGATGAACGAAGAAGGGGAACCAGTATTGTTTGGGACCTAGCACCAGGCTGCCCCAGCCTGTTTCTGAACTTCTTTGGACCTGGGACCCTTAGTCCATGATAACTGGGGTATGAAAGTGAAAGTGAAGTCGCTCAGTCGTGTCCGACTCTTTGCGACAGGTGGACTGTAGCCCACCAAGCTCCTCCATCCATGGGATTCTCCAGGCAAGAATACTGGAGTGGGTTGCCATTTTCTTCTCCATGGGTGAGGAGAAATGGGCTGGCCAGTGGCATTGTGGGCTTGCGTGAACATTATTCCTTCACATAAATTCTCTTTCCTCTAAATCCCTCTCACACTGCCCCCAAGGCTGGAGAATACCTACCTGTAATGAAGACTCAAGATTCAGAAATGTTCCACTTTCCGCCTGTGGCTTTTGCATCTCATCCCTTTTGGTGACTGGTTGTCATGGAAACCCGAGTGCAGGAAGCTCCTGCTGGCTCCCTTCCCAGGGTGGGAGCTGCCGGCTGAGTGCCCTATGCAGACTCTGGCTGAGCTGCTGCCGAACTGGCAGCTGGTGCTAGATGGCTGGAGCCTACACACTCTGGGCCAGACTGGGCCTCATCTTTCCTTCCTCAGTAGAAGTTAAGGACTTCCCTGGTGGCTCAGACGGTAAAGCAGGAGACCTGGGTTTGATCCCTGGGTGGGGAAGATCCCCTGGAGAAGGAAATGGCAACCCATTCCAGTACTCTCGCCTGGACAGAGGAGCCTGGTAGGCTACAGTCCATGGGGGTGCAAAGAGTCGGGCATGACTGAGTGACTTCACTTCACTTCACTTTAATAGAAGTTTGTGGGTTTATCCCAGAGTGTTGGCCTGAGCCTGCCCCATGCACTTCAAGGCTGCAACCCTATAAACATGTTTCTAGGGGACCAGCAACCCCCTAGATAAACTCAGGTTCAGGTTCTGGACTGATACAGCATGGGTCTTAGTCTTGACTCTGCCACTGGTTGGGTTGGCTCTGTAGTCTTGAGCAAGACATTTGATTTTCTGAGCCTCAGTTCCCTCATCTGTAAAATGGGGATGATAATAGCATCATGGGATTTCCACTTTTGGCAAGATGGTGAACTGGTACTCTGAAAGGCCCTCCCACTGAAATGCAACTAGATTCTGCATGAATTACAAAAATAAAGCAAAATGGACCATTGTTTTTAATGAATGCATTGCTGGGTTTGTTAGAAAGTAAGGGAAATCTCTAAGGACCGAACAATGTCTACCAAGAAAAACTGAACAAGGCAATGGGGAGATAAAACTAAAGCATGATGTTGTCACTAACACGGAAACAGGAAAGTCAGGCTAAATGTTGAGATAAGCACTGTGATAGGCAAATTAAGTTTAGGGCAGAGGCAAGGTGAAAGAACTTAACTTGAAATGCCTGCATTGTGCCAGGGTCTCTTAAAGGGAGCTAAAGAAATTTCAGGTTAATAGCAGCCCCAACTAAATGCAAATGCCTTCAGTAGGAATGCACCTCCAATTTAGGCCCTCAGGATTCCCACAGACTAAATTAAAAATGAGCTAACAATCAGTGATGACCATACTACAAGGAAACAAGCCACTATGAGTGTTAGTCAGCAATACAATAAACAATATGCTGAGATAATACACCCTTCTGCAAATATTTAAAAATATTAAATATTTTTTAAAAATCCAGCTGTATGTTGTCTACAAAAGTTACTCCTAAAAACACAAGGACAATAAAAGGCTGAAAATAAATATCCAAAATGATACATGAGGAAAAGTATCAACCAAAGGAAAGTTGGAGTGACTTCATTAGTATCAAAAAAGAGTCATCAGGTTAAATATTATTATAAGAGATAGAGAGAGTTCCTAATAATGATTAAAGTTTTAATGGACTTGAAAGATAAAACAATTCAACTCATAAAATAACCTCAAAATATACAAGGGAAAAGTGAATAAAACTACAGAGAAAAATGGATAAATCCATGACTGTTATGGAAGATTTCAACATATCTCTTCTCCAACTTGACATATCCAAACTTGAACAAATAGATGTAGATAAAATCCTAAATCCAACAATTAGAGAATACAAAGGGTTTCATCCATACGTGGGGAACGTATAAAAAGTGACTACATGCTAGAACATAATACAGTTCTCAATACATTATAATAATCTGGTATCATACAGATCATGTTTCTGTAACCTATAATGCAACTAGATTAAAAGTCAATGATAAAACCATGCATAAAAATATTTCCATGTGTTTTTAAATTAGAAAAAAAATCACACTGAAAAGTTTTAAGTCCTTACGAATGAAGATATTGCATAGCAAAACTTTTGCAATGCAGTGTAAGTGGTAGTTTGAGGGAAATTTAGAGCCGTACATGCTTATAGTTTTAAAAAAGAGAGCTGAAAATTAGCTAAGCATCCAACTTAACAAAAATAGAAAAAAAATAAAAGAATGAAAGTAGAGGAAAGAACATCAGAAGTTAATAAAACAGAAAAATAAAGATACGGTAGAAGGAATCAACAAGGCCAAAATTAGTCCTTCGAAAGACTAATAAAGTAGATAAACATCTGGCAAAGTTTAAAAAGGATTTTTTAACAGGCATAGATCAATAATATTAAGGATGAGAAAGGAAATATTGCTACAGCTAGAGCAGAGATTTAAAAAAGAATGCCCTATACAGCTTTGTATTAATAAATTTAAAAATAGGTAACTGCACAACTTCTTTGAAACACATGACTTATCAAAACCAGCTTAAGAAGAAAAAAAATCCTGAATAGTCCTATAATCACTAAACATGATTGAATAGGTTGCTAGTCCCACATAGAAAGCATTAAGCCCAGGTGATTTCAAACATTTGAAGAAGAGAAATTACAATTTTATGCAAATTCTTCCAGAGAATAGAAAAGAGGGAACATTCATCAGTTCACTTTGAGGAACCAGTATAACTTTATTACCCAAACCAGGACAACCTCATTCGTGTACCTAAATGCAAAAATCAAGAAAGAGTAGAAGACTGAGTCCAACAAAATATTTAAAAAATCACTACCAAATTGGGTTTATACAATGAATGTAAGCAGTGGTTTACCATTAATATATGTCATATATTAATACAGTATTATTGTTATTACCATATTATAATGTTATATATAATACTTATTACATATTAGTATGTATTATATAGTCTGTAATGATATTAATGTATATAAAATTGTAAATATGTACAGTGACATTAACAGGTTAAAGGAGGAAATCTATGGAGAAAGTTCATTTAATCACAATCAACATTCTTTCCTGATTAAAATTCTTACCTTCCTAGGAATATAAGGGAATTTTCTTAATTTGCAAAATTTAACAAAATCATACTTACTAATAAAAGGTAAAAAGCATTATACTTAACAAAACAAGCTAAGGATCTTAATATCCTCCTAATCAACATTTTAGTGAAGGTCCTAGCCAATGTATTTAATATTTAAAAAGAGCAAGAAAGAGAAGAAAAGGAAGGAAAGAAGAATGATTAGAAAGAAACAAAACTATCACTTATAGGTGAGATGATTATCTACATTAAAACAATCCAAAATGATATACCAAGAGATTATTAGGATTAATGAATTTTCAAGGTGGCAGAATATAAAGATAATATTCAAAATGAAATTGCTCATCTCTATACTTATTTATAAAACAATTCAGAAAAAGACATTTAAGATAGCAACAGAAAGTAAGGGATCTGAAAACAAATCTAATCAAAGATGTGCAATACCTGTTGAAGAAAATGATATAACTTTACTGAACAACATCAAAGGAGACCAATAATCAGGGAGATTTATCTTGTTCGGGACTTCCCAGGTGGCTCAGTGGTAAAGAACCCACCTGCCAATGCGGGAGATGCAGGTTCTATCCCTGGGTCAGGAAGATCCCCTGGAGAAGGAAATGATAACCCACTCCAGTATTCTTGCCTGAGAAATCCCATGGACAGAGGAGTCTGGCAGGCTATAGCCCATGGAATGGTAGAATCATGACTTAGCGACTAAACAGCAGCAGTTATTCTGTTTAAGGAGAGAAGGACTCATCGTCCGTATTTTATCAATTCTCCCATATCGATCTACAGAGTGAATGTCATTCCAATCAAAACCCTAATAAGATTTTTAAAAAAAATTTTATCGATTTTTTAAGCTGTACCTTGAGGTATGTGAGATCTTAGTTCCCAACCAAGGATCAAACCTCTGCCTGCTTCAGTGGAAGTGCAGAGTCCTAACCACTGGACTGCCCGAGGATTCTCCCAGTAGAATTTTTAAAAATACTTTACTAACTGACTGTAAAATCTAAGTGGAAGACCAAAAACCCAAGACTAGCTGCATACTCCTGAAGAAAAAATGGTGGTTAAACACGCCTAAATGAAACCAGTGGAAACAGTGTCAGATTTTATTTTGGGGGGCTCCAAAATAACTGCAGATGGTGATTGCAGCCATGAAATTAAAAGACAGTTATCAGTGGAGAAATAACTCCAGAAAGAATGAAGGGATGGAGCCAAAACAAAAACAATACCCAGTTGCGGATGTGGCTGGTGATAGAAGCAAGATCTGATGCTGTAAAGAGCAATATTGCATAGGAACCTGGAATGTCAGGTCCATGAACCAAGGCAAATTGGAAGTGGTCAAACAAGAGATGGCAAGGGTGAACGTCAACATTCTAGGAATCAGCGAACTAAAATGGACTGGAATTTAACTTAGATGACCATTATATCTACTACTGCGGGCAGGAATCCCTCAGAAGAAATGGAGTAGCCATCATGGTCAACAAAAGAGTCCAAAATGCAGTACTTGGATGCAGTCTCAAAAACGACAGAATGATCTCTGTTCGTCTCCAAGGCAAACCATTCAATATCACAGTTATCCAAGTCTATGCCCCAACCAGTAAGGCTGAAGAAACTGAAGTTGAATGGTTTTATGAAGACCTACAAGACCTTTTAGAAGTAACACCCAAAAAAGATGTCCTTTTCATTATAGGGGACTGGAATGCAAAAGTAGGAAGTCAAGAAACACCTGGAGTAACAGGCAAATTTGGCCTTGGAATGTGGAATAAAGCAGGGCAAAGACTAATAGAGTTTTGCCAAGAAAATGCACTGGTCATAGCAAACACCCTCTTCCAACAACACAAGAGAAGACTCTACACATGGACATCACCAGATGGTCAACACTGAAATCAGATTGATTATATTCTTTGCAGCCAAAGATGGAGAGGCTCTATACAGTCAACAAAAACAAGACCAGGAGCTGACTGTGGCTCAGATCATGAACTTCTTATTACCAAATTCAGACTCAAATTGAAGAAAGTAGGGAAAACTGCTAGACCATTCAGGTATGACCTAAGTCAAATCCCTTATGATTATACAGTGGAAGTGAGAAATAGATATAAAGGACTAGATCTGATAGATAGAGTGCCTGATGAACTATGGAATGAGGTTCGTGACATTGTATAGGAGACAGGGATCAAGACCATCCCCATGGAAAAGAAATGCAAAAAAGCAAAATGGCTGTCTGGGGAGGCCTTACAAATAGCTGTGAAAAGAAGAGAAGTGAAAAGCAACGGAGAAAAGGAAAGATATAAGCGTCTGAAGGCAGAGTTCCAAAGAATAGCAAGAAGAGATAAGAAAGCCTTCTTCAGCGATCAATGCAAAGATATAGAGGAAAACAACAGAATGGAAAAGACTAGAGATCTTTTCAAGAAAATTAGAGATACTGAGGAAATATTTCATGCAAAGATGGGCTCAGTAAAGGAAAGAAATGGTCTGGACCTAACAGAAGCAGAAGATATTAAGAAGAGGTGGCAAGAATACATGGAAGAACTGTACAAAAAAGATCTTCATGACCCAGATATTCATGATGATGTGATCACTAATCTAGAGCCAGACATTCTGGAATGTGAAGTCAAGTGGGCCTTAGGAAGCATCACTACAAACAAAGCTAGTGGAGGTGATGAAATTCCAGTGGAGCTATTTCAAATCCTGAAAGATGATGCTGTGAAAGTGCTGCACTCAATATGCCAGCAAGTTTGGAAAACTCAGCAGTGGCCACAGGACTGGAAAAGGTCAGTTTTCATTCCAATCCCAAAGAAAGGCAATGCCAAAGAATGCTCAAACTACTGCACAATTGCACTCATCTCACATGCTAGTAAAGTAATGCTCAAAATTCTCCAAGCCAGGCTTCAGCAATACGTGAACCATGAACTCCCTGATGTTCAAGCTGGTTTTAGAAAAGGCAGAGGAACCAGAGATCAAATTGCCAACATCCTCTGGATCATGGAAAAAGCAAGAGAGTTCCAGAAAAACATCTATTTCTGCTTTCTTGACTATGCCAAAGCCTTTGACTGTGTGGATCACAGTAAACTGTGGAAAATTCTGAAAGAGATGGGAATACCAGACCACCTAACCTGCCTCCTGAGAAATCTGTATGCAGGTCAGGAAGCAACAGTTAGAACTGGACATGGAACAACAGACTGGTTCCAAATAGGAAAAGGGGTACGGCAAGACTGTATATTGTCACCCTGCTTATTTAACTTCTATGCAGAGTACATCATGAGAAACGCTGGACTGGAAGAAACACAAGCTGGAATCAAAATTGCCGGGAGAAATATCAATAAACTCAGATATGTAGATGACACCACCCTTATGGCAGAAAGTGAAGAGGAACTAAAAAGCCTCTTGATGAAAGTGAAAGAGGAGAGTGAAAAAGTTGGCTTAAAGCTCAACATTCAGAAAACAAAGATCATGGCATCCAGTCCCATCACTTCATGGGAAATAGATGGGGAAACAGTGGAAACAGTGGCAGACTTTATTTTGTGGGGCTCCAAAATCATGGCAGATGGTGAGTGCAGCCATGAAATTAAAAGACGCTTACTCCTTGGAAGAAAAGTTATGACCAACCTAGATAGCATATTCAAAAGCAGAGACATTACTTTGCCGACTAAGGTCCATCTAGTCAAGGCTATGGTTTTTCCTGTGGTCATGTATGGATGTGAGAGTTGGACTGTGAAGAAGGCTGGGTGCTGAAGAATTGATGCTTTTGAACTGTGGTGTTGGAGAAGACTCTTGAGAGTCCCTTGGACTGCAAGGAGATCCAACCAGTCCATTCTGAAGGAGATCAGCCCTGGGATTTCTTTGGAAGGAATGATGCTAAAGGTGAAGCTCCAGTACTTTCGCCACCTCATGGGAAGAGTTGACTCATTGGAAAAGACTCTGATGCTGGGAGGGACTGGGGGCAGGAGGAGAAGGGGACGACAGAGGATGAGGTGGCTGGATGGCATCACCGACTCGATGGATGTGAGTCTGAGTGAACTCCGGGAGATGGTGCTGGACAGGGAGGCCTGACGTGCTGTGATTCATGGGGTCGCAAAGAGTCGGACACGACTGAGCGACTGAACTGAACTGAACTGAAATGCAACCGAGACATATCAAGTGTTAGGAGTTAAGATTGTGTGGAATTGGCACAAGTTTAGACCCATGACCAGTACAACAGTAATAAAAGTTCACATGTGTAGAAACCTGACGTGGGATAGAACCGGCTTTTCAGATGACTGGGAAAGGATTAACTATTTGATGTAAGGCGCCGGGACTCTTGATTATGGAAACATATGAAATTGGATCCTTATCTCAATCTGTACCTCCAAATAAATTCTTAATGGATTAAAATTTTAAATGTGAAAGTCCAAACTTTAAAATTCAATAAAAAATATAAGAGAATACCTTTATGACTCTGGTAGTGAAGGATTTTGTAAATAAGGTGCACATACACACAAAGGCATAAACCATAAATGTATGATGGATCAGGCTACGTTCAGTCAGTTCAGTCACTTAGCCATGTCTGATTCTTTGTGACCCCATGGACCTGCAGCATGCCAGGCCTCCCTGTCCATCTCCTGGAGCTTGCTCAAACTCATGTCCGTCAAGTTGGTGATGCCATCCAACCATCTCATCCTCATTTGTCCCCCTCTTCTGCCTTCAATCTTTCCCAGCATCAGAGTCTTTTCCAGTGAGTCAGTTCTTCTCAGCAGGTGGCCAAAGTATTGGAGTTTCAACTTCACCATCAGTTCTTCCAATGAACACCCAGGACTGATCTCCTTTAGGATTGACTGGTTGGATCTCCTTGCAATCCAAGGGATTCTTAAGAGTCTTCTCCAACACCACATTTCAAAAGCATCAATTCTTTGGCACTAGCTTTCTTTTGGGGCTTCCCTTGTGGCTCAGCTGCTAAAGAATCCACCTGCAATATGGGAAACCTGGATTTGATCCCTGGGTTGGGAAGATTCCCTGGAGAAGGGAAAGGCTACCCACTTCAGTATTCTGCCCTGGGGAATTCCATGGACAGTATAGTTCATGGGGTCGCAAAGAGTCAGACACGACTGAGTGACTTTCACAGCTTTCTTTGTGGTCCAATCTCTCACATCCATACATGACTACTGGAAAAACCATAGCTTTAACTAAATGGACATTTGTTGGTTAAGTAATGTCTGCTTTTTAATAGATTGTCTAGGTTTGTCATAGCTTTTCATCCAAGGATCATGCATTTTTAAATTTCATGGCTGCAGTCACCATCTGCAGTGATTTTGGAGCCCAAGAAAATGAAGTCTTGTCACTGTTTTCATCGTTTCCCCATCTGTTTGCCATGAAGTGATGGGACCAGATGCCATGATCTTAGTTTTTTGAATGTTGAGTTTTAAGCCAGCATTTTCACTCTCCTCTTTCACTTTCATCAAGAGGCTCTTTAGTTCCTCTTCATTTTCTGCCATAAGGGTGATGTCATCTGCCTATCTGAGGTTATTGATATTTCTCCCAGCAGTCTTGATTCCAGCTTGTGCTTCATCCAGTCTGGCATTTCGCATGATGTACTCTGCATATAAGTTAAATAAACAAGCTGACAAGATATAGCCTTGATGTACTCCTTTCCCAATTTGGAACCAGTCCGTTGTTCCATATCTGTTTCTAACTACCTTCTTGACCTGAATACAGATTTCTCAGGGGCAGATAAGGTGGTCTGGTATTCCCATCTCTTGAGGAATTTTCCACAGTTTGTTGTGATCCACACAGTCAAAGGCTTTAGCATAGCCAATGAAGCAAAAGTAGATGTTTTTCTGGAATTCGCTTGCTTTTTCTATGATCCAATGGATGTTGGCAATTTGATCTCTGGTTCCTCTGCCTTTTCTGGATTTAGTTCAGGTTGAACATCTGAAAGTTCTTGGTTCACACACTATTGAAACCTAGCTTGGATAATTTTGAGTATTACTTTGCTAGAATATGAAGTGAAGTGAAGTCCCTCAGTTGTGTCTGACTCTTTGCGACCCCATGGACTGTAGACTACCAGGCTTCTTAGTCCATGGAATTTTCCAGGCAAGAGTACTGGAGTGGGTTGCCTCTTCCTTCTCCAGGGGATCTTCCCAACTCAGGGATCGAACCCTGGTCTCCCACATCGTAGGCAGATGATTTACCCTCTGAGCCACCAGATGAGTGCGATTGTGTGGTAGTTTGAACATTCTTTGGCATTGCCTTTCTTTGGGATTGGAATGGAAACTGACCTTTTGCAGTCCTGTGGCCACTGCTGAGTTTTTCCAAATTTGCTGGAATATTGTGTGCAACACTTTCACAGCATCATCTTTTAGGATTTGAAATAGCCCAACTGGAATTCCATCACCTCCACTAGCTTTGTTTATAGTGATGCTTCCCAAGGCCCACTTTGACTTTGCATTCCAGGGTGTCTGGCTCTAGGTGAATGATCATACCATTGTGGTTATCTGGGTCATGAAGATCTTTTTTGTATAGTTCTGTGTATTCTTGCCACCTCTTCTTAATATCTTCTGCTTCTGTTAGGTCCTTACAGTTTCTGTCCTTTATTGTGCCCATCTTTACATGAAATGTTCCCTTGGTATCTCTAATTTTCTTGAAGAGATCTCTTATTTTCCCATTCTATTGTTTTCCTCTATTTCTTTGCATTGATCACTTGGAAGGCTTTCTTATCTCTCCTTGCTATTCTTTGAAACGCTACATTCAGATGGATATATTAAAGACCTTCTATTCCATAAGCTAGAAGAAGTTATTTGTAGCGCATATAACTAGCAAAGAATTTGTATCTAGAATAGAGTTTTTACAAACAACCCTAGAAATAAATACACCAAAGACAAACAACCCGAAAGAAAATTGAGTGGAAGACATATCCCAAAAGAAAACACTCAGATGTAGGATGCACATCTGAAAAGATGCTCAACCTCGCTGATAGTAGATCCTTTGGGGCAGATCAAAATGGATAAGTACTGTCAAGGATGTGGAGCAATGAGAACTCTTCTTGATCGCTGTTGGAAGTGTAAATAGTAAAATCACTGTGGGAAACACTGTCCGACGAAGCTGACCCTGTGCACATCCTGGCAGCCCAGCAACTCCCCACCAGGTTATGCTCTTGAAAGACTCTAGTATGTGCATCAGGACCCGTGTAGACGGACACTCACTGTAGCGCTGTTTGTTTTAATGAAAGGTTGGAAAAACCCAAGTATCTGCAACAGGGGAATTAATAAATGGAATATTGCATAGCAATGAATAATGGCCACATGCAGTAATATGGATGAATGTTGGCAGCAATATTGTATAAAAAATGGAACTAGTAGAAGACTATGTGTAGTATACTACTAGTATAAAATTCAGAAACCTAGAAAACTGAAAAAACATAATTTTATGGGATCAGGAATTAGTTTTTTTTTTTTTAAGCAAGGCAATCATAAACACAAAATACAAGATAGTGGTTATCTTTGGGATGAGGTATGGAGCAAGTTGGCTGGAATACACAGGAAGGCTCAGTGGTCTTGAGTATGTCCTAGCTCCTGTGTTTCGTAATGCCCTAGTTGGGTTCATAGGTGTTTATCTCACTTCACAACTTATAGTTATAGATTTTGTGTATATATAAAATATAACAAAAAGAAAAATGAAATCCAGTTATATATATATATAAATAAGGAATAACAATGACCAAAAAAACCCCACCAAAGATTGTAAAATAAAGGGCTGGACAGAGACAAAGATATTAATAGAATGAGAAAGACTAGAGATCTCTTCAAGAAAATTAGAGATACCAACGGAATATTTCATGCAAAGATGGGCTCAATAAAGGACAGAAATGCTCTGGACCTAACAGAAGCAGAAGATATTAAGAAGAGGTGGCAAGAATACACAGAAGAACTGTACGAAAAAGATCTTCATGACCCAGATATTCATGATGGTGTGATCATTCACAGTCACCTAGAGCCAGACATTCTGGAATGTGAAATCAAGTGGGCCTTAGAAAGCATCACTACAAACAAAGCTAGTGGAGGTGATGGAATTCCAGTTGAGCTATTTCAAATCCGGAAAGATGATGCTGTGAAAGTGCTGCACTCAATATGTCAGCAAATTTGAAAACTCAGCAGTGGCCACAGGACTGGAAAAGGTCAGTATTCATTACAACCCCAAAGAAAGGCAATGCCAAAGAATGCTCAAACTACCCCATGATTGTACTCATCTCACACGCTAGCAAAGTAATGCTCAAAGTTCTCCAAGCCAGGCTTCAGCAATACATGAACCGTGAGCTTCCAGATGTTCAAGCTGGTTTTAGAAAAGGCAGAGGAACCAGAGATCAAATTGCCAACATCCACTGGATCATGGAAAAAGCAAGAGAGTTCCAGAAAAACATCTATTTCTGCTTTCTTGACTATGCCAAAGCCTTTGACTGTGTGGATCACAATAAACTGTGGAAAATCCTAAAGGAGATGGGAATACCAGACCACCTGACCTGCCTCTTGAGAAACCTGTACGCAGGTCAGGAAGCAACAGTTAGAACTGGACATGGAACAACAGACTGGTTCCAAATAGGAAAAGGAGTACATCAAGGCTGTATATTGTCACCCTGCTTATTTAACTTATACGCAGAGTACATAATGAGAAATGCTGGGCTGGAGGAAGCAGAAGCTGGAATCAAGATTACTGGGAAAAATATCAATAACCTCAGATATGCAGATGACATCAGCCTTATGGCAGAAAGTGAAGAAGAACTAAAGAGCCTCTTGATGAAAGTGAAAGAGGAGAGCGGAAAAGTTGTCTTAAAGCTCAACATTCAGAAAACTAAGATCATGGCATCTGGTCCCATCACTTCATGGGAAATACGTGGGGAAACAGTGGAAACAGTGGCTGACTTTTTTGGTGGGGGGCTCCAAAATCACTGCATATGGTGATTGCAGCCATGAAATTAAAAGACACTTACTCCTTGGAAGGAAAGTTATGACCAACCTAGACAGCATATTGAAAAGCAGAGATATTACCTTGCCAACAAAGGTCTGTCTAGTCGAGGCTATAGTTTTTCCAGTGGTCATGTGTGGATGTGAAAATTGGACTATAAAGAAAGCTGAGCTCCGAAGAATTGATGATTTTGAACTGTGGTGTTGGAGAAGACTCTTGAGAGTCCCTTGGACTGCAAGGAGATTCAACCAGTCCATCCTAAAGGAGATCAGTCCTGGGTGTTCACTGGAAAGACTGATGGTGAAGCTGAAACTCCAATACTTTGGCCATCTGATGCGAATAGTTGACTCATTGGAAAAGACCCTGATGCTGGGAAAGATTGAGGGCAGGAGGGGAAGGGGATGACAGAGGATGAGATGGTTGGGTGGCATCACTGACTCATGGACATGGATTTGGGTAGACTCCAGCAGTTGGTGATAGACAGGGAGGCCTGGTGTGCTGCAGTTCATGGGGTCGCAAAGAGTCGGACATGACAGGGACTGAACTGAACTGATCTGAAAGTACGCACACACATACACACACACACACGTGTAGAATGTAGGGGTACCAACATTATTATCAATGCACAATTCAAGACCAAAAGCATTAAACAGAACAAAGAGGAACATTAGCTAATGAAGAAAGCTACATTTCATGGGAAAGATAATCATAAACTTTATTGTATCAAGCAACACAGCAGCCAACTAATGTAAAGTAAAAACTGCAGGGGAAAAACCTCAGTAGTTTATCTTAATGGTCTTCCTGCTCAGTGGGAGGAGAGTCCACCCTGCCATGGTGCTGCCGGCCAGGCCCACTCCTGAGCAGGTGGCTTTGAGCAGTAACCACAGGTGCCCACCTTTCCGAGGGATTTAGAAAGGGTTCAGGGAGTATGGCCAGGCTCCCAGGGATCCTGGTCCAGCCTCCAGCTGAGCTCCTGTATCTGCTTCTCTACTGGCCTCCCAAGTGGATGACCCCTACTTCTTCCTGCTTCTTCTTCTGACTTGCCTGAGGTTCATCAGCTTTCTAGGTTCCTAGTCTAGACTGGCTGTGTGAATGTAGTAAGTGGCTGCACCACTCTGAGCTCTGCTGTTCCCTTCTGGACAGCATGAGGCAATGACGCACAGGCAGAAGTCCTGTCTGATAGACGGGGCTAGCCGTGAGAGGGAGGGTGCATTCTGGCTGGCAGTCCCCCTTTCTCCCTGCTTCTCTTGTCCTGGCCTGTCTGAGCCAACCTGCTGGCCAGCACCTGGGAGGCAGCTTAGGACCGGCCACACCTCATGGCCCTGCTGTTGAGTCCTCTCTCCTGTTGTCCTAGGACGCAGCCTCCGCCTCTGTCTCTCCGGCCATTCCAAGGCACTCCTTGGCTTGGAGCCTGGTCTGGAGAAGTCCGCCCCACCCCCTCAGAAGGGCAGAGTGGCATAATATTTGGGGCTTTTCCTGTCTGTCCTGGTCTTCCTTGTAGGCAGAGTTGCTTGTTTACACTGGTGAGTTGCTCTCAGGATCTGCCACTCACAAGCTTTGTGAAGTTGAACAGGCTCCACCTGTCATAGCCTCAGCATGTTCATCTGTAAAATGGGGATGATAATACTTTGAGTGAAAATGCAATGAGATCATATCTAGAGGCACTGGCCTATGATAAGTACTCAGGACTCAGCAGCTATCATTATTCTGGTTATCATCACTGTTGGCATTATGACTTATTGTTGGCAGAGTATTTTTACAAGCAAAAAAGACCTGTTGCAGTAAGTTGCTTTCTTCCAGATTTGCAGCTTCACTTTGCTTTGCAGAGCAGGTTTCTGCTCATGTCACAGTCACTCTGTTTGTGGACATTTTTCTGATGGGTATAACTTGATTATTTGCTCATTAGTAACTTGGCACCCGTAATTCACTTTTTCAGTTGAACGCTGTTGCTTATGAAGTACCCCCACTGCCTGGCCCTGCAGCACAGCCTCCCAGTTTCAGCTGTGGGTGAACCAGAGAGGATTCCCTTCCGTGTGTATGGGACCAGAGGGGACCAGAAAGGTACTCATGGCCAAGACCTCAGATGACATAGCTACCAACATCCCTGTAACTTGTGCCTTGAGGCTCAGGCCTGGCTGACTGGTAGGGACAAGCTCCCACTGACTGTGCCCCAGTGCCTCTTCTGGAATGGCGCTGGAGGCCATGGGAGGCCCAGGTGTCTGTTAGTCTCAGAGCATGGGGGAAGGAAGGCTGGTGTCCCAGGAAGCCCAGCTCCAGGAAGCTTCCCTGTCATGCCAGGCCCCATGGGAGAGCTTTACACTGTAGCTTTAATGGGTAGGTGGAGCCTTGCCATTGTCAGTGCCGAAGACCACCCCACATCCACCTCTTTCAACGGCTTCCCTGGTGGTTCAGACGGTAAAGAGTCTGCCTGCAATGTAGGAGACTGAAGCTCAATCCCTGGGTTGGGAAGATCCCCTGGAGCAGGGCGTGGTGACCCACTCCAGTATTCTGGCCTGGAGAATGCCATGGATAGAGGAGCCTGGTGGACAGTGCATGGGGTCACAAAGAGTTGGGCTCAGCTGTGACGAACGCTGACTTTTCAAGGCCCTTAGGCCCCTCTTGGTTCAGTGTTTTGGGCTGAGTTAGCTTCCGGGCTAGGCAGACGGAGGGGTATCCATGAATAGTCAGGCCCACTGTTTGAGCTCCTGGTTCACTTGCTCATGTGACCCTCACGATGGCTCTGTGCTCATCCTTCAGTTCACAAAGGAACCAAGGCTGGGGGGTGGTTAAATGACTTGCCCAAGGTCACGTGGCCAGCGAGTGGCAGAGCTGGGACTGGAACTTGACAACGTTACACTCACTTCCCATTCTCTGAAGCTGGACAGGGTGGGGTCCCCTCAGACACCAGAGCCCCAGGCACCCACCAGAACAGTTGCCCCCTCATTGGTAGACCACAGGGACTGAAATGATCAGAATGAGATACTGACCCTCACATCCGGGGCCCCCAACTCTGACCTGCATCCTATGTTCTGGAAGCATCCACAAGGGTCACTGCACACTGAGGGTGGAGCTGGATCTTGCCCTGGTGAGGGGGTCCCCTTTGTGTGCCTGGAAACGAGGCTTCTTGGGTCCTGAAGGAGGGGTGCAGGGGAAGGGGCCCGGTGGGGCGGCAGGGTGCCTTGGCAGTCCTCCCCTCACCCCTGTGCGCCTCCCTCTGGGCTCAGGGAGGGCTGATTCCCCAGGAGCCAGGGCATACACTGCTCCCTGAGCCTCAGTTTCCTTATCAATAAAATGGGGGTAGTGCCAGAAGGTGCCTCGCAGATGAGTGTGAGGAGTCAGACAGACCAACAAGGCTGGGAATCTCTGAAGCAAGAAGATGCTGCTCTTTCCCCCTCCCTTTCCCCTCATTTTCCTTCTCCTCTGTCTCTGTCACTGCCCCAGCTCTGGTTCAAATCCCAGTTCTGCCATTTCCCAGCTGTGCTGGCCTCAGGAGTGTTCCTTAACGTCTCTGAGCCTACTTTCTTGTTCTATAAAATTGGAATGCTGAAGAATGCGTGGTATCGTCCATGTAAAGCTCTCGCATGGGGCTTGGCATGCAGAAACGTCCCAGAAGGAGAGTCTCTTCCCTCCTCCCTTCTCTGGCCATGATCTGAAGCCTGCATCATCTCTGCATCATCTCTTGAGCCTAACCTATGTTTCAGCTCTCACCTGCCTGACTACCGGTCGCCACCTCGTGGCCTGATGGATGACTGCAGGTTCAGAAGAAAAATTCAAATGAGCTTCCAGTATGTTTTGGGGATTTAGTATTCAATAGCAAAGTACCCCCAGGGGACGTAAGGAATGAAAGCAGGGTGCTGCCCACAGAAAGGCGCCTGGATATTCTGTGCAGACAGGAGATCTGCGTGAGGGACTCCTGCCCTTTCTTGCTGTTAATAGATTCTGTGCTAGGAACTGCCTGAGCTTCATTCCATGGTTGATTTGGCTTCGATTGGGATGAGAGTTTTTCAAATGAAGCGATAGGGGTTTCTGGAACCATGGCGGGGCACATCATGGTCTTCAATGAATTAAAAGTTATATCTCCTTTATCGAAGGAATGGGTCCCGAGGTTTTTCATTTTTATGATTCCTCTTTAGGCCACAAATAGGCTACCCCGGTGGTTCAGTGGTAAAGCACCTGCCTGCAGTGCAGGAGACATGGGTTCCATCCCTGAGTGAGGAAGACCCCCTGGAGGAGGGCATGGCAACCCACTCCAGTATTCTTACCTGGAAAATCCCACGGACAGAGGAGCCTTGCAGGCTACAGTCCATGGGGTCGCAAAAGAGTCAGACACGACTGAAGTGACAGAGCACGCATGCCACGTACAGGTGCTTCACATACACCCTATTATTCAAGTTTATTCTCAGCTAAATCAGGAGCGTGGGATGCCCGCCTGCCCCTGGCATGCCCAGCGAGGGCATCTCACCTCCTGCCATCTCTGGCCTTAGGACCCTGGGTATGCCCCATCTCACTGGTCCCTCTTGCAGTTCCCACCTCTGAGCACTTGTGCTGTTCCCTCCTCCAGGAGGCTTCCCCTGATCTCCCAGGCACAGCTCATGAGCCCCCCTCCCCAGCTTTGAGGCCTTGGTGCTCCTCTCCGAGCTCCTTCTTATCTTCTTCCCCGACGGGCATGGGTCCTGGGAGGGTCTGCTGTGCAAAGGATGAAGACCAAAAGGGATGAGAAATCACGGGGCTGTCTCTAAGCCCCAGGGGCTGCCCTGCAGTCAAAGCCATACATAGAGCCTCCTGTCCATCCATCAGTGCCCAGGGTCAAGGTCTGCCCAGGGTCTGGGACACTCAGAGGCCAAAGAGGGCATCTGAGGAGAGCAGCGTTGGCCCGGCAGGGTGAGAGGAACTGCGGAGAGCAGGGACTTCACGGTCAAGGGGACGTGGCGATTGTTCCCGCCCCACAGGGCTTCGAGGAGAAAGTGGAACAAGACATGTGAGGCTCAGCACAATGTGGGGCGCACAGCGAACACCCCGAATGGCTGCACCCAGAGCAGTGAGCAGAGCCCCTCGGTCACCTAATTCTCTGCTTCAGTGCCCGTTGAACCATTTAGCAGGTCAGCCATGGGCAGGCCAGCCAACTGCATTGCCCGAGCCCAGGGGGGCGCCCCTCTCATCCTGCTGGGGGACTGCAGCTGCTCTCCTTCAGACTACCCTCCTAATGCCTGTCGGACCACACATCTCACCCCCACCTGTCCTGGTAGATTCGCATTCCACCTAGCTGTTGCCCAGACCTCACCCGCTCCAGTCCAGGCCTTACACCTGAAGTTTTCTCAGGGAAGGCGGCAGTGGTGAGCTCCAGAGGCAGGACCCAGCCAGGCCTCACACCCTTCAGGACCAGCTTTGTAAGGTGGGCTCAGAATCACATTCCTCTCCTGGGACCACCCCTCTCCTCGACTCTAAACCCTCTCCAACTCCAGGTTCCTGGGAAGAATCACCCTGGAGCAAGTTACTGCTCTCCAAGCCTCAGTTTTCTCATCTATACTCTTGAGAGTCCCTTGGACTGCAAGGAGACCCAACCAGTCCATTCTGAAGGAGATCAGCCCTGGGATTTCTTTGGAAGGAATGATGCTAAAGCTGAAGCTCCAGTACTTTGGCCACCTCATGCGAAGAGTTGACTCATTAGAAAAGACTCTGATGCTGGGAGGGATTGGGGGCAGGAGGAGAAGGGGACGACAGAGGATGAGATGGCTGGATGGCATCACTGACTCTATGGACGTGAGTTTGAGTGAACTCCGGGAGCTGGTGATGGACAGGGAGGCCTGGCGTGCTGCGATTCATGGGGTCGCAAAGAGTCAGACACGACTGAGCGACTGAACTGAACTGACAATGGGATAAGGGCTGTTCTGGATTGTGAGGGGCGGTAGGCTGAGGTCTATGACTGGCAGTGGCACGGACTTGGCTAGAATCAGTCCTCTGGAAAGAGGGGCCTGGAGAGTGACCTTGTCTCACAGGCTCTCGTCTCCAGATTGGGCCTACATTTCCTCCCTCTCCCGTGACTTCATGTTCTGGGCTGGGGGTGGCGGGAAGACAGGCAGGAGAGAGGGGAGCACTGGATTAGCACAGCCCCCTGTCCACCCCCAACCCAAACATGTTTTAGTGACAGGATTTTAAACGATTGCTGTCGGCGAGAGAGCTGTCAACTCACTGCTGCGGGGTGGGATTGGGGAGGGGGGCTGGGAGGCGCCTCTCACAGAAACCCAGGCCTGGGACTTGGATGGGAGACCCAGGTTAATCCTGCCTCCATGCTGTTGCAGTCTGGACCAAGTGCCTCGATTTCTCTGAGCCTCAGTGAGGCCATTCGGAAGGGAAGAGTTTCCTAGGTCCCTGGGCCTGACCTTGGAGGACCTGGTTGCAGGGCCAGAGTGTGGGCTTGGGGAGGCAGCCGGGGTGATGTCCAGGCCATGGGTTTGCAGCCAAACCTGGTTTTGAGCCACGCTTTTGCTTCCCCTTGATGCTGGTCATGTCCTCCTTCTGAGCCTTGGGTTTCCCTTCTGAAAGTGGAACCTTGGAGGAGGCAATGGACAAGCCCAGAAGCCCCTGGGGCTGCGAGTCACCCGAGGCTGCAGGAGAAGGTGGGGTGCGGCCATCCCCAGGGGTTGCTGGTGCCCATGGGCAGAGAGAGGGGCTCCAGGTGCTCCTGGCTGCGGGAACGGGGAGGAGGCCGAGAAGGAGCAGCCAGACGATGGGGGAGGAGGAGAGCATCAGGACTTCAGGTCTGCGGGCTTGGGGCCTCCTGGATGCACAGCCAGGCAGAGATAAACAATGATATCTCAGGAGTGGATGTGCAAACGTCTTCACCTACACACAGACACAAGTCTGAGACTCCCGACTCCATAGGCAGATCTAGACAGCCAGCTGCACACCAGACACTGATCACCTGCAGACACCCAGCTTCCTGCACAACCTACCCCGGCAAACCGGCCCATGGAGCCATCATCAACACGTGCTGACACACGCACACACACTGGTATTCCCCAAGGTACTCTAGGGAACCTCGAGACCTCAAGGAATATACTTTGAGAACCAAATTCCTTGAGTCTCTGCCATCTCCACACCCTAACCACCATCTCCCCTGGATCCCAGGGCCACCATCTCCCCTCGATCCAGCCCCGAGCCCTTGTGATTCTTCAGGATTTGGCCTCAGCTTCATTCTTCCTGTCGTAGTCTCCCGAGTGATCTCACCCACCCTGTGCCTCAGTGACCAGCTATCTGGTTGCTGAACACCTGGATGCTCAGATCTGGCCCCTTTGAGGCTCAGCCCTGCCCCTGACATCTCATGGATACCCCAGACACCGTCAGCTCCCCGTGCCCCAGATCAGAGTGCTTCAGGGACCCTCGTCCCAGCGATTCAGTAACCTCGATGTTGCCTTCGCTTCCCTCTCTCACAGAATCTCCAGGATCTGCTTCCTTCTTTCTCCTGTTACCCCCCTAGTCAGAGTCGTCATCATCTGTCGCCTAGGTGACTCATTGACTCCCATCTTTGTCCAGTCCACCTGACCTACTTGGATCCATTCTCCACTCAGCAGCAAGACCCTGGATGTTCTGGCTTTGCCTCTGGCCTCATTGCTTCTCCCCCAGCCCCAAACTTAGCTATTCTTGCAGTTTAGGAGAGTCATAAGATTCTGCCTGCACCTGAGGTGTTTGCATAAGCTTGAAGAACTTGCAGACACTCCTCCTCCTCCTCACCCAGTCCCCCTAAACCAGCTAACTTCCCATCTCAGCTTAATATGCAGATTCTTCCAGGAAGCCTTCCATGATGCTCCATCATTCCAGATGAGGTTGGGTACCCCTGTAACAAGGCTGAGCTCACATCACATTGTCTGCTTCCATGAGGCAGGGACCAATCCCAGTTCTCAGCCTAGTGGCTGGCACTTAAGGGGCCCCTGTAGTGGTTGGTTGAGTGTGTTGGGGAAAGGGATGATTGAAATGGGAGGGAGGCATTTGTTTCAAGGATGGTGATGGGTTGGGGTTGGGACAAGACAAGGATGGGGAAGTGACGATTATAGGATGGAACAAGGGAATGTGTTGGGCAAGACCAGGGACCCCAGGCTCTCCCTTCCTGACCTGCTGATCCTGGCGCCCACTGAGAAATCTGCTGGCGTCTCAGGCAGGACTGGCCCGGGCCCCGCACAGCCCCTCCCTCCAAGGAGAGGCACCACAGGCGTGTACAGGTTGGTTTATTTACAAATATACTGATGTCTCGTCTTTTTCTGTTGTTTCCATTTTCTGCGTTCGTGGAAAGAGGCAGAAGGTGAGAGTGGAGGGCAGGGTGGGGGTGGTGATGTGGTAAACGCTAATAAATAATTTAACAATGACAAGTTATTAAATAAAATGTGTCTGGGGATGGCGGGTGGACAGTGAGAGTCTGTACAAGGAGAACAGGAATGGCCGGCGGCCCGGGCCCCACACCTGGCTGGGCTGGGCTCTCGTGGGACCCTGGTGGGGTGGCCACAGCAGAGAGGCCCACTGGCAATGGCGCCATCCAAGGGCCAAAGGTTCGAGGGTCCCTTCTGCTTCCCCAGCCCCCAGGCGGCGTGTCTGTGAATGTGGGTCTATGAGCCTTCGTGCGTGTCTGGCTGTGTGTGTGTGTGTGTGTCTGTGTGCACGTCTGTGAGTGTGGCCCTCACCCTTCCCTGCAAGGCAGAGTGAGCCCCAGAGCTGCAGGTACTCCCAGACGGGAAGTGAGAGTCTCACCCCAGGTGGTGCCCAGAGCTCAGGCTGGGGCCAGGCAGAGGTCAGCCAATTCTCCTTCCCCCAAGCCTCACTGCTAGGGCCTGCTCATCTGGACATGGTGGACCCCCCACCATGTCCTTCCTCTCCTCCAGGAAGCCTCCCGAGATGCCCACTGGCACTGGCCTCTTCTCTAAAGGCTCTACTGGGCCCGTGGTCTGATCCTTAGAACCAGTGTCCCTCAGTGTGGCCTCCCTGGAGGACTCCACGGCGGTAACACACTCCCTGTGTTACCAGGGACAGATCCCTTCCTCCCTCTGAGCCTCAGCTTCCCCAAAGGGAAGCAGAACTCTGCTTTCCTCTGACACTCTTCCCCTCACCCCTCACTTTCTTCCTCTTCCTCCAGAGAACAGTCTGTCACGTCCCCCTTCCCCTGGCTTCCCACCCAGGCACCACGTGATGGTGGTCCCACATCACAGCAGGCGTGGGGGTGGTCCTGGCCACTCACCCCAGCCCCCCTACCCCAGGTCAAGGATGTGCTTTCCTACATGAAGTGGACAGAACCCAGTCATCTCAACCCCAACCCCAGCAAGCCTGACTGTCCTGTGTGCTTCTGCTGGGTAGCCTTCTCTGAGCCTCAGGTTCCTCATCTGAGAAATGGGTCCCCAACAATGTCTGGAAAGGCTTGGGACAGAATGTGTATGTCTCTCCTCCCAGGAGAGAGGTCCTCAAAAGGGGCCCAACATCTTGCTCATCTGTGTCCCGACACCCAGCCCAGGGTCGGGCAGAGCAGTCATCAGAGCCTGGGGGAAGCTGTAGTAGCGTGAAGGAGTTAACCTACACTGGCTGATGGGGTGTCTCTGGCACAGGGAGCTGAGGACCCTCTGGCCTGGACAACCTGCAGGTCATCAGGATGTGTGTTCTGTACCAGCTCCTGGCAGGGGGCAGTGTCACGGCAGAGGCAGAGTCCAGGTTGGACTTGGGGTTTATGCGACCCAGGGGGGGCAAGGCTACTGAGAGGAGTCATGTCCCGCAACCCGGAGGCCGTTCACCAGGCACAGAGGACAAGGAGCTGGCGTGGCGCCCCTGCTCTCCGCTCTGGCTCTATTCCTGACTGGCTGAGAGGCCTGTCCCTCCCCTCTCCTGGCCCAGTTTTCCAGTTGCAGAATAACGGGCAAACTAGTTGATCCCTTCCTGAGGTTTCCTTCAGCATAGAGTCTGCGAGAGACGGGCCAGGTCTACTGGGCAGGGAGCATCTACCCCAGACCTGCTCCAAATGCCCCAGCATGACTTGACTATGTGGGCCCAAGAGGAGAAATGGGACCAACCTTCAAAAGGACAGAGTGGCTGCTTTAAGGGACCAGCGGAGACCCAGCACCCAGAGATGGCACAGAACCTGGGCTGGCTGAGGCTGCAGAAGGACGCGGGGCATCGATTGAGACCCTGTGGAAGTTTGTGGAAGAAGAGGAGCCCGGAAGGACCAGCCTGGCTGATGACAGTGGGGAGACTGGGTTATATCTGTTCTACACGTTTAGAGGGAAAGCTGGAGCCAGGCTGGGGGAGTGGGGATGGGGGCGGGGGAAGTACAATTTTAAAAGGAAGAGCTGGAAAAGGAAAGGCTTTTAAAAGGAAGCTGGAAAAGCCTGGCTTTGAAAAGTGAGGACAAAGGCTGAAAGGGACAGAGGTGAGATCAGCAGAAAAGGCAGCTGAACTTGGGGCCCGATGAAGTAGTGAGCTCCTCGTCACTGGAGGTGTGCAAGAAGAGGCAGCAGCAGTTTGGGTGAGAGCCCAGCATCAGATGGAGCGCCAAGGGGGTGCTTCTGAGACACCTTCCCACCTGGAGGCTCTGCCATGTGGCCTGATTCTGCCTGGTTCTGGGGCCTCTGACTGCCCAGGCAGCCCCCATAAGGACTAAAGCTATATCTGCATCCATGTCCTCTGTGCTCTGAACTCGCCTCCTCTGCCCTTCCTCCCGCCCCTCCTATTGCTGTCCGAGGGGCTCCCTGCCCCCGTCTGGCTTCCTTCCCCTTCCTGGCATGGCAGGGCTGACCCGCAGGGGCCTCTCTGTCTCTCAGCGTGTCTGGGGACCTGTGTGCACATCCGTATGGGTGTGCCTTGAAGTGGGTGCGTGTGCCTGTATGTCTCCATCCCTTTGAGTCGGCCTGGGCTCAACCTCCCCGCCCCTGGTGCCCCCGTGACGCCCCCTTCCCCAGGTGAGAGCTGTGGTGGGCTTGGCCCACCTGCCAGGCTCACCCCCCCTCCCGCCCCAGGTAGAAGGGGTGATCCTAGGCTGGTGGGCCTGCCCCCAGAGGTGGGGGGAGGTGGGCACAGGGTACACAGGCTTCACACGCCATCGTCTGGGGCATGCACGGGGGGGCCCTGCCTCGACCTAGGCCTGCACCATGGAGGTGGCCTGGACACAGAGGGGAGGTTTAAAAAAATAGAGAGAATTTAAGCTTCCCATAAAAGAGAGGGGGAGGGGAGGGAGGCGATGGAGGCCAAGGTGGGGCTGGGAGGCGAGTGGCTGTCCGAGAGTTCTGGGTCCCTGGGGGTGACACGGTCTCTGGGGGCAGGACACAGTCCCTGCCCAGGCTGCGCCCATCTGCCTGTCTGGCTGTGCCTGGTGGGCATGTTAGCCAGGCCCGGTTGGCCGAGGGGAGGGCACCGTATGGCTGTCTGCAGAGTCTGTGCGGGCGGTGGGGCTGGGGGTGGTGAGGCAGCGTCTGCGGCCAGCGGTCCCCCCTCCAGGACCCTTGCCCAAGCGTCCGTGCCGCCAGGCTGGCTCTCAGGAGGCGAAGTAGGAACTCTGCATGGAGTAGAGCCTGTCGATGGGGTTCCCCACGCGGGCCTGCAGGGAGCCCACGTCCGAGGAGCCGAGGAAGCAGTCGCTGAGGCTGGTTAAGGAGGTATCGCTGTCGATGTCGTGGAAGATGGAGTCGTTGCCTGGAGATGGGGGGGTGGCAGGCAGAGGGAGTGGGCGTCAGCACCGGGGGTCCAGGTGGGGGGCTTCTGGGGGCCACTGGCCCTACAGGCCGTGTGGCTGGAGGGGGGGGAGGGACAGGATGATTGCCGGCTGGCGGGGGTTTGGGGGGCTGCAGGTGGGGGTCTCCAGGGTGCCCCCTTCCCGACAGGAGGAGGCAGGTGGGCTGTGTTGGGCCTGCCAGGACAGGCTGGGGGGGCAGGGGCGGTGCTGGGTCATGAGGGGTGGGGCAGCTTACCATAGGGGTTCATGTGGTCACCTGGCATTTGGGGCGGCGTGAGGCCCTGCTGGAAGGGGTCGCTGCTGCCGTAGGGGCTCTGCTCCATGGCCACGATCTGCTGCTGCGGCGGGGCCAGCGGCGTGTAGGAGGCCATCATGCCCTCCATGCGGCTGGACAGGACCTCTGGGGAGAGACCACGCCCTCACTAACCGCCCGGGGCTGTCCTGGCCTAGGGGCACCTCACAGATGTACCCCAGGAGTCCCCCATGGCTTCCCATCCCACACGACCCCCACCCCGCTACCCAGTCCAGGCTGCCCGCTGCCATCCCTTTGACCTCCTCCTTCCCAGGCCCTCCCCGTGCTGAGGTTGCCCATGACCTTCCAGGGTAACTGAGCCTCCATATTTGACCCGCCCCCACCAACCTGCCCGAGACACACACACACTCCAGCGCCTCTAGAGGAACTAGTTTATCCAAAGTCAGAGGCTTCCGGTAACAGCCAGTAATGACTCATGACGCGTGGGTACACTGAGTACCCTGCACCTGCAGCAGCAAGGGGGAGCCTGCGCTTGGGCCAACAAGGCTCAGGGAAGGAGGGCTTCCTGGAGGAAGGGGCCTTCCACCTCCATGTAACTTCAAGAACCAGCAGAGGGTTCGACCAGCCTAGCCAGGGGCAGAATGCCAGGCTGAAGGGCAGCAAAGGCAGAGAAGGGAGAAACTGTCTGGTGGGAGCAGGGAGCCCAGTCCACAGGGCTGGGCATGAGGGCAGGAGAAGGTCATGCCTGGGGAGAGAGACGGTTCCCTGGGGACCCGAGCTGAGTGGGGGTCAGAGTGTCCCCTGAGGCCGTAGGAAGCCAGTGGAGGGTCTTGGCTGTGGAGGGAGCGTGGAGAAAAGCTGGGAGGGTGGAGGACAGAGGCAGGGCCCATCAAGAGGAGACAGGTGGGGCGAGGGGCTTGGGTCCCTATTAAGGTAGATGCAGGAAAGTCCGAGAGGGGCACGAGGGACCTGGGAGGAGAAATCACCGCCTGATGGGTGACTGAGCAGATGCCATTCTCATGGGACAGGACAGGTCAGAGGTGATGCCCGGGTTTCTGGTGTGGGTACCGGGTGGGTGGGGGGCGGGGGTGGGGAGCAGCAGTGGGTGTTGTGTGCGCATGGCCCGGGAACGATGGCATGAAGTGCAGTGTGGGCTGTGATGAGCTCGAGGGGACCTGGAATGTTCTTGGGGAGACTGTGTCCAGGGGGCAGCTGGGAACACCGGAGAGCGAGACAGAGCGTAGGGGCAGGCTGAGATGCCCGTGGCCATGGCGGCAGCCCCCGAAGGCTGGGCTGTCTCAGGAGAGGGGGCAGGGACAGGGCAGGGAGAGCTGGGCTCTGAGGCCACGCACGGCCCTGAAGCCCCGGGTCCAGCCTGGGACACTGGCCTCAGAGTCCTGAACTGCCCATCAGCGCCTTGGCATCTGCCTCAGGGGACTCATCTCCAGTGGGAGCAGACAGCGGTGGCCCCAACCCCAGTCCAGCAGTCTTGGGGAACACCTGGGACCCCCTCCAAGGCCTAAAAGGCTCCAATGGGGTCCCACTGGGGTCCCGGAGGCCAGCTCCAGTCCAAGATGTGGAAACAGCATTTGGGCCAAGCTCAGTCCACCCTGGACTCCTCAACACCCTACAGACTTTCTCTGGAGATTTCTCTGGAGACTTCTGCTGAATTCTACGTGGGCAGGAGGGTGTGTGGTTGTGTTAAAAGCACAGGTTTAGGAGCCCGACAGGAACTTCCCTGGGGTCCAGTGGTAAAGAACCTGCCTGCCAATGCAGGAGACAATAAGAGACTCAGGTTCGATCCCTGGGTTGGGAAGATCCCCTGGAGGAGGGCATGGCAACCCACTCAAGTAGTCTTGCCTGGAGAATCCCATGGACAGAGGAGCCTGGAGGGCTACAGTCCACGCACTTGCCAAGTCAGGCACGACTGAGCAACTGAGCACGTACGCAGGAGCCCTACGCTCAGGGCCAAAGCCTAGCTTTGCCCCTTACTAGCTGAGTGATCCCCGCGAGTCCCTGTCTCCTGAGCCTCAGTCTCCTCATCTGTGAGATGGGCGATAACAATGCCCCTCCTCTCAGGGATCTGTGAGTTAAGTGAGACGGAAGCTGCTGAATGGTGAGGACCAAGCCTGGCACACAGAGAGGGTGAGTGTGGAAATTCTGTCCTCGCCCCGGGCCGCCTCCCCCGCCATTTCTCCTCCCGTGTCCCGTGGTCCCCACTGCCTGTCTGCTGATCTCAGCAGCTTCCCAGGCACCGGCTCCCTGAGATCTGACCCCTGGGGCGGGAGAAATTTCCTGGGAGTCTTGCGACAGCCTGAGCCCGCTGGGCCCTTGGCTCACCTTGGCCCAGCCGCTGGGAGTTCTGCTGCTCCTGCTGCTGCTGATGCCGCCGTGCCAACTTCTTCATCTGCAGGAGACACGGTGCATGCCAGCCTCGCCTCGGCCCCCCCGCGCACTCCCGCCCCACCCTCATCAGGCCCCGGCCCCCTGCCGGCCCGCCCTCCCCCTCGCCCAGCAGGGTGGCCGGTGGCCGGTCCTCACCTTTGCTCTTTGGTTCTGGAACCAGACCTGGACCACACGCACGCTGAGGCCTGTCTCCGCCGCCAGCGTCTCCCGGACCTGCCCAGAGAAGGGGGGACGGGTCAGGCCTGGGGGTGGGCAGGCACCGGGAGGTGGCAGGTCCGGGGGGTTGGGCGGGGAGGTGCAGGGACGCCCAGGTCCCTGCAGGAGTCTGGAAAGGCAGCGGGTGTGGGGGTGTCAGCCCCCGCCCCACCCCGGCCGCCCCTCACCTTCCGGCAGGGCTTGGAGGAGACCTCAAAGGAGGCCTTGAAAGCTCTTCGCTGCTGCGTTGTGAGGATGGTCCGGGGCCGCTTGGGCCTCCGCGGGTCCTTCCCGTCGTCCCCACTGCCCTTGCTCTGGCTGCCCTGTCCCTTGGCCGGCTTCATGTCCCCATCCTCATCCTCGCTCTTCACTGTAGGGGACACGATGCAGCGGGTCAGCCGTATCCTCAGGAACCCGCTGCGTGCTGGGGTCCTGTCACCTCCTGCCAACACCTGGCACGACTCCCCCGGGGCCTTCAGGGTAAAGACCGCCCCCTTCCCTCGGCCCACAGGCCCCGCTTCATCTCATCTCTCATCTCCTGTCCACCCACTGCCCCACCCAGCCCAGTGTGTTCCCTTCCTCAGCAAACGGTCCTTGCGTCCTTATCTCAGCCCTCTGGGGAGACCTGAACCAAAGCCACCAGACCTGCCCTGCTGACCAGAAAGGCAAAGGAGGGCACCCTGGTGAGCAGGTACAGACACACGCTGCACACTCAGATGTACATGCGTTCAGAAGGGCAGAGAGACAGGCCCACACGGGAACAGGTTCGGGCACTGCAGAAATACGCTGGTGCACACATATGGCGTGCACACGTGTGGCTGACACACAGAAGGGAGCACAGCTACGCTGATGCTCACAGGCGGCCGATCTGCCATCAGGCCATGGCCCTCCTGACGAGAGGAGCTGGCAGCTGGGCTCAGTCTGGCCCTGGGCTTCCCCTGACCCAACCTGCCTGGGCCCCGTCTCGGCCTGTGGCCTCTGGGCCCTGGGGGACCCCAGCCCAGCATGCTGGCCTTCAGGAAAACCAGTTCCCATGGCACTAACCCAGCACCGGCCAGGCCTCGGGGCCCAGAGAGGAGGCTCTAAGGAGCTTGCAGGGACTAAAGACTGACAAGCAAAGACACACACTCTGGACGTTCTCACTCGGGTATGTTCGTGACTGTGACGTGCGCATGCACTCCCATATACACACAGGTGCATGCTCTGAAGCAGGGACGTACAGGCATGCACACGTCTGGACACACACACACCCCTGCATGCAGAAGCATGCATCTTCACCCAGCGACCCCACACCCACTTGCATGCCCAAGTTATGGGTCTCAGAGATGCCGGCCCCAGACAGACAGCAGAGCCTCCCCCACCCCCCATGCCTCCTGCTGCCCCCAGCCCATCTTCCTCCAAGCATGAGTCCCTGCGGAGGGGGGCCTCCCTCCAAGAACCCCTTCGTAGGCCTGGCAGGAATGTGCCAATGGCACCTGGCTGTCCCCGCTCTCCCTCAGGAGCCCACGCAGCCTGGCCACCACGGTGCCCTGCCCAGGGGTGGGCAGAAGGACAGAGGCATGGGCAGCTCATGCCCCCCTCCAAGGGCTCTGGCAGGGACACGGCTCCTTTGAGCGGGCAGGTCCTCTGACCATGGGCTCCAGGTTCCCCACAAGGGCGTGGCAGACCAGGACACCTCCTCCTCACGGCCCCTGCTCCAGTCTGTCTTAGCCACCCCCAGGAATGACCAGGTGCCAGCCTGCTTCCTGACTTTTTCCTCCTTAATAACTTGTCCCTGGTTGGCCCTGCCCCTCCTGCCAGGAGAGCTCCAAACTGGCAGTCTTTGAGGGGCTGGAGCAGGGTGGAGAGGAGCCTTCACCCCAGGAAATGGAGGCTTTCCCTCCACTACTGAGGACCCCAGTCCCCTCACTGCTGAAGACCCAGGGGGCATGATGGAGACAGGATGCATCGGATCAGATGCCTGCAGTCTCGGTGCTGGGAGAGACCCCTGTGAGGTGGGGCTGTGGTGGGTCACAGCAAGGGAAAGGGGGCGCTGCTGGGCCAGAGAGCAGGGGGCATGCGTTCGTGTGTGCGCAAACTACAGTCCATATGAGCACACGGATAAATGTGTAGCCAGATGCTTACTGCACGAATGTGCTAGGGCATGTGCACACGTGTGTGTTTACATGGGTGTGGGCTTTGGCATGCTTGGGCATGTAAGCACATGTCTACACGCGGACATGTGTCCGTGTTTTCACATTCCTGGGCGGAGGTATCCACACACACATCTTATATGCTTGTGTGTGTGCATGTATGATCACATGCACCTATACCTGTGTGTAATCGTGTCCAGGTGCGTCTGCAGGCCTGTGGGGCCGTGCACACGTGTCTGTGTGCACCCCACATGTGAACACCTCCGTGCATGTGTGCACTGGCTGTGGGTGTGGGTGCAGTGTCTGTGTGGGGTACGGGTCCCAGGGTCAGGAGCGGGTTTCTCCTGCAGGGTGACCCTCCGCGGCATGTGTGCCAAGCCCCCCACCCGCCCTCCACCCCGGCTCCAGCCCCAGCTCACCGGAGTCAGACTCATCGGGGCTCACGGAGCTGAGCAGATCCTTCTCCTTCTCATAGTCACCCTTGCACAGCAGCTGGCCCTCCTTGAGCACAAACTCGTCACCTTTGCGTAGCTGCCGCTCACACACGCAGCAGCAGAAGCAGCCCAGGTGGTACACGCACTCCAGCGCCCGCATCACGAACTCGGTGGGGGCGATCTTCTCCATGCAGCCACTGCACTTGGCTGCGAAGAGCCTGGGGTGGAAAGAAGGGGGCATATTGGCTGGGCTCAGGGGTCCCTCCCAGAGGCCCTGCCCACAGAGCACCTCTTTCTCCTGCCACCCGGAACCCCAACCCAAATGGGAGAGGCCTTCCCTGGGCACAGAGCCAGACAGTGGGAGCCCTACGCCTTGGCTGGCAGGGCCCCTGATGACCCTAAGATGGGCACTGGGCATCCTGCCCAGAGATGTCAGCTCAAGAGTCTGCCTGCTGGGAGGCACAGAGGCCACTAGAGGGCAGAGTGCAGGGCCAGCCTCCACCTTCCCTGAGAGCCCAGTGGGCCCTGCCCTGAGCAAAAGGACTGGCAGCCTACAGGTCCCGCCTGCCCTCCAGCATCCTGCTCGTCCTCCCTGGCCCTGCCTCTCCCCCACATCCAAGTGATCCCCAGCCTTGCCCAACCCATTACTCAGCCTGGCTCCCTCCCCTCCTGCCTGAGGGGCTTGCCCCAGTGTCCTCGCTGGTTCACCACCTCTCCAACCCTTTGACTCACCCTCCAGGATGAGAAACAGAGGAGTCTGTCCAAAGCACACATGTGATCACGCTGTCTCCCTGCCCCAGACTCATCCACGGCTCCCTCGTGCCCTCAGGAGTACCTCCAAGTTTCTGAGTTTGGCCTTCACGCCTTTCACAGTCCCGCCTCCCCTCTTACCCCTCTACTTCCAGAGGCTGCTGCCCCACAAAACAGCCTGAAGACCTCCAGGGCATCATCACCGTGGCCCTCTGGCATGCTCTTCCGCTGGCCCTTGCCTCAGCCACACCTGTTTATTTCTCATTTCAGCCTAGGAATCTCCCCCGTGAACACATAGTCACAGAACACGTGTGTAGTATCAGCCGCTCGTCTAAGCGCTCTGTGTACAGAAGTGCATTTCATCCTTGCAACAACCCTATGAGGCAGGAAATATTAATCCTATTTTAGAGATAAGAAAACTGAGGTGCTGGGAGGCAGGCACGTGCTCAGGGTCACGTGGGTAGTAAACGTCCGGGGCCTGATCCTGCCCCTCCGTGACAAAGAGGATCCATCTTTCATCTCGGGAGACAAAGCTGGGGGTGGGGGTGGGGGTGGGGTGGGTCTTCGCAACTCTGGCGAGTGAGCACAAGGGTCTGAACAGGGCCCCGCCCTGGCCTGCACCTACTGACCGCTTCTCCTGGCTCCCCATCCCTGTCACGTGCCCTGCTCTGTGGGAACTCAGCCTCAACAACACTTTGATGGAAAAATTTATGAAGAATCAAATTATTGCTGCTGGGAGGGAATTAAAACCATTTTTCATTCCCTGCGTCCCCGGGCCACGTCTGCGGGCGCCACCTTGGGAGCACTGCGCGCATCCCATCCCTCTTTATGGCCCGCCATCACAGGCACAGATTACAGCTGCAATTCTCAACTAATCTGTTCTGGAACAGAAACGGCCATAAACGCGAGGCTCTCGGCCTGCCTCCCTTCCCGGGGCTGCCATCCACACCACCCACGGTGAGCGGGTGGGGCACAGTGGGCAGGGCCAATCCCAGCCCTGCCTGCTGCCCTGGCACCAGCTGAGGCACTCAAACTGGGGACACCCCAGCAACCCCTGCCAGCCACCTCTAGTCTACCCAGCAGGCTCCTGCTCATCCTGCAATGCCCAGCTCCAACGCCACCTCCTCTGGGAAGCCTTCTTTGATGCCCCAGTCTGGGGGAGGTGGCCTCCTCTATGCTCACCTCAGGCCTTAGTTTCCTCTACTGTGAAACAGGGATGTCAACAGGACTTTCCTCAAAGGCTGCTGTTGTCAGGACTCAATGGGACTGATCATTTAAGTCAATGAATGAGTCCCACATCAGAGTGATGGCACGTGGCCCTGTTAGCTCCCAGTTCCACGGAGGCCCACCTGATCCACCAGGAGGCCTCAGTGTCTGCAAAGCCTGTAAGTGAAGGCTTGGCTCAGGCAGGCAGGACCTCAACTGGCCCACACAGCACATGGTTTCACCAGGGGAGTATGAGCCAAAGTCAGCTCCAATTTGGCCCTCTGGCTGGAGACCTTTGTTCAGGGTGCAACCCACCCAACTGTCCATGGCACCCTAAGCAGAGGCCTCTAGGAACCGGGCTGGCCCTCCAGTTCTGCCAAGGGGCTAGGGAAGAAGCCAGGTTCGCAGAACCTGCTGCTCTGACATGGGGGTCACTTCTGCCTTGCCCCTCTCACTGCCTGTCTGTCCTCCTCCCCACGCTCTACCTCCTGACCTAGTGGCCCCATGAAGGGCTGCAGCCTGGTCCCTGTGGCCCACGGGCAGATAAGTGCTGGGGCATCTCTGGGTCCACCTGGCAGGGCTGGGGCCCCAGGCCAGGTTGGCACACCTTGGGTGGTTCCCAGAGAAGAAGCCCTCTGAGTCTAGGGGAGGGGGTGGCGGCAGCGGTGGGGGGTGACCTGCATTTGCAGGCGCTGCCACCATGCAGGCTTCACTCAGAACAGCCGCGCTAATGCCTTGGCAGCAGGGGGTCGATTGCTACTTTCTCCAAACTCATCAACACAATCTATTATTAATACTTCTCCAAAGGCTCGGTGCCGCCATTACGGAGGCAGCGCCAGCCACTCGGGGCATCATCTGTTATCTAGATTGCAAAAACTCGGGAAATAAAACAAACCGTGAACACTTTATAAACGGAATGGGCCATCCGTTTGGTCTCCAAGCATCTTTCCACCCAATAAAACATCGGGGGGGATGCATGAAATACTTGCTCCCAATTATGGGGCTGCCTTTGTCTACCACGCCAGGGTGAGAGCTACAAACAGCGTGTGTGGGAGGGGCTCGGGCGCCAGCAAGAGCCCCTCCTTTCTGTGAGCCCCTATTCCCTCCCTAAATCCCTCTCACCACACAAGATCGGTGGAACCAGCCATTGAGAAGCAGCCCCAAGCAGAGGCGGGTGGCAATGGAATCAGATGGACTCAGGTTCAATGCCTGTTTCTGCCGCTTGCTGGCTTGTAAGTAATTTTTTCCCTCTAAGCTCGCTTATCTGTACAATGGGCTCAACAACGCTGCCGGTTTCTCAGTGTGAAAATGCACTGAGTTGTCAGGTTAAAGCTGTGAGCACAAAGGGAGTGAAGGGGGGGCTGGGGAAGCCTCTCTGTGAACATTGCCTGGAAGCTGCAAATATTGACCGGAGACGCAGAATGGCTAGGGCTGAAAAGCTCCGCGCCTCCCCGCCTCTCTTCCCCTCCCGCCCCAAAGCCCGCATGAGGGGGCCGGAAAGCAACAAGGGCCCTGGGTTTGGACCCCTGGAGCCGCTCTCCCCCCCTCCCAGCTCTGGGACCTTGGGCGAGTCTGAACCTCGCTCACTTCCCCCCTCTGTAAGAGCACTGGGCCAGGACTCCAGATGGGCGCGCTTCCGCTTCCCACACTGGGGCTGGGAAGCCTGGATGCAGCAGGTGCTGGGGTCAGGGATGGAGGGCGTGTGGGGCGGCTCCGAAGCTCTGGCCAAGGCAGAGTTACCTGCGGCTTTCCCTCTAACGGTCGTGCCCTCTTGGTGCCAATCTGCCTGCCCTGGCCCCTCCCCCAATCCAGAAGCTCCAAAGCTAGACAAAGACTCGTGAAAGACTTGTGGCCACATCACTTGCTGCCAACCCATGCAACCCTCTTCCCCATTTTCCACGTAAACCACCTACCCTTTCCACACGCTGTCCCCACAACCTAGAAAGCCATTCCCCCCACTCCCAACCTTTGGCTGGCAAACACCTGCTAATTTGGGAGGATTTAGCTTAGGCATCCCTTCCTCCCAAAGTCCCCTCCTCCCTTCCAGTCACAGACACACTTCATGTATTTCCAGGTATACCTTCCCCAGGGCCACCTCTGTGTCTTAAGCACTGAGCCCAAGTCCCCGCACACACTAAAGGTAAGCAGTGAATGTTTGCTGAATGACTGCTGAACCAGCCAATAGAGTGCCGTTTAGCCTGTGAGGAAGGGCAAGCTGGTCTGTGGGAGCCCCACCCACCTGCCCTGGGGAGACAGGGCCCCCTGGGAAGGGAGCTGTGTGGGGAGGTGGGGGAGCTGAATCGGGCAGCTTGGTATTCCCTTCTGTCTCCATAACTTTTCCCTGTGTGACGTTAGTCAAGACATTTTAACCTCTCTGAGCCTCAGTTTCTTCATCTGTAAAATAGGAATGATGGTACCCACCCATGAGGTTGCTGGGAGGGCGAAACCCATGTAAAGTTTTCAGCCCTCTGCTGGCACTAATAGGCATTTCACAACAGCTGGTGTCTGCCTTTCTCCTGCTCTGTGTGAGTCCAACATGCTTTCCTGGATTACCCTGGAAGCAGGCTTCCTGACACAGACGCTAACCCTGTTCCCTCTCATCTCCATCCTGGGTTCTGAATCCATCCTTCCAGCTTCTGTCTGGAGGCTGGACAGAGCACTCCTGGCTCAATTCTCTGGCTGTCTCATTAGTATCATTGATCTCAATTAACATCTAGCTGCATCTCCCCATTAAGTCCTCACAGAACCCTGAAAGGAAGACCCTGTTTCCATCTCTGTTTCACAGATGAACACAGGAAGGTGCAGAGGGCAGGTTCAAAGTCACATGGCAACGTCACTATATACTTCCTCTTTGCTCTGTGTATCCAAATGCTTCCGTTCATCAACTACCCTGGCCCTTTGCCACCCCCACGTCTGTCTGCCCTCAAGGCTCTGAACACTCCAAGTTTTTATCACTTGACATAAGCCCAGCACCTAGTAGGTGTGGCTGGGTGTGTGCATGTGTGTATGCTAAGTCGCTTCAGTTGTATCTGACTCTGTGCTACCCTATAGACTGTAGCCCTCCAGGCTCCTCTGTCCATGGGATTCTCCAGGCAAGGTGGCTGGGTGGGTTTTCCTTAAACCAAACTGAATATCTCCCCCTGCAGCAAACACATCCCCTTCCCCCAGGATCATCTGTAATCGCAGAGTAAGAAATTCCTCTTTTCAGGATGTCCTTCCCTTAAAGTGTTCCAGGCTAGGACAACACATCTCCATCTCCTCGGAGCTCTCTTTGGTTTATTTGTTTAATGCTCAATGTAGTAAAGTCATAAAGCTAATAAACAAAACTCAAAAAACCATTTTTTTCAGGAGCGTGTGAACATGGGTTACAAATCGGATTGGTTCATTTCTCTTAAACCATTGATGGACTTTCCTGATGGCTCAGATGGTAAAGAATCTGCCTGCAATGCAGGAGAATGGGGTTTGCTTCCTGGATCAGGAAGATCCCCTGGAGAAGGGAATGGCAACCCACTTCAACATTCTTGCCTAGAGAATCTCATGGACAGAGGAGCCTGGCTGGCTATGGTCCCTAGAGTCACAAAGAGTCAGACACAACTGAGCGACTAACACTTTCAAACCATTGATACCTGCAGACATGCATGCAAGGCAGGTGATTCTTGTACCTCTCATCAAACTGGTTTCCTAATGGCCCAGGGTCTCTCCGGCCTCTCCTCCTGGGTCTTCATCCTCTGATCTTGGAGTCCACACAGCATGCACTAGGCTTGGAATGCTGGTTCTGTCATTTCCTCACATTGGAATCCCACACAAGTCCCTTCTCCTCTCTGAGCCTCAGTGACCCCATCTGTCCAGTGGGGTCACAGCTGGGCACATGAGAAAGGCTTGATAAGCGCAGATCACGATCACTGGCATCATCTACCCAGGGCTTTCCAGCACCAGTTCACTCTCCTTGCTGAGAAGGTCCTCTGCCTCCTCACTATACCTCCATTCCCGGACTCCCGTCACTGCACTTCACAGTTTATGTAGCTCCTCGCTGGGTTCTCAGTCCAGGAGCTCCCAACAGTTTTAGGAGACGCGCATAGATCTAATCATGGCTCAAGGCCCCACTCTACCCTGCCACACCTGGCCCTCGGCACTCTGCTCTAGCTGCCATGCTTCTCATTGCTCCCTGAACACAACGAGTCCCTTCTGGCCTCCTTAGCACCTAAAATTCCATCTGACTCCATAACTTGTTTTCTCAAACTCTTCCTTTTTTTCCTTGTTGAACTTATCTTCAGCCTTCAAGACACGATTCAAAGTGTCACCTCCTCTTTGAAGCCTTCCCTGATGCCTCCAGATCCAGACATTTGTGTGTCTGAACTCTCCACTGTCTTAGAAAGAGGGAATTAATTCGATCCCCTACTCTTTGCTCTGGCATTGAGTTGGTGGTTAGTGACTATTTGTCGAGTGAATGAATAACCCTGGGAGAAATGAAATAGGCAGTCATTTCAAGGGATTAAGAGAAGGACAAGAGAATATTGGGCATTCTGCTTTTGGGGGAGTCTGAGAACACTACCAGCTAACGAGAGAAGGTGAACTTGCCCTCGTGTGCCCTCTTCCCAACCACACACTGTGGAGTCCAGTGTCCCAATGTTTTATTAACAAAGTTCTCTACATGCCTCGCCTTAGGCTGGAGCCTTGCAGTAACACCTCCTACCCTGCATGGCACCTGCATCCGTGGTACACAGGGAAAGCCCTATTAGTATAAAATGACTTCTCTGACCTTCAAGTGAGTGGGCCAGGCCTGGACACCTGACTCAAGGTGGGCCAACTGGACCCTCTGTCCTGTGTCTCATCTTCTCCTGCTCATTCAAGGGTCCTTTTAACCCCTCACCCCCAATCCCCAGCCTTGTCCTCAGAGGTGTGCATTTCCATGACTCCAACACCAGTTATGTGGGCTTGAGTCATTTACATTCCTTCTTTGAGCCTCAGTTTCCTCTTCTGTAAAATGGGGGTGTTAATCCCTCCATCACCTGGTGATGTGAGAAGGCTAAGCCCAGAGGGTGTCTCAGGAGGTGTATGCCCCCTCTCTCTCCCCAGTCTACGTCTCATGTGGTGCCCAAGGCTGCTCTGGAATCTCTTCTGCCCTTCAACTTCAGTCTGAAGCCCCCATCACATGGCTGGGTCTGAGTTCTCCCTGAGGTATGTGCTTCTATGAGACCCTCACCCAGGGTCACACTGGGGAGCAGGCAGCTTTTGAACCTGGTTCCCCCTAGAGCAGGGGTCCCCAACCTCCGGGATCTAATGCCTGATGATCTCAGGTGGAGCTGATGTAGTATTAGTACAAATAAAGGGCACCATACATGTAAAGCACTTTAATCATCCTGAAACCTCCCCCCGCCAACCCCTGCCTCAATCTGCGGAAGAACTGTCTTCCATGAAACCGGTTCCTGGTGCCAAAAAGGTCAGGGACCACTGCCTTAGGGCCTCTCCAGGCCCAAGGCCTACAGACCCTGGAAGCAGTCCCTCCCCGGGGACCACGAGGTTGGGGCTTGGAACTGAAGCCCCTCTGTCCCCACCTTCATGGATTCACCCAGCACACACCCAAGCAGGCTGACTGTGCCAGGCTTGTGCAAGACGCTTGGGGAACAGAGTCAGACCAAATCTCTACCGGTGGGAGCTGGCAGAATGTGACATGTGCTTTGATGGGGTACACTCAGCAGGCTGGGAGCAGGGCATAGAAAGGCATGCTAGCCAATCTGGAGGAGAGCTGGGGACTTCCTGGAGAAGGTGACATGACAATTAAAAGAACCCAGTCCTAGAGGCAGAAGGAACGGTCTGAAGAGTCTCAGTCCCAGCTCTGCCTGACCTTGGCGCTCGCCACCTCTCCTGTCTCAACCTGTTTTCCAGTTTGAAAACTGGGATCACAGCCCCTACCTCACAGGGGATCATGACCCCGTGTTGACCCCTCTGTGCCACACCTCTACAGGCTGGTGTAGGACCCCAGGGTGGACCTGCCACAGAGCACCAGGACAGGCCCCAGGTGCTGAGAGCTCAGTAGGTGATTCCTGTCAGAATGGCTCCTGGGACTGTGGTGTCCGTCAGGGGTGAGCTGGTGTTCATACGAGCAGAGGGGACAAGACCCTGGACACTCGGAGGCTGCCTGGCCCTCAGAGGGGCTGATGGGCTGAGAGCAGGCAGGAGTTGCCTGGCCGCCTCCCTCCCCGACTTGTTGACATCTCCCCCACGTGCCTGCTGCGTCCTTATCATTCCGGGCGTAGCTGTTTTTTATTTTGAGACAAAAAGGGGCCTGTTGATGGGGATCCAACTCAAACCAGCTGCAAACATCTGCTTTGATGCGGCGGCGGCGGCGGCGGGCCAGGCGGACGGCGGCGGGAGCCGCAGGCGGGGGCCCCGGTGCGCGCGTCAATCACGCGGCTGGAATGCTTGGCGGGGCCGGGCGCTGGGACCCGCGGCGGCGGCGGCGCGCGGGTCTCTCCGCAGCCTCGCCGAGCCGGGGCCGGGCCTGCAGCGAGGGCTGCCCCAGCGCTTCCTGCGGGCGCACAGACCCAGCTGTGCGGGGCCGCCGGCTCCACGGCCCTTTGATCCCGGCCCGGGGCGCTGTTGGGAGCCCGCAGCCCGGGGCTGGAGGTCAGGGGCCAGGGGCAGGGAGGGATGGGTCTAGCTGGGAGCCCGGGGTACCATCCGGGGGCTAGCCCGGCCGGGCAGGCACACATTAGGTGACTACACACACATTTATTTGGCACCTACTATGTGCCAGGCACTGTCTGGAGGCTTCGGTAGCCCAGTGAGTGAAAGGGATGGTCTCTCCCAACTACCCACCCCCCTCACCCTGCTCCCAGCTTCCAATTTAAAGAGTAAGGGGACAGACAGGAGGTACATCTCTAGCAGAGTGTAACAAATAGTGACAATAATGAATCACGATGAAGCAAAGAAAAGCGAGGGCAGCGGCCAGGGGGGTTAGCAAGAACAGTCTCAGGCCTTACTGACATATCTGGGGGAAAGACTTCACAGCAGAGGGAACAGCAAGTACAAAGGTCCTGAGGCCAGAGTGTACCTGAGGTGTTGGAGAGAAGGCAAGGAGATGATGTGGCTGGACAGGTGATCAACAGGGCAAGGGCTAGGAGGTGCAGAAGCATTGGCAGGATGGGGGGGGGGGAGCAGTGAGGAAGGGCAAGTCACCTGGTGTTTTGGAGAGAGGGTCTTGAACAGAGAGGGGTTGTGATCTGATTTGCATTTTAACCAGGTTCCTCAGACAGCTGTGTGGGGGCCCAGAGATGCTTTGGGAGTTCATCGCAATAATCCAGGCAAAAGATGGTGTCGGCTGAGACATCTCAGGGAAGGTGCTGAGAAGTCGCCCTTGCTGGGATGCATTTTGAAGGGAGACAGGGACATCAGAGGACGTGAGAGAAAGGATAGAGGTGTGGGTGAGTCCAAGATCAGGGGGCCTGAGCAACCGGAAGGATGGATTTGCCACTAAATGAAATGGAGACTGAGGCAGGGTCGGGGAGGGCAGCATCAGGAGTGTGGTTCTGTACCTGTTAACCCTGAGCTGCCTTCTGATCGCCATGTGGACGTGTCCAGAGGGCAGCGGCCCGTGTAACTCTAGAGCTCAGACAGAGATCCAGGCTGGAGATGCCATATGGGAGCTCCCAGTAGAGACACACACACACACACACACACACACACATACACTCTCTCTCTCTCAGCACCTGATAACTAGTTTCTCACTTCTGGGGCTCTGACCCCTGGGGGACTAGGGGCAAGCCCCAGGAATTTTTTTCCATTTGGGGACACTGGGGCTTCTCTAGGGACCAGATCTGTCTTGGTGACATCAGGGAGAGACAGTCAGTGGTGCAGGGCAGGTGCAAGGTGAAGCATCATGTCCTTCTGACCACGGCCCCCCCACCCCCACGTGCTTGCCCTCCAGCCAGCGCCTAGTGCACCAGCGGTCTGTGCACTCCAGGCCAGGCCTTTGGCTTGATGCTCTTTCCTCCCTTGTCTGCCCTTCACTGGCAAGTCCCATTCATCTGATGGCTCATTTATTTACTCATCCACCTAACATTCACTGAGCACCTACTATGAGCCAGGCCAAGTGCCTTACCCACCACCTGCTCATCAACCCCTCTGAGCTGATCCCATGTTGCCTTCCCCCATTCTCACTGAGTCACCAGCTCCTGGCTGTCGAACCCAGCAGCCCTTATTATTGTTATTATTTCTTGCTAAGATTTATTAAATGTTTTCCTATGTCCTAGGCCCTGCGCCTTATTTGCATGCAGACTCCTCCCATATAAGACCCCTTAGACACAGGCTCTGGCACTCTCTTCACAAGAGAGGAAAGTGGTGCTTGGAGAGGGTACCACCACCTCTCAGAACTGGCAGAACTGGGTTCAAAGCTGGGACAATGGGCTCCCTGCTTGATGCCTGGACCTCCCTGGACCTCCTTGTGCTCAAGGCCGTCTCTTGCCTCAGCCTCATCCTCCCTGCCCACCACTGCACTTGCTCCATCAGCTCAGAGCTGTAGGCCCATGACCTGGGCTGGGCCTGGGGGAGCCGAAGGTCCAGAGGTGAGGGGCTGACAACACAGGGGCAAGATGAGAAATCCCACCCCATGGGATGGAGAGGCCTTTTGGATTTCTCTCCAGGGTCCCGTGTGACCAGAACAGGCCGGGCTCAAGGCTGCGTGCCTGGGAAGGGCTGAGTGATCCAGGACAGAGCCTGAGGAGGTGTAAGGTCAGCGGGGTGGGGGGCAGGACTAGGAGGGCTGTCTTCCTGGGTCAGAAGGGGATTACAAAGAGTGCAAAAGACTGAATGGGGCAACTGCAGGCTGGGATGGCAACAGGACTGTGTCTAATTCCAGAGTCTGGGCTCTGTGTAGGCAGTGGCAGAGGAGCAGAGAGGCCATTCCGAGATGGAGCAGTTGAATATAAGCAAAGGCAAGAAGAAAACAGAGACCATTTTCAGGGTTAGGGAGACAGTGCATCAGAAAGGTTGCAGCATAGGTGAGAAAGGAGAAGGCTCAAACCAGAGGCCCCAAATGTTGGGCTAAAGAAGAGAGAGGTCAGGTTTCTTTTGTTTCCATCTACTCATCCTTCTATCTAGCCATCCACCCACCCACTCGCATAGCCTCTCAGCCAGTTATCCATCTATCCACCCACCCCTCCACCCATCCACCCTCTCAGCCATCCATCCATCCATCCATCCATCCATCCACCCATCCGTCTGTCCACCCACACACATCCACGCACCCATGCGTACATGCAAGCATCCATCCACCTGCTGGGCTATCCGCCCATTTCCCATCCATCCAACCATACACACACATCCATCTACCCAACACGTACTCAGGCACTCACTCTGTGCCAAATCCTATGTCACGATTCCTCCCCTTGAAAGCAGAAACTGCCTTTTAAGGCTTTACTGTAAGACTTGTTGATTCTGTAGTGACAGTCGCTCAATTGTGTCTGACTCTTTGCAACCCCATGTACTATATAGTCCATGGAATTCTCCAGGCCAGAATACTGGAGTGGGTAGCTGTTCCCTTCTCCAGGGGATCTTCCCAACCCAGGGATTGAACCCAGGTCTCCCACATTGCAGGCAGATTCTTTACCAGCTGAGCCACAAGGGAAGCCAGTTGATTCTGTAAGCATTTACCAAATACCCACCACGACCAAGCACCATGCTAGGGGATGAGAAATCCGTGGGGATTTCACTTCCTCTCAGTGAGCTCCTGGTGTAATGGAGGACAGGGTATTCCAGGGGAAAGGAGGTCTTGGAAGGAGAAATCCTGGATACCAGTGGAGAGCCTCACAGCTAGCCATGCTGACAGTCTGGCCCCATCGTTTGGACCCCAAGGATTTGGACTGTCTATACACAGACCACAGCATTTTAATTAGAGTTATAACAACATTGATAAACTTCCTTTGAGCAAGTGTTTTCCGGAACAAACTCCATTAAGGCAATTTAATTTTTTGAACAATTTTCTTTCTAGTGCAGTTAAATAATTTACAACTTTTTCCATTTCCATTTTTATTTTACTAAAATTATTTTCATTGAGATAAATTATTTCCCATGAAAAAATTTCAATAATGGTTTGCTCCATTGTCAGCTTTGTGCATTATATCCTACTGATTATCAGGGTTTGAGTCTTTGGTTAATTTGTAGCCAGTGACATATTTTTACCAGGGTTGTTTCACTGCTGTCAGTTGTATTTTGTACTCCTTAATTTACCAAGTTAAATTTCCCCCCAGGCTCAGGTAGGATGGTTTTTAATGTTAGCAACAAAATTTACAAAGTTTATGACCACAGATTTTACCAGGCAGCCAATGAAAACACGCTCAGGGTCAAAACCATGGGTCAAGACAGCCTTGTGGTGTCATAGGAGGGGCTTCGAATGTCCAGCTTCAGCTGGGATCCCACAGACTAAGTGTTCTCTTTCTCTCTCAAAGACCATGACCCCTCCCCTGGCACCTCCCTCTCCCACTGAAACTCCCAGGCTCTGATGGCTGTCTCCCTATACTCTGGACATAAGTCTGAGTTTATCAAAACAGCCCTTAATCAAGCTGGTATCCAGGAGCCCACTACTCAGCACAGGCATCCAGGGGCAAGAAGAGCCATCTCCTCCCTTTTTCCCTACCCTATGCTCCTCTGGATGCAGCTGGAGAGAACACTGTTGGTCCAATCACGGACAGCCTCACTGCCCAGTCTCATGAGGTCTGGACCGAGTCCCCTCCTACTCCTCTCTGTCTCACACACACACCTATGGGCTCCTGCTGTCCTTTCCGAACCACACCCTGGCATCTGTTCCCACCGTCACTTTCAGGAACCAGGGCACCCTGTGCTCAGAGCTGCTCGCACAGGGGCCTTCCAGTGCCTCCGGACTCCCCTCGGGGCGGGAGTCCCTCCCTTAGGTTGATCCAGCTGGTTGGGTAGAGGCAGGGCTCCATGCCAGGTGAGCCTGGTAGCAACCACCCCTGCCCTCCTCGGAGCTAAGGCCCCAACGTTTGGGAGCCGGAGACCTGCTCTCAGCCAGCGGCCAGGCTGGACTCTGCAGGGACATGGCCACAGGGCGTGGTTAGAACGGGTCCGGGGCTGAAGGGCTTGAGCGGCCTGAGAAGTGGGTGGAAGGAGCGGACCGGGGAAGGGGCATCGAGGGGAGGTCGGAGGAGAGGCGTTCATCCCCTCCGCTCAGCCCGGGCCCCTCCCTAGGGAGGAAGAAGAGGCTCCGGGAGGCCGCCTCCGCTCCCGGGGCTCCGCGCTCGCTCGGGCGCCGCGGGCTGGTCAGGGCCCCGGTCTCCGCCGCGCACCGCGCACCGCGCTCCGTCCCCGCCGCCCGGCCGCCCGTTTAGCGGGTAACTGATCGCCCCGCGCCCCGCCCCGGCCGCGCGCCGCCCGCCCCAGCCGCTTAATCACCGCCCGCCCGGCCGCATTAGCATAGTAATGGCCTTTAAATTGAGCCTCTTTGTTTTTTAATTAAGCTCCCAGCAGGTACAGAGAAGAGCGATTATTGAGGAAGCTGCCAGCGCTAATCGCCCGCAGTCATTTGACAATTAAAAAGCACCGGGCTTTAACCCTTTCCCTGCGCCCTCAGCCTTTCCCTCGGCATTTATCGAGCGCCGACTGTGTGCACGCCTTCCCCTTGGGGGTCCGCGGGCCTCGCCCTTAGAACTGCAGACGGACCCCCGCCCACGTCTGTATGTAGCTCAGGGCTAGTAAACTGAGGCGCAGAGAGGGCAGGTTATCTGGGCCAACACACACTGCTCAGCCTGGGGACTGGCAAATCGGGTGCGGGAGAGAGAAATTCGGCTGTCTGGGCTTTGCGCCCGGCAATGAATGCCCTCTGCTTGGTGCACGGGCACCTTGTCAGTTGGGCGGAAATCCTCCTGCTTTCAGGCCCAGGTGGGGCACCTACCAACTCCATGGCAACAGGCCTCGCTTTGGCAATTTTTTTGTTGGCGTATACTTGCTTTGCAATACTGTGTTAGTTTCTGCTGTGCAAGGAAGGAAATAGCTATGTGTTAGTTGCTCAGTCGCGTCCGACTCTTGGCGACCCCACGGACCGCCAGGGCTCCTCTGTCCATGGGATTCTCCAGGCAAGAACACTGGAGTGGGTGGCCATTCCCTTCTCCAGGGAATCTTCCCAGCTCAGGGATTGAACTGGGTCTCCCTTCAGGGGGTCTTCCTGATCCAGGGATCGAACCTGCGTCTCCCGCACTTCAGGCAGATTCTTTACTGTCTGAGCTATCAGGGAAGCCCAAATCAGCTATACCCATGCACATATCCTCTCCGTCTTAGATCTCCCTCTCACCCACCCATCCACCTACCTCCTTGGAATTCTGAGAACACCGTCTCCCCATGCTATTTCACCCCTTCCCCAAATACCGATGTGGTGCCTACTGTGTGCAAGACGCCGTGGTGGGTGCTGCGGACAGCTGTGGACAAGCCAGAAGTGGGTTCTGCCCCATACGGACCTACAAGCCGAGAAGGCAGGCAAGCAAATAGGAAGACTGCACAATGGTCCAAGAGCCAGCCCAGGCTGGGGGCGCGTCAGAGAAGGCCACTCTCTGGAAGACAGAGGTGTGGGCCAGGGAGGAAGGAGACTCGGCCAGGTGAGGATGGGAAGTGATGAACAATCCTGGCAGCAGAGGAAACAGTGCTGCAAGGGCCCAGAGCCAGGCCAGCATCAACCAGAAATAAACGTCGCGGAGATGGAGACAGGGCGGGAGGCTGCAGAGTAGCAGGACCAGTGTGCAGGGTCTTGAAGCCCATCGACTTTTAAAATTGGAGGTGTTTTTCAATAGTTGGATGTATTTTTGAATAGGTAGTGCATCACCTGTTTCACGTTCAAATGTAAAAAGTGTTCACTGCAGTCTCCGCCCCTGTCCCTAGTCCCTAGCAGTGCAGGTCCCCTCCCCAGCAACCAGCCCAGTCTTCTAGTCAAGCTCCCTTCCCAAGACGTCCCACACAAGGAATATACAAGCCCCTGTAGGGTCCATCATTCCTCTCCCTCCACTTTTTTTTAAAAGGAGGACTGGTTGGGAGTTTGGTTCAAGTTTATATTTTTTACGCAAACACTACACACTGTACTCCTGATATCCACACGCCCCCCCCCCCGCCCCACCTGCTGGAGAGAACGTCCAAGTCTTGGCCCGAAGTACCTCCTTTTACAGCTGCTGGATACTCTATTGTATGAGCAAACCCTGATTTATTTAACCCATGCCCCGTTGATGGCCTTGTGGGCCATTTAAAGGATTTTTGTCTTAATCTCAAGAGCCACGGGAAGCCATTGAAATGTGCTAAGTGGGGAGTGGCTGGAGTGATTTACATTTTTAAAAGATCATTTTGGCCCCTGAGCAGGGACCCAGAGTCAGGGGGAGCATAGGAGCGGGAGCAGGGAGACCAGCTAAGAGGATCACTGTGGGTTCCCTGCCAGTGAGAGGCGCAGGGGGTCCCGGCCAGAGGGTGCAGGAGTGTGAGAAGGAAGTGGGTTATTCTGAGAAAGTGATGTAGGGCAGGAAACTGACTGGGCTCTGGGCTGGGTGGGAGGGGCCTGGGGTGGCCTCCTTGCCCTGATCCTGCCAGATGGTGGATGCAAGAGATGGGGTTGGGGACACATAGTGGTGGTTGGGGGATAGCATGAAGACACCAGGTCTGAAGGCACCCTGGTCTCGCAGTAGGAACAGCCAGCGTGTCTGATTCATCATGGGGACTGGGATCTCCCTCCACGGCCGGCTTTGAGACCCCTGCAGCCAGCCTCATATCCCACATCTGCCTGCTCTCACTTTAGACAGGCCTGTTGCTGCTGCTGGCCCCGAACCCCCCTTGCTCTGCACCAGGCTAAGGTTGTGTTTGTAGAGGCAGGGCCCTGAGAACCCCGGCAGCTGGCCCCTAGAGCATGGGTGTGGGGTGAGGTGGAGGGTTCTGGATAGTTTCTGCCCCTGGTCACCACTGGGGAGGGGGAACACCCTTTTCCTCTGCCCGGGGCTCCCAGGTGGGGGTGAGGGGGTCGACTCCATGTCCTGGAGCCCGCTAAGCTTTTCCATGACTCAGAAGACGTGCTCCCAGAGGAGCTGGGAGCTCCCAGACAGAGCCACCCCCTGCCCTGCTTGAACCCCACTGAAGGAGGCAGTGAGCACTGCAGACAGCTAGGGGTTAACAGTCGGCCCACCCCCATCTATCAGCCAGCATCTCCCAAACAGACGGACAGACAAGGCAGCTGTCCAAACAGGCCTGTGTACCTGGCCACAGTCGCAGAGAGGGCAGGGCAATGGCTGTTTACTCTGCTTCCCTCCCCCAACACAGTCACACTCACACACACACACACACACACACACAGACAGCCCTCCACCCCTGCCCCTCCCACCACCCTGCAGAAGATTCCTAAATGCAACTGACCAGGAGGAAAGGATGCTCTTGATCTGGGTGGAGGGGCTCCAGGAGTTGGTGGCTGAAATGGTAGCCCGAGGCCCCACAGACACCCGAGGCCCCACAGAACTCAGTCCTGGGCACCCACTCTCTGTCCAGGAGGCTCCTGGCGATGATGCCCAATGCCTACTTTCTGGCCCAGAGTGTTTCTCAGGATCCGGAGACTTGGAGAAGCTGGTGTGTCCGGGGAATCGCCTCCTCAGATCACCTACCTGGGGACACATCTGCCTGGGGTGGGCTCCGCAGGGCGGGCTCTCCAGGCGTCCAGGCCCCACACCAGCCCACCCTCCGCCCTGCTCCTCACAGCTCCCAGGCAGTCCCAGCCCAGCGTCCCAACCCTGACTCCTGAGAGGTCTCAAGAGAAGCTGACCTCTCTAACTGGCCTCCAGACGGACGTCTCCAGCTCACGGAGGCCACCCCCAGCCAGCCTGCCCCTCTGCCTCAGCGACCCCTGGGTCCTGGCTCGCCCCTCACACCTGTCACCACTTCTGAGTCATCATCAGGCTCCGTATGGCTTTTGAGCTAACTCTCCTGATGGGGGGGGGGGTGAGTTGTTTAGTGGACTTGCTGTCGCAGGTCCCCAGGGGGCCTGGCCACCGGCATGCTATGCCCTCCCCTTACTCTGCTGGTGGCCCTGCTCACTCCCTCAGAACCCCTCAAATGCCCTTTCTCTTGGGAGGTGCCCCCGCAGGGCCAGGCTCTCCCCCTGCCTCAGCACCAAGAGTACTGTGTGCTAAGCACCTGTGTGCATGCCTGGCCCTGGGCCGTGTCCACACATTCTCTCACTTCCCCTCAATCTTGTAAGGCAGGGGAAATGACGACCCATTTCACAGATGAGAAGACTGAGGCCCAGAGAGGCCATGTGCCTTGTGGCAAGCCTCACAACTATAAAGTTGCAGAGCCCCAAATAAGAGAGAAGGTCTGTGTGTGACTTGGCAAAGGACAAGAAAAGCCGCTGGCTTGGTAAGTGAGCAGAGCTCCTGGCACTGTGCCTGGCACAGGCGGGCGGTAAGAAGTGCCCAACTCTGACAAGTCCCTGTTGCGAGGTGCCCCTGGGAGAGGGGTCTGTGGATCTCATCATATCAGGTCATCACTTGACACACAGCTGGCATTACTGGGGTGAAGGGGCGATCGATAAAAGCACACACTCCCGCTTACGCTGTGTGTTCTGCGTCCTGCTTGACTGAGAGCTCAGAGAGGACGCTCTTGTCCCGGCTCATCTTGCCCAACACGGTGCCGTGGGGACTCTGTCCTAGGCTGTGTACCCCCTACCCCAGCCCCAGAGGCCAGGCCCCGGATCCCTCCTCGGCACCCCCACCCAATGTGACATCTTTACGGCACATGCCGGGCCTGCGAAGGCCTGGATGGGGTGAGGGGGGAAGGCAGGACACCTCTCAAGTAACGGATTGTAAATTCCTGGGCCCCGGCTTCCATCTCTAACAACCTCCTCCCGGGGCTCACAGCGCCTGTCCCTTCGCAGTCAATTTAAATGAGGGGTCCCAGACCTGGGCGTAAAGCATTCCAGACTCGGGAGAGGGGGCAACTATTGTTTCTCTAAGGAAAAAAATAAAATAAAATCAACTGGGTCTCTGCAGCTCTAACGACTCTCACATGTGTTCCTGCCGAGGACAGCCCTCTACAGTGTGGGAGCCCCTTGGGGGCACAAACCCTGCTTCTTCCCAGAGTCTGGGAAGGAAGGGCCCTGATCCCCATTATACGGTGGAAGAGACTGAGGCTGGGGGAGGCAACAGAGATCCACTGGGCCCTGGCCAGCACTCACAGAGGGGACCAGGGGCCAGTTCGCTCAAGGTCACCAGCCGGCGCACGGATGAGCCAGGCCCCCCTCAGGCCAACAGGCCCCCCTAGGATTTGAACCGCCACCCTTCTGACTCCAGAGCTGGAGACCTTTGCCCTGCTTAGCGTGGCATCCCCCCAAGACCAGGAGCATCCGCTGCCGTCTTGCAAGGGGCCTGGTCCCCACAGCCCTGCCCCGGGCAGGTCCCCTTGCAGCCTACAGCTGGGGCCTGAGAGCATCAAGGCTGGTTTTTAATAAGGAAGATGAATTTTCTTGGAAGCCTGGGTTTGGAAGGCGGGGGCAGCAGAGGCTGCGACCGAGGCTCTCGTTGCCCTTCTGGTGGGAAGGCAGTGGAGGCCTGGCCCGCTGGGGGCTTCGGCTGTGGGGGGCCACTGCCCCGGGCCTGGAGGGAGCTGGCGCTGAGCGGCCTGAGCTCTCTCCTTGCGTAAGCCCACAGGATATTACACTGCCTTTGTGTGCCTGGTGACCCAGCTGCTGGTTATTGAAAAATTCCACCGCTCAGCGCAGGGCAGGCCCGCTGACCCCTCATCCCGGGACGCGCCTATCTTTCAAAAGATACGGGATTAGAGGAGCAGACCCGACCTGGAGCAAAGCCCCGTCTGGGGTGTCTGTGTTTTCGTGGCCTCTCGGGATACTGACTGGAGTGGGCTCTTGGCGCAGGATTTAATTAGTTGGAATCAGCCTGCGATTACTGCGGCGACTATTTACCCAGCCACTCTGCAGTCTGAGCCCTGCTCGGAACAAAGATGGGCCCCTCGGCCCCACTGGCCTGGCCAGGGGCCCCAGCTGAGCCCCAGCCCAGCTGCTGGGAGGGGAGGGCGGCGGGCCTGGCCAGGCCTTCCGCTGGCGCACCTCATTTAGCCAATATTTGTGGGTTTTCGCAATGCAAAGCATCTACGTGGGGCTTTTAAAAAATTAAAGCATCTCGAGAAATTTATGGTCGGTTTCCGCGCGTGGCCCCCTCCCCCAGCTCATGGCTTGGCGGCGGTGGTGGAGCAGGGCTGGGTTTACCAGGGTGGGGCTGAATCCTGCCAATTCGAGGGTGAGCTGGGCGGGGACATGGGCCCAGGATGTCCAGCTCTGGGAGTGTTGGGGAGGTGTCCTCAGCCTGAGCCTCCCTCACCCCCAACTCTGCCACTGGGACGCCCCCTTGGTTATGTGTCTGTCCTGCACTCCCCACCAGACAACCACCGCGGCAGCAGTGAACTTGGTAAGGGAGAAGAGGTCTAAGTGCATACAAGTCTCCTGTGAGCTCAGCTTCCACCACGGAACGCAGGACTCCACACAGACACCCCTTCCTGTACACACGCTCGTGCACATGCCTGGGTTGCATATACCAATAGTCCGCAGCGCCCCGCCATATCCACCTCCCTGAGCCTGACAACATGGACCACATGGGCACATATCCGTACACGTGCACACACAGCCACTCACAGCCACAGGAACATCTGTATCCGCCCCACTCTGCCCTTCACACACGACTTCACACATACACGTGAGTGTCTGCACCCCTGTGCACACACATACTGTCCACACAAATTCACATGCACACTAACCCGTGCCTCCTTTTGGGCCTGCACACCACTACATCTACAGGCTGGTCTCTGAGCATGTTCACACATTCCATTCTTGTGTACAGACGCAGATGCACGTACATTCCCACCGGGGGGAGACATCGTGTAGGCGTGTCTAGCTGCGGGAGGCGGTAGGGGCTGTTCCAGGAGCCTGTCCTTAGCAGGCTGTCATCAGATCGAGGGCCAGTTCTGCTGGCCTCTGTTCTGGGAGGCTGAGGCACAAGCCAGAGGTGCTCTTGGGAATTCAGATCTGAGAGGCCTCCCAGTGGCCAGTGCCAGGCAGAGCCGCAGGCTGGGGTCCCGGTCAGTCGGGCGGGTCCTGTGTGCTGCCACCAGCAGTCTCGTGCCCGGGAGTCTGGCCCTCAGCCTCCTCTGCTGGCACCCTCCCCCCCCACTGGCCTCCCTCACCTCTGCCAACGTCTAGGAGGCCCTGGGGAGGTTGGGGGCGGTCATTCTGGGGGCAGGAAAGTGGGCTACGCAGTTTCCAAGGGACTCTGGGCTCCCTTTCTGCCCTGCCCTACATATAGGTGAGCCCCAGCTCCAGCGCCACATGGCTTCACAAGTACATAGACACACACAGAGAGAGACACACTCATGACCCACATACATACCTACAGATACACCCATGTGGACACATAGTCACACCTAAGGTGACTGCAATGCCATCTACTTGCACAGGGAACCCTGCATGAACATACAAAGGCATGCACAGGCGTCTGAAGACACAGAGTACGCACAGACACACACAGAGACACAAAAACCCAGGCACACACCAACACACAAGAATACAAGGGATGCTGGACAAGCAAGGACACGAACAGACACATGAAACAGCCACACCGGCCCACACAGGTGCCCAGCGGCACACCTAGACATACTGGTATACACACACACGCACACACACATAGATACACACTGTAGGCCCAAGTGAAGCTCTTGTTCAGGAGAAAATGTCTAGGAAGCTTCGGCTCTCCTGAAAGCGGCTACAGGGTTAATGCTGGGTGGGACGGGGTCCAGACAGAGAGGGGCGTGGCCGGCCCACAAGCCAGTGCCCCAGCTTGCTGACCGCCTCCTCTCTGCGCAGGATTCTAACCTCCCCATCCTCACACCCTTGCAATTTCTGCCCTCATCCCCATTTCTGCCCTCTTGGTCCAGCACTGTTTAGGCCTCCCTGCCCTCCATCCGTCGCCCCTTTGCCCAGCCCCATCTCAGGCACAGGAGGTCCCAGACCTCACAGGGACTCTGCTGTGCTTTTCTGCTGCTCCTTGCACACGCAGTCATCTCTCCATCCTTCACTCCTGCCCGTCTGCTCCCATCTTCTCTGCTGTGCGCGGGCCATACTCTTCCTCCCCATCCTTGCCCTCAGCCTGCGGGGCCAGGGCTGCCCAGTGCTTGAGGTGTCTAGAGAGCCCCTTGGCTGGACTGGACCACAGGCCTGTCACCATCTCTGACTCCATTTCTAAATGGCAAACAAGACCAACTACATCTCGGTTTTTTATCCAACAAAGCATCCATGGTGGTTTAAGAAAGGGAGAAAAATGCAAACTCGCTCTGTGGGTACAGGGAACTGGCCCCCCAATGGCTCCTTGCTCCCCAGTGGAGCATCACTCCTTGCTAAGCATCACTCCAGGAGGGCCAGGGCCCAGAGAGTTGGAGGAACAGAGGTGGGGGCTTCTTCAGAGTCTGTGGGTTGTGGATTCATCTTAGCTTTGTGACCCTGGGTTCATGACTTCACCTTCAGAGACTCAGTTTCCTCCTCTGTAGAATGGGAGGTTGTAACCTGCCTTTGCAGGGTTCTGGTGAAGATATAAGGAGAGTGTGAGTGCTGAGAGTCCAGCACAGTGCTCAGGAAGGGACTACCACACCCAGTCCAAGACCCAAGCACCCCTAATACTGAGGTTCCTGTGGGTCCCTGGCCCCAAGAACAGCCTTGTCCCTGAGCCCCAAACTTCCTCAGCCTCTCTTCCTCTCCTTCCCCATCCTAACCTGCCAGGACACTCAGCCACACCCCTCTGCCACCTCCTCAACCTGCCCACCTCCCCCCATCCCAGGCTCCAAGGAGACTGTCCACACCCAGTGCATCTTTACCCACATAGCCTGGTTTCAGCTTTCTCCACTTGTGCCAAACTACCACTCAGATAAAAACACACAACACCTTCTAGACTAAAGGGCCTCACTCATTCATTCATTTCTTTAACCAGCCAGTGTTTCGTGAGCAGCTTCTATGTGCCAGGACTATGGAAGGAGCTTGACACCCTCCTCTGCCTTTTACGCTTAGCCATCCCTTTTTCCTGGTAACTATGCAACCCACTCCAGTATTCTCGCCTAGAGAATCCCAGGGATGGGGGAGCCTGGTGGGCTGCCATCTATGGGGTCGCACAGAGTCAGACATGACTGAAGCGACTTAGCAGCAGCAGCAGCAGCATGATGGTGCATGGTCTTGGTCCCCACCCCCACCCCACCCCCACATCTGCAGGTTTCTGGTTCTCCACCTGCTTTCTAACGCCAGGAGCCCCGGGGCTCTGTCCCTTTCTGACTTCGATTGTCACTGATGCCAAATACCCTCAAGCCACCACCTCCAGTTCTGTAGCACTGACCCCTCCTTCAGGCCCCCCTCCTCCTCCCCTGGGCTCCAGACCCCTTCATCCACCTGCTTCCTGGGCTGCTCCGAGTAGGTGCCCCAGGGCAGCACTGTCCAATGTGTTTACACCCCGGTGCCCGTCACGTGGCACATGTGCACAAAGATCTATGAGCCAGGATGTTTGCTGATGTATTGCGTGTGTGACAGCAAAGCACTGGCTGCAGCCCAAGGGGCTGTCGGGGGGGAAATGGGTTAATAAATCAAAGCGCGCCCATTCCCTGGACTGTTAAGTCGTGGTTACAAAGACGGGGTAAATCCATACGCACCGACACGGGCAGATGTCCTCAGCGGGTTGCCGAGTGGAGCCGCCAAAGTGCAGAGCAGGGCGGAGAAAATATGGATCCCGTGAAAAGGAAAGCCAGCCACATGTGCACAGGACACGCTCACGCACATGTAGGAAAGGTCTGGCGTGTTTCCCATCGGTCACTGACCTCCTCTGAGAAGGAGGGGAAGGGGTGAGGACCATCCCACTTTGCTTGGCTTACCTCTGCTTGGCTGGGATTTATTGATCAAGCAAGACAAACTTTTATAATATAAAAAAGAAAAAGAAATGCCCCAACTCCATTTGTCTTTCCCCCAAAGCTCAGTTCATCTGACCAGCTCTCCTGGAGGTGACTACTGTGTTCCCAGGGCTGAGGTCCAGAACCACAGGCCCTTGGTCCACTCCTCTTCCTATTCTGGCCCTGTGGCACCGCTGGGGGCCCTTGTCCCCATATACCCTCCCTGCCGGGCCTTACACTGGCCTCCTGGCCCTCTCTGCCTCCTCTTGGCTCTTTGGGAATGAAAGTCAAAGGGTGTCATGATGCTCAGAAGCCCGCAGCTTGAGTGTGCTGCTGACGTCCTCCTTGGCCAGCCCAAGCTCTCCGTCCATGTTTTTCTTTTTAATATTTATTTATTCATTTGGCTGCATTGGGTCTTAGTTGTGGCATGCTCGATTTTTCGTTGCAGCATGTGGGATCTAGTTCCCCGACAAGAGATCAAAGCCAGGCCTACCGCCTGCACAGTCCTAGCCACTGCACCACCAGGAAAGTCGCTGCTCTTGTTTCTAATGCGTGAAGCACCCAGAGTGGCGCCAGCTCAGAGAAAAGGCCAGACACCTGAGCTAAGGTCCTCATGATGGCGGCCACTTCAGCGACTTCTCTTTCCCACTTCCAATTGTCCTTTTGTCCTTTCTTCCTTTGCCCTCAGCCTTCTGCCCTCTCTCTCCCTCTCCTCTCTTTCTCGAAGCGGATCTGAGGCTCCAGCTGCACAAAGGCAAGCTCTCCCTGATCTGGCCCCGCTCACTTGATCGGCTTCACTCTCACAGTTACTCCATGCTCTGAAATCCCCGCCAGTCCACCTCACTCCCGCCTGTGTTCCCCACATTTCTCCTCGTGGCCTGCCCGGGGCCCCTCCAGGACTGTCAGTTGAATGCTTTCTGTCCTTCAGGACTATTCAGTGGGCACTTCCTCTAGGGAGCCCACCCATGTCCCTGGCATCCTCCTGTGGGCTGTCATAACACCCTGGGCCCCTGGGAGGTGGGGAGCCGAGCAACCCGACATGGGTTCAGATCTAGTCTCGAAAACCTCAGTTTTCCCATCTGTAAAATAGGACAATTCTAGTAGCTACCTCACAGGTTGTCAGGAGGGCTTGTGAGCTCGGATGCAAACACTGCCTCTCCTCCCATCTCTGTTTCACCAGCACACTGCTGCCTCTCAATGCACGGCTCCCTCTGGGTTTTGGTCAACGCTTGCATTAACCCTAGAGACAATGGTGCTGCCCTCAGGGAGGGCCCACGTCCCTCTCATTGGGCATGTGGGGGTCTCTGTGCGGGCACACAGCTGAGATGCCCCAGGCTGGCATGAGCTGGCCCCAAGAGGAGGCGGGCTGCCCAGGGGCGGGTAGGGGGCAGCTGGTGCCTGATCTGTTCAAAGGCCAGCGATTCTCCACGCTGCTGATGGGTGGTGGGGGGTGTCGGGTAGGCCCACTCCTGCTGAACACACACCACCTGGGGAGGGGGTGGTGGGGATCAGAGATTTGGCGACCCCGCCCCTGCAGCCCAGCACGGGGCGGGGGGGGGGGGCCCGGTGGGGGGGTGCACCGAAGGGGCCTTTGTTTCCCTGGAAAAGAGGGGCCGCCTCCCTTCTCCAGACAGCCCTCCTGGAGCAGCCCCACTGCTGGCTGCCGCACCGCCCCAAGCTGGGTGAGCCCTTTTTTTGCCAACACTCAGTAAATACTCAGTACTGCATTAAAGCAATAAATAGACATTTTAAGGAAACCGAGACTCAATTTAGCCACCAGAGTCAGGAGCAGCGGTTAGGAGGGCTGCGGAATGTCACCACACAGCTGGCAGCCCCGCCCCCGCCAACCCCCCCCCCTGCCCCGCCCCAGGTTGAGGAGGACACTGAACAATGGGCTGTGCCAGGCTGTGCTGCCCCTCCCCCATCAGTTAGGGGGGAGGGGCGACGGGGTTTGGGGGGGGCGGGCGGTGGTGGTGGATGTGAGTAGGTGGGTAGGTGGGCTGGGCTCAGGCAGCCCCTGAGCTGGAGGAAGCCAGAGGCTGAAGGGCCTGGTGGGAACACCCCCTGCCCTGCCCCCAACCTGGGGATGATAACAATAATGGCATAGGAGCAACACCGGCTGCAAGGAAGCATCCTCACAGAGCGGGCCCTTGCTCGGTGACAAGCACCACGCTAAGCACTGAAGAGGCAGCATTTTATTTTATGCTTCACCCCCCTAATAAGATAGAGATCTTTATCCCCATTGCACAGGTGGAGAAATTGAGGCTCAGAGAGCCAAATTACTTTGGTCAAGGACCAGAACAATTCTGGACAACTTGTGCATTTATTAAGCACCTAGTATAGATCTCCTGGAGAAGGGAATGGCAACCCATTCTACTAGTCTTGCCTGGAAAATTCCATGGACAGAGAAGCCTGGCGGGATACAGTCCATGGGGTCACAGAGAGTTGGACACGACTGAGCAGCTAACACCATAGGCCACGTCACAAGTTCTCTCTTGTGACACATCCCCATTCTACAGACGAGGGAACTGAGCCTCCAAGTGGGGAAGGGACTGGGAAGTGATGCAGCCCAGCTCCCCATCCACAGGAGGAACAATGTGCTAGCCCCCACTCCGAGCTGGTCCGTCTGGTTGGGTCCAGGAGCATGCTAGGCTGAGTGGGGGACTTGGGGGGGCTGGGGCCTGTGACATGGTCTCCAGAGTTATGCGGGCAAAACAAACAAGGCTCCTCTGTGCAGGGCTAGGGGATTTGTGTTCATTGCCGTGGAAACCACACAGAGCGTTGGGGGGAGGGGAGCCTGGCGCTGGAAGACCCCCACAGCCGCAGACCTGGGGCCAGCTGTGGGTGGCCTGGGGGCCGCTGGAGGCCAATGAGAGGTGGCTGGACAGGTGTCTCTTCCACCTGGTGTCTCCTGGGCTGGGTGGGAGGCAAGACCCTGGCACAGGATTCAGACCAGGTTCTGCGGGCGCTGCTGGCACAGGTGGGCGGAGGAGCCCCGTTGGTCAGGACGTGCCAAAAATACCAGGAGAGATAAGAGCAGCAACTTCTACCCACCAGGCTAAAAATAGGCCCACGCTGGGAGGCGGAGAGGCTGGGAAGGGAATTCCCCACAGATGGCCTGGCCCGCTGCCCCTGCGATGTGGGTGGCCTGGTCAGGGATGAGCCCATTTTATAGGCAGGACAACCAAGGCCAAGGCGAGGATCAGGGCCCTAGCGCGTGGTCTCAGAGAAGGCTCGCTCAACGGTGAGGCCTGGCTCTGAGCCAGGCACTGCCTGGCAAGTGATCTGCAGGCCGGCCTTCTTCCAAAACAAACTGGGGTGACGAGGGTAGCAACACTGCAGTTGTTGCTGCTTACTCCACGCTCATTATCTGCCAGGCACCCTTCTCACATCTCATGTGTTTCAGCCCATTCTAGGAATGAGGAAAAAATTATCCCCACTGGACAGATGAGGAAACTGAGTCTCACAAAGCTCCCTTGCCAAAGGCACACAGCTGTGGGAAGTGACAAAGCTGGGATTCGAACCCAGGTCTCTCTGACTTCAGAGCTGTTAAACCTTAGGTTGTTCCCTTGAGTCACTGCGTCTCAGAGAGGGGCATTCACCGGCCCCAGGTCACACAGCCGCAAAGCCAGGATTAGGACCCAGGGCTTTCTGACTCCCAGGTCCAGGAATCTTCTTCAGGTCCCAAGTGGGTCACCACAGCCAGCACCGTCCTCTTTGCCAGCAGTGTGTGAACTGTGCCTGTTTGTTCTTCCCATGGGGCAGCCCTGCCCACACCCCAGCCTCCTCCATCTGTGTCTCTGAGCTGAGGATGCCAGCCTCGCTGCCTGTCCCCTGTGACACAGCCCTGCCCAGAGGCAGGCCAGGCCAGGACCTGGGGCTGCCCCCGTCTAGACACTTCTCGAAACTCTCAAGGGCCTGGCCTGGCTGGGCCTAGCAACAATGGGCCCTCTGTGCCCAGCGCAGGGCCTGCTCTAACAGGCCGCCCCCCGGCTCCCAGCCCAGCCCCACACACTTCCGCAGTACCTCCCCAGGCCCCCGTGGTGCCCACCCTGGGAGCAGGCACCTTTCCCCCTGAGGGCAGGGCGTGGGAGTCTCACGGCAGCGAGACCAGGGAACTGGTTCTGCAGAATTCCCAGCCCCGTGCTCCCAGGCTGGGAGCCAGGAGGTCTCCAGGGACAGGAACCAGGCCAGACGCCATGTGCAGGCTGGGACATTTTAGTCCCTGCCACGATGCTCAAGCCAAGAGGCTCCTGGCCCCACTTTGCAGCTGGGGAAAGTGAGGCTGAAGGGAATTCTCTGGTGAGGTCACTGGTAACTATAAATAAATGCACATTTCCTGGGCAGGTATGTTGCTGTTTAGCAGCTCAGTTGTGTCTTTGTGACCCCCATGGACTGTAGCCCTCCAGGCTCCTCTGTCCATGGGGCAAGGATACTGGAGTGGGTTGCCATTTCCTCTTCCAGAGATCTTCCCAACCCAGGTAGAGTAATTATTATTATTAGGCTCCCATGCCCTGAGCAGTCACTCATGCCAGGTCCCCGCTAAGCCATATCTCTCAACCATCACAGTCTCCCAACACAAGATACTAAATGAACGCCATTCACCAAAACACAAACTGAGAGAGATAAAGTGACTCTCGTAAGGCCATACAGCAGGCAAGTGACAGACTGGCCGTGGTGGTACCCAGGTCTGCCTGACTCCAGACTTCTTTAGCCCACAAGGTGCTGGGGGGAGGTGGGGGAGGGGTGCAGGGAGCCCACAGGTACCCTCTGCGCCCAGTGGGCCTAGTGTGGGGAGAGGCCTGTTTCCAGCCCTTCTGCCTCCACAATCCCCGCATTGTTGATTCATTAGGTAATTTCCCTGGAAGCACCAGCTGTTCGGAGGGTGGGGAGATGAGTGATTGAGGCGGCTGGGGTCTGCGGGGCCACCGGGCTGGGGGGCGCTGCAGGCCTGCCTGGGTGAGGGCAAAGGTCACACCTGGCCAGGTGTCCTCCTGGCTGGGACGGCCACACCTTGCAGGATCCCTCCTAGGAGGGATCGGCCAGCCCCTCTTACTGGGGCCTGGCTTTTCCAGGTACCTGCTCAGGGCCGGGCCACAGCCCCACCGCAGGCTGGTGGGCAGGGAGGAGTGGGCAGGGACCCCAACAGAGCCCCAGGCTCTGGCAGCCCAGCTGAATTGGGGCAGGTGGGGCGGAGGGATGGGCGTCCTAGGGCCGCCTCTCCATAGCCTGCAGGCTGGCCCATTAAACCTGCTCCGTTGCCCAATAAACAGACAGCAACCATGTGCTACGGCTCAGCTTCAGCGCCTCCCACCCGCCAGCCCTCTGCCCACTGGCTGGAGCCGCTGCCCAGGAGATGACCGACTGCCGCATCCCTGGGCTGCCTTGCTCAGAACCTGCCCTGATGCTGCAAGAGCTCCTGGCGAGAAGCCAATGGAACTGCAAAGGTCACCCTGCTTGGGGTATCCACACCCCCAGAGGTCACCCTGCTTGGGGTGTCCACACTGGCCTCAGAACTCACTTTGGGTGGGGTGTCCACACTGGTTGCAGAAGCCACTTTGGGTCACGGTGTCTATACTGGCCTCAGAGATTGTCCTGCATGGAGAAGTTTTTCACTCTTGATTCCCGGGGCTATCTCCTTCCGAGGCTATACCTTAGATCTTGGGTTTTCAGGGACATCGGTGGGGTCCCTTGACTGGTTCAGCATTCCTGCTTTGACCCCACAGCACCTGCCTGTGCGTCCCTTGTGATGACACACACTGAAGGCCCTGATACTGCCTGTTTCATTGCTTGTGTCCCTATCCCAACCTGAGAACCACAGCGGGCACTGACCACAGCTGGCTGGCTTGGTTACAGTTGCAGCCTTGGCCCACGTGGGATGCTCAGAGAAGATGAGCGTTAGATGAAGGAAGGAAGGGACAGGTAGATGGATCACCTGAATGCTCACACAGCCAGGAGATCACTGTGACCTCTAGGACTTCAAACCCTGCTACGGTGCTGACTGTGTTCTAGACTTTGGTACATGCGCTTTACAAATTACGAACCCAGTTAACCCTCACAGTGCCCTGTGGAGCTGGGTCTTGCTACTACCTTGATTATAGACTTGATTATAGATAAGAAATCAAGGGCTTCCCTGATGGCTCAGACAGTAAAGAATCTGCCTGCAATGCAGGAGACTTGGGTTCAATCCCTGGGTCGGGAAGATCCTCTGGAGAAGAGCATGGCAACCCACTCGGGTATTCTTGCCTGGAGAGTCCCATGGACAGAGGAGCCTGGAGGGCTACAGTCCATAGGGTCGCAAAGAGTCAGACATGACTGAGCGACTAACACTGCTACTGTAGATGAGAAAACTGAGCCACAGAGAGGTTAAGTAACTTGCCAAAGTCTCACAGCGGTCAAGCTGGGTTTGACCCAGGCTACGTGGCTCCAGAGTCCATGCTAATTGCTTTATTATTATATTGGCCTCAGAAAGTCCTTCCTGGGCAGCTCCAAGAAGGTATACACCAACCAGAGAAAGTTCATATTGCCTTGGCCACACCAAGACAACCTCTAAGGTTAGTGGAGATGTTCACAGAGAGGACAGCCTCTGAGGCCAGTATAGACCACTCCACATAAGACGACCTCTGCGGCCAGTGTAGACACCCACCCACTGGACCATCTCTGAAATCAGGCCAGTATCTGCAGCCAGATGACTGAGCAGGCCCCTGCACTGACCTGAACGTGGAGGAGGCTGGATGGGCCAGGGCCCGCCCTGCTTGGGCGGGGAGGAGGGGTGGGCGCCTGCAGGCCTGGCTGGTCCCCGGCCCAGCTGGGGCGCAGGAGGGCCTCCGGGGGTTGGGGGGTGGCGTGAAATTACCATTCGTCACTGAGGGGCTGCTGCTGGAGGGAGCCTTCCGGGCCCAGCTGGGAGGGGGTCAGTCGGCGCCCCTGGACATGTTCCGTCCGGGCCCAGGTCCCTCCTCACCACCTGCCCAGCACTGGTGGCCAGGACAGGAACCAGACAGGCCTGGGGCACGAGTCGCCTGAAGCTGTCATGCTCTGCGGGGGCAGGGGGTCCATTCAGGCTTGTGACAAGGCCCTTCTGGGACCAGACAAAAGGCACCAACCAGCTCCCAGCAACAGAGAGGGAGGAGCATGTGTGTGTGTGTGTGTGTGAGAGAGACAGCATGTGTTTGCACTCATCTGTGTGTATATCTGTGTACATTTGTGTGAGTTCTGCGAGTATAAGGGAGAGGAGGCCCCAACAGACCCGCCCTAACACCTTGGCTCCAGCCCCAGGAAGCACAGCCCCTTGGCCCCCTGAAAGGCTCCTGCTAGCCCCAGGTCGGGCTGCCCTGTCCATGGCGACACACCTCTAGGTTTCTCCAGCCCCAGTAGAGGCTTCCCACCCCCACCAGGAAGCGCATGCTCCCTATTCTCCAAACAAGGCTGGAGAGGGGCAGGGGTGCTCTCTGGATTGGGATGCCTGGCCTTTCCTGCTGCAAATTAATGCAAATGACTTTCCAAGGTTTTGGCTTGATAATTTGATTATTTGTTCGGCATTTATCTTAAGCAAAGTGGATGACAAATAACTGCAAACTAATGTGATAAAAACCATTTATAAAGCTGCCTGGTTCGGGGGGCCTTCCCCTAACTATTTATGACAAGGTAATAACGCTGCCGCGTGCGTCCGCCTGGCTTTAAATTGGTTACTTAGAGGCATGATGGATGAGGGGCGAGGCCACCTTCTTCTGAGGAGAGCTCCTGATTTCTGATCTCATTTCTGGGGATAATGAATTATATCTAATTAGTCCTTCCCAAATCTAATCAGGAGGTGGGAACTTGGACCAGGGGGAGGGTGCTGGTGGGCGGCAGAGAGGGCAGAGGGTCAACAGCCAGGGTGCCCCCAGGCCCCTGGAGGCCTGGCTGCCCGTGGGAGGGGGGCAGGCCAAACTGGAGGCTGGCTTGCTTCCAGATCCCCTTCTCCCCACCCCACCCTGACCCATGCCCTGGCCCAAAGGATCTTGAGTTGACAAGTCCCGCCCTGGCTGTAGACCCTTCCCCACTCTCCCCAGACTCCAAACCTGGCAGGTGGTGCCCTTTGCAGGCTCAAGCCTCCTGCCCCATTGGCCTCACCTCACCCCTCCCCCAACTCCTACAACCCCGCCACCCTCTCCATAGAGACAGTCTCCTTATTTGGGCCTCCCTGACCTTTGCACTCATGGGAGCTTTCCCTCTGTGCCCTCTGCACCTAGGACTCTGCAAGAAGGCTATCATGTCCATATCAGGTCCTGTAGCCCCTCTTCTGAGAAGGCTTCTTCTATCCCACCGTTCCTTCCCTCAAGGGAAGCTCCAAGGCCCCTTGTCCATCCCTCCTCTGGACTGCTGGCCCACGCTGGACCTTGACACTAAATGAAAGTGGCACCCCTTCTTCTGGACCTGAACCAGGTGAAAAAGTGTGAGATACGTTTCCGTCTCCTACTCACCCCCTTGCAGCGAAAACAGCCTGTACTAACAGTTCATAAGCAGCCCTGGGTGCTCTCACAGCACTCACAAAACAGCCTCAGGGGCTCCCTGGGTTGTCTTACGTCTCTGTGTGTTCCATGCCTAACACAGAGGCTGGCACACAGCGTGTCCTCACTGATTGCTTGCTGAACGGATGGATGCCTTAAGATCCTCCCACTTCCAGAGTTCTGGCTCCAGGGCTGCAGGGTGTCCACGCCCCTGTGAAGTGACAAGGGCTCCACAAGGGGGACACCCTGCTGCTCTCCCTCGAGAGGCTTCTGGGATCCAAAGCCCACGGCTCGCTCCCTCTCCCATGCCCCCAACCCTGCCCACTGCAGGTAGGCAGCCCCTGGCAACAGGTCCTGGCTAGGCAGCACAGATGAGCAGAGTTCTGTTTGCAGAGAACTGAAAGTATGGTCAGGTTTCCAAGCACGCTTTGCCTCTTCTGGGCCTTTCGTGTGTCATCAAATACCTGCCCAGTCTTTTAAAAATGCCCTCCAGTGTTTCTTCGGCACTACCCACCGCGTCTGTGTTCTTTAACATCATTATTTTCCTTCACAATCAGACAGTCTCTTTTTTGGCTGCACCACATGGCTTGAGGGATCACCGCTGACCTAGGATTGAACCTCGGCCCCAGGCAGTGAATGCACCAAGTCCTAACCACCAGACTGCCAGGGACTTCCCACAATCGGACAGTTTTTGGTCCACTTTGTCACACTAGTCATGTCTGCCTTCGTGAGAAGAAGGTTCCTGCTTGCTAGTGGCAGTGCTTTTATCCTGACCACTTGTTTTACTTTGTATTTATTTATTTATCTTCTGGCTGTGCTGAGTCTTCGCTGCTGTGCAGGCTTTTGGGCTTTTCTCCAGCTGTGGTGAGGGGGCTGCTCTCTACTTGCCGTGTGTGGGCTTCTCACTGCAGCGGCCTCTCTGGTTGCAGAGCACGCGCTCTGGAGCATGGGCTCAGTAGCTGTAGGGCAAGGGCTCAGCTGCTCTGCGGCATGTGGGATCTTCCCGGATCAGGGATCGAACCCATGTCTCCTGCATTGACAGGCGGATTCTTTACCACTGAGGTGTCAGGGAAGCGCTTGTTTTACACTTTTTTTTTTTTTGAAAGCTCAGAACAAAGTGTAATAAAGTAGTCCCTCCAAAATGCATACAAGTTGATTAAAAGCTGGCAATGGGGCCAGGTGAGTGGCTGGGAAGTGGCCAATGCCAATTCACAGGAGTGTGACTCCTTCTTCATCAGGTGATGGGCAAGAGTTGGATCAAGGATGGAGGGCAGGTTTGGGTACCAGCACACCGCATCTCCAAATGTGGCCACACCACAGGGGAAGGTCAGAAAGTCTGGCGTTCCTCCATCTCAGTGGTCCACCTCATCAGCCAGGGGTGATTTTGCCTCCCCAGGGGACTTCAGCGATGTCTGGAGGTGTCTTGGATTGTCATGGCTGCGGAGTGGTGATATTGGCATCTCATGGGTAGAGGCCAGGATGCTGCTGAACTTCCAGGACCATCCCCCGCAACACAGAGCAACAGTGCCCAGCCGAGGGCATGGAGGCCTCCACCCTCCTATTGGGCACTGAAGCCCTACCTGCCCCAGGTCCCTCGAGTTCCCTGAAGCGTCACGTCCCTTTCTTCCCTGGCATATTACCCTCAGAAAGGCCTTCTCCAAGCAGTTTCCTTGCTGTTTGTCCTTGTCTGTTTGACACTATGTGATGCGGGGTAGGCAGCTTCCTCTGGAGGTCTTGGTCAGTATTTCACTTCATCAAAAGGGGCCTCTGATGCGCAGGCACCAGGCAAGGGCTGAGGGCTTGACACCTGCCCATTTTTCATTCCTCATACAAGATACCTGCAAAAATCGAGTTTGTTAACAGGAAGAGGAAAAAAAAATCTCTCCCGATGAACTTATCAGCCTCTTGTGGTCAGACCTCAGGGATTCTCTACTCCATCCTGTTTCCCCTTCTGTCTCAGCTGCCAGGATGCTCAGAGCTCAGTGGAATTCTCTTCTAGGGAAAGTATCAGCTTGGGTGCTTAACTGACTTCCCTTGCATTCTCCAGGGAGCCGAGCCACTGCTTTTAAGAAGCTGGACGCCTTTGAGGAAATAGCACGTAAGCATCATAAACAAAGACGCACAGCCCTGTCCCTGAGCAGCCAAGCCAGTCACTCTAGGGATCGCTTGCCTCGGTATCACATTCAGTGACTGGAATGGCAGCATCCGATCTTCCGACTCTGCTAAAAACCCGTGGATCGCATGCTTTGAAATGGTGGATTTTATGTGATGTGAATTATCTGTCAGACAAAACAGCAGCAAAGCCATTTCCCACTGAGGCTTAGAGAAGTGACATGATTTGCCCAAAGGTTGATTCAGTCATTCAACAAACCAGCAAAACCCAGGCTTTCGTGGTGGCTCAGCGGTAAAGCGTCTGCCTGCAAATGCAGGAGACACAGGTTTGATCCCTGGTCCAGGAAGATCCCACATGCTGCCGGGGCAGCTAAGGCCGTGCGCCACGACCACTAAGCCCAAGTTCGGGAGCCCATGTACTGCAACTACTGACGCATGCTCACCTAGAGCCCGCGCTCCCCAACAAGAGAAGCCACCGCAGTGAGAAGTCTGCGCACCGCCACCGGAGAAACACCCCACTCACCACAACTAGGGGAGACGCCAGCGCAGCAACGAAGACTCAGCACAGCCAGAAATGAATGAATGAATGTCTGTTGCTGTTGTTCAGCCTCTAAGTCATGTCCGACTCTTTGCAACCCACTGCAGCGCGCCCAGCTACCCCGTGCGTCACCATCTCCCAGAGTTTGCTCAAACTCACATCCATTGAGTCGGTGATGCCATCCAACCATCTCATCGTCTGCTGTCCCCTTCTCCTTCTGCTTTCAATCTTCCCCCCCCAAACAAATAATTTTAAAAAACACCACATAGCAAAACCCCTCTTTCTGTGCTGCTTCTGCTGCGCAGAGCTTCTCAGCTAGTCCGAGGCGAAGCCAGGATTGCTGTCTGGGATGCCAGTCATCCCTGCCTGGAACCCCCCTTCCATCTGCCTGTCTTCTCTCCTGGGATGGAATTCCCTTGCACTGGGAAGGGGACCCACAACGTCTGGCGCCCTGGGAAGCCCCCTCAGCCCCACCCATCAGTGCTCCATTCTGTTCTTCAAGAGAACCAGCTGGGTGTCTGGGGCAGGGAGGGCTCCCAGACCTTCCCATCAATGGGGGCCACATGCGAGCGCTAGAGGGCAGGTCTGGCAAGGTCCTCAGGGCTGAGCTGGGGACACCCTCCTGGCTCTGACTCCAGGCCAGGGCATCTTTGGGAACCCCCCAAAAGTTAACTATTCCACTACAAAAGCACAGCTTTATCCCATTCGTGCCCACTGCTTCCCTGGCTCCTCCTGGGCCCTGCTCACAAGGTATTGCAACCCATTTCACAGGGTGAAGGGACTCGTCCATGGTCACCCAGCAGGCAAAAGCAGACCCAGGACTGTGTGTCACAACTGACCATACTCTTCCACTGGCCTGCTTTGTTTCCTGGGGCATGCTTCCTGCTCTGCATCCGGAAGGCACTTAATAATTTATTAATCTTTATTTCCTTCTCCAGAGACAGCTGCTCAGGCCTTGGCACTCAGGTCCCAGGTGAGAGTGGTCACAGGGGTAAGGCCCGCTTCTGGGACATGTGGCTACAGTTTGGCAAGAGCAACTCTCTCCCTCCACTGGCTGCCATCCTCGGCTGTCTGTCCCCACCTGGGCACCTACGACCACCCACCCACCTGTCCACTGATCATTCACACAAGCTCTATTTGGGGGCCTGCTCCCAGCCATGCAGACACCAGGCTCTCAGCACCAATACACACCAGCTCTGACTTCAAGTTATTTGCTGTCTCTGGGGAAGACCAGTGAGTAAACAGACTGTGATAATACGAAGGACGGGGGCTGCAGGACCCCAGCCGAGGGGCAGCAAACCCAGGCAGAGTGCTGGGGAAGGCCTCCTGGATGTGGCCCTCCAGCCAAAACCTGCAGGAGGGGCGGGGTTACCCAAGAGAAGGAGGCAGCAGTGGGCACAGGGTCCCAGCAGAGGGGAGGGTTTGGGAGGGTGGCATTTCGGGGGCCCAGCGAGTAGCTCAGAATGAACATAGCATGCAAGAGAGTGGCAGCCGGGAGGTGGGCAGGGCAGAGCCATCCTAACAGTGGAGCTACAGGACCTCTGGGGTACGTGGTGATGGAGCTGACACTGTGGTGGAGAAGGAGGGCCCAGTTACAGCTGCCACTGTGGGTGGGTGGGTAGGCAGGGCCCAGCCTGGAGCAGGAGAGCCCAGGTACCATGGAGAGATGAGGCAGTGATGGGAGAGCGATGGGAGGTTGGAGAGAAGCGGTGTGTATGTCAATCGCTTAGTCGTGCCTGACTCCTTGAGACCCCATGGACTGTAGCCCACAGGGCTCCTCTGCCCATGGGATTCTCCAGGCAAGAATACAGGAGTGGGTTACCATGCCCTCCTCCAGGGGATCGTCCCGACCCAGGGAACGGACCCAGGTCTCCCGCACTGCAGGCAGATTCTTTACCATTGGAGCTACCTGGGAGAGAGAGTTCTAGAAACGACTGGGGTCGGGTGAATGTCCAGGCTTTGATGACTGGATGCACAGGATGAGGAGTGGAGATGAGGGGTACCAAGATAACACGCTGATTTTTAAGTGCGGGAGCCTTGTGGACAGAGGGGGCATTTTTTTAAGACAAAACAATGAACCCTGGGGGTTAGGGGTGGGGGTAGGAGGGAGACCGATTTGGCTACAGAAGGACAGTGGGAGGCATCCTTGTGACAGAATCGGTCTGTACTTCATCTGAGGTGGTGGATTCGGAATCCACACTAGTGATCAGACTGCAGTGAACTCACTCGAATGCAGGTAACACCGGGGAAATCAGAATGGTAAGTGGTGTCCATCTCTAAGTCGAGAGGTTGTACGTCAGTTGTGCACGACGTCACCACTGGGAGAAACTGAGTAACGGGTACAAGGGATAGCTCTATGTTATTTCTTACAACTGCCTGTGATTCTATGATTATCTCAAAATAAAAAATTAATTTAAAAATATCTACTTAAAAAAATAAAACCAAAATTAGGGGATCAGGAGCTTGGGATGGGGGATGGGTCTCAAACTAACTCAACTCCTAACACAAAAGGACCCAGGCCCCGTGACACCCTTGGGCCCCCTGCTCTGTCCTTGCCTTTGGGATCCCTGGCCCTGGGCTGGACAGTCTCCCTCACCTGATATGGCCTCTCGCTGGGGTTCTTTCTTCTCCATAAACGTGTCCAGGGCCACACCTCAGCATCGCGCACCTCACTCCCCCGGTCCTCGTTGTACCCGGGTGACCTGGGACACCACTTACCTACCCACCCCCTGGTTCCCATGGGAGGGTGCGGACGGGTGAGGACCAGCATCAGCGGGGAAGCCGGGTTCCAGGCACAGACTTGAGCCCCTTCCTTTTGCGGTCTGTGCAGAGCAGGTCCGCACCGTGCCCTCCTGCATGCACAAAGTCACGCACAGGCAGGAGATGTGCACAGAACCCAGCACAGCCGTGCGCGCGCGCACACAGAGACAGGGAGACGCACAGGTACGCCGACCTGCGCACACAGAGACAGTTGGTGCGGAAAGATGCATGCACACTCACGGAGGAGCAATGGGGACCCGCGCAACCCTGGAGCCCAGACCCTCCCAGGCTGTCTGCCCACCCCCCTCCCACCTGCAGGACGGCTTCCCTGCCAGGTGCAGTTATCACGCCCCAAACAAATCCCAGCTGATAAGGACACTGCCTTTGAACCGGAGCCCTCCCCTGGGCTGTGATCAGATAAGCGCAAGAGGAAGAAAGAGAAAACCCCCTGCTCTTTCCTCAGACTCCTGCTGCGCTGCTGCTCCCGCAGAGGAGCTGCCTGCGGGCCTGCAGCCCCTGCCCCCCCTCTCAATCATGCGAGGATCACAGGCAGGTGACAGGCCGCTCCTCCGGTTTGGGTTTCAATTGGGGGAGCTGCAGCCTCGGGCAGCCTAGCTGGGGCCCCTTACACCTGGGTCTGATGGGCCACTAGGGGGGGTGGCCTCTGTGGTGAGGATCCTGCCTCAAGGGTCCTGGCTCTCGGGGACCCCCAAGCTTCAGGCACCCTGGCTTGCGGCTTTGTGTTTTTTGTTTTTTTGTCTCAAGGGCCCTGGTTTATAGGATTCTCCTATTTTGTGGGGTCCCCTAAGCTCATGCCTTGGCTTCTGCAGTTTTCTTTTCAAACTACATTGTGGGATCCATCTAAGACCCTGGCTTGTAGGTACCTGTCCCACCCCTAAGGAGGCTGGTCTGCCGGACCTGTGGGTGCGCATCTGGGCTTGTAAAACCCTCAGCTCAGGTCCGGGCTTTGTGGGTCCTCATCTCAGAGACCTGGGGAACTCAGTCCTGTTCTCTGAGGCTCTAATCTCTGAGTCTTCATCTTTCAGAAGCTGGGTCTTCAGGATCCTGTCCCCCACTCCCGTCCCGCCCCGCCCCACACAGCCAGGCACTGAGACCCAGGATGGGCCTGGGGGAGAGGGGTCAGGCAGGCAGGTTAAAGGGGCAGCGTTCCCACGGCCTGCCTGGGGCTGCGGCATAATTAGAGGTCTCAGGTGTGTGTGTGTTGCAGGGCGGGGCTGGGCTGGAAGGGCCTTCGTTTTGTTTATCTTTCACAAAGACCCCCACCAGGGAGCCACTGTCCCCCTTGAGACAGCTCTGCCACTCAGCTCTGGGTTGCCCCCAGTTCCCTGCACCCTCTCCTCACACCTGCCAGCTGCCGGCAGGACAGTAGCCCTTGGAGGTCCAGGGACCTGCATGGGGTCTATGGCCAACAGGCTGGGGCTGCCCTGGAGCCCAGGGCGGATCCGAAGCCTCCTGATCCTCCCAGCCCTCCCTCCAGGTGCCTCCCCGCTCAGCTGACTCGACAGAAAACCCCATGATTTATTTCTACCCAGGAGCAGCCTCTGCCCAGGATACAGATGGAGGAGGATCCATCCATTCAGGCCCCGGAGGAGACAGAGAAAGGAGAGCAGAGAAGGGGAGACAGAGAGACACGCACAGATACACGGAGAGGGGAACAGGCCTGTCTCCGCCCTGGAGCCCTATCCGGGCCCCTGTCCCCACATCCTCCCCACCCCCGCCTCATCTGGGCCTTAGCAGACCCAATTACTTATAATAAACAATTCCGTTTATCTTTATCAGAATCATTATCTAAATTGGCTACATGACACATACTGTTCTCTAAGTGCGCCCCGGGGAGGAGGGGCCATAAAAGCCGGGTTCTGCACTCCGTAATTATCCCTCGATGGGCCATAAACCATCACACTGGTGTTTAAAATAGGTATGGTGAGCAGTTTCCCCGCCCGCGGAGGGCCGCCCAGGGCACCCACGGAAAAGGATGTGCTGGAAGTTTTGCTGCAGCCACAACTTCCAACTGCATGGTGGCTCCCAACGGGGGCCCCTCAAGAGGCTGGCGGCCACACTGTTCTGGGGACCCCCCAGGCACGCCAGGCCAGGCCCGAGTGCTGGGCAGCCGAGCAGTCAGCCAGGAGGCTGCGCCGCAGGGCTGTGTTGGGGCTTTCCCACTGCCTTCCTGGCGTAAGGAATGTTCTCTTTCCAGGACCGCTGGCCCTCTCTCCCCCGCCGATGCTGACTTGGGTTTTCCTCACTGTTTGCAGAAGCGCCTCCACGGCTGGCGGGGCTGGTCTCCCCCTCACTGTCCCCCGGGGAGGCGCACGTCAGCATCTCATTCGTGATTAAAACAAAACACCAGGCTGTCCCCCGGAGCCCTGCCTGCCTCTCAGCTGACCGGTCTGCGTTGCGGCTCTGGCCTTGTCTTCCCAGAGGCCTCTGAGCCCTCTGGGTTCCAGGAGGGCTAACCAGGGTCCATGTCCCCCACACACAGCCTATCCCTCTGGAAGCCAGGTTCTGTGCTCGACCTGCTAGCACAAGCTGCTCTGACGCTTGAGCATGGCAGAAAGCCCATTATCTGAGGCCTGGCCCTCCCGGAGACTCAGAGGTAGTCAGACAAGAGATCCCGCTGTGCGGACCAACAGGGATAAAGGCCGCTGTGAAAGAGGGGCTCCTGGTGGACCTCTGTCTGGGGACACGAAGAGAGGATGGACTGGGGCTCACCAGGCTGAGAAGAGGAAGAAAGAACAGTCTCATTGGCAGACATGGCAGGGGCAGAGCTTTGGAGTCAAGAATGAGCCTGATGTTTGAGAACAATTGAAAAAAAAAGAGTGCCTAGAACAGTGGTTCTCGGGGTGAAGCTTCCAGAACAGTGACCACAGCCTGGAGGCCCGGAACCTTATTAGAAATGCAAAATCCTCAGGCCCCACCCCCGATGTATTGGATCAGAAACCCTGGGGAAGTGTTTTAACACACTAGCTTGTTGGTAGTTTGTACAAACTACGGTTTGCGGTTATTTTAACAAGTCCTGGGCAGGGTGGTGGGGGGTAGAGGGGTGGTTCTGACACCTGCTCTGGTTTGAGAACCCTGGTGCCAGAGTATACACAGGAGGGAAGTTGGGGGTGGGGGGACGCAGGGAGGTATAGCAGGTGAATGCCTGTAGGGGGTTCCCAGAAGGTCTCGAGTCCCTGGAAGGGTCTTGGGTTTTAAGCAAGGGAGTGATAAAGTCAGATGACATTATAAAAAGCGTGCTTCAGGGCGGAGGGAGCAGCTGGCAGGCAGGGGGCTGAGGCAGCTGTCTGGGGTGGGAAGAAAGAAGGAAAGCCTGGGCCGGGGGTGGCCAAGGGGACAGGGAGAAGGGCAGAGGTCTGAGTGACAGTCAGGAGGGCAGACGGCCAGGATGTAGGAGGTGAGGGAGAAGGAGGTGTCAAAGAGCCTGACCTGAGCACCAGGACGACGGATGCCTCTCGCCGAGGCGGTAAAGAGGGGTCGATGGGTTGGGGCGGGGACCACGACTTCACGGTCAGTGGTGTCTCAGGGCCCTGCAGACCCTCATGTGAGGAAGTCAAGAAGTCTGACACTCTGTCTTGGCAGGGAGCTCCAGATCGGGAAGTTTCTGACGTGTAGAGGGGGCTGGAAGCCACGGCCCCCCTCCACCCGATTACTCCCCATCACTATGGCCGCGGCCTCCCCATGGTCCCGTGCAGCCTGGTGGCTCCCTCCCAGGGCCTCCACTGGCCACTCAGCATCTCTCCACTGAGTGAGTCTAGCATCATCTCTAGCTGGATAGTCATCCCCTTCCGCATCTGAGCCCCTGGCTGGCTGAGCCACCGCCCTGCCCGTCCCTGAGCTCCCGGCTTCAAATTCATTATTTTCCCCACACTCCCTAAGCGAGGGATGATGGGCATCATTTTACAGATGAGAAGAAACTAAGACTGAGAGAGGTCAAGTCAGCGGCCCAAGGTAACACAGCAAACAAGCAAGAGGCGCTCAGATCTGAACTCACGCCCAGCCGCCCCCCCTCCAGATGGCACCTGCGTTCCTCCTCAAGAGGGAGTCGCAGACCTGTCCGGTCCTCCCAGGGGAGAAAGGAGCTAGTGCCCATGCTGGTGGGCAGAACTGAGGGGGGCTGGGACCTGCCTTTGAGGGAGGCATGGGAGCCTCCAGGCCTCCTTAATGTGCCCATAACTCATTCCCTGGGTTCGCTAATGTTCCTGGCTATTAGTGCTGAGCACAGCTAAGCAAACTACAAAATATTCCTCTGACTCAACAATCAATTTCCATATTGTTACAAATGGAGTCCATGCCTGCCACGGTTCATTTTTCTTCAAGGGCCTTTTTCTCCCCGCCCCCCCGCCGCTTTCCTTCTCTTTACCCAGTACAGTGAGGAAGTCATTACCGGGCGTTATGAATTTCACAACATGCTGAAAAAATAGAAATGCATACAGCATCGTGTCAGGGCCACGCGCTGGAAAGCTGCCTTTCCCATCACCCAAGGAGCTGTCAGGGTCAGGAGAGCAGGCAGGGGAGGATGGGGATGACAGCTCCCTGGGGATAGCAGGATGGAGGCGGAGGTAGCTACTGGCTCTCTGGGGAGAGAAGTCTGTGTCCCCAGGAACTCAGCTAGTCTATTCCCAAGACTGCCCTGGACTGGCCGCTCTGAAGGACAGAGCATGGGCTTGTGAGGCTAGGCCTGAGGTTGCATGAGATCTCTGGACTTCCCCGAGAACCTGGCATCCCCATGCAGGGGCAGAGGCTGGAGTCCCGAGCAGGTGCCCCAAGTTCTGAGCCTCCTCTCAACGCAGCTTCCTGAGTGGATCAGTCAGATCAGGGATCCTTCCCCTACCTGGCATCCCCCGGAGACACTGACCGGTCCTTGGACCAGGCAGAAGCCTCTCCACACCTATGGGTGTTTGCCTTTCCCCTCCAGTCCACCTGGTGGTCCCCTACTCTCCCAACTGATGGCCAAATTCACTCACGCAACTGTGCAAAGCTGTTGTGCAGGGATGTTCACCGTGGCAGTGTTTGTAATAGTGAAAACTGGATGCAAACTGCTTGTTAATCATTAGGGGCTGGTTAAAGAAACTCTGGGAGCTTTCCCAATGGCTAAGTGGGTAAAGAATCTACCTGGAATGCAGGAGACACAGGAGACGTAGGTTTGATCCCCGAGTCAGGAAGATCCCCACCCCCAGAGGAAACGGCAACCCACTCCAGTACTCTTGCCTGAAAAATCCCATGACAGTGGAGCCTGGCGGGCTATAGTCCATGGGGTCACAAGAGTCAGACACGACTGAGTGACTAAGCATGAATGCACGCAAAGGGACTCTGGGCCAGCGAACAGTGACGAGGGGCACCGACAGGAAAGGAACCGCCCAGTGACAAATGCAAGTTGTCAAAGAGTATGTGTAGCACGATTCCACCCTGTCCCAGCCTTGCAGGCAGAACTGAACGTAACTGTGGAGCAGTGTCCAGAGGAATTGGTCCCACCTCTAAAGGAGGTGATCTCCAAGGGGAGGGGGCAGAGGGTGGGGAGAGAGCTTACACTTCTTTGTTTAGACATTCTACATTTGACTTTTTCCTAGCATGTATCACTTTGGTAATGATAATAATACTTTGATGATGATGATAATAATAAAGCTAAAAGGATATTTGTTCAAAAGAGTAAGTTCATTTGTTCCCTCTTACCTAGACCCTCTCTGATCCAGCAAAGTAAAACGTGCTCGTCCTCTTCGCAAACCCCATACCTTGATTTGGAGAGTCTGGCTGTGTCCCCCCGTAGCCCGTGACTTTGTTCAGCTCAGCTCAGCAACTGCAGAACCAGCACAAGGTGTGAGCATGCGCCCCGCCCACCCCTGCTCCAAAGGCAGGGACTTGCCTGCAGGGTCCTGGCACTAGGGCAAGGTCTGGCACAGGGGAGGAGCTCAAGAATTACGTGTGGACTAGACCAAGAGTTTGATTCTGGGGATGCCAGCTCTGGACTCTGCTCATCTCCCAGAAATGGAACCCAGCAGCCAAGAGACTTGTCTTAACAGACGTCCACACTGGCCCTGGCCTTATGGGATGAGACTGCTGCACCTAGTCACCTGACGACTTGTCTGTGTCCCCCACTGGACTATGAGTCCACGAGGGCAGACTATGGATGTAGATTTCACTCCCATGTCTTTATTTGTCTAACATGGAATCTGGTATAGAGTGGACCCTCAGTAAATAATATATGGATGGATAGGTGAGTGGCTGCATGGATGGAAGGATGGACAGAGGACAAACGGATGGACAGATGGGTAGATGGATAGGTAGGTGGTTGAGTGATTGGATGGATAGATGAACAGATGGATAGATAAATAAATGGATGGATGAGCAGATGGGTAGATGGTTAGATGGACAGGTGGGTGAGTGGGTGGGAGGATGGACAAATGAGATGAGGGGTCAGTATACCTTTCTGCTTTTCTAGGCACTCAGACATTCCTCTCGACACCCACATTTGACTCTGGGGCCTCACCCCACATCACAGGGGAGCAAACTGAGGGGCTCTTCTTCTATTCAAGAAGAGACGAGAATTCAGCCCCATGGTTTGCCCTGGTAGCACTTCCAAGAAGCTAGGAATCTTTGGCCTCAAATGACAAGAACTGAGCCAAGATTCTAACGCTCTCTTCTGGGTCAAAAATTCTCTCAGGAAATACTTAACAAGTACCTATTGGGCTTCAAGGACAGTATTATGTGCAGAACAAACCAGGGCAAACCCTGCCCTCATGGGACTCCCATCCCAGGACTAGTGTTTCCCTAACCCTCCTCCCTCATCAGCACACCCTCCCTGAAGCAGCTGGGCACTACTGCTCCCTTGCTCAAAACCCCCTCTGGACTCTAGAGCCAAATCCAGTGCTTCACCACAGAATCTGAGGATTCCAAGGACAAGCCCACTTCCTCTCCAGGTCCCCTTGGAGCCATTCTCCACCAACACCATCCCCTGCCTTCCCCTCTGCGGGCTCAAGGGCCCTGGCTACTCTTCCACCTTTCAGCCTTGGGAGTGCCGTCTCTGACTCAAAGAGTCTATGTAATGGCCTTGCCCATGGACTTTGCCTCCCTGGATCACCCAGGCTGCTCTGTACGCTTGTGTAGGTTGTTCACTGAACAAGATGCTCCTCAGAGGGGTGAGTGGGTTGAAATTCAGTCTGCGTATACCTGTGTGGGAGGGCTGGGTTAGAAGGGGTTCTGCTCCCTGCAGGGCCTCAGGACACCCCTCAAGTGCAGCAAGGACCACCCTGGGTTTGGTCACCAGTGTCCATCTCTCTCCCCAGTCAGACAAGGGATCCCCAAGGACAGCATCCAGGTCCAAGGTCCTCCCTGTGTTCCTCCACAAGGCCAACGGGGCCCAGAGGCAGTGCCAGGGAGGGGTCTGCCCAGGGTCAGGTGCTTAGTTCTGGAGAAAGGTGCCCGCTGGTTGTGGCAGGGGGAGGTCTGTTTGACAGGTGGGCTCCCTGGTCTGAGGAAGGCTTTTCAGCAGGACCTCCAGCGGGGTGGGGGGTGACCCAACCACATGAAGACAAATCAGGAGCGAGTCGGAAGAATGCAATGCGGGTGGATGCCTGCCGCCGCTGGCAGCAGGTGGGAGAGGGGGGCAGAGTGCCTCTTTTGGGGGGTGACTGACAGCAGGTGGGCTGGAGGGGGCAGGAGAAGCCTCCAGCCCCATCCTTGTCAGCTCTTGGCAGGGATTCCGAGGAACTCAACTGCCGAAAGGGCCTCTCTTGCTCCAGAGAATCCCAAGTGAAACTCCCCACCCGTTCTCCACCTGACTCAGGAAGATGCGCCTGGAACCGCCCTCTGCATTGAGCCCAGCTGAGCACGCATCTAAGTCACCAGCGCCCTGCATGGCGGGTCGTGGTCCCGTTTTACAGAAAGGGAATCGGAGGCCTGGGGAAGGGCACGGTAGGATTCTCACTCAGTTTAGCTGGAGGGCAAAGCCACTCTCTCTCCTGCCCTGTCTCAGCAAGGGCCCTACCCTGCCCAGGTCAAGTGCCGTCCCATGATGTAGGCAGTGGAAGCAGGGAGCCTCCTGTGTAGGGAACAACTGATCCCCAAAGATAGCTGTCCTAAGGCTGCAGAGGCATCCCTACCTCAGGGAACCCAAGCAAGTTATTCTGGGGAGGGGACTAGGCTGGGGCAGGGGGAAATTACCATCTCCCTCCCCGCTCTCTGCGCCTGACCCAGTTGACCCACCATCCTCTGTCGCCCGTTAAGTTTAAATGGTGACTTGGGAGGAGGCTTCCTTCCAGTCAATCAATAGCTCGCCCAACAAACAGGTTTTTCAAAACTGCAGTTTATAGATTTCCCTCCCCATCTCATTCTTTAATCCTGACAGCTGCTGAGCTGCCGGGGGAGACCCTCCAGCCGGGAAACCAGCTCTGCAGATGCCCTGCTGGCAGGACACCGAGGGCCCGGGGAGGCCCGTGCAGGCCCAAGAGCTGGCAGCTCAGTTACCTGGCAGGGCGAGATGGCTCCCACCTGGCCTCCAGATGGCCCTTTATCAGCCCCACCTCCTCTCCCCTCGGCTGCTCAGGCGGACCTGGTGGGATCACGGGCAGTGCAGTCCACTGGTCACATTTTCACCTTGGGAGTCAACCAGACCTCCTTGCGGGCCCTGGTCTTGCTCCTTTCTGGCTGTGAGACCTTGGCAAGTCACTTGACCCCTCTGAGCCTCAGTTTCCTCATCTGTAAAGCGGGCATAAAAGTGGTACTGAGCTCATCAGGTTGTTGTGAGAAAGCATGGTGACTGGCAGGCATTAAGTGCTCCATTATTGTTACAGAGTATTGTTTTTAGCTAATCCCAGGAGCCCTTTGCCAACAAGCACTAGGGAATGATAAGGGAGCCTAATGGTATACTTTGAGATACCATGGCCCTGATCCCTGAAAAGCGCTTTACTGACGCTGTACTGTGTCGTGCTTAGTCGCTCAGTTGTGTCCGACTCTTGGTGACCCCAGGGACTGTATGCAGGTTGCCAGGCTTCTTGGTCCACGGGGATTTTCCAGGCAAGAATACTGGAGTGGGTTGTCATGGCCTCCTCCAGAGGACATCCCCAACCCAGGGATCGAACCCAGATCTCCTGCATTGCAGGCGGATTCTTTACCATCTGAGCTACGAGGGAAGCGCAAGAATATTGGAGTGGGTAGCCTATCCCTTCTCCAGGGGACCTTTCCAACCCAGGAATTGAACTGGGGTCTCCTGCATTGCAGGTGGATTCTTTACCAGCTGAGCTACCAGGAAAGCCCATTTTACTGACAGGTGACCATATATCCTGGGATGCCTGGGAGGGTCCTGGTGTATACCTGTGGTTCCAGCACAGTTATTAATAACCTCCCCTTTCACTCTGAAAGTGGCCTGATTTGGCCAGTGAGTGGCTTGATCACCTATGTTTTGATTTGTTTAGCTGTGTCAGGGTTAAACAAGATGTCACTAAGTCTGGCCCACAACCCAGGAGTAGGAATTGTACTCCCCAGTTACAGAGTAGCAACTGCAGTTCAGAAAGGGTATGTGATTTTCCCAAGGGCATACTGCTGGTGAGTGACTGAGCTAGGCTCACACTGACCCCACCGAATCGCACTGCAGGCATTCACCCCTTCTCCTGGGCTCTGTTAGGAGATGTAGTTGAAGCCTCAAGGATCAAAAGCTGGTGCTTCTAGGGGCAGACAGAAGCCTTGGGACCCAGTTTCTCTTGCAGCTGTCTCCACATGTACACACAGCCCCTGCAGCCCTCCTCAGGTGGGTTATGTATAGAGAGCAGATCCAGCTACCTGGAGAGCTCCCCCCAGCCAAGCACACAGGGCAGCCTGACCCAGGATAACAAGCTGTGAAGATCTTATCAGGCCCCTGATGGCTGATGCTGATGCTAGCAGGCTGTCCTCCACTGCCCACCAGGCCTCAGCCTCCTCCCCACCTGGGAAATCCTGTTTTCTTTCCTAAGTGGAACATCAGATTACGCAGGTCTGATTTCACTACTGATTGGGGCTGGGAAGGGGGGAGCCCACTTAACACTCAGCTCTAAGGACAGGGTGAGGCCTAAGCGGGGCTGCTTATCCATCACTGACTGATGGTGCCCTGTCCACACTTGAGGCCAACAGAGTTTCAATCCATTTTCCCTTCCATCCCAGGGTGGGAGTTTTTGGGCAAGCTGGGGGCCAATGTGTTGTCAGCCTCCAGCCTGGGCAGGGGAGTTGCCTGAGATGACCCACAGAAGAAGCGCTCCTTCTCCTTGTTTTCCCTGTTTTTATTCATTCATTCAACAGACCCTCCCCCGTGCCTGTGCAGTCATGGGAGACTCTCTCTCCAAGCAATGCGAGGGCAGCAGGGGACAGAGGGCAGAGCCATGTGATGAGGGCTGGGGCAGCAGGGCACAGGCGGGACAGCCTTGCAGGGCACTGCAGAGACCGCCAGGTGGGGGGCAGGGTGCTGACCCCGGAGCTGGGTGGTGCAGGATGAGGATGAGTGGTCTGCCTGGTGAGGGGGGGGAAGCTCTTTGATGGAGAGGACAGTGTGGACCCAGGCACGGAGGCACAATGGAGAGATGAGTGTCTGGGGAAAGTGAGGCTTGGAGGTGAAAACTGGGCAACCGGAGTGGGGCTGAGGGGCTGGCAGTGGGATCTAAGGGGTAGGGAAGCCGTGGCACCTGGAACCCAGACTGGAATCTCTCCTGAAGGTGCCAGGAGATCTTAGCCTGTAAGGGGAGGTCAGGAGTGTGGGCTCTGGGCCTTTACCTGTTCGCTCATCCATCTGTTTAACAAGCTTTCTGGTATCTGGGGGCTGCCAGGCCCTGTTATAGCAACAGACAGCCTATGAATAGGACTGACCTTGCCCCGGCCTGTTGGGCCTCCTAGGCTGGCTGGAGACACATGCATGCTAAGGCACTTCGGTTGTGTCCAACTCTTTGAGACCCCACAGACCAAGCCCACCAGGTTCCTCTGTCCATGGGATTTCCCAGGCAAGAATACTGGAGTGGGCTGCCATGCCTTCCTCCAGGGGATTGTCCAGACTTAGGGGTTAAACCTGTGTCTCTTCTGTCTCCTGCACTGGCAGGGGGGTTCTTTACCACTGGTGCCACATGAACACAAATTGCCATGGCATTAGGTGGCATGAGACACACAAGAAAGCAATGGGGTAATGTAATTAATTGTTCTAATTGTGGGGGGTGTTGGGGAGGGAAGCTTTGAGTTATACTAGTCCCCTAGCAGGAATGTGTCCTCTCTAATCCTCGGCTTCCTCATCTGTAAAATGGAAATAACCATGGTCCCTGCCTCATGGAGTTGTGCGAGAATGTGTGAGAAGTGCTCACGCAGGGCCTGGTCCGGAGTAGGGGTTCATGAGTGTGAGCTCTTACTGCGATGGCTTACATTTAAGAGGCCAAGAGGCTGGCGGGGCTAGTACTGCGAATAGCAGCTGTGCAGAAGATGGACTGGACACAGCAGAAACCTGGGGGAGGCAGGGGCTCAGAATCCCCCAGGAGAGCAGGACAGCCATTCCTTTCCGGAAGGTACGAAACTTCCGAAGACAGAACCTACCCACTGTGCCTGGGCCAGCAGCCCTGTGGGTTATGGGGGTAGCCTGGCCCAGGGACAGAAACTAGGGTCAGCTCTGCTGAGGAGGACGAGCAGGAGGAGGTGAGGAAGAGCTGGACCCCAGCTAGGGAGTGACATCTCTCCCTATGCAGGCATGCTCAGCCCGGCCCTGGGAAGAATGTATTACAGGGGTCCCCAACCTCTGGGCGCAGACCAGTACATGTCAGATCAGCAGTGGTGTTCGATTAGAAATAAAACAGCACAATAAATGTGATGCTCTTATGTGCACATGTGTGCTTAGTTGCTTTACTCGTGTCTCTTTGTGACCCTGCCTATGGACTGTAGCCCACCAGGCTCCTCTGTCCCTGGGACTTCCCAGGCAAGAATACTGGAGTGGGTTGCCATGCTCTTCTCCAGGGGAGCTTTCTGAGCCATGGATTGAATCTGCATCTCCTGTGTTTCCTGCATTGCAAGAGGATTCTTTACTGCTAAGCCACCGGGAAAGCCCATTATGATCTTGAATCATCCCTAATCATCTCCCCCCACCACTCCTGGTCCATGGAAAAAATTGTCTCCCATGAAATTGGTCCCTGGTGCCCAAATGATTGGGGACCGCTGTACTATCAGACACGTGGTCAAGAGCAGCACCTCTGAAGCTACTCACATTTGGGTTTCTGTTCTGGCCCTGCCATTACTATGGCCTCAGGCAGGTGTTGTGAAACTCCTAAAGCCTCAGTCTATGTCTCTGTGAAATGGGGATAACAATGGTACCTGCATTTCCTGGGGCTGTGACAAGACGATGTATGCTAAGTGCTCAGCACTCTGCTTGGCACACAGTGGGTGTCTGGTAAAAGGCAACTGGACTCCAGGCCCACTTGTGCCAGGAAAGGGCATCTTCCAAACCAGAACATGGGGTCTGCAGGCTGCAGGAATACCAGACAGATCCTCCTGGAAGGCCTGAGGCTGAGTTCCCTCACTGTTCCCCAGGCCAGGCTGCTCGCGACACAGGAACTCAGTTCACCTGCCGTGGACCATTTCCTCGCTCACTTCCAGGCAGGCCACTTGGAAGAAATTCCTGAGCCTTTCTGGACCCTTTTCCCCAGAAGATGTTTTAGAAAATCAAGAGCAATTGCTGGTAGACTGGCCTGAGCTGTCCTCCATGGGCAGGGCCACAGTGACCCAGTGTCCTCCACGGGCGTACCCCGCTAATCAAGGGCAGAAGGTCCCTCGTGGCCAGAGCCTGGCCGATGGACTCACTGTCAGGAAATAAAGTGGCTCCGCTCAAGGAGGCTGCCCCAAGGAGGTGGGGGTCCTCCACCCAGCTCTGTGGACCTTGGCTTCCTCTCTGTTCCAGTCCAGCCTAGGAAAGAACCAGCACAGCCTCTAGGAACACAGGTGCGGGACAAAGAGCAGCCAGGGACCCTCCTGGCCACATCCCTACACTTGGCCTTCCCGAGCAGGCCAGGAAGGAGAGGTGCGTGGGGGGCAGAAGTGGGGACCTCCTTGACCCGGAACTTGGAAGTGGACACATTTGGTGAATGTGACTGAGGCCCCATGAGGATGTGTCGCACCGATGACAGGCAGGTCACAAAATCACCCCTGGTCTCAAAGGCCCAGGACTGGGTGTAGCCCCTGCCCTCAGATGCAGGCCACAAAAACTGGTGGCAGTGGGAGGGCTGGCCTATCTGACTCTGCAGCTGCTCAGAACTGAGCAGGGCAAGGACCTGAAAGCCACTTGGAGAGGTCTCGGGACAAGGCCAGCAGACCATGGGGCTCAGGACAGAGGGAGCAAGGAACTGCGTGCTGGAGCAAGGAGTCACACCAGCTTCCCCGTATCTCAGTCCCAGCTCCCTACACCAGCCAACAGAGGTCCCTGCCCCAAGGCAGGTAGGCACCTGGGCCTTACTGCTCAAAGGGAGCACATCCTTCAATGGACATATCCTTAAGTGTATACAGGGTGTGATCTTTTTTCTCTCTTCTTTCTATACATTGGGTTGTAAAAATCTGGGCCAACCCGCCACCCGCATTAACTGCGTTAAGGAGGAATTATAAAAAGAAATCAAATTTCCCATAGCATTTGAACGCCATTAAAATGCCAAACAATAAACTACCAGGCTGCAAATTAGATCAGTGGAAATATCAAACACATTGAGGTATAAAATCCATAATTGCATTTAGTGGCAGCCGTCCCTGGAGAGGCCCTGCTAAAGATCATTACAGCCCCACATATGAGAAGCTATTGACAGAAGAATAAAAATCGACAGGCCAACCAAATAAAGCGCTGGGCTTCATTAAATATTCAGCAATGGAAATCTGACTATCCCAGGCCTCTCCCCTTGGTCCCATCCTGAGCCCTTCCCTGCCCAGCTGGGGGCTCAGCCCCTGGCCCGCCCCCAGACACCACCAGCTTGCAGCAGGCAGGACCAGAGGAGGGGGGCAATCAGGTGGGGGTGGTAGAAAGGGGGGCTGAGGCTACAGCAATAACGGGGTGGGGGGAGGGGCTCCACCAGGATTATTATTGTTGGGAGGGTGTTATTAGCTTTCACCCTGGAGTAGGTGGCCCTGAAGTCTTTAATTAGGTCATTACAGGGGTAATTTCCAGGGAGGTTTTTAACTCCTTCGGAGCTGAAGAGCCTCCAGCTTGAGCCCAGATGCCCAGCGGGGTTTAGGGCTTGGCCCTCCGGTTGGGTAAGGAAGTGGGGAATGGTCCCCGAATAGGGGGACACGCTTTGTTGGGCATCTCTGGGGGGGATCCGGTCCATCTTTCCCCCCTCCCCCTATCCCGACACAACAGAGGAGCCTCGCCTGCTGGACTCTGGCGGGAGGGCTCCGGATTCAGTGGGACCCTCATCAGGCAAAGCGGGACCCCCGCCCCACTGGGCTCCAGCCCACCGGGACCCCGCCCTCTGCAGGGTGTGGCTTGTGGCTCTGGCCCCCGCCCAGCCTGTCCCTGGCTCTCCGGCTAGTTCCCTGCCTTCCACTTCTTTCCCAAGGCTCTCGCCCTTCCCCTCCTTTCCTCCCGGCCCCTCCCAGTCCCTTCCTCTCCTCTCCGACGACCCTCCCCTCCTCTCTCTCCCCTCCCCTCGGCACCTAGGGGCCCCCTGCCATGTATAATGCATGCAGTGGAAGCACCCAATAGGATTAGGCACCTCCGCCCGTCTTCGCGGAGAGAAAGTTTATGTAAATGACTGATGACAGCGCTATTGTGTGAGGAATATCAATGGAGTAATTACAGTTACATCGGGCGCCCGCGCCGCCGGCCCGTGTTAATTTTTCACCGGCTCCCCCGGGAGAGATCGGAGCGCGCTCCGAAGAGCACAGCTAATAATGGGAGCTCGGAGCCGCCGCTGCGCCACGCGCCCCGAGGTCTTTCTGAGCAGACTGCTAAGCACTGGCTGTCTCCCCGGAGAGCCGAGAACAGAGATAAAATGATTAAAAACTGCCAAGCGGGCCTGGCAATCACTCGCTCCGCTGTCAGCCCCAGACAAGACAAATCTCTGCGATTTTTCTCTTCTCTTCTCTCCCTTTGTGAGCCCCCGAGCTGGGATGTGGGGGGCCGGGTGGGGTCGGGGTCAGCTCCCTGGGGTGGCCGGGCCGCCTGCGGCCAGGGGCGGGGGGCAGCAGCCGCGGGAGGGTCCTGGCCTCCCCGCCGGAGTGGGTAGGGAGGGGGTGATACCGGGAGCGCTGGAGGCTCAGCCACTCGCCCTTGCAGGCCCAGCAGCCGGCTCCCCTGGCTCCTCCCAGGGAAACCGGGGGCAGGGCACACCTGTCAGGGCACACCTGTTGGGGAACCACGGGCAGGGACACACCTGTGAGGACACACCCACCAGGACACATCCGCTGGTGCACACCTGCCGTGCCCCGCCTGCCAGGGACACCCGCAGAGGCCTGCCTACCCCCTGCCTGGGCACAGGCCGTGTGACACCCTCTCTGTGCTTCCAGGCCCTGTGGCGCCAGCCTGGGCACCCTGGTGAAAGTCCTTGACCACAGGCCCAAAGCAGACCCCTAGTCAGGGCCATGGGAGGGTCTGGGTCTGACCTCTCCCGGTACCCACACCTTTTGGCCTGGAGCTAAGCCTGGGCTCAGCACCTGAGAAGAGAGAGGAGGGAGATGAGAGGAGGAGGGGGCAGGGGAGGAGGAAGGGGAGGAGCTGCTGACTGTTCCCACCTGGGAAGGGAGTCGGAGGGCGCTTGCCTGTCCACGGCCCCAGAGTCTCATCCTTCATCACACCCCGCCCTCCACCCTCCTGACCATGATGAAGATGAGAGGAAATGCTTGCCCTCACCTGGGCTGGGCTCTCTGAGCTGCAGCCATGGACGTCACAGACCAGGAGGGGCCATCTGCTTCTCCACCCATCACACCCATCCCCTATGTCCAGACACACGTGCACACAGGCGTGCACACGCCAGTGCCCTCACTGACATGTGTGTCCACCCTCCCCACGCCCTGCTGTATCAGCCTACAGGGGCCAACACTCACACCCACACACGACCTCCCCCCACGCGACATGTGCACACACCCTTCCGTCATGGGAGTACTCGTGTCCACACACACTCGCAGCAGCACACCCTCCCACGCTGACACACACAGACACAGGCAGACAGGTGCAAACGTGCATGTGCATCCTGACACCCGCGCTCACTGACACGGTGACAGGCAGGCTCGGTTGCGGGCACAGAGGATTGATGTCAGGCGCACACACACCTGCAGCGCGACACGCCCAGGCACACAGTGGCCCGTGCAGGGACACACACGTGCACACACGCCAACACAGGCACTGTCCCTCCCTGCTGCCCGCCCTCCACATGCACTGGCATTCAGATGTGGGAGAATCAACCAGGGTCCCCAAGGAGGCTCAGGGCTTGTCTCTCCAGATGCTGTCTCTTCCAGAGCACTGCGCCCACCACCCACCACCCACCACCCGCCTGCCATCAGCTCAGCTGCAGGGAGCCAGGCAGGTACTTCAGTGGTGATTAAACTGTTGGGGGGACGATTTACAGCAGTGATAACCCCCTCAGATGACAAGGCACTAAAGCTCAGCGGAGGAGGGGCTGATAGCCTCCGGCCAGGGTGTCGAGACTGGGTGGTATCCCCGCAGGCTGGACCGACCCAAGGCTGGATGGGCCTCTCCAGGACAGCATGGTTGGACAGAGCTGCCACCTCACAGCCTGCCATGTGTGCACACACACAAACACCCTTGGAAACACACAGGGACACACCACCGTCACTGATGCACTCACACAGATGGATGCCAGGTACATGCACACACATGCGGATGGGTCCGGTTCCTACTGACGTACTCACTGAGTCCCCACCACGGGCCAGGCCCTCACGGAGCTCAAGTCCCGTGACATGGACGTTGATGCCAGCACCCACCTGTGCTTACAGCCATGCGCATGCAGGTGTGCACACGTGAGCAGTGCCTTGCAGGGGCCCCTCTCCATGTGTACAACTTCCTCTCTGCCCTCCCTCTGCTCCCCCTGCAATCCACAGTATCAGAGTGAATTTCATCACTCAAATATGACCAGGACACCGCCCTGCCTTCACTCCTTCCAAGGCTTCCAGTGGCCCCCAGAGTAAAGGCCAGACCCCCAGCATGGCCTTCAAAACCCTGTGTGATCTGACCTTTCCCGGCACCCCCACGATTGCCCACCTCCGGCTGCCCCAAAGCTGCTCCCCTCCTCTCTTTAGCTTGATAATCCCTCAGCTCTCAGTGTGGACAGCTCTTCCTCCAGGAAGTCCTCCTCCATGCCCCCTAGTCTGGGAGAGAAGCCCTTTCCCCAGGGTCCACAATGTCCCACGCTTCTTCCATCAGAGTCTTTTCCAAACTCCTCACCTCCTGCACATGTTCCTGGGCCATAGGAGTGAAATGCCTCCCTTTGTCCACCACCGAGAGGCTGGCAGCCCACAGGGCAGGTACTGGCTGAGACTGCCTGGGTTCAAATCAGGCCTTGGGCTCACCTCCCCTCCCTTCCCTAGGGAAGCAGCAGCCCACAGCATCAAGAGGTACAGCCCTCAGACCTGAGTCCAAACCACCCACTTCCTTAGCTGGGTGACCTCAGAGCAGCTACTTAACCTCTCTGAGCTCCAATTTCCTCAGCTGTAATGTTCTGAGACTTTCATTACTATTATTATCATTATTGTTATTACTGTTATTATTACTACTTTAAAAATAGCAGCTACCATTTCTTCATTTGCTGAAAATCCTGATTTGGGGTTTTAGATTGCCCCATTCATAGGCGAAAGAACTTGAGTTAAATGGCAGAAAGGGATGAGACCAAGATAGGGAGCACCAGGCTCTGAAACACATTCACTCCTTTGAACCTCCAAGGTCAGGGCGCTTGGGTCGTGTCATCAGCCACATGCACAGAATTATTGGTATGGCCGGGGCTTGCCGACCTCTGCCTCTGCCCAAGTAGTCCCCTCACCCTGGAGCGCCCTTACTCCAGCATCTCTTCTGCCTGCAAGTGGGTTTTCAGACACACACTTCCTGTGTGTCGACTTCCGCCATACCTGCTCCCAATCTCCCCAGTCCCTAGAGTCCATACCTTCTGTGTGTGAGCCCCAGGTGACACGAGGGTGTGGGCAATGAGCAAGTGGATGACAAGCTGTTCACTAAAAGGGGAGTGGGAGGGGTGAGGGAGGGGCAGCGGCTGCACTCAGATCTGGTTGTGATGCAGCTGTGTGGTCTTGGGCAAGCTGCCTACCACATCGGGGCCTCAGTCTCTTTATCTGTAAAATGGGAGTGATAATCACACCAACCTGTCAGGTGTGTCAGAGGGCTTCACAGGTGTATGTGACAAGCTCAGCCAGAGCCTGGCATGTAGTGGGTGCTAGACCTTGAATCGAATCTGCCAGACCACACTGATCTAAGGGAAGCACAGCCAGGGACAGAGCGGGAAGGGAAGCGGAAGGAGGGGACACTGCTTCTCCTAACAGGCCACAGTCTTCCACATATCCAGACCTTGGCTCTCACCATTCCCTGAGCCTGGAAAGCACCCCCTCCTGCCTCTCCCAGTTCTGTCCAAACGTTCCCCGCTTAGTAAAGCTTCCCACCTCCCCAGGCAGCATTCCCCACCCCTTCCTCCAGATGCCTTTTCCCTAAGGACCCTCCCTCATCACAGCACCCCCCCCACCATCCCCCCCCCTCCCCACGCACTGTTCCAGAGAGGCTGGAGCACCAGCAAGGCAGGGGCCTGCTGAGTGGCCTCTGCTCCCTGTGCAGGGCAGGGGAGAGGTGGAGGCAGAAATGGGGGGCGGGGCTGTCCCTGAGGAGGTGTGAGGGAGGGGAGAAAGGGAGCTAAGTCCGTCCCTGGAGGGTTCAGAGGGGGTGGACTGGCCTTCCTGTGGTTTATTTTATTAGAATTCTTATTAATAACAAAAATAACAATGACCACAATAGTTGTAAAAGAAACATTTCTTTGTTCTATTTTTTTAACATTTATACCTTGGTCTTTTTTTTTTTTTTTACTTATTTGGCCTTGCCGGGTCTTAGCTGTGGCACCTGGGGCCTTCGATCTCTGCTGCGGCAGCAGGATCTTTAGTTGCAGCATGTGAACTCTTAGTTGTGGCTTGTAGGATCTAGTTCCCTGATCAGGAATTAAACCTGGGCCCCCTGCACGGGGAGCTCAAAATCTTAGCCACTGGACCACCAGCGAAGTCCCTCTATTTTTGAGTGATGAGCTTTGTGCTAAGAGTTTCACATCCTCCTATGGTTAATCTTTCCAATGACCTGGAGAAGAAGAATAGTTGTACCCATTTTACAGTTAAGGAAACTGAGGTTCAGAAAGATCAAAGGACTCATTCAAGACAGCAGCTCATAGTCATGTCTTTAGGGAGGGCCTGGAGCCTGGCCCTCTGGGGTACTGATTAAGGGGGCTGTTGCAGTAGGTGGACAACTGAGAAATGCCATGGGGAAGGTCCCTGAGCACCTACTATGCGCCAGACCTGCTCCTGGCACCTGTCTTCTCTTGGCTGGAACCCACCCAACTTAGTTCCTCAGGGCCTGTCTAGCTGGGTCTCCTTCATGCTGTCTGCCTCCTGGATCATGAACGCCACCCCCCAAGGGCAAGACTTACATCTGTCTTGCTCCTCAGACCTTCCCAACCCTACATGGTCCTGGCATCAGTGGGCCTCCATTCAAGATTCTGGGATGCCGTTTTTTTTTTTTCCCAAACTTTTGCTTTCGTATTGGGGTATAGCTGATTAACAATGTTGTGATAGTTTTAAGCAGAAAGCAAAGGGACTCAGTCATGTGTATACATATATCCATTCTCCCCCAAATTCCCCTCCCATCCAGGCTGCTACATAACATTGAGCAAAATTCCATGTGCTACACAGCAGGTCCTTGCTGGGGGACTAAGGGGGACTCCTGTCCCATTACTCTCCTTGGTTTTTCCTTTTAACACATTTATTTGCATTTTCTATCAGAATATGAACTCAACGGAAGCAGGGACTTGAAAGCTTTATTTTCTGCCACCTCTCCATTGATCCATTTTAAATACAGCAGTGTATACACATCCATCCTGAACTCCCTATCTCTTCAGACTGTCCTTCCGCCGGCAACCCGTAAGTTCGTTCTCTAAGTCTGTGAGACTGCTTCTGCTTTGTAAGCAAGTTCATTTGTATCATTTCTTTGTAGATTCCATATATAATGGATGTCATACGATATTCCTCCTTCTCTGTCTGACTTACTTCACTCCGTATGACACTCTCTCGGTCCATCCATGTTGTGGCAAATGGCATTTCATTCCCCTCTAATGGCTGAGCAGTAGTCCAAGGTATATAGGTACCGCATCTTCTTTATCCATAGAATGCCATCTTTGCCCAGGACTCACCTGGGCCTCTTGGCAGAGCCCTGGCACCACTGGGCAAGGAGGCTTGCCTAGCCTTGGTTCCCGGGCACAGAGCTTTCTGAATGCACCTGTACAGCCTGTCCTGCCCGCCAGCTGCTTCTCCTCTGAGTGCCTCGTGCTCTCCGTCCCTAGACGCACCAGGCTGCGACACTTCAGCTCACCCTGGGTTCTAGCCCTGCCTGGAGCAGGAGTCCTTCCAGTTAGATAGGGGCAGGGAGGCTAGGCGGGGCTTCCTTCTACTCTCCCTCCCTTCCCCAAATACTCACTGAACACTTGCTTTCCTGGGACATCACACACAGGAGCCACAGGGAGATCAGATGTCTCAGAGGCCAAATGGTGGAAAGGCTGAGCTAAGCTGTATGGCCTTGGACAGCTGACGTTCCCTTTCTGTGCCTCAGTCTCCACATCTCTGAAATGGGAATAATAACAGACCCTGCTTCATGCACTTGTATGGGTTTAATGAAATAGCATGAGTCCTTAACTCAGTGCCTGTGCAGTATAAAGAAACAAAGTGATTATGCACAGAGGGAACCACACCGGGAACAGACAGCCCTCTAGGAGGAAGGGGAGGGGAAGGGTCCTGCCTACCTTCTGTCTCCTAGAGGGCATACCTGACACCCAGAAGGCTTCAGGGAGAGGGGAAGAACCCTGGCCCAGCCACAGTCCCCAGGATGGGTCATGTGTTCTCTCAACCCTCCTCAGACCCACACTTGCTCCATCCCACCACCACCTAGAGGTACCCACGCAGGCCCCAGGGAGGCTGCGTACATCAAGAGGACAAGACAACCACAGCTCATTCACTCAGTACACAGAGCACCTAGCCAGGACCAGGCCCTGTGCCGGGCTTGGGGATACCTGGGGCAGAGGTTCTCACCCCAGTGTGTACAGGCAGCCCTGGGGACCAGCTGGGAATGCAGATTCACAGGCTTCACCCTGAGGGTTAGAGCAGGAATCTGCATGTTTATGAAGCACTGCAAGACTGACCCAAGCCTCAGTAGGGAGGAGGGAGGGGTGGAGAGCCAGGGACATGATGTGGCACCGATGACTCCTATGCCAGGCCTTCAGAGGACTTTCCCTGGAGAAGACAGAACGATAGAAGCCAGGGGACAGAGCCTGCAGCCGCAGGACAGACTGAGTAAGACCTGGATGTGGACAAGGGTCTGTGTGGGGAACAGCAGGTGAGCTGGTGGCTGAGCTCAGAGGATACAAGAAGAGGTAGGGTGACGGCAGAGCATTAAACTGACCTAGGAAGGCTCTGAAGGCCAAGCCAGGAGGAAGAAGCCACCTGAGGACAAGCCTCGGCTCTGTGGTAGAGAGGGAGGTCTCTTTAATTCCTGCAGGCCTGGTTCCAGCTTGAGCTCTCCCAGGCCTCCATTCCAAGAGCCCAGAGCCTGAGACTCAGGGACTGGGATTAGCTACATAATTCTGCAGGGCCCAGCACAAAATGCAAATACAGGGCACGTGTTCAAAACACATTAAGAATTTCAAAAGGGTGATGGCAGAGCATTAAACTGAGTACAAGAGCTCTTCTAAGGGGAGGGCCCAGTGTGACTGAACAGTCAACCTGCCCATGAAGCTGGATCTGGCCAGCACCCAGCCAAGGGGCTCATTCTTGCTGTGTCCAGCCCAGAGTGCTCGGAATCTGGGGTTTCCAGTCACCTCAGCTCTAAGTCCCAGGCCCCCTTGAGTCTCCCTTTGCCCCACCCCCTCCCCTGGGCCCTCAGCGCTGCCTCAAGTTGGCATGAACCTGTCCCATCTCTAGTCCCTGCCACTGCCCTCGCCTCCTCCTACCTGTCTCCAGTCTCCAATCCTGTGCACACGCCGCCAATGTCATCTTCATAAAGTGCCTCTCCAGCCCTGTCACTCCCCCATCCAATAACCTTCAATGGCTCCCTCCTGCCCACAGGATAAATCCACACCCCGTTGCATAGCTACTGGCCCCCACCTCCCTCTGCAGCCCCATGTCCCAGAGTCCCCAGGCAGTCCCTCCAGCCAGACTCATTGTCTCAGCCCACTCTTCTCGGCCCACCACTTTAACCCCTACTGTTCCTGCTGTTAGTGCCCCTACCTGGAGTGCCCTCTACAAACCTTCCAGGATAACCCTGCACACAGACTCTGTCTTGAGTGATTAACCAGACCCCTGCTCATGGCCCATTCTCAACAACAAAAAGAGCTCACATCTACCAGTACAATTCTCTGCATGCGTCATCTCATTTAACACAACAACCTGAGAAACTAGGCTTTTTTATTATCCCTGTTTTAGCAACAAGGGAAGAGAGGCTCAGAGTAGCTGAGGAACTCACCAAAGGTCACACAGCTAGAAAGAGGCTGAGCCTGGAATCCAGGTGAATCAGCCTAGCCATAAACTATCTCTTCACACATTCTTTCAGTACTAACTGGACACCTACGATATGCACCATGCCCTGTTCTAGCCGAGGCACGATACACACAAAGAAGTCTGGCAAAGAGCCTGCCTGACACATATAACCAGAGCCAGGTGCCTGTTCAGACCCAATGCAAAGGATTATGGGAGCATCAGTAACAATATCAGCAAAAGCCATACACATAACCTTGACCCTTTCACCCGCTTTTGCCTTTGAATTTCATCATTACCCTGAGGCGGGTGTTTGGGTCTCAATAGACCTTGAGGGAACTGAAGCATGCGTGCCTGCATGCTAAGTCACTTCAGTCATGTCTGAATCTTTGCAACCCTGTGGACTGTAGCCCTCCAGGCTCCTCTGTCCATAGAAGTCTCCAGGCAAGAATACTGGAGTGGGTTGCCATTTCCTCCTCCAGGGGAATCTTCCCAACCCAAGGATCGAACCCAGGTCTCCTGCATGAGCAGACAAATTCTTTACCACTAGTGCCACCTGGGAAGCCCTGGGGGAACCGAGGCACAGACAGGTAAAGCACTTAACCCAAGGTCACAAAGCCAGAAAGTGGCAAAGCCCAGGTCAAACTCCGAACCCTGCAGCTCCAAAGCACTGGCATCTTTCCTCTCTCTACCTAAGAATCTGGAGAAGTTCTCAGCCTCCCGAGGAATCCGTTCTGGGGCAGCATTCCCAGGCACAAGGACTGTGCTAGCATGGTTTCCGCTGAACTCTGTCCCACCCCTACCATACCAATTTACCCAGGAACTCTGAGAGTGTAGGGTGGTTCTGCCCCATTCTGGCCCAGTTTAGCCAGGACCTGGCTGAACAACTAAAAGGCCCCCAGCTGCATTCCTGTTAACAAGCTGCCCAGGTGCACGCGTCTCGTACCTACCAGCCCTCCTGACTTCCTGCTGCCGAGCAGTCTCCAAACAGAGCACGTGACTGATTCCATGATACTCCCTGTGCCCCAGGGTGAGAGGTTTCCTTTTATAAGTTATCATTATTATTATGATCATTACTGTTATTTTAATTTAAATCTTTGATGTTTGGGGAGATGTTTCTCTGCAGTCACCAGGGCCTGCCTGTGGAGGATGCCACCTCGGTGACCGGCTTGAACTCTCACCACGTGGGACGGTTGGATCAGTGGGCGGCCTGCTCCATCTTCCTCCAGGGGTCTGCCGCTACTCACTTATCAGGCTGACATCCCACAGGGGGGCCGTCGCCCTGCCCGCCCCTCCGGCTCCAGGCCTGCCGACTGGAACCAGACCTGGAGGGGTGGGCGGGTGGGGGCATGTGGGAGGGGGCCGGGCCCTCACCGCAGGCCCCTCTGCAGTTCAAAGTGACAGGCTCAGGAGGCTGTCCCCCTTCAAAGGGCAGACAGAGCCTGCCCGGAGCTGCCGCACCGGCAGCCGGAGCCGGAAGGCAGGGCAGGAGTCGAGGCGGCCCTGGGAGAGCTGGCAGGGCTCCCATCCGCCTCTCTCATCCCCCAGGGAGCGGCTGGCCCCGGTCCCCGGGCCCAGAGTAGGCGGGCACACCCTGGCCGGCTGTCTCTTGCAGGGTGACCCTGGGAAAAGCACCCTCCCTCTGGGAACCACCCTGCTGTCACTGTGTATTTGCGAAGCACTCAGAAGGCACTCAGGGATGGTTACGCATGATGTCAATGAGAGTAATGATGAGTCAGAATGTCTCTCCGAGAAACACCGCTCCAAAGCCAGAACACTCGAACAGGGATCTCATTAGCTGCTCACTAGCTGTGTGACCCAGGGCGAGTCACTTAACTTCTCTGTGCCCTGCCTTCCCCATCTGCAAGGGCAGGCTAGGATGGGATGATGCCGTGACCACTCGGCACAGGCTGGACACAAACATGCTCCTCCTGTCAATTCCAAAATATGTCCTGCCTCCTGCCAGGACAGTTATTCATCCCAAGTGAGACCCACCATGAAGGCTGGTCCCAGTGCTCCCCCAACCCTGGGCTCCTCGAGGCTGAGGAGCAGCACCTACAGATGCTGGTACAGCTCTGTGCTGGCTGTGTGCCTCTGGGGATGTGTCTTCACCTCTCTGAGCCCCAGTGCTGTCACCTGGAAATCTGGGTCAACAACTGAGCTTTTCAGAACTCTTGCTAAGATGTGGGGTGCCGAGGGCTTAGCCCTGAGCCTGGACATAACAGATGCCCAGAATACATAGTAGCTCTTATCACTGCCACCTGAAGCTGCATGGGAAAATCACTGCACCTCTCAGGTCAAAGTTGCAAAATGGGAGATGACAATACCTGCCCCAGGGTGGTGAGAAGATTCGATGAGCTAATCCCCATGAAACCCTTACCAAAGGCAGCACACGGTGAACACTGGCCTTTAATTACAAAGTGTTCATTCAACAAATAATGTGAAGTTTGGAGCCAGGCCACCACTAGGGTACTGAACCCAAGGGGCTGGAATTTGCCTCCTATGGGATCGCTGAAAGTTTTCTCCTGACAGAATGCCTGGGCTCCAATCCCAGTTCCACTTACTATCTGTGTGATCTTGGGTAAGTCACTCAACTCCTCGGTGCCTCTTGCCTTATCTGAAAGTGAAAATAAGAAGAGCACCCCTTAGAGCATGCGTTCACACTCATTCGCTCAGGTGTCCAACTCTTTGTGGCCCCGTGGACTGTAGCCCCCCAGGCTCCTCTGTCCATGGGCTTGTCCATGGGATTCCAGGCAGGAATACTGGAGTGGGCTGCCATTTCCTCCCCTAGCCCCTCAACAAGCATCGGCTATGGTTAGTACTGTTGCTGCTGAGGTTGTGTGCTGCTGGCCTGGGTCTGCCCATCAGCCAGCCCCCTGCAGCCACACCCGCTTCTGCAGCTCCCAAACTTGGGAAGTGTTAGCCCCTGAGAGGTGCAACGAGTACCCTGCAGAACAGAGGCTTCTGTGGGCTTCCTCCCTGTTTCCCCAGCAGCTGGAACACTCAGGGGAAAAAAGCTCCAAGCCCACTGGGCTTGTCAAAGCAGGGCCAGATTTACTAAAACCAGGTTTGGATGGTAATTTTGCGGTCATAACAACTATTTTCTTTACATACTGCTATAGAAAGGGGAACCCCCGGCTTTAAAAAAAAGTCCTAATTGAAGACACCATTGAGCGTAAATATGCTGGAGTTTTTAATAAAAACATGACGGAGGAAAACATTCAAAGCTCAATAATCAGAAGCAATTTGCGTTGTGAGTGGAGATACGTCATTCCCACTCCCCACCCCCTTGGCTGGGCTCAGTGCGGGACTGGCAACTTTAGACCTATGGCAGAAATAATGAACAGCAGCGAGGCTCAGAGATAGCCTGAAAAATATCCTGGAAAAGAAAAACATATGCCAAAGAGTGTGGTGCAAAAGTCATATTTCATGCCTGACTTTAGAGAATGTTAATAAGGATTAGAACCATACTCCAACAGAACAACTATCAGTCAAGGCAGGTAATTAATTTTGCTTCAGATCTTTGCTTGGGAAAATGAAAGCGGGAAGTGTTACTTCACAGCACAGAGATCCCACCACACTAGAACAACTCAGAGAACTTCCAAAGCCATGTCCTGAGCCCAGCTGAAAGAAACCTGGCTGACGCTGGCGGGTTCCCCTGATCTGTTGCCATGTAGATTCGGGGATCTTTTCCGAATCGTAACAATATCAAACATTTTAACATTTCAGGATTGGTTAATAAATATGATTAAGATAACACGTCCCAAACCACATGTCCTCTGCTAGGCCTCCAACATGTGGAAGACAGATGTGTCTTCTGTGCACAGATGACCCAGCCGGCTGCTCCCCCGAGGCAGGGACCTTGGGAGACAGAGCCCCGAGAGGTCCTGGCAGCCCAGTGGCCCTCTGTGGCCCTGTCACGCGGCTGGCCTCCCTGTGACCTGCTGTAGAGAGGAAGGGCCAAGCCCAGGGGGTCTTGGAGTCTGACACTTGGGGGACAGAGAGATAATAGGATGTGGCACGGTGCCACCTGGCTCTTGTCCTTTGGTGTCCCAATTTAGAAGATAAAATTCCCAAACCCACACAACTCCATGCTATCCAGAAAGCTTGCAAAATCATTTCATCACAGAGGCGTTACCCACCTCTAGGAACTGGAATTGTAGGGCCTTTTCTCAGTGGTCTGAGGTCAACCCCCCTCCCCCCACCTCAGTGGCCTCAGCCCAGGGGAACAGACAAGGTCACTGATAAAGCCAGAGCCTAGAAGAGGGTTCTAGAAAGAACTGTGGAGTTGGCATACAGACCCCTAACTGGGCAGTGGAATGAGGTTCCTGACTCTGTTTTGCTACCACTGAGATGCTGGGCTATACCTGGCTACACCTGGGCCTCATTTTCCCATTTCTACAAGGATCTTAAAGAGGCCCTCAGCTGGGATACTCTAAACCAGCCCAAGGTCCCACTAGCAGGTGTGGTCTGTCCTCTGAGGTCCTTGGAGGCCAAGGAGAAAGCCAGGTCCTGGAGACCAGGGCAGGGAGGCCTGGGCATGCCACTGCCTACCGCAGGACTCTAGTTCTGGGGTGGGGGGTGCAGCAGGCTCAGAGCCAAGGTTGGTGTGGGTAAGGACCTCTCTCACCCCTGACCACCCAAGGCCCCGCCCCCAAAGCTAGTTTCTGGGCTAACCTGAGAGCCAGCCTCTGTCTTAGGTTTCCCTAAGAGCTAGGAGGGAGGAAGAAGTTTGCCCAGATCAGGCAGAAGGGTTAGGGTGAGGGTCCGCAGAGAGAGGGAGGGCAGTCTACCTTAGTGGTAGAATGAATGAATGAGTGAGTGAATGAATGTCAGAGAGCAGAGAGGGCTTTCTGAACCCATCACAGCAGGCAGGCTGAGGACAGGGCACCTCCTGGAGAGGAAAAAGGCCACTCGTGGTCCCGGAGAAGGGGCACTATGACCTGGACGAGTCCAGCTGCCATAGGGCACGGGAGGGTAAGTCCCAGCCTCCTGGCAGCTGTGGGAGGGTCTCCTTTGGGCATCGCTCAGTTCTCAGAGGCTACCCTGGAGGTCAGGCCCCACCTTAGCTGGACGTGGTCAGGACTGCCTGGTGGAAGAACCCTGTCTCGCCTTCTTTCAGCTGTGACCCGCTGGTCACTGACTGCTGCGTTGCTGGCCACCTATCACCAGCTGAGGCCTTGGCCTCCCTGGAAGACCCCAGGCCTCTCCCCTGCCGCAGGAGCCCAGGCCAGCGGGCAGACGCTGCGAGCCCAAGGCTGGCCCGGCTGGGCTGATATGAACCATCTGCGTTGTCTTAGGCCGCCCCTCTGCCCACTGTCCCTCTGAACTCGGCCGGTTCCCGCGGGCCGTTTGATGCCTCGCAGGGTCACAGACCCCCGCGCACAAATCACCGCCGCGGGGCTGGGGGTGGGGCGGAGGCGCTGAAACCTAATCCGCAAAGTTTGCTCTGCCGCCGGCGGCTCGCTCCTTCCCCCGCTCGCTCGACCACCAACCCCCCTTTCCAAACAAGGCTTATTTTTCTTGCCAAAAAAACAAAGTTGGTATCAAGTGTTTCGAGGGAGAAAGTCTCTCCCCCACCCCTGGCCTGGGAAGAAGGGCTGGGGCTGGCTGCTGGCTGCAGCAGGCACTGCAGAGGGGGCTGCGGCAGAGCACCGGCGGGAGGTGAGCTCCGAATTCCCAGGTCCGCTGGTCCCCTTCCCAGCTCTGGCCGGTCCCCATGCCCTTCTTCACAGCCGCAGCCCTGGCTGTTTTTTTGACCCTGCCCGGGTTCCCTGGTTGTCCCCTGCTCAGATGGGGCTCCCTCCTTGGGGCGCTCTGTCCTAGAGTGACCAGAGATGGAAGCATCACTTCCTGCCCCTTCTCCCTCCCCATAAAACAGCCCTTGCCTGTCGCTTTTACGAGGTGACACCCTGCTCTCAGCCCGATCCTCCCCACTCCCGGAGCCTGGGCTCGAGAGGGAGGAGACTGCGTGCAGTCAGGCGTCTCCAGAGCGCTCCCAGGGCGCAATGGGATCCCCGGGAGGCTGCCCCGGAGCACAGCCTAAGAGCTTTAAAAGGAGGCCAAGGAGCCGGGTATACGAGAGACAAATTCCTTCGAAGTACCCCCCCCCCCCCCCCCAACACACACCAGTTCCGTTGACTCTGGGGCTTTGGGTCTGAGATTCTAGAAGCCAGGCGGGAGGTCGCCTGGCCGGTCCCCTGGAGGGGCGCTGAGCGGAGCCCCGGGGGTGCGGGGGTTTCATTTGCTGGGTGTTGGTTTTGCTTTTGGTGGTTTTCAGCCTGTGCAGCGACCCGGAGCCTTGCGCCGCGACTTCTAGGAAGCCCGCGGCTTCCCACTGCGCCCTGAGGCGAACGCCAGCGGCTAAAGTCCGCAGCCGCGCCCCCGCTGTTGGGCTGGAGATCTAGCTGGTGGCCAGAGCTCAGGCAGGGCGGCGACGTCGAGGGTCCGGTCGGTCGGTGGACCTGGCTGGATCTGGGCGGCCCGAGCGCCGCTGAAAAGATCTGCATACTGTGGGACAGGGGTGGAGGCGGCGGTGGCGAGGATAAAGGCGCCACTGGCCCAGCGGAGAAGCAGGTTTCCGCAGGGGTTGAACAAAGGAATTCGCCCTCAGAAGAAAGGGGCCCAGCGAGTAGTTTGCGAACGGTCAACCCTGAGACTCCCAGGGGTACCAGCTTGGCGACATCAGTCCCAGGGATCCAACGAAATCCGCCCCGCGGAGGGCCCCAGCCTGGTTATCTCCTTCCGGCCTCTCCCGGCTTCTCAATCTTGCTTTACAGGGGATGATGGGGGTGCACTGCCCAATGCCACTTCTCCTGGAGAAAGGGGACAGACAGGGCCTGTGTCCTCTGTCAATGGAGGCAAAAAAAAAAGAAAAAAATTCCCACCAACTTGTATCCTCTGGTCCTGGGGCCTTTGCCCCCATTTTCCAGAAGCTGACAATTGAGGCTCCCGAAAAGCATCCCCTTCCCCCACCTTTGGTGGAATGCCTGGCGGGCTCCGGAGACCCAAGCACAACGGGAAACGAAAGGAGCCTGGGGATGGGGTGGGGGGCACAGGGCTGGAGCCCCCCTCCTCTCTCCGCCCTCGGAAGGGGTGGAGGGGACACGGTTGTAAGGTGCTCGGCTTCTTTTCTCTGCCTGACATGAATAAGGGGATTAGGACGGCAAGTTTCCGTCGTTCACTCCGTCGGACAAAGGGCCCCGCAGTTTGAGCGGCGCAGACTCTGATTAAACGACAGAGCCCTGTCACTCAGCACCATCCTAGGTACTTGTGTTCGTGACATAATCTTATTAGAAGATAAAACCGGCGAAAGCCTTTTCATAATGAAAAGTTACATTTAATGGCTGGACTCGCCCCCCACTCCCTCCCCGGACCGTGCTCGCCTCCCCCCCGTTGCTGTTGGATATGGCTCGCCTGTAATTGGCATTTAAAGCACCAAGTCCGGGAGAAAAACGGGGTTTAGGGTTTTTGTAATCCCCCTAAACTGTCTTTGTTCGAAATCTCCACAGATACAAGTCTGTTAAGAGTAAATATTTGTGGATTGATACAACCCCATTTCCCCCCTGCAAACCAAATCTGAAAAAAAAATCCGCTCTCCCGCCGTGCTTCGGCCGGGGGCGCAGGAGGGAGGGCGCTGGGTCGGCCCCGCGTGGGCGCGCGGGGAACTCGGCTATCGGGGTGCCACGCCGCCTCCAGGAGCTGAGGGACTCTGCACCTTTCTGCGGCGGGAAAAAATGTCTTGGACGCTTTTTTTTTTTCCCCCAATTTTCTATTCCCTCGATAAACAAACCTCCCGATCTCGCTGCTTTAGGGCCTGCCCGAGGGGGTCGATCGCAGGGCTTGGGGAGGGGCGAGGGCTTTGCTCAATTCCGAATGAAAACGCGAACTCTCTCCACCCGCCTCACTCCATTCCAGGGGGTTTAAGTGGCTCGGAGGGAAGTCCTGGGCCGCGGGAGGCCCCGCCTGGCAGGGCTCTTTGAGTCCAGCCCAGGAGAACGCCTGGAGCCGCCAAGGGCCCCCGCAACGAGGAGCCCGAAGGCTGCCGCGCGGGCCCCGGGCTCCCGGCTCCAGCCCAGCCCGTCCCGGGATCGGGTTCCTTCATAAATCAGCGGCTGGGTGAAAGGGCTGCGCTTTAGAAAGGGCAGGACCGTGTGCGCGTATTAGAGCTCGCGGTTCCCAAATCCAGGCTAAACCCCTGGTGACACCGAAATTCATCAACCGCCGCTGGCGCCCTGTGGCTCGGCCAAGGATCCCGGGAACCGAGGAGCCGGGGAACCGAGGAGCTCGTGCACCTCGCTGCCCCCATTCGGGGGTAAAGGAGAACGAGGAGCAGGAACTCTCCGAGAGGGGGGCCTGGAGGAGAAGGCGGGCGGAGACCACTGAGAGCCTCCCCGCCTGAGCGCCGAAGGGGGGCGCTGAAGGCAGCTCTTTCGCCCCGAGAAAGGCAGTTATTCTAACCTTTTTCCTTCTCTGGCCTAACTGGGGCATTCCGGTGGAAGAGAGCAGTGATCCACCCAATTCCATCCCTTCCAAACCTCCGGCGCTGACTCTGCTCCCCCACCTCCCTCTGGGTGCTCCAGGGAGAGTCACAACGGCCCAAGGTGGTAACGTGGAGCTTCCAGAAGGTCAGGAGTGAAGGGGTGCAGGGTCCCTACTGCTTTGGGAGTTAGCCCCATCTGGGGAAGAATCTGCTACAGAGTCACTCTGGACTTGGGAGAAGTTATTAACTCTCCCAGCCTGGGTTTTCTCACCAGTACACAGAGCTGCAGCAAAAAAGGTGAGTGTCCATTCAGACACTCAAAAAACACCCGTCGTTTTCCTTCCAGATGCACTTCTGTGGCCTGATGCTCCGGCGTTAGTACAGCTAACCTACCTTATTAGGAGTTAGTAACACCTACCCTGGCAACTTCCAGGGTCTGCTGGGAAAAACTGGGAACTTATGTGCCTCATCCACAGTAATGGGGGTCCATCCACAGGCTGCTGACTGCCTGCCTCCAAGGACCAGCTTCTGATGGCCAGCCCTGTGCTGGCTTTGGGGTTCTGCAAGGGGAAAACCCCAAAACACCAGTCCAGACCCGGGTGAGAAGTAAGAGGGTGGGCAGGGCTGTTTTAGGAGGTCGGTTTAGGAGGCTGCGCTCCTTGGGCCTCCCACTCGGGCAGACAATGCATTCCTGCCGGGCAGGGCGCCTCAGGCTTCCATCCCAGGCAGGCAGGCAGGAAATATACATTGACTGGATGCCGAAGGTAGGCTGGCATCTTTGGGTTTGTTTCACTTTTCCTTTGAGCAACCCAGTGAGATTGGAAAGATCACCCCTATTACACAGAGAAAGAAAACTGAAGCTCCGGAAGAGGCATCAGCTTTCCTAAATGGCCTTGGCCTGCGTTACTGGGAGCCAGAGACATTCTCGAGCCCGGATCTGTAACTGCCGTCTTGCTCTTTGAGAAACTGTGTCCCCCTCGGAGGGCCCGCCTTTTGGAGGAGGTGGTCCCAGAGCACCCTGGTCCTCTCTGTCTCCATAGGCTTGGGCAACTCCAGGCCTGGGCGGGTGCCCACATCCCGGCAGCCCAGTAACTATGGCAATCCAGGAGTCACATGACAACAGTCACGGAGTCCCCCTTGAAAACCAGAGGTGGGAGAGGGGAAGGGCGGTCACACCCAGCTCATCCAGACCGGTGGTGATGCTGCCCGCCTCTGCCATCAGAGGCGGGCAGCATCAGCAGAGGCATTTGGGATTGGGGGAGGCGCCCTCGCAGCTCGGTGTTCCAGCATGCCCACTCATCTTCCTGCACCTAGTGCGCTGCTCAGCGGTCTCCTCACCCCGGCCCCGGTGGGCACCCTCCCCGGCTGGCACCCACCTCACAGTTCCTGAGGAAACCTCTGACAGCAAGGCTGGCCAGGAAGCAAATATCTTTGTTTCTCCTGGAACCTGATTCCAGGAACCGGGTCCCCATCCCCCCTCCACCACCGCCCCCAGTTCACCAAGCGCCAGGCCAGCCAGGTGCTCTGCCATCAGCCGGCACATTTGGTCCTGGTCTGGGCCTGGCTTCCAATTGAGACAAAGCCCCCTCCCCTCCCCAATGTGCGCACAAACGTCCCCTGGACCCTGAGACTCCCCTACCTCTTTTCAGGGCCCCAGGGTCCACCAGGCAGATCCAGCGGCTGCCAATCAAAAAGCTGAACAGAAATGGATACAATATTGCCCTGGGAATTACAAAGGAAGGGCCTCTGCAGAAATTTATTTGTACTGATCAGGCGACCCAAAGGTAAAGGGCAGTGAGGAAGTGCTGTCAGCCAGGCCTGAAACTCAAGAAAGTTGCCATTCGGAGCACAGTGGCCCCTTATACCCCTCCACTCCCAACACCGCAGTAGTTAAAGCAAACACAGGCCCTTCACTGCCCTGTCAGTTACACCTTCCCCTCAAAATTACACAAACTTTGAAAGATTTTTCTGAGAGGAGATGGATGCTTCAGGAGACTTGAGGTCAAGGCTAGGCTGTTTAAAGCATATCATTAACAAATAAACATTTACTGCAAAAAAAAGAAAATGGAGAAAAACCCTATAGGCCACCGGGGAACCAAATCATGTTGCTTTTGGCCTCAAATGACAGGAGACATTTATGACATGAATGGAGAACACCAGCCGGCCGATGAAATGGCAAACGTCTGCCACTTTGCTTCCTCTGCCTTCGTGAATCAACTTTTTCAAATATGGTTTTCAGCCTTGCCCTCCCCTCCGTACCACCACCTCCCCACTTCTGACTGCAGTGGCAATAAATACATATAATTTTGGTTTTGCTCTCTGCTGCCATCAGCACAGAATCTGGAGGTTGGAGAGGGCTGGGTCAGCCAGAGAGCCAAGGGCCTTGGGTCCTCCAGCACCCTCCATTGACTGACAGCTCACAGGAACTCCTTGGATGAGTGGACCATCCCTCCTTCTTCCCTCCCCTAAAGCTGAGGCCTGATTGTGGTGTCCAACAAATTGGAGGTTATAACTCATGTCACTGAGAGTATCTTCCATCCCTCCGCCTAACTAATGCCAAAGTAGGACTGGGTGGTTGTGTGTGTATGTGTGTGTTTTCCCTTTTCTGTTTTAAAAACCTCACAGCTGCAGGATAGAGGAAGTTCCCTGGGGAAGCACTGCCAGCTCTTTATGGACCAAAAACCTCCCTGGGCTGGAAGAGCCTTCTGACTGCCTGGGCTGGTGTTTCTCACCTGAAAAACGCACAGATCCCTGGATCTCTCCCACACATACCCTCTCTTCGGAATCCCCCCTGCAGCCTGGGAGATGTCGGTTGAGCTTTATTTTCTGTCATTTGAATCACAAGAGCAAATGAACATGAACAGCTCTCCAAATACTAAATTATATTATTGAGTGTGCTTTTCTAAGTAATATGTAGACCCTGGAGATTCCAATGGAAAGATCTTTGATTCAGCCCAACCTCCACACGCTGCTCCCCACCCCCCCTCACAAGAAGGAATAGGCCAGGCCCACCCTGCTGCCCGCTGCCCTTCTTGACAATGCACAGTTGGCATTTGTTTCCACTCATGTCATCAGAAGCTTTTCTACCTCTATGGAGGTTCAGGAGAGGATACTGGATCCCATGAAGTATGGAACATTTACTGAAGCTTCCCCACCTCCACTGGGGTACCGGGTGTAATCCTCACAACGTCCCTGAAAAATTATATCGTTACCTCCATTCTGTGGATGGAGAACCTCTGACTCAGAGACGGGCAGCCGCTTGGCTAAGATCACACAGCTGCTGAGTGCTGAGGCCGGGAGGTGAACTCGGGTCTGTCTCAGTGTCCCACTCAGGTAAAGGGAATGGTTTTCCCAGGGGTGTCCCTCATCCTTCCTATGGCAAGCCTAGCACGCCAGCTGCCCTCTCTTTGGCATGGAATCCATGGGTGGTATGGTGTGTGGCCTCGGAGCCAAGGCATTCCTTGCCATGCTGATGGTGATAAAGCAACAACAATAATTTCCAGAATATTAACAATGTGCCAGGCAAGATGCCAGGTCCTTTGGGGCACATTATCTCCAATCCTCATAAAAATACTTCTCCCTTCCCAGGTGGGTATGTCCCCCATTTCACAGAAGAGGCTCAGGTAGGTGTCGGGGCTCAGGGGTCCTAAGCCTGGCTCCAAAGGACACACAGGAGGGAGCCTCACGCACCCCAGAGGAGATTCTCACAGCCTGCTTCCCCCACTCGGGAAAAACCCAGCAAACAAATTAGGCTACACCAGCCCGGAGCCTGGGGAATACAGGGTGAGCCAGGAGTCAGCTGTGAATAATGCATCCGTTCAGCAGCGGAGGACTGCAGCCTCAGGAAGGCCCTTGCTTACCCTTCCGCCTGCAGCCAAGTTGCTGGTGCCCCCCCCCCCACCCCGGGGGCCAGAGGGCCCCTAGATTTGGGCTGGCACAGGGATCCCCTCAGCCCTTCCATGTCCAGGGAGAGCACTCGAGAAGTCTTTTAAATAAGGCAAAGCGCTGGCTCTTCCTTCTAAGGAAATCCGTTTCCAGGACAGGCCCACTACTCTACCCCAGGCTGTGGGCAGGGATGTCATAGCTTGAAACTAGTCTGCTGGGAGCGATGCCAGCTGGGGTACCCACTGGTGGAGGGGATGCTGCTGGTGTAACTGGCGCCCCCCTAAAGGAGGCCTCCCAAGCAGGGAGAAGCGGCCGCCAGCAAAGGCTGGGGCCTGACTTCGCTCTCCCCATGCGCCACACCCGGTGCTGGGAGGTGAGGTGAATCTCCCAGGAAGGCCTTTCTCGGTGTAAACATTTCCCAGGAAAGGAATGCACTGGGGAAGACTGGGGTTGGGCCACTGGAGCCACAGTCAGCTGGAGTAAATTAAAAAAAAGAAAGAAAGAAAGAAAGAAAGAAAATCACCCCAGGATTCGGACAGCTTTTTTGGTGAAACTCAAGCAAAGCCTCACTGCCCCACTCGCCGCTGTGGAGGCATCCTACCTGGGCAGGCGAGGCCCAGGGCACCGTGCGGGCTCCACGGAGGAGAGGCGAGGCCGCCCGGGCAGGCCCGGCAGCCGAAAGGCGCCGCCAGCCCTGGATGCCGAGGTGGGCGCACAGCGCACGCAGGCTCCCGCTGGCCGCACACCGACGAGGCTCGGGTGGCCAGATCTGGGAGCTGTCTTCCAAGCGATTAGGCTCCATTTTGTGACAGATTTTTGGACTCTGCCAACGACCCTCCCCCCTTCCGGAGCCTCCTCCCGGAATTCGCCATCTCCTCGGGATAGAAAGATAGAAACCCTTTCCAGACGAGCGACAGACGGCAGGAAAAGAGAGTTACATAATTCTATTTGGCTAAGCAGCAAAAGAAAAAAACAAAAAACAAAAACGAGGAGGTGGGTAATGTCATTTTTAAAATGTGTTCTTGGGTGGAGGAAGGAGAGGGTGTTTGTGTTTGGAGGTTGTGGGTCTTCCCGGTTTCTAACCCGATTTTCTACCCGAAACGGAGCTTGCGCTGCCGAGGGGCCAAAGTCTGGGGCACAGCTGAACGATCCGATGCTTTTTTTCTCCCCTGAAGGAGACTCCCCCCAAAAAACACGTAACTGAGAAAAAGAAGACTTCGAGTGATGCGTGAAAATGCCCAAATGTCCGTGGCCCGCTCTCCACTTTGCAGGATCAGGATGTGCGGGTGGATTTTTATCAAACGTTATTAAGTGCGCCCGAACGTCAATTAATCACCCCCGTGGTGCGTAAAATAACGTTGTGTCTCTGAGTGTCCCGGATCTTTAAAATAAATGTGGAGGAAGAGACGCTTAATAAAAATAGGAACCTCTTTCCAAGGATTGAGCCCCGCAGCCCCTCTCAAGGCGAAGAAACAGTTTTCCGAAGTTTTGTTTTGTTTTTTTTTTGGGGGGGGTGTTAATTTCCCGATACCGCTGACACAGACTCGACAAAATCGAGAAGGCACATTTCTGCGCCCACTTGCCTGCATTCTCGTCTGAAAAGCATTTACGCACAGATGCAATAAATATGCATCTGCGATCCTCAAAGAAAAAAATAAATCGTGAAATACATTTTTATTGTGCAAAGAACATCACTTCCCAGTGAGCCCCTGCTTGCCTCTCTGCCCTTGCTCTCCCACAGAAAAGATCCACCGGAGGATTTGTCGCCAGAATTGTCTTGATAACAACCCCCCTTTTTCCCCCTCCTCCACTGGCCAGCCTAGTGCAGATACCTGATTGGCATTATTGGAAGAAAGAGGGGACGAGGGGAGGAAGACACCATGAGAGGCATGAATAATGCCTGCCTGCTGCCCACAGGACCTAGACTCTGTGCTGGAGATTCACCCTGACCCCAAATTCACTTGCAAACACACCCCTACTGCACTGAGGGAGAAAGCTCTTAGGTACCTTTTTTTCTATTTTAAACAAATATACTTTCAGCAAAGCAATAATTGTCTAATGCTTAATTGTTTTGTAAAATGAGGGAATTGGCCTTTCAGCTTTAAAGGATCATCCAGCTCAAATTGTGTGACTTTACAATTTCCTGCTCTGAAGAACCAGGGGGGCACCTTCTCCTTGTTTTAAAGAAAATTGCTATGAATGACTGGGGTGTGGGGAGGAGAGGATGGGCAGATGGGTACAAGAGGCTGGAAAGAGTCTTTACAAAATGTAAAAAAAAAAAAAATTTTCCTCAAAACTTGCACAAATGATTTGGAGGCCTATTTCCAGTTTTCTGGGCCTCCGGCCCCCACATGTTGAGTTGTCCAGGCTGAGCTGCCCTGGGCAGTGGCACCACCAGAGCCGAGCTTGGCCAGGCAGAGCCAGGCAAGGGGTGCAGGACAGCAGGATGTGGACTGGAGGCTGGTGAGCCCCGCTGAGGGGACAGTCCCTGGGGCCACCCCAAAGCCTCTGACTGCACCTAGCTCCAACTACTTTCCTCCTTTTCTTTATACTGCTCTATGCCTGCCTGTGGCTAAGCTGACTGGTGGCCTCAGCTTCTGGAACTAGAACCTATCAGTCCAGGGCACAGCACAAACCCCATGAATGGTAGTGTGCCTAACCCAGGGTGCTCCAGAGAGAAGGGCAGTCTTTGGGGACCACAAAGAGCCGGCTCAGGACAGGGCCCCAGTTCCTGCCTGCAGAGCCCCCCAGCTGGCAGGAAGAGCGAGGCACAAAAAGCAGCTCCTACTGGGTCCCTGGACCAGGGGAGCACAGAGTAGGTGCTAGTGGAAGGCTCAGCCGGGGTCTTTTGAAGTAGAACCCGATGCCCTCTCCAGGGCTCTGGCCTGCAGTCCCACCTATTTCCAGGTCTCAGTCAAGCTGCGCCCCTTCCCATCAGGGTGTGGATTTCAGGACAGTCCCCGAGCAGAGCGGGTAGGCTGCCCTTGCTATCGATACCAAGCACTGGCCGCCCTGTCTTTTCTCAGAGGCTTGGGCACACACAGCCCCTTCTGAGCACCACACCACCTGAGCAGCCTACCCACCCCACAGTCCTATCGGAAATGGTTTTCTGGGCATCACTGCAAAGTTCTCACGGGCACCCACTAGTCGCTGCCCTGGGCATCCCCACGCCCCTCTTCCTGCTGTTGCTCCCCTCCGTCTCCCTCTTAATCACACAGCCAGGCACAAAACCCAGAGGGTCAAAAGAAACAAAACAAAGACCTGAATCTACTCTTATCTACCCCACGCCCCCTGCCAGACAAATCCATAGTCTCAGCTAAAAACAAAAGCCAAGCAGGTAGGGCTCAGCTCAGTCACTGGCCCCAACCATGAGAGGCTTGGGTTGCAGGCGGCCAAAGCAGGCCAGCCCTCCTCAACATACACACATTGCAAGAAAGAGGGCCTGCTGGGGAAGGCTGACTTGGTCAGCTCCTCACCCCATGGGGAGCCCAGATTGTGGTTTGCCACCTCTTAAGGTCCTCTTCCTAGACAGCATCTCCAGCCAACAATAATTATGTGTGCAGGATTCCCGCATGGAACGGTCTGGGGAGGGCGCACACCCTTTTCTCTCCATCGGGGACTGAAAAGGCAGCAGGGAGCCTGGCAGAAAGGGGGCATGCCCGAGGGCTCCAGCGCTTCAGCACCCTGGCACTCCACCCCCTTGCTTCAGCAATCCCCAACCGACACAAACCCTGCCTTGGGGCTGGAGAAGCACACCGCCAGGGCCCGGTTCCCTAAAGCACTGCTTTCGTTTGAAAAGCAATTCTCGGTCCCCAGTGCAGGCCTCCGTGAAGCCAGGCCTTGGTCCCACGACCGAAGCATCGTATCCCTCGCTCCGCTCAGGGCCTTGTCCCGCGCACTCCAACCGGAGCAGCCCAGCGCAGGTTTCCCGAACAAAAAAGATGGCAACTAGGGGCTGCTGGAGGGTCCCGGCCACCCCACCGGGGTTAGCCGGGCCGGGATGGTTCTGCCCTGGAGGGAGACGCGCAACCCGCGGAGTTCTCTCTGGAGTTGACGGGCCCAGCTGCGCGCGGCGCCGGCTGCAGGGGGTACGCGGGCCCCGGCCGGGCAGAGGGGCGGCCGGGCTCGAGTGTCGGGCGGCGGCGGGGAAGGAGGAGGACGCGAGGCGCTTACTGTTGGTAGTCTTGTTTGCAGTACAGTTTCCGATCCCGGAAGTAGCAGCTGGTGGTGAGGGCTTGCTGACACGCCGCGCACTGCAAACATTCCTCGTGCCAGGACGACTCGTTGACTCGCATCAGGAAGCGGTCGGAGATGGGCCGCTGGCAGCCCTCGCACACGGCGGGATGCGGGCAGTCGGAGCCTGCAGCGCACAGGGCGAGAGCCGGGCCGTCAGCGCCTACCAGCCCGGCCCAGCGTCCCGATTGCGCTGGGCCCGCGGCCCCCGGCCCCAAAGGCGAGGGCAGCCCGGGAGCGCCGCCCGCATGCCTGCGCCTCCCCGGCCGCCGCGCCAGGGGCCGGGCAGACTCAGTGAGTTCATCCCGGTCGGCGGACTCCGGCGCCGAGAGGCCGCGCGGGCCTGGAGTCTCGGCTCGGCGCTGCGCGCTCCCCTGCTCCGGAGATCCAGCGCTCGGTGGTAATACCAGAGAGGAGGAACCAGCACGGCGCAGGGCAGCCGGCAGGGACCGAGACAGAAGAGGTGAGGGCTTAGGCGCACGCCCCACGGTGGCGTTCGCTGTCTTCTCTCCCACATCTCCCCCCACGTCTGTAATCTGGGTGACCCGGGGAACATTTCTTAGACACGGCCCTTCCCCAAGTGACCCGGCACCACTCCCAAGCTTGCCGAGGTGACTTCTTGCCCTCTCCATCACCCCTGCCACCGCCTCCTACCTCTCGCCTCCCGAGTGGCAGCTCTAGAACTGCGGCCCGGTGAGGATAGGAGGTGGCGGCTGGAGCTGTGCCTGTCCTCGCTCCTCCTAGGGGGTGTCCCTGCGTACCTCTGTCCCCTCAGGATGCCTGTCTAGGCGTGCCTCTCGTCCCTTTGGTGATCACTCCAGGAGTCTTTCTCTCTGTGTCCCCAACACCCCCACGTTTTGCAACACCATTGCCTTTATCCGTTGGTCTGGACCCCCCGTGTACACCTCCAGGGGCCAAGGCCCCTGTCCCCTGCCAGTAGACCACTCGGGCGCGTCCCGACCCCGCACTCACCCAGCAGCACCCCCAGAGTGGCGGGCCCGGGGCGCAGGGCGTGCTCCTCCATCTTGATGCCGTCCAACATCTTCGCGCAGTCCGTCTGCCCGCGGGGGAAGCACCTCTCCAGCGACTCGGGACCTGTTGCTATATCCATGGGACGCGGGGCGCGCTGCGGGCCCCGCCGGCCAGGGTGTTTGCCCGCCCGCCTGCCGGCCTGCTCGCCTCCCGCCGCCGCCGCCGCCGCCGCCGCCGGGGAGCCGGGGAGCCGGGGAGGCCCGGCCCCCGCGGGGTTGGAGCTGCGGCTGGGGCCGCCGGCTGCCCCCGGCGAGTGCGGAGCGGCCACTCGCTGGCCCCCGGCCCCGGCGTCGTGCGGGCGGGCCGGGGCGGCTGCAGCCCGCGCCGCGCTCTCTCCGGGGGCACTCGTGGGCACGCGCGCCGGCTCCTCTGTCAGTCACCTGCCTGTCAGCCCCGGGGCCGGGCTGCAGCGGCGGCGAGCGGCGGCGGCGGACGGAGCCGCGCGGGGAGGAGGAGACGGCGGCGGCGGTGCTGGTGGTGGTGGTGGCGGCGGCGGCCGCGGCGGCGGCGGCGGGCGGGGGAGGGGGTGGGGGTGCAGGGGCGGCCCCGCGGGCTGAGGGGGGGGCGCGCGGGCGGCGCAGCGGGGTCCCGGGCGGGGCGCAGCGGGCCGCGGGCTTCCAGGCGCGCTCCCCGCGCTACCCCAGTGCCATGGTGCGCCCGAGGAGCCGCTCGGTTTAGAGCTGTGGGGCCGGCGGCGGAGGGATACCCCTGCCGGGAGCCGCCTCACCGCTCCTCAAACTTCCTGACATTTGAACTCATTGGTGCGCCTCGTATCCCTGCGCCGGGATGAGCCGGCGACTCCACGTCAAATAGTGCCGTCGCTGCCCACCCCCCCACCTCTCCAACCCTCCCCGCCCCCCGGCCGGAGGGCTCCCCGCGGCCCCCCGGCTTGAGCTCCCTGCGCTGCGCTGGTCCCCCGAGTGCGGACCCGGGCGCCCCCCGCCAGGCCGAGCGCCCCGCGGGTCCTTCGCAGAAGTTTGGGTCGCCTTCGAAACAAATCCTTCTGCCCCACCCCCTTGAAAAATTGATTTGGGAGTTGGGGAATGAAAGCTTTTCTTTCTTTTTTTTTCTTCCCTCTTCTTGCCTTCTTTATTATTAATATTTTGTAAAGCTTCAGCGCTAAGAGGAGTGGCCCTGAGCGAGGACAGACTCTTCATGGACGGCGGGGAGAGCAGCGGCTCCACCAGGGGACGGCGCCGACCCGCAGTGGCCGCCCGAGGGAGACCCCGACCGTCGGCCGAGGTAGGTCGCACCGGGCTGAGTTGGCGTCCCCCCGTCCCCCACCCCAGCCAGCCCCGGTGCGGGCGCCTTCCCGGATCCGGTGTGCTCTGTGGAGAGGGCTGGCTGCGGGGATCGAAGCTCGGGGACCGGCAGGCAAGAGGGAAGGGCTGCTGGCCCAGGACTTGCCAAAGTCCTGGCCCGGGGTGGGGGAGTGGGATTTGGCTCCAGATTTGCGGGTGGGGGTCCGGGAAAGCTTCAGACGTGGCAGAGAGTGGGTGGACGGGTGAGCGAAGATCTGAGAAGGGCCCCCGGGATGAAGATTGGGAACACTGGGGCAGGCCAGAAAGGTGAGGCCGGGCTGCAGGCGACATAGAGTTTAGAGGATGGTTAGGAGTGAGAAAGCGATCGTGCCTAGGGGTGGGAACAATTCCCGGCCTCGCAGGATTGGCAATGAGGGGCAGGGGTAGAAGGCGGTGGCCCCAGGGTCGCGGAGGACGTGCGCTGGAGAGCGCGAAGGAAACCGGATTGATCGCTGGAATATAAGCTACCTTGGGTGGCTGAGGGACCCTGCCGGGGGTCAGTAGGCCATGCCCGGCAGGGACAGGGCCCTGGCCAGTCTGGGCAGAGTGGGCCTCGGCACCGGGAAAGGAAAGGCCGGCTAGAAAGAGCGGCCGACTCGGGCGCCCGCCCGACCTGGCTCCCATCGGGTCTGGCATCCGCACTCCGCACGCAGGCCGCTGCGTTCGGCTGCGGCGCACCGCGCCCGGGCCGGCTGTGTCTTCGGCTCCCGGGGTCCCCACGGAGGCACGGCTCGCCCGGGAGCAGAGGGGCCGAGGCGGCCGGGGGCAGGCGCAGGTTGACCCTGCGCGCCGCTGGGGGCAGCCCGGGCCCCTCCCGGAGCGGAGCAGCGGCGCGGAGCGGGGCGGGGGCGGAGGGCAAGGGAGGCGGGTCCCCTGACCCCGCTGGAGGCGAGAGGGCGGATCGGATTTGAAGCCTGCGGGAGGCTTGGTAAGAAGTGGCCCCCTGTGCCGCGGGGCCCCGCGGAGGAGCCCGGCTTTGTGGAGGATTAGAAAGCTCCCCCCCATCCCAGTACCTGCGTGTATGTCGGTGGGTATCTGCGTGTGTGTGTCTGTGCCTTTCGATGCTCCCGTGTCTGAGGTTCTGCCATGCCTGCGCACCCGTGTCTCTGTGCACATACGATTTCTCTGCGTCCCTACAACTGTCTGGGCTCCGAGTATGTGATTCTGAATCTGTGTCTGATTCCCCCGCGCCCCTGTGTGCTTGGATGTGAGTCTGCTGGGCCTTCTATGTCTCCATATCGTTAGCGTTTTTGTAGGTCTTTGTGTGCGCCCTTGCGCCTGTCACGCTATGCGGGTCCCTAGGTCTTTGTATGACTCTAATCCTCCGTATTGTGTACGGGATCCTTTTCTGTTGCTGTCTTGGTGTCGTCACCTTTGTGTGTCTGTGTGTACCTCCGAGTTTCCGAACGATTCTGTGTGCTCGCGAGTCTCCGAGTTGTGTGTCTTTGTGTCTCCGTGTTTTTCTTGATTTCTTGGCGTCTTTGTGTGTCTGTATCCAGGACAGCGGATAAGTGGGTGTGGAGTTTCTCCCACAAGCCCTTGGTCCCTTGTCCTTGGGCAACCTGGAAACCCCAGGCCTTGAGCTCCCGAAGCCGGGCCTGGGACTGGGCCTAGACCGTCCTCGCCGGGTGCCTGGGACTGGGGGCGAGGTAGCGGCGGGTGAAGCCGGGCGGACTAGGCTCGGGCGCGCAGAGCCCGGGGCGCAAGAGCCCGGCTCAGGGCTGGCGGACCGATCGGGCACATTCTGCCCTCTGCTGGCAGCGCTGCATTCTTGCACCCTCTGTCGGGCGACTGCTTGTAGGCAAGAGGGTCCTTGTTCCAGGCCCAGACCCTCTTCTCCTTCAGAGCGCACTTAGGAATTCTCTTCCCTCCAGTAGGAATTCTCTTCCATCACAGGTCCTGCAGACCCACCCCAGACTCCAAATTCCGGGAACAGCAGGTCATCCCCTTCTTCCTGTTTCCCATTCCCCACTTTCCCTGTGCTGAGCCTCTTCTCCACAACTCTCTTCTCCCCTTTGTCGGAATGGAGACCTCTGAGCTTCTGGGACTCTCTGGCTGGTGTACAGAGTTGAGTCGGGACTGTGCCCAGGGTCGCATTCCCGGGGCGGCTCACAGGCTGCATCTCCAAGCAGAAGGGTGAGACGGCGACCCACCTTCGGGTACATGGCTCACCTGGCACCCAGGACGTACAGAATCTTGGCCCATCACCCTGTGCTCCTGCCGGCTTCACAGCCCACACCACCAGGGCCAAGGCGGGTGCCCAGAGCTGTCCACAGCTGCTGAGATTCGGGCTTGGACCCCGGCCGCAGTCTGCTGTCTCTGATCTGGGAGCGGGTTTCCTTAGGCCACGAACCTGGTTTCCCATCTCCTCCTCCTCCTGGTTTGCTGCGCATTAATTCCCCACCCTCTGGATCAACCCGTCGGTCCTGTCCTTGCCTTTTGTCTCTGCCCCCCTCTCCCTCAGCTGAATCGGCGGCGTCCCGGCTCTTTCGCGCTGTGCGCAGAGGCCCCAGGTCTCTTTCAAGCCCAGTTGTGGCTCCTTCGTCTCCCGACGGGCTTCCCCTACTGAAAACTTAGCAGACTGCACGGTAGAAACCGGGCCTCGGCCCGAAGTTGGGTACTACCAATAGCCGGCGAGTGCTGTCTTGCTTGGACCGGCCGACAGAAGCTGCAGATTCTTCCCCAGGGCAACCCCAGGCCCTCTGGCAATCCGGGATTCTCTTGGGCTCGCACTAAGGTGTCAGAAACAGCTTTGGGTTTTCTCCACCTAAGGGAAGACCCAGCCGACTGTGCAGAATCACTTGGGAAGAAGCAAGAACTGAGATGGAAGCTATAGGGCGGGAGTCTTAGCTCCCCATTTCTACAGACACCTCATTTCCACTGTGCCTTTCTTTCTACCTCCTTGCTCCTTTCCTTAGGGCTTAGTGCTCCCGCCGGCTGCCTGCGCTACCAGCGGCCCACAAGCAGGGCCCTAGGACTCCCACCCTCCCAGCGGTGGAGCCCTGTCTGTTCTCCCCCTGCCGTGCTTCTGACCAGAGCCATCCGTGAGTCCCCTCCCAGTTTACAGCCCCAGCTGGAAGCCAGAATCCTGGGCAGGGGTGGAGGACAGGGCGCCGCCCAGCCTGGTGCCGCGCGGCGAGGGCGCCGAGCTGTGCGGATCGGAGATTCCACCCTGCCAGCCAGGGGTAGAGTCAGGGCTGCTAGAGCACACAGACCCCGTCCTGCCTTGCTTGCTGGCCACTGGCCCCTGAGATCCTCAGATGCGTGGGTGCGGGAATGTGGGGGAGGCCAGCCTGGACCAGAGCTGCGGCCCCCAGCCAACATCTAGGCTGGGGGCTGCTCCTCCCAGGACCTAGCCTGGGCTCTGAAGACCTGGGTGCTCAGGAAGTGAAGTGGGAAGGCACTGAAGGGGTCGAGTGTACTGGCCTCTGGAGCCAGATGTGATCACCTTTGACTCCTTGGATCACCGGCTGTACTTGACCCCCGGGACACAGGGGTCAAAGGCTCAGGTCTCTTCTCAGCTAGCAGAGAGATGCATGTGTGTGATAAGTAATCTGGTTACCTTCTCACAGCCCAGGGAAGAGGGTCTGTGGTCTTCCCATGTCTGCGGAGAGCTCAGAGACCCTGAGTCCCGTGGAGGTGCCCAGAGGAATAACTGGGGGGAGGTGTGGTTTCCAAGTTGGGGGGCGTCCCTCTGACTCAGGACTGGGAGCAGGCCTCACTCTCCCATCTGGGGTTTTCTAGACTGAGGTGGCGGGGGACAAGACTTTAGTCAGAACTTGCTGGTGAGGCACAGTGTGTGTGATTCCAGGCTGTGTGCGGGTGTGTGTCCATGTGCAACGTGGGGACCGTCCAGCTCCAGCAAAGTCCTTCAGCCCTCTCTGCGGCCCAGCCCCCATCCTCAGCCAGATGGTGGGGGTCTCTGGCCACGGACTCATGACTTTTCAGCACAAGGTCTGGGTCATTAGTCATGAGATTTCTCCTTGGTGGGTCAGGAGATCCTGACTCAGGATTGCAGATCGAAAGGCTGGTTTGAGCCCTCAGGGCTGGAGAAGGACGGTGCCCCAGTCAGGTGGCCCAGGGCTGAGATCTCTCACTGGCCAAGCAGTGGGTTAGAAGTGGGGTGAAGAGCAGGTCTCAGGGAGTCCCCCCAGATCTGGTTCAGGACCTCTGGAAGGCCCTCCCCTCGCTCCGTACTGCAGCTTCCTCATCTGTAAAGTGGGCGTAATAGCCTGAATTCCCGCAGGGCTGTTGCAAGAATGGACTACAAACGCTCAGCACAGTGCCTGGCACATAGTGTGTCTCCACTCAGATGTCTGGAGGAAAGAGAGTCCCCAGGACTTAGGAGAGACTGCAGCTGCCTCCTTCCCGCCCAAACGCATGCCGAGCTCAACAATCTATCTTCCTTTAGGGCAGGTGAAACTCAGGTCCAGGCAGCTGTGGGCCGGGCCCAGGAGACCCCCCGTCCCCCACCCAGGCAGTGCCCAGACAGCCCAGCACAGTCTCAGCCTTCACTCCCCGCTTTGGCTGTGGAGCCCAGGCTGAGGGGTTTTTCAGACGGCAACAGAATTAGGGGCTTCAGCCCAAAGCATCCAAGCTGTCCGTGTGGGACTCCCAAGGTACCATTTATATTTATTTCCTAAAAGGCACTTTCCTCAAGAATCTTTGCATTTCTTGCCAAATGGACAGGCTGAGGTATTTCAGCGACTCCTATAGAACCGGGGGCTTCCCTGACGGAGGACCTGAGCCAGAACAAAGAAAAGGCCCAGGACCATATTTTGAGCCATAAAACCCCCATTAAGACACTTAAGAATAACTCGCAGAAAGACATTTTATATGAATTGGACAGAAATTCACAAAAGCAAGAAAGTTCATTGGTCTCCACCCTGAGGGTCCGTGACTGGGGAAGGGGGCTGGGTGTGATTTGGGGGCCAGCGCCCAGCCTATTTGATCTTTATCTTAAATCCACTTCAAAAGCGGGGGATTGGCAGAGCTGGAGGTTTGCCTCTTCCTGTAATTATTCGGTGTCTAGTAAAGTTTTTATGAGTGTCTGTGCAAATAAATGCATTTGACGTGCATTTGTTTTGGCTAGTGCTGCTTTATATAGGAGGCGTGTGCGTCTTCTGTTGGCCCTCAGAAAAGAACGAGAGTGAAAATAAAAATAAAACCAAGATATCCGGCCCAGGCAGAGGGGCGGAGCCGAGGCCGTCCCCCTGCAGACCACCACCCCTCTGCTAAGGGCTCATAGGAACCGGGGATGCCACCAAATAAGTTTTGCAGCCTTTGGGTTTGCTGCATGGAGTTGCCCTGGGCTAGGAGGTGGGTTGTGTGAAGCACAGATTCTGAAGGCTTTCTTTGGAAACAGAACTCTGCCTGCCTTTTGATTACTGTCCTCTGGGTATTCTTGGTGAAGAAAAATGAATAGAAAATAAGGGTGAGTTTTGCACATGTCATGTTATCATCCAAGTGGCAGGGTAGACCTTCTTCTCTGGAATTTGAGCTCAGCGGAATCTGGTGGAGAGGCAGGTTGAATGGACATGTGGCTCCCCAGCCTTCTCCGGAAAAGGTGACCAGGGGGACGCAGAATGGGCATTCCTCCTGTGTGGCCCGGGGAAGCAGGGGAGCTCTCTAAAGGCCAGGAGCCAGGTCAGGGGGTCAGGAGCCAGAAGCATCTGTGTCCCTGTCTCAGGTGTCCACCTGGTTGCCTGAGATGCCTGCAGGTGCACTCAGCTTTGGTTCATGCTGGCTGTCTCTCCTCCCAGCACTGTCGTCTTGATTTATTTGTTCTCAAATTATTTTAGCATTTTTATTGAAGTACGATATGGCTCAGGGGTGAAGAATCCGCCAGCCAAGCAGGAGATTTGGGTTTGATCCGTGGGTCAGGAAGATGCACTGGAGAAGGAAGTGACAACCCATTCCAGTATTCTTGCCTGGGAAATCCCGTGGGTAGAGGAGCCTGGTGGGCTGCAGTCCATGGGGTCTCAAAAGAGTCAGACACGACTTAGTGACTAAACAACAACAACAAAAACATGCAGAGAAGTGCGCAATGCATAAAATTATGAAGGGGACACACTTATGCCCCCAAGACCCTAATCAAGAGAGGAAATGTTCTGGCTACGCAGAATGTCTCTGCAGCCCTACTCCCAGGCACTGCCCACCCACTTCATGAAGGAAACTGCTATCTGGTTTCTATCACCATACATGAGTTTTGTCTGGTTTTGAATTTTATATGTGCACAGTCATAGAGTATGTACATCTTAACCATACTTTAATCATGAGGTTTTGCATGAAAATAGGGATTTTTCTCCTGAAAATCCAGAGGTCTGCTTATCTTAGATCCTTATTCCAGTGGGGTGTTGATAATCTGGAGCTGAATTGTGCCCTCTCCCAACCCCTAATTAACCCCTACACACCCATCCCCTTCAGTTTGTCAGGGAGTATATGAATTGGTGACTCCTGCTATAACCTGTGGCTTCTCCCCTGCTCTTCAGCCCCTTCCCCCAAAGGAATTACTGTATGTACACTGGGGAAGTGGATCCAGAGTCTAATCCTAGTCCCTCCATCCATATCCAGTATCTTGTGAGGTAGAAATCATGAGACCCTTTAACAGGTGAGGAAATCAGCACCTCAGAGAGGTGAGGTCACTTGCCCAGGGTCACACAGCATTCTAAGTGTCAGATCTTGGATTCAAACCTGGATTGGCCAGACCCCAAACCTCAGGCTCTTGTCGCCTCCCCACATGGCTCCCCTGGGCATCCCGGCACAGGCGTGAACAATCCCCCTCTGCCTCCTTCCAGCAGGGAGGAAGCTGGACTTTTTCCAAAGGAAACGCTGGGAAACACAAAACCCAAAACAGAAAACAGGGCAGGGATGGTTCCCAGGCCCCAGCAGCCTAACCTCGGGGGATGCAAGTCTAGTCTGGGAAGGGCTGGTCGGGACGGGTGCAGCCTCCCAGATGCAGCCAGGGAGGGCGGCATTGTGCCAGTCACTAAGTATCCACCACACGCCAGGCGCTTCCTGTATGTTGTTCCTGAAGATTCACAAGGTGCCTATGAGGTACGTAATGTTATTTAATCCCACTTTACAGATGAGAAAACTGAGGTTCAACGAGGTCACATTTCTTGCCTTGAACTACAAATGTGTGAGTGGTATGCCTTTGCACCGCACTGGCTCAACCCTCTTATCTGGTCCCCCTCTGCTCTCCTGTTACGATGGAGGTGCACCCAGGTACATCCTCTTGGGTGCACAAAGGTTTCTGGAGTTTGCCTGACTTAGTCTGAGGCTTAGTTTCAGGAGCCATGTGATAGTTCATTGGACCTCAGTTTCTTCATCTAGGAAATGGGGATAGTATTACCACTTTTCATTACTATTTGGAGGTTCAACAAGACCTATGGGCTTTTGAGTCTGGAAGAATTGTAGGTGGCCTGTTGGAGCAGGGGGCAAGAGTGTCACTGGATATGCAAAGGTGCTGAGGTGGGAAATAACTCGATCCATTGGACGCCCGAATGGCTGGGTCAGAGAAAGGCTGTGGCTGCAGGTGTGGACAGGAGTCTGACCGCAGGACATCCTAGGTCACGACGAGGAGTGTGGACTTGAACCCAAGGGCAGCAGGGAGCCATGGGAGGGTTTGAACAAGATCATGCCACAGTCAAGTTTGTTTTTTAGGAAGATCTTTCTGGCTGTGATGAAGGGTGAGACCATAGGCGGGAGGCCAAGTGACGAGGCCTTTGGGTTTCAATATCCCTTTTGTATGGAATGATGTTGGGCGGTCCGCAGAGCAGACCTTATCCTCTAATTTCCCATAGAGGTTGTGTTTCCAGATTCAGGGTTTCATGTTACACAGAGTTATTCTTTCTGGAATGTGTCCCCCGAGCAACCCCGCTGGACCCTCTGTGGAAGGAGGGGCTCTTCTGAATGCAAAATGCACTTTTATGCAAAAAAGTAGAGCATTGCAGTGCTGGGCCTTGGCGGTGTCTGTCCCTGAAACCATCCAGCAACCAACAGATGAAACAGTGTTTTAGGAGTTGGGACAGGCTCCAAACACCAATAATAATAATAGTAACGATGATAACAACTAACCTGTATTGATGACCATTCTAGGCTTTTGTGAAGTCTCTAAAATCTGTGATCTTGTACGTGCCTGAGTGCGTGCCAAGTCGCTTCAGTCATGTCTGACTCTTTGCAACCCTATGCACCATAGCTCACCAGGCTCCTCTGTCCATGGGATTCTCCAGGCAAGAATACTGAAATGGGTTGCCACGCCCACCTTCAGGGGATCTTCCTGACCCTGGGATCAAACCCATATCTCCTATGTCTCCTGCATTAGCAGGCAGGTTCTTACCACTAGCGCCACCTGGGAAGGCCCTGTGATCTCATGACATCCTAAAACAAGCCTGTGAGATAGCTGGCACTGATACCCATTATACAGATGAGGAAAGTGAGGCCCAGAGAAGGGAAATGCCTTGCTCATGGTTCCTGAGTGGTAGAACCAGCGCAGTAGCCACTGCCACTTGTGGGTGCTGGGCCGCCCCAGAAGGGTGGCAGGCTGGTGTGTTGTTGAAGTCTGTGGCATCCAGACAGCCCTGTGACTGTTCCCAGTGCATAGAAAAGGCAGAGAATTGCAACCTGGCACCCTGGCCTCCACCTCCACTTCAGCCCACATAATCTGCCCGGCAAAGTTATTCTCCCTGGACGAGCTTGGCGATTCAGGCTTTCCAAACCTAGGAAAAGCCTCCAAGTGTAGAATCCTCCCAATGGGCTCTAAGGCTTCTTGGCTTGTGTCCACCCTCTGGCCTCAGCCCTACCTCCTTCCCCTCCATTCTGCATTACTTGCCAAAACTGTTGGCCTTATTTCAGCTTCTCAGACAGCTCTACTCTCTCCTGCCTGTAGGCTCTGAACAGGCTGTTCCCTTTGCCTGGCAGACTTTCTCCATTCCGTTTTCTTAGCTTACTCCTATTCATCCTTTTGGACTCAGTGTAAACGTCACCACCTCCCAGAAGCCTTCCTTCACTTATTGGACTAGCTTAGGTCTTCCTCTTATGTGTTTTCAGCAATGTGTATTTTGTCATCATGGGGCGATGGGTTATCTGTCTTCCCCACTCTTCAACAGTCCCGTGGTCTCAGGAAGGAGCAATGGGGAGGACTTCCTCAGTGGATGGGGTGGAAGGGGATCTGCAAGATGGGGAGGGGACAAGGGCTCTTGAGATATAAAACAGGCCATATTGTGCTCGCTCAGTGGTTGAAGATACATGTCTCCCACATAGACCAGCTGAGGACTCAAGGCAAGAAATCACTTCTCATGGCATAAGATGAGGCTGATTGCACTGAATAATTGCCCCATTTTATCCCATTTCACTGCCCTTCCCTCTGCTGGGGAGCCCTAAGGATGTGGGAGAAGAAAACCTGGACTCAAGCCCAGGCTGGAAAACACACAAATGGAGACCTGGGCTTGCTGGACTCCAGGGGAGGGTGGAATGGTCTGGGGAAACTGCGGCAGCAGAGCTGCGGGTGGGGAGGAGCTTAAAGGCGGGAGGATGGGGGATGGAAGATGGTGAGGTAAGGAGAGGCTGTTCTCTGTTTCTAGAATTCTGTTTTTTTTCTTTTTTAAATTAAAAAGTATTTTTTAGGATTGAGGTATAGTTGATACGGGGCTTCCCTCATAGCTCAGTTGGTAAAGAATCCATCTGTGATGCAGGAGACCCCGATTCGATTCCTGGGTCGAGAAGATCCGCTGGAGAAGGGACAGGCTATCCGCTCCAGCATTCTTGGGCTTCCCTTGTGGCTCAGCTGGTAAAGAGTCTGCCTGCAATGTGGGAGACCTGGGTTCTATTCCTGGGTTGGGAAGATCCCCTGGAGAAGGGAAAGGCTACCCACTCCAGTATTCTGGCCTGGAGAATTCCATGGACTAAGTCCATGGGGTCGCAAAGAGTTGGACACGACTAAGCTATTTTAACTTCACTATAGTTGATTCCCTGATGGCTCAGACGGTAAAGCGTCTGCCCGCAATGCGGGAGACCCGGGTTCGATCCCTGGGTCAGGAAGATCCCCTGGAGAAGGAAATGGCAACCCACTCTAGTACTCTTGCCTAGAAAATCCCATGGATGGAGGAGCCTGGTGGGCTACAGTCCATGGGGTCGCAAAGAGTCGGACACGACTGAGCGACTTCACTTTACTTCATAGTTGATACGGGCTCCCTAGGTGGCGCTAGTGGTAAAGAACCCGCCTGCTGCTGCCGGAAACAGGAGACAGGTTCGATCCCTGGATGCGGAAGATGACCTGAAGGAGGGCTTGGCCACCCACTCCAGTATTCTTGCCTGGAGAATCCCATGGACAGAGGAGCCTGACAGGCTATACAGTCCATGGGGTCCCAAAGACTCGGACACGACTGAAGCAACTTAGCACACACAGTTGATATACCTGGGGACTCTTATTTTTATTTTTCCAAGTGGGGTTTGTTTAATGAGACCTTTTGGTTGCATAGGTTAGATATTGGTTTTATTTTTGTTCTCTGGCCAAATAGCATGCAGGATCTTCATTCCACACCCTGAGATCGAATCCAATACCCCTACAGTGGAAGCACGGAGTCCTAACCACTGAACCGTCAGGGAATGTCCCTACCTAAGGCTTCTTGATGGCAACCACAGAGGCAACTCCTAGGATGCGGTGGTGTCTCACACAGTGCAAGGGGACAAGAAGAGGTAGCCAGGAGCCTGGTCCCCTTCATAAGCACCCAGTGCATGGTGATGACCATCAGGATTTCACCCTTGGGGCCTCAGGCCTTTGTCTGCCACTGCTGAGCAGAGGCCAGATTCCCATGGAAGGAGCTTATTGTGGGGGCAATTGGAGGGTGACAGCCCAGAGGGGACCCCCTCAAAAGGAAAACTGTATTTTCAGGGTGTTAGGGCACAAGAGCAATTTAAAAAAATCTGTTTTCAACCATTTCTTTCAGAAACTCATTTCTTTTTAATAAAGGAACATTAAGAAGCATAACACAAACAAGAGCATTTTAGACAATAAATGTTTTCTGTGTTTAGGAAGCTCCCCATGGGGGAGGCAGAAGGCTTTATGGGAGTTTTGGGGCCCTGAGCTCCAGGTTCTAGTCTATGTGGGAGCCCAGAACAGTCCAGGCTGCCCCAGGAGAGCCAGGCTGAGGGAATGGCAGTGACAGGAGATGGCCCCACTGTGCCCTGAACATGCGAGGAGGGATGGAGGGCACCCTTGTTATGGTCCAGTTGCTCGTTCATGTCCGACTCTGCAACCCCATGGGTTGCAGCACGCCAGGCTTTCCTGTCCTTCACTGTCTCCCTGAGTTTGCTTAGATTTATGTCCATTGAGTTGGTGGTGCTATGTAACCATCTCATCCTCTGTCATCCCTGTCTCCTCTTGCTTTCAATCTTTCCCAGCATCAGAGTCTTTTCTAGTGAGTCAGCCCTTTGCCTCAGATGGCCGAAGTATTGAAACTTCAGCTTCAGCATCAATCCTTCCAATGAATATTCAGGGTTGATTTCCTTTAGGATTGACTGGTTGGATCTCCTTGCAGTCCAAGGGACTCTCAAGAGTCTTCTCCAGTACCGCAATTCGAAAGCATCAATTCTTCAGCGCTCAACCTCCTTTAAGGTCCAACTCTCACATCCATACATGACTACTGGGAAAATCATAGCTTTGACTATATGGACTTTTGTTAACAAAGTAATGTTTCTTCTTTTTAATATACTGTCTATGTTTGTCATAGATTTTCTTCCAAGGAGCAAGCATCTTTTAATTTCATGACTGCAGTCACCATCTGCAGTGATTTTGGAGCCCAAGAAAATAAAGTTAATCACTGCTTCCACTTCTTCCACATTTGCCTGATGAGAAGATTATCCTCCAATGTTTTTGGCCAATTTAAGTATAGGAACTCAAGACAATGAAACTTTCAAATGGCTACTTAAAATATTAATATTATGAGTTGGGTATTATCTATAAAATTGTAATCAAAAATTTTATTATAATTTTGGATGTTTATAGCAGTAACCTAGTAAATGGGTTAAGAAGCAATAGTAAGTATAAATATTGCTTTTTCTTACAGTTTGTGAGATAGTGTAATTTCAGACTCTTGACTTTCTTCCTTTTTTATTATTATTTTTAGTTGTGTGAAAATTTACCATCTTAACTATTTTTGTGTACAATGGCCTTAAGTATATTCACATTGGTTGTGCAGCCATCACCCTTTTCCAGAACTCTTTTCATTGCAGAACTGAAACTCTGTCCCCATCAAACAATAATTTCTTCTTCTCTCCTTCTCTGACTCCCTTGGTAACCACCAATGTTCTATCTTTTATGAATTTGACTCCTCTAGGTATCTCATTTGGAGAAGGCGATGGCACCCCACTCCAGTACTCTTGCCTGGAAAATCCCATGGACAGAGGAGCCTGGTGGGCTGCAGTCCATGGGGTCGCTAAGAGTCGGACACTACTGAGCGACTTCACTTTCAGTTTTCACTTTCATGCATTGGAGAAGGAAATGGCAACCCACTCCAGTGTTCTTGCCTGGAGAATCCCAGGGATGGGGGAGCCTGGTGGGCTGCCACCTATGGGGTCGCACAGAGTTGGACACGCTGATGCGACTCAGCAGCAGCAGCAGCAGCAGCAGCAGGTATCTCATTAGGTGGAATCACACATGTTTGTCCATTTATGAATGGCTTATTCCACTTAACATAATGCCCTTGAGGCTCATCTGTGTTATAGTATGTGTCAGAAATCCCTTCCTAAGACTGAATGATATTCCGTTGTATGCATATATGCCACATTTTGTTTATCCGTTTCTCATCTGTCTTGAGTTGCTTCCACCTCTTCTCTAAGATGAATAATGTGGCTATGAACATGAGTATACAAATATTTCTTCAAATTCCCACTTTCAATTCTTTTGAGTATAGACCCAGAATTGGAATTGCTGTATATGGTGATTCTATTGTTGTTATTTTTAGGACCCACTATACTGGTTTTCGCAGTGGCTGCACCATTTTACATTTCTACCAGCAGTGCACTAGGGCTCCACTTTCTCAGTGTCATCCGTTTTTGATAGTAGCACCCTAATGGATGTGAAGTGGTATCATGGTACTTTTGATTTACGTCTAATAAATAGTGCGACTGAACAGTGATAACAATGAATAGTAAAGCTAAGCATTTTTTCATGTGCTCGTTGGTCATTTGTATATCTGCTTTGGAGAAATGTCTATCAAGTCTTTTCTTCGTGTTTGGTAGGCATTTTGGTGGTGGTTGTTCAGTTGCTCAGTTGTGTCTGAGTTTTCGTGACCCCATGGACTGCAGCACACCGCGCTCTTCTGTCCCTCACTATATCCTTGAGCTTGCTGTCCGTTGAGTCAGTGATGCCATCCAACCATCTCGTCCTCTGTCTCCCCCTTCTCCTCCTAATATATTCTGGATATTAACCCCTTATCAAATATATGATTTGCAAATATTTCTCACATCCAGTAGGTTGCATTTTTACTCTGTTGATCAAGTCCTCCGATACACAGAAATTTTCCATTTTGAAGCTCAGTTTACCTATTTTTGCTTTTGTTGCCTGTGCTACACCTGCATTTTTGAGTCTGTGACCTTTGTCATTACAAAGCCACCTTTCAAAATGTCCAGCATCACTTTCCAGAGCACCTCTCTTTACTTCTCTAAGTTGCTTGACAGACAAATTCATGCTTGGTGTAGTAATTATGCCAGCCACAAATACTGATTGGCCACATATTATGACCCTAGGTTATACTTACTCTCCTTGTAGGTACAAATTCATAATCTGCAGAGCTGCTATATTGCATCGTAAAGTGAATCGCAAAAGGCTTGTTTGCAACAGTATCCAACCCCTATGTATGCCAGGCCACACTCCCAGGAGAAATTCTAAAGCTACACGAAATTACTTTATCTCTTTTAACCCATTTGTCAGCTTACTGCGATTAACATCCAAAATGAGCACCCAGTGAGGTCATTTCAGGCCAATGTGTCTTCCCCAAACAACACACTGTTGGTCGAATGAAATGTTTGAGAGAATGACCCATAATACACAATGCTTTTGAAAGAGGCAAATATTAGGAATTGGGGTGGGGTGGGGTGGGGAGCCTTACTTTATATTCTAGCTATAGAATAATTAATATAAAATACTGACAATAATAGTAGCAGCAGAAATAACCACCATCTGTTACTCCAGCCTGGCGCTGAGTTCATTGCTTCACACACATTCTCATATGGAATCCACACATCAGCCTTGCGAGGAAGAGGCTCATAATGTTCCCCATCTACAGATGGAGAAATCGAGGCTCAGGCGGGTGAAGACACATGCTGGGAGAGCTGGGATTTGAACCTGTGTCTTTCAGAACCTGAGCTCTTAATCACTACATGATTCTGCTTTTATCCATCCTGTGCCAGGCTGTGAGTGCCCAGCACTGTAGGTGATCCAGAGAGGAGCCCTTTCAGGTACTGGTGGCAGTTAAAATCCTCCTATCTCACTCATGCAGAGTTGGCTGCCGGGCTGGGACCCACACTTGGCTTGGTTCCCTCTGCCTGCTGGTTGGTGGTCCACCCCCAGCGTGCAGGCTGATATGGGAAGGGGGCATCACAAGAGGTTCCTCCTCACTTCTGCTCAGGCAGGTTAGAACCAACTCACCATCAGACACCTGGAAGATAAAAGAGAAGAAAGTTACCATTCAGGTCAGTTTCACACAAAGAGGTGACAACATAAAAACATCAGAGGCACAGGAGACTCTGGGTGACCTCTTGTTTTGTTAGAAGGAGTTAATATTTTTATTTTTGGTAAGCTTGTTTTTTTATTATGGAAAATTTCAAGCGTACATAAAAGTCGAGAGAATAATATACCTATCACCCAGCTCCAACAATTGTAACTCATGCCCAGTCTTGTTTTATCTATATTCTACCCCAGTTCCTCTATCCCAGTGGGCTGTTTTGAAGCAATTCCCAGACCCTTTAACATCGCAACCATAGCAATTTGGCTATATCCTTCTAAAAGATAAGAAAAAGTTTCTTTGATAGAGGAGTGGATAAGGAAGATGTTGTTCTTACATACAACAGAACATTACTCAGCCTTTAAAAAGAATGAAATAATACCATTTACCGCAACATGGGTAGACCTAGAACACTGTCATACTGAGTGAAATGAGTCAGACAGAGAAGGAGAAATATCCTGTGATGTCCCTTATATGCAGAATCTAAAAAGGAAATGACACAAATGAACTTATTTACAAAACAGACTCACAGACTCAGAGAATGAAGTAGTTGTTATGTGGGGGAAGGGTGGTGGGAAGAGATAGGGAGTTTGGGATAGACATGTATACACTGCTGTATTTAAGATGATAGCCATCAAAGAGCTACCATATAGCACATGGACCTACTGTATAGCGCAGGAAACTCTGCTCCATATTCTGTGGCAGCCTGGATGGGAGGGGGGTTTGGAGGAGAATGGTTACATGTATATGTATGGCTGAGTCTCTTCGCTGTTCACCTGAGACTATCACAACATCACAGCATTTTTTAAAATTTAATTTAATTTTTATGTATTTTAATTGGAGGCTAATTACTTTACAATATTGTAGTGGTTTTTGCCATACATTGACATGAATCAGCCATGGGTGGACAAATTGGCTGTGTGCGCAGGCATGCGTGCATGCTTAGTCACGCCTGACTCTGCGACCCTGTGGACTGTAGCCCACCAGGCTCCTCTCTCCATGGGAGTCTCCTGGCAAGAATACTGGGGTGGGTTGCCATGCCCTCCTCCAGGGGATCTTCCCGATCCAAGGATCGAACCCGGGTCTCCTGCATCTCCTGCACTGCAGGTGGGTTCTTTACCATTGAGCCACCAGGGAAGCCCGCTAATCAGCTATACCCCATGACAAAATAAAAAGGTTAAAAATATGGATAACCAACAAGGACCTACTATATAGCACAGGAAACTCTGCTCCATATTATGTGGCAGCCTGGATGGGAGGGGAGTATGGGGGAGAATGGATACATGTATGCTTGCATGTGCAACACACGTGTGTTGTGCCCTCTACTGTGCATCTGAAGCTATCACAACATTGTTAATCAGCTATACTCCAACATAAGATAAAATGTCTAAAAATAAAATCTTTTTTAAAAAAAGAGATTACAGCCATAATACCACTATCACAGCTAGAGAAATTATCATCATCATGCATATCTAGCCATTGTTTACATTTCCTTGACGGTCTCATAAATGTTTTTTGCACCTTGTAAAAAATACCATATCTGTCTCTTATCAGTTCAATCGCTCAGTTGTGTCCGACTCTTTGCGACTCCATGAATCACAGCACACCAGGCCTCCCTGTCCATCACCAGCTCCCGGAGTTCACTCAGACTCACGTCCATCGAGTCCGTGATGCCATCCAGCCATTTCATCCTCTGTCGTCCCTTTCTTCTCCTGCCCCCAATCCCTCCCAGCATCAGAGTCTTTTCCAATGAGTCAACTCTTCGCATGAGGTGGCCAAAGTACTGGAGCTTCAGCTTTAGCATCATTCCTTCCAAAGAAATCCCAGGGTTGATCTCCTTCAGAATGGACTGGTTGGATCTCCTTGCAGGGACCCTCAAGAGTCTTCTCCAACATGACAGTTCAAAAGCATCAATTCTTCAGCGCTCAGCCTTCTTCACAGTCCAACTCTCACATCCATACATGACCACAGGAAAAACCATAGCCTTGACTAGACTGACCTTAGTCGGCAAAGTAATGTCTCTGCCTTTGAATATACTATCTAGGTTGGTCATAACTTTTCTTCCAAGGAGTAAGCGTCTTTTAATTTCATGGCTGCAGTCACCATCTGCAGTGATTTTGGAGCCCAAAAAAATAAAGTCTGCCACTGTTTCCACTGTTTCCCCATCTATTTCCCATTTCTGGGTGTTGAGCTTTAAGCCAACTTTTTCACTCTCCTCTTTCACTTTCATCAGGAGGCTTTTTAGCTCCTCTTCACTTTCTGCCATAAGGGTGGTGTCATCTGCATATCTGAGGTTATAGATATTTCTACCGGCAATCTTGATTCCAGCTTGTGTTTCTTTCAGTCCAGTGTTTCTCATGATGTACTCTGCATATAAGTTAAATAAGCAGGGTGACAATATACAGCCTTGACGTACTCCTTTTCCTATTTGGAACCAGTCTGTTGTTCCATGTCCAGATTTCTCAAGAGGCAGGTTAGGGGGTCCGGTATTCCCATCTCTTTCAGAATTTTCCACAGTGTATTGTGATCCACACAGTCAAAGGCTTTGGCATAGTCAAGAAAGCAGAAATAGATGTTTTTCTGGAACTCTCTTGCTTTTTCCATGATCCAGCGGATGTTGGCAATTTGATCTCTGGTTCCTCTGCCTTTTCTAATACCAGCTTGAACATCAGGGAGTTCACGGTTCACGTATTGCTGAAGCCTGGCTTGGAGAATTTTGAGCATTACTTTACTAGCGTGTGAGATGAGTGCAATTGTGTGGTAGTTGGAGCATTCTTTGGCATTGCCTTTCTTTGGAATTGGAATGAAAACTGACCTTTTCCAGTCCTGTGGCCACTGCCGAGTTTTCCAAATTTGCTGGCATATTGAGTGCAGCACTTTCACAGCATCATCTTTCAGGATTTGAAACAGCTCAACTGGAATTCCATCACCTCCACTAGCTTTGTTTGTAGTGATGCTTTCTAAGGCCCACTTGACTTCACATTCCAAGATGTCTGGCTCTAGGTGAGTGATCACGTCATCATGAATATCTGGGTCATGAAGATCTATTTTGTACAGTTCTTCCGTGTATTCTTGCCACCTCTTCTTAATATCTTCTGCTTCTGTTAGGTCCCTACCATTTCTGCCCTTTATCGAGCCCATCTTTGCATGAAATGTTCCCTTGGTATCTCTAATTTTCTTGAGGAGATCTCTAGTCTTTCCCATTCTGTTGTTTGCCTCTATTTCTTTGCATTGATCGCTGAAGAAGGCTTTCTTATCTGTTCTTGCTATTCTCTGGAACTGTGCATTCAGATGCTTATATCTTTCCTTTTCTCCTTTGCTTTTTGCCTCTCTTCTTTTCACAGCTATTTGTAAGGCCTCCCCAGACAGCCATTTTGCTTTTTTGCATTACTTTTCCATGGAGATCTTCTTGATCCCTGTCTCCTGTACAATGTCGCGAACCTCATTCCATAGTTCATCAGGCACTCTATCTATCAGATCTAGTCTCTTAAATCTATTTCTCACTTCCACTGTATAATTATAAGGGATTTGATTTAGGTCATACCTGAATGGTCTAGCGGGTTTCCCCATTTTCTTCAATTGATCGAGTCCCTTTTAATCTGTAGTCCCCCCCGCATCCCCGTTCCCTCCCTCTCTGCCCTTGTCATTTATTTGTTGAAGGAACCTGGTTGTTTGTCCTGTAGACTTTCCTTCAATCTGGATTGTATTCCTGTGGGGTCCTTTAACATGTTCCTCTGTCCTCTGTATTTCCTGTAATTAGATCTAAGTCTTGATGAGATTCAGGTTCGATTTTTGGCCACAATACTTCACAGGAGGTATTGCATCCTTTCATCAGGTGGCCCATAATATCTTGTGATCTCTGTTTCTGTGAAGTTAGCAGTTCATGGATGTTCACTGCCCAAGATCATTCTTTCATTAGGGATTGCCAAAGGATGATATTCTAATTCTGTCTTCCTTCTTCATTTATTAGCTAGAAGGCTTGTAAAAGAGAAACTTTCTTCTTCAACGCTTTAGTTACCCCGAGGTACAATACAATATCCTTTATACACATAATGCAGATGGTACAAAGTACTTGACTCTTTAAAAGTGCTCAAATAATAAGTTGGCTTCCTGACATCCTTGAAGTTATTTTTTAATGGAGTTTTTTTTTTTTAGAATTATTATCAGCATAGAAATTTAATGTTACTTGGTGTGTTTTAATCCAATGATTAATGCAATGATTATTCTTAAGATACTCAAATAATTCCCCCTCGACCAGAGTGAAGCTCTTCAGGTTTGCTTCTGCAGCCTTTTGACTTTAGTAGACTCTGATACTTTCTTGCTTTCTGGAACAGCAAGATACCCTAGTTTCTTGGATTTGCCTTGGACATTTTCTGCCCAGACCGGAAATCAACCATTTCTCCAAGGAACCCTGGTTTCTTTAAGTGGGGAATGGCATTTAGACACTACAGCCAAGGTTTAAGTAATGCTTAGCACCACTGGGCTAGTCAGTGTTTCTGGGCATTTTCAGTAGACAGAGCTAAGAAATACATTTGTTTTTTAAAGGTAGACTACATTGTGAGTCATAACTGCCAAAACTTGGAAGCAACAAAGGTGTCCTTTAGAAGGTGAATGGATAAACAAACTGTAGTACATCCACACAATGGAATGCTATTCAGTGCTACAAAAAAAAAAAAAAGGTATCAAGCCATGGAAAGACATAAAGGAACCTTAAATGCATATTGCTAGGTGAAAGAAGTCAATTTGAAAAGGCTACACACTGTATGATTCCAACTATATGATAGTTTGGAAAAGGCAAAACCATGGAGACAACTAGATCTGTGGTTGCCAAGAGCTGGTGGGAAGAGGGATGAATAGGGAGAACACAGGGCATTTTTAGGGCATTGAAACTATTCTGAATGATTCTACAATGATGGATATGTGTCATTATACATTTGTCAAAATCCTTAATATGTACAGAGCCTAGGGACTTCCCTGGTGGTCCAGTGGTTAAGAATCTACCTGCCAGTGCAGGAGACTCAGGTTTGATCTCTGGTCCAGGAAGATCCCACATGCCTTGGGGCAACTTAACCCATATGCTGCAACTGCTGAGCCCACGCACTGCACAAGAGAAGCTGCCGCAGTGGGAAGCCCATGGGCCACAACTGGAGAAAAGCCTGCATGGCAACAGAGACTCAGCATAGCCATAAACAAGTAAAATATTTCTGATTAAAAAGCAGTACATGATTCTTTAAAAAAATGTGCAACACCTAGAGTGAGCCCTAATATCAACTACGGACCTTGGGTCATAGTTATGTGTCAGTATTGGCTCATCAGCTGTAGCAAGTGTACCCCACTCATGCTAGATGTTAATAATGGGGGACATTGGGAGGAGGGAGAGATGCAGCGGTATATGGGAACTCTTGTACTTTCTGCTCAATTTTTCTGTAAACCTAAAATTGCTTAAAAAATATCCATTAATTTATTTTCAAAATATGAATTCATATTGACACTTCTCATTCAAAGGCAGGGCTGCAGTGTTTTTACTTAGCCTCATTCATTTTACATCTGCATATCCTTTTTCCCATGCTGCGTGTCCTTTCTCCCCAGTTCCCAGTGAAAGGTGCACTCGTTTGCTGAGTCCTAGTCCATGTAAAGGACTTTTCTGGTGGCACTAGTGGTAAAGAGTCTGCCTGCCAATGCAGGAGACACAAGAGAGTGTAGGTTCGATCCCTGGGTCAGGAAGATCCCCTGGAGTAGGAAACGACAGCCCACTCCAGTATTCTTGCTGGCAAGTTCTATGGACAGAGGGGCCTGGTGGGCTACAGTCAGTTGTGACCGTGGGGTCACAAACAGTCAGACACAACCAAGCACACGTGAGCGTTCCAGATGACACTCTCAGATGAGAATACCAGTACCACCCACAATGCAATTGCTGTGTTTTTGTCTTTCGAAGTTTATTTTTGCTTTGCCTTCAGGGAATATCTTATTAGGGATGGACAGTCCAAAGTACTGTGTTTTAGTCATTTGGAAGAATTCCTCTCCATGGCTTTATCACCAGCTTGCCATAAGTTAGCTTTTTGTTTCTTTGTTTTGCTTTTGTGATTTGGAATTCCTTTTCCAAACATTTAACACATGATTATGTAAAACATTTGCCTGGTTTCCAAGTCAGGTCCACAAATCATGCAGTGCTACACGTGGCCTATGTTCTGTCGCTGCTCCTCTATGCTGTTCCTCTCCTGTTCGGTTACTTTTGCTGCTTCAAGTTTTCAGTTTTTCCTTTCATTTAAAACTACAATGCCTCCTCTTGTCTTAGATAAATAAGGGTATAGTCTACACACTCTTCTCCAAATTTTAAACCCAATTTCTTCCTGGTCAAGTTCCAGATACTTGCTGACCCCGGACTTTGTGTTGTTGGTGGTGGTGTTCAGTCGCCAAGTTGTGTCTGACTCTTCAATGCCCCATGAACTGCGGCATGCTAAGCTTCCCTGTTCCTTCCTGTCTCCTGGAGTTTGCCCAAGTTCAGGTCCCTTGAATCGGTGATGCCATCTGACCATCTCATCCTTTGTTGCCCTCTTCTCCTCCTGCCCTCAGTCTTTCGCAGCATCAGGGTCTTTTCCAGTGAGTCGGCTATTTGCAGACTCTGTACACTGTCAGAATCCATCCAACTAGAAATACGTTATTTCTGTTCTTTGTTGAGGGCCCACTGTTATTTCCAGTTTCATATAAAAAGATGCCTGCATGTTAGTGCAGCCTTCAGACAATCCCAGGAGGTAGTTGGTATCCCCCTATTTTGTAGAAATGGAAACTGGAACTTAATGAACTAGGATTTGAACTCTTGTCTCCCTGACTTCACCCGTTTGTTTGTAAGAATTTCCAAAGCTCCCAAGTCTGTTTCAGACTCCATCCCAGGTACTGAGATGCAGAGATGGACTAGGCAGGCTCCTGTCCTCATGGGGCTCACACCCAGGGCATCATTCATGTCTGAGCATCTATCTGTCATTCCACCCACTGCATAGGGAACACCTCAAGGAACTCTGTCTGCTCCGCTCGAAGCGAGAACCCTACACAGCAGAAGCCAGTGATGTTTGTTGAATGAATGAATAAATAAACAAAGGAGGTTGAAAGAACAAAGCTCGAGGTTGTTATGGAAGTCTTACGTCGCTTATACTCAGAAACCTTTGTTAAAATTTTAATAACTTTAAAATTATGGATATAATATACTTTATTACTATTAGAAAATTATAGAAAATTTAGAAACTATAGAAAAGCACAAATGAGAATATAAAAATAATCCATAATACTAGCCCCTGGAGTTAGTCTTTCTGTTTATTCCTTTGGTCTCTTTTATGTATGGATATCTTTGTTTAAGAAACAACATTTGGATCTTTTCTATATATGTAAATAGCTCTGTAGTTTGCATTAAAAAAATCACTAACAATGCATCATGAACATTTTCTTAATTGAACATCTTTTCACACTTAAGGGTCTACTTAGAGGTTGGATTTATTTCCGCCAGTGACGATTTCCTTTACCACATAAAATAATTATAAACCCAAGACTAAGGTGGATATCATAATGGAAAGACTATTAAGCAGGGTACCGGGCCTCAGCCTTGACTGCACAACCTCTCTCCCACAAAGGCCCAGGGAACTGCCTTGAGAAATCAGCTGGAGACATCAGCCTTACTTGGCTCCTATATGGCTCAGCATTATGTTATCAGCACATTCACTCTCTACAGTTCTGATCTCTGCAGGTACCACTAAAATTCTCTCCTGGCTGGTGAGGAGCTGTGATGCTGGCATCAGAGTGTGTGATTAGGGGCTGGCTCTGGAGTCAGACTCCCTCCTAGCCGGCTCCTCCTGAGACGGCTGTGTGCTTCAGCTCCCTCATCTGTAACCCACGGCAGTACCCGCTCCTGCGTCCACTAGGGGTCACGAGGACACAAGAGCACAATGCCTGGCCCCGGATAAGCCAGCAATAAATATCAGATATTATTATTACAGCTTGTGTTTGGAGGGTCTTCTCTTCTTTCCCAGCCTGCACTGGCCATTCTCTGGTGTCAGGGTTGCTCTGACAGCTCGTCTTGATGGAAGGATGCGAAGCAACTGGATGATCGCCATCTTGGAAGGAAGCATTGGGCACACGTGTCTCAGGTGTGCCCTCACCCCACCCTGACCTTAAGCAGCCAAGCACTCTAAATGCACTGATGGGGGAATTATGACTTTCTTTTGTTTCTAAATTCACCAAAATACTACAAAGGTAATCCTGGAAGGCAATATCGCATAGTGACTAAGTTTCCAGTCTTCAGAACTAGACAATGAGTCCCTGTCTCCTTACTTACCATCTGTATCATTTTGAGATTTTTTTTTTTTTTTTGCCATGTGGGTGGCTTGTGGGATTGGGGTATCTTAGTTTCTAGACCTGAACCTCCTGCAGTGGAACTGTAGAGTCCTAACCACTGGACCGCCAGAGAATTCCCCTATCTATACCATTTTGAACAAACTATTTCCCATCTCTGAGCTGCAGTTTCGTTTTTAGTAAGTTGGAGATGACAATTGCAGTGGAAAGGTTTTCTCCCTCCCATCTGCCATCTACTACTCTGTTTGTGCTTTTGCTTTGAGAGAACCAATTCTATTCTACCCTGAACTATGATTTCACTCCCTGGGGCATGTGACCTGGGCTTAAGCCACTCAGTGCACCCAGCACCTGGCCACAGAGATAGGTTGCCGGGTGGTCATGTGGACTCATGCCATTCCAGTGGAGTATTCCTTAGGGCTTTGGTCAACCACTTTTCCATAAAGCCTTGCAGTTGTGAGGGTGTGACTGATTCCTGCTATAAAGCCATCTTGCTCCCAAATGGGAGTATGCTTCAGGGGAGCAGAGCCAAGAGAAACCAGTTGTGGGAAACTTTTGAGTCCCTACTTGAAGTCAATCATGATTTTTCCATTGACACTTGACACTTCCAAGTGAATTGATTCTCTTTCTTGCCTTAAACCAGTTTGAGCTGCGTGTGCGTATGTGCTCAGCTACTCAGCTGTGTCCTACTTTTTTTGACCCCATGGACTGTAGCTTGCCAGGCTCCTCTGTCCATGGGATTTTCCAGGCAGGAATACTGGAGTGGGTTGCCATTTCCTGCTCTAGGGGATCTTCCCAACCCAGGGATTGAACCCATATCTCCTGTGTCTCCTGCGTGGGCAGGCGGACTCTTCACCCACTGAGCCACCTGGGAAGCCCTTTTGAGTTGGGTATTTTGTCACTTTCAGTTGAAAGAACCCTTCCTAGTAAAGATTAGTACCTGTCTCTCAGAATTGTTGTAAGGATTAAGTAAGGAAACATATAGAAAGCCCTCAATGCAGTGTGGAACAAAGTACATGCTTAATAAATGGAAGTTGTTTATATTGTTGCCATTATAATTTTGCAGAAAAGCAAGAAAATTCAGAAAAAGCAAAAAATATCAGAGAGAAAAAAGTGTACATTATTCCATTAGTGAAAGTGAAAGTGAAGTCGCTCAGTCGTGTCCAACTCTTTGTGACCCGTGGACTGTAGCCCACCAAGCTCCTCCGTCCATGGGATTCTCCAGGCAAGAATACTGGAGTGGATTGCCATTTCCTTCTCCAGGGGATCTTCCTGACCCAGGGATCGAACCCGGGTCTCCTGCGTTGGAGGCAGATGCTTTAACCTCTGCGCCACCAGGGAAGCCCATACAATATTCCATTACTCCTAATTTAATCTCTTAAGAATAATCAGCTAAATATTTTTCTTCTGGACATTTCATATATATATATGTATATGCATATACATATATAAAGTACATGGGGTTGCAAAGAGTTGGATACGACTCAGTGACTGAACTGAGACTGCTGCTGCTGCTGCTGCTAAGTTGCGTCAGTCGTGTCCGACTCTGTGCGACCCCATAGAGGGCAGCCCACCAAGCTCCCCAGTCCCTGGGATTCTCCAGGCAAGAACACTGGAGTGAATTGTCATTTCCTTCTCCAATGCGTGAAAGTGAAAAGTGAAGTGAGGTCGTTCAGTCGTGTCTGACTCTTCGCGACATATATAAAGTCTTCCCAGGTGGCACTAGTGGTAAAGAATCCGCCTGCCAGTGCAGGAGATGGAAGAGACACGGGTTTGATCCCTGAGTCGGGAAGATCCCCTGGAGAAGGGAATGACTATGCACTCTAGATTCCCTGCCTGGAGAATCCCGTGGACAAAGTAGCCTGGCAGGCTATGGTCCATAGTGTCACAAAGAGTTGGACACAATTGAAGTGACTTAGCATGCACATATATAAAACAAAACGAGATTTGCCTCTAATACCGTATTGTAACCTATTGCACTCAGAAATCACAAAAGTATATCTGAGCAGCACAGCTGCATAGCATTCTATATTGTTGTTGAATATTCAGATTAACTCCAAGTTATTTTTGTAGAAATTGATGCTGTGATAGCATTTTTCATCATCTGTCAATTAATTAACCTGTATTTTTGTGCGTTTCATAATTTTCTTATAATCAGTTTATAAGACTAAGATAGCACAATCAAAAGTTTTACAGATTTAAAAACCTACCTTGTAATTTTTATTGGAATGTTTAGTTTTTGATTAAAACATGTCTTAATGTTTTGGGGCTGCTATAACAGAGTCTGGGTGTCTTATAAACAACAGAAATTTATTTCTTACCGTTCTGGAGGCTGAGAAGTCCAAGATCAGTGGATTTGGTGTCTGGGGATGGGATTCTCTTCCTGATTTATAGCCACCTGTGTCCTCACGTGGGGGCAGGGGTGAAGGACCTCTCTGGGGCCTCTCTTTTGTGGACACTAGTCCCATTTGGAAGGGTGGAATCCTCATGATCTAATCACCTCCCCACAAAGTCCCAACTCCAAATACCATCATGCTGGGGATTGGGCTTTAACATAGACTGTGGGTGGGGATACAAACACTGAGCCCACAGTAATGGTATCAAACACATGACTTTCTTTTCCAGATGGCAAGGATCCCAGTTCTATGGGCTCCCAGTCTTCTCTGCATCAGACACTTTTACAGCTCTGACATCATGAGTTCTCATGATACCCCTAGAGGGCAGAGACCGTGATCTCGGAAACTGATTTCATCAGCCTAGGATGACACTAACCAGGATCTTGCTAGTTGTCAGCATCAGTCTCTTCACTCAGGAGACCTTGCACCTTGCAGGGCCCTATCCTTCGAGGTGTTTCAGGGAGACCGTGAGGGGTGTGGAAAGTGCACCCACAGGTAAGTCCCAGTTGTCATTTTATTTTGAAAAGAAAACATAGCATTGAGTTATTTGCAGATGACATGATCATCTATGTAGAAAAATCCAGTGTCATCTACGAAAAATGCTGCTAAAACTAATAAGTGAGTTTAGTAAGGCTGCAAGATACTACATCAAAACACAAAAGTCAGGATTTCCCTGGGGGGCCAGTGGTTAAGAATCCACCTGCCAGGGCAGGGTACATGGGTTCGATCCCTGGTCCCAGAAGATCCCACACGCCGAGGGGCAACTAAGACCATGAGCTACGACTACTGAGCCCACGCTCTGCAACAACTGAAGGACATGCACTGCAGCTAAAGAGAGCCCACTCGGAGCAACGAAGACCCAGTGCAGTCAAAAATAAATAAATAAATATTTAAAAAAACCCAAACCCCTTGTCTTTCTATAAACTAGGAATGAGCAATCACGATTATGTTTTCTTCAACAGCATTATTGAGATACAATTCATCCAAGTCCTGCTTGTCATTTGACATCTCCTCCCCCTCCCTCACCTATGTCATAGCCCTGCTGAGCAAAGTTCACCCCCATGGCCCCTGACCACGCAGAGATGCTGCTCCCTGTGGACTTCTCGCGCCCTGATGACCTTGGAAGGGAAGGGGAGGTTGTTCCTCCGGCTTTTGTTTGGCTAGGGGCCCCTGCAGCAGCGCTGCCTGGGCCCAGGAAGGAGCAGAGTGAGTGAAGTGAAGCTCTTCCCCCGCCTCAGGGAGCAATCCCATTGTTAGGAGAGATGTATCCACGTGGGTGTTAGGACTGCCGCACAGACACTGACAGCAGCCATGTCCTGTCCAAGTCACCCTCTGCTCCTCTGGCCCTGGGTTGAGTCTGGCTCTTTTCCCTCTCTCCGGGGCCCTCTGCTCCTCCCAGCACCTCGCTCCCATGTTCCCCCAGGCTGTTGCATGTCACACGTCTGAACCCCCAGTGGGTGAGCTCCAGGTCCACCCCACGACGCTGCCTGGTCCCTGGTGGGCACAGCAGCTGCTGAGCAGAGGCGTATTGCTGAACTTGCATGCGGCTGCCGCTCAGCTCCAGTCCCTTCTGTGATGCAGAGGCAGAGATGGTGGTTCAGAGAGCACGTTCCCAGCCCAAGGTCTCACTGCAGGTTATGATGGAGCCAGAATCTGCCATTTCTCTCTGATGCCAAGTTCTGTGCTGGTTCAGCCGAGTCCTCCAGAACTGGCCATTTCCCCCGGTTGGGAGAGGCTCTGAGCTGAGAGGCTGGGGTAGGGGGTGAGGGGCTTTAAGAGGCATGGACCAGATGGTGCTCGGTGCAAGAGTAACCGAGCAGCTTCTCCCACCTGCATCCCTGGACTCTATAGTGTCATACATTCTGTCCCCAGGACCACCCCGGGAACCTTCTCTTCCTCAAATCCTTAACCAGGCTCAGCTTTCTGCCCCTAGGGCTCCTGAGTTTGGGGGCCCTTCACCTACCTGAGCCCCCGGGGGGATGGGGGTGTGTGTTGGGATGGGCTTGGGCGGGGGAGGGAGACTGGATTTTGACAGGCAGCTGGGCTCTTGGGCTGCTCTTGGCCGGGCCCCCTCCCCCCGCCCGTCCTCCCATCCCAGCTGGCTCCAGAAGGGAAGCGGGGGTGGGGGCAACTTCACAGGGAAACTTTTGTTCTTGCCCAGAACAGACACAGGCTGGGGACCGAGCTTCCCCTTGGCTGCCACGGAGACCGGGGCCACTTGAGTTCATGTTTATTTTCACAGTGTGGATTCCATGGACATGATCGGCCCCGACAGGGAAGCCCTGGAAGAGGACTTGGGCCTCTGTGGAGCGCCTACTATGTGCTAGGCCCAAGGCAGGCAGGAGCCAGTGAGACCTCCAACCCCCCACGCCCCTACTAAGGCTGGACGCCGAGTCACACTGGACTGAGGAGGAGGCCGTCAAGGTTCAGAGAGGGAAGGCACTTGCCCAAGGTCACTCAGCAGGCTAGCAGAGTGCTGGAACGGGAGGCCACCTGCTCCCCTGGACTCTCTCTACTTTGTGCCTGAGTGACTGGCAGAGAAAAAACAGCCTCCCTGGGGCTTCATGGGGGAGGCCCCGCGAAGGGCTCCACACAGGCCGGGGTCCCTGGAGTAGGATGGAAAAGCAGGTGGGCGTCTCCTCCAAGGGGCTCAAATCCAGGCCCAGGCCTCTGGCAAACAGCATTCCCCGAGCCCCTGTCTCCTCGGTGTCATGGGACAGATAACAGCGTCCGTCTCATCAGAGAGCCATGCAGCCACATGACAAGTGAGAACGCAGTAACAGCCACCGTGAGTGCTATTATTACTGCTACGTCTCACCCAGTTCTAACCCCCCGGGGCTCAGTGTGGGCCCAGGAGTCTCCTACAAGATGGGTCCATGCTGTTCCTAAATGGAAGCTTTTCCTGACGAGGCCGTGAGGGGTGTGAGGGCGCCTGACCCATGTGAATCCTGGCGGCAGGTCATCCCTGGATGCCAACCAGGAATTTCATGAGGAGTTACCCCCCCGGCCCCTTCCCGGTTTGGCCAGTACACCTTGCCCTGCCACAGCATCTTCTGAATGGGGTGGGGCGGGGGGAACCACCAGGCCACCCCACCCCGTCCCCCAAACCCATCCTCCCCGTTATTTATTTATTTTTCTGTATTTTCTTTTCCCGCCCCTTCATTTCATCCCTGAAATACACCTCAGAGCCCCAGATAGACCCAACTCAGCAGCCCCGCCAGTAAGACCGGCATCCGATGTGTGAGGACCCGAGGAAGCAGCCGAATCAAAAACCAAACATGGAACCAATAAAATCCTTAACCTGACACTACAAACTTCCCACAGACTTCAGAGAAATACCTCGAGAAGTGCACGACCTTTTAGTTTCTCCCCAAGGCTACCTCCTCCTCCAGCGGGGTCTTTCTAAAATACAGATTTGACCTTGTCACTTCCCGGCTTCAAAACCCCTCGATGGCTCCGCGTTATTTATTATTCTTATTCGCTCACACTTATCCAGGTCCTCTGCTCTCCGGGTCCCGTGGCTGAATGCCTTTTGTGCATGTGTTCCCGTGGGGCAGGGACTGCTGCTACCCGGGTCTCAGGGAAGAAGGAGCAGCAGTGTGTGCTGGGGGTGGGGGGTGCCACGGGGTTGCATTGCTGGTGGGTGACAGGGCTGGGATGCAAACCCAGATCAGGCTGCGTCCAGAAGCCCCTGCCTCTCCAGCCCTGCTGGAGTCCTCGGCCTGCCCTTGATGAGTGCCCCCAGAGTTCTCCCTCTGCCTGCTTCAGGTTGACCCTCCAGTCCATCACTTCTGTCCCTCAGTCTCAAGGCAGGACCCCTCTCCCCTACCATGGCCTCCAGACCTCAACCCTGGTCTTCTCCGCAGGACCCCCTTGCCTCCAGTAACCCATCAGGTCCCGTGACTCAAACTCCAGCAGCTCTTCAGCTGGCCCATTTTGAAATAAAAACCTTCCCTTGACCTGGAGGCTCCTGCTAGCTAGACCACCTTTGGTCTCAGTTTCCATCTCCAGCCAAGCTTTTGCAGGACCAGTGTATGGCCTCCTGCATGTCCGCCTCTTCAGCCCAAACCACCCCTCAGCTCTTGGCACTCTGCTCCCACGTCTCCCCTGAAATGGCTCTTGCTGCGACCTCCTCTGACCCCTGGTCTTTCGGTCCACTCGTCCAGGTTTTCATCTTCATCTTACACCCTTGGCCTCTCTACCCTCTGGTTCACCACTGCCTCTTCTCCAGCTGCTTCTTGGCATCTCTCCCTTTGCTCCCTCTCCTGCATGTTGGTGCACCCACAGCTTTCCTGGCATGGCCCACCCTCACTGGGGGACCTCAGCCCCTAGGACCACTGAGATAGACCAAACCTGCACCCCTAGTTCTGGCTTCGCTCCTACCCACAGAGCCAGCTGCCTCCTGGTGCCCTGCTGTCTTCACTGGGACATCCCGCTGGCCCTGCAGACTCAGCACATCCCCACTGGAACACCTAGTGGGCTTTCCCCCTGGGCTACCCATTTCACCAGGGGACATCACCGTCAACCTCCACCCAGGTGTGAAATCGGGGCATCCTCTGGATCCTTCTGTCTTCCCTTCTAGTCACTCCTGCTCTGGGTCGAGTACCAGGTCCTGTCATTTCTACCTCCTGTACATCCTCTATTCCCCTTCTTCCCTCACATCCCCCGGCCCTTCGCCCTCATTCAGGCTGCCGTCTTTTCTTACCTCCTCACTGCTCTCCTATCTCCAGCCCTGCTCCTCCGAACTCCTTTCCCCACTGTTGTTGTTTAGTCACTGAGTTGCGTCCGACTCTGAGACCCCATAGCCCATCAGGCTCCTCTATCCATGGGATTTCCCAGGCAAGCATACTAGAGTGGGTTGCCATTTCCTTCTCTAGGGGATCTTCCTGACCCAGGGATCGAACCTGCATGTTCTGCATTGGCAGGTAGATTCTTTACCACTGAGCCACCAGGGAAGCCCTCTCCCCACTGTACACAGAGTCATTTTTCTCCAACGCAAATTTGATCTGGTTACGTCCCTTCAATGGCTCCCTGCTGTTCCTGAAATAAAACCTACCTCAATAAAACTTCCCATGACCTGGCCCCTGAGAGCCTCTCCACCCTGCTTTCTTGTTGGGGCATCTCGGGTCAGCTCGCTACCCTTTCTTGCCAGTCTCCACGCTCGGTATCAACACAGACTGCGTGCCAATCCCCATCACTTGAGGCTTTGCTGTCCCCACAATTTTACATGTGCTATTCTCTCTGTCTTGAACACCCTTCCTCTCTGATCCTCCAGGCAAACTGCTGTTCCTTTTCAAGTCTTCTCTCAGATGCCACTTCCCTTTGACTCCCCTAGATGTCTCAGGTGCCCCTTCGCTACGGTCCTATTAAGGGTTATACAGTCACCATGAAAGTGAGTACTTAGTATATACTGTAATAGCCTTGTTACATCTGTCTGTCTTCCTCACCCCACCCCACCCCTACTGGATGGGGAGTTTCTCAAGAGTTGGGCTCAGGGAGAATTTAACTCTGGGTCCTTAGTGCTCAGCCCAGGGTCTGGCATAGAGAAGGAGCTCAATGAATATTTGTCAGATTGCTTCCAATTCAGAAAAGCAAATAAAAAGAAAAGCTAGACTGAAGTTTAGAAGATCACCTGGGTGGGGCTTGGAGGACCAATAGGTGCAGGCTGGTGAACTGAGGTTTCAATCCAGAGCCAAACTTAGCAGGGGAGGGTCTCTTGGGCAGTATAATCCAACACCTCACAACATACATCCTGGGGTGCAGAGGGTTCCACAAACTCTGGGGCTAGAACTGGGCCTTTCAGCTTCATGGTTGAGCCCTGCCTGGGTTCTTGGAGCCAAGCGGATTCGGCCTGAAATTTCAATACCTCTTCCCAGCTGTGCGACCTTGGTTAAGTCCCTTTACCTGTTCTGCCTGTTCTGCCTCTTGCAACTCGATGGTCATCTCCACGTGGAGACTACTGCGTGGATTCGGTGAGTAATTGCCATAGGGCTGCTTCACAGTGCTGGCACCTAGCAGGTAGTCAGGACATGGTTTTTCATGCCCCCTTGGGGTTCTCCCCGGTGACAATCCCAGGGGACACCTGGCCTGCTAGAGGGTAATGATCATAAAGTGCCAAGCTTGGTGGCCTACTGCACAATCCCATGCCATCCTCTCCATTTGCCAAAGAGGAACCTCAGGTTCAGAGAGGTCAGGCTACTTGCCCAAGATCACACAGCCGGCGAGGGATACCGGGGCTTGGAATCAGGATGACTTCTTAATGGCTGGTCTGGTCTGTGTGTCCCCTCAGGCCAGGCGGCTCCTGGTCCGGGAGAGACCCTGTTTCCCTCGCAGCTCCCAGCCAGGCAGGCTCTCCCCCACCTCCCCTCTGCCCACCGCTAGATCTGTTTAAACTAGCTGAGCAGGGTGAGGTGGGGAGGCCGCGGAGAAGGTACAGAGATGTTTGTTTTCCTTGGGGGTTTATATCAACATTGGTCTTGACATTTCGCCTGTTATTATGTGTGGTTCTTTAGAGGGTGAAATAATATTTTCTTTTGCTTGAGAAAAGGACAAAGTTCAGACAGAGCTCTTGGCCCCAAATGGATTTTCCTCCTTCTCTGCTTTCCATGTGGCACAGCTACTCCGAGTTTCTCGGAGCCATCTCCGCAGGCAGACATCCTCCCAGGCCGCGGGTAGCCACGGCGGGCTGCGCATGCGCCCAGGTGCCGCAGACCCGCCCTGTGTCCTTGAGAGGGTCGGTGGGCGGGGGACGCAGCGGGTGGGCCGCACCTGGTGTTCCCGCCGTGTGCGCACACGAGTGTGCCACGGGTTCTGTCTGCATCCTCCAAATTTGTCCGCCTTACCTTGGACACACGTGGTGAGCTGTGTTGATACACATATCACCCCAGGCGCCAGCCATCACCACCTTGGACCTACCCCTCCCCTCCCCTCAGGTTGGTGCACACAGGTGGCACCGATGGTATACGGTGCGGACCGCCAGTGACTCCCAGACATGGCTGGATGTCTGGAGATACACTCTCCCCATCCGTGGAGAAAACCTTCCTACTCCAGACTCAGCCTGGGCCTTCCAGTCACATGCCGGTGCCCTCAGGGGGGTGAGACGTCTGTGTGCCCTGGAGCTGTCCCCTCCAGGTAATGTCGGTCACAACCGCAGGATGGCTGCAGCCCCGGATTAGCTTTCTGGAGCTGCTGTAAAATAGAGCCACACACTTAGGGGCTTAAGAGAGCCAAAATTTATCCTCTCACAGTTTCAGGAAGCCTGAGGTCTGAAGTCAAGGTGCCAGTGGGGCTGGTTCCTCCCACAGCCCCTGGGAGACCTGCTCCACGCCCTCTCCTGGAGTGAGGGGCGGCCACGACTCTTGGTGCTCCGTGGCTTGTAACTGCATCGTTCCAGTCTCTGCCTCTGTCTCCATCTGGTCTCTCCCCGAAGGGGTCTCCCTGGTGCCCGCCTGTCTGAATGGGTCCTCTGTTCTTCTGCAAGGACACCAGTCATTGGATTCTGGCCCCACCCTAATTCAGCGTGACCTCATCATAGTTTAACTAATTACATCTGCAAAAGCCTTTGCAGTCACTGCTCAGTCGTGTGGAACTCTTTGTGAGCCCACAGACTATAATCCGAGAGGCTCCTCTGTCCTTGGGATTTCCCAGGCTAGAATACTGGAGTGGGTTGCCATTTCCTTCTCCAGGGGAATCTTCCTGATTCAGGGATCGAACCTGACTCTCTTGAGTCTCCTGCATTGCCAGGCAGGTTCTTTACTACTGTGCCACTTGGGAACCCTTATTTCCAAATAAAGTCACGGGTTGAGATTCTGGTTGGACATGAATGGGGGTGAGGTGGAGACTATTCAACCCAGCACAGACCCCATTCCATGAGCTCTTTCTGCAAAGAACTGAGTTGACCCCTTCTAAATATTATCTCATTTAATCCCTCCTGCAACTTAAAGCAATGGGTATAGTCTTTCCCACTTCATAGTCGAGGTGGCTGAGGCTCAGAGGGGCAGGTTCTTGCCCGAGGATGCACAGCCACTCAGAGAGGATCCAGGCCTCAGACCTAGTCGGCTGGGGTCCTGTTGCCATACTGTGCCATGCAGCAGGAGGCTCAGGGCACATTCCACACGCACCCTGCATCCTCCAACTCAGGGTTTCTCAACTGAGCTCTACTGACATTTGGGACAGATTAATTCTTCATGCGAGGGGCTGTCCATGCTCTGGAGGATCAAGCTTCCTGGCTTCTTCCCACTAGCTGCCAGTCGCATCCTCCCTCCAGCTCTGACCACCCAGAATGCCTCTGGACATGGCCAAACATGCCCTGGGGGTTGGGGGGCTCACATTGCCCTTGTAGAGGACCCCTGCTCTAGACATACTTCCTTGGAATGGACATGGTCTGTGTGAGAGGAACAGGGCTTGTGTCTTAGGTCTGACCACGAGGGTTCAGTATCATAAGCAGAAAGAATAAAGAACATGAAGACAGTGCATATGTCAGGCGCTCCTCACTTGTTCCCCATCCCAACCCCTGAGGAAGCCCCTTCCCACCCCACTCCCTGCAAGGTTGGTGAGTGAGACAGGACCTTTGCCACTTTGCCAAAGGAAGTCCTTGTCATCAGCTCCCCCGGGCTGCTCTCTGGACCTTGGAGAAACTTCCTAATATCCCAGGTGACTTAAAAGCTCAAGGCCATCAAGTCTCCAGGGGAGGATTATGTGTCCCCAGAACTGTTCCAAATGCTGTCTGACTGGTGGATTTCAACATGTGCTTCTTTGTTGACTGCCATCACCTTCAAGGGCAAGGGCCCCTCTGGGTGGATCCAGAAGGTAAGATCCTGTTTCTCAGAGGAGCAGCATCATCTGTCCCCAGGACGAGGACCTACCAGCTTTCTAGGTGGTCTGTTCTCAACATGCCTGACCCATCGGATACATGCAGAGTCTGGGCTTCACAGTCTAACGAGCTCAAAGAGGACAGTCAGGCTCGGTCGGGGCCATTCCTTTCAATTAAGCACCAAGTATGCCCTCGGTCCAGTTTCAGGTGTTGGGGATGGAACCCCCATGGAGCCTGCAGTCTAGTTGGGCAGAGAGGAAAACACAAGTCAAGCAAATGAAATGGTTACGATCATCAGGAGCATAAAGGATGTGATTTGGGGGTACCGGGGGCTGGGAACAGGCAGCCGGGGCAAGGGCCTGTGTCTTAGCCTAGGCTCCCCAGCAAGCTGGGACTGAGACAAAGTCATCAGTGCAAGTACTGTGTTGGCCAAAAAGTTCTTTTGGGGTTTTAAGCTCCTTTGGAAAAACCCAAACAAAGTTTTGGCCAACCCAATATTTTACGGGGAGTGAGATCCCAGGGAGGGGTGAGGGTTGCAAAGTGAATCAGGGAGGAGGGAGAGCCAGTGTGAAGGTCTGTCATCAGGCTGACCTCTGCCATCTGGGGAGAATGTCTGCTCAGTCCTGCAGGACCGGTGGCAAGAAGAGGAAAGGCTTGTCCACTACACCAGCCCCCCGTTGCTCAAAGGTTTACCCCATTCACTGGTTACTGGTTCACCCCACCGGGCATTATCTCTTCCTGAATGTTTGGGTTGCAAATATGTGGGCTCTGAGTGGATTTCCACTGTGCAGTGTGCAGAGAGAAACCCCACTGCAGGTGAGCAGAGGTTTGCCCAACCTCAGTGAGGTGTTGTTCTACTGGCCCTGGGCATCCAAAGTGCTCAAGGGTGTCCAGACAGCATCTCCAAGGAGCTGACATTGGGGCTATGGCCCGGGATGAGAATGAATCAGCCTTGAGCCTGACCCTCTGAGTTTCTTGTGATGGAACCTTGCAGAAAGAATGTGTGGTTGTCGCTTTTATGGGTCGTGTTCTTGACCTTTGGGGAGACCTTGGGTCAAGCCTCAAAGCCTAGCTGGTTTCTGATGCCTACACAGAACCGATTCTGGGTCCTACACAGTTAGAGCCAGTGAGGAGTGCCCCCTGGGAAGTTAGAAAAGACTTCCGGAGATGTAAACCGGGGCTTGGAACTTTCGTGATTTGATAATTGTGGATACTTTGGTTGGTCTGGAGCAGTGCTGTCCAGTAAAAATAAATAAAATACATGCAACAAATTTTTCTAGGAGTTGTATTAAAACAGAAATAGGTGAAATTAATTTTAATAAAATATTATTTAGGTACTTCCTTGGTGGTCCAGTAGTTAAGAGGCCACCTTCCAATGCAGGAGACACGGGTTTGATCCCTGGTTGGGGAACTAAGATCCCACATGCTATAGGGCAACTGAACCTGAGTGCTGCAATTTCTGAGCCCATGCGCCCTGGAGCCTGGGTACCACAACTAGAGAGAGAGAAGCCCACCCACAGCAACAAAGCCTGTGTGCCACAGAGGGGACCTGATGGAGCAAAAAATAAACAAATATTCAAGAAATTATTTAATCTGATGTATCCAAAATGTTATTTCAACATACAATCAATATAAAAATTAATGAGCTAGTTTACGTATTTCATTCATATATGTGTTTGCAATCTGGTGTGTATTTTATGCTGGTCACTTGGGTCATTGGTCCTGGCTGGACGTCAAGTGCTCAGTGGCTACACGCGGCGATTGGCTAGTGCTGCGCAGCATAGCTCTGGAGGTTAGAAGTATAGTTTTTGTGTGTATTCTGATGATGTTTTTATTATCACAAACTAGAAGAGTCTGAGTGGCCAAATGGCCCATTGGCAGTCACTGGCCCAGGAGTCAACTGGCAAAGGTTAAGGTTAGGAGAGAGATTAAATTAAACCAGATAATTCATGGAACGTGTTTAGCAGAATGGCTGACGAGGAATATGTGCCTGACAGACGTTAGCCAAGATAAAGTTATTTACAAACGTGAATTTGGTTTTGCTCTAATGCACAGAAAGGGGAGGCTGTAAACCTCCAAATTCAATATCACTGAGAGATTTTTACTCAGAGATGTCTCCAACTGGGTTGTCCACTGGGAAGTTGAGGGGCTGGATTCAAACTTGGACCTGTTTGATTCCAAGTTCCTGGTGTTGCTCCATGTACCCTGATGTCAGAGGCTGCAGACAGACCACCCGCACTGGCCTGAGGGGTCCCAGGACTTTTAAGGAAGCACTCGGAACCCATTCCTTGGTTCCTCCCCACCCCCACGCCTACCTGCTGGCTCTGCCCACCTGGCCCAGCCTTGGCTTTGCACCTCTCACTCCTGCCCCTCTCAGCGATCAGATCCCAACCCCTGCGGTGCAGGGCTGTTCTCCCCAACCTGTGCAGGAGTGGAGGGGGGGACAGCCCCTCTGCGGTGAGACCCCCGAGCTGTCCTCCCTCATTTCTGCAGCCACTGTAGATCGCCATCCATCGCACAGCCCGTCCTCCACTGCACCTGCCTGCTGCCCTCAGTGCAAGAAGCTAAAGGCCAGCCTCCACCCACCCAGTCCCATCTTTGCACAGGGGATTCCCTCCTGCCTCTTGCTTTCTCACCGCCTCCCAATCCACTCCATCAGGAAATCTTCTTGGCTCCCCCTTCCACCCTGGGTTCCGACACTGCCTCCTGCCCCTGGGCAACGCCTCTGGGATGCCTCCAGGTCTTACCCTCCAGTTGGGTCCTTCAGACGCCATCACTCCCCCTTAGAGACATGGGGATGGCAGGGCATCATATGCCAATGCAACGAGGTCCTACTGTGTGCCACGCCCTCCCTGGCTCCTAACGCTGGCCGTGGGATGCAGGTCCCTCCACTAACCCATCCACACCTGAGAGCCGAACGGTTTGCCAAGGGCCCCCAGCAGGGCCAGGTGGAGCTGGGTGTGGACCCAGCTGCCTGGTGCCAACACCCATGGTGCAGAGTGGTTGGGGGGACACTTTGGGCTGATGTCTGCAGGTCAGGGGCTACTGCAGGATCTCATGCCTCTGTGTCCCCAGAGCCACCTGCAGGGCACCTAGGCCGAGGTGTAAACAGGAGGCAGGAGAGGGGGCAGGGGGTGGAGATATGTTCAGCTCATCCAGGTTCTTCTAGATGCTCCAGGGACACAGCTCTGTACGGGTTTCTCCGGTGCTCTTTCAGCCCCCACTTTGGGGTCCATCTGATTCTGAAATGTGGGGGCTGCAGGAGTCCCCACACCATGGGCTGCCCAGTGAGTCTGGGGCCTGGATTTGTCCTCCCACCACACAGGGACCCACCTCAAGCTTGGGTGCTGTCCCCAGGCAAGGGCATGGCCAGAGCCACAGGGACTCAGACAGGGACGGGGTTGGGATCACACTGTGGCTGGAGATGCTGGCAACAGTGGGTACCAACTCACCCCTGAACAGTGTGTGCGTCACGTAGACAGTCCGGGACACAGCGGGTAGTGGTGGAGACACAGGGGATGGTTCTGGGAGACACAGCCATGCGGACAGGGCTCCGAGGAGCCTGGTCCTCCGCTCCCCTCCTTGGGTCCCTCAGCCCTCCCCACCCGCCCCACCCCAGCCCTCCAGGTCCAGGCACTGCTGCTTATATTCCGCCCCTGCCACTGTCTGCCGCGCCTTTGAAATCTTATCTCTCATCTTGTTCTCCGCTTCCTCCCTGTCCAGGCCTCATCTGTCTCTTGCCTCCCACCCGCCGCCCCCCACCTCCTTCCCATCTGTGGTCCCTCCCCACTCCCAGCCCGCCTCCGTCCTATCCTGACAGCCCATCTCTGCACCCCCAGAAGGGGAATTTCAGTATTGTGGGGTGGGCCCCTCAGGCTTTCTGGTCAACCCTTTCAGCTCCCTGTTCCCCAGCTCCCAGGGTCCCCTCACTCCTCTGAGTTTTTTTTTTTTTTTTTAAATATTTATTTGGCTGCACTGGGGACCTTCGATCATTGTTTTGGCATTCGGGATCTAGTTTCCTGACCGGATCGAACCCCAGCCCCCTGTATTGGGAGCTTGGAGTCTTAGCCACTGGACCACCAGGGAAGTCCCTCCTCTGAGCTTTGCCTGGATCCCACGGGTCAGAGCTGCCTGGGGTTCTGCTTCACTCTAGTTTCTGCAAGGGCAGCAGCAGCTCCACCCCTCGTCCTTTACAGATGGGGAAACTGAGGCTGGCTTGGCAAGCAGGTGCGCTGTCTCCGGAAGTCCTTCGCCAGACTAGCCTGTTCCAACCTCCAGGACTCTGTGCCAGCATCATCTCTTCAGCAAGGTTGCCCTGGCGACTCGATCTTCTCTGGTTCCTTCCCCATTCCCACCCACCCATACTCCATCCCTGCACCCTGATTTCATTTCCTCTGGGGCTTCACCTCCTATTTTACAGAGGAGACAGATTGGAACGAGGGCACATAACAGTGGGCCAACCTGGGTGCCCATGGTGCCCCAGGGGCCCCAGCAGAGCTCTCCGGCTTCCTGCTCCCCACCAAAGCCAGGCATCCCTGGCCCTGGCCCTGTCCTGTGGTCCCAGCTACCTCAGGGAGCCTCCATCTTGTGCAATCAAACTCAGAGTGTAGACCCAGTCTGCCTGGATTCAAAGCCCAGCCCCAGCACCTAGCAGCTGAAGGTCCTTTGCTCTGGTCTGTGTTTCCGTACCTGTAAGCAGCCGAGGAGGAGGACGTGCCTATCTCAGGATTGTTGGATATAAGGATTAGCCCCCTTTCCAGGTGTTGTGGACACAGGAGAAAATTGTGTATTTGAACCCAAAGAGCCCCTTCATTGGAGATCAGTGATAACCACAACTATCAATCATTTCACTACCATGATCTCAGTCCTTCCCGAGTGCCCTGCAAACCAAATCTTTCTGAGTCTTCTCAACACACTAAGAGGTGTGATTCTTACTCTCAGCTTCCAGGTGAGCAACCAGGACACAGAGGGCAGAGATACCTGGGGCATACAGGAGGTGGGACATGCAGGCCAACTGTGGGCCATGGGGGGCTGTCGAATCCTGGGTGTGATCTGGCTCCAGCACTTCCCACTGGGTGACCTGGGGCAAGGCATGGTCCCTTTCAGCCTTCACTTGTCCATCTGTAAAATGGGGATAATAACACAGCTAGAGTTCAGAGACTTCTACAGGCTTACTCAGTAATTGCTCAGTAAACGGCAACTGACAATAGAACTTAGACCTGGGGTTTGCCCGGCTGTCAACCCTGGGCCCAAGCTTTCCCACTCCAAAGCCTGGCCTTCCAGGAATGCATGCAGCCCCTTCTGCCCTGCCCGGGATCCTCAGGCGTCTGAAACCATGTGTGCATGACAACGGGTTCTGGGAGATGAATCTTCAGGCCCATTTGGAAGCAATTGGGGCCCGAGTCTCTTGGGCCTGGAGTCCATGTTGAACTTATTTGAGGCATTTGTGTCTTCAAAGTTGAAATCTAAACATGGAAGGGAGGGTAACAGGGTGTTTTGCTGTTCATTCAGATTGTCCTCCTCTGAAGCGTATCGCTGGCTGACATTTCAATGGCTGCATGGCCCAGGCCTGTCTGGGTGGGCTGTGAGCTCGCAAGCATGTGTCTGCCACTGCCCTGAACCTTCCATGGCTCCCACTGTCCACGAGGACCAGCCAGAGGACAGCTCTGGGGCCCACAGACCCAGGACCCTTTCTGGTTGTGGGACCCCAGGCTGCTGTGCTGTGCTTAGTCGTGTCCAACTCTTTGTGACCCCATGGACTGAAGCCCACCAGGCTCCTCTGTCCAGGACGATTCTCCAGGCCAGAATTCTGGAATGGGTTGTGCCAAGCCCTCCTCCAAGGGATCTTCCCAACCCAGGGATTGTACCCAGGTCTCCTACATAACGAGGAGATTCTTTACTGTCTGAGCCACAAGGGAAGCCTAAGAATACTGGAGTGGGTAAGCCTATCCCTTCTTCAGGGGATCTTCCTGACCCAGGGACTGAACCGGGGTCCCTTGCATTGCAGGTGGATTCTTTACCAGCTGAGCTACAGGGAAGCCCCAGGGCCCAGGACTCTGAATTTCAGTTTCCTCCCCTGGAAAACAGAGACAATTTTTCTCTGCCTTACAGGTTTGCTCAAAACTGAGTGTTTCTTGGGATGCAGGACATTCAATGCTCGAGCCTGGAAAATTCCAGGCAAACCGGGATGACGAGTTGGTCACTTACAGGGTTGTCGTGAGAATGAAAAGAGAAAAATGCATGAAAAGAGCTGAATATGGGGGCTTGGAGAAGAGCAGTGATGGCTGGGGCCCTGTGTGCACGGCACGTCACAGTTTACACACTTCCACTCTGTTGTTTCATGAACCTCCCAATGATCCTACTTATTCTTCCCACTATAAGGGTGAGAAAACTGAGGCCAGAGAGAAATAGGCAGCATCTCTGGGATCACACAGGGTGCAGACAGGACCTGCTGAGGGTGAACGACTAAGTCCCATGGTTATAGGAACGCCTGTGTCTGCATGGCATGGGAGACTTGTGCTCAACAGATAATGTTTTCCTGGACAGTGGAGTCGGGGGCCCAGGGTCTGCTGGCCACGGCCGTGGCCGTGGTCGTGAAAGAAGCCCTTCCCTCGACTCTTACCATCTCTCCACAGGGAGGTGAGAACTGGAAGGACAGAGGTGACTTGGAGTGGGAGGGAGCTGTGAGTCTGGAAAAGAGCAAGACCCTTAGCCTTCCTGCTAATACGTGCTGGTCCCCAAACTTTCACTCATCCAAGCCCCTCAGCTGCCACCGTACTCTGTGTCTTTGGACAAGCCACTTTATCTCCTGGGCCGCGATTTTCTCATCTGTAAGTGGGGAGTAATCACAGTATCTACCAAGCAGGGTTTTTCTAAGGATTCAAAGAGGCAATTTATGAAAGGGCTCGGAAAAATGTTGAGCAAATATTAACTAACAATAAGATTATAATGAAACAAAATAATACAGTTCAAACTGTATTTCCCCTCCAGGATCCCACTGACTCCTCACAACGGCACTATTCTGAGGTGCGCCTGTAATTCTCCCCATTTTCCAGATCGGTAAACTACGGCCTGGGTCAAGGGCGGAAGTTGCCCAAAGTTATACAGGAAGTGGGGGGAGTGGGCCTGGGAAGCCCTCGTGACGGACCCGACAGTTTTTCAGCCTGCGGCCCTTCTGACCCTGCCTCCAAATGGAGACTTTGTTCTCCTGGCTCCGTGAGAGCGCACCGGCTCCATTCCGCATCCTCTCGTTTTTGTTCTTCCTTTTCGTTGTAATTCTCACTGGTGGAAATCAAATGATTGTTTTTCTTGCTTGTTATCCATCTCTCCTACAAGAATATCAGTTCCAGGAGGACAAGGTCCTTGTCGTTTATGTTCATCAGAAAATTTAAAGCAGGTCTTCAGTAAAGAGCGAGGGAAGGATTCGATTATCTTCCAATTATTAATCAAATGAAGCTTGGAGTCCAGCGGCCCCACCTGTGATGCAGTGCCCTATTCAAGCCAGCAGATGGCAGCAGAGAACAAGGTACCTGATGGGTGGAGCCCAGGTGAAACTCGGTTTGACCTTAGAGGGGAGCCTCTGGCTCTTTGTGTGTGTGTCCACGTGTGTGTGTGTGTGTCCACATGTGTATACATGTGTGTGTGAAAAGCAGTTTGTGCCCGGTGCTGACTATGCAAGATCTCGTTGAATTCTCATTTTTTCTAATTATAGTCTTATTATTAACTTCATTCTCAGACAAAGAAACTGAGGCTCAATAACATGCCCCAGGTCACAGGCAGGGGTTTCCAGGACCGGGAGACCAGGAGCCTTTCCTCAACAACAGTGATATAAGACCTCTGAATTTTAGCTGCCCCTCAGCAGACTCAGTGGGCCATCCCATCAGGAGGAAGTGAGTCCCCCATCCCTGGAGATGTGCAAGTTGTGCTGGGTAAGCACCCACCAGAGAGGGTGTGGGGCACCCGGTGCCCAAAGCTGCTCCTGGACAGGCAGGACCAGCTATATCATTTTCACGGCCCGCTGCAAAATGAAAATGTAGAACCCTTTGCACAAAAATTAAGAATTTCAAGATAAAGCAGATCAGCAAGCCAAGTACAGGGCCCTTCTAAGTGCGAGGTTCTGTGTCACTGCACAAATTGAACGCCCAGGAAGCCCAACCCTTTGGGTCTGGGGAAGGCCTATGGGGGACATGTCTCAGGAGCCCCTGGGATGTCACCAGCCCAGCTCTGCAGGAGTCCAGGGAATAGTCCCCCTCTGCGTGTTTTTTCTCATCAGACGGGACCCTGCTATCCTGTACCTTTTATCTTCCTCTCCTGGCTGTGATTTATCTCCATGGGAAGGGCTGGGGCAGCCTGGGAGGCACAAGACCCGTTTGATGGTCCATGAATCTTTCCTGTGTGGATCCTCTGGCCACTCTCCGCACGGCTGGGTGAACCCACGACTTCCTTTCTGCCAAGTGCGGATTAGGAAGCCATAAACAAGGAACCCAAACCCCTGACTGGGAGAGCACACACATGGGTCTCAGATGCGCCGGCTGGCTGGCAGGAGATGGATAGGGGCTGTGGGACTGGAGCCCCAGAGGCCACCATTCCCAGCCATGCCTGGGGCCAGAGCTGGTCAGGCCACCCCAGGGGAAGAGAGGACCCTGGCTAAAGCCGCAGTTAAGGCGGTAAGGTGAGGCGGGGAGTCGGGGAACCCAGGCTGAGCTCTGTTGGGAAGAGCTGAGCACCCACTCTACACTGGGCACCTTGACACATGTTGTTCTCACGTCTCACAGAGTTGCTCTCCTTTGAACAGTGTGAATGAGGAGCCCCAGGTGCCAAGGGATGAGCTCACTTGCTAAGGTCACACAGCCAGGAAGTGATGGGGTTAGGATTTGAACCCAGGTAAATAGATAAGAAATCTCTAGCCCAAAGAGAAATTTAAAAACTGTAACATTTGAAAGGCATCTTATTTATTTCTTGAATGTTATCTATTTTTCAGTTATGAAAGGCACATGGAACAAAATCCAAACGTTGTGTGAAATAGGATCAAGCCTTTGTCTCCCCTCCATAGCCACCTCGCTTTAAAACTCCTTTGAGTATTTACCCAAAAGTGGAATTGCTGAATCATTTGGTAATTCTACTTTTAATTTTTTGAGGAACTACCATAATATTTTCCACTGTGGCTGAACCGTTTTGCGTTCCCAGCAACAGTGCATATGGGTCCCAATTTAGTCACATACTCACCAACACCCATTATTTATTTTCATAATAGTCATCTTAATGATACGAAATGATATCTCACTGTAGTTTTGATTTGCATTTCCCTAATGATCAATGGTGATTGCAGCCATGAAATTACAAGACGCTTACTCCTTGGAAGAAACGTTATGACCAACCTAGATAGTATATTCAAAAGCAGAGACATTACTTTGCCGACTAAGGTCCGTCTAGTCAAGGCTATGGTTTTTCCTGTGGTCATGTATGGATGTGAGCGTTGGACTGTGAAGAAGGCTGAGCGCCGAAGAATTGATGCGTTTGAACCGTGGTGTTGGAGAAGACTCTTGAGAGTCCCTTGGACTGCAAGGAGATCCAACCAGTCCATTCTGAAGGAGATCAGCCCTGGGATTTCTTTGGAAGGAATGATGCTAAAGCTGAAACGCCAGTACTTTGGCCACCTCATGAGAAGAGTTGACTTATTGGAAAAGACTCTGATGCTGGGAGGAATTGGGGGCAGGAGGAGAAGGGGACGACCGAGGATGAGATGGCTGGATGGCATCACGGACTCGATGGACGTGAGTCTGAGTGAACTCGGGAGATGGTGATGGACAGGGAGGCCTGGTGTGCTGCGATTCATGGGGTCGCAAAGAGTCGGACACGACTGAGCGACTGAACTGAACTGAATGATCAATGATGCCGAGCATCTTTTCATGTGCTTATTGACCATGTATATATCTTCTTTGGAGAAATTTCTATTTAAGTCTTTTGCACAATTTTGAATTGGGTTGTTGAATTTTGTCATTGTTAAGTTTTAGGAGTTTTCTATGTGTTCTGGTATAAATACTTTATTGGATATTTGATTTGCAAATATTTCTTCCCATTAAGTGCATTGCATTTTTACTTTCTTTATGGTTTCTTTTGATGCATAAAAAATGTATAGTTTTGTTGGAGTCCAGCTTGTCTGTCCTTTTCCTTTTTTTGCCTTTGCCTTTGGTGTCATATCCAAGATATCACTGGCGATGTTGTGAAGCTTTTGTCCTGTGTTTTCTTCTAAGAGTTTTATAATTTTAGGCTGTACGTTTAGGTCATGGATCTATTTTGAGTTAATTTTTTTTTTTTTAGTTTTTTATTTTTTAAATTTTAAAATCTTTAATTCTTACATGCGTTCCCAAACATGAACCCCCCTCCCACCTCCCTCCCCATAACATCTTTCTGGGTCATCCCCATGCACCAGCCCCAAGCATGCTGCATCCTGCGTCAGATATAGACTGGCGATTCAATTCACATGATAGTATACATGTTAGAATGTCATTCTCCCAAATCATCCCACCCTCTCCCTCTCCCTCTGAGTCCAAAGGTCCGTTGTACACATCTGTGTCTCTTTCCCTGTCTTGCATACAGGGTCGTCATTGCCATCTTCCTAAATTCCATATATATGTGTTAGTATACTGTATTGGTGTTTTTCTTTCTGGCTTACTTCACTCTGTATAATCGGCTCCAGTTTCATCCATCTCATCAGAACTGATTCAAATGAATTCTTTTTAATGGCTGAGTAATACTCCATTGTGTATATGTACCACAGCTTTCTTATCCATTCATCTGCTGATGGACATCTAGGTTGTTTCCATGTCCTGGCTATTATAAACAGTGCTGCGATGAACATTGGGGTACATGTGTCTCTTTCAATTCTGGTTTCCTCGGTGTGTATGCCCAGCAGTGGGATTGCTGGGTCATAAGGTAGTTCTATTTGCAATTTTTTAAGGAATCTCCACACTGTTCTCCATAGTGGCTGTACTAGTTTGCATTCCCACCAACAGTGTAGGAGGGTTCCCTTTTCTCCACACCCTCTCCAGCATTTATTGCTTGCAGATTTTTGGATCGCAGCCATTCTGACTGGTGTGAAGTGGTACCTCATTGTGGTTTTGATTTGCATTTCTCTAATAATGAGTGATGTTGAGCATCTTTTCATGTGTTTGTTAGCCATCCGTATGTCTTCTTTGGAGAAATGTCTATTTAGTTCTTTGGCCCATTTTTTGATTGGGTCGTTTATTTTTCTGGAATTGAGCTGCATAAGTTGCTTGTATATTTTTGAGATTAGTTGTTTGTCAGTTGCTTCATTTGCTATTATTTTCTCCCATTCAGAAGGCTGTCTTTTCACCTTGCTTATATTTTCCTTTGTTGTGCAGAAGCTTTTAATTTTAATTAGATCCCATTTGTTTATTTTTGCTTTTATTTCCAGAATTCTGGGAGGTGGATCATAGAGGATCCTGCTGTGATTTATGTCGGAGAGTGTTTTGCCTATGTTCTCCTCTAGGAGTTTTATAGTTTCTGATCTTACATTTAGATCTTTAATCCATTTTGAGTTTATTTTTGTGTATGGTGTTAGAAAGTGTTCTAGTTTCATTCCTTTACAAGTGGTTGACCAGTTTTCCCAGCACCACTTGTTAAAGAGATTGTCTTTACTCCATTGTATATTCTTGCCTCCTTTGTCAAAGATAAGGTGTCCATATGTGTGTGGATTTATCTCTGGGCTTTCTATTTTGTTCCATTGATCTATATGTCTGTCTTTGTGCCAGTACCATACTGTCTTGATGACTGTGGCTTTGTAGTAGAGCCTGAAGTCAGGCAAGTTGATTCCTCCAGTTCCATTCTTCTTTCTCAAGATTGCTTTGGCTATTCGAGGTTTTTTGTATTTCCACACAAATCTTGAAATTATTTGTTCTAGTTGAGTTAATTTTTGTACATGGTTTTAGGTAAAGGTCCAACTTCATTCTTTTGCATGTGGATATCTAATTTTTCCAGAACCATTTGTTGAAAAGATTATCTCTTCTCCATTGATTAGTCTTGACATTCTTATAAAAAATTGTTTGACTCTACCTGTGAAGATTTATTTCTGGACTCTGTATTCTGTTGTACTTGTCTGTATGGCTGTATTTATGCCAGTACCACACTGTTTTTATTCATGTAACTTTGTATAATAGTAAGTTTTTGAAATCAGGAAGTGTGACCTGAATTTTGTTCCTCTTTGTCAGAATTGTTTTGGCTATTTGGGGTCCCTTGAGATTCTGTATAAATTGAGGGATGAGGTTTTTTAAATTTTTACTTTTGAAAAAAAATACTGAGATAATAATTTTGGTAGGGATTGCATTAAGTATTATAGATTATCTTGGGTAGCATTGCTATCTCAGAAATGTTCATTCTTCCAACCCATGAACATACTGTGTCTCTTCAGTTATTTGTCTAAATTTCTTTTCAGAAATGTTTTATAGTTTTTATTGTACAAATCATTCACCTCCTTGGTTAAGTTACTTTCTAGGTATGTTATTTATGTTTTTGGATGCTATTATACATGGAACTGCTTTCTTAATTTTCCTTTTAGGTTGTTCGTTGTTAGTGAACAGAATTGCAACGAATTTTTGTGTGTTTACTTTGTATCCTCCTGCTTAGTTGAATTTGTTAGTTCTACCCGTGATTTTTGTGGAATTTTAGAGTTTTCTACATATAAGCTTATGTTGTCTGTGGGCAGATATAATTTTACTCCTTTATTTCCAATGGGATGCCTTCAGTTTCCCTTTCTTCCCTCATTTCCCTGGTTAGGACTTTCAGGACTATGTTACACGGAAGTGGAAAAGCAGACTTCTGTGCCTTTTTCCTGATTTTGGAGAAAAAGTCTTTTACTCGTGCACCATTAAGTATGACGTTTCTGTAGGGTTTTCATATATGGCTTTTATTTTGTTTAGGAGGTTACCTTCTGTTCCCAGTTTGTTGTGTGCGTTTTCTTCTGAAAAATCACAGAGTATTGAATTTTGTCAAGTGCTTTTTCTGCATTGGCTGAGATGATCATGGCTTTTTCTTTTTTTAATCACGTGGGTTTTTTTTTTCCCCCTTGCTTCTGTTAATGTGATATATTACACAGATCAATTTTCATATGTTGAACTATCCTTGCATTCCAGGAATAAATCCCAGTTGGTCATGGAATATAATCCTTCTAACATTATGGTACAGCACATTTTGCACCTGAGGTTCACTCTCATAGGTGTGTTTCCCTATCTAATATAGGCCTCCTCCCATTATGTTGAACTCACTGAAGGCAGGGACCGGGTTAGTCTGTTTCTCCATCACTGTGCACAGGGCCTGGCACAGAGTAGCAGTGCACCAAATACTTACTCAACGAATGAATAAGCAAACAGGAAAATGTCGGAAAGAAATTACCCCAAATAGATAACAGTATTGAATTACAGGGGATTTTAATTTTCTTTTTATACTCTTTTGAACACATGTTTATCCTGATTTTATACTCAAGTATGGAAAACCAAATATACATTATTCTAATGATAGAATGAGAGATTGCTCTGGGTACCCAAGGGGACAGGATTTGAAAGGCATGAAATCAGAGCAGGAACCCTGATAAGGAGGCCATTGGGATGTCCAGGTGTGCAATGATCTTGGGGTGGGTATACAATGGGTGATGGGGGCCAAAGCCTGTTTTCTCATGTGGATAATCAAGCTAATAGCCACTCTGGTACTTAAAATACAAAGTTCAAATAAAAACAGCCATCATTCACTAACACTTCATGCCCTTCACTGTCCTGTCTAAAGCCCTCATTCCTAGATAAGGATCACTGGCTTCACTTTCTAGGTGGGGAAACTCTCAGTGATCCATCCAAATCCTAGCTCAGTCATGGTGACCCTCAGTAAGTTGTTTCTGAGCCTCAGTTTCCCAGTCTGTATGAGAGGAATAATGATAACCTAAAAAGCAGAGACATTACTTTGCCAACAAAGGTCCATATAGCCAAAGCTATGGTTTTTCCAGTAGTCATGAATGGATGTGAGAGTTGGACCATAAAGAAGGCTGAGTGTTGAAGAACTGATCCTTTCAAACTGTGGTGCTGGAGAAGACTTTTGAGTGTCCCTTGGACTGCAAGGAGATTAAACCAGACAATCCTAAAGGAAATCAAATATTCACTGAAAGGACTGATGCTGAAGCTGAAGCTTCAATACTTTGGCCACCTGATGCGAAGAGCCGACTCATTAGAAAAGACCCTGATGCTGGTAAAGGTTGAAAGCAGAAGGGGATAGTGAAGGGTGGGTGGTTGGATGGCATCACCGACTCAATGGACATGAGTCTGAGCAAACTCTGGGAGATGGTGAGGGATAGGGAGGCCTGGCGTGCTGCCGCCCACGGGGTCGCAGAGTCAAACACGACTGAGTGACTGGACAACAACTACTACTTCTTGAGGTGCTGTGTGTGGTCGATAGGATTCTGCTCTTTAAAAAAAATTACTTAGTTTGTTTGTGTTTGGCTGTACTGGGCTGTTGCACTTGGGCTTTTCTCCGGTTGTGGCAAGTGGAGGCTACTCTTCCATGCAGTGCCTGGGCTTCTCATTTCGGGGGCTTCTCTTGTCGTGGAGTGTGGGCTCTAGGGTGTAAGGGTTTCAGTGGCTGCAGCACGTGGGCCTAGTAGTCATGGCATGCGAACTTACTTGCTCTGCAGCGTTTGGAATCTTCCTGGACCAGGGATCGAACCTGTGTCCCTTGCGTTGGCAGGTGGGTTCTTTACCATTGAGCCAAAGGGAAGTCCAGGATTGTGCTAAGAGCCCGTAGTTTCCCCTCTAGGATGGGCTAGCTTATGTGAACTGCCTGTCACCCCCAAGACCAAAGGGGTGAAGTTGCCCTCCTAGGGGCACGCAGCAAAGCAGTGGCCCAGGTGTCTCTGACCCCAGAGCCCAGGTCCTTCCAGTTTATGGCGTGAGGGGCTTGAGGCTTGTTGGCAAGAGCTCTGGATGGCAGTTGCCTCCTGGAGGGTAGTAGGGCTGAGTGTCAGGCGGCTTGTCCAGAGCTTCTCCCTGGTGGCACAGTGTGGACGGGGGAAAGGTCAGGGAATCTGGCCCCATGGGGGATTTCTCAGGGCCATGAGTCCAGTGCAGCAAGAGGTTTCCCGGCAGCCGATGCGCCACTAATGGGCCTCCTTTCATCACAATCTGCCCTGATAACAGACAGATTTAATTAAAAAGAACACACATCCTCCTCTGCAGGGCGGCTGCAGCCAGGGTGTGGGACCTGCAATTAAAACTTAGCTCTATAAACTCAGCACACAGACGTGGGTGCCGGGAGCTGCTGGGTTTTCTAAAAAGAACACTCCCCTCCCCGCGTGCCCATGTTATTTATCGAGTTAATTTTATCCTCTGGCCACAGCATGAACCAACTCCAAACCTCTGAGCCCCGACCCTGACTTGCCTGCAGCTCCCAGGCTATGCCAGGCACACGCTTGCCTCCTTGGGGGAGGAGCGAAACCGGGAAAGCCGGCTAGAGATGCGGAAGAGCGGGCAGGACCCCCCTGGCTTTGTGATGTCGGGCAAGTGACTCACTCTGCCCAGATGGTCTGTTTCTGCATTGAGAAGTGGGATAGAAGCTGAAGCTGCCATCCCCACCCCCCGCCCATGAGACAGTGAGGAAAGGTGCTGGGCACTCAGTGACCACTCAGCCAATGTGGGCTGTGAACATTGTCGACGTCCTGAACCCTGGTGGCTTCTGCGTGGAGCCCAGGAGGGCTTGGCGGGAGGGAGGCTGGGGTGGCTGGGGAAGCACAGGCTGGCTGTTCAGGCTCCTACATGCAACAGTTAGGAGTGGAGATTTGAGAGTCAGAAGGATCTAGGTTCAAATCCTGCTTCTGCCACTTCCTAGCTATGTGGACCTGGGTAAGTAACTCCCCTTGGGGCTCCGTTTTCTCATCTGTAAAATGGGAATGATCCTAGAGCCTTCCTTTAATAGTTGCAGACCGAGAAATCCACAGTCAGGTACAACATCTGTCACCGAGTGAAAGGTGCAGGCCCCTGGGGCGTGAACCTGGTGGGTGCTGGCCTGGGAGTCTCTGCAGAGACCAGAGCCATGCCAGAAAACCAGGCCTGGGCCAACCCTCCTCTCAGCTTTAAAAGCCATCCCCACAGGTGCCAGCAGTTGTCAGGCTGGGGACAGGGGCGCCCGTGCCTTGCGACCAGATAGGTACCCTGATAGCAGAGCTCCCGAGACAAAGCTATCAGAGTCGTCAACAAGATACTGAATGGGCTTCTCCGGGCAGGCGGGAGCAGAATTGCATTCAGCTCAGATTTAATTAAAAAGACTCAAATCTTGCTGATAATCCTCCCAGCAACGGCTGGAGCAGGGCCTGAAGCGGGCTCCCTGGCAACGGCGCATCCTGCCGATAAGGAACTTCGCGAGGAAGATGCAGTGAGCCCCGCGGCTGGCCCGACACCGCTGCTATCAGCCTGCCCATCGCCCAGCCAGAGGCGGCAGCTGCTGCCCCCTCCCCGCTCCAACCTCCTGTCGCCCAGCTCTTCCCTTTCTCCTGCCACGTCCCTGCCCCCTGCCCCCTGGTCCGGGCAGATCTCCAGCTCTGCTTGGAGGCTGCATCTGGAGGAGAACGGGGCTGAGGCCAAGTGTTGCACTCCCAGCAGCCTCTCCCCTCCCACCTCCCTGCCTTCACCTGTTCGGGTCCTTCTGTCTAGCCTTCTGTTTGTGGATTCCGTTTTGTCCTTCATGTCCCAGCCCACCGTGTCCTTCCCTGGCCTCCTCTGATGACATATGAATCCCCTGGCACCTGGTCCAGAGCCTGACAAGACAGCAGTGACTCAGGGAATACAGGAAGTCCGCTACATATGAACCTTTAAGTTGTGAACTTTCAAAGATGCAACTGTGCATCTGGTTCCAACCAGGAACAAGAACCTGTGTCATCCGCGTCAGTGCCTGCATGCTAAATCGCTTCAGTCATGTCCTACCCGTTGCGACCCAGGGAAGATCCCCTGGAGGAGGGCCTAGCAACCCACTCCAGTATTCTTGCCTGGAGGATCCCATGGACAGAGTGACACTGCAGCTGGCCCTCCGTCTCCTACTGCTGACGATCCTTCAGTTCTACCGTCTCCCACCTCCTCTCCCTGCTCCAGTCGGCAGTAACTCTTGCCTGTTCACTCAATGCCAGCCCCTGTATGCCAGCTGTTGTTCTGTACCCTGTACTTTTCAAGGTACCGTACTGTAAGATTAACATTTTTTTCTTTATTATTTTTTTAATGTAGTATTTGTATGAAAAGTATTATAGGCCTATTACAGTACAGTACTATAAAGCCTATTGTGTTACCTGGGGACCTAGGCTGACTTTGTTGGACTTATGAACATGCTGTCAGAACGGAGCTCGTTTGCATGTAAGGAATTTACTGTATCTAATGAATGGATGAATGAATGAGCGAAGCAGACGAGCAACCCTGAGTTTGGAACAGAGGCTCCTATACCGGTTTTACTTCCTACCAGGCTAGGAACCAAGCAAGCAGATGATCCACTTTCTCTGTGCCTCAGTTTCCTCAGCTACACGTCAGGAGCACCCATCACTCTGCCCGGGGAAGGGGTATGGTCTCTGCCACCCCCCAGTAGGGGCCCGAGGGGCACCCATGGTACATCCAGCAATGCACGGCCCCGGCTTCGGCTCCCCAAGGCCAGACTCGGGGCTCAGCTAGTCTTCTCCCAGACCCTGCCTCTCCCTGGAATCCACAAAAAAATATTTTAAATTTAATTATTTAAAATACATGGGGCTTCCCTGGTGGTTCAGTGGTTAAGACGCCATTCTTCCAATGCAGGGGGCATAGGTTCGATCCCTGGTCAGGGAGCTGAGATCCTACATGCCCTACAATGTGGCCAAAATATATACCTATTTGTTACTTTTTTTCTTTTGGCTGCACCTTGAGACATACAGAATCTTTGTTCCCCAACCAGGGATCAGACCCATAGCCCCTGAACTGGAAGCATGGAGTCTTAACCCTGGACCGACAGGGAGATCCCTGCATATATAATACATCACAGTTCACATGGTTCAAAGTTATTTATAGACAGAATAGTGAAGTCATCACGTCCACCCCCACAGGGCACCACTACTGTCGGCTTCTCGGGTACTCTTCTGGAGTTTCTTTATGCACATGTATGTTTAGGTATGATTACAAGGTACGAACAAAACAAAACAAAGTGCTGTGCATCAAGATCTCTACCTTGCTCTTTCACTTATTAATGCTACGTCCTGGAGACCTTTCTATGTTGATGTGAAGGGTCCTCTCCTTTTTCCAGCTGCTTAGTATTCCATTGTGCAGGTGCCTGGGTTGATTTAACCAGACCCCTGTGACAGATGTTTTGATTGTGGCCCGTCTTTTGTTATTTTTAACAAAGATGTGTGGAAGAACCTTATACTACATCATCGGGTTGTTTGTCTGTAGGACAATTCCCAGAATAGAACTTGTTGGGTTGAAGGGTAGAATCTCTCTTAATATAGTAACCTTGTTCATCCATCCACCCATCCATCCACCCATTCACCCATCCATCCATCCCTTCAACCATCCAGCCATCCATCCATTCACCCATCCATCCATCCATCCATGCATCCATCCATCCATCCATCCATCTATCCATCCACCCATCCATCCATTCATCCATCCATCCATGCATCCATCCATCCATCCATCCATCCATCCATCTATTCATCCATCCATCCAATCACCCATCCATCCACCCATCCATTCTTCCATTCACCCATCTATCCATCCATTCACCCATCCATCTATCCATCTGTTCACCCATCCATCCATCCATTCACCCATCCATCCATGCATGCATCCATCCATTCATCCATTCACCCACCCACCCATCCATCCATCCATCCATCCACCCACCCATCCATCCATTCATCCATTCATCCATTCACCCATCCATCCATCCATCCATTCATCCATCTATCAACAGTTTGCCTACTATTCTATACCATAGTTTGCCTACTAAGGGCCAGCCACTAAGCAGGGCACAGAGGGCCAAGTGGCAAATGAGCCAAGCTTGATCTTTGTCTTAGAGTGTAAACTTCGGCTCTAGGGACACACTGCCTTCAATCCACCCTGCCTACTGCTGCTGCAGTGTTCCCCTCACTCAAGAACGTGCTCTGGCTCCCTGTGGCTCGCATTCCAACTCCCAACCTGAAGTGTATGATTCCCTGTTGTTTCTCCTCTAGCCTGGCGCATCCTTACTTTTTAGCTAAAAGCCTTCAGTGTCATGGGCTTCCTTACTGTCTCCTTGGGCCTCCATCTCTGGGCAACCCCAGAGAGTAAGCCCCATGCTGTGTGGTCCCCCTTGTTGCTGGAGCACCTTCTGTGTGCTTGGCTGCTTTGCTCTGCTTGGAATATTGGCTCTGGGGTCACACTGTTGGGTTCAAATCTGAAGCCCCTTGCCTTTGAGCCTTGCTGCCCTGGGCAAACCATTTAACCCGTCTAGCCTTGGCTTCCTCATCTGAAAAATGGGGACAATAGGGACTTCCCTGGTGGTTCAGTGGTTAAGAATCTACCTTCCAATGCAGGGGACATGGGTTCGATCCCTGACCAGAAAAAATAAGATCCCACATTCTGTGGGGCAACAAAGCTGGTGCACGGCAACTAAGACCCATTCAAATAAATAAATAAATATTTTTTAAAAATGGGGACAATAGTCTCGACTAATTCCAGGCTTGTGGTGAAAAGAAGCTAAACCCAGGCCCCTTACAGCAAGCCCCAGACAGAGGCAAGTGGTGTCCTGTGTTCACTTAATCCCCACAAATACCTTCCCAGGGGGGTATTAGACCCACTTTACAGATGAGAAAACAGAGGCCCAGGAGGCAGGGTCAAGGTTGGAATCAGCACTGTTTGACTCCGTGATCCTTACCCTCAATCACCAACTTCCCCAGCTTCACTGAGGTCCCTGTTGGCACAAGGATGCCCACTCTTCTGGGCACCGTGGCCTTTCCCACCCAGTCCTGTTTGGACCCTCTCAGTCTCCCTGCCCACGCTGAGCTCTGGCTTCTCTCATTCATTCACTCACTTATCAGCTGTGCCAGGTGCTGCTCCAGGTGTCCAGGATTCAGCAAAGAACAAAATGGCCATTCCCCGTGAAGGTCAGGGAGTTGGGGGGCAGGGGCACCAGAGTGCAGAGGGGGAGGGAACCCCAGGGAAGGCGGAATCTCTGAGGAAAGAAGCTGGAGGGAGGAGCTGACATGGGGTAGAGACACACCTGGAACAGGAGGCTGGGAGAGCAGGGCTTTGGCGGAGGGGTGGGGCGAAGGTGTGGCTGGGATGCCCAGGACCCTTCTGAGAAGCTTGCCTGTTCAATGGAGCAGTGTGAAGGTGTGGCTACTGGGGGAGGGATTCAAAGGACTTTCCTTGTTTTGGCCACGACATGCAAGGCATTGGTGCCCAGCCAGGTATTGAACCTGTGCCCCCTGCAGTGGAAGAATGGCATCTTAACCACTGGACTGCCAGGGAAGTCCCAGGACTTTCTTTCCAGTGTGGAGAGACCTAGAGGTTAAAGGCCGAGGGCGGATGGAGAGAGAAAAGGAACCTCTGATGAAGGGGCTGGAGGCAGATCCCACCTGCTCACTGCAGGCCAGGTGGGCACCACAGTGGGGAGACTTCCATTTAGGGCCCTAAAGTGTTAAGGGGACTTCCTCCCAGAAGGCCCCCACTGCCTCGGGAATGGGAGCTTATTGGGTTAGGGTGGGTGGTGAGAAAGGCCAGGAAGGGGATGCCTGAGGAGAGGGCTGGAGGGCCTGGCTAGGTGTCCCCAGTGATGCTTGGTACCATGAGCAAAGCACAGAGGACTGGCAGCAAGGTCCCCCTCAGGGACAGGGACAGGGAGCTGAAGCTCACAGGGGTTTCCGAGCAGGCCTGACCCCAGCCCCGGAAGGCCCCTTATCTGTTTGTCTCTCTGACTCCCCACCAGGCTCTGAGCATCATTCCTTTCTCATCCTCAGGGCCCAGGGCCCAGGCCCCAGAGCTGTTCCATTACAGCCCCTCCCTGCCCTTATGTCCCATGGGCCTCCCTGGGCAAGGCCTTCTCCAGGGCAGGAGTGAGCAAAGAGCATCCAGACCCCACTTGTTATTGTGGAGTGTCTCTGAATGGGTGCCCAGAATTGGCTTCCATGGGTAGGAAGGAGCCAGAAGGCAAAGAGGGGGCATTTCAGATAAGGGAGCTCTATGTGCAATAGGGCAAAGGGGAAAAGGGGTCAGGCCTGTTCTGGGAAGAGTGAGAGCTTTAGTGGGGCGTGGAGGGGAGTGCGATTTAAGGGAAGCAGGTGCCATGCAGGGCTTCCTTGGTGGCTCAGAGGGTAAAGTCTCTGCCTGCAGTGTGGGAGACCTAGGTTCGATCCCTGGGTCGGGAAGATCCCCTGGAGAAGGAAATGGCAACCCACTCTGGGACTCTTGCCTGGAAAATCCCATGGAAGGAGAAGCCTGTCAGGCTACAGTCCATGGGGTCGCAAAGAGTCAGACACAACTAAGCGACTTCATTTTCACTTCACTTTTTTCAAGCGCCATATGACTTCAGGGCTATAAACTGAGCCCAGATCATGAGCAGACTTGAGCCCAGGGCATCGTGGTCGAGCCCTGATCTGTGGGCTGCTCCATGCCCTGGCACCAATGGGGCTCTGGGGGCTCCAGACCAGAGTGCCCTTGGCCACCTTGGTGAGTGGGCTCACTCACCATTTCAGGCTGGTCTAAGCTGAGACTGAGCAATAACTGTTTTTAATAAGCTTCCAGGTGCAACTGATGCTTATTTGGGATCTTGGGAAACCAAGATGTTGGGGAAGGGAATGTTGGGGGGCAGTTCTTTGGCAGGTGTGTGCCCTGGGCAGACTGGGCCAGGATGTCAAGCCCCTCCCATCTGTCTTCCATAAGGTCACCAGACCTCAACCACTGACCAGCCCATTTTGTAGGGAAATGATTGGCTTTTATTTTTTTAATCAAAAAGATAATGACAGAAATAAACACAATATCTATTTATTAAAGAAACTTAGGAAAAATGGCAAATAGAAGAAAATAAAAAATCATTCATAACCTTATTACTGAGGGACCAGCACCGTGTAAGATATCAACATGTATCTTCTAGCAATGTCCATTTAGACTATCCAACAATGTTATTAAGCCCCAATTTTGTGTCCAGAATAAAACACACACAATAATGAGATGAAACAATAACTAAGCCAGGAACAAAACGCACACACAAACACACATGCACACACACATATTTCTTTCTTTTTTTTAAAAGATGGTATCTTGTTGTTTATACCACTTAGTAACCTGCTAATTTTTGATAGCTCTCCCATGAGCACACACACATATTTACCATGGCTCTCTTGTTTAATTTTTTAAAATAAAAAACCACAAGATAAAAATATTAAAAGTACAAATGGCTATATTCCGCCTACCATCCACTGTTAACAGTTTTGGGAGGGCATGTTTTTAGAATTTTATGCATGTACATGTAAATATGTGTTTTTTTCCCCCCATAACTATGAACATTCTATAAATAATTTGGCATTTGCTCACTTACTTATTTATCCACAGTCTTGGAGATGGTTCCAGCATCAGCACACAAAGGTTTCCCTCATTCTTTTTAGGCTACTCAAGATGGTTGTGCAAAAATTTATCCACCTCGTAGACTTTTAGCCATATCCAGGTTGTCCCATATTTATTAACAGTGCCTCCTTGCATATGCTTGTGTATGGAACTTGTCTATCTTCATGACTAAATCCTAGAAGCAGAAATGTTAAATAAAACATAATCTATATATATATATTTTAATGTATTTTTGGCCTCACTGGGTCTTCAGGAGCACATGGGCTATTCGTTGCCGGGCGCGGGCTTTCTCTAGCTGTCTTCATTGCTGTCCATGGGCTTCTCCTTGAGGTGGCTCTCTTGTTCTGGAGCGCAGGTTCTAGGGTGCACGGGCTTCGGTAGCTGAGGCAGGTGGACACAGTCGTTCAGTCGCCGTCAGCATGTGGGACCCCACTTTCTGGACCAGGCATCGAACCCATGTTTCCTGCATTGGCAGGTGAATTCTTTACCACCCAGCCACCAGAGAAGCCTCTGTATGCGTGCATGCTAAGTCGGTTCAGTCGTGTCTGACTCTTTGCGATGCTATGCACCATAGCCTACCAGGCTCCTCTGTCCATGGAATTCTCCAGGCAAGAGCACAGGAGTGGGTTGCCACGCCCTCCTCCAGGGGATCTTCCCGACCCAGGGATCAAAGCTGCGTCTCTTACGTCTCCTGGCTTGGCAGGAGTGTTTTTTACTACTAGAACCACCTGCGAAGTCCAGGGAAGCCCCTATGTATGTTTTAGAGGCTGTCAGTGTATGCTGCCTCTTTAAGAAGGCTGACCAATGGATTTTTCCTGCAGCCTCACCAGTACCCAGTATTATCATTCATTTGAATCTTGACCAATCTGATGAGCCAAACATTCTGTCTTGACGCTGTATTAACTTGCCTTTTTCTGGGTATTATTAGTGGGGTTGGGCACCTTTTCTTGCACATACGGACCACTTTCATTTCTTCTTTTGTGGATTGTCTCTCACGTATTTCTAGATTTGTGAGAGATTCTTATAGGTAAATGTGCCTTCATGCGTGTTCAGTTGCCTAGTCATATCTGACTCTTTGTTACCCCATGGACTGAAGCCCGCCAGACTTCTCTGTCCATGAGATTTCCCAAGCAAGAATACTGGAGGGGGTTGCCATTTTCTTCTCCAAGGGATATTCCTGACCCAGAGATCAAACCCAAGTCTTCTGCACCTCCTGTTTGATAGGCAGATTCTTTTTACCATTGAGCCACCTAGGAAGCCCCTATGTATATGTACTTATATGTAAATATGCTCACTTCTTTCTGTCATATATCTAGCAAATAGCCCTCCTCCCTCCAGTTTACAGTGTGTCTTTTATATTTTGCTCATTTGGAATACTTTGCTATGCCAAATTATTGTATAATTTATGTAGTTAGAGTAAATTTTGTTATTTATCTTTGGAAGTCAAATTAGAAAGATATTCCCTATCCTCAAGGTTATAAACGTATTCACCAATAGTTTCTCCTGGTAATTGAAAAAATAAATTCCCTTCTAAAAACTTAAATCATTAATCTATCTGAAATTTATTTTCACTTAAGGTAGGGATGTAACTATTTTTTTCTCAGTGGTTCTTCTAATGTCTCTGATCATTTATTAAAAGTTCCATTATTTCCTTATTGATTTGAATTGTCTTTTGCTGTGATTAATTCTTATTGTCTTTGGATCTATCTCACTGGCATGCTTGTCTCGCCCTCTGCTGGTATCTCCCTGATTTAATTACTCTAGTTTTATAATATGTTTTGTAATCTTACAAGCAAACCCTCCTCATTAATCTTTCTTTTTGAAACTTTCTTGGTGATTCTAATATGTTTGCATATCCAGATGAACTTTAGAATCATTTAATTTGAAAAATAAAATTCTGTTGACTTTTTGTTTGTGTTGCATATGCAGATTACTTTGGAGAAGGTAGGCATTTTATAGATTTTTACAGCACTCCATCTTCCTATCCAGTCAAATACCGTATTGCCCAGCTAGTTAAAAGTTCTTCTATGTCTCTTAGGAAGTTCTTAAGTTTCATTTGTATAGGTCCTAATACATTTTTGGTTGTGCTTAGTTCTAGGCATCTGGTACCTAATGGTTTAATGGTTTTTATAAATGGGATTTTTCCCATTATATATTGTAACTGGTTGCTACTGAAGTATAGAAAAGTTATTTCTTTCTAATCATCTAACTATTGGTTTCCCTGGTGTCTCAGTGGTAAAGAACCTGCCTGCCAATGCAAGAGGCTCAGGTTCAATCCCTGGGTTAGGAAGATTTCCTGAAGAAGGAAATGGCAACCCACTCCAGTATTCATGCCTGGGAAATCCCATGGACCGAGGAGCTTGGTGGGCTAAATCCACAGGGTCACATAAGAGTTAGACACAACTTAAGTGACTAAACAGCAACAACAACCTAGCTATTTTACCAAACTCTCTTTTTAGCTCTAATAATTTTCTATTTCATTGTCTTAGGTTTTATAGGCAAACAGCATCTTCATTTGAAGAATGGTGATACTTTCTTTTCCAGTATCTATACTTCCTTTTAGCGTGATATGTCATGATTGTTTGGAATGGATGGGTTATAGTGTGTGGTCTGGGAATCACCAATAACCTGAGATGTGGCTTAGTGATACTGAGCACCACTTCAAGCATCTGGAGGTGGCCATGAGGAAAAGGGCACATAAGCATGTCTCTAAGACAAAAGGAGGAGAACTCTTGGACAAAGCTGTAGCCTAGCCATCATCACAGGCACCCTGTCAACAACCTGGGCTGGCTCATCTGTCTGCTGGTCGTGTTTGACACCTAAGTACAAAGTCTGCGTAATCTTTAAATGGGCATTGAATGTAATGGGCTATTTACATAGTTTTTCCTGGTGTTAACTATGTATTCTTGGACTTGCATTCCTGGAATAGTTGCTATTTAATCACAGTGTATTATACTTTTATATTCTACTAGATTCTCTTCGATAAATTGGTCTATAGGGCTTACAGAACTGTCTTTGTTGGGTTATGGCATGAGATTTTTGATTGCTTCATAGAATTATAAGTGAAACTTCCCATACTTTCCTATTATAAACAAACATTTTAATCTTTCTCTAATCTCAGGAAAGTATTAATTGCAGGTGAATTATCCATTCTTTGTGAGAGTGCATAAAACCATCTGGGCCTGGTGCCATGTTAGTATCATCTTGCTAAAACTGAAATTTAACTATGCCATATGCTTTCAACAGCTTCTCATTGACTACCAGTTAAGCAAAACTCCTTTAGCCTGACATTCAAGTTTCAGTATGACTGACCTCTTCACCGTCTGTCACTACTCTCCCTCACTCTCTTATTCTCTAGCTGTGCTACGCTCAGTCACGTCCAGCTCTTGCTACCCTGTGGACTACAGCCTTCTGAACTACAGACTTCTCTGTCTGTGGGATTTTCCAGGCAACAATATTGGAGTGGGTTGCCATTCCCTTCTCCAAGGGATCTTCCCGACTCAGGGATCAATCCCTCTGGCCACACCTAACTCCTTGAAATTCCTCAGGTCCTAGAGTAGGAGATTTAAGAGGGTGGGTTGTTTTCTTCAGGGCAGAATCTCTGGCACCCTGTAGAAACTCCCCTTTGACAGGTATTCCTTGAGATCCTGTTGAATGGAATTCACTGTGTTAAAATTATTGTATCTTTTAGTTCATGTCAACACATGTTTGCTGAGCATCTCCTTTGTGCCGGGTCATATGCTGATCCTGGGGGAAAGAATCTCAGCACCTGTACTCAAGGTGCTGTTTGGCTATTGGGGAAACAGGTGAGTAAACACATCTTATACACAGTGATGTAATTGCAGTCAGGAGGACATGAGTGGCATTGTGGGACCCCAGGAAGGGCCACCTGACCCAACCCAGGAAGAGAGGTCAAAGAGGCTTCCTGGAGAAGGTGGCCCTGGAATTTGTCTTGCATGATGAGGAGAAGAGGGTATCCACGCTAAGGGGACACAAGGAACCAAGACCCAAAGGGAAGAACCAGTACAACTCTGTCATCTCTTCTCAGGACAACTGTAGTACCTGCCTCCTAGCATGTCATGTCCCTCCTTTGCTGAAAATCCACTGATGGTTTTCAGCTTACTCCAGATAAATTCCAGGGCTTCCCTCGGAGCTCAGTTGGTAAAGAATCTGCCTGTAATGTGGGAGACCTGGGTTCAATCCCTAGGTTGGGAAGATCCCCTGGAGAAGGGAAAGGCTACCCACTCCAGTATTCTGGCCTGGAGAATTCCATGGACTGTATAGTCCATGGGGTCGCAAAGAGTGGGACACGACTGAGTGACTTTCACTTTCACTTTTGGATATATCTCAAAGTCCTTGACACAAGCAAGGCCTGATGTGATCTGGCCTCAGTGATTCTCTGAATTTACCTGATCACTCTGTCCCAACCGCTGCTGTTTCTTGGAGAGCCCGAACAGTGCTGGCTCAGGCCTCTGCACTGCCTGCTCCCTATGCCTGGAGATTCCCACCTTCATTCTCCCCAGTCTCTGTCCAAATGTCACCAACTGGTGAGGCTGTCCATGACCCCTGTATAAACCTCTCAGTTACTCTCTGTCCTTACCTGGCTTTATTTTCCTCTGAGCTTATAAAGTCACCTGGTTTTATACACATGCAGATACACGTGTATATGTATACATTTATATTTATGTATATATCATAATGTGTGATATGATGTATATGTATGATTTTTAACCTTTTTTTTGCCGATTAGAGTGGGAGTTTCAAGAGAATAGGTACTTTGTTCACTCTTGTGGTCCTAGTACTAGAACACCATTAGAAGCATGTGTTCAATAACTTCAAACAGTTTGGCATTGCTGGGAACAAAGGAAACCTGAGGAAGGAGGCAGGAGATGAGGCTTAGAACCAGTAGACCCCAGCAGCTGGCTGGGGGTGGGGGATGCCTTGGATGATGGCAAGGAGCTTGGATCTTTTCCTGCAGTCAGTCAGCCGGGCAAGGGTCATGAGTGGTTGAATTTATGCTTATGGATAGTCAGGTTGCTGGTTGGGAGGGGCATGTCCTGGAAGGAGTAAGACTGGCAGCCAGTGTGGACAAGTTACCCCATTGCAGGTAAGGGGTAGTGGTGAAGGGTTGGTTGAAGGGGAGGGAGTTGGGGAGGAGCCAAGACTGATGGTCAGGCTGCTGGTCGGGACACTGAGGAGTGAAATGCCATTCATTGAGCTGGGGAGTCCCAGAGGAATGATTCTGTTCTGGGGGTGTCAAGTCCAAGGGGCTCTCAGGCATCTTAGTGGGGGGTTCCTGGGAAGTTGGGGAGGGGTCTAAAGCTCAGGAGAGCATCCTGCCCTGGACAGTTTTGGACTTGGAGCCCGGGGAGCATGCCATCCTTGTCGTCATCGCCACTCCTGATCTTCCCTGAGGTGGGGGCTTAGTCGCTAAGTTGTGCCCGACTCGTGTGACCTCATGGACTGTAGCTGGCCAGACTCCTCTGTCCCTGGGCTTCCTCAGGCAAAAATACTGGAGTGGGTTGCCATTTCTTTTCCAGGGGATCTACCGACCCAGGGATTGAACCTGTGTCTCCAGCATTGCAGGAGGATTCTTTTCTGCTGAGCCACCTGGGATGCCCAGTCTTCATCTAAGAGAACTTTAATTAAGCACTTAGTCAGTAGCAGGCACTGTGCTCAGAGTGATCTCTTTATTAACTCTTCTCTATACTCCAGTGGTGTGTTGATATAGGTCTCGCCACCAGTTCTCCGGAGAAAGAGCATACAAACCCTGATTTGTAGAGTCTGCCAATTTCCCTGGTGTAAATACTCCAACCGTGGTTGATTTCAAGTGACACATGATGTCATGGGATGTGGAACTGGAAGAGATAGGTAATAACACATCCCTATGTGAGATTTCCACCACAGATAAACAGACCCAGACAACCTCCAGGGCACTGATGATAGTAAAATGTAATTTTATAGGAATTGACAGATTTGGAGTATTTATTTCAATATCACATATTTAATTGTAAGTTTACCTAATTTTTAACAAAGGCTGTTTTTAATGACTAGCCCACAAAGTTAATTCTTGAAAATTTAACAAGCAATTCTTGGGAGCTTGTCTGAACCAATTTCAGTACACGGCTGCTACAATCCCATGACATAGCTGCTGTCATTGGGGAGGTGAAGTGAGGTCACCCAGCTGGTGAATGGGAGAACTGAGTATTCTTGAGCAGGTAACTTCCTGCCCTCAAGCCTCAGTTTCCTCATCTGTAAAATGGGGCCAATAAAATGTATCTCCCAAGGTGCTATGGAGATTTCATGAGTTAAAGCTTGTAAAGCACCTGACATAAAGCAAACGCTTGACAAATGGGACCCACTAGTGTTTTATAGTTACTTTAGTAAAAATAATGAACATATATCTTCTCAGGGTGTTCATGCTCTAGTGGGGGGGAGGTGGGCCATGACAAGACCTATATGCAAAGGAAGGCTTCCTGGAGGAGGTTGCATTTAAATTGACTCCAGCAGGATTGAGGACTCAGGATGGGGGGGTCCATGGGGGAAAGAGGGAGGCATTCCTGGCTGACGGTCCACACAGAGGAGGAGGGATGAGAGATGAGACCTAAGGCAACAAAAGGCTGTGGACGCAGACGTATCTTCTAAATTTTCCTCGGAGGGCTGTGGGGAGCCACAGCGGGTTGTTCAGAGGGCCCGACGGCGTCAGGTTGGTCTCAGGGATCGTCAGTGTGGCTGCGGTGGGGAGGAGGCCCGGGAGTGGACAGTGGAGGCAGCGCAGGCCACGATGAGGAGATGTGGGGATGGGAGCCCACCCCCCTGGGCTCCTTAGCTGTGCCTGGGTGGGGCTGGCGGGTATCCAGACACACAGGTTCCCTGACTCCTCCTCCCCTGCAGCTACAGTGCTTGCGGGCTGGGGAGAGTAGCAGGTTTCCCTTCCTGAACGGCTATCATCCCCAGCCCGGCTCAGGCCGAGTCCAGCTCCAGCCCCAGTGGCTAATCCTGGTGACACTGGGTCCTGAGGCCGGGGCGGGGCAGCTGGGCAGCTGGCCTCAATTAGCCGGGGAGCCGGGTCTGGACAGTGTCATTAGGAGAAAACCAGAGCCCGGCCATAAACTCTAATGAATGCATTAATGGAAGGCTTGTGCGCCTCAAAGGGGGGAAAAAAAAAAGCGGGTCTAAATAAAGTTATTAACACAGCCCACCTGTGTTCGGCTCTCGGCCTATATTGTTCAAATAGCCCATTAACTCCTGAAGCATCCAGTCTTGAAAGCAAGCCCTGCCTCTCTGAAGCAGGCGTTTAACTGCGTTCATATAATTCAATTAGATCCCGCAGTCGTGGTCCAAAGGCATTCTCTGGGCTTTCATCTCGGTAATGGTCTGCAGGCCGGAGTGGGGAACAGGGGGTTAAAAAGAGGGGCTTAGAACCTGCTTTTTGGCCCGATTCACCCCATCGCCTGGAGGGGCCTCCAAATGAGTTTCCTGGGGCAGAAAGCTTTCCCCATGCGCCCGGGCTCGGACGGCCTCCTGTGTCCGGAATTCCAACCTGCATCCATCTTGGGCATCCCCTGTCCAGCATCCAGGCCCTGCAGTCCCTGTTGGCCCCACCTCCCTCATCCAGTGGTCCAACAGTCCAAAGACCCTGACTCCACTCAGCCGACCCTATTAATACAGAGTTAAGAAAATTCATTAGGAAGTGGGTCTTTTATAGATTCCGTTAAAGCCTTCTTCCTACTTCTGTCACTGAAAAAGGATAAAAATCCTTTTATCACTCTACAACTTGTTAATGTTCCACCCCAGGAGCACTTCATCTGTAATAAACATCTTCACAAAATATGCACCCCCAGGGAGGAGCCGTTAATTTCCTCAAGGCCTCACACATGTGAGGTTTTATGGCCTGCAGGTGCTTCATGAGATTGCGTGGACTTCTAATAAACGTCCACTAAACCGCAGGTAGCCTGGGAGAGAGATGGGCCCATGCACCTGTCCACAGAGAGCCTCCATACAGCCGTATCTCCTGGGCCGGCCCTGGCACCGCCAGCTCCTGAGACCGCCCTGCCCCTTGGACACCGGCAGGTAAGTTCTCACGGCCTTAGACTCCATCCGAGCCGCTCCCAGAGCCTGGTGCCCCTTGACCCTGGGGGGGACTCCGCTCCGGAAACCCGTGTCCCTTGGCAGTCATGGCAGGCACACAAAGACGCGTTCTCTGGTTGATTTCTTGGTGTCCTCTCCCTGTTCGCTGTGGGGGCAGTTCCCCCAATTAGGATCTGCCGTGGAAGTGTGATTATCAATAAATTTGACTTCCCATTTTCCTAATAAGTGAAATGGAGAGAAAAGAGCTGCTCGCCTCTCTCAAGTGTGATTCATAGGAAGTGTGTTTTGCATATCTTCAGGGCAATTTTCGGGATGTTAAAAATAATTGCTAGAAAACTACATGGCAGCTCAGTCACTAGCCAAGAAAAAAAAAAAAAAGATTACTTAAGGAGTAGTTTTCATCAGCGTTCCAAGAAATAATTAGAAGTTTGCATTTAATATCTCTGGTCTCCGGGGTTATTTCCAAGTTGTGATCACCAAATTAATCGCGAGGTGTGTGCTGGCTTATGGGCAGATATGAGGCCCTGTGGCTGAGGCAGCTGGCAATGCGGCCAGCGGCTCTTTCTTAACCTCGATGTGAGCTGGAGGTTCACAGAGGAGTCTGCACTCCTGGGGGAGGGGGCAAACAGATGGGGGGTCAGCAGCCCCTTTTAGGACGAGGTGCCTCGGAGGACCCAAGGCAGGATGACGCACTGGTCTCCAAGTCAGAGAGTACATGTTGCTTCTGGACACTTAACCACTGAAATTTCTGGGACGCTTCCATGGTGGTGTGGTAGGGACCTGCCCCCAGGTCTGTCCATACGGCTTGGGGCACGCTGGCCCCAGCTCAGGGGAGCCAGCCACGCCAGGGAGAGGGGCTGCGAGATTAAGCTGAGGCACCACGCTGGGGTCACAGAAGCTTCTGGAAAGAGGAGATAGCCCCCCTCTTTCTGGAAGCCCCGAGGAGAAACATTGAATTCAGCTGTGCTCGCAGGTCCCTCCTTTTCAGCCAGGGGGCCGAGGAGGTAGAGCCGGGCCTGAGCCAGCTGAGCCTTGGGATGGGCACTTTTCTGGTCTGGGAAGATATTGATGACGATCCCACCACTGGGCACAGCCCCCGTGATAATACAGGTTCTGAGCTCTCACTGTGGGCCAGGGCCAAGCATGTGGAGGCGAGTCAGGAGTGAGTTTATCTCTGGGGCCTTAACTACCCATTTGTGTGTGAGGAGGCTCAGGTTTAAGCAATGAGCTTACTGACCTGAAGTCGCCCAATGGAGCCAGAGCGTTTGGGACTAAAAGCAGAGGACCCTACCAAGATCACCTGCAGGCACCCTCCCTTCAAACCTCAAAGGGAAGCGCAGGCTCCCCCAGTTTCCAGACAAGCCGAGACTCACCTGGCAGTGGGGGAACCTGGCAGGGCCCTGACCTCCGCCTCCTTTCCCTGGACGTGGCTGCCCCCACCCCCACCTCTCTCTGTGCTGGGAAGAGAGCGGGTTGTTCACCCCCTGCCCCGACCCCTGCCGGTTCGCCTGGCCTGGCCCAGCAGAAGCCATAGGAGGGCCAGGGAGCCTGGAGTGGCTTTAGAGGCCACGATGGACATGATGAAAGGCCCGGAGCACGGGACCCAGCCGAAAGGTTAGAGGAAGCGGGATTATTCCGCCCGGGGAGCGGAAGGCCCAGGGGGCAGGGGCCCCGGCTAATGGCGAGCACCAGATGCTGACCAGCTGTTCTCTGTCTCCCTGGAGGCCCGAAAGAACTAGATAGGGCTTCTACAGCAGGAGAGAATTAGGGGGGATAGGAGGAAGAACTGGCTGAGGGGAGTGGTCAGGCTCTGAGGGGCTCTAAGAAACAGGACAGGGGCTCCAAACATCTCGTGGGGGCCAGAGAGAACTCGGAAAGTTAGCCCCAAGGACTCTCCTCCATGACAGGTTTGAACGAAACCACCACCCTCTCCCAGCTCTGCCTGTGGGTCTGATGCTCCACGCTTCCAGCAGGCCCAGTGTCTGGGATCTCAAGCTTTAAATAGGAGCCCTTGACGCCACCCCTCCAAGCTTGCTGAACAGCCAGGGTTCTGGGGCATCTCATGTCTCAGCCCACCCAGGCTGGAGATAGCCGGTCCCAGAAGGTGAAACCTTTAGCGACCAAAGCCCCCCGCCCCCGAACCCACCAAACATCGTGATCCCCCCCACCCTAAACTGTAGCTCATGAAAATAAACTGTCAAAGTACAAAACTGTTCAGTAAAGGTTTGGAAGGCTTGCAATGTCCCAGTTCTCCCCACAATGAACACTTTGGTGTTTTGAAACAATTCAGCTGAAACTTTTAGGTGTCTTGTGTTCAGCTGGTGCCCTAAGCACAGGCTCTGCCTGCTCACAGGGTGACCCAGCCTGGCGCGTCCTCCCTCAGACCAGGGCCACTGACCCTGGAGAGCTGGGGACTAGGAGAGACCCTGGAAAGCCACACTCAGGGCTGAGCTGAGCCGGTCAGCTTCCTTCCTTCCTGCAAACCTCACCCCAACCCATGATACGGAAACCTGGGTGCAGCGAGAGGATGGGACAGGTCTCTGGGGTCACAGCCACACGATGGTGGCCAAATGTTGTTCTAGCCCAACGCGAAGCACTATTTTCTTGATGGTTTTAGTTCTGCTTCTGGGCGGAAAACTAGGATGTCCCTGCTCAGCTTCCTTGACCCCTTCTAGAGCCCTGCGCTGGGATTGTGGGATTAAATATAGGACTCTCCATCCGACTGGAATTTCAGATAACAAGGGATAATTTTCTAGTGTAAGTTTGTCCAGTGCAATATTTGGGACACGTTTATACTGAAAAAAAGCTATTCCTTATTTACCTGAAATTCCAATTAAATCCTGCATCCTATATTTTATTTGTTAAAATCTGGCAATTCTACCCGAGGCCCCCTTCCCCAGTTGGGGCTGCTGTTCCCTTCTGGGGAGGATCTTCTAGGCTCTTCTCTGTCAGCAGGACCCTGGGCTGGAGGCACTGCTCTTACAATTTGGAGACGTCAGAAGCCATAATTATTCCTTTACTGTTGCGAAGAACACAAAATGCGTTTTCTTGCGATATTTTTCTTCCGGTATTTGTTTCTGGAGGAGGCTTGGAGGGCTCCCTCTCAAGGGGAATTATTTATTGGGAAACAGGGCGGTCCTGAGTTTGTCATTAGTGGAGGGTATGGCGGTGCCGGGTGGACTGTTCCTGTGGTCTCTGCTTTCTCTTGACGAATATGGAAAACAGCCGACGGTGCCAGGCGAACTTTTCCTTCTGATGTTTCTGGAAGCTCATCTCCTCGATTTGAAACTTGTTGGAACACAGGTGGATTTTTTTTTTTTTTTAAGATGTAAAATGAAAGAAAAAAAACAAAATACCAGCAAAAGTCCGAGCAAAAGTTCTCGGAGCAGTTCTTGGAGTACAGTTCTTGGGATCAGTGATGTTTCATTTTTCAAATTGTTGAGGTCCTTTTCAAAAAATTATTTCCAAAAGGGCTGCTACATTTGCATATAAAGAGACTTAGACCTTTTTTCTTTCCCATTCTGTCTCTCTCTTAAGCTAACACATAGATGTTAAAGACATTATCTGAACTAGGCAATCAGGAAAAAATATTAGCAGAGTCGAGAAAGATCAACAGAACATGAAAATAGGAAACAGATAAAAAGCAAGTAAGACACACGAGAAAAAAGTCTTTTAGATTTTTGTTAACATTTTTTGACATCTAACTTTCTACCTTGTTCTGCTATCCTAGTCACATTTAGTTTCAAGATGCCATAATTAAAACATCAAATCTTGGATTTTTCTCACTTTTTCCAAATATTTGATGGCCTTTTCTTTCTTTCTTTCTTTCTTTTTTTTTTTTGTTTAAACGTCTTCCCGGACCAGGAAAAATATTCCAATGCAGGAAAATAATGTATTCAGTGAATTTCTTTTTGAGAACAGTATTTAAAGGCAGTCAGCCACTGCTTTTAAGATGGCAAAATTTTGCAAAGACAAAATCCTAGTCCCAATTCACATCAGAATGAGAGCCAGAATGGAGCCACCTACACTCCACCCGCCAAGTGTGAACGATGATGGGGTGAGTCCTGCTTTTCTGAGCAAAAATGCTGGCTGAAACCTAAGGGACCCAAACCTCAGCCAGCACCCGCTTTCCAGTTCCCATCCCTCCTCTTCCTTCTGGGATCATAGACCTCAGAGGGGAATCTTGGCCCTAAGCCTGGAGCCACGAGGTGCGGCTTGATGTCAATTATGCCCCAATTCTAGAGGTGCTATCAAAGAGTTAACTAGGATGTCCCAGTGCGCAAATGTGGGATAATTGGGAAACAAATTCTACAGACATCTTGAAAGGGGCAAAGGACCTTTGATCTTTCTATAGAAAGGCAGGCATTAGCAACGTTACTGCCTTTTGGGGCCTGTACACATCTCATACCAGGTTAGAGTATGCCATCTTCCTGAGGAATCAGCCGACACCTAATTCCATCATAGTTTAATTACCCTAACTGGTTTCATATGTCCAGAGGCATTTTCCCCAAAGATTAGAGGAGAGGGAGGGAATGACAAAATAATTAAATATGCAATTTGCCAAGCGTGGGCACTATGGCTTTGAAATCACCTTTTCAGGAAGTTTTACTGCTTGTTCATGGACATGTATATTGCGGGCTTCAGACTTTTATTTAAGCTCTTTTGATTCCCTTAATGGATTAATACTTGGGTGCCATCAGCAAGGGCCTGAGACCTACGGCTGTTTCTAATTTCGCAAATATTGCGCCCGCTTCCTCCGGTGTTATGACAAAAACAAGTATCTAGAATTTGCCTTCTCACTGAAAGCAACACGCTGATCCCCTCAAATAACTGCCTGATGTCAGAATCGGCATCTCACAAGTGGCGGTGTCGGTTACAGGAAACTTTCACGGTGCCAGGGCCTGGGCGGCGGGCGGTGGCCTTGGCAGGACCAGGCAGGCCTGGGTCGTGCTCGGGGCCTGGGTCCGTTTCAGGGTGGCAGTCCCAAAACAAGTCCTTGCCTCCTGACGGCGGGATGCCTCTCGGTCTAAGGCAGTGTCCGTGCGCGAAGGAATGTGTTAGTGTCCCGGCTTCGGATTCCTGCCAGTGGGTAAGGAACATTCCAGGGGAAGGGGCGGGGAGGTGCGCGCCAGGATTTGGAGAAGAGTCTCTGGGGCTCAGACTGTTGCTGCTAGGAGAGAGGCATCCGGAAACCGGAGCATGAGTTGCTCTAGGGGAATAGTTTGCATTCTGTGTCTCGGATGGGAGAACTGGCTTTCAGGAGAAGTAACGCACGAAAATGATCGCACCGCGCCTGTCTTTTGGCTGAGCTGAGTGTCTGGGGGCAGTGTCTCAGGGCCAGTTCCATGAAAGTAGGGTCTTTGGGGGGAATTCTTTTTGGGTCTTGACCATCTGTGGGTACCCAGTGGGCCGAGGATGGGTCTTTAATGACATTCCGCGTCACTTAGTGCTGGGAGGGGTGAGAGGGCAGGCGGAAAGGAGGGAGAGAGAAACAGAATGCGAAAGATGTGCAGGCGCAGGTACACACACACACACAGATTGCCTTTGAAGGCAGGGAGACAAGGCCTAATTGTCCCCGGGATGTGCGTTGCGGCCAAGCTTTTTCATCGTCCCTAATGAGGCCGCAGCCTCTCCTGGTGGGAATGCTGCTCCCTGGACTCAGCTTTGATAAAGCGGATGGACCGTCTGGGTCGAGTTACCAGGTTTTCCTCTTTTCCTTTTGAACCCTGCGGTGGTTTCGCTCTTTCATGGCAGAGGAGGCCAAAGTCTCTGGCCTCTGTCTGTGGGGGACACAGGCCATCCCCCCTCCTGGGAAGGGCAGGGAGGTGGCTGGCCCTGGAGTGGGGGTGCTGGCCCAGGCCACGGGCTGTGGCCGAGGGAGAGGGCTTTCCTAGCCTCCATATTCAGACCTATGTGCCTGTCATGCCGGGTCCACTGGCTCCCAGTGAAAAAAACTCACCTAAGATGAATCTTAGCCAACCTCAGCAGCCATGGGGGACGCTGGCGTGGGGAGCCAACCTGGGTCAGTAAGAACAGTGCCGGCAAAGATAACCCTGGTTGCTTCCTGAGCGCTCAGTCCACCGGGGACCAACCAAGCACTTGACGAGGATGATCCTGTGTGCTCTGAGTTAGGTGGCCTGCCAGTCAGAGGCAGGGTGGGACCAGACCCGTCACCCCACCGCCCAGCTCTTAATCACTGGCCTCACTGGAAGGGTGGGACCCTGAGCTGGTCCTCAGGCCCCTGTGACGCACCACTTTTCCAGGTGTACAGCCCTTTCCTTGATTCTTCTTACGTGTGCCTGGGCTTTCAGTAAGACCACAGCCATAAAGTTAGCAAGACCCAGCTCTGAGGTCCTGCTCCCCTGCCCCACAGGTGTCCAGAGGTGGCCCCAGGCAGCGGCTCTGGAAGCGGGGAGCTGAGTCAGGCACCCTGGAGTGGGAGGAGAAATAGAGGACCCCCCAGCCCAGGGGGACTTGCCTTTGATCTCTGGTTAAAGGAAAGCACCCTCTCCAGGGGTTTCCTCCTCATCAGGGAGGGAAGCCCCCTTTCCGGCTGGCAGATGGTGAGTGGCCAGAGAGTGTCACCTCCCAGAGCCTTCCCAGGAGAGAGGTCCTGCTTTCAAAGGGACTCTGGAGAGGCTCGCCTAGACTCCAGGGTTACAACTGTCCCTGGCCTGGTGGCCTGTTGCCTTCCCCCTGCGTGGATCCCAGCCACCTGCCCTTGAGGTTCTCCTGTCAGAGCTCCTTGGGCCCACTGACTGCTTGCCCTCCACTGCTGTTGCCAGGAAGACGGGGCAGGTGTGCCCAGTTCCCCTGACCTCTGTGGTCAGCTGTCTGCGAGAAAGGACCTTACGGTTCATCTAACTTGTGAAGAGAGAACCTCAGCTGGAAGACTTGATTCACCCCACCAGGCCCTAGCTTTGTGCCAGGCCCTGGGCTGGTGCTGGGGGCACAGTGGCCAGGGAGATGGATGTGGTTCCTGTCCTCATGCAGGGAGAGGGTGGGGAGGTGGTTTTGATTCTGATTAGCAATGGGTTCTGGGCCACACAATTCACAACAGATTACGGATGCCCCAGGGTTCCCGAGCAAGGGCTGGGGATAGAGCCCTCACTGTTGGGTGACAGCCCTCCTGGGGTCCCAGTGGGTCCCTAAGGATACCAGAGTAGTGGTGGTCCTGATGCCTCCTGCTCCCACCTGGACCCGCGGTTTTTGGAGCCATGTGATGCCTCCATTAGGAGCCAGAGAATGGAGTACTCCTGCTTGAGCCTCTGGTGGGCTGTTCTTCCCATGTCCCGTCACGGACATGCCCTCTCGGACCCCTGGGTCACATTTGTGGTAAGAGGATGCAGAACGATAAAGGGAAGGGTAAGACAAGAGCAACGGGCTTCTCCCCAACTTAAAAAAAAAAAGTATTGATTTACTGTGTAAATACAGTTGTATTTATGTTGATAGTATAGTTGATTTACTGCGTGTTAATTTTCTGGTGTACAGCAAAGTGGTGCAGTTGTGCATATACACACGCGGTTTGTCATAGGATATTGAATATAGCTCCCTCTGCTCTACAGGAGCACCTTGTTTCTCCATCCCGTACACAATAGTTGGCATCTGTTAATCTCACACTCCCAGTCCATCCCTCCTCCATCCCTCCTCCAACTACAAGTTGCTCTCTCCGTGAGTCTGTTTCTGTTTCTTAGATATGTTCGTTTGTGTCTTATTTCAGATTCCACATATAAGTGATATCATATGGCATTTGGCTTTCTCTGTCTGATTTCACTTAGTATGAGAATCTGTAGTTCTATCCATGTTGCTACAAACGGCATTGCATTCTTTGTTCTGGCTGAATAGTATTCCATTGTGTATATATATGTGTGTGCGTGTATATGTATACATACACCATATCTTCTTTATCCATTCATCTGCTGATGGACATTTAGGTTGTTTGCATGTCTTAGCTATTGTAAGCAGTGCTGCAATGAACACCGGGGTGCACCTCTCTCTATGAATGATAGTTTTGTCCGGATATATGCCTAGGAGTGGGAGTACCGGGTCACACGGCAACTCTATTTTTAATTTTTTGAAGAATCTTCATACTGTGTTCCATAGCAACCACACTAATTTACACTCCCATAGCATACTAGGGTTCCCTTTTCTCCATACCCTCTCCAGCATTTGTTATTATTTGTAGATTTTCAAATGATAGGTATTCTGGCCAGGGTGAGGTGGTGCCTTGTTATGGTTTTGACTTACATTGCTCTGATAATTAGCAATGGTGAGCATGGTTCATGCGCTTGCTGGCCATCTGTATGTCTTCTTTAAAGAAACGTCTATTTAGGTCTTCTGCTCATTTTCTGATTAGGCTGTTTTTTGTTGTTACAAATATATTCAAACACATAGTCTTTTTTTAAACGATAAATATATAGAAAAATTGAGAGCAGTCCACGGAATGCCGATATACCCACTTCTCAGATTCAGCACACACAAACACTTTGTCTATGTATATGCTGTGTGCTTGTTCGCTCAGTCGTGTCTGACTCTTTGTGACCCCCATGGCCACCAGGCCAGGCCCTCCCTCCTGCTAGGCTCCTTTGTCCCTGGAATTCTCCAGGCAAGAATACTGGAGTAGGTTGCCATGCCCTGCTCCAAGGGATCTTCCCAATCCAGGGATCAAACCCTGGTCTCCCCCATTGCAGGCAGATTCTTTACCATCTGAGCCACCAGGGAAACCTATGTATACACATACCTATATCTGTAATTTTTTGTTACAAGTTTAAAACTAAATTCTGTGTTCCATCCCTAAAATGCTTCAGGGTGCTTTTTCTAAGAATAAGGACATTTTCCTCTGGAACCATAACACCATTACCATGTGAAGAAAATTAGCCATGATTTGAGAGGGAGGAATTTTGATAATTAGTTAAAACACAGGGCCTGGTACCTCAGGAAAAAAACAAAAGGCCCAGCAGAATGTTATCATTTTAAAAGCTTCCCTTGGTTTCAGTCTCCATCCGGGGCAGCTGGCGGAGGAAGGGGCGGCACTCTGGTAACAGAGCCTGTGAGTTCTGTGAGAGCAGAGCAGGGGTACCGTGTGAGCACCTTCGAGGTGCCTGCTGCTTGACTCCATTCCTAGCTACAGCCCATCCCTGAAGCAGCCCCTTATGCCCCTGAGTACAGGGAGGGCTCTGTTCTCTCGATTCTGTCCTTGCCCAGAGCAGGGAGGCATGGGGGGAGAGTCAGGGTTTGCCTGGTAGGTAGACTGGAGCCGTTTGAGTCTCTAAGACCTGGGCTGACTGGGGTACCCCCAAATCTCCAGCTCCCTCGGGGCCATCGACACTGAGCTAGGATCATGGTGCCATGTGGCGCCTCCTTGGACACTGTGAGGCCCCTTGCCCTCCCCAGCCGAGGGGGAGCATCTCATACCTGTACCTGTGTGAGGTTAGGCGAGCTTGGGTGGCAGCTGATGGAATAGTATTCAGCCTTAAGGAGGAAGGGAATCCTGACACAGGCTACGAGCTGAAGGAGTCTGGAGGTCATTAGCTCAGTTAGCCAGTGACAAAGGGATGGTAACGGGACCGTGTCATTTATGTGACGTACTTGGGGCAGTCAGATTCACCAAGAGTAGAGCGGGGGGTGCAGGGGGAAGTGGGGAGCTGTTTAAAAGGGACAGCATTTCTGTTTTGCAAGGTGAAAGGGGTTTTGGAGAGGGATGGAGGTGCTGGTTGTATGACTTGTTGAGGTACTTAATGCCGCTGAACGGCACTCTTAAGAATGGTTAGGATTATGGCTAGGTAAATATTCTGTTGTGTATTTTACCACAGTAAAATGGTGGGATTGTGGTGCCCGTGACTGGCGGCTTTGTAAGGTTCTGCGTCAGAACCATGGTGCCCCCTGTCCCCCGTGTGTGCTTGCTAGCAAAGCCCAGAACGTGGTCAATCAGATAAAGTCTCAGAAAGCCAGAGACAGCTTCGGGAGCGTCAGACCCGAGACCCGTTTCTGGAAACGCTGCTGCGTTTGAAGTGAGCCCCGCCAGCCAGGAACGAAACAGAGGCATTTTGTCAGAGGAAAGAACTTGATGAAAAATTGTTTTATGAAACCCGAATTTTGGCATGTTTTCACATTTTAGTTTGTCAGAAGGCAGAGTAATAAATGTTACGCCTGCTGTTTATTAGTACGCGCGGCTGACTTCTTTATGATGACAATTTCATTTTAAAGTTTGTCACAGAGTCCCTGCCGAACAGGGTGGCGATGCTGGGAGAGAAGGGCAGGAAGGATCGCTGCCAGTTTATCCCAGTCGAGAACAGTTGTTATTAAAACAACAGAGGAGGAGGAGGCTGCCCAGCCCCAAAGCCCACCTCCCAAGAGTGGGTCAGGGGGCCAGTGTGGCCTGCGGGCGCCTGTCCTGGAACCTGGCCTTGACCTCCTGAGGTCTGGCTGTGGTGGGAGCCGCTCACTGCGCGGCCAGGCTTGTGGGCCTCTGAGCAGCTTCTGCCGCCTTTGTTCCCCAGAACAGCACTGGGGGTCGGAGGGGCTGGTGTGTGGTTGTACTTGTAGGGAACAGGGACAAGAGCCTGTGCAGGCTGTGACACCCCTCGGCAAACCCATCACGAGAGCTGTCCGAGGGAGGGAGCGAGGGATTGAGTGTGTGTTTTCTCTCTTCTCCCCTCTGATGCAGCGGGTGGAGAAGGGGTGGGGCTTCCAGCCCCTCATGAGCGGAGGGCAGGGGGACCCCTGAGGAAGACTCCTGGAGTGTGTCACGCAGCTGGTCCTGCCACCAAGACTGCGGTGGGCGGGTGGTGCCTTCCTTCCCTGAAAGCCTCAGCTTCCCCATCTGTGACATGGGGGCTCCACTCTCACCCTGGGGCTGCTCTGAGTGCCCCATTTCCTGGGTGCTCTCCTGGGGCTGGGTTCTCTGGAGGCCATTCCACCTGACCCTAGGGTGACTCTGTGTCTCGTCTGATCCCCACTTTCAGATGAGGAATCTGGGATCTGAGAGAGGGAAACCCTGTTACCCAAGCCACCCAGCAGTCAGGGTGGGCCTGTGCTGGAGACCCCAGGCTGTCTGCTCAGAACCTGTGCAGGAAGTAGGGGGATGGCCTTGCCCAACTGGCTCAGGGTGGGCTCTTTGGGGTGACCAGACAGCTGACCTCAGGCTGGGGAGGGAAGTGCAGCTTTTGAGGACGCAGAGAACCCCACTCTGAGAAGAGCCTGGGGGTCCTGGCCCAATGTGGCAACTTTCAGTCCCCAAGGGTCTCTCCCTCCTTGAGTAGGGGCTTGGGGCCCCTGGATCTATGCTCTTGGCCTAGGTCTGATCAGCTGGTGAAGGGGATCCTGGGCCCCTCCCCACAAGTGGATGTACCAAATGATGAATCCCCGTCTCTGCTTGGGCTCTGGTGTCTCCTGTTTGTGGCCTGCCGAGGCAAAATGGGGGCAGGCAGAGAGGCACTGGGCCTGCCGGCATCCAGAGGGCTTTCTGCACAGTTCCTGATAGGGGAGGGTATGGAGAGGCTGTGGCCCTGTCTGGTGTCACACAGCATTCTGGCCGAGGGCCATCTGCCAGTACCTTCCTGAGGCCACTGGTGGGAGCGCGGAGGTTGGGGTTGGGTGGGACTGGGGGACAGTCTCCCACCAGGTTATGCCTGCTGCCTCCTTGGCTTCCTTTGGCATGTGGGATGGGTACTTGGAGGAAGGAAATAGACCCTAACACCTCTTGTTTGTGACATTCTGCTTTAGCCCCAGGCCTGGCCAGTGGCTTTGAACATAAATATTGGTCAAGCCAAGCCAAGGGCTTGCTTGGGATCCTTTCCCTTGATTCAGACCCTCTGGGGCCCTCGGTCACCCATCCCCAGCCCCCACCCCCCACCGTAGAAATCACTTTTGTGAAAGCCAGGCGGGGGATTGGAGGGTACCGGCTAGTTTGGGCTGCTGGTTGTCGGCGACTCCTGCCCCATCTGACCTGAAGCTTCTCCGGTGGGGCTTTCAGTGTGGCAGCCGGATCCTCCATAAAAGGATAAGGATCACAGTCTTCACATTTTTAAGTCGCACAAAAGCTGTATGCATAATTAATGTGCAATAAACGTGAGCGGCTGGAAATTAACTAAATGAAAAAAAAAGGAGTATACTTAATTGTAAAAATCTCATTTTGCTTTTATTCTCTTCCTTTCTCCCTCTCTCTCCCCATTCCCCCTCCCTTTTACAACTTGTTATATTCCTGGAGCCCTTCAGATCTTGCCGGAGATCATTTTCTGAAAGACTCGCCTCCTGACCTCTTGCCGGGAGCCGCGGACAAGATTAGTTTTTAAGCCGCGGCCCAGCCGGTTACTTTCAGCAGAGGGTCCGAGAGTGTCCACAAGCGACGTGCTATTGTCTCACACAAAGGAATGTTGTAATCATCCTCTAAGACCCTCCTTGGGGGACCACTGTGCCCTGGTTTTCAAGAGCTTTGGCAGATGCTCCTTTGAGAGTTGCCATTTGAAACTCAAGAGCACCCATCATGGTATTTAAAATTCCTAAACCCGAATTCAGTGGTTAAAAAAGCCAAAGGACTAAATGCATTTACGTAAATTCAAACCAAGTATTTTAAGCCATACTAGCTAAGGCTCCGTTTCTTCTTTTCCTTCTAATTTTTTAAAGGACAAGACCTTTTCTAGGTGATAAGATCGGGTGGAAATTTTTTCCCAGTGGAAAAATTTATTGACACATTCTTACTGATTGTCACATCTCTTCATAAAACCTGAGAGTTTCAGCTTCAAGAAACAACCCATCCACTCGAAAGAAAAAAAAAATTATTTTTAAAGAATAAAACACTCTATTAACAGATACTTTAAAACATGATTTATTGCACACACATAACAACAACAATAACTTAAAATATCAAATCCTTGGAATAAAGCACTGCCAATCCCATCTCCCTTAAGCACCAGCTGTTCTGTTTCTGCTGTCGTCCTTGGCCCTGGTCTGTATTAGCAGATAATTCTAAAAGAGGCTGGAGAATCGAGAGAGAAACCTCAGAGGCATCTCGGTTATTTGGGCAAGGACTGTGTTTTTAGAATATCCTACTTTGTGCTGTACAATTCGTAGCTGCTCCTTCTCAAGTCTTTTCAAATAGCAACCAACTCAGGGTGTCTCTTTGACTTGCTCTGTTACCAGTGAGTTTATAAAAAGAAAAAGACGGTCAATAGAGTCGCTCACGTTTGCTGCCACCTCTGCTCAGTTACCGGTCCTGTTTAAGGCAAACTGCCGTCATCCAAGAGATGCCCAGGTGTCGGGGACCACAGGTGAGCCGTAAATAATCCAGTCCGTGGCTGTAGATCACCTCTGGCTGGACAGCCACGCCACCTTCACGGCCGCCCAGCTGGTAGACACGGCCGCCTTTGCAAACAGGTGGCCTGCAGGGGCGGTGGCTGGTCTCCGCCGCAGCCTTGGAGGACCAGCCTGATTCCAGCCTCAGACAACCCACCCACCCAGTGCTCGGCCAGGCCCCAGCCACAGACCTTCGCGTTAAACAGGTTCTGACACTAAAAATCAAGGTCTGCCGGCTGTTGTCATAGGAATGCAATATCCTCCGGAGGTCTCCTTATTAAAAAACCACATCTTGCGGCTGCCCAGGCTGGATCTCTATTTCATTTGTATTGATCACGGGGAAATGTCTCATTCCCTGGCTGACAAATGCAGCCAGTAGGGAGGGAGTCCGTGTTTGGTGGAAAACATTTATTTTCACAGTGATCTGGGGGATCCTGAGGCCAGAGCTATGAGGGGGTGTGTGTGTGTGTGTGTGTGTGTGTGGTCATCTCTAGTTAGGTGTGGGATTACAAATGTAGTGATAACAGGGGCTTCAGAAATTAGCCAGGGTGACCACTTCATTTTAAAGACTTTAGGGACGGGGCCTGACTTCCCCTCTTCCCAGGGAGTAGCACTTCTAGGAGTCTGCCCTATAGATGGTACCTGCCATTGTGTGAAGGGATATTCAACACAGCACTGCTTGTAGATGCCAAGGTGGGGAAACCACCTCCACATCCATTACTGGAGATTGGGTTTTAAAAAAATGTATGATATTAGGCAGAACCACGTTTAGCTGCCATTTCTGCTGGTCAAAAATGGTTGAATATTGATATTCTCATATGGGTCCATCTACCACCTCTACCGAATAGAATGGTGAGCACTTTTTAAAAAATTTTTATTTTTTATTGAAGTATAGTTAGTTTACAATGTTAGTTTCAGGTGCACAGCAAAGTGATTCTGTTATACATATGTGTGTGTGTGTGTGTGTATTCTTTTCAGATTCTTGTCCACTATAGGCTATTACAAGATACTGAATATAGTTCTCTGTGCTATAACATGCAGTCTAAAAGGGATAAGATGGAGGACCCTCCAAGATGTATTAGAAAATGGAAAAAAGCAAGCTGCAGAATTGTGTACTGGTATGCTCCATATGTTTTTTTTTTTTTTTTTGAAAGGAAAATATATCCATAACTGTTGGAATAAGCCTCGACTCTGGAAGGAAACACTAGAAATGGTTCAAAGTGACTGCTTTGGGGGCGGGACCAAGGAAGGGTGAGAGCTAGGTTGACTTTCCTCTTTACAGCTTCTCTACTTTCCTAATTTTGTACGTGTGTGTAGGGTGAATACAAAATCATTAAAATTTGAAACAAAGATCAGAATGTCAGGGAAGCCATCATTATATTAGAGGTTAAGTGCTCAGACTGTGGTCTGGGAATTCTGGGCTTCAAGCTACTTGTCTCACTGAAGAGCCTCAGTTTCCTTATCTGTCGAGTGGGGGTAATAACAGTATTTACTTCACAAAGGGGAACTGAAGATTTCCTTGAGATGTGAAAGGGACAGGGTCGGCCCAGCGGCACAGGGAATTCAGTAAATGTTAGATGTTATTATAGATGATACACAAATCATAACACACAAATCGTTACAATGTCTTACTTGGCATTTCTTGAAAGAGAATTTTTAACTTGTCATGTGTGTTTGGAGTCGGGAACTGAGACCCCCAAATATTACGTGGAACTCTGTCTAGGTGTCCACTTCACTGATGCTGAGTGTGCAGGGTGGGTCTGGTGCTTTTTCTTTTTTTCTGAACCTGTAAATGGTCTTCCGCATCTCTGTGTACACAGGCAGGTGAACTAATAGAATTAGGCTTATTGGTTTAATTCCTCTGGGTCCTCTTGGCAAGGGGAGAGCAGCTGGATGAATATTTTAATTAAGCTCTGACACCCAGAAGTCAAAGTCCCCGAGCGGTCCCCAGTGGGCAAGGTCTTGCAGTTTGGGGTTTAATCAAGTTTGGTTTCAGAGTTCAAATTTCTTCCTGGACAGAAATGTGTCATTAGGCGTCCAAGATTTCGACTGGAAAAAAAATACAACTTGACTGTATTTTCTCTAGAGAATGACACTGTGATTCGATTAGCTCCTTTTCCTTGACATTTTGCCCACTTTATTAACTTCTGCTTTGCTTTTAAGCAGGCAACTACTGTTTTACTTCCCTGAAGAAGCTCATAATATTATAATTCAAGTGTCAGGACAGATTAGGTTAAATGAACTGTGTAATTCCCGAAGGAAAACAAACTTCAAAACGGACGCGGTTCGCCTTGTAACATGTCATGGATTGCATTAGCGTTGAACGGGCGATTCCATCACCCAAATGTGCTAAAGTTGGCTCAAATGTTCCCCACTCTGCAAGGTGAGAAATTACTTAGCTAACAAAACATTTCGTTTTCTTCTCTTTGCATTCTTTCTTTATGAGATCCTGAATGTGACATTTTCACCAAAAAATCTCTGCGCTTATTTGTGAAAAATGTATATTAAAACCAAAACCCATCAAATGGAAAGAAATCACAGATGGTTTTATTCACAAGCAGTAGAATTAATGGCCTCTCTTCTCTTTATAAATATTAGAAGCAGATGAGTTCATTACGATTTCACCCTAATAAAGAAAACCTGCTTGATTTTGACAAGACATTGACTTATCTAAAACATCTCCTAAATAACAAAGCTACTTCCCGCCCGTAAAACACCAGCTCGCAAACACCAGCTTTACCTGGACTGCTTCTAAATTAATGAAAAACACTCGAATCCAAAGAGCACAGAAGAAGGGATTGGGGGGGGGGGGAGGTGCGGGGGGGGGGAGTGGTGGTGCGTGGAGAGATGGAATTCAAGGGATTTTTTTTTTTTTCGGGAAAATGTGACTGATTTTTGCAAAGAGCGAGTTTTGAAATGTTTACTCTGTGGTGGTTTGAAATTTTTACATCTTTCAACAAAGCGCGCGCGGAGAAGTGAAACCATCTGAAAGGGCTTTTGAAAAGAGCGACTCAGCACAAGTTGGAGGAGGCTGCGGTTCCTTTATCTTGGGCGATCTGTGCCCATCCTGCGGGAGGCGGGAGGGAGGACCAGCCCTTTACCCCCTCCTCTCTGTGCCTCCCTGCTCCCGGCTCCTAGGCACAGCTTCAAAGCACTGTTGGCGGAGCGTCCGGGGAGGGAATCGGGAATCGGACACCTCGCTCCGGGAAGCCGGGCGGCCTGCCGGCGCGGTCCTCTTCCCCAGCTCGGCTCTGCCTGATGTGGTCATCTTGTTAGTCATGGCAAGCCCGGGGTCCCTCTGTTTGTGCCGCTTTCAGCACTTATTAAGCAAGAAGTGGGAGGCTTTACACGAAACTGCAAAAGATATTTTTTTTCCTCCCCAGGGCCAGGGCCGTCGGGGCCACGGCTTATCCATCGTTGCAAAGATCTCTCCGAGGCATGGAGCGGAGGCAGCCCTGCCCAGAGGGGTTGGAAAATGAGCGGCACATGGGGCCCTCAGTCCCAGGACCTTCTTGGCTCGGCTCCCGGGGAAGGGCGTGGGCTTCTTGGTCTGGAAACCGCCCAGGGAAGGCCTCTGGGGAGGCAAAGGAGCACGGCTTCAGAAATATGGTACATCTCTGTGGCTTTGGTGTCCAGGTCTGCCATTCTGGGCTCTCCACTCGGATTCCCCCATTTACCCTCAGCCCCAACTTTGGGGAGGGGGGAAGCTCACACCTCAGAGATCCAGACACCTGCCGCAGTGCTGGGGAGGGGATGCTAGTGAAGGTGGGAATGGTGTTTCTAAGCAGCTCTGGAAGGTGAGCAAATTCCGTTACCTCTGCATGGTCTCAGGAACCTGCATCCTGCTCCTCTGTGTTCCCTTCCTCCAAGTGATGAGGGGCTGTGAACTCTCCGACCCGCCCAGGTGGAATTCTGAGATCGCCAGAAGTCCCTCCTTTGAGCCTCAGTTTCATGAGTATCAAACTGCTGGGGAGACTTTGAGGGTGGGGGTAGCAACAAGTTTGAGCCAAGAACCCATGATTGAAATTCTCCACCAATAAATTCCTCCCAGCTGAGCCCCAAGGGTCTGTAGTTGGTTCAGCAAGCTGGGGCGGCAGGAAGCGGGTGGGGGTCTGCCAACTTCAAACAGGACCTGGGGTGGCGGCGGGGGTAGGGGGGAGATGGTGTTGAGCAGGGAGGCCACCGACAGAGGGCTCAGAGCTAATTAAAGAGGCTGCGTGGGGCACCTATAAACTCGACCCTCTCCCTATTCAAGTGCCAGCCACTCAAGTGCTATGCAAGGATGTCCCCTCACTTAGGGTGAGCCTGGAAAGGGAACAGACTTGAGTAACACATAGGACAGACATTTGCAACCCCCTGGAAGACCCCGGCATGGGCTACTTTGCCTCCCCACCAAAAGCCTCTTTGGACATTGAAGATCTATTGTCTATCAGGCACTGGGCTGGGCCCAGCGTGTGTGCGTGCTAAGTTGCTTTAGTCGTGTCTTTGTGACCCCCTGGACTGTTAGGGCTCCTCTGTCCATGGGATTCTCCAGGAAAGAATACTGGAGTGAGTTGCCATGCCCTCCTCCAGGGGATCTTCCCAACTCAGGGATCGAACCTGCAGCTCTTCTATCTCTTGCGTCTCCTGCTTTGGCAGGCAGATTCTTACCACTAGCACCACCTAGGAAGCCCAACTCTCCCATTTTACAGATGAGGAGAGTAAGGCTCCTAGAGGCAAAGGCTCAAGGCTCACCAGCTCAAGGATATTTGGCTGGCGGGTAGGAGAGACTGGGTTGGAGCCACGATCCTCAGACTTATGACACTGGCTTGGGCCAGGGACCAGCAAAGGACAGGTCATTGCTGCTTACAGCCTGCCGTCACCTCGGCCCTGCCCCCTCACACTGTCCTTGACATTCAATCAGGTGCCGATGATGTCTGGCTCAGCAGTTAGGGCTGGGCCTCCCCAGCTTCCCCACGACAAATGGTTCTCATTTGAAAGGGAGGTTATAAAAACACATGCCCAAAGACACTGTCAGGGAACTGAGGATTAATCTCATTTCAGTCAAAGACCATTCCAAATATTTGGGGGTGGGTGGATGGGGGTGGGTAGCAGCCCTTGTCTGGGAAGGAAGTCAGGGCTTGAGGGTGCCCGTCAGGTCAGGGCCAGTGTGGAGGCATGTTGTGATGTGGACTGGGGAGGTCAGGGATCATCACCTACCTGGTGAGGCTGAGCCTGACCGGAGGCGTTGCTCTGCTGCACAAAGTCCCTGAGGCCGCTTTACAAGAGGAGGCCGGCTCCATCATGAGCGCTCACACTGCGTCTGGTATCTCGGTTATGTTTCAGGGAGATTTAAGTTGCCAAAAGAAAGGGAAGGATTAGATGCCGGAGACATTTTCATTTTCTGGATGGTGTTAGAGCTGCGTGTTTTTGCCTGGTGACTCAACCAGAGAGGGCCCTGAAGACCAACCAGGAGGACCCAGCCCCCTGCCCACATGCCTGTGTGGGCTGCACAGTGAGCCCCCTATCTGAGCCAGGGAAGTGAGGGACCATCAGCCATGCTCTAAGCCAGCAGCTCCCAAACTGGGGGACCTGGTTCCTAATAGCCAACCCTGTGGGGTTCTGGGGCTCTGGCATGAGCTGTGAACTCAGTGCCTCTGCAGAGCTTTCCTAACCACCCCAGTGGCTCCATTGCCCGAAAGCCCAGGGGGTGCCAAGTAGCCGCTGCAATCTGGCCTGTTCAGTGACCCTGGGAGGTAAAGACTTATTATCCCCATTTTGCAGCTGGGGAAACTGAGGCTCAGAAAGACGCAGGTGCCCGGACGATAGCGGCCCATCTCCTTCAACTTTCTCAGCAACTTTCACAGTAGGGACTGTTGTCTTTCCCAATTTATGTGTGTGGAAGTCGAGGCTCAGAGTTTGGTCTCTAGGATGTGGTCCAAGCCACTGGAGGAGGGCGGAGCCGGAGGCTTTGGGTCCCTCCAGCTGATCCGGATTCCAAGCTTGGCGAGCGGGGTTGGTTACCCCCTCGCGGCGATCCAGAGCCCACGCGGGCCGCCCTCCGCAAACCGGCGGGGAGCGGCTGGGGTGGGACCTCCGAGGGGCGTGGAGGGGCTCGCGCGGCGGGCTGGCCTCCATCCAAACAAATGCCCGCAGTGCGGAGGCGATGGATTCGTTTTCCGAACTGTCAGAGGGGTTCTCGGAGCTCTGCTTTCTTTTCTGAACGGTGGGTGAGCCGCCAGCACGCAGAGCCGGGGCCCCCGCAGAGCCCAGCGAGGGCCGGCGCCAGACCGGACGCGGCAGAGCGCCCTCGCGTGGCCGGACTGGGGCGCGCGAGCCCACGTCCCAGGCTGCGGGCGGAGAGGGGCCTTGTGCTCTGGACGGGCCGTAAAGGGAGGTCTAGGATGCGATGAGCCCTGTTTTTAAAGAGGGGGAAAAACAGGCAGGAGAAAGGGGCAAGAGACCTCCCAGGTTCCCCCGACTGGGAAATGGGATTCAAAGTGGGGGAGTGCCTCCCTGAGAAGGGCCTGCTCCCTGGAAGCAACCAAAGGCTGTTCCCGCCCCTTGATGGGGTGGGGTACGGGGCGGGGGCGGGGGTGGTGTTGGGGGGACACGGCAGCCCTCTACCTGAGCAGGAGGTGCTGATGGGTGAGGTGGTGCCGGAAACAAATTCGAAACACGGAGCTCTTGGAAATTTTCTGGCAAAACCCAGCCAGGGAACACTGATGGGGTACCCAGGCCCGGGGCCCCCACACTGGGTGGATAGGTTTGGGGTGAGCTGGGGTCTCCTAAGAGTGCCTCTCCCCCTTCCTGCCTACCCAAAATGGGCCTTCCTTGGCATCCTTGGAGCCCAGTGCCTTCTGTGGGTGGTAGCCAGCGCTAGGCCACACCGTGGGCCAAGCATCTTAAGGGTCTCACTTCAGATCCTCCCCTGGAAAGCCCTGGTGATTGCTGGCTGTTTTCCCAGGGCCCCACCCTTGTGTCCAGGGCAGGTGCCAGAGCTGGGTGCTGAGCTGGGGCCATCAAACCTCAGGAGTCATCCTCAAACGGGACAGGACACCCGGAGCATGGAATCCCGGCTGCCTGCAGGCTCGGCGCAGGTTCTGGGAGTACTCTGGTTGGACGCCCTGAGCTCCCTCTGGTTGACCCATCCTTCTGCAGCCTGGTTTCTGCATAGGCACAGCCTATGAAGGCAGGGGCAGTCTGAGCCCACGGACTGTGCTGTAACACACAAAGCGGGTTGCTGTGGTCCTCTGTAAATGTGCGTGGGGGCTGTGTGACCAAATGCAAACCCCCCTCCATTTGTTTGCCCCTTACTTGGAACATCCTTCATCCCAGTCCATCCCCTTCAGAGCTCAGCACCCACCTTGTCTCTTCCAAAACCTTTCTTCTACCATCTTCCAAAACCTTTCTTCTACCATCTTCCAGGACTCCTCTCCAAGGGACGGGACTAGTGGGGAACAAAAGTCATTTTTAAAGGATTAGAGAGGATGGGCAAAGATTCTTAAGGTGCAGAAAGGAAAAGATTGATAATTGGACTATATTAATAACTTCAAAAGGAAAGTTATGACCAACCTAGATAGCATATTAAAAGCAGAGACATTACTTTGCCAACAAAGGTCCGTCTAGTCAAGGCTATGGTTTTTCCAGTGGTCATGTATGGATGTGAGAGTTGGACTGTGAAGAAAGCTGAGCGCCGAAGAATTGATGCTTTTGAACTGTGATGTTGGAGAAGACTCTTGAGAGTCCCTTGGACTGCAAGGAGATCCAACCAGTCCATTCTAAAGGAGATCAGCCCTGGGTGTCCTTTGGAAGGAATGATGCTAAAGCTGAAATTCCAATACTTTGGCCACCTCATGCGAAGAGTTGACTCATTGGAAAAGACTGATGCTGGGAGGGATTGGGGGCAGGAGGAGAAGGAGACGACCGAGGATGAGATGGCTAGATGGCATCACCGACTCGATGGACATGAGTTTGAGTGAACTCCGGGAGTTGGTGATGGACAGGGAGGCCTGGCGTGCTGTGATTCATGGGGTCGCAAAGAGTCGGACATGACTAAGCGACTGAATTGAACTGAATAACTTCAAAAATTAAATATTAAGATTTTTTTTTTTACTGAGGTTGCCATTGTTGTTCAGTCAGTCATGTCCGACTCTTTGTGACCCCATGGACTGCAGCACACCAGCTGCATGACCAGCTCCCAGAGCTTGCTCAAACTCATGTCCATCGAGTCAGTGATGCCATCCAACCATCTCATCCTCTGTCATCCCCTTCTCCTCCCATCTTCAATCTTTCCCAGCATCAGGGTCTTTTCGAATGAATCAGCTTTTCGCATCAGGTGGCCAAAGTGTCAGAGTTTCCTTTACGATTGACTGGTTTGATCTTGTTGCAGTCCAAGGGACTCTCAAGAGTCTTCTCCAACACCACAGTTCAAAAGCATCCATTCTTCAGCACTCAGCCGTCTTTATGGTCCAACTCTCACATCCATACATGACTACTGGGAAAACTATAGCTTTGTCTATATGGACCTTTGTCGGCAAAGTAACGTATCTGCTTTTTAATATGCTATCTAGGTTTGCCATAGCTTTTCTTCCAAGGAGCAAGTGTCTTAATTTAATGGCTGCAGTCACTGTCTGCAGTGATTTTGGAGCCCAAGAAAATAAAACCTGTCACTGTTTTCATTTCTTCCCCATCTATCTGTCATGAAGTGATGGGACTGGATGCCATGATCTTAGTTTTTTGAATGTTGAGTTTTAAGGCAGCTTTTTCACTCTCCTCTTTCACCTTCATCAGGGGTGGTGTCACTTGCATATCTGAGGTTATTGATATTTCTCCTTGAAATCTTGATTCCAGCTTGTGCTTCATCTAGTCTGGCATTTTGTATGATGTACTCTGCATATGATAAATAAGCAGGGTGACAATATACAGCCTTAATACACACCTTTCCTAGTTTTGAACCTGTCCGTTGTTTCATGTCCAGTTCTAACTGTTGCTTCTTGACCTGCATACAGGTTTCGCAGGAGGCAGGTGAGGTGGTCTACTCTTTCTATCTCTTGAATTTTTCAGTTTGTTGTGATCCACATAGTCAAAGGCTTTAGCATAGTCAATGAAGCAGAAGTAGATGTTTTTCTGGAATTCTCTTGCTTTCTCTGATCCAACAGATGTTGGCAATTTGATCCCTGGTTCCTCTGCCTTTTCTACATCCAGCTTGTACATCTGGAAGTTCTTGGTTCATATACTATTGAAGCCTAGGTTGAAGGATTTTGACTATTACCTTGCTAGCATGTGAAATGAGGGCAATTTTGTGGTAGTTTCAACATTCTTTGGCATTACCTTTCTTTGGGATTGGAATGAAAACTGACCTTTTCCAGTCCTGCGGCCATTGCTGAGTTTTCCAAATTTGCTGGCATGTTGAGTGCAGCATTTTAACAGCATCATCTTTTAGTATTTGAAATAGCTTAGCTGGAATTCCATCACCCCCACTAGCTTTGTTCATAGTGATGCTTCCTAAGGCCCACTTGACTTAACACTCCAAGATGTCTGGCTCTAAGTGAGTGATCACACCATTGTGGTTATCTGGATTATTAAGATCTTTTTTGTAAAGTTCTTCTATATATTCTTGCCACCTCTTCTTAATATCTTCTGCTTCGGTTAGGTCCATGCTGTTTCTGTCCTTTATTCTGCCCATCTTTGCATGAAGTGTTCCATTGGTATCTCTAATTTTTTAAAGAGATCTCTATTTCCTTTCTATTCCTTTGCATTGTCCACTTAGGAAGGCTTTCTTATCTCTCTTTGCTATTCTTGGGAACTCTGCATTTGGATAGGTATATCTTTCCTTTTCTCCTTTGGCTTTTGCTTCTCTTCTTTTCTCATCTATTTGTAAGGCCTCCTCAGATATCCATTTTTCCTTTTTGCATTTCTTTTTCTTGGGGTTGGTTTTGATCACCACCTCCTATACAATGTCACGAACCTCTATCCATAGTTCTTCAGGCACTTTATCAGACCTAATCCCTTGAATCTGTTTGTCACTTCCACTGTACCGTAATAAGGGATTTGATTTAGGTCATACCTGAATGGCCTGGTGGTTTTCCCTACATTCTTCAACTTAAGTCTGAATTTTGATCTGAGCCACAGTCAGCTCCCAGTCTTGTTTTTGCAGACTGTATAGAGCGTCTCCATCTTCAGCTGCAAAGAATAAAATCAATCTGATTTCAGTAATTGACATATATCCATTTCAGGTGTATAACATGACAATTCAATCTTTGTATATGTTGCAAAATGGCCATAACAAATCTGTTTAACATCTGTTATTATATATCCTATGGTGCACGCATGCTCAGTCACATCTAACTCTTTGCTGCCCCATGGACTGTAGCCCACCAGGCTCCTCTGTCCCTGGAATTTTTCGGGCAAGAGTACTGGAATGCGTTGCCATTTCCTCCTCCAGGGGATCTTCCCAAATGTGGGATCAAGCCCGCGTCTCCTGTGCCTCCTGCTTTGCAGACAGATTCTTCACCACTGTGCCACCTGGAAAGTCATCTGTCATCATACAGAGTTGAACGTTTTTTTCTCATAGTGAGAACTTTTATGATCTACTCTTCTAACACCTTTCAGATGTGCAAAGCAATAGTAATAACTGCAGTTACCATGTTGTTATAGATATCCCTAGAACTTATAACTGGAAGTATGTGTCTCTTGACTCCCTTCACCCATTTTGCCCATCCCCACCCCCATCTCTGGCAATTACCATTCTCTATAATATGCACTAGGTTCATTGTGGTGGTGGTGGTGGTGTTTATTTACTTATTTATCAATAATACACTGCCAAGTGCTTACAAATCAGAGAACATACTCAAAAAATTAGCTCTGCATCCCCATTTTATTTATTTTTAAAATTAATTAATTGACTTTTTGGCTGGTGGGTCTTCAGGGCTCCACACAGGCTTCCATTAGTGGTGAGCGGGGCTGCTCTTCACTGCTGTGCACGGGCTTCTCGTCTTGGCTTCCCTTGCTGCGGAGCACAGGCTCTGGACACACAGGCTTCAGGAGGGGAGTGTGTGGGCTTGGTGGCTCTGTGGCATATGGGACCTTCCTGGACCAGGGATTGAACTGGTGTCCCTTGCCTTTCAAGGCAGTTTCTTAACCACTGGGCCACCAGGGAAGCCCTCTGTGTTCCTATTTAAAATCCACCTTTTATCAGTTTATGTCCTTGGGCAATCACGTTAACCCGTTTGAAGACTTGGTTTCTTCATCTGTAAAATGATGATGATGGCTGCCCTTTTTATCTTCTTTTTTTTAAATTGAAGTGTAGTGGGTTTACAACATCACATTAGTTTCAGGTGTATAACAGCAATTCAGTGTTTTTACAGATTATTCTCAGTTAACATTATTACAATATAATGGCAGAATGTCCCTGTACTATATATCCTTGTTGCTTATTTATTTTATCCAAAGTAGTTTGTGTCTCTTAATCCCATAACCTTATCTCACCCCTCTCCATTTCCTTCTCCACACTGGTAACACTAGTTTGTTCACTATAAGTCTGTTTCTGTTCTGGTATATCCATTTCTTTGCTTTATTTTTTTAGATTACACATACAAATGATAACGTAGAGTATCTGTATTTCTTATCTGATTTATTTCACTAAGCATGATACTCTTTAGGTCCATCCATATTGTAGCAAATGGCAGACTTTCATTCTTTTTAATGGCAGAGTAACATTCCTCTATATATGTCTATACACACACACTACAGCTTCTTTATCCATTCATCAGTTGTAGGGCACTTAGGTTGCTTCCATATCTTGGCTATTATAAATAATGCTGCTATAAACACTGGGATGAAATTATCTTTTTGAATTAGGTTTTTCATTTTCTTCTGGTAAATACCCAGCAGTGGAATAGCTGGATCATATGGCAGCTCTATTTTTTAGTTTTCAAAGGAAACTTTATACTGGTTTCCATAGTGGCTGCATCAGTCTATAATCCCACCCACAGTGGGATTTCTCCACATCCTCAGCAACATTTGTTGTTTGTAGACTTTTTTGATGATAGCCACTTTGACAGGTGTGAGGTGACATCTCGTGGTTTTGACTTGCACTTCCTTCATGATTATGATGTTGCTCAACATCGTGTCTGTTGGCCATGTGGATGTCTTCTTTGGAAAAAATTTCAGGTCTTCTGCCCATTTTTTGATTGGGTTGTTTGGTTTTTGCTATTAAGTTGTCTGAATGATTCATGTATGCTGGATATTAATCCCTTGTCATTCATATCATTTGCAAATATTTTCTCCCATTCTGCAGATTGCCTTTTCATTTTGTTGATGGTTTTATTTGCTGTGCAAAAGCTTTTCAGTTTAATTAGGTCCTATTTGTTTTTGCTTTTTTTTTTTTTACCTTAGATCAAAAAAATATTGCTATGATTTATGTCAAAGAATGTTCTGCCTAGGTTCTCTTTTAGGAGTTTTATGGTTTCAGATCTCATTTATTTTGAGTTTACTTTTGTATATGATATGAGGAAATACTCTAATTTCATTCTTTTACATGTAGCTGTCCAGTTTTCTCAGCAACACTTACTGAAGAGACTGTCTTTTCTCCATTGTATATTCTTATCTCCTTTGTTGTAGGTTAATTGACCATAAGTGTGTGGGTTTATTAATGGGCTGTCTCTTCCATGGATCTATGTGTCTGTTTTTGTGCCAATTCCATACTGATTTGGTTAATAAAACTTTAAAATATATCAATAGTCTGACATCAGGGAGCATGATGCCTCCAGCTTTGTTCTTTTTCTCTCAAGGATGCTTTGGCTATTTGCTATCTTTTGTGGTTCCATACAAATTTTAGGATTATTCTCTTGCTGTGAAACTGCCTTTGGAATTTTGATAGGGATTGTATTGAATCTGTAGATTGCTTTAGAGAATACGGGCATTTTAGGACTATCAATCCTATTAATTCATGAGTATGGGGTATCTTTCCATTTATTTGTGTCTTCAACTTCTTTTTCCTGTGTCTTGCAGTTTTCAATATACAGTCCTTTCACCTCCTTGGTTAAAATGTATTCCTAGATGTTTTATTGTCTTTGATGTAATTATAGGCTGAACTGCTTTCTTAATTTCCCTTTCTGATAATTAATTATTAGTGTACTGAAACACAACTGATTTTTGTATCCTGCAACTATGATCTGGGCATAAGAAGGTTTAAAAACTCTTCAGTTGATTCTAATGAGCAATCAAGGTTGCAAACCCTCAAGCTCCCTCCAGAGAAGGATAAGAGGGTTATAGAGGGATTGATGTACCTTGGGGGTTCCAGCCTGTGCCAACTTCTGCCTGTGTGTCCTCCCCCATCAGGCGGTTCAGATCTTCAGTGTCTAAGACCTACGGCCCCAAAGCACCTTTCCTGAGATCTGTGTCTCTAGTTGCATTCACCTGGGCCAAGGTGTGGGGAGAAGAGAGGCGTCTAGCCCAGCTGTTGTTTTGGGAAAAGCACGAAATAGTGAAGGGATAGTAAAAGGAAGGCAGTGACCCAGCCAGGGCAACGTGGGAGGGGGAGACAGATGAACAAGCAAAGCCAGAAAACCGCCTCCCCGCACATCTCGCATCTGCAGCACTGGCTGTCTTCCCCTCTGGCCTGGTGTTCACCAAGCCCCTCCTAGTTTCAGTGCTGGGCCCTGTGATCCACCAGTCTCCCCGTCTCTTTCTCTGACACCCTCCCGAGTTGGGCTCAAGGGAGAGAAGCAGCAGCCCATGGCAGTCCACATTCCTGCCCCAACCCCACCACCATTATTGATCGTGTTAGGCACGGTAGCTTCAGAAACGAGCCAGATGAGGGCCCAGCTCTCACCCTTGTCTCTGCTGTCTTTGAAGCCAGCATAGACTTGCCTGTGGAAGCCCAGTGCTGTTCATCATGGTCCCTGGGGTGGTCACAAGCCTCCCAGCAAGTGGCACTGGGGCCCATTCTTCTTGGGTTCCTCAGGAATTGAGTTCAGTCCACCTGTCTCTGCACCCACTTCAGGAAACTCATTCAAAGAGCATTTGCTCATGCCTGCTATTCCTCTGGGCTTATACTAGGTGCCCTGAGTATATGTGTGCCTGGGGAGGAAGTGTAATAAATGAGACATATACCCCTTCCTCCAGGAGGAGATAACCCAATAAGAGGATCAAATGGCTCCAATACCACCAATGGATCAATGGCTTTTAAAGGAAAGGTGTTCAGTGGTTTGAAGGGGGTCAAGAAAGGACATCACAGAGGAGATATATGAACAAGTCTTGAAGGATGAACAGAGTTTACCAGGCAGAAGAAAATGTGGGAAAAGCATCTGGGCAGAGGGAATAGCATATGCAAAGGCAAGAAAGGAGAGCTTAGGTTCGAAGAAAGTGAAAGCAAAGTCGTGTCCGACTCTGCGACCCCATGGATTGTAGCCACAGAATTTTCCAGTCAAGAATACTGGAGTGGGTTGCCATTTCCTTCTGCAGGGGATCTTCCTGACTGAGGGATCAAACCTGGGTCTTCCACATTGCAGGCAGAGGCTTTACCTTTGAGCCACCAGGAAGGTTTGAGGAAGCATGAATAATTCAGCAGGGGAATTAGTGGCAGGTGAGGCTGGGATGGGAGGTGGGAGCAGACCTAGAACAGTGGGGTACGGAGACCTGGGGGCTCAGATTTCATTCTCAGGGTGAGGGGTAAGGCACATGAAGTGGAGGAGTACTATCGGATCTTGGCCGTGAGGACAATGGGAGAGATGGCAAGATGGGGGAGGCAGTGGGGGGAATAGTTAAGGGGTTGATGCTGTCATCCAGGCCAAAGGTGTTGAGGCTGGAACTTAAAAAGGAGCAGCCGTGGTGGATTCATGTTGATGTATGGCAAAACCAATACAATATTGTAAAGTAATTAGCCTCCAATGAAAATAAATAAATTCATATTAAAAAAATTTTTTTAAAAGAAAGAACAGCAAGGAAAATAGGGGCTGAGTTTGAAAGCAAGTTTAGAGGCGAGAACTGCCCAGCTGGAAGTGGGGTGATCACAGGCAGCTCCATGTGGGGGCGTGGGTGGCTCTGGTGAGAGGTGGTAGGGCTGCTCCAGAGATGGGGATGTTAGCGGAGGGCAGGCAGTGTGGGGCCTGGGGGAAGGAGGCACACTCAGCTCGGGATGTGCTGAGATCGAGGTGAAATGTCCAAGTGGAGACTGTTGCTGGGGCCGTGTGGCTGGAGCTCAAGCAGACTGGCCCTGACAGACCTGAGCATAAAGACCCACCAGCTCGCAGCTGCCAGGAGCGGGCAGCAGCGAGGAGAGAGGTGGAGTGGGGCTCAGGGAGCATCCTGGGTTTTAGCAACAAGCCAGTTGGTGTGGGGAGTAGGACAGACATGGCTGGGATGTGTGTGTGTGTGGCGGGGGGGCAGGGGGGCGGGTGGAGTGGGATGGGCTAGACCGTCAGCACCACAAGACAGGGAGGTCCATGGTGCCAGTCACTGCTGAGCCCGCAGTGCCCAGCTTGGGGCCTGCACGTGGATATATAACATAGCTTGGACAGCTGGTGGATGTGTGGCTGGATGAATGGTGCTCCCCCCACCTCACTGTCCTCCCCCCTTGTTCCTGAGTGGTGGAGGGCTCCACCATCACCCCGGGGAGGTGTCCCACTCCTCTGCCTACAGTCTTCCCCTCTCTGTAGCAGATGCTTCTCAAGGGTCTAAACCTACACCTGTTCCAGGCACTTTGGGGTCACACAGCCCCCCTCCCACCAGGGCCAGAGCAGCCAGGAGCAGAAGGGGTCAGCTGACCCAGGCAGCCAATCACAGTCTGTCCTGGGACTCTTGTCTCTGGGTCTGCTGAACTGAGAATGTGGAAACATGGAGGGCCGTGTGAGCATGCATGGGCCAAGTATGCTGGTGCAGAGAACAGGTGAGAGGGAGGGCCAGGGTGTGAGAGGATGAGAAGCAAGCAGGTGTCAAGACAGAGGGCAAAGAGGGGCCACCTGGCCCTGGCCCCTCAGAGGCTCAGCTGCGTCCTGCTTTGGGCTCCGAGTGTCTCCAGGTCTGGCCACAAAGCCTGCCTTGGTCTAGGCTGTCATGAGTGGACTTCCGTTTCTTGCTGCCCAGAGCCTTCTCCCAGGGTTCTCCAGGGTAGTGCTGGAGGCCCCTCCAGAAACAGGTTCTGTGTCCTGGGTGTCAAATCCACCACTTGAACTTCCTGGGTGATGCAGCCTCAGGAGGGACCCAGCACATCTGGTGGGCGGCAACACAGAACCAGGCCCCAAAGATAGCTGGCAGGTCGCTGGGTCTCCGTGCTGACTGCCCGGCGAGCCCTCATTCCGTTCTCCCAGGGGAGGCCACCGAGGGAGGCACGGCCCCTTTAGACAGGCGTGGGGTGCTCCCAGCTGCGTGCTCAGGAAGCGGTAGCGCTGGAACGTGAGGTCAGCTCTCCGAACTCCATGCCGAGTGGCATTCACGGCTTTCTCACAGAGTTCTCTGCACTGTTCTCCCTCTCCCACTGTGGGAAAAAGACCTGAGGGGTGCCGGGCATGGGGGCCTGGGCTGGAGGTGCCGTTACCTTTTGGGGGATTTTCACGGTGCTAGTGAGATGACAGCTATGGGCCACCCAAGCCTAGTGTTAATAGGCCTGGAGGTGGAGCTGGCTCAGACTCAGGTGTCTGGCCCCAAAATGCACAAGTGAAAGTGTTAGTGGCTCAGTAGTGTCCGGCTCTTTGCGACGCCATGAGCTGTAGCCCATCAGACTCCTCTATGGGATTTCCCAGGCAGGAACACTGGAGTGGGTTGCCATTCCCTTCTCAGGGGATCTTTCCTGACCCCAGGCATCGAGCTGCATTGCAGGCAGATTCTGAGCCACTAAGGTCACTTTATAAAGGAGGCAAAGAGCTCTGATGGTGTAACCTGACCAGTCGTGTCCCACAAGGAGCCTGTGCATGTCTGGGGCTGGCAGCCCCTCCCAGGCGTTTGGGGCAGCTTCTTGCCAGCAGGTGGGCGAGGGGACAGGACAAAACCAGTGGTGCTGAAGCCGTGTGGTTGTATGACCCCCGCTCCAGCAGCCAGACGGCCCCGCCCCAGCCCAGACACGGCTCGGGGCGAGCTGGAGATGAAAGCGCCCTCTGCATTCCTTGCTGGAGACCCATTAATACACAGGCACTTCACACGCTTTTATGGAAACTGGCATTTTTCTCCCGCCAGGAGCATTCCTGAAGGCTGCTGCTCCTCCAGGATCCTTCTGGCTTGTCACCAGGTCATCCAAACGGGGCAAGAAAACCCACCAGCTCTTTCTAGAAGGCTGGAAGGCCAGGATGGTGCTGGCCCAGCCTGCATCCAGAATGAGCCGGAGGGACCCGTCTCCATGCCTCAGAGACAGAAGCCAGCCGGGAAAAGGTTAAAACAAACGTTTATTTAACAAATTATATTAAGAAGACAATCACACAGTGAAACTTCCCTTTGCCAAGTACTAGAGTCACCTCAAATAAATACACGCAGTACAATGTTGTTCCTAACCTAGTGCAGCCAGCCGCCCGCCCGGGCCCCGGTTCCTGGTGGTGACAGGCCTGGCTGGCAGGGTCCAACGGGTGAGGACGGCCAGCCGCCCCATGAGGGGCGGGCAGCTGCGGTGAGAACGGGTGCCCAGCCGCTCCAGGGCCCAGGGAGGTGAGCGCGGCTTTCATGCTCACCTGTAGGCTCACTCGCCGGCTGGCTCCAGGGAGCTGCGGGCTGGGCTCCCTGTGAACGGTGAGGGGCAGCCCGCAGCCCTGTGCTCGGTGAGACACCATCATGCCCGCAGGCCCGTTACTGCACCGGAGGCAGGTGCTCGTGACGGGACAGAGCGGGGCCTGGGCCGCCTGTGCCGCTCGCCGGCTTTGTGCCTGCAGACACGTCTCAACATCTTCACCTGGAACCAGCATCCACTTCTGGGTATCGGTGTTTTTTTTGGGGGGGTGAAGCAGGTGGGAATGACAGAGGAAAATGTGCTTCAAGTGCCGGCCGCGTGCCCGGCAAGGAGCAGGCGCTTCGGACGTGTTGGTCCTCACCGCCCGCCCCCCGCCGTCCTGACCGTCCCTCCGAGAGGAGGTTGTGGCCACAGTCAGTTCCTGGATTCAGGGTGGGGGAAAAACCTTGTTATAAATTTGCAAGTGAACCTGGGGCCGGCTGCTTACTCCTTACCGCCGTTGTGCCATTTCCAAGGCCTGTGGAGACAGGCTTAGAATTTTCGGGGGACGGAGGAGGTGGCAGCGGGGGATGCTGTGCTCTGGGGAGTCCTTCTGGGAAGGGTGGAGGTCACTGCCCTTCGTGTTTCTGAGAGAAGCCCTGCCTCTCCGCCCCTTGTGGCCAGAGGGTTTGCGGAGAAAAGCACCGTCCCAGAAAGGAAGGGGGAAGAGGGGGCTCAGTTCCCGGTGGGCGAGCTTCACCTCCACACAGGCAGGCAGCCCCCCTGAGAAGGAAAGAGACAGAGGTCAGGAGCCGCCTAAGACCCATTGGGGACGCTGGCTTCTCCAACACCGTCGCTGCTCCGTTCTCTTTAGCTGCAGACACGGTGCCATCCAGTCACTGGTTAGACCCCGCGCTGAGGCTGCCTGCTGCGAGCGGGGGGGGAGGCCTGGTCCTCTCCTGGCGGCCCTGGACCCTGCCTCTCTTGGCCTGGCCCGGGGGTGGGCTGGGGCTGGCGGGGGTGGCCTGGTGGAGGGGTGGAGGGGAGACCCTTTCCCCAACAGCCACCCTCATGGCCCTCTTGCTCCCGACAGGGACTCTCACGTGACCGTTTCTGGACCTCCTCGGGCCCATGGAGCCAAAGCGCTTGCTTCCCAGCAGAGGAAGGCTGCGGAAAGGCTGCAGGTGTTACCTGGTGGGACGACCCCACGGCCGGGGTGTGAGGACAGACTGAGGGACGGAGCCAACACGGCCGGACAGAGGTGAGCAATGGGGTCACCCCCGCTCTTGGTTTTGGACCAGCTCCACCATCCTGACAGCAGCAGCAGACGCAGGTTCTCTGGGCCCCTCGGGGCTCCCTACCCCGTGACTCCCAGGAACAACAGCTCACTTCAGTGGGCACGTCTGAGGCCAAGCCAGCGGCTCAGTCCCGGGCGAGCACCCATCCCAAAAGGTCTGCCCGAGGAATTTCCACCCGTGCCTCCTGGGCCCTGGCGGGTTCCAGGGGAGGCCGGCCCTGCCAGGGACGTCCTCAGGTCTCGGGGGCAGTGGGGAGAGGTGGCACACAGGAATCAGGAGGTACTGGAAGGGAAAGATCAAGGGCCAGCCACGGGGGAAGGCGGAGGGTCTGGAGATGGCGGAGCTGAGGCCGGCTGAGTGAGGTATGTCTTGCCCTGGCCCCGTGTCTCAGCCAGAGGCTGCCCCTCCTGACTGCACCCCAGCCACCCCGGTGTCATTCGAGGAACTGCAGGGGGCGGGGGCTCTGTTCCCAGCTGGGCAGGGCCTCTCCTGGGCTGCTTTCTTATGCCAGACACGTGTCAAAGCTCACATCCAATGCTCCAACTATCTGATGGCCCCTGCCCCCCACCTCCAAGGTGTGAGATACCAGGTTCTGGGAGTTTAGGACAGAGTCCCACGGCCAGACAAGGCAGCCACCGGGTGAGGACCAGGTCTCCCGGGAGGACAACGGCCCTGTTCCCACGGTGCCCATGTGGGGAGCTGGGCTGGGCAGCCAGCACTGTGGGGAATGATGGCATGGTCACTGGCCCTCGTGGCAGAAAGGTCAGTTCTGGCTTCAGTCTGGAGACTGCGTGTCCACGTCCTTGGCACCGGCTCACAGAGCTTCTTTACCCACGTGATGATGGTCGGGGTGCGGGGCCGGGCAGTTGGAGCTGTTGTTGGCACGTGAGCACTGTGGAGATGAGCCCTTTGTGGGGATGATGGTGAGGAGGCTGGGCAAGGGGACCTGGTGGCAAGTGGACCAGGTTCATGTCCACGCAAGCACCCAGCCACTTGGCCGCCTCACCCGCAGGCAAATCCTCTCTGGGCTGGTGGCTGCGGGATGGCCGGCCCCCGTCCTCAGGGCGTCCAGTGTGTGAACTGAGGGGTGAGTCAGAGGGGAGCCAGGCCCAGGCCCACTGGGGCACCACCGGCTGCGTCCTCCGTGTTTCCTTAGGGTCCCTGTGAAGTTCTCGGGCACTCGATGCCCCTGGCGTGAGAGACCTGTTCCATGGGGTGATCCATCAGTGCCGGGGGTGGGGGGCGGGTGCCCTGTGCCAGGCCGCCAGCCCCTCAGGGTCTTCTGGGAGGAGGCGATGGCTTCATGGTGGCAGTCAGGAGGGCAGGGAGCCGGTGGCATCACTGGGTGGCCAGACAACTGTCCAGGGCCCTCAGACAGCTCCCGTGGTGGGTAGGGTTGGTCGAAGGACTAGTCATCACACAGATGCGGGAGGAGCCGCTGGTCACTACAGCACACACAGGTTAGTGGAGGTTAAGGAAGAGCATCCCCGGGGAGGCAGGGGGCATCACGTTGGGGAAACCGATGACTGATGACTGAGGAGGCAACAGCTCAGCTGCCCAGAGTCTCCCAGGAGCGCCGAGCAGGGCAGTGTGGATGGGCGGCGGGGGGGCCGGGCGAGGGGGCGCTCAGTAGTCCGGGCGCTGTGTCGTCTCCCCGCGGGCAGGCGGGCGGCCCCTCAGGACTGGGGGATCTGCTGGCATCGGGTGGGGCTGGGCGGGAGCCTGGCCGCGGCACTCTGCTCCGTGCGGAAGCTGTACTCGTACTGCGGGAGATCGGGGTGGGGGGGGGGGGAGAGAAGCTCAGTCAGGGCAGGGGACGCTGGAGAGAACCAGCCCACAGCCGTGGACAAGCCGGACGGAGGCCCTGAGGACACCGGCAGGCTGCCCTTGGCACGTGCACACGTGCCGCAGGCGTGGGCTGTGCACACGTACACGTGAGTGCACGGGGGAGGGGCACGCCCCTAGTGCTGCGTGGTGGCTGGCGGGCTCGTCTGTGACGACTGGACCGTTGCGCACCCTTCCCCTGGTGATGTGCGCCATCAGCAGCAGCAGCTCGCGTGCCAGGCGGTGTGCCGCGTGCCCTCCCGCCTCCCGGCAGACGGTCCCCCTGCTCCCGCTGCGGGAGGAGTCTCGTGGATGGGGAGGGCCGGCCCTGGGCGCCACCCCAGACCTGGCCAGGCAGGCGGGCTGCAGGTTTGGGGAGCCCCTGGGGCCGGCCGCCTGCTCAGTGCTCTCTGAGCTGAAGACAAGCCGCAGGTGGCGTGGGCCACAGGGACGGGGCGCCCCCACGCCCCCAGCACCTTCCTCCCTGGGCTCCTGGGACCCATTCTTAGTAAGCGATGAGAGCCTGGGCCAGGGCAGGACCAGCAGAGTGGACCTGGGCCCGGCCTGCCCCACTGCCGGCCTGAACCTGGGTTCAGTTCTCATGCTGGAGACCCGGGCCTACCCACCTGACCCGGGTCATGGAAGTGAGATGGTGGGCTCCGAGTCCGGTGGAAATTCAGAGGAGGGGGAACACCTGCGGTTCACCCTGACGGCCAGTGGGGATTTCTACACCCAAATGTGGGGCAGGTGTGCCGGGCCAGAAGAGGAGGCGCAGGTGGGGAGTGTCCGCTGCGCAGATAGGTCGGCGGGCTGCGGGACTGTGAATGGGCTGTGAGAAGGGCCTGGACACCATGGGCGGCAGCCACATGCGACCCTGGGTCTTAGGAATGAGTTGCTTAGATCAGATCAGTGGTCATTAAATGTTTAAAATAATATTTTCAAAAACTTTTCAGCACTAGAATTGCCATAAGGAAGGGCTCCCCTACACAAAGCAGAGCAGAATCGAACCACCTGGCTGAACTCAGCCTCTGCCTGAAGCTGCCCTCTCGGGGAGCCAGCTGGGGGAGCCGCCAGGATGACATGGAACCGTCCCAGCAAGGGCGGGGGGCATGACCACTGGGTGCCCACCCAGTAAGGTGCTGCAGCTGTGGGCTCCAAATGGTCCCTGAGCCCCAAAGTGAGCTGCCTGCAGCTACAAGGCCCTTCCAGGGGCTGTGCTGAGCTGAGGGAGCACAGCTGAGGGGTTTTGGGGGTCACTTGGGAATGAGGGGGAGCAGAGGATGCTGGAGGGGTTTATTCCTCCTGGGGGAAAGGGTGGGGAGAATGAGCACTTCGCCCTCGGCCACCTGCCGATGGCCTACAGACTGACCCGGGACAGAGGGGCAGCTGGCGCTGGGTGTGGGGGCGAGGTCTGGGCGGGCCCCAGCCATCCCGTGTGAGCAGCCAAAGGGGCCAGGGGCCGCCAGTGACAGGACTGTGCTCCCTACACACAGAAGGGGTGGGGAGGGAAGGGCTTGACATTGCAGGGTGACAGCTAGGTCTTTTCGCCTCTGAACCTCAGTGAATTCATCTCTTTTATAATAATAATTTCATGTTATTAAGAAATAACAAGTGTGGGTGAGGATGTGGGGAAAAGGGAACCCTGTGTTCACTGTAGCATTATCCACAACAGTCAAGATACAGAAACGATCTAAGTGTCCATCGATGGATGAATGGATACAGAAAATGTGGTACATACATAGGATATTCCTCAGCCATTAAAAAATATGAAATCTTCATGAAACTAAAATCTGGTTCTTTGAAGAAAAAAAAAAGCAAAATGGATAAACCTTCAGCTAGAATCACCAAGGGGAAAAAAAGGCAGAGGGTCCAAATCAATAAAATCAGAAATGAAAAAGAAGTTACAAGGGGACACCACAGAAAAGCAAAGGACCATGAGGGGCCACTGCAGGCAACTCTATGCCAATAAAATTGGACAGCCTAGAAGAAAATTCTAAGAAAATTCTTAGAAAGGTATGTCTCCCAAGACTGAGCCAGGAAGAAAATCTGAGCAGACCAAGTACAAGCACTGAAACGGAATCTCTGATTACAAAACTCCCAACAAACAGAAGTTCAGGATCAGATGGCTTCACAGGCGAATTCTATCAAACACTGAGGGAAGAGCTGACACCTGTCCTTCTCAAACTATTCCAAAGTATTGCAGAAGAAGGAACACTCCCAAGCTCGTTCTATGAAGCCACCATCATCCTCGTACCTAAATCAGACAAAGATACCACAGAAAAGAAAAATAATTACAGGCTAATATCACTGATGACCACTGATGCAAAAATCCTCGACAAAATACTAGTAAACTGAATCCAACGATACATTAAAAGGATCATATACCATGATCAAGCGGGTTTATTTCAGGGAATAAAAACTATCTTTTAAGTAATGCCATTAGGAAAAAACCCTGTAAATCAATCAATGTGATACATCACATTAACAAACTGAAGAGTAAAATCCATATGATCATCTCAGTAGATGCAGAAAAGGCTTTTGATAAAACTCGACTTATGGTAACAATTTTCCAGAAAGTGGGCATAAAGGGGACCTACTGTCAGTGTGACAAAGGACATATATGACAAACCCACAGTTATTGAAACAGCATACTCAGTGGTGAAGAGCTGAAAGCGTTTCCTCTAAAATCAGGAATGAGACAAGGATGTCCACTCTCACCACTTTTACTCAACATAGTTTTGGAAGTCCGAGGCATGGTCATTAATCAGAGAATAAAAAGAAAGGGAATCCAAATTGGGGGGGGGGGAAGAGTAAAGCTGTCACCATTTTGATGGCATGTTACCACACATCCTAACAGAAAATCCTAAAGACACTAACAGAAGACTACTAGAGCCCATCAGTGAATTCAGTAAAGTTGCAGGGTACAAAAATTACATGCAGAAATCTGCTGTATTTCTATATGCTAAGAATGAAATATCAGAAAGAGCAATTGAGGAAAATCCTATTTACCATTGCATCAAAAAAGAATAAACTACCTAGGAATACACCCACCTAAGGAGACAAAAGATCTGGAGTCCAAAAACTATGAGATGCTGATGAAAGATGGAAGATGACACGGATAGATGGCAAGTTATACCACATTCTTGAATTGGAAGAATCCATATTGTCAAAGGACTGTATTACCCAAGAAAGTCTACAGATTCAATGCCAATGGCATTTTTCACAGCACTAGAACAAAAAAAAAAATTTAATTTGTAGGGAAACACAAAGGCTCTAAATAGCCAAAGCAACCTTGAGAAAGAAAAATGAAGCTGGAGGAATCAGACTCCTTGACTTCAGGCTACACTACAAAGCTACAGTAATTAAAACAGTATGGTACTGGCCTAAAAACAGAAATACAGATCAAGCGAACAGGATAGGAAGCCCAGAAACAAACCCACATAATTATGGTCAATTAATCAACAACAAAGGAAGAAAGAACATACAATAGAGAAAAGACAATCTCTTCAATAAGTGATGCTGGGAAAACTGGACAGCTACATGTAAAAGAATACAATTAGAACATTCTCTAACATTATACACAAAAAATAAACTCAAAGTGGATTAAAGACCTAAATGTGAACACAAGATACTATAAAACTCCAAGAGGAAAACACAGGCAGAACACTTTTTGACATAAATCATACCAATCTCTTTTTGGATCTGTCTCCTAGAGGAATGGAAATAAAAACCAACCAACCAACCAACAAAAAACAAATGGGACCTAATTAAACTCAAAGGCTTTTGCAAAGCAAAACAACCACAAACAACCTATTGAATTGGGGAAAATATCTGTAAATGATCCGACTGACAAGGTATTAATCTCCAAAATATATTAATACAAACAGTGCATTCAGCTCAATATAAAAAGACAAGCAGCCCAATCAAAAAAAATGGGCAGAAGATCTAAACAGACACCCCTCTAAAGAAGACATACAGATGGCCAAAAGGCACATAGAGATGCTCGACACTGCTGATACAGAGATGCAGACCAAAATCACAATGAAGCGTCACCTCACACTGGTCAGAATGACCATCATCAAAAAGCCTATAAATAATACATGCTGGAGAGGGTGTGAAGGAATGGAAATTGGTGCAGGCGTTATGGAGAACAGCATGACGGGTCCTTAAAAAAACTAAGAATAGAGTTACCATACGATCTTGCAATCCCACACCTGGCTATATATCCGGAGAAAATCATTTGAAAAAATACATGTACCCCAGTGTTCACTCAGAGAAGGCAATGGCACCCCACTCCAGTACTCTTGCCTGGAAAATCCCGTGGACGGAGGAGCCTGGTGGGCGGCAGTCCATGGGGTCGCTAGAGTTGGACACGACTGAGCGACTTCACTTTCACTTTTCACTTTCCTGCACTGGAGAAGGAAATGGCGACCCACCCCAGTGTTCTTGCCTGGAGAATCCCAGGGGCGGGGAAGCCTGGTGGGCTGCCATCTATGGGGTAGCACAGAGTCGGACACGACTGAAGCGACTCAGCAGCAGCAGCAGCAAAGTTCACTGCAGCACTCTATAATAACCAGGACATGGAAGCAACCTAAAAGTCCATCAACAGAGCAATGAATAAAGGAAATGTGATATATATGTATATATCACATATATATATGTACGGGCATACCTGGTGGCTCATTGTAAAGAATCTGCCTGCAATGCAGGAGACCTGGGTTCGATCCCTGGGTTGGGAAGATCCCCTGGAGAAGGGAATGGCAACCCACTCCAGTAATTTTGCCTATATATACACAACGGAATGCTACTCAACTATGAAAAGAAAGAATGCCATCTGCAGCAACACGGGTGGATCCAGAGCTCATCATACTAAATAAAGTAAATCAGACAAAAGCAAAATCATGGATATCACTTATATGTGGAATCTAAAGGGAGGGATACAAATGAATTTAGTATACAGAACGGAAGTAGACCCACAGACGTAGAAAAGAGACGTGTGGCTACCAAAGGGGAAGCAGGAGGTAGGGATCCATTAGGAGTTGGGGATTAACCAATATACACCACTGTATACACAACAGATGACCAACAGGGACCGACTGTATAGCATAGAGAACTGTACTCAATATTTTATAGTAACCTATAAGGGAAAAGAGCCTGAGGAAGGGTGTATCTATACGTGTGTGTGTATCTGTGTAAAAAATGGAACTGCTTTGCTGCACACCTGAAACCCCACACTGTAACTCAACTATGCTCAGTACAAAAGTTTAAAGAATAAAAGGAGAATGAAATCTTGTCATTTGTAACAACATGGATGGATCCAGAGGGCGTTGTGCTAAATGAAGTCAGCCAGACACAGAAAGACAAACACCTGGAGATCTCAATTATATGTGGAACCCAGGATACAACAAGACCAAGCTCACTGGGCAGAGCAGATGCCAGAGGCGGGGTGGGGTGGGTGAAATGGGAGAAGGGGGTGAAAAGGCACAGACTTCCAGCTACAGGGTGATTACGTCCTGAAGATATACTGCACAGCGTCGTGAATATAGATATCAACACTGCAATTCATATTTTGGTAGTTGCTAAATTTTAAACATTTTCGTCAGAAGAAAACAGTTGTTACTATGTAAGATAAAAGATGGTAACTGTTTATTATGATAATTGCTTTGCAATGTATACAACTATCGAAACATGTTGTACACCTGAAGCCAATATGCCTTTTATACTTCAATAAAGAAGGTGGGGGTGACGATCTCTACTCCCGGGGCCCTCTTTGAGGGTGGGATGAGGTGTGGCAGGTTAAGGGCCTGCCTGCCCCAGCACCAGGCAAGCAGAAGTTGGCTACGTAACAGAAGACATCAACGCGGCCCCACTTTGCTGCTAATGACCCGGGCTCCGGCCATGGTCCGGGCACTCCAGCTCCAGGAAGCTGGAGGAGTGGTGCAGCCTCAGACCAGGAGGACTTCAGGTAAAGTTTTGGACAATACCGCCACCTTGTGGCTGCTCAGGAGCATCACGGCAGGAAACAATCTGCCTCCATCACCCACTCACCCACCTGCATCTGCCTGTGCTGGGCTCTGGGGTCAGGAGGGAGCCCTACAAGAGGGGCAGGGGATGGACGCCGGCACTGCGATGCTTTAACCCAAATGGGCAATAGGAAGAGAGCAGCCTGGGGGAGAGAACATGAGGGCATTTCTGCCAATGGCCAAGGGTGGTCCCTGAGGAGTACTCTGGGGTGCCGCCTGCCCGGCTGCAGAGACGTGGATGAACCCGGAATGCAGGGATGGGAGGAGCCCTCAGGGGAGAGGGTATCTGGAGTTACAGTGTGGAGATGTTTGGAGGAAAGCGCACAGGATCAGAAGACAAAGACGACGGGCTTGGAAGGCAGGACACCAGCCCTGGCGACGGACCCAGGGCCAGGGAGGAGGACGGGGGGGATCAGGGGGCAGCAGTCGGCCTGAGCTGCACAGGCTGGGGCGGGGGGGACGGGGTCACTAAAAACACGTGGTGACCTCAGCAGGGGCAGGGCTGGGTGGGCCAAGGCTTCAGGGCGGTGCCGACATGGACAGCAGAGTGTGGTCTCTCCTCGGGGGTGGACAGAGGGTGGCACCCAGACTGAGAGCAGCAGGCTGGTCAGCCTGTAGCACACACAGGTCCTGCCTCAGCAGGTCCAGAGGGTGGCCAGAGATTCCGCCTCGTCAGCCAGCTCCCCGGTGACCCGATGCTGCGGGTCGGTTCTGTGGCCGTACCAGAGGGACGTGGGAGTGGACGGGAGGGGCAGAGAGGAAGGGCCAGAGACTTTAGGGCTGAGGGGGGCACTGAGGAGGGAATGGGGGGCTGTGGGGAGGAGGCTGCTGGTGGTGGTGGGGAGCTCCGCTTGGGCTGCTCTGAGGCCTTGCTTGGGGGTACAGCTGAGGTGAGGCACCTAAGTGAGGGAGCCAGCCCAGTGTCAGCCTGCTGGAGTGGCACCACCAGCTGTGGGCTGGGTCACCTCTACCCTCCAGCACCTGCTGTGCCCAGCTCCCAGGTGGCAGGAACACCCAGGGCAGGGAAGCCGCCTGAGTTTGCTGGGGGCCAGTTGGCCAGAGGGTACGTGAAAGGGGACGGAGGCACAGGCCCCTAGATGTCCACAGCCAGGGACCCAGGGGCCCAGGGGCCAGGCCCAGAGACTTGGATGCTGCCAGAGGTAGGCCCAGAAAGGGTACTTTCCGAGGGCATGGGGCAGTGGGGACAAGGGGGTGCAGGCGGGCTGGGGTCAAACTGCATTGGGGGGTAGGTGGTTGGGAGGCCTGTCTTTGTGGCCAGGAAGGGACAGGGTCCCTGGGTGGCTGGGGGCGGGCTGGTGGTGTAGAAGAGCCTTCAAGGATAAACTAAATTCTTGCTTCTTTCACTCTCTGGGGTGAGGGGGTGTGGGCATGTCTTGGTGGGTAAATCAGGGGTACACAGCCGCCTTCTCCTGACTCAGGGCCGAGCATGCCACCGCCTCCCCGCCCCCAGAGAGGGCCAGAGACCCGCGGCACAGCCTGCACCCCACCCCCACCACCGCCCCGCCCCTGCCCTTGAGATTTTTCCCTTTTTAGGTCATCTTGGCTGGAGAAAAGCACTGCTCCCCCACCTCTTGTTTTCTCTTAACTCCCCAAATGAAATTTCAACATATGTCCCCCCGCCATAATCCCCCTTAGGCCGCGGATAACCCTTCCCACAGACGCTGTCCCCTGCCCGGGACGGGCTGGCCCCGAGTGTTTGCCCAAGAGACTAGGCCGCTTCTGGAAGCCCTTTCGCTCCCTTGGGCAAACAGTGAGTACCTTTGAAGGTGGATTTGGGCCCGGATCTGTTTACTCAAGACATTAAGTCTCCTGCATAAGGAGGACCTGCACTCGCGCACAAACAGCAAATCCTTTTTGAATTAAAAAAATTTTTCAATTAAAAAGCATTTTGGTTCACAGAGCTGAGACCCCCGCGGAGCAGCGCCCCCAGCCACAGCGCCCTCTGGTGGACAAGGGCCATCATGACAACTCTTAAGCCATGGCGCTCAATTCCCAGATTCCGAGAGGTTTTGTCACAGTGAGGCCAACATCCTGGCCTTGCGAGGCCACACCGTGGAGCCAAAGGCATCCTGGCCTCAGCCTCGAGGCAGAAAGGGACGGGGGTGGGGGTGGGGGAGCGAGCCCGCATCCACTCGCGCAGACGTGAGAATCACCCACGACAACTGTGAAAGCACCTTGAATGAGAAAACCCGGTCCTCCGTCAGAGCCAAGGGTTGCATCGGAGAGTCAAGGGTTTGAACCTGGGCCCTGCCGGACAGCGGGCGGGGTGAGGGTGGTTCTGGTTTAACTAGTGGGCGGCGCAGGCAGCATTGCTTTTTTAAAAAGCACTAAAGTGATTTCAATGGTTAGACACGCGTTGATGTGATGGTTAGGAGACCCAGGGAGGGCTCCGGACGAGAGGCGGCAGTAAGGGGCTGTTTTTAGAACCTGAATTTTGAGACGTGGGAGCTGAAGCTCAGGGGAGGATCAGACTTCCCAAGGTCCCCGGGGCCTGGACGAGGCCCCGAGGGTGCCAGGGGCAGGGACCCGGCCTCAGGACAGGGGTCTGTACTCACCACTTACACGGGTGGGCTTCTGAGATGGGGGGCAGGTGGGGTCACAAAAGGGCCTGGCAGGATGGCGGCAGGGGCAGGCCTGAAGGAGCCCAGGCTGGGCCTCAGGGGCCTGGCAGGGTGAAGACAGGCTGGGAGAGTGAAGGAGCAAGACGCCGGCCAACGCCGAGCCTGGTTTGGGGCTGGGGCCACAGTTGTGAGGGTGCCTGGGGCACGCGGTGGTGGGTGAGCTCTGAGCAGTGGCCCCACCGGCCCCCAGCCTGCCTCTCCTGCAGCCTGTCCTGGCACCTGCCCAGCCCTGGGGGCCAGGACATGATACCTGCCACGCTCGATGCCTGGTTCAGATCCTCAGGGAATTGCAGCTCTGGAAGCTTCCTCTCCCTACATGAGGGCTTGTGTCCTCCCATCTCTTTCCTGAAGCCTGGCTGCTGGATCTCGGCCCCCTCCCCAGGGGAGGGAAGGGGCAGGTGCCCCTGTGAGCAGTGGGCCCTGAGGGCCCCCACGGAGCAGGCCTGTGTGTGCTGGGAGGGCCCGTCCAGCTGATGTGAATACACGTCCACCCCTTCGAGCTGTGGAAAGGGCCAGGGAGGCCCAGAGGCCCAGGGACGAGTCCGGGTCTCCCCACTTTCCCACAGGAGTCTCGTTTCACACTTGGATTACGGTTCCAGAGACACATCCGGAAGCCTGGGTGAAAGGGGGAGGCCCCGGGCTGAGAAGCCATAGAAGGGCTCTAAAAGGGCTCCAAGGAAAGGCTGTCACACGCAGACTGGGGCTCAGGGGACATGGGGCAGCCAAGACGGGCCCCCCCAGAGCTGGAGGGGGTCCTAGAATCCCCCAGAGCTGGGGCGGTGCCTTGTTCACCCCTCAGCGCTGTGAGTCCACAGCTGGGCCTGGAGGTCAGGGCTCCTGGATTACAGCCCACGAGCCCTTGGTCACTAGTGTGGCCACTTGTAAGGGGATGGGAGGGGCAGGAGCTGCTGGGTCCCCAGTCAGGGTTGGGGACAGAATCCCCTCTGCCAGTGAAGCTGGTACCACTGCTCTTCCGACGATGGGTGACTGTCCTGAGTGAGGCCACTGGGTCGGGAAGCAGGCGGGTCCCATGACAAGCCCCCAGCGGGGTCGCTGTGAACCTTCTGGGAAGCCTCTTCTGCATTCTCCTCAGGTTCCCCAGCGCTAACCCGCAAGCAGCAACCCCAGCGTCAGAAACCCTGAGCCCCACCCAGTCCCGCTGCTCGGTCTCACCCTAAACGAGGGGCTGGAAAACCTGCCCTCTGAGATGCCCCTGCTCCAGGGGCAGGGACCATGTCTGTCTGGGCACCGTGCCCGGCGTGGCTGCATGGTGACTGAGACCACGTGCAGAGTCAGCCCCTGCATCTTCTGACCCCGGGGGACCCAGGTCATCTTCGTCAATACCTGTCAGCACCCTCTTCCCTTTCCTGCCCCAGGCCTGGGGCTCCTGGGAGGGGATGGCGACACCCACTTGCACCCTTCACGGCCTGCCGCCCTGGGCTCAGTGCTGGGAGAGCCCCCGACTCAGGGCAGGACACCCTTGCTCAGGAGCATCTCCACCTAGGATCCGGTGGAGCACAGAGTAGTGAAGTGCCTCCCAAGTCCCCACCCGGGGAAGAGCTCCACTCCCAGGAGGGAGGTGTGGAAGCTTCTTGCACAGGCCTGTCCCCACGCATGGCTTCTCAGATCCCAGCCCCGACCCCGCCTCCCTTCAAGCACCACCCCTTGGTGCCTTTGGGAAGGCTACTCCCCCCTGGGGCATTTGTCCTCCTCTGGGGACGATTAATTACTGGCCTCCAGGGCTCCACATCACTGTCCATTTCCTCCTTAAGCGCAAGGCTGGGGTGGGGGCTCGGCCATTTCTGTAGCTCCAGAGTCTGGTAGAGGCTGTGGCCCAGAAGAGGTGAATGAATGAACAAATGATGGATGGATGGACAGATGGTACAGGGTGTGAGAGGTGAGTGGGTGGATGGGTGAGTGAGGGGCAGCTCAATGCAGAGCAGACAGCTAGCTTGGGGACTCAGTTCTCAGACAATGGGGAGGTCATCTGGGTTCTCAGTCTTTTGTGGAAGCAGCGGTGTGTCGGTCCAGCCTTGGGTCCTCTGCATTCCCATGGCCTCTGGGCTGATGGTGTCATGGCCCCTATCCTGGGGTGTTTAACTCATGGGGCAAAGTGCTGATCCCAGGGTTCATCCACATTGCCACCACTGTCCCCCCACCCCTCCACCATGAATAGTGAAGTTTAAGTATAGATGTGATTTGTATCTTCATGCTCAGACATGTGCAAGCTGGAGGCTCATATGCTGCTGGCCTGTGTGGTGTTTTAAAATAGTCATAAACGTGGGAAAGTTGAGAGACTTGGCATAAAATGCCAACATCTTCCAGGTTTTATAAAAAAAAAAATAGGGGGCTGCGGCAATTCCAGACCTTGACTCTCGCACTTTGACCATGAGCCTCACATGGGTGAATGGAGGCAGCCTCCTTTAGAAACACATGGCTTTTCCAATTTGCACAGTCCCCACCACTCCCTATAAATCACCCAACCAGAGTGTTCGCCATTTTATCACTGTGACTGCATTTTGTGTGGACTGATAGGGACAGAGTAAGCAAGAAATATTTCTTGTACTCATGATGCTTAAAAGTAGGAAAACGAAATACAGACTGAGAAGGCCAGGCATTTTAAGGAAAATGGGGGAACGTGCATTCTACGGTGGGTCTTAGATCTCTGTGTGAGTATTAACGAGCTCTGCTTCTCCAGACCCCTCCCGTGCTGCGGGGCTGGGGGCCTGGTGGGCACCTGTGTGTCAACCAGCGTCGTCTGCGTGGGGCTCTGGGCAAGGCTGGGGGCTGACAGATACCTTTGTGGCCGACTAAACCCTGGTTCTGCGTCAACAAAGAGCCACAGGGCTAGCCCCCTCAGTGAATCAGCATTTTAGAATTCATCTAAATATCACCTAAAAAATGGGTATTTGTATTTTCCCTCTCCCAGGTTATTTGTGGAAAATATTTGGAACAATGCTGCTTTCTGACACTGATTTCTGAGTGAAAAAGAAGCTGTGTGATCACTACAGGAAGATGCCCTCCTCATTTGTCACCTTTATGCTCATCTTTTACCTACATGTCAGGCAACCTTCTAAGAGTTCAGTTTGACGGGGGTGTTACTATTTTGGGGGGTATTAACTATTTTCTTGGCCACGTTGTGCAGCATGTGGGATCTTAGTTCCCTGACCAGGGATCGAACTCATGCCCCACCCCTGCAACGGAAGCACAGAGTCTTAACCACTGGGCTGTCAGGGAAGTCCCTGGGATGTACGGGGTATCACTTTAAAACTTGGGGGATGAGAGTTCCCCAAACCACAAGAAAAGGACAGAAAAATCCTTTTAGGATGAACTTTCAAAAGGCCAAATAATTCACCTTGACCTCTATTCTACATGAGCCAGGTATAACTCATGACGGTATCCAGGGCAGGTAATTCTGTCTGTCAAACATCAGCTCTGCCTCAGGTTTATTTCCAAGGGCTCAGCCTGGCTCCCTCATCTGTATGCTGAACGCTCTGGGCTGCTGTGCGAGCAACCTGGAGACCTGGGCGGAGGCTGGCGCTTGGCGGCCCTGTTACTGATAGAACCAGAGAGGGTGGTGGGGGGAGGGGGACTCAGACTCTCAGAATTAGGAACTCTATTAATATAATCTACCATATTAATATGCCTGCAGAGAAAAAAATATGATCATCTCAATGGATGATTAAAAGACATTTATCAAAAGCTACTATCCATTCCTGATAAAAACACTTAGGAAAATAGAAATAGATGGCTAATTCTTTAACACGATAAAAAAAAAAATGATGCCTATATATAGCAAGCCAAAATGCAGCATTATGGTTGAGTATCGAAACTAGAAATTTCCGTTCAGACAAGGAGGCCCAGTGACCTGATCATTGTGGCCGCAATGCTGGCTGAAGGTTCAGGAAGGGGGCAGGAGGCGGCAGTGTCAGCGTTTGCAGACGACATTAACGCCGGCCTGCGTAACCAAAGAAAAGCAACTGAAAAGCATCAGAAGTAGAAGCCAGTGAGAGAGCCAGCCCCTAAAATAAAACATAAATGTCAACAGCTGATACAAAAAATGACAGGAAATATAATGGAAAAAAAGACCCTACTCATGAGAACCACAAAAACATTAAACACTTAGCAATAACCTACAAAGAAGTGTGCAGACTCTCTGCAGAGAACACCCTTCTACCCTGCTGAGCGACAGACACAAAGCCCCAGGTGGAGACTCTTCACCAAACGTCTATTAACCTACATGCTCAGTGCAGTCAGTAATAAACATCTAGAGTGGAGTTTCTCCCCCTGAAAAGAGTCTAACGTTCAGCTGGAAGAATAATCAAGTGACTATAATTAGAAAAACCTGGGGTGGGGGGAGAAGGAAGAACTAAGCTTATCATATATTAAAGCTTATTATAAAGCTATCTGAGTCAAAGCAGTGTGGTAATCATTCAAAAAGAACAGAGATGAGCGTCAAGAAAAACATCCCTTGGTCCACTTACAGATGGAACTATACGATGAGGGTAACACTTAAAACGACTGAAGAAGGTAAACACTGATAAGAAAACTGGTTAATGGCTTAGGATAAAATGAAGCTGGTTCTAGCTTTTACCTTCTAATAAACTTCAGATGGATCAAATAGTTGAAAACCGTTTAATACTGTAAGATATTAAAACACAAAAAGGTATGAGAAAATAGGAATCTTAAGTATGACATGAAACCAAAAACAAAACATTAAAGTCAAGATTGCCCATGAAAAATTAAAAACTATTGTATAGAAAAACACATCTTTAACAAGGTGAAAAGCCACTGGTTAAAGTGTGTGTGTGAGTGTGTTTGAACATAGGACAGAAAGAAGGTTGTTACAAAGAACATAAAAAAACTCAAAAATGAATGAAAAAAACTAAATAAGCCAATAGAAAAAACTGGGCAAATGGCACACACAGAATAGATTCACAAAAGAAGTATACAAATGGCTGATAAATATATGAAAAGATGTCCACCTTTAAATACCTGTGATGCTTATAGTGAGGGTGTGGGAAACAGGTGCCCCCTCACACATCACAGGATGGGGCCGGGCAGGGGGGTTTAAAAGGGCACTCTCTTTTTGGAAAGCAAAATGGTAATACTATGCGTTCTTCTAAAGAAAGACCCAGGGGAGCAAAGACATGTTCAAGGAAATATACTGCAGCAGTGTAATAGTGAATAACTGGAAACAACTCAAGAGTCAATCAATAGTGGATTGCTTAAATAAATTATGACACAATCATAAAAGGGAACCACATGTAGTCATTAAAAAGAACGGGGCAGATCTGTGTGCGATGACACGGAAGGTTGTGCAAGATATACTAGTCGGTGCAAAAGCAAGCTACAGGAGCGTTATGTCCAGTACTGAACACGTGATGCTTGTTGGATGTGGGCATGTCTTTCTCTCCCAGGAATGGACCATGGGGGACCCTCACCTTTTTCCTGTTTCCGTTGTGTTTGCATTTTAAAAAACAGGTATGACCTTTGCATTTGGAAACAAAACACTAAATGTTAAAAAATTGATTCTGATTGGCAGGGTAGATACTGAAGATAATAAACTGCCCACGATGGCTGCCACACTTTATGGGGAGGGAACTAGTCTTGTCTGTGGCATCAAACAGTGGTTCCCAAGCTGCAGTCAGACTCCTGAAGGGTCCATGAGAGGCAGGTTGCCCAAGCTACTTCCCACATTTCAAATCGGAAAAGACCCCGATGCTGGGAAAGATTGAAGGCAAAAGGAGAAGAGGGTGCAGAAAATGAGATGGTTGGATGGCATCACTGATTCAATGGACATGAACTTGGGCAAGCTCCAGGAGATAGTGAGGGACAGGGAGGCCAGGCGTTGCTGTGGTCCATGGGGTGGCAAAGAGTTGGACTTGAGTTAGCGACTGAACGACAATAACCACCCTTCTTTTATGCCTTTGGAATGGCTATCCATTAAGCTAATTCATTAGGTTCCTTTGTTTTTGGCTGAAATGATCTCATCTCAGTGTGATAGCTCTGTAAGATTTCAGGGGCATGACTGAACAACTAGGTCTTTGAAAAAAATATAAAAAAAGGGGAGCAGAACAATAGATAAGAAAGGTTAATGTCTATCTAATCAACTAACTTTCATTTAATAAACGAATTAGGCGAATTTCCTTCCCCAAACATATCAGCTTCCTGACTGAAAACGAAAGAAAAAAAGATGCTGGGGGATGAAAACGTTGAATCTCACGGATAAAGGACACCTTATTTCCTGTTGCAGTTTAAGACCTGACCACTAGATGGTGCAAAGTGATCACGCATTTTGTGACTTCGCCCTCTGCAAAATTCTTCTAACATTAATATGCACAATGAAAGCTTTCCAAAAGTAGGAAGAATGAACAATTGCACTGGGATATGAACATTTTGCTTTTATAAAATTGGGACTCTGCCATTTCATTACTGATACAAAAATCTTCTGCCTCACTTTCTCCCTGCACATGCAGCTCCCAAATCCACTCTAATCTCATACATTGGAAGCGCTTGCAGAAGTCCCTGCAAAGTGGACGTCCACAAGTTGGTTCCAAAAATTCTTTTTACCTCGTGATGCCAAATGTATTTCCATTAATTTCACCTCAATGTCGTGACGTAAATGCGAGTGGAATCAGCCCCAAGCTAAATAAGCAATAAGCCCCATTTTTCAACACACAAACACATAAAGATGTCAGCTCAAACTGTTTACTAATTAACACTTAAAAAGACACAAATTAGATATGCGTGGCTAAGAGCAATTATAATCAAGACGAATTTCTCTAGTCATTTGGGAACTGAAAAAAAAAAAGCCTAATTGCTGGAACCAATGTTTTAAAAACTGAAATCACGCCAGTTAGCAAATATGTTCATTTAAGGAACATTCCACGTGACTACACTCTGGAGGACTGACTACAAACAGGAGAACAAGGGAAATATTTAGGGATAAAATTAAAATTTTAAGCTCCTTTGGATTTATAACTTCATCATTAAATACGTCTACAAACAGCAGCCCATAAAAACCTGTAGCCATTAAGTGGTTAAATGGACTGCCTCCCTTGTCAATTTTAAGGGAGTGATTAATATCAGATAGTCCCTTTACTAATTAGACTCTCCCTTGTCTTTCAGCCTTAAAGTCGAGTGAAAATGGAGGCCGTCTGCTCCACCAGGGAGTGTGCTGGGCTAATGATGACGCTCCTTGCCACATTTCTGAGTGGGGTGCCCACTGAAGCGGGGTGAACGCTGTGGTCTTTTCCAGGGGAAGGCGGCAGCCACGGTGGGGAAAGTCTTTGTGTATGGAGCTGGGAGGCTCTCCGGTTGCCCTTTCAGGCACAAGAACCCTTGGCTCCTATTTTTAGAGGTTTGTGGTGTTGTGCACACGGCATGGAATCTATGGTTGAGGCCACTGTCTCTGGGCCACCGCTCCGGAGACAAGGGACAGGGCAGTGGGTGAGGGAGGTGGGGCTGGGGATGGGGGGAGGATGAACAGGCTGCGGGAGAGGCAAGGAGACCGGAGAATCGCTGCCGAACTGAGGAGCTGGGGAGCTCCCGGGCTGGCTGCGAGGGGCATCCATCAGAGGGAGGGATGGGGCGCCTGCTTACAAGGGAAATAAAGAGCAGCAGAGACAGAGAATATTTATATGCCCATCTCCTGGCGCTGAGAGAAGACGCTTCATCACCGGGTCGGCTGCAAAATTACACTTTTCCCGACTCTTGAATGGAGAGAACCTTTTGTCTGGGCAACAGGGAGGACGATAAGGGCTTCACACTGGATGCAGCCCTCCGGGGACTCCCGCTGCCCTCCTGCAGAGCCCAGCGACTGCTGCCTGGGGGCACGGGGGACAGGTCAGGGCCAGAAGGGACCCCTGCAAACCCCCGCCCCCCCGCCCTGCTCGCCTCGACAGCTGCTGCTGGCTGGTCCCTGGTCACCTCCCGTGCCCCAGAGAGGGTGAGCAAAAACATGGTTTCCTGACTTAAGGGGTAATTTAAGTGGCAAAGCCCCTGCCCCAAGCCGAGGGTAGACGTGGACGGCAGGGGATGTGGCTGCTGGAGCCTGGAGAGTGACAGCCTTCAAAGTGGGAACTGGTTTACTCACCTCGGCTTCCTTCACTCCAACAGCCCACACCACCTGCGAGCACCTAAAGAATCCCCCCAAACGCGGCGGGTGGCACGGCCACTGACTTTATAGTCGTGACCTTCCTTGGGGGCCATTCGTGAAACGCAGCCTGCTGTCACCACGCCTGCGGAGGGCCTCCTGTGGGCGCCACAGCCGCGGTGGGATCCCCGGGCCTGCACGCCACCCTGAGGATGGGGAGGCCAGGGGACCTGCTCCAGGGTCCAGCATAGGTGGCAGATTTGGCGTGCTATCTGGGGCAGGGTTGGTGGGGGGGAGGCTGGACTCGAAAACTGTGTCCCTCCACCACGCCATGTCTCCTCCATGGTCCACACAGCGGCGGATGGCTCTGGTCCACACTGCCAGGGAGCCTTGTGCCACCTTCCTGCTGGCGGGGCCAGGTGGCAGCCTCTCCTTGAGGTGGTCAGATTCCACGGTAGGGGAGCTGGAAGAGCACTGCCGCCCACCGCTGGGGGGCGACACCCATCTCCCTGCACCGTTACTCCTAGAAGTGGCAGGCTGGAGTCCGGTCGGCCCCTGCTCTGGGCGAGGCAGGGGGCACCTGGGGACAGGGTCCCAAATCACCAAGCTCAAGACCGACAGAGCGATGGGGCTGGTTCAGGGGGTGACTTGTCCCTGAGGCCAAATGGTGGTGACAGAGCATCCCTAGACAGGGCAGGTGGGTGAGGCAAGGCCGGCAGAGGGGCAAGCAGGCCCACGCCACTCTTAGATGGGCTGCTTCAGGGCAAGCACTCCCATTTCCTCTACAGCCAGGACCACCCAGGACCCATATTTCTGCTGTGTGCCCGGGTGACACCACCTCCCCCTGGGGGCATGCAGGGATAAGGGAGGGGAGAGCCTGCCCCTCACAAAGCAGCCCCCACAGACGCCAGGCTCTCCCTGCTGCTTGCGAATCCCCGGGCGAGATCTGGGTGGGGGGGTGCATTCAGGATGCGCAAGGGGACAGTGCAGGTCACGGTCAGCCCTGAACCCAAAGGCAGTCTCCTGACTTCTTGGGGGAGGGCGCTCGGCTTGACGCTGTAAACAAGAGCAAAGCAAGCCCCCAGCCGAGCTCCTGCTGCCCCCAGGCTGCTCCCCAAGCGATGCCCCTCTCCCCCGAAGGACAGCCAGACTGGGTGCAAGTGAAAAAGGCAATATCCCCCTGAGCAAGGGGACCCCAAGGTGCTCAGGGCCAGCCCACAGAGCCCGAGAATGGGGCCAGGGAGCTGTGGGCTCAGCTCCTTCTCTGCCTCCAACTCCAGGAGCTATGCTGAGTTCAGAGGCTGAGAGGGGCAAGTTCCCCAGTTTATTTACGGAGAATGCTCGCTGACTTTGTTGCAAAAGGAGTGTGTGGATGTCAACATGTCATCACCATTACGTGCATGTGGATGGCTGGTGGAAGTACCTTCTAAATCCTCAGGTTAAACGAAAACCCTCATGGCATCCCTGACGGCGGGGATGTCTGTGATGGTTTCCCAGCTTATTTAGCATGTCTAACCTCTCCCCATTTCCCTACATTTTCTCTAACTCCACTTTAATTTCCTTCAACAAGAGAACACAGACATGTGCTTTCAACCCACCACTGAAAACAAGGAAGGAAGCCAGGGATCCTTCAACAGAGAACACAGTGTGTGCTTTTAACCCATCACTGAAAGCAAGGAAGGAAGCGGGCGTGGTCCACAGAGGGCAGCGCGTCAGGCTGCAATGGGGTGGACTTGCACCGATTCGCTCCGCTTCCTGGGACCAGGGGGATGGGAGTGACAATGATCGCTACACTACCGGACCTGCCTGGTGGTCTGCCTACCAATGTAAGGGCCATGGGTTCGATGCCTGGTCCTGAAGGGTTCCACATGCCTCGGGGCAACTAAGCTCGTGTGCCACAACTACTGAAGCCCACGCACCCCAGAGCCTGAGCTCCGAAACAAGAGATGCCACCGTGATAACAAGCCCAAGCACCACAGCTAGAGAGGAGCCCCGGTCCGCCGCAACTCGAGAGAGCCCACGTGCAGCAATGAAGACCCAGCACAGCCAAAAATAAATAAAAAATACACCGCCCACAACCACGACACTTGCTATATACCTCATTAAAAGACACTTGCTCCTGGGAAGAAAAGTTATGACCAACCTAGACAGCATATTAAAAAGCAGAGACATTACTTTGCCAACAAACGTCCGTCTAGTCAAGGCTATGGTTTTTCCAGTGGTCACGTACAGATGTGAGTGGGACTGTGAAGCTGAGCGCCAAAGAATTGATGCTTTTGAAGTGTGGTGTTGGGGAAGGCTCTCCAGAGTTCCTTGGACTGCAAGGAGATACAGGGAGTCCATCCTAAAGGAAATCAGTCCTGAATATTCATTGGAAGGACTGATGTTGAAGCTGAAACTCCAATACTTTGGCCACCTGATGCAAAGAATGGACTCATTTGAAAAGACCCTGATGCTGGGAAAGATTGAAGTCGGGAGGAAAAGGGGACGACAGAGGATGAGATGGTTGGTCCATCACTGACTCGATGAACGTGACTTAGAGTAAACTCTGGGAGTTGGTGATGGACGGGGGGCCTGGCGTGCCGCAGTCCACGGGCTCACAGAGAGTTGAACGTGACTGAGCGACTGAACTGAACTGATACCTAACCGGGCAGCTGCCACAGCAAGTGCTGCTCTGAGCCATTTCCGTGACTGTCTCAGTGACACCCATAAATGCTACGTTTTCATTACTACTACTCCCCTGGTTTTACAGAAGAGGAAACCGAGGCTCAGAAAGGTTACGTGGAAAAACTGAGGATGCTACCCCTGCCAAGCTCTGCTCAGAGCACCCGACATCAGCACACTGTACTCTAAACAAACACATTGTTGGCCCTTCCGTGGGAAGAGAGTTAAGAGAATTGATGGTTTCCACGGGCACTGGCTGTGCCACTGGGCTCTCTTCTATTTCATCCTGCCTGGTCACCTGAAGGCCTGGGTGGGGTCAGGACCCAGGCTGTTGGGCCTCCCAGGTACCACTGTCCCCACCAGCCCAAGGACAGGGGGCCATGGACTTTATGTCATAAAGGAGGGCATCTGGAGTACGCCACGTGAGATCTCCATCTTGTCTTGGGCAGATAACTTCGCCTCTCTGAGCCTCAAGTTCTGACCCACGAGATGGGGAGGAATGTTGTCACCTGGTCAGCCCGGGGTGAGAATCAGTGATGATGGAGGTAAAGTTCAGGCCCAGAGCCTGGACTTTAAGCACGTGGCAGGTGCTTAAATAAACGGGGCTCTGGCTACAGCCTGGGAGGACGAGTGGGGAGAGAAGGGGTGACGTTCACAGCTGTCCCGTCTCCGGCACTGGCCACCCACCCCCACCAACCCATGGTCATGGGCACTTGCTGTCTATGGTGTTTTTCACACCTGTCCCTTTAGTGTTCATGAGACAGGTTTTTTTGTTATCCAAGCTTTAAGCAGAGAAGGGACGTACCCCTGGCCCCCCCACCCCTTAAAGTCTGTGCAACCTTGTCCATCCTGAAAGGTCACAGGCCGGCTCCCTGCTTCACAGCCTGCGGCCAGAGCAGGTCTCTGCAAAGGCCGTCCAGACACACTCGCTGGCGCCACCCTGTGGGGACCCCACACAAAGGCAGTCTGGGCGGGGGGTGGGGGGGGGCATCACCTCACTTTCAGCCAGGGCTGACCTGGGGCTCCACCCACACGTGTTTTTCTGATGTGGCAGCCGGTCATTGTTCTACCCCTCTCAAAATCTATAGATGACAGTCAGCTTGGGGTTTTACGATTTACTGAAAATCCAAGACAAAGGGGGACTTTTTTGTCTTGTTTTTGCTGTGACAGGTTTAGGAATTTGTTGTAGTATATTGATTCAATTTTCCTTGATTTCAGCCATCTTTCAATAATGCAACCTGCTTCTGCTAGCTGGGTACACGAGAGAACACCCAGAGGAGCTGAGAATATTGAAATGGTTCTTCCATTTCCATCTCTGAGACGAATGTCCCTCTCCGAGGAGAGTCGGCTGCAAGCATGTGACCGCTTAACAACCGTCTCCACACGGGAAGACGACACGCACGCCGGCGCTGTCTGGCGAACGTGGGGAGACCACCGGGAGAGCTGACCCCCAGTTTCGTGCCGTTATCGCCACTCTCTTTCCTCAGAGGCGTCACATGTGCTTCCAAATCCTGGGATCTCTTTTTATTAGGAAAACATCCAAACTCTTTCTAACCAGGCCGCCAAATGGGGTTTGGCTTTATCAAGCACAATGGAATGTGTCTTGATCCTTCCTCTAAATCATGAAACGGCTCGGACATTTCCTCAAACCCCTACTGGAGGCAAATAATAAAACTGAAGGGGAAAGAGCCAACTCCGTGCCCTGGCCCCAACCTCTGCCTTCTTTAAGCTGAGACCTTTTTTTAACAAAATGAAGCAGCGTTGACTGTTCTGTGTTATCATGTAAAACCTTCTGTCTTATTACTTTAAGTCATACATGCATTAAAAAGTGAGTTTCTTCTTCTTAGTAGTAAACTTGAGTGAAAGCATCTTTCTCAGAGGGCCGCCCCACCCTGAGGTCCCTTCTTGTCCCTGGAACACACCCTTAATGTGGAAGGGAGACGCTGGGCCGGCCAGCGAGGACCTGGGCCCTACCTGCCCCATTCTGGGGAGCTTGCTTACCTCTTTTTCAATTTCTGCCAGAGATTTGATGGTGATTCCCAGGAGATCAAAGGGCTGCATCTGAAAATACATCAAGTCACCCTTTCACATGGCTGGAAAAAGTGCTGCTTCACATTTGCTTTCCTTCACAACTGCGACACTTCAAACCCCACTGCGATCTGGTGTTTTCTCCACTCCTTTCCACAGAAACCATCAGTGTGACTCCACAGTGCTGCGTGAGCAGACTCAGAAAACCTGGCTGCCACCGGGGCCCTTCTGGTGGGGACTCCTGCTTAGGCGCCCAGGTCGGGGGTGGGGGGCCGCCACAGCTCTCCTGAAAGACCGTCACTGCTATCAGTAACTTCTGCCTCTCGTCTCTCTCTGACCACCCCCCACCCTACCCCGGAAAGACCAGTATGCTCTTTCTGCAGCCAGGGGGATGCAGGTGCCCACGGCTTCACTACACTGCCCTGACCACCCTCACCTGGGTGTTGGAATGGGTTTGAGGAACTCTGGGGAGGCAGGCAGCCCATCTCTTGCCTGGGACTCCTTAGCATCAGGGAAGGGGGTGGAGGGAACTCTAGGTCATTTAAAATGCCAGGTGAATGAACTAACCAACTGCCCATCAATGGTCGTTTGAGAAATCAACAGTGGTGGAAAATAATAACACCATTTTAATTGAGTGTTTGCTTCTAAAACTTCATAGAGATGGGGACCTTTCTTCTTTGAGAACACTGGCTTTTCCACACCCAGCATGAAAAATTAAACACACAGGGCAATGAGAGTCAGCTGGAGGCCCAGAGAAGCCTGGGCTGAAGTGCCTGGTGAGGGGCAGAGGGAGCCCTGTCCCCGAGGTCCCTGGCCTGGGTCCCCCCTGGGACCCCCATCATCTGTATTCCCAAGGCAGCCCCCCGGGGCTAGCAGCTGGGGGTGAACAGGTGCAACCTGAGAGTCGGATAAAACCCCTGGAGGCCTTCGTGGTTTTGAACTGCAGCCCAGAAGCAGGGGCAAGAGCTGGAGTCTGAGCCGGGCCAGGGGGGATTCCCTGAAGGCCCGCTCTGAGCCCCAGGACCCGGATTCTGACGGGACTCAGCGCCTCCGCCTGCCTCTAGGCGGGATGTAGCAGGACAGGTTAATCCCTCCATCAACCTCTTCTCCGGTTACAAAGCATCGCGGGCGGGCCCCTCCTGGCCAGGCCAGGCTGCCGGGAGATTAGAGAGAGAAGCGAGGGGAAGCGCTGGACTTGGCCCGTGGCCGCCTGCCTGAGCACTCGCTGAGTCGGCAGATCCCGGACTTGGGACAGGGCCACCGAATTAGGCTCTCGGCTCCTGGAGCTGCGCTGCCCTCAGCCACAAAACAGTTTGGCTTTCTCCTGCTGCCAGCCCGCGCGGCGTGAGCACCGGGCCGCCTGCCTGCGCGGCCCGGGATCCAGCGGCGGTCCAGCTGTTGTATCATTAGGCTCTAACTGCCCCACTAAACTTGCCCGCTTGGAGCCGCAGCGCAGGACAGAATGGCCTCTCCAACCGCGCGGGCGGGAGAGGCGCCAGCGTCTCCATGGCAACACAGCCAAGTGGAGTGAGTGGTCGGCTGAAGTTACACAGGCTCTGCGTGTCAACATCACGAGCGTGTTTTTTTCTTTTTTTCAAGATTAAGCCGCTTACCAGAAGGGTTCAGAGGAGGCCTATTATATTTCATGAAAATGGAAACTCCAGGGCAGGTCAGATCGCAAGCTGGGTGGTTTTAAGCTGGATCCAAGAAAAACACTTTTGCTTGAAGGACTCTGAGCTGGTGCCCAAACCAGGGATGTCGTGTTTATTAACTACTCAAGAGCAAACTTCTGCAGCAAGGATTTGAAAAACATCCAGGAACAAGTCTACAGAGCCCACAGACCCGGCCTGCACCACTGAGGGGTACAGGCGCCGCCAGAGACAGGGCACAGGGGTGCCAGGCGGGCCCGAGGCCATGCCTGCCTCTCAAGGTGTGGGGTCCGGCCTGCAGGCCTGGCGCGTTCACTCAGTCCCTCTGTCACTAAAGACGGCTTGGGGGCCCAGCCTGGCCTTGGTTCCCTCTCGTGCACCGTGGGGTCTGTGCTGGCCTGCCGTGGGCGATGGACCCACAGCTGCTGGGCAGCAGCCTGCGTGAGCACGCCCAGCCCCGCCATTCAGACGCCTGCGACTCAGAGCGGAGAATGTGGTCGTCACAGGATGCGGCAATGACAATGGGGAAGGGTTAGCAGCTTGCTTTCTGCTGAACGTTGTCAATGTTAAATAAAAAAGAGCAGAAATTAACAAGGTGAGCTTGGAAACCAGGAATATTTACAGCCAGCAAGGTTCAGAACAATTCACCATCACATCTGAATCCAGAAGCCTCGGCTGTGGCTGCGTCTGAGTGTGTCTGTTCGTCTGTCTTGCTCCCTCCCCACCCTTATCCCTTCTTTTTTCTCACTTATCAAGAACCTTCTAGGCACAGCTACAGAGTCCTGCTCTTGAGCTTCTGGTGGTGGGGGGTGGGGCACCAGGGTAGCGATGGATGATTCTGGCAAGGGAGGGGTTTGGGGGCTGCCAGGATGGCCCTGCAGCGCTGTGAAGAGAAGGGCTTAGGCTAGAGGCAGAGGGAGCCGAGGCCGAGTGCAATCATGCAAGAAACTTACACTTTCTGGAACACAAGAAAACTTCTCTGAAATCATAAAAGGCACACCATCCATGGCTGCAAAAGAAGAGGGGAAAAAAACAGTGAAAATAAATGGCACTGCAGATCCACTGACGTTCAGTAACTTGAGCTATTGACACGGATAGTACAGGCTGGTCAGGGGCTGGAGCTGGCTGACACGTGCACGGGTGAGTGGGGCCAAGGGCGACATGTGCCCAGGTACCATCCGTGCTCCCAGGACACACCTGGTGCGCGAGGCAGACACCCACCGGGAGGTGCAGACAGGAGCTGAGAGCAGGGACGGCCCGGAGCCCACCCAGGGTCCCGCTGTGAGTGGGGTAGCCACTGCGGAGCTGGGGGCAGGACAGAGGCACACGGGGTGGAAGGGACAAGGCTGGGGGCTTGGGGCGGAGGTGGGCAGTGGCTGCGTCCATGAGGCGCCCTCCTGGCCAAGTCCTGATCACAGCCACGCTGTCAGGCTCACAGGAAAGGCCCAGGTCCGGGGGAAGAGAGTGGTTCTGCAGTCAGAAAGACTGGGTTGAACCCTGGCCACTACCTTGGGTGTGCTTGGGTTTAAAAGGAGGGCGGTGTGGCCTGTGTAGGAGTTGGTGTGAGCTGTCCATGTGAGCTCGGCAGGCGGGCCTACATGGCCACCACGGCTGGCTCCTGGTCTTTCAGGGCTGGATGGAAGCAGAACTGTCTGCTCAGTGTTCAGAGGACACAGCAGCAGTGGGAATGGGCCCCCGGAAGGGAAAACAGGGAAGGCAGGGGTCAGGGGTTCAGGTCCTTTCCCACGGCCCCGCATCCACTGCGCCCCCAGGTCATCATCGCCTCCGAGTCACGACCTGGGGCTGCCCCTCTTCTCCCAGGATGAGGGATTCCGACGTCCATGAGGAAACCCTGGTACCCAGGGAAACAGGGCACCCTGGACAGAGCGTAACACAGACGCTCCTAGCGTGAAGGCTGCGCAGCCACAGGCTGAGATGGGCAGGGGCTTCGCCCGGGGTCCAGCGTCCCCATCAGCCCTGAGCAGAGGCCAAACTGGCCTCACTAGTCCCAGCCACAGGCACGGCGGTGGGGGGGTCGGGGGGGGCAGGGCCTCACGGTTTTCTGGTGAGTTGTGGTCACGGAAAGGTGTGGAGTGACGAGCTAGTTCCCTGGGAATGTGGGAATGAAGGTCTCCACTTTCCCTGTCATCTTGGGATGGGGGGGCCTTCTCTGGGACACTGGTGGTGGACAATGGTTTTTCTTTTTTTCTGTCCTAAGAAATAGAGAGTTGCAGAAGCAGAAAGAAGAAAAGGAAGTAAGAAAAGAACTCTGGGACAAATCCTCTCTGATCAACAAAATGAGCCAAATGTCTCATTTTAAGCTACTTTCATCATTTCTGGGGAGGAAGAAAATGGACCCTTCTCTGGGAAGTATGAAAAGAAACTAGCACGGTCAGCCCCACGACAGCACGGGACACCCCCTCCTTTCCTGGGAGGGCTGCGTGGGCCACGGGGCTCGGACAGAGACATCTGTGGTCAGAGGCCTTGCATCACAGAGGCCCCAGGGACCTGCCCTCCCTGCCTGGAGACCCAGCTAAGCACTGGGGACAGCGTGACATCTCCCCAGGAAGGAGCAGGGAGCCCACCGTCACCTTATGCAGTATGTCACATACAAAAATATACTAAGGAAATCTGAGCACCTACATGCGTTCTACATGCATGGAGAAGGAAATGGCAGCCCACTCCAGGATTCTTGCCTGGAGAATCTCCTGGATGGAGGAGCCTGGTGGGCTACAGTCCATGGGGTCACAAAGAGCCGGACACGACTGAAGTGACACAGCCACACTTGTGCACTCACAGCTGGGGAAATACAGCCCTGAGCAGACGATCCCTGAAAGGCTGCGATGCCTTCTAGAAGAGACCGGACAAGGCCCACTCAGAACCTAAGGGAAGGGCCAAGCTCCCTTCCCCGCAGTTGCCACCGTCCACCCACCATGGCTGGAAGTCAAGGCTCACCTCATGTGGCACTCTGACCCCAGCTGCTTCCTGATGCCACACAGGCCGGTGGGCACGCAGCACTGGCAGCATTTCTGATCACTCGCAGACAGGCAGTCGGGGGCCACATAGGTGGAAGCAGTGACTCTAACCTCCAGCCCTCCTATGAGGGATACTTGCTATTTCTGACGGCAAACCTGCTTCTTCCACACCAGGGCCTTTCATGGCTTTGACAATACCGCACGCTCGCCAAGTGTCTAGCTGGCCTTTGACCAGCTCTTTTCCATTAGACCTACGGGCTAGGAGGTGACCATGTGCGCCAACAGCTCCAAGTCACACCCACCACTGTCCTCGGGACCCACACTTCCCTCCATAGTCCGCTTGTCATGAAGCCACTGCCCACATCCTGCCCACCCCATGTCAGACGCTGGGAACCACAGCCTACTTTACTTCTCCTTCAAACTCTCAAGCCCCTGTGGCACCTGCCCGGGCTGCATTCCTGGGCTGGGAGCCCTGTTTGGTCATTCACTGGGCTTTCTGCCCATCATAGTGTCTGTGGGTTCTGGAAAGATATGATGAAGATTGCCCTTCTCACTGGTGACATCTGTTGCCATCAAAATGTCCATGTCTGTTCCGTGAACTCGTGTTCTGAAAACGTGGTATGCTGACCTGCAAGGGCCGGAGTACTACAGGAAATGAGAGTCCTGGGGAGCACTGGGCAGGAGTGAGGCTGGATTCACAGCTGTACCCAAAGGGAAGGGACGGGGACTGCCGAGGAGGGGTGCTCCCTGCCCCTCCCCTTCACCCTATGGCCACCCCTGTCCCTCCACCATCCCTCTGGGGTCAGCTCAGTGTGCCCTCTTGCAGGACACTGTCCCCGAAGCCCTGCCCGCCCCCCTGGGTGCCTGGCTAGGGCCGTGTCTCCTCTGCTGGCCATGGGCCTCCGACTGTCCACATCTGGGTCAGCTCTGCATTCCTGTCCCAGCACAGGGGGTGCCTGGGGAGCTTGGCATCCCCTGTAACGGGTCTCCAGCCTGGGATACCTCTGGGGAGAAGGGAGGATGCATTCCCAAGACTGAGAAGCAAGAGGCAGTGTGAACGTGGCCCCTAGCACAGTGGGGATGGCCTCCTGATGGGACTGAGCAGCAGAGGGGCCGCTGTGGAGAACCACGCGGGCCTACTCCCACCTTGAGGGGAGCCGCCTGGGGAGGGAGAGAGAGATGAGAATCTGCAGATAAGTTTCCACTTCATCTTAAGAGTTCAGGATGGGAAGATGGGCACAGCCAGACACTCCTTGCATTCTTCTAGAGAACAGACTCTAACAGTCTTGGAGGAAAAGGAAGTGAATCCACGGGGTCCTGGGGGCAGAAGCTGCTGAGTGGGCAGGCGCTGCCTCGAGAGGAAGAGCCTCTGGGGTGACATGCTCGGATTCCCTGAAAAGAGGAGCCAGGTCCCCGGGAGCTGCTGAGAGTCTGCTGAACAGATGATCTGCCAACCAAGCTTCATTTATTAAAAAAAAAAAAAAAATCCAGCATAGCCAAGATTATGGTAGGCTGAAAGAAGGTAGATTTGAGCAAAGCATTTGACAAATTTCTCACGTTATCCAAACGGACAAGACAGATAAGTACGGCTGGACAATGTTAAGGGTAGGAGAATCCATAACTGGTTGGACTAGATGTTCAAGAAGCTGATTAATAGATTGACACTGACCTCAAGCAACCTCTCTGGAGGGTGCCCAGGGTGTTATCAATTACTTCAGTGAAGGCACGCAGAGTAGGCATATCCGATATGTGCCGATGGGGACAGCCCACAGACGGGATAAGGGAGAGAAATCCAATAGAGATCTCAAAAAGTCAGGGTCATGGGCTAAATTTAATAGATGGAACTTGTTAAAGGTCAGTGTTAAGTCCTGTACCTTAGGTCCAAAATGCCAACTGCGTCAGATGGAATGAAAGAGATGTTCATGCTGGAATAACAGCAGAAGACATGAAAAAAAAGACTTGTCCATAGTGGAACAAGTCAACAACATGACCTGACTGTTCAGAACTTGGGAGCTGCCATCGTAAGCGACAGCACAGCCATCCCCACGCCAGGGTGGGGAAATCACCACCTTGGTCTGTTCTGGGCTCAAGGGAGGGGGTTCCGTGCTGGGACTGCACTCTCAAGAGCGTTGTCCTGGACAACTCGGTGAGGCACCTGAGGCCAGCCCACAGGAGGGAAGGAGAGGAAGTCATCAGATCTGCTGCTCTAGGGAGGCCTGACCATACCTGGCACTCAAGAGCCCAGTGCCCCACATGCGGGAAGAAGTGCAGCTAGATGGGTTCTGGTCCAGACAGAAGAGGGGCTTCCCTGGTGGCTCAGCAGTAAAGAACCCGGCTGGCAATGCAGGAGACACAGGTTTGATTCCTGGGTTGGGAAGATGCCCTGGAGAAGGAAATGGCAACCCACTCCAGTATTCTTGCCTGGGAAATCCCATGGGCAGAGGAGTCTGGTGGGCTACAGTCTATGGGGTCGCAGAGTCGGATACGACTGAGTGAAGAACCATCACCAGATAAGAGAAGCCTTGGAGGTGAACGTGGTCAAGCGTCTGCACGGGTTCTGAGAGCTGTCACAAGAAGAGCAGCTGGCGTCAGGGCACGATTTCTGGGGGAGACCTCGCCCTCTTCTGGAGAAGCCGGAAGGAAGGACAGCACCGGCTGGAAAAGTTCCAGACGCACGGCCGCTTGTCAGGGGGTTAGAGAGGGATGTTGTATGTTGGTAGAAAAGCTGATCTGTGGGACTGCTAAATCCCCTTCTAATTCCAGGACATCCATTTCTATTCTCCCTATCTGGGCAGTTTTTCCACATTTTAAGATATCTAGAGGCTTGTGAGACATAATTCTTAAAATCAATGGTGCTCATTTTTCACATGTTCCAAAAGATCTCATAAATCATCGTCCGTGTTCCTCATGGGGGAGCATGTGTCTTCCTCACCGTGCTCTGGTGCTCTGTCCTCATCCCACTCCTCCCCCAGCCTTCAACCACTGCTGAGTCCCAGTCAGAGTGACACTCGGTGGAGGGGCTGAGGGGGAGCCATGAGCAGGGGCAGCCCCCACAGAGCCACCGCTCAGGGGTACATGTTCGTTCCCCCCCACCCCCAGGCCTCCCAGGCAGCCTGGGCTTGCACAGGGTTCTCACATGGACACAGCCTGACCGATCCATGGGCACAACCCAGAAGCAGGACGCAGAGGTCTGTCCTTTCCTCACTGGCACTGAAGGTGGAGTTCCAGGGCCCAGAGCAGTCCACTGTCCAGGTCCCTTGACCCCCTGAAACCTTGGATATAGCAGAGCTTCTCCCCTGCCCAACTCTAGGCCAGAGAGAATTGAAGGAAAGGAAACCGCACTTACTGACCACACCCGAGAGAGCCGACATGCACCAAATCACGTCACCTCCACGATGATCACGGGCAAGTTAATGTTTAAGGAACCGGAGGCTGAGGAGTTAGGGAGTTCGATGGGGCCAGGATTTGAGCCCAGGTGCCCCACTGGCGGTGGCAATGCCGTGGTTGTGGCAGGGAGGATGTGCAGCAGACATGTGGCCACCTCACTTCTCTGGGCCTTGGCCACCCTGCCTGTAAAGCGGGGACCACACAGCATCTGCCCCGGGGGGGCTGTGAGGGTGGAAGGGGCACACGGCACACATGGGCTTCTGTGCAGGCCCACAGCTCTGCGCCAGGCAGCCCGCCTTTCAGGACTCGGACGAGTGCTTTCTTCGTCTTCTTCCTTCCCCCCTCCCCCTTTTTCTCTTTTTCAATTTTATTTTTGGTGGCAGTTTTAACAAAATGCTGATCCTCGGCACCGAGCGGCACACAGCAGATGAAAGCAAGGATGTGCCGTGGGCTCCGTAGCGCAATTAGCATTCTCCTAAACAAACGAGCTTCAACAGAGCTGTAATTAAGCAGGCCTGTAATTAAGTATATGCCCTTTATCATAACGATCATGCTTAAAAATGGCATGATGCATGGAACTCTGTTATTAATGCTGTAATCCCAAACTGAAGTGCGACTACATAGAAATCAGCGTGTCAGGCCTGTCACCGGAGTGTTTGTAAAATACATTACAGAAAAAAACCAGGAAACAATGAGCTCATTCAACTGTTCTTTTTACAATCAGGCACTACAAGTCAAGAGGATTGTGAATGCTTACAGAATCTGCAAGGTTTAAACAAATAAAGCTCTAAACTGCTGCTATATTAATACCACTCCCTCTTCTAAAGGAAAGGAAGGCGGCGGGGGGGGGGGGGCGTTATTTACTTATTTTTTTCCCAACTGACCGTGCTACCTGCCTTTGCCTTCCTTGGGGGAAGAAGTCCGATTTGCATGTCATTTCTGTTTGGACATAAATTGGATTCCTGTTTGCACAGACACCTCTGCCATGAATCTGCGGGAACTCTGCCTGGCAACAGGAGAGGGCCATAGCTCCTGCGTATGGGAACTATAATTTTACTTGCCAAGGCAATCCCTGGGTGCCTTCCCTTCATTCTCGCCTCCACACACACACCTTTGGACTTCTGCAGGCTCAACACAACCCACTGCTGACCAGTTCCCAAAGGCACCGGGCCCAGGACCAGCTGATGCCTTCCTCAAAGAGGAAATACTCCAATCGACACATGAATTACTTCCAGCACACTTGATCCAGAGATTCATAAAGTCATGTGGTGAAAATGTGACCCTCATGCTGGGAAAGACTGAAGGCAGGAGGAGAAGGGGGTGACAGAGGACGAGATGGTTGGATGCCATAACCAACGCTATGGACATGAATTTGAGCAAACTCCAAGAGATGGTAAATGACAGGGAAGCCTGTCGTGCTGCAGTCCAGGGGGTCGCAGAGTCAGACATGACTTAGGAGACTGAACAGCAATGGTGAAAATGTAAAATTTTTAAAAAGCCTCCATCACCAGCATCTCAACTGTCATCTGCTTACGGCTGCCAAGTGGTGTTAAGTGAGCTCAGTTGTGCTTCCTTAGAAGTCCTCGCAGAGATGAGGGTGAACAACGTGACTTATTGGCAGGCAGTCATTTTCACAATAAAATTACATGCAGTTGGAATGGTGGGAGGCCTTTAATTCTGTGTACCTGCTTGGGGCTCAGAGCTGTAAATAATCAGCAACCCGGCCCTTTCTTTCCCCCTTTCCTGGGGCGTTTCAAAAGTCCTTTATAGTCTGTGATGGGAAAAATGCCAACAACTCAAGATCTCAGGGCCATTTCTCAAAACTCATTTGCAAACCAAAACGGCCAAGCCCATTCTGCTTTCTCTGTGATTTCACTTTGGGGAAATTCGTTGGAAGATATTTGTGGACGCCCCAGAGCTGTCTGCTAGGTGACATTCCAATTGAGTTTACACAAGGCCAACAGCTTCCTTCTGGATCCCCGTAGTAATCAGTTTAGCCACGTTACTTGTAAGCCAAAAGCAGTGCTTTATCGGCCGTGACCAGAGCCTCCCAAGTCCCATGCACGAGGCGGCTCTGTGGGAGGAAGGAGACACCTGTCCTTGTGGAGGGGGACAGGTATGCCCAGTCTGCAGTACACTGCTGGGAAGGGGCCGGGGGCCTGTGGCAGGCACCCCCCTACCCACACCTCTGACTTAGGACAAGCATGTCATCTCTCTGAGCCTGCTTTCTTGACTGCAGAAGGAAGGAAGTCATACTTGGACGGCTGCAAAGTTTAGATGAGGTTAAAAGCATAAAGCCCCAGGTACAAACTAAGGCCTCAGTAACTGTCATCACCCCTGTGCTAGATGGAAAAGCCCCTCCAAGACAGACCTTTCTGTCTTTCTCTCTGCTTTTACATAAAAACACAACTGCATCCACATTCAATTATATAACCTGAGGCCAAACGCTTTTGGGGGTGCAGAGGCAAAGCTGCCCAGGAGGGCCTCCCTGGGTGCCCCGACCACAGCTCTCCTGGCGTCTGCTGTCTCTATAGTCACAGGTCAAGCTCGCCTGCAAGAGCAAGGCCCATGCTGGTCCAGGTGCTAAACGTCCCCTGGAAAAAGAGCCCCCAAAGCCAAGAGAACAAAACTGCCCCTGGGTGTCAGGCTTATTTTACCAGGTTAGGCAGGAAGCAACAGTTAGAACTGGACATAGAGCAACAGACTGGCTCCAAATAGGAAAAGAAGTACGTCAAGGCTGTCTATTGTCACCCTGCTTATTTAACTTCTATGCAGAGTACATCATGAGAAACGCTGGGCTGAAAGAAGCACAACCTGGAATCAAGACTGCCGGGAGAAATATCAATAACTTCAGATATGCAGATGACACCACCCTTATGGCAGAAAAGTGAAGAGGAACTAAAAACCCTCTTGATGAAAGTGAAAGAGGAGAGTGAAAAAGTTGGCTTAAAGCTCAACACTCAGAAAATTAAGATCATGGTCCCATCACTTCATGGCAAATAGATGAGGAAACAGTGGAAACAGTGTCAGACTTTATTTTTGGGGGCTCCAAAATCACTGCAGATGATGACTGCAGCCATGAAATTAAAAGATGCTTACTCCTTGGAAGAAAAGTTATGACCAACCTAGATAGCATATTCAAAAGCAGAGACATTACTTTGCCAACAAAGGTCCATCTAGTTAAGGCTATGGTTTTCCAGTGGTCATGTATGGATGTGAGAGTTGGACTGTGAAGAAAGCTGAGCGCTGAAGAATTGATGCTTTTGAACTGTGGTGTTGGAGAAGACTCTTGAGAGTCCCTTGGACTGCAAGGAGGACCAACCAGTCCATCCTAAAGGAGATCAGCCCTGGGTGTTCACTGGAAGGACTGATGCTGAAGCTGAAATTCCAATACTTTGGCTACCTCATGCGAAGAGTTGACTCATTGGAAAAGACCCTGATGCTGGGAGGGATTGGGGGCAGGAGGAAAAGGGGACAACAGAGGATGAGATGGCTGGATGGCATCACTGACTCGATGGACATGGGTTTGGGTAAACTCTGGGAGTTGGTGATGGACAGGGAGGCCTGGCGTGTTGCAATTCACAGGGTTACAAAGAGTCGGACACGGCTGAGCGACTGAACTGAACTGAGGAAGAAATACTGCACTTTTCAAATAAAGATGCTGTCACACCACAAATGAATGGTCTCTGAGGTTCTATTTTGTGTGGGTAATTAGGGAGTCCCCCCATCTCTCTGCCCCTACCTTCCAAATGCACAGCACCTCACGGTAACCGTCACTTCAGTCCTGTAGCCTGCTTTCCCTGTCCGCAACCCCACATCCTGGGAGGAGTCTGGGGGCCCTCCAGCCCTCCTGCCCCACCATTCCGAGCAGTACCCCAGAGGGCCCCAGGGGCTGTGTGGGAGGACCCTCAAGGGTCTCTGCTGGGTGGGGGGAACCCATGCAGCTGAGCCATGGGTGGCTGCCATGCCCACCATGCCCACCACACCCACCAGGGACTCTAAATACTTGAAGGAGTACACCCTCACTCGGCTGCAGAAAGTAAAAAGTGAAGTTGCTCAGTCTGTCCGACTCTTTGCCACCCCATGGACTGTAGCCTACCAGGCTCCTCTGTTCATGGGATTTTCCAGGCAAGAATACTGGAGTGGGTTGCCATTTCCTCCTCCAGGAGATCTTCCCGACCCAGGGATTGAACCCGGGTCTCCTGCACTGGAGGCAGACGCTTTACCATCTGAGCCACCAGGGAAGTATAAAACTCTATAAGTACTTCAAGGCTTGGGGCAGGGACGAACTGCATTTCCCTCAAAGTAAAGATAAAATCCAGTTAAGTGACACTTTCCCCTGTGGCTTGTTGAGGGGCGCCCAGGCGGGTCACTATCACCATGGGTTCACGCCCGCTTCCCCAGTGCACACACACAAAAACTCCTCCATGAGCTCGAGAGCAACACAAGGGGCTCTGTGAGTGCAGAATAAGAGGCAGAACCGAGGGGCCAGCCCAGGGGTACTGCCACCAGGGGCAAGCACGTTGCTCAGGGAGGTGGGCGAGGTCTAAACCGAGCCCATCAACCCACAGCCACTGTCCTGTGACTGAGGCCAAGCCTTGACGGGGACAGGGCAGACCTGGCAGGGTCGGACCCAGCGCAGGAGATGAACTTTGTTCTCCAGGGCTCTTTCCACCGTCTCAAAACCAACTCAAACATATTTTTAAGTTTTCTTGTTTTCAGCCTCTCAATAAATGAATGCTTTCTAAAGAAACAATTCCAATAGTCCAGTTATGTGAAAGTGTCCCTTGACTCCTGAGCCCTGTCCCTTGGGGACGGCAGGGTAGTGGTCTGTACACGGCCCTTGCAGTCCCTCCATTTCCTGGGTTCACCTATGAGCTTGCGAGTCAAGAAGAAATGTAGCGTTTTTTTGGGTATAGGCTTCCCTGTTGGCTCAGACAGTAAAGAATCTGCCTGCTAATGCAGGAGGTGAAGTCACTCAGTCGTGTCCAACTCTTTGCGACCCCATGGACTGTAGCCTATCAGGCTTCTCCGTCCATGGGATTCTCCAGGCAAGAACACTTAAGTGGGTTACCATTTCCTTCTCCAGGGGATCTTCCCAACCCAGGGATCAAACCCAGGTCTCCCGCATTGGAGGCAGACGCTTTAACTTCTGAGTCACCAGGGAAGTCTCCTGCTAATACAGGAGACCCGGGTTTAATCCCTGGGTCAGGAAGATCTGCTGGAGAAGGGAATGGCTACCTACACCAGTGTTCTTGCCTGGAGAATTCCACGGACAGAGGAGCCTAGCAGGCTACAGTCCATGGGGTTGCAAAGACTTCATGACTGAAGCGACTAACACTTTCACTTTTTCCTTTCTCATTGGTGTTTTTAACAAAAACAGCGTCACAGCATAACCGACTGTTCTGCAGTTTGCTTTTTCCACTTGTCAGAGAGCTTGTGTTGGGGTGGCTACAGATCTGTCACAGTCTGTTACAGCTGCACAGAAGAAGGGGTGGGGACAACCGAGGGCCAGCTCACAGGACCTTGACTGCCATCTACAGGGGCCTGAATGTCCCCGTGAGGCCCCTGGGGAACCACTAAAGGGTTCTGAGCTGGAGAGGACATATCATGTTTATATTTTAGGGATGTCTCCCATGCTGTGATGAGAGTAAGGCTGGAGGCGGGACCACCTGGAGGAGGTTCTGACAGCAAATCAAGGGATGCTGGGGGCCTGGGCCAGGACTGTGACTGTGAGAACAGAGGGGAGGGGAGAGAGGGAGGGATATTTAGATGGCACAATCGAGAGATGCGGCAATGGGCTATGGAGGAGCCAGGGCAGAGGAGTCAAGGGTGCTTCTGAGGTGTTCTGAGGTTCAAACAGTTGGGAGAAAGGGTGCGGGGCATGGATGTGGGGGTGGGGGCGGGCAGCGCAGGGTGAGCTGGAGGGTCCCATTTTGGATGTGTGAGGTCTGAAGGGCTTGTGAGACATCCAAGGGAAGACACTGGCCAACACTGGTGGGGAAACAAGCGCCAGGAATGCAAGGCTGGTTGGTGAGGACCGCCCAGATACAAGTACAGGAGTGAGACCTAAGGGAGTGTTCGGCTGTCACCTGCATCGTGATGACTGAGGACAGGTGGGCCCAGGACGGAACACTGAAGGACGCTGACTGTTAATGTGCAGGCCGAGGCAGACAAGTTGGCGAAACGCCGGGGAGAAGATGCAAACGTGCTCGGCAACTAGATGTGCCAGTAGGAGCCTGGGTTTAATAGACAGATATGTGTCTGAGTATGCTTCGGCTTTGCAGACAGGTTCATTTGTGCCACGTTTTAGATTCCACGTTTAAGTGAAGTCATACAGTATTTATCTTTCTCTGTCCGACTTACTTTACTTCGTATGATAATCTCTAGTTGTATCCATGTTGCTGCAAATGGCAACATTCCATTCTTTTTTTTAATGACTGATTGGTATTCCATTGTGGGTTTCCCAGGTGGCGCAGTGGTAAAGAATCTGCCTGCCAATGCAAGAGACGCAAGAGACATGGGTTCGATCTCTGGGTTGGGAAGATCTCCTGGAGGAGGAAATGGCGACCAGTTCCAGTAGTCTTGCCTGGAAAATTCCATGTACAGGAAAGCCTGGAGAGCTACAGTCCATGTGATCACAAAGAGCTGGACACGACTGAGTGACTGAACACAGTATTCCACCATATACAGAACAGTCCTGTGGTTGCCGAGAGGGAGAGGGAGCGGAAGAGGGATGGACTGGGAGTTCTGGGTTACTAGATGCAGACTACTGCGTTTAGAACGGGTAAACAACAAGGTCCTACCGTACAACACAGGGAACTATATCCAATCTGCTTGTATAGTAGAGAAACAATATAAAAAAAAAAAGAATGAATACATGTGTCTAACTGAGTCAGTTCTGAATATTCATTGGAAGGACTGATGCTGAGGCTGAAGCTCCAATACTTTCACCACCTGATGTGAAGAGCTGACTCATCGGAAAAGACCCTGATGCTGAGAAAGACTGAAGGCAGGAGGAGAAGGGGATGACAGAGGATGAGATGGTTGGATGGCATCACTGACTTGATGGACATGATTTTGAGTAAGCTCCAGGAGTTGGTGATGGACAGGGAAGCCTGGCGTGCTGCAGTCCACGCGGTCGCAAACAGTCGAACATGACTGAGCAACTGAATGGAGTCACTCTGCTGTACCGCAGAGATCAGCAGAGCACTGTAAACCAACTGTGCTTCAAAAGAGGAAAAGCAGGTTCAGAGGCAAACACATGTAGATATGTATATATATGTACATACATACATTTACATGTATGTGTATGTGCCCCAACACACACACACACACGTAGTACACTTCTATCTCCTGGGGCCAGAGAAGCAATGTTGCCTTGAAAGTGATGAGAATGCCCAGTGCTCCGATTTGGGATTCCAGGATTCTTCTCTAAAAGAAACGGGGCTCTTTGGAGAAGTGGCCGATTGAGTGCTGGGCAGGGAAGGAACATGCAACATCTTGTTGTACCAGAAAGTAAAGACGTTCTCAAAGAATGAGTGGAAAGCAGCAGAAGGTCGGGCCTCCCATCACAGTGATGAGCATCAAAATAAATAATGGTAAGAATGAATACAAATCCATTAGTCCACATCAATATACACAAACTGGGGATAAGAAAAAACTCTTCTTTATAATAAAATACCAACTCAGAAATACTGAAGGAAGGATGGAGTGACAAAATCAAAAGATGCTAAAACTAGGAGGTGAAAATCTGATTTGGAATGAGCTGTTTACATAGTCTGAAGGATTCCCTACAAAGTACGTGTTAATTACAAAAGGAAAAACAGAAACTTCAGGGTGAAGAAACCTGGCAAACAGCACTTCAACCAGCAAAAATTCACCACGGCTGAGTCATACCCACATCACGACCTCCTGATACGATACACCAAGAATAAGTAACAGTGAAGAGAACTGGCCGTGGAGTCAGGGGGCCCACATGGGGCCAGTCTGGTCTCAGCATCCTCATCTATGAGTGAACGGCTTGGGCTACATCAGCCACCTGGCTGGTGCTCACCTGGCAACTTTAAAAAATTACTGCTGCTGCTGCTGTTTCCCTTGGAGGTTCTGCTTTGCTTCTGAGGGGGTGGACTGAGGCATCAGTCAGTCTTCAAAGCTCCCAGGTGACTGTAGTGTGCAGCTAGGTCTGCACAGCCTTGGGCCACGAGATGATGTCAAAAATCTGTCCCAGCCCTGACCTTCTTCAGTCTCACAAACGATAAGAATCACCCTAAGTGTTAAATATGCATTGGTGATTGGAGACCTGGATTTAAACCTCAGAAGAAACAATGGACGAAATCTACCCAGTCTGGCCCACTGTAGGCAACAGCTGATTTCTCTACCCTTCCTCTAGATTCTACGCAAAAAGCCTTCTCAAAAGCAACAATCACGAAGGGTTATAGTAAGTTCTGGACCAGAGGCCTCCCCTCTCCTGGGGTTAAAGGGCAGAGAGAAGATGTCCAGGTTGTCCAGCACTGACCCATGCTCAGGGGAGCATTGCCCTGGGGTGCCTGTCCAGGGGACAGCATCAGGGACACTTACACACGCGTCCATGGTTGGCTGGTATCACTGATTCAATGGACATGAATTTGGGCAAACCTCGGGAGGTGGTGAGGGACAGGGAGGCCTGGGGTGCTGCAGTCCCTGGGGTGGCAAAGATTCAGACACGACTTGGTGACTGAACAAGAATTAAGCCTCTGCACAGCCCCATGAGCATCACCACCCCTGCTCTGCAAAGGGCTCCGGAGCCCAGAAGGGAGGGGCCAGGTCAGGGCCACAAAACTGGTGCAGAAATGAGGACACCTCCCTATGTAGCATGAAGTAGTCAGAGAAGGATGACAGCAGAAAGCCGCAATCAGGAAGGGCGAGCACGTGGATGGAAGGTACGCCGAGTGGAAGCTGCGAAGCAGCCAGCACAGGGTGGGCGGTGGTGGTGGTGGTGGGGGGGGTCCCCACAGGGTCTTCTGAGCACTCGCCCCAGGGATACAACACTCGTGGCCAAGATAGACACATCCACCCCAGGGATCTCTGGAGTTGGCTTCAGTGCAGGACTCCCCGTGTTATTCCTTTACGTGAACTCTTCAATTGTTTCCTCAAGTTTAAAGGTTGGTATCCAAAGGTCTTAGCCCAGGCCCTGGCAAGTTGACCCCAACCTAGCTTTGCAGCCTCCCCCACCGGCTCCGTACACTTGGAGACCTAGTTACTGTAACCTGTTTGCCACTTCTGACCAAGCCAGGCCTTCTGTTTACCATACACCTGTGCTCTGTGCTCGGCCTGGAGAGTCCACTCCTGCCTGCGACCCCCCAAACCAGCTGAGAGTTACCCCTCGGGGTCACCTCCTGAGCTGTCATCGTTACAGTCAATGCCTTGCTCCCAGCACTACTGTGCTCCTGCTACCCGACCCAGTGCCCTTCCCCAGATCACGAGCTCCCGGCCAGCCCGGGGCCTGCAGGGACGTGGCAACCCTGGATAAACGAGGGAAGGCCGGCGTTCCCCAAGGAAGCTGTGTTTCCAGATGGGAATTCTCTAGTAGGACTCTACGAAAAGGGACATTCTAATTCCTTTTCCTCTGATTCCACGATCAATGAGTAAGCTGTTAATTAACTATTTGCCCAAGTACTTTAATGATAAGACAACAGGCTAGAGCATCACACAGCTGGAAAGGTATATGTTATAAATTTTAAGATTTGGAAAGAGACTGCCCACAGGTTAAAGGAAAATGGAATAAAATGTGATCCTCTGGCTCCATGGCACAGAGATCTCCTGATCTTGAGTAGTGGGATCACATTCACCAGGGCCTGGGCACCCCTGAGTGCACGGGAGAACTCAGGATGAGCACCCTGGAGCCAAGGCTTGAGCCCTGAAGGGGCAGCCACCCCTGGAGGCCCCAAGTCTCATCCTCCCCAAGCTGCCGGGTGATTCCAAAAGCCCAGGCACGGTGATGGACAGACACGGACCAAATGATGCGGGAAGTCTCGCAGCAATTGAAATCCAACCTGTGTAAGTAAGACTGCACTGCTGTGTGCCTTTAAACCAGGTCATAACTTTATAATAAAATTTAATTTGAAGAGAGAAAAAAAACAAACCATTTCTCTGTCTTGCATTTTTCTCAAACACTGGACTTCCCAGTTAAAAACCGAAGGCCTGGCCTTCCTCCCCCTCATGTAGCCAGACTTGCAGCTTCTGGCTGAGGTGGGCAGGCTGCTGGTGCCCACGGAGAGCGTGCGATGATAGGAGATGATAAAATGGCACCCCGTGGCAGGCACGGGGCACAGGCGTGCCCGTCAACCTGCCCAGAGGCACCTTTCCAACCAGCGGGACATTCAAGGGGCTCTTCCCTGGAAACGGCCTCTCACAAGAGCCGTATATCACATGTCCCAAACTCAGCTCTGGCCGACAAGCTCCCTGGACCACGGTGATGTCAGAAAAAGGAGCAGCCAGAGACAAAACTGACGCCGAGGCTGACACCCGCTTTCATCTGGAATACTGGGGAGTGTCTCTGAAGTACAATGCCACCAAGTGCTCAGATTTCAGATTTAATATTAACCTTTAAAGGGCATGTCACAGAAATGTACTCTGAATACTGGTTGTGAGCTCACTTTGTAAGTCGATCACGGAAGCTGGGTGTGAGGCTGCCACCTGTCTCCGACTGCATCTGTCAGGGGCGTCTCCCTCTACCTGACAGTAATTCTAACCGAACCCCGCAGTCCCACAGACGAACAATTCACCATGGTTTGAGCTCAACCTTAAGGTTTAATAATAGAGCCCTGCTCACACTGTGCTCATTTCTAGAGCTGATGAACTTTCAGAGGCAACACGAGTTGAAATAATGAGTGCAGAGATGACAAAGAATTTTAATCCAAGGTTCTTTGAACTATCCGGTATAATAAGCACTTGTTCCTATCTACAATGGGCACATAGAAAGAGAAATCTAAATAATAATTGCTGTAATTATCTTGAAAAACATGTACAGATTAATGGTGATTATGAAAATCTGTATAATTGTTCTCTGAAATCATCACTGATGAAGTGGTATCTTGAAACGGCCGCAGCCGGAGAACTTTTTAACACCGAACTCCATGTGGGCATGGCAACGCGACACTTTTGGCTTTCTCCCCGTTAAAACATTACCCTGTGTTTATGAAATTGTTTTTCATCGTTTCCAAATACCCTGGCCTGCGTTTTAACTCTTCAGACCGGCGCCCTGAAAAGGTTCCAAGATGCCCTTAATGGGATGTGTGGTGTCATTGTGGTTCAAAGCCCCAAGTTCAACTTGTTATTTATTCAAATAATTAATTACACTTGTATCCATCGAGCAGTTTGTCATGACACATTAATGACTTGATAGACTTCTATGAACTGGTGAACACAGAACAGCAGAGCGTTTTTATCGTCATTTAATTTTAAAACGATCCTGTGTGAAATTATCTAGTCGTGAGTGATGGAAGCATAAAGAACAGAGTCAGCAAAGCCCCTTTTGGATCATTGCTTTATTAATGGTAACGTCAGGGAAATGAAAAATGCTAACATTGTCATATTCTGCTGCCGGCTGGGGGGGGGGAGATGAATGGCTGGGGGAGTGGGCGAGGGCACAGAGCTCTCCCTGCCAAGTGCACAGGTCCCCCCAGGCACCAGGCAGGGCCGGCCTTGCACACCCACACCCACCGACTCCGAGAAACCACCTCCATGCCCGCGCTCCCTTTTGAGTTTATGGCTCTTGACGTCTGTTGTACTTTGTGTGTGTGGTCTTTTTTTTTTAAAAAACTTGAATTTTCTGCTAGTGATACAAGGAACCCTCACAAAAACATTTTGCTTTATTGCTTTGAACATTAAATGTTATTAATCCAATAGAAAAATGTTAATGATATCGCTGTCACCTTTAAATGTGAAATGATATTAGGCGCTAAAGAAATGCTAGGTTAGGAGAAAAGATGCTCCCTTAGTTTCTTTTGAGCCTTGAGATAACCGTGCTGGGCTGATGAGAAGATAATATTTCTACGGGGCTCACAGCACAACATCTGCTTAAAAGACATTTCCTGTTCAGTTATGCTTTTTTTTTTTTTTTTAATATACAGTGAAAACTGTTTCTCAATTGTTTTAATTACAAACTTGGGAATCTATGCAAACTACTCCACAGCAGTGTGATTCACAGATAGGAGAGAGCAATCCCTGAAGAGCTGCAGTGCTGCCTGTGGGCGGGAATTGCTCGCTACATGTGGCTAAGCCCACGAGGGGACCACGGTGGAGGCCGCAGGCACTGTCCTGCCCTCCTCCAAGAGAGAAGCAAGCAAGGGTGGATGTGGTTCCCACTTGCCTAGAGAGAGCTTCCTGTTTCATTTTCCCAATCCTGGGGAAAGGCTCTATCACTCCCCATCCCTCACCCCCACCTGGGGGTCGCCTAGAGCCACAGGACCCTGCTCCTTCCCTCATACCTTTAAATTCCACTGTCCCTACCCACCTTGAGTCCAAAGTCCTTTAAATCCAAAGAGGGTGGTGGTGGCGGCGGTTCAATCTCAATTGAACTGCCCTGGGCCAGGCCCTGGTCTGGGTGCTTTCCGTGTGTCGACTGATTTCTCATGATAATCCCATGAGGTTATGTATTATTATTATTATTAAATCACAGTAAGTGTAGCAGAAGTGGGCTATGCAGGGCACCTAGCGAACAGCTGAAAACACGGCTGGTGGGAGCTGAAACAAGTGTTAGGACTCTGAGGATAAATAAGTCAAAGGACACACGGGGAAGGCCCAAGCCAGCAGGCTGGTGGCCCGTTTGTGGAAAGGCCTACTTTTTCAGGTGAAGATACGTGGGTGAGGGTCTCATGATTTTCACAGCAAGGTGGCCACAGAGCCAGAGCTCAGGTCCAGGTTGCCTAAGACCCCAGGGCACCTCCTCCCACATCCTGCCTTGTTTTGCAGTAAGTGCTGGTCCCACACAGCGAGCAGGGCTTCTTTTTGCCCCGTCAGGGCAGTTTCGGAGTGGAGTCACACAAGCAAACATGACTTGATGGAACTCACCCAGGTTTAGAGGCTGCGAGGGGTACCACAGATTTATTTGGGGGAGAGCCAGGGGCTCCTCAGGGACACAGGCAGGCAACCTCCAGAGCAGCTGACTGAGCTTCAAGAGATCGCAGATGCCCCAGGCAGGAAACACAAGTGGTTTTCATAGGAGCCCTGATGGAGAGTCCAGGCAGATGACTCTGACCACCAGGGACACTGCTGCTCACCCAGGGCACCGCCACTCAAGAAGCCAGCTCATGCTCTTGGCCATGCGCACCCTCTGTTTAAAGAGCAAACCACATCTCGTGAGAAGACAAGGGGCACCCTCATGGGCAATGTACTGGTCCAGACCGATGTGGGGGGGTGGTGGGCGGGGAGGCAGGGTGGGTGGGCTTTAAAGACAGTGTCTTCAGAGCTGGCCCCAGACTCCAGACTCTCCAACAGCAGGTTCTCAGAGTTCCAGGTATGCCAGAATGGCCTGGGGTGTTCATTAAAACTGCAGCTTCCTAGCCCCAAACCTCTAGAGACCGGCTCAGGAACCTAGAGACAACGGCAACAGGAACGACTCCCCTCTGAGCTTGGATCCAGAGAGTGCTTCGCTGAGGGTCTCATGGGTGTAGATCCGTGAAGCTTTTCTGCACGAGCAAGGCTCTCCGTTATCCGTAAGGACTGATGGTGTCGGGGGCGGGGGTGGGGGGGGGTCGGCAGCACTGGCCACAGCGGTCACTTGGAGAAAGCTGTCACAACCCTGCGAGGCAGATGGCATCACTCTGTCCTACGTCTGCGAGAAGCAAGGGAGCCCTGCTTCCAGTCAAAAGGGGAAGGCAGCACCATCACCCACATTTAGCTCAGAAGACCGGCCTCTTGACCCTCCTGTAAAATTTGGTGTCAAGTAACACCAGTGCCAAAGTATAATCAGAGACTCTATTCACTAATGGATTATTCACTGTTGTTTTCAGTCGTTCAGTTGTGTTCCACTCTTTGCCACCCCATGGACTGCCGCACGCCAGGCTTCTCTTTCACCATCTCCTAGAGGCTGCTCAAACTCGTGTCCATTGAGTCAGTGATTGTATGTAACCATCTCATTCTCTGCCATCCTGTTCTCCTTTTGCCTTCAATCTTTCCCAGCATCAAGGTCTTTTCCAGTGAGTCGGCTGTTTGCATCAGGTGGCTAAAGTACTGGAGCTTCAGCATCAGTCCTTCCAGTGAATATTCGGGGTTGATTTCCTTTTGGATGGCTCATAGCTTCACTGGGTTACCCAAGACCCTTTGCGATGACAAGGCTGTGATCCATAAGGGAGATTATTTGCTATGCTGTAGTCTAACCCTGGGAGTCTCTTTGGTCCAGACCCTCTGTGGACTGAGCCTCTAAAACTCACAAGTGAGAAGGAACCCAGGACGGTCCTTGGTTTCTCTGTCTCTGTATCTCTCTGTACTCAGATTTCTGAGTACTCAGGGTTTCTACGGCTTTTACCTTCAATATCAGGAAAAAGAGATTCACGTCACTTGTGGCTGTCTTTCTGGATTTCAGACCGAAGGCTTTTCTCTGTCTACCTTCCTCAAAGTGAACTCGGCACACTCTGAAGCTGAGGAATTCAGCTCTCACTTGCTCACGTGAGACGCAAGCTTCCTCCTTAAACCCCTCTGGGCTTCTCGAGTGAGGGCTTCCAGGAGCTTGAAAATCTGCCCTGGAGTTTGTAAAGGAATCTTTTGGTCAGGAAAAAGTGTGAAAGCCCACACTTCAGTAGGAACAAAGGGCTCAAAAAGACATGCCTAAGTGACGTCTCCACTGAGAGGACTTCAGGGCTGTGGAGGCAATAACGGGGGAGGAAAAACTGCAGGCCGGGAGCAGGCAGTCTTCAGGAAACGCAGGTCAGGGCTTCCCCGGCGACTAAGTGGTAAAGGAATCCGCCTGCCAGCGCGGGAGGCATGGCTTCCATTGCTGCTCTGGGAAGAGCCCCCACGCTGCGGAGCAACTAAGCCCGTGCGCCATGACGATTGAGCCTGTGCTCCAGGGCCCCGGAGCTGCGAGGACTGAGCCCACGGGCCACAAGTACTGCGGCTCTCCTGCCCTAGAGCCAGTGCTCCTTGACAAGAGGAGCCAGTGCTCCTGGACAGGAGAAGCCAGTGCAACGAGAAGCCCGCACACGGCAACGAGAGAGGAGCTCCCGCTCTCCGCAACGAGAGAAAAGACTATGTAGCAACGAAGACCCACCACCACCCAAAATAAATAACTAAATAAAATTGAAAAAAAAAAAAAGAAAACGAAGGCAGGCAGGTCAGTAGGAAACCAGGGGCCTGTTCTTAAAAATACATTTCTTTCAAGTCCCAGGGAAGGGGTAATATAACATGAACTTAAAAAAAAAACAAAAACAGACCCCACAGGAGAACAGAAACCCTGCAGGTGGGCACAGCTCTAGGCCAGTGGGGAGGGACAGCCTGGCCGGGCCAGGGAGCACTCACTAGAGTCTGAGCAGCTCCAGGTGGACGCCCGCAGGGCCTCGTAACTGGCCTCTGGGTCCCATACCCAGGATTTCCTTTAGCCTCCACCCCTGTGCCTGTGAGGCTGACTCTGGCCCAGTTTCACCAGGATGACACTGGGCTCAGAGAGGGTTACTGGCTTGCTCAGTGCGACCAGCAGGCCAGTAACAAAGTTGAGTGTTGGATACAGGTCTCCTGACTACTATGTAATCATTTATTGGGTCAGTGGAAGAACCGTTTGAGCAGAGGCCTGGAAGAGACCCCAAATCCAAAATCAAAGGCCACTTTTCAGTGAGAGAAAATTCAGGGCCCTGGGGACTCCAAGGACACAAATCATTAACAGTCTGCTCGGGGAGGGGTGGCGGGGGTGGCTTCCCTGGTGGCTCAGCTGGTAAAGAATCTGCCTGCAAGGCAGGAGACCTGGGTTTGATCCCTGGGTTGGGAAGATCCCCTGGAGAAGGGAAAAGGCTACCCACTCCAGTATTCTGGCCTGGAGAATTCCATGGCCAGAACGGCTATACAGTCCACGCAGGTTGCAGAGAGTTGGACACGACTGAGTGACTTTCACTTTCAGACTTCAGTCCTTATTATGAAAGACTTTCCAAATCGTCTTCTGACAGACGCACTTTGAAAGCATACCTCTTTTGCTTGTTTTTATTGTTTAGTTTTTGGCGGAGAGAGAACCGGTGTCTGCCGGTTGGGGCTCGCAGCTTGATGCCGTCCAGGCTGTTGGACTAGCACCAAGCTGTGACTTCATTTACACGGAGGGTTGTGAAAACACCAGGTGGAGTTACTGGTTCTGCCTGTAAAGGCCCCGGTGGCCGGGAGGGAGGGTGCCCCTCCAGCACACCTCTTCCCTCTGGAGCGAGAGGCAACATCACCCTGTTTCCGAGGTCATCTGCGGTGTGACCTGAAGGGGAGAGGGAGCTGTCCTTGCCCCTGAAACAGCCTTCCCTTCAGTACTTGGTACTCAAGGCTCGGACTCATGGTATCTGCTATCGGCGGAAACCCTGCAGGCCACGATGTGAAGCAACTGGTCATTTTGCTAAGGCACCATTGGGATTTCATGAGTGGGGGCATCTGGTCAGCAAGGAAGCCCATCAGATCCTCCGCACCTGAATCGCAGCCCAACTGGGCTACTCCAAGCTTCTCTCCGGCAAAAGCAGTAACTTTCTCTACGTTAAAAAATTGACCCCAACCAAGAGCCAACTGCTCGTGCTGGAAGGGAAAGGGGAGTCGAAAAGGGCTAAGACAGTGAAGGGGGCGCCACTGGGGTGAGAGGCGGAGTGTGGGGTCAATCACAGAGTGGGATGAGAGGTGGGGCAGGGGCGCCACTGGCCTGGGGCGCGGCGGGGCGCTGAGCACATGAGGACAGCTCGCCAAGGGACGGAGGGCGATCCTGGGTGACCGTGAAGAGCTGGCTGCCCTGCGGTGTGAGGACGTTCGCAGAAAGTATAGATTCTCAAGGTGGTTCTGGAGAAAGCAGGGACCTGGGAACACTTCCAAGACTAAAGGCGGCTTGAGAATTTTCAGAGGCCATTCTGTCTCTTCTGCGTTTTACAAGTGGGTGTCAGAGAGGGGCTCCGGGCAGACACGGCTGTTGGTGAAGCCTCATTACCAGGCTTGAGGGCCGAGGAGTCGGTGCAGACGAAACTGGCCTCTGCTGTAAGAAAATACCACCCCTGACCTAATATCCTAGAGCAGAGGGAGCTTCCTAGTCCAAGGAGGCTTCACGACAGCAGCTCCTGGGGCTCCGCAGTCGTCTTTATTCCTCTGGCCGCACTGTGTGGCTTGCCGGATCTTAGCTCCCCAGCCAGGGACAGAACTCTGGCCCCCGCAGCAAAAGCACCGAGTCCTATTCACTGGAGTGCCGCAGAAGTCCCTCTGCTGCCGTCTTTGGATTCACAGCATTGCTTTGAACGTTCTGATCTGGGGCATGGGAAGGGGCGAAACGGGAACCTGGGCCAAGTACTCCAACAGCCTGATCAGCAGAAGCCTGGGTCTTGGCCCAATTCTTTTTTACATAAATAAAACCCACAGTTAAAATTATTACGAACGGTGATGTAATATACAGAGGAATTTATTTAAATGACAAAATTTATTTTAAAACTTTATAAATGATGTCAACTTTTATTTATAGAATCGTTAGTTCAATAGGCTCAACAAAACATTTCACTTTTACATTGCTAGGCTTTTGTGGGAGAAATTATGGGCTAAAGAGCTGTTTTCAAATCTGGGGAATATCTTTCAGGGAGCCATTCCCTGAAAACATCTGTGGCCTGATTACTGAATTCGGAAGAGATGTTTAAGATGGCCTATCAAAGTTTACTGTTCTGGAATCACCCATGACAGCAAAAACACAAGATGGGGGCATCAGGGACACAGAAATCCACCCTCACCCCAATTATTTAGCTGGGCTTTGTGGGGCTAAAGACATGCAGGGGTTAAAATCAACCATGCCCACACTCCACCCACTGAAAACTTACTCCCACTCTCAGATGGGAAGTGCTTTGAGCTGCAGCCAGGGGCACCACCCGTTCTGCCCAGCACTGGACACCAGAGCTGTCTCAGTTACACAGACCAGGGTTCATGGCAGTGAGCTGTGAACAGTGCCCAAACACAAAAAATTCTTCCAGTAATAAAATAAAAAAAGAGAAAAAAAATGATCAATTTTGCCCTGTGAGGCTCTAGCTGAACAGAAACCAGTCTGGGGACGCCAGGAAGAGGCTGAGGCAAAGCTCCATGTGGCGGCGAGGTAGCTGGTTTACCATTTAAGGGAACAAAGTGGGGGCGGTCTAGGAACCTTTGTAGTTAAGAGGACCGAGGAAAGAGCAAACGCATTTTAACAGCCAAACTCCTCCTTTCACACATGTGTAAAACCTCTGGAATTTCACTGGAAAAACTATTTCAAAAGGAATCTTTGAAGTCTGAAAGTAAAAGCAGAAGGGCAAGGCCTTGGTACAGAGAGATGGTTTCAAACTGCCGAGGGACCGAGGGAAGGTGCTAATGGGTGGCGGGTGGCACCGGATCAGAGCTATGGGCTTGCACGTCTGTCTCTGATCCCTGGTTTCACCTTGTCGCCTCCTGGGTTAGAGCTCCCTGATGGCACAAAACACATTGGTTCTCTCTCTCTCACTTTGCCCTCTTGGGGCCTGGAGAACCCTCAGCCCAGGTCTGGATCGTGGCAGGACTGGTGATGCTGACGACATGGGCAGGAGAAGGGACCGGGTGCACGTGTCCCCAGGAGAGCCCTGGCCTGGGCTGCCTTCTCCGCCATTGACGGCCCAGAATCGAGCAGAATGACCGCGGCGGAGCAGCCCTTCTGGGTTTAAAAACCACTGGCTGAAAGGCCTACACCCAACAGCAGGCACAATGCAAACTCTACCTGAGAGCCCTGGGTGTGTGCTGGTGCGCACCTGCGTGTGTGCGTGCGGCCACACGGACGTGTTAGTGCATATCCTGTACACTGTAAGGGCACATGCAGCGTGAAGACCTTCCAGGGCACTCGGCAACCTCTCTCCTTCCTCCATCTTCCAAAGGGGAGAAAAGGCACCTTGTTTTGAATGCCTGAAGAAGGCTTTTACCAGCTGCCCCTGCTTCTGTGTGCACCTGGGCTGCTGGGAACAGGCTTTCCTACAAGCGTCACCTGCGCAGTAAGAGGGTAAAGCGTGTGACTCATGGCCGCCGAGCCTGGGACATTCCAGGTGGTCCTTGTCAGCCAACCGGCCTGGAATTTACACAGAGATGGGCACACAGCTCTCGACCCATCATGGTTCACTGAATTGGCTCTTTACATCCTACCTGGCTTTTCACGGCTCACCTGTGACCAGAGGCTGTGAGTTCCGGGGCATCTTTAAAGCTCAATCGGAAAGATAAATGTATCCTTTCGAGGGCCACGCATTCTGGGTACCCAGCCTGGCCCTGAGGGTTTTCTCTTTCTGCCCTGGAAGGCAGGGATGAGGGCAGTCAGACCTGGAGCTACACTGGTCCCCTCTCACTCTTTTCCCTGCTCCCCCAGAATGTGTGGGCTCCTGCTGCCTGTGGGGCTGGGGATGTGGCTTGACTGAACGCCCCTCTCTCTGAGAGTCCTGCCATGGCCTGGCACCCAGGGCTCCTCCTTAGAGCACTGCGGGGCCTGTGGGCACAGCCACCCCTCAGGGTTGTCCCCTCCTCACTACGCCCACTTTCTGCCCCTGCTGTGGGCCAGGTATTTATCTCGAAGCGCCACTGTCTTCTGGGAGAAGGCTTTTCGTGCCTCCATTTCTGTTTCTACAGCTGAGGAAACTGAGGCCCAGATGGCCCGCCTCCTGATCATGGTTTGGGGTGAAGGGTGGAGCTGGGGGAGGCTTGGGCCCCAGGCCCCTGCTCCTCCTCTGACCCCTGCCCTTCCAAGGATGCAAAGATGTCACCACTGAGGAGCCAGGCCACAACGTGGGCTGGAGCAGACATCTCCGCCCTGCCCTGCCATGGCTTGTCACCCTGGGGCCTTGTCACTGGGGGAGGAGGACCTGATGGCCCGGACACCCTGCCTTACTGTCTCTGGTTTCAGGCTGAGGGGAGCAGCTGGTCGGCACCCACAGGCCCCCAGGGTGTCCCTGGGATCCCGCAGCAGTGACCAGCAGTCCCAGCGCTCAGTAAGGGGCCTCTCAGCCTCACTGCATGCTGGATGCTAGAGTGTGGAGGTTAGGAGTAGCTCTGTACCCTGCCAGAGCTGAATGACTGTGGGCAAGTCAACTAACCTCTCTGGGCTTACATTTCTGCATCTGTAAGCTGGGATTAAGGATACCTATGCCCCTTAGGGCTATTATGAGAGGAGAAACGGTTTGGGTAAAGCACCCAGAACAGGGGCCAACACTTCATCAATGCCAGGTATTTGCTCTTGTTATTATTCACCTCCTAAACATGAAGGAAAACGACCAATGTCTGTTGTGGAAACGCTCTGTCTCTGTGCTTTCTCCCCAGTCCTACCAAAAATCAGTTTCCTGTAAATAAGCCCCACACAGGAAGGGAGCCGGACGGGGTGGGGGGTGGGGTGGGGTCCCTGCTCCACGAGGCCGCTGTGACATGACAAATAAGCTGCAGGCTGACAATGTCTCCAAGACATATTGGAGTTTACTTTGTCGTTCGGGCTTGCCATCTGTGCTACCCCGACGGGGCCGGCTTCCCAGGCTGCTCTGGGAGCCCACGGGAGGGCCCACCAGTCCCTGGACAGAACTGCAAGCTCAGCAGGCCATCAGTTACGCTGCCTAATGAGAGGAGATGGAATTTCCCCAGCCGCTCCCTGGGAGCCAGGCCTTCCTTCCTCATGGCGCTGCATGAGGCGGGTAACCTGCAGTGCTCGTCACCTGGTGACCGCCCAGCCCGTGCCGCTCTGCCCCTGCTGTCGGGGGGGACCCAGCGGCGATATGAACTTGACCGCAGAGCCCTCACAGTCAACCCAGTTGCTGTACACATCAAGACGCTGAGAGTACAAAGACTGACGAGGCCAAGCACTTCCCCACGGAGCATCCAGGAGGAGATGGTCAAAAGCCGTGACAGAATTCTGTGGAAGGCACTATGGACACACCCAGGTGTGTGGTCATGATTTACTGTGTAACCTTGGGAAAAACCTGCTAACCTCTCTGAACCTCTGTTCCTTATGTATAAAATGGGAATAACAGTTTAATAACTCCCCATGGTGAAAGCAGTTTCACTCACTGCATATTATTATTCCTAAAACCAAGCAGAAGCATGCCACACCCTCCTCTGTGGGAAGGCTGGTCCGGGGAGAACAAGGGCCGACACTTCTCAGTATGAATGACGATACAGCAGCCATCTCAGCCTGTGTATAGCTGCCCATGGGGCTCAGGGTTTTCTGGGCCTAGGTCAGCCCTTCCAGGTTCAGGAACTTCTGGGGTCTCTGGGCAGGAAAGGTAGCAAGTGCCTAAATCTGCCCCAATTATAGGCTGTCCTTACCCTTAGCCATAAAGGATGGATCTCTGCCTTCCTGTGGAAATAAGCCTTAGCGAGGAGGCGCCTGGGCACATCTATTCTCATCTGCAACCACGCTAGTGACAGGAAGCCAGGGATGCCGTGCTCTCATCAACCACACCTGGCCCCCAGGCTGAATGCGCACCCCCGCCCCGCCCACCGCCCCAGCCAGGGGTTTCTGAGTAACTGCTTGCTGAGCGAGCACACAGCTTCGGGGACACGCATGCTTGAGTCTCATGACCTGAGGGAGCAGGACCCTGGCTCTCTGGGGCTGTCCCCGCCCACCAGGCTCGCTCCGTGGATGCAGCGCTATGGGCCTTCTTCAGTGACATCCCCACAAGCTAGTGCACATGTCTGATCCCCACAGTCTGATCTGAACATTTCCAGGCCTGGGTTACAGCAATGTCTGTGCGGGTGGCCACACTCTGAGCACCCACCTGCTGGCCCCAGGCTCTGCCAGGCACTGTACGTGTCACCAACCATGCCTGGCCCCCAGGCCGAATACCACCGCCCACCCCCTACCCCAGCCAGCAGTTTCTGAGTAACTGCTTGCTGAACGAGCACACGGCCTCGTGAACATTAACGGCCTGAGTCTGACACGGGTGCGGGGAGCCTTCTGAGTCCAAGTGAGAGCGGCTGCAAGATACTGGACGGCGGGGGTTTCCAAAGCCACTGCTCTCCCCTACGCCCCCCTGCCTAGTGTTCTTGTGTGTGTGTCACTGCGGTATTGAAATGGAACGTGCATGGCTCACACAGCACTGCCAGTGATCAAAGTTTCAGAGCAACGGCCTTAGAGTAATTTCTGAAAGGTGAAATAGCTGGTTTTTCATGATGCACTCTAAGAACAAAGGTCCAGTAGCAACAATCAGCCCCTGTGGTAACAAGGGAACTATGTGGCAAAGACAGACTGAGCAGGGATGGACTGGGTACCACATGCCAGGGTTGGGAGACTCATAGAGCAGAGCTCCTGTCCTCAGGGAGTGGGCCAAGCCTATGCAGGGCAGCTGACGTGCATGTGAAGGGCAATTGAGAGGCTGTGCTCACACACAGGTACAAAGGTGGGCTGGATGCACTTGTAGAAGGAACCAGAGGGCAGCAGGGATCATTCAACCAAGGATGAATGGTCTCTGGGAACAACTGGGGCTGGAGTGCAGGATGGGGGCTGGCGAAGATGTGGAGGGGACAGGAAGGCTCTCTGGAGCAGGAGGAAGCCCCAGGCAAGGCCCATGTGGGCAGCACCCCGTGGAGCCTCACCCAGCCAGAGCACAGGGAGGGGTGACAGAGCCCATAGCTACAGGGCCCCTACGAATCACTTAAGAGCCAATATGGAACAAGAACATTACAGAACTTGAGGCCCCAAACACAAATGGAACAAAAAGGTGGAATTTTATTTTGATGAAAGGTAAAACACACATCATGTGAAATGCAGGGCTGGATGAAGCACAAGCTGGAATTAAGAGTGCCAGTAGAAATATCAACAACCTCAGATATGCAGATGATACAACATTAAGGGCAGAAAGTGAAGAGGAACTAAAGAGCCTCTGATGAAGGTGAAAGGGGAGAGTGAAAAAGCTGGCTTAAAACTAAACATTCAAAAGATGAAGATAATGGAATCTGGTCCCATCACTTCATGGAAAATAGGTGGGGAAACAATGGACACAGTGACAGATTTCATTTTCTTGGGCTCCAAAATCACTGCGGATGGTGACTGCAGCCATGAAATTAAAAGACTCTTGCTCCTTGGAAGAAAAGTTATGACAAACTTAGCATATTAAAAAGCAGAGACATCTCTGCTGACAAAGGTCCATATAGTTGAAAGCTATGGTTTTTCCAATAGTCACGTGCAGATGTGAGAGTTGGACCATAAAGAAGGCTAAGTACCAAAAAACTGATGGTTTCAAACTGTGATGCTGGAGAAGACTCTTGAGAATCCCTGGGACTGCCAGGAGATCCAACCAGTCCATCCTAAAGGAAATCAACCCTGCATATTCATTAGAAGGACTGATGCTGAAGCTGAAGCTCCAATACTTTAGCCACCTGATGCAAACACTCTACTCACTGGAAAAGACCCTGATGCTGGGAAAGATTGAGGGCAAGAGGAGAAGGGGGTGAGATAGGATGAGATGGTTGGATGGCATCACGGGCTCAACGGACAAGAATTTGAGCAAACTCTGAGAGATGGTGAAGGACAGGGAAGCCTCGCGTGCTGCAGTTCATGGGGTTGCAAAGAGTCAGACACGACTTAGTGACTGGACAACAACAAAACACACAATCGTAAACCTTCATGGCCCGAATAACATTGTGTTGAAACAAACAAAACCAATGATTAAAATGATAATGACACAAGAAGAAATTTAAAAGACAATAAGGGTTACCATCTTGGGTCAAATATGATGGACAGAAGTATATATGCCCGTGGATATGGACCCATTCCTCCTAGTTGATTAAAGAATGGTAGCGTGTGTGTGAGACACTGTGCCTCACAGAAAGAAGATACAGCTCAAGTGCCAACAGAACATTTACTAAAACTGCTCATGTGCTAAAGACAGAGAAAGATTCAGTTACGTGAAAAAAATCACAGAGGTCACATTCTCTGACCACCATGTGATAAAATCAGAAACTAATTCAACAAAATCCCAATCACTCAGAAAAAAAAGTTTTCTAACCACTTGAGTCAAAGAGGCAATTGAAAATAAAATTATTATGTATTTATAAATATGAGTACTACATATGAGACTGCCATCAAAGTAACACACAAGAATATTTATATAGCTCTGAACACTTTTCACTGAAAATCATTAAGAATTGAAAACAAATAAGGTGATGGTCCAATCCAAGACGCTACAAAAATCCCAGAATGAGCCAAAAGAAAGTAGAAAAAGGAACTAATAAAAATAAAAGTAAACAATGAAGGGTAAAGCAAAAGCATAATGCCTTTATAAAAAAAAACCAAACACTGGCTGCTTGAAAGATAAGTAAAACAAACCCTTAGTAAGGATAACTAAGAAAAAAGGCAAAAAAAAAAAAAAAAAGCCCAATAGTGATATATATGACCACGGGTAAAAGTTGGCTTAAAGCTCAACATTCAGAAAACAAAGATCAGGGCATCCAGTCCCATCAATTCATGGGAAATAGATGGGGAAACAGTGGAAACAGTGTCAGACTTTATTTTTGGGGGCTCCAAAATCACTGTAGATGGTGTCTGCAGCCATGAAATTAAAAGACGCTTACTCCTTGGAAGAAAAGTATGACCAACCTAGATAGCATATTCAAAAGCAGAGACATTACTTTGCCGACTAAGGGCCATCTAGTCAAGGCTATGGTTTTTCCAGTATTCATGTATGGATGTGAGAGTTGGACTGTGAAGAAGGCTGAGCACCGAAGAATTGATGCTTTTGAACTGTGTGTGGTGTTGGAGAAGCCTCTTGAGAGTCCCTTGGACTGCAAGGAGATACAACCAGTCCATTCGGAAGATCAGCCCTGGGATTTCTTTGGAAGGAATGATGCTAAAGCTGAAACTCCAGTACTTTGGCCACCTCATGCGAAGAGTTGACTCAATGGAAAAGACTCTGATGCTGGGAGGGATTAGGGGCAGGAGGAGAAGGGGACGACTGAGGATGAGATGGCTGGATGGCATCACTGACTCGATGGACGTGAATTTGAGTGAACTCCCAAAGACGGTGATGGACAGGGAGGCCTGGCGTGCTGCGATTCATGGGGTCGCAAAGAGTCAGAGACGACTAAGCGACTGAACTGAACTGATACTACTTTTAAAGTCAGAATAAACTCTTAGGCACAATTTTGTGCTACTAGACTTTAACACTTATGTGAAAAGCACTGATTTTTCCCAAAGAAAATGTAAGTTATAAAATTGAAAAAAAAAAATCTATCATTTGTGAAAGAAACTGAAATTGTGTCCTTTTCCCCAAAGCACCCTTAGCGCCCCAAATGCATCCAAGTCCATTTAGTTTTTACAGGGATTATTTTTTTCATTTTCCTTCTCCCCAAGAAAAGAAATTAAAATATACTTTTATATTTGAAAAAAAAATTTAGGTCACACAAAAACAATATCTTAAGAAGCATTAAATTCACCTTCACATATACAAAATATATCAAAATCCTAACTTAAATAACAGCTGCTCAAATCTAGTACCATAAATAATGCACCGTACTATAGTAAGATTTAATACGAAATACAGTGATAATTTTCTAAATGATAATCATCAAAATAAAATGATTCATATCAATAAATTAAGTGAATGAATATAATAATACATTGATAGTTTCTGAAGTTATTTTCATAAGAAATTGAAGTTAGTGTCTGAATTTAAAAAAAAACCCAAGAATATAGAAAGGGAAGAATTATTCCTTGAGCATAATCAAACTCTTTTTCCTAAACTACTAGCCTACCTTAGCCTTGACTGCAGAACACTAGAAACATCCTCTCTGAGGCTGGGAACCAAATAAGAATGTAAGCTACTGCCATTATCATTTGCTGTTCTTGATGTTCTGGCCAATAATATAAAGCAAGAAAAAGAAATGTGGTATCAATGTTATCAAAGAGACAAAATCATATTTGCAGATGGCACTGCTGTCTACCAAGAAAACCCAGGTGATGGATTGGAAACTACTGGAAATAACAAGCAAACAGAGAGGGGGACAGTCACAAAATGAATATTCAAAAAGCAATAGTAGGGACTTCCCTGATGGTCCCGTGGTTAGGAATCTGTGTGCCAATGCAGGGGACCCGTCTCAGATTCGATCCCTGATTTGGGCAGGTTGCACATGCCAAAAAGCAACCAAACCCGTGAGCTGCAACGACTGAGCCCACGCGCGAGAGCCCGTGAACCGCAGCGAAGAGTAGCCCCTGCTCATTGCAACTCAAGAAAGCCCGCGAGCAGCAACGGAGACCAGCACAGCCCAAATAAATAAATACATTTTAAAAAGGAAAAAAAAACCTAAAAATAGTAACCAACAGTAGTTTTTAAAATATATATAAGCAATCCTCAGTTAAAGCATCATGGGCAAAACAATAATAACAACAAATATAAAACCTAGGAATTAGATCATCAGGAAAAAAACTATAATACTTTACCACATGATATAAAGGAACATTTGAATAGATGGAGGCTCATGTTACGGGTTCTAGAAGGAACGATCAAGTACTTTAAAGATGATCATTCTCCCAACATTAAGTTGTAATTTTCATATTTTCTTAACCAAAACCTTGAAAGTATTTTCATTGGACCGTAAAGTAATTCCAAATTTTAACCGGATAAAAAATTGAGCTAGAATTATCAGAAACATTCTTAAAATCAACTACAAAGAATAATAAGACAAGGTATCAAAACACACATATGAATAATACTTAGTGGTGTGATCTACTCATTAGAATATGTATCCAGGCCAATGAAACAGGATATAAGCCACAAAATCTATCATAGTAGATAACAGGAGGTTAATGTAAGATTGTTTTCAAATGAGTTGGTAAAAAAAAAGATTTAATAAGTAGTGCTGTTAAATGTTAGTCACTCAGTTATGTCCAAATCTTTGTGAACCTATGCGCTGTACCCGCCAGGCTCCTCTGTCCTTGGGATTCTCCAGGCAAGTATACTGGAGTGGGTAGCCATTCCCTTCTCCAGGGGATCTTCCTGACCCAGGGTAGTAGAGCTGGGTTAAAGGCAAATAATTTAGGCTAACATAATTAGATCCGTATGCCATATATCAGAACAATTTATAGAAGAAATTTAGATTTAAATGTTAAAAAAAGGAAGGTACAGGATATATGATAAGATGGAAAAGGCATTTTAAAAATGTGACGGCAAAAGCACAACCAAAAAAGGAAAAGGAGAATTAAAGGTCAAATCACAAACGGAAAAAAGGCAGTAGCAAGGTGAGAGTCAAAAGAAGACTTTGTTCCTTAAGGAGATTCTGCAGCTCAATAAGCAAAAACCGGACTTCAACAGAAAAGAGGGATGGCTGGCCCAGGAAAGGGCTGGAGGGAGCTGCGCCTCACTACCCCAACTTTCAGACTGATAAGGAGTTTGGGAGACAGCAGCCAGTTAATAAGTAAGGTTTCAGGGCAAGAAAGCCTCTTTGGCTGACATGGACTTGTAGACGGATTCAACCATTTTGGTGGGCAATCGGCCACTACACATCAAGATGTTTAAAAATGCACACGGGCCCTAAAGAGCAAAGATTTGTCTAAAGGAATGTTCACCCAAGTACTACTCTGAGAATCGAAGACGATGGAAGTATCCTGCCACTGAGGACTGGTCAGAAGACATGCACTGGATTCAGGAGGAAAGTTGTGCGTCTGTTCAACGAGCCCCGAGGAAGGCTCTGGAAATGACGAGTCAAGAGGAGTGGACATTCTCAGGAGTAACGAGAAGCGGCTGATACATTCAACAGCGTGGACGCATCTCAGAAACATCACACCAGGTGACACGCGAAACTACAATACCGTACGATTCCACTGTTGTACATGAAGCACACGTGTTGACTGCCAGGGCCTGGGGGTCATGCACGCAATGACTGGAAACAGGAACAAGAGAACTCCGGGGGGCAGTGGGGAAATCTCCTACCTTACTTCTGGTGGTAGATGCATGACATTTACCATGTGACTTGGTATTTGTCAAAATTCATTAACTGCACACATTATAATTTTAAGAAATACACGATTAAGTTAAGGGTGAAGTTTACTGTATGTAAATTATACCTCACTAAATCTAACCAAAAAACCCCATAATGGACAATCAGGTAGAAGTATACTTTTATATATAAATATATATGGTACACAGGGACTTCCCTGGTAGCTCAGTGGTAAAGAATCTGCCTGTCAAGGCAGGAGACTTGGGTTTGATCCCTGGATTGGGAAGAGGCCCTGGAGAAGGAAATGGCAACCCACCCCAGTATTCTTGCCTGGGAAATCCCATGGACAGCAGAGCCTGGCGGGCTACAGTCCACAGGGTAGCAAAGAGTCAGACACACTTTTTAGCAACTAATAATCAAGAACAAATACATGGTGTATACCTTAAAATAATTGTTTCTCTGGATAATGGGATTATGAATGATCTTCATCCTCTTCCATATGCTTTTCTGTATGTGCTTATATATTTTCCCATTTTTCTACTTCTATAAATCAAAAAAGTTTGTATCTGTTTTTGATTTTAAAAAAAATCAGACATGGATACCAGAACAGCTATCATAAATTGTTCTGGCTAGCAACAAACTTTTTTAGGTTCTTACAGGAACCACTGAGTCCCATCAGCCCTGAGGCAGGACTTTCTGGAGCACCTCTGTTCTAGCCCCTGCGAGAAGCAGGCTCTCAACAGGTGCTCCAAAGGGGTGGTGGGAGGGCTGAGCAGCAACAGGGACCACCTGGCCCCAAAGCCTCATTCTGCAGCTGGGAAAAGTGAAACCCAGGCAAAGGAAGCTGATTTCTCAGGTTGGAAGTGGTCAAAATGAGCCTTCAACCCCAGAGGGCAGTGCTGTTTCCACTACACTGAAACAGCTGTGCAAATCCCTGAGTGACTTCCCAACCTTCCCAGGAGAATTCAAGCTCCTGCCAAGCTGAAGATGAGCAACAGACACTCTAGGCCAACGTTTCCCACACGTCAGGAAACTATCCCGTGTTTCAGATTCACTTGTTTTTTTCCATGTATAATTACTGACTATATTTTCCTTTACATCTGAAAACTCGCTTAAAATTTTTTAAAATTAAATGTTATTCATTAAAAAATTTTTTTTCCTGAACTCCTTTTTTTAAACCCCACAAAGTTACCGTTCCTGGGTGTATGATCCTACTTCCCTGTGAGAGGTGGGAGGTCAGGGTCTCCCGGGGAAGAGCAGGCACCCCACACCTGGACCTGACTGGTCTGGATGCCTTGTCCAGAGGCTTCTGATGTCAGACCAGAGGCTTCAGAGCCACTGGGTGTCTCTTCCAGGTCTCCTGCCCTTGCCCTCTGCTCCAAGAATAGCATGTCTCGGAAGATGGGAGCTGCTCCTTCAGCCCAGGTCCCAGGAAGAGATGCCACATGAAGCAGGACCCCATCGACCTGCACTCCCTGACTTGGAACCTGAGTGGCGTACCCAATGGTGGTCATGGGAAGCCACGGTGGTTTGGGGGGTTGTTTGCTTTCATCTTATTCTCAACAATACTGTCTGCTGATATGCTATTAGAGTTGAAATAAAAACATCTTAACGGCCATCCACATCTCACACTCTCTCACGGGCACACACCCCACCTTCTGGCAAACACTGCTGCAGCCTGAAAGAGGGAGCGGCTGGGCACCAGAGGAGACGCAGATGAAGCAGCAGCTCTGAACCGAGGAGACTCTGGGGCCACACAGATAAAATTCAGAGAGCTCTGAATACTCCCCTAAGAACGGTAAGCTGCACCATCAACTTCAGAATTTACTATGCTCATGTGTGTGTAGAACTGCTTTAGGAACATGCATCAGTTGAAAGAGAAAGCCAATATTCAGAAATGTTAAGATCTATAGGGAAAGAACATCTAAGGTCCAAGGGACATTGGGAAGCATGGGGAAAGCAGAGTCAAGGAGATGACTATGTGGCCAGCTGTTTCCCTAAGCAGTGAAGCCTTGTGTTTAATCTTTCTGGTCCTCGTTCTTCTTAAAACAAAAACCATTCTGACCATCTAAATATAAAAGGTCCTTATCTACTCTATGACAATTGTTTAGATACTCTGCATAATAGATACTATTCAGCTATCTAGAACTTTCACTCAGCTCTATCATGCTTTAATCATTAATGGTCCACTTGTTTGGCTCAGGTAAATTACATTTGCATATGCAAATGATGTCTAAATACTCTGTCCTATTAATGTTATCACTAATTACATAATAATAGTTACCAATTTCCACACGGATCAAACTTACAGTTTTGTAGCTATTAGGGAAATTGTGCTTTGTAATTAAGATAATCCTCATTTCCAGATGCTAATTAACTATATAATAATTAGTCTCATTCACTAATGCAAATTAAGGATTTTCATCTTTATTGATAAAGGAGTTGCTTCTTATCAGTTAAGGAAAGATAGCCCTGGAAATCTTGCAGAGAAATACTTTCTCCCCCCTCTAAAGGTTAAAAGGTAAATCCATTTTTATCAGTCTCATTTGAGAATGCAAATTAGGTCTGATTAATCAAGCCAAAGATAAATGTGCTAGTCTTATTTCAGGATGGAATGTATAGCTTACTGAGTTCATTTCTTTTCCCCTTATAAAGACCCAGATAAACAGAGTCATAAGCAGAAGTCCTCCAAACGGGAGTAATTTATCTGTGGTCAGGGAGCACCAGGCCACACGCGTGTGTCTCTACAGCACCACCTTTCGTTCCCCCTTCTAGGGTCACGGCAGCCTCTCGAAGGAGCTGTGTCCTCATGGGTCAGCCCACGGTGGGAACGAGCGAGGAGAGAGTTTTGTGAGTAAATACACAGGAGAGAGGGGAAGCCACATTCGCCTGGATTATTAAGTTTTCTGTGCTCCAAACAGAATACGAACTGGCACCTCCCATCGTGACTAATGAGGGCTGCCTCGGCGAGAACAGAAGGGCTGACAGCCAGCGAGGCCTAGTTGGCAGGCCCCAGCCCAGGCCTCGCCCGCATTCATCATCCGCTAAACCAATCCACCAATTCTGCACCACCATTTGTCATTAATTATGCTAATCAGCACACCATTACTCTCCGATGACACTGTAGCTGTTATTAGCTAGTTATGGCTTTTCAAAAGCACAACTTATTGTGCATGCGCGGGCTGTGCACGCATTAGCCTACAGGGAAGAGATGTCCAATTATGAAAAGAAGAAATTTGCTATTATCTTTTTATAACAAACCAATTTAGTAATTAGAAAAGTCTCTGAATTCATAGGTTCTTTTTTTTCCCCTCTCCCCTAAAATAATTGAAACAAACAAACAAAAAGTGCTTTTCAGTATTTTTCTGAAAGACAAGGAAACACTAACATGGAGTTTTTTTTTTTGAAACGTGTAAAAGTGGGGCCCGGTGGCAAGGGGTCGGGTTGGGTGGGGTGGGGTGACTATACACAAGAGCGGACACACAGAGACTCCTGGTGGTCTGGGCTTTTCTTTCCAATTCTGAATTTGCAGGACACTTTAATACATGTATTTCAGTCACTACGAATGTCTGTGATGAACGCACACCCGTGCGACCTTTTACAGTTTGCTTATGGCAGGTCGAAGCTGTTCACATGATGTCGCCAGACTGTGCACATCTTACCAGGCAGATGCTTATGGGAGAAGCACAGCAAAGCCCCTTTAACCCTCCCGTGTCCCAGCAATACCGCCAAGGGCGTCAGCGCCGCTCAGATGACCTTGGAGACGGGCGATTTGGCCAGATTAGCATGTGTCCAGCGCACGGTTTGGGACTGTACTCAGGGCTGGCAGAAGGAAGGAGTCGTCTGGGTCAGCAGCCAGACCAAGGCAAGGGAGACTCTTTTTCCAAAGCTCAAGGCTCCGCAGAGAGGTGGCCCTGACCCTGCCTGTCAGTGGGGCAAACCTGCAGGCTCTTGTGCAAATCGGGCTTTAATCCCAAGTTGTTGTGTTCAGGCTGGAGTCTTTACAACTAGTTTTAGAAGCTTAGTCTGTATTAAGAGCTCATTAATATCATCAGAGTAAATGGGCCTATTAAAACATCTTTAAGCAATATCTGAACATAAATCTCCCTAAACTATATTTAATGACTGTACTTAAGATACATTATATGCAAGTCTTAATGAGACATTAGATAGCATTTTGAAGATTAAAATTAGAGAATCCATATAAAGTCTGTCCACTTAATGTAGCCTTAAGCTATACTGATGAAAGCATTACTACCACATTATTACTGCATTAGAACAAATATTTTTAATCATGTCTGATTTATGCACGTTCTTTTTCATATAATTTTAGTTTTCACAAAAATATATCTTGAGTTTACAAAAGAGGGCAGGTGAAAGGTTTCAGGTTTTTTAAGTACTCTGGAGGTAAAGAGAATACAGAATTCAGTCAGTACAGGTTACTGCAAGCGCTCTGGGCTCTGAATTACATTTCTTTATATTTGGTCTAATTAGTCATTCCAGTACTGCAGGCAGCCAAATATATTTACCTTCCTATTTAGCTTGTCTCAAGACCAGACGAGATACACAGTAGAACTTAACTGAAAATGTTTTGAAGACTAGAAAACAGTACAATCTACACAATACTGGCAATCTATGGTAACATGGGCATCTAACTGAATCTGTTCTCTTGGGCCCTCTGGAGAGCTCACACCCCGAGAGCACCCCTGCCCTGCATCCCAAGTCCCACCCTCAGCGGACACAGCTGGACAGACGACCTCTGAAGTCTGCAACCTGTTTGTCTGGTCCCCTCGAACCTGCCAGAGAGGCATCAGTGAAGTCCTGCTTCTACTCGATTGGAGGGTAAGTGGGGACGGAGCATTGTGAACAGCAATCAGTGTTGCTAGCAGAAAAATTTATTTTTTTAAAAAAGAAGTTTGATTCCCCCAGGGCTAAAGGAATTGAACCTTTTAAACAGATCCAAATCCAGTCTGTTCAAACATGGAAGCATTCTCAAGGCCTGTGGGAAGACGGCTATGGGCAAGGGGAGATGAGGCACAGAACCAAACGAACTACCTGGATGGAGCAGCGGGGCCACAGAAAGACCTGTGAGTCTCTCTGCACAAGGGACTCAACTCTACCTGAAACAGAAATGTACATCCCAAGTCTATAAAAATCCTGATAAGGTTTCATACACACAGTGGTCTCTTGAAAACAAGCCAAAGTTCAGATTATATACACAGAAATGGGTTACTTCTTTCTGCACTGCATTTAAAATACTACACACCCAAACAGGATTCTTCTCATGCAACAGAAAAACCTGTCCTCCTTCCCTCTGCTTCTGGGAGGAGTTCTCCCAAAGGAAAGAAACTGGATCTCTCCCTGCTTCATGGTAACAGCCCTACAATCCCATTTTGGGGTGCACCTGCTGAGTTGCCTCCCGCTACCAGCTGAACTGTAGAGAGAATGTTATCCGAGAACCTGGACAAGGATAAGCTTAGATTAATGTCACCTGGTAAAATGCACAGCCTGGACTTGGATCTGACACCAGCACAAGATGCTTTACAAAAACTGACGCGTTGGAAAACGTTAGAGACGAATTATCTTTGAGGCTTTTTAGGCTTTTTTTTTTTGGATACTTTACACCAAAGTATAACCACCTTTTATAAATGCTATTCAATTATGAAAGGCTTCTGGGATTATGCAAATCAAGACAAGTCAACCGGTGACACCTCTCTTAGTATCAATAGAATGAGATTATCTAGCCTTTTCTCTCCCCTACTCACAGAAGAAGTAGCACAATTTAAACTCTCTGGTCATTAAAAGAAGACCCCTCTTCTAGCATGTAAAATCTGTAGCAACAAGCCTATTTCCATTTGCTTTTCTCAGATACTCTCTCCCTACAAGGAACTACTGCATAGTACAATTTTGCATTTTTAACTGTATGAATTAGGCATTCTTCATAAATAACAGCTATGTTCTATACACAGGAGCTCCTTTTTATTAGGGACACAGTAATGAACAATGAGCAATATGTTCTATTATTCTTTGTCAAATCACAAAATGCTACATTAGAATAACTGTGCTGGTCAATGTAATATAGTAGATTAAATTCAACTTCTGTGGAAAAACCACTGTAAAACAGCATGATAAGAAGGCTATAAAAAATTTAATTTTACTCCAAACTCCATCACAAAAAAAATGGTGTGAAAAGTAATTTTGCATAATCAGTACACGCCATCTGGAACAATTAACCGATTTCTATAGAACTATGAGGATCAGTCATATCTGCTTATTAAAGATCAGAAATTATACAAGTAATAAATCCTTGAAAAAACTAAGCGTACTCCCGCCTGTCAACGCTATTTTAACTTCAAATACTGAAGAACGCCTGATAAGGCTGAAAAGAAGAGATTAATATATGCAAATTACATCCAGCATTTAAAATCCCCACAACTGTCTCCGGTTTTCTGTCCCTTATTGCTGCCTTTATGTTTTATTCATACACCAACTCACCTGTCACTTCATAAGCTATAATATTATGGGGGTATTATTAAACAGCATAAAGCCGTGCTTTAATTGGAAAGCTTCATTGCATTTTCCAATTATTTGGAGTAAATTAAAAGCAGATGCACATAGTTTAATAAGGAGTCTAATATCAGTTCCGGGAAATCAAAATTCATTGTCATTACTAGGCCGTGATAGTTTTGCAAACTGTACTCAATTTCAGAGGTTTTCAAAAGAAAATCTGTCTATGCAATCTGTTAATTGTCATTCGGTTAATAACTGTTTAAATATCCAAACTACACAGCAGCTTCCTATTAAAAAAAATTAAACTGTGGGGTATGTACAAGCAAACAAATCCTGCGAGCCACTCCCGGGCTGGGCTAGGCTTCTCAGACTTGCGGGTTCCCCAGGAAACAATGAAGGCCAGGAGCCACCCACCCGCGAAGGACCGATGTTCTGTGCTCTGAGCGCTGGGGATCGCAGCGCCATCAGACAGCTCTTGGTGGAAAAGGGCGGAAGCCCTGTTATAAATCGTGCTTCCTGAGGTCTGCGCTCTGCTCAGCAAAAAATTAGCTTCCAAACTTTTAATTGGTCTGCCTAAAATAAATCCTTTTAATGAGTGAATGAACTGATTCAGGATGCAAACATGGAAAAATCAAGGAGAGCAAACCTTGCAAGCAATTTGTTGTTTTTTAAAAAACTGTCCCCTAAATGGCCATCTCTTACTGGTTTGTGACCCAGGAGTGGAGTGTCCCCAAGGCCCTAGCTGGGGCTGCCAGGGTGCCTACAAATGGAGTGAACTGCCAGACAAAGGACTAAGTTTCAAGCCATTATGGATTTAAAGAATGAAATCTTAAAGGTTACTCTTCCTGAGGAACCCTGCTCTAAGCTGCAATAATATCGGAGCTCTGCACCTACAAGCTGCATACATACAGATGTGTGTAGCCGAAGCATTTACAAATGAAAAGTCACGGGAATACTCACACTAGTACACGTAACCTTTTCATTTTTGCACCAAGTGACAGACTTTTCCAAATCCTAGGTGTATAAATTATAATAGGACAAGTAGTAATTGACTTTTAAACTCCACCCCCTGCGAGGGCTACAATTAATCTGTTTTTAGCATAAGAACTGCTGCTCTGCAAAGTTCATAACTTGTAGGCTCTTCTCCCCCAATCCAATTAAAACCTTGGAGACTTTCTGAAAGGTAACAGCACAGGATTTCTTCATCTCCCAGTTCAAAGGGCATAACAGTTCACACCCCAATCATCCCAGGGCAAGCACCCCCCAGACCAGAGAGGACACCGCTTGAAAGTGAGAGAGCCTTCTGGCAACACAACCAGAAACTACGCACAGAGATGAAGATAAAAGCAATTCTTGTGCAGTGATCCAAAAAACAGCATCTCTCTCTTTTACCCCCCCCAAAATTACCTGTTTTAATAAAGTAGACACACTGTGCCAACTGAACCATTTAATTATCTGCATAAATGATGAATCAAAACAATAGTTTGCAAAAATAAATGACTAACCTCTGATTAAAATGTCTGCCCTCATTAAATCCAAATAAAAGGTACAATATCTTTTTTAAAAAGGTAGTCTGAAGAAAGGAGCAATCCTTCAGCATCGACAGATAGTCTGGCATCCTTTCTTAAGATGGGAATGTCTCAGAAAGTTGCTTAAACACTCCCCCAAACCCCAGGAAGGATGGTCTTCAGTGCACTTGTGTCCCATGGCTGCCAAGCCAGCCTTTGGCACGGGCCTTGGAGCCCCACTGACCCGGTGGCCGCTCTGGAGCATGAGGGAGCCTTCAGGATGTGCCTGGTGGGTGGTGAGACTCTCGACATATCCTGAGACCAAGCCTCGGCTCACAGGTCTATAAGGACTCTGGGGCAAGGGTCCTGGGATGGGAGGGGCAGGAAAGAAACAGCCAAAAGACAAAGAAGAAAGGAGTCAAATGTTTCGAGCGCTGAGAACAGGTAATGCTCCTTTCTCAGTCCAGAGCTGATTCGAGGAGAAGGGAAGGGGGAAATAGGAGGCTGATTTAAACACTGAGAAGTTCTCTACAAAACTGTTTCACCCACTAACAAACCTGCATCTCAAGCAATTATAGATTTCTGAACTAGAGTGGAGGGTTGGACCCTGACCTGGGCAGGCTCCTACCCGTGAGTCCAGCTCCAGCCCTGCCTTAGTGGACCTAAGCCCCCCTCCTGACTGCATTTTAGGTGGGGTGGGGCTGGGGGTCCTACTTCAGGGGGAAATAAGACCCATGCTCCCTGGAATGCCAGGATCTATGACAGTCATTCAAGCTACCATTTCTGGGGGGCCCACTCAGTACAAGGCACTTCACATACATTATCCCTAATCCTCAAGTTTTAGAAGAGGAAATGACTGAAAGGTTACGTAAACTGTCCAAAGTCATGCAGCTGGGGAGGGTGGATACAAAGGGTGGGTCTCAAGAATCAATCCAACAATGAGGATCTCAGAGCCCCTCCTGCAGGCTGGGCTGCCTGGGTGTGAGACCTGTGGTCCTAACCTCCTGGGACAGACCGTGGATTCCACCAGAGAACTGAGCACTGAACGAGATGTTACAACCAAGAATAGGTCACCCTTCTCAGTCAGAACTGGGAAAACCAATCAGACAGCAAAGTTTACAAGCAGCATCAATAGCCAAGAGGCTTCTGGCCAAAGAAGGCACCTATGCTGGGCCTACGAGAGGCCCAACCACCTTTGGCCAGAAGAAGGGTGCGAGGCGGCGGTGTAATTCACAAGCCAAGGGACCCTCTGACAGGAGTGACACTGGTATTCTGTTAGCCCAGGGCATATTTAAGGTAAACACAGGAGGCAATGGAACAGAAAGATGGGTGCGTTTATTGCCTCCAGGTAGCAAGCGATTAAGCACTTCTAAGCGTGTTACCAGGAGCGATGCTTAGGGCCAACGAGGCAAGCTCTGCTCTCTCATTCAAAATTATGGATGTCGTCTCGCTGGTGGATCATCAGATCGTTCACGCTATAAAACAAGCCAGGCGCGAGAAACCACGCGCTAACAAAGGATCTCAACCTTGGCTGAGAGCTCTGCATCACTCATTGTCTCGGAGACAATCGAAAGACAGATCTGAGGACTGAGGGCCCCGCGTTTTCTGGGACATGTGATAAATACACCCCTTCCCAACTCTAGGCTGGAGCAATGAAGTCTGTTCTTTAAACATAAACAGGTTAAGACCGTCACTGGCCATTTATAAACAGATGGGGAAAAAAAAGTACTGGGTATTCAGGACACGGACGCCAAATGCACAACAACGGATGGATGCAGGTATTCCGTCCATGGGAAAGGTGGCTTCACTGCTACAGAACAGATCAGAACTCTTTGGTCCTGAGGCCAGGAGTTAAATGCACCCATCCTGACGTCCTGTGTGGGGGATAGAGAAAACTTCCCGTCTCATCATGGGATCCTGTGTAGCCGTCCAGCGGCTCCCCGAGTTCTACCAACTCCCCCATCATTACTCACTAAGTCATCAGGAGTCTACAGATGCCCACCTGGCAGCTGATTCCAGAGGACTACTGAGGTAGGTCAGCCAGGCTGGAGCCTGGAAGCGGGGACACACCGGCTGCAGCAGAACTTGGGCAGCAGAGCCGGCAGGAGGGGAGCTGGGACCCGGAGCACACGGGGTCACACAGGGTAACAGCTCGGTCACCTCGGTAGAGGCTGGCACCTTAGGAAGCCCAACCTGGAGGGTGAAGCTTCCGAGCAGGTGGCACTGCGGTGACTGTCAGTTCATGTAGGAGCCCTGCTGTGGGCAGGGTTCAGAGAGCTGGAGTGGGGGAAGACGCCTGTAGTTCAGTCCCAAGACGTGAGAAGGTGTGTCTGGGCTGGCCACTGTCACCTCTGGGCTGAGGGAAGACCATGGCAAGGGGACAGCCAGGTGCCCAGAGCTCCCCCCCAACCCCAGACAGAGGTTTCCAACAGCAGGACCAGTGGTAGCCTTGCCTGCTAATGGCAGGGCAGTTCCTTGAAGCATCCGGAGTATTGCCCTTGTTGGTCTGGAAAGGATTTGAGAAGGGCCGGAGGGAGGAGCTGTGGGATAATTACAATCATAAGGACACCCTCAGAGCACCTCCTATGTGCCAGGCTTGGTTCTAATCCTCACTGCAAACCACTGCTGTTCCCATTTGACAGACAACGAAACTGAGGCCCAGAAAGGTGAAGGTCCTTGCCTAAGGCCACTCAGCTTTACGAGAGGGGCTATGTGCTCAGCTCTGCACTGTTCTGCCCAGCAGGACCCATACTTACCCCTGGAGGTGCCCTGAGGATGTGGGGGTGGGGGAGGGCACCTTCAGTCAAGCATGGAAGGCCTCAACTCTGACAAGGTCCCAGAGACAACGGTCCAGGGGCCACCTGAGATTAAACAACACTAAGACCTAATAAACCGATGAGTCCTTGTGTAAGCCACTCTGGGTGTGTGTGTCCCTCCAACTTCGCTTGACACAAAGAGGGACAGGGTCCCCAGCTAGAAGGCGTAGTCCCCAGGGTAGTCGGGGGGAGCTTAGGGGCTGGTTGGGCTTGAATGCCAGCCCTTCCGCTGACTAGCACTGCTAACTATGGGTAAATCACTCTCAAACCTCAGTTTCTCCAGCTGCACAATATTTATTACTATTATTGTCATATTAATGTATAGAATCTGCCTGCAATGCAGGAGACCTGGCTTTGATCCCTGGGTTGGGAAGGTCCCTTGGAGAAGGGAAAGGCTACCCACTCCAGTATTCTGGCCTGGAGAATTCCATGGACTATACTCAGTCAGACACGACTGAGCGGCTTGCACTTTCACTTTTATTATTATTACAGGTATTCATCCTCTAAGGCTTTGGACAAGGCTTGAACATGGGGACTCAGCAACATGGGCAGCTCTATCTGTAAAACAGAGATCACAGCAGTAACAGTACAAACCCTGAGAGGTTTTCTGTAATGTTATTGATAAGGATTTGCTGGGATTAAATAACAAAATGCATGGAAAGGGCTTACTACAGAGTTTTGTACGTGGTAAGTCTAGAGGAAGGTTAGATTTATTAAAATAAATTAAAGTGATCCATTTTAATAAAAGCAAAAACAACTTCAGCTCCCGAAATGTGCTTAAAGAAGTTACCTTAATTATATCATTTTTTCCCTCTCAGCTGATAGTCTGTTACTGCAAGACAGAGATAGACAGAGGTATAAAGAGAAACAAAAGGCTACTTTGATACAAGCTGCTCCTAGGCAGGAGTGTTCGGTAACCCCGATGACTTCACTCACCCCAGAGCCTCTGAAGAAGTGCTAAGAGCAGATGAAGAGCTGAGATTGAGTGTCTTCCATTTGTTTTCAGCATTTCTCTGGCTGCGTGCTAAGTCGCTTCAGTTGTGTCTGACTCTGCAACCCTATGGACCGCAGGCTCCTCTGTCGGTGGGATTCTCCAGGAGAGAATACTGGAGTGGGGTGCTATTTCCTTCTCCAGGGGATCTTCCTGACCCATGGATGGAACCTGGATCTCTTGCATTTTCCTGCTTGGGTGGGAGGGTTCTTTACCACTAGCGCCATCTGGGTAGGCCTTTCTCTGGCTAGGCCTTCAAAAATGACCACAGTCACGCTCCCTGCCAGGAGGTGAATTATGATGGGGAAATGGAGACATATTTCTGCTTAAAAACTAGACAAAGAAGATACATATGCAGAAAGAAAGGTGTCAGAGAGACGGTTTTTCTCTGTCCATGTGTGGGACCTTTATGGTCAAGGCAGTATTTGCATGGCATTTCTCTGAAGTGTGAAGGCAGTAAGTTCGCATTTGCTGGTAATGTCTCAGGTATCCCAATGTGAAAACCACACATGCTCCTTCCCACACAGCTCCCAGCCCCTGGAGGTGTTATCACTGCTCCTCTAGGTGCCAGACAATGGCTGACACAGAGGATGCTTCCAAAATACATGAGCTGAACTATTGCTACACTTGAATGATTAACGTTATTATTGCAACTACTGATATCGAGAGACGGGGGCATCAGGTCCAGAAAGGCTTAGTGCTGTGCCTGACGTCACCGGGCAGGTCCGTGGCAGAAACTTCGCTGCACCTACCCTTCTGGCTCCTGCCCGGAATCTCCTCACCACCTCTCAGCTGCCTCACTCAAGGATTTAAGAGGGAGGGGGACGTGGCCCATTAAACCAATGCCGCCTACTCTCTGCCACGCTTGAAAGAAAAATATGGAGAATGAAGGCACAGCAGGGGGTGGCCATCTTTTAAGAACACTCAAGTATCTGTCACCTCATTATATTTTTATTTTTCACCATGACGAAACTGGAAAAAGTCTTAACTTTCTCCTGCCGGGGGAGCACAGGAAAAGCAGAAATGAAAACCTGGAGACGAAAGCAGCACTCCCAACCCCCCGCCGCAAGCACTCTTCCTCTGAAAAACCAAAGGCGCGTTGCAAGATTTTATGGAGGTCGCCGGCTCACTCTGCCAAGCGTGTCTTCCCTTCCTGCCCCCACACCAGCATCCTGTCACCTTCCCGAGAAAGGGCTTGTGGGCCGCTGGCCACGCAAAACAGCCCACGTCTAAGTGACAACGCGTGACAGGACGTCTCCTTTCTGGGTGGTGCCCAGCGGAGCTGCGCCAGAGCCTTTACTGCAAGTTTCTCTGGCCCCAGGAAGATGTCTTCCCTGAGCACTCAGAGCATGCCGACTGCTGAGATGAAGTCTTATGTATAAACTCATACAACGGAGCGCAGGACTGAGAAGATGAGCCAGTGTGCCCTGGGTGATAATTCTCAGCAAACCTCTGGGCTCCGGCAGGGGAGGTGCTTCCCGATTTATGAAATACTCTTACACGCCCTGGACCCTCGTAACAACAACTGGGAAGGCAACAGGCGGTTACTGCATTATCTCGAAAGTGACAGTGTTAGTCACTCAGTCCTGTCCGGCTCTTTGCAACCCTATGGACTGCAACTCTCAGGCTTCTCTGTCCATGGGGATTCTCCAGGCAAGAATACTGCAATGGGCTGCCATTCGCTTCTCCAGGGGAGCTTCCTGACCCAGAGAACGAACCCAGGTCTCCCGTGTTGTGGGCAGATTCTTTACCATCTGAGCCACCAGAGACGGGTGAATAACTAGCTTCGAGTGACTTGCCCAGGGTCAAGCAACACAGGGCCCTTGCACAGCTCTACCTGGGAAGCATTTGTGTGGGTTCTTCAGTGCACAACCTGTGCGGCCATTCCCGGCAGCTCTGTGCGATGGCCGCATGCGCTTCTGACCCCAAATGCCCCGTCAGTCACATGCTGAACCTTCCTGCTGCCCTGGAAGAGGGAACACAGGCCCTGGCACATGGCAGCGCTGTCTGCTGAATGAAGAGAGAAGTGAACAGTCGTTCTCTCTCTGCCTTTAATAATATCCTCAACGACTCAAAAAGGAGTGAAGACAGCCTCCATCCTCTCTTCTAAACACAGCCTCTGCTGGCTGAGCGTGCTCACAGGTGAAATGGCTCCAACACAAAAACGAGGGGGAGGAAACCAGCACCCCAGGTGGGAGGGAATGAGACAAGCCTCACGGCAGAGGCAGTGTGGAAGCAGGCCTTCAGGGATGGGTCAGCAGAGGAGACGCTGGGGCCATCAGGCCACAGGACCGGCGGGGACAGGCGCACAGAGAGACACGATGGAGAGGATGCCGGGAGCTACCTGGACTGGGGGGCCTGGAGGAAGAGACACCGCACAGGCAGAGACTGGCCATCGACAGCCCCAACTCTGGGCAGGTGAGGTTCGTGTGAACGCAGTCGGCAGTGGGCTGGCTGGGGCTGGCGTGAACGTGATCTGACGAGGCGTGCTTTGGGGACATTAGTCTGCCACCTGGGCAACTGGACTGGGGACTGATAAGCCAGGTCAAGGAAGTGTGAGTACCCACAAGGTACCTGCCAGGCCCGAGCCCAGCCGGCCCCGGAGGTGAGGACACAGAGCAGAGGGGACCACGCCTGACGCTCGGGTCCAGAAGACGGGCTGGGGGAACTGGACAAGGCTCTGGCCCTCATCTGTCAGAAGGGTGACCCAGAGCCCAGCCCAGGGGTTTTGGGGCCTCTCTCCGCAAAATCCTAGCAGGGGCGCCTGCAGAGCGGAGCCCCTCCAGGAGGCGAGAGCTCCCCAAGCGCCCTGCGTGTCTGCTCACACACGCTGTTCATTAACTCCGGTGACACGGCAACCACGGCTGGGTGTATGAAAGCACGTCCAATTAGCCGGGCCTACATGAATATTTGCACTCTTAAATCTTTTGCATTTCGAAAGGGTTAAAGCTTATTATTAGCATATAATTTACAGTCCTTTCTCCCAGGAAAGGAATAATGCACAGTAAATGCCACATTCATTTTAATAATACATGTTACAGTCTGTGCCCAACATCTGCACAAAGGTAAAGGAGACAGATTTTTTTGACGTGTCCCACTCTGCCATCTAAACACAGGCTTTTTGTTTCTTAAGTGACGGAAGGTTTAATCAAGAAAGCAGGCAATTCATCAATCGCAACAAGGCGGCGTGTGAGCGCCTGACAGCACACACATGGTTGTGTGCAGAGCAAACCTGGCCACCTGTCACCCCACCTTCACATCAGGATGTACAGATCTTCTGCGTGAGCAAGTCCCCACCCGCGCCCGCCCGGTTCTGCCTGCTCTTCTCCTGGTTTCCTTTGTGCTCGGTTTTGTTGTCAGGGCAGGAAGAGATGGATAGACAAGGGACGCTATGGCTGTTAGAGGGGATGATAAAAATTTATATGCCTTTAAAATGACTTATTTCCTTCTTGATTCGAGCACCATTATTATAAATATATATATTTTTTCACTCCACTGAGGAATCTATTATCTGGGGCCCCCCATATGCTATTATCTGGGGCCCGTCAAACCCACATTCCTCCCTTGGTTCCCTGCCTCCCCTTCCCTCCAGCTCACCCCCCACTGCTCTGAGCAGTCCTAGGTGAGTCTGAAATCCTCAGTGGAGGATACAGGAAAATAGGTGGGTGAGGGGAGGTCTGAAGTTCAAGGCCACAGAAGCCGCAAGAACATGTCCATTAATTCACAGGCCGCAGAGGTACCTGTGAATGCAGAGGGCAACTAACGTTTACTCTGGGGCTCCTGCTGGAAGCCGGCGGCCCTTCCCCAGCTTTGAGGTTGTGAACCCACCCACAGGCTGGCACTCACCCACACACTTGGGGAAAGCAGAACCACACACACAACACACACGCAAACTCTGTGGCATAAACGTGGCACGTGCACGGCTGTCTGTCAGAACACCTCACAAGGAAAAGAAGGGTGTTCTCATTTCTCACACGCCCGACTGTTTCAGTCTTTTGGTCGTTTTCCCACCTGGCATTGCTTTATGGTCATTAAAGTATCAAGTTTATTTCTGACTTTCCTGGAGAGATTTGCTTCTCCTAATTAAAAGACAGAAATAATGCAATCACTAAAAATGAAAGGAAAATACATTCGTAATTGTTTGGTATGCTATAGACGAGTTTTTAAAGGATCACACTGTAAAACACACAGATTCTTTTTCTTTTCATAATAAGATGAAGAGCCAGTGGCAGAAATTTTATCCAGTTGGATGAAATATATAAATCATGAATTTCATAATACTGATAATTAAATGTCCATCTTCCAATTTAAATGAGGACTAGATTAAAACTGCATGGAGAAGGCTGATATTCAGAAATCATTAATTATTTTTAATTGCTTTGCGCTTTCCTGGTCTGATGTCACAGTCACACAGCTGGTACGGGGTTCTGTGTTTCAGATAAAATCCCCCTTCTCTCTGAATGAGGGTCATGGCTACACTGCCTGCTGATGGACTCGGGCTTGTCCATGCTCACATGCTTCCTGATGTCAAACATCTTGAAAACGGACTGGTTTTTAAGAGGGAACAGCTGTGGAGGGCAATAAGCCGGCTTTTCCAGCAATCAAAAAGAAAACCAAAAAGGGGGAAAAAACACCCCAAACCTGAAAAACCCAGAAGAGCTTGAGACAGGGTGACCGCACTCCCAGTTGACCAGGTCGGCTCCGGGTTCTCCGGCTCTGTCTGGGGCAGCCCCATACCCCTTGCACTCTCAAAAGTGACGACGTGGAAAATACATTACATGGTCGGCCTGGTACTGATGGACAGATGAAGATGTCAGGCGCTAAAAGGTGCTTCCCCGCACCGTGTGGCCTCCATGCATTTCTGCGTGTAGCTCACGCTGAAACTGTGGGCTGTCTGAGTTTGAGAGTTTTGGCTTTATTACATGCTGGTTTTAATATGCACCTGCTTTATTTTACTATTTTATACAACTATGTTGATTTTTTTCAAAAGCAAGAAAAATAAGTTCTTTGGGAAAAAATTCTTCACGTGGAGCTAGGAATCATTTTATAACCACCACAAAAACAAAAGAACGTTACAGTGTCGTTTCCCTGTTCATGAAGTAAAACCTGCCATGAGGCTGATGGGACGTTCCTAGGTCAGAAAAAACAACCCTGGGGCCTCTGAACTGAGTCACTCATTACAGGGACCCTCAGCACAGGAAGCCCTCAAGGTGGACAGGACGTCAGGGAGCTCCTCTTGCATGACGTCCCCCAGGTCTCCAGCCCCTGGTCTGACGCCCAGCACAAGGACATTTCTTAAGAAACATCTCACTCGGGCTTCCCTGGTGGTCCAGTGGTTAAGAACTCACCTGCCAACGCAGGGGACACCGGTTCGATCCCTGGTTGGGGACCATCCCACATGCCTCGGAGCCCCTGGGCACTTGCGCCACAATGACTGAAGCCTGTGTGCCCTAGAGTCCCTCCTCCGCAACAAGAGAAGCCACTGCAATGAGAAGCCTGTGCACGGCAACTAAAGTAGCCCCCACTCAGCTAGAGAAAGCCCGCGTGCGGCAATGACGACTCAGCGCAGCTAAAAAAAAAAAAAAAATCATTGCATTCAACTTCTAAACATTTAGGGTTTCAAACATGAGTAGGTCACAGTCTATCCTTATTAAGCTCACTGAAAAGCGGCTCTTCTGTTGTTTCCAGCACCTTGCAGGGCCCTTTCTATGAGGAAGAATTCATAAAAGGAATAGTTACATTCTTCCCGAACAACTGGCTTGTTTCTATGTTGTCTATAAAAAGACTCGACTCTGGACCAAACCTGGAATCTCCCCTTCATGCAAAACCTCACCCAAGGCTGCACCCTCCTCTGCTATCCTGTATTTTCATTCACTCCTGCTCTGCCCCTTCCATTTTCACTTCACTACATGTGTTTTCAGAGCTACCTTAAATCTTTCTGGAATAAGTGGAAGAGAAATGAATAAGTGCTCAGATATCTAAAAATCTGAAAAAAAAATGGTAAGGAAAAAAAAGGGAGGACACCACCACCTGGGACCAAAATAGAAGACTTTCAGGAGCAAGAAGATATTCTTTGAAAGAAAACTAACAGTCACTAGAAGTTCTGACAAGGAAACTCAGGAGTTGGGGCTCTGGGACAGAATCTAGAGAAATCAACACGGCCTTGAAGAGAGTCCTCCTGGGGGACAAGACCTTAAGGGCATCTAGCCGAGGAAGACACAGCAGTGAGAACACGACCAGGAGAGCATGCGCCTGCCAGCTGCCACTGGTCACAAGTGAGACCAGCTTAAAAAGTGGTTTGCCGACCCGAATATACGTGGGCTACAGAGTGGGCCACACCAGGCACCCACCATTTTACTCCATCTACTCTTTCAAGGAAAACCACCCTCAAACCCTGGAGGGTGAATAACATGGTGATGGGGGATTTGAGGGGCAAGAAAGGCGAGGAGGCAGCAGGTGCGTCCAGGTGCTTTCGGGCTCAGCTGGGGACTGGAGGGCCAGCAGACGCAGAAGATGGTCAGTGACCTCTGAGGAACATCAGTGGACAGGAGGGTCCAGGGGATGGGACAACAGAAAACAATCGTGTCCACAAAAAGGGACAAGAAGAAGCTATTGATCTGTGGCCTGGAAGTGATTTCCATCAGAATTCGAAAGCACAGTATGAGTCTGTGAGAGTGTTAGCTGCTCAGCCGTGTCCGACTCTGCGATCCCATGGACTATAGCCCACCAGGCTCCTCTGTGCATGGGATTCTCCAGGCAAGAAAACTGGAGTGCATCGCCATTCTCTTCTCCATGGGATCTTCCCGACCCAAGAATCAAACCCAGGTTCTCCTGAACTGCAGGCCGATTGTTTACCATCTGAGTCACAGGGAAGTCCTTGTGAAGCACTCAGAGGAAGGCTTGGGAGCCCTCAGAAAAGACGGTGGCCACTTGGGAAGCTTCCCAAGAGTGTGCTGAATTAACCCCAAGCCTGTATTTTTTTATTACGGGAGTAACATGTGCTATCGTAGAAAAGTGAGACACAGCAAAGAAACAAAAAGAAGACCTGGCAAACCCAGTGAAAACCACTGTGAATGTCTTGGTGTGTACGTTTCCAGGTCTGTGCATATATGCTTTAAAATGAGTTCACACCGCACACTCCAGTTGTCACTTAGCAGTATTCATGCACGCCTTTTTATCTAAATAAAAAATTTGTTTGATGCTTGAGAAGTTAAGGCCACTGTATGGAGGTTTCATAATTTAACCGACTTGCCTTTGTTTTAGACATTTAGGATATCCACCCCCCCCCCACCTCTTTTTTTGAGTTATTACATTTAAAAAGCAGCAGTGCTCGCCCTTGCGGATAAATCTTTTTTTTTTTTTTTTTTTTGCACATCTGTAAGCATTTTCCAGAGGAAATTCCTGGGAGAGGAAGTGTGAGGATCAAAGTTGTGCTTCGTGGCCATTCTGATGAGGGTAATAGCTGGCAGAGGAGGGAGTAAGCATCTCAGGATTTTGGCAAAGAGGCTTAGAAGTTCCTTACCCCAATTCTGTGGGCAGGAGAGAGCTACCCCTGGGCTGGACGGTGGAGAATAGTCGGCACGCATCGCTGATGGGATGCGTGGTACCCCAAGTAGCTGGGCGGATATGAATGTACAGCGAGACAGCACAGCTGAACAACACAGGAGGACCTTGCGGAGATGGGCTAGGCTGCGCGGAGGTGGTAGCCCCAGCTGCTGGAGGGCTCAAGTAGCATTTAGAATGATCGCCTCCCTGAGATGCCATAAAGGGTATTCCTGGGCAGGGTAGACACGGGCTAAAAGCTTTTCTTCTTCCCTCCCTTCCTCCCACAACTGTTTCAGGAGCACCTCTGTGTGCTGGGGACAGAGCTACACATGGCCCGCACCAGGTTCCCCAGCAGTGTCACTCCCTTTGCAGGCAGGACACAGATGAACTGTCTCAGTGAAAGTACAGAGGGCAGATCGCAACAGGTACGCCCTTGGGAAAATATGCAAAAGTAAATATCACTTTAATAACCATATGTACAAATGAAGTGTCGGCTGCTTTTCAAATTACTAATTACCTTGTTTGGAAATCTACTTAGGAAGGGACTGCAAATGAAGGGAGCGGTAATCAAGTGTTTTCAGGAATGAACCAGAGCAGACCAGGAGTTTCTACCAAAGGCTCAGGGCCTGAGGTCTGCAGCAAACGTGTGCAGGGCTGGTTTGGAAGAACAGTGTGGTGGCTCAATCCATTACCAGCAGAGTACCAGCCATTATGGCAGCAGGCCCTGGGCCCGGGCTGGGCCTGGGGCACCCGCTGCCTTGACTGTTTCTGGAATAAACCTTTGAAACCTTAACTTTGCAACACCAAACTGAGACGTGCCATTCGGTGCCAAGCACTGTTGGAACAGGGGGGATGGTGGGGAGGGTGTCTCTGCTTCCCTCTAGCCAGATCGGCTTGCAGGCAGGCTGCTGGTGGGCGGGCAGGCGGGCAGACTTCCCAGCTGCACCATGGTTGCCCAGTGCTGAGCTTGCAGGCCTTACAGAGCCAGCGGGCCCTGCAGGGCACGCCTGGCAGCCTCACAATGAAGCAGTCCCGGACCCTGGCAGAGCAATTTGGGGCCTGCAGCCACCGAGGAGGCCTGAGCTGCCTGCTGTCATGGGCTGTGGCCTCAACTACCTCTGTTTGGAAGATAAAATCCAATTGACTGCCACTTACATAAATGTAACAGGAAGTTCCTGAATGGCTTCCCCTGTGTCTTGAGGCTGTTACCTCGGTACTGCTAAACTAACAGCTGAAATGAACCCAGACAACACCTCATCAAAGCAGCGGGGCAAGGAAGCAGTGGTCCAGGGGCAGACAGGAACATTCCTGCCAAACCAGAGGAGATTTCACTCTGTGCGCCCTTCTCTGCAGAAATGTCAACAGCTGGGAAAGCCATCAGAGAACCCCAGTGAGGTGGGGGCAGCTGGACCCTGCGGCTGGAAAAAGATTTGCAAGCTGGAGGGGGGAAAACAGCTTCTGCTTTGGTTGAGCCGCCTGTATGTGCTTTCGGAGCGGGATTTCATCCCGCTGGATTTCACAGGCCTGTTTTGCACCACTCTGCCACTAAGCATCTAGGGAAATATTCAGCTTTTCTACAAAATAGGTCATCTTTCCACACTTGTTATGCTCCTTGTCGACTCTGCTGAAATAGCCAGAGCACAGAGGAAATTCTCCCTGGAGACGCTGCTCTCAGACAGCATGCGCCCGCTCCCCTTGGGGACTTGGCTCCTGGCGTGGGGCTAGGACGAGGGCTGTGGGGACCTCCCTGTCGCTCCCCTTTCCCGGCAGGAGTGCCACCCAGAAATGGAACAACTGGCCTTTGCTTATCCTTCCAAACCTATTAGGGAGTGATCATAACAAAGAAAAACGAATACTGACATGAATTATACCATTGTTCTATTTCATCTATTTAGTACCCTGAAGTTGCAAGTTTTAGAAAAAAAGATTACCTTTCAAATAACCGGTTCATTATGGTACATGAATGAATGCCATGTTCCCGTGTTCAAAACGTCACTCACCATTAGGGGTGTGCGCTGGTAAGTGGCCCCGATGTGCCATTTCCCCCCGATACACCAAGGCCTCCGACTGGAGGCCCTGTATAATCAGAGTCAAGTTTGTGGGTCTCCTCAGCTCTTAGCAACTCCCCTGCGCTGCCCGCCACCTAATGAATCTCAATCCCGTAATAAGGCTTTGTAAGTTTTTCCCTCTCTGGGTGAAGGTGAAAAAGAAAACTGGGACTGCTGAAGTTCCTGCCAAGGTAACACTATCCATTTCAAGGCCGAGTTCAGAAATCACAGACTCAGATGACAGGGTTGGGGGTGCGGGAGGGAGGCCCCCCGTGTACCCTCTGGTCACAAACCCGGTCTTGAGAACGAGAGGTGAGGACAGATGTGGACAGGAGGGCAGGCGGCACCGGGCCTCGGGTCTGCACGGTCCCCGGTCCCTGTGGGGAACCTGGCTTGGACCTGGCAGGTGAACAATGTGCTCACTATTCTCCGGAAACCTCCCTTCAAGCTTGCGAAATCCACACACTGTTTTTCATCATTAGTTTCAAAACATGCTGAGGATCTGGCCCTTCACTAAGTGCTGCGGTGACACGGAGGAAAGGGGAGGCCTGGACCCTGCGGGGAACAGGCCCCTTGCAGGGGAAGAAAGAGCAACAGAATGCACAGGTGCCGTTAGAAGCGAGGAGACGCACGGAGGGAGGTGGTGCCCGGGACACAGGCATGCTCGCTGGCCCCTGGTGGTGGCCCACCTACCTGAGATGGCATAGAGATTGGAGTGCTGGTATTCATAGTCAGCCCGAGTGCTGTTCCTGCCTCGGAAGGTAGCGGGGAGCGTGAGAGAGATGTGCCTGAGGAAGACAGAGGAGAAAAAAGGAGGTTACAGGGAGCATGGAGCAGTCCCCGAGGCTCAGAAAGCACAGGCGCCACCATCAGCCCGCAGCGCAGCAGGCCTCCATCCACCCAAGCAGCTTGAGTTCCCCAAGGAACTGAGAAGTTTCTGGACATCAGCGGTTATCTTTTCCATACAGGGAAGGACATCCAAGAGGAAGAAAGAGTTTCCCAAGCCTTACGTGATGTCCCAGATGCCTGGAGGAGGTGGGTGACTTAACTCTGATCTCTGCTCACTGGGCAAAGTGCACCAAGGGGACCAGGATGTTCAACTCCAAACACAAGCCTCGGTTTGTCCGGACGTCTTGGTCCCATTACCCACCCAGGGGCTTCCACGCCTGTCCCAGGAAGCACTCAGTGAAGGAAGATGTTAGGGGCTATTACCAGGTGAGCCCAGGAAACAAGGCCCACTGAGAATCAGATTGGCATGTTCCTCTGAAATGCTGTGAACGGCGCACGTCCCCCTTGGGTGGCAGCACACAGCAGATGCTCAGAAAGCACCTTCGATTGACCCAGTGCGTCTTTTATGGCGCAGGTGTTGGCCATTAAGGCTCAAAATGCCCAGAGCGCAAGTGCATCCTCGTTCAAAGCACATAATCCATTTGGTGTGGTTATCAGCTGCCTTTTAGTGAATGCTGAGAAGAAGAGACGATGGTAGTAGGAAAGACATTTAAAACCCAACAGGTCTGGGGGGACACAGTCACCCCTTTGTGGTACGACTGGGGCTGGTTTGAAGTCGCTCAGCGGCCTGAGCTCCAGTCACACAGTCATTCCCAAAACGGGCGAGGCTGGGATGGAGGGTACCGATCACGTAAAGGAAGCTGACGTTCCGCATGCTGCCCTTTTCATACAACAAACGCGTAGTCTTCTAGAATGGCTCTGGGAGGGAGGCAGGGCCTGTTGCCGCGGGGCCAGGAGGAGCAGAGGCCCTCCCAGGGCCAAGACGAGAGCCGAGGGCTCTAAGTGAGGTGGCTGAGCTGTGGGGTGAGCCCTGAAGGTGAACACGGGTGCCGTCGGGCCAGCCACTCGAGCAGGCGGAGGGCCTTGCTGGGCGAGGGGGGACCACATCACGTGAGGGGGAGTATCCACAGGGCGGTGGGATGCATGTGCTGTGAACCTGCACCGCTGCATCCTTCCTGATGAAAGGGGGACGCCGAGGCGAGCTCTTTCCACAAGGAGCTCCAGGCTACAGGGGACAGAGGGGCTGGAACAAACTGGGGTGCACCAGGAGATGTGCTCCAAGGAGGATAAAATCCACACACTCAGCATGAAAGCGGGGATACAGGGCTTCCAGTGACAGCCCCTCCGAGTTGGATGTGGGTTACAGGAGGGGACAGGACCGACCTACGGGCAGTCCGCGAGCCACTCTGCTACAGGGCTGGAGTGGGAAACAAAGCCACAGCCAGACCGGAAAGGACGCCAGAAGCCACACTATGGGCTTTGGGATCTATCCGCTTGGATGAAGGTTCTCGAACTCTGTTCTGCTCGTCAGAGCACAGAGGCAGTGCTCGAGGCACCGGGGAGCTCGCTAACAACACAGACTCAGCTCCCCGGAGAGGGCCCTGCGGAGAGGGTCGGCCAGCCCTGAGCAGGGGCCCCGGGGTCAGCAGATCCCCGGGTTCTCTCCTGGCTCTGCATACCGGCCTGCAAGGCAGGAACTCGGCCTGGTGCAGAGTGAAAACGTGGGGACCTGGATTGAATATCTTTAAGCATTTCAAGATGGCAACAGCAGAGCCTTGAACCCAGCGTGGGGCCCTCCAGAATGGGGCCTGTGCGATGCGCCGGCTGCACACTCGTGCAGGTGGTGTGCCCCACGTGCCGGTGCTGCACCCACTGTACCCCGAGGGCTTTTCCAGGAGCCAGGGAAGAACTGAGCTTCAGCACTGCCATGCCCTGAGACCGCTGAGCCCTGAAAGCCCTAAGAAGTTATGCCGCCCCTAACTAAGGGCACACCATGCTGCTGGCACAGTGTGGCAGCACTCCAGGGGCCTCGTAGAGGAGGCAGGGTGTTGGTGGAACCTCAGACAACAAGCCAAGCTGGGTGACAGCACGGGGGGGGGCTTCTTCCTTGGCTGAGAAGACAGAGCCAGACCAGCTAGATGGCCATCAGAGATAGCCAAAGGAGCCCGGGTCCAGTCAACCCAGACCTGGAGAGCGGGGACTCAGGGTGGCAGGATGGGCTGGGTCCTGCTTTTGCAGAGCTCCTCCACTGCAGATGGTGACTGCAGCCGTGAAATTAAAAGACGCTTACTCCTTGGAAGGAAAGTTATGACCAACCTAGACAGCATATTAAAAAGCAGAGACATTACTTTGCCAACAAAGGTCTGTCTAGTCAAGGCTATGGTTTTTCCAGTAGTCAGGTATGGATGTGAAAGTTGGACTGTGAAGAAAGCTGAGTGCCGAAGAATTGCTTGTTTTGAACAGTGGTGTTGGAGAAGACTCTTGAGAGCCCCTTAGATTGCAAGGAGATCCAATCAGTTCATCCTAAAGGAAATCAGTCCTGAATATTCATTGGAAGGAGTGATGTTGAAGCTGAAACTCCAATGCTTCAGCCACCTGATGTGAAGAGCTGACTCATTTGAAAAGACCCTGATGCTGGGAAAGATTGAAGGTGGGAGGAGAAGGGGACGACAGAGGATGAGATGGTTGGATGGCATCACCGACTCAATGGACATGAGTTTGGGTAAACTCTGGGAGTTGGTGATGGACAGGGAGGCCTGGTGTGCTGCAGTCCATGGGGTCGCAAAGAGTCGGCCACGACTGAGTGACTGAACTGAACTGAACCCTGTAGCAGGGGTCAAGGACATGCCACCAGGTTACAGGAGCCATGGCTGATGCGGGGCGAGTGGGAAGACTCTCCGTGCTACCCCAGGAAGTGCTGTTCCCCCTGGGAGCTGGGGATGGGGGGCAAGGAGGGACTCTGGGGTAACTCCTAAGCAGCAGGAGGTCTGGCGGAGGCAGGGGGCTTGGAAGGAGGTGGGGTTAACTAGGGCCTGAAGGCCTGGGGGAGGTTGGGGGGCCCGGCTGAAGAGAGTACTTTGGGGTCACCGCACGCAGGGCCCTGCACAAGTTCTGACTTTACCCTGAAGAGTCTTTTAAGCTGAGAAGGGATAAGCTCCAATTAACAACTCATGCGAAGAGCTGACTCACTGGAAAAGACCCTGATGCTGGGAAGGATTGGGGGCAGGAGGAGAAGGGGACAACAGAGGATGAGATGGCTGGACGGCATCACCAACTCGATGGACGTGAGTTTGAGTGAACTCCGGGAGATGGTGATGGACAGGGAGGCCTGGCGTGCTGTGATTCATGGGGTTGCAAAGAGTCAGACACGACTGAGCGATTGAACTGAACAACTTTAAAAGATTACCTCCCTGTGGGAAAGTGAGGGGGAAAAATCTGAGATGTACTGTAGACGGGAAGAGAGCAGCCAATCTTTATAAGGGCTATCATGTAACTGCAAGCAGTTATGCAGCACCTACTGTGTGCAGACTCAATGCTTCCCACCCAAATCTGCTGTGATCCTCTAAATGGACAGTTCCAGGGGGCTTCTATGGCCCACAGAACTTGAGAAGTGTAGATCAGAGAATCAAGGTGCCTGGCTCCACAGCTGCCCCATCCACAGGACTTCTCTGTCCAAGCTTGCCTGCCTTACGAGGGCATCAGATTTTGCCTGGCTGACCCCATCCTGTAGACTGCGACCCCCTCCCCTCCGCCCCCACCCTGGGACCTGCTTCTCTTTCTCCCTCGCAGACGGCCCCTCCTGGCTCCTCTTCCACTTTGTGGGGCCTGCTGTTGGCAAGGGTTCTGGTTTAGCTCTCTTCTCACTCCACGCACTTTCCCTGGGCAGCCTAACCGGCACCTGTGCCCTGGTTCAAGTCATCCTCACACTCCAGCCACCTCTCCAGACACTCCTGTCACTCCTGCCTCCACCAGGAAGCGTGAAAGTCATGTGATTCTCTGGGTCTGCCTCCGCCTGATCCTTCGTCCACCCTGCTCCCTCCTCCTGCGGTCTCCACTTCCGCCTTATCTCCTCTCCAAACTCCTGTTGGTCCTCTGAGACTCCATCTGAGCATCCTCATTTGGTAAAAACCCTTCCTGGGCTTGTCCCGGGGTGGGGGACTGGGTGCCTGTATGTCCTTTCTCACTCCAGTTGTCCCAAGACACCTCAAGGAAAGGGCCAACTCTCGTCAAGTTGGTACCCCATCTTCTAGGACAGGTTCTTCCCCAGGGCAGACGATGACTGAACAATTAAGAGCGCTGAACCGACTCCACTAAATCCCCTGGGGCTTTTTGGACAGGAACTGCTGTTGCCTCTACTATTGCATTTCTGCCTGCGGGCTTGCTCAGTTAGACTCAGGGGTCTCTAGAGAGACCCACACCACACACCCCACTCCCTGACACTACAGAGGAAAACAGGTCAGATGTAAGAAGTCAGTGGTGGCAGTGACCAGGAATTCACAAGGGGAAAAAAGAAAGAAAAGGTTCTGATCACTATACAACAGGCAGACAATGTGGGGCTGATACAGTTAAGTGGGAAATTCTAAGAGAATTCAAGTCACAGGCCTGATTCTTTTAGAGGCTAATTGCTCAACAGGAATTCATCCAACTGAAGTCAAGTCACCAAAAGCTTCAGCTCTGGTGGCTGATAGCCACCAGGTGGGGAGTGGGGTTTAGGGCAGCAATCTGAGCAGCAGGAAGACCTCCGGCCAGAGAGGGCTGAGGGGAGGAGATCCCACACAACAAACAGCTGCTTTGGCATCGTCACTTCTCTGGTTACTGGACACGGGGAGGAAGGGGCATGGGGACAGGAGGCCACAAAGGTGCACCAGGGCCTGTTAATGAGAGTGGACAGCTCGGACGGAGGGGACAGGGCACCCATGGTTTAAATCCAGCAAAGGAGGAGTGACCCAGGGGCTCAGTGTCAGATCAGCTTGGAAGTGAGGATGGGCAGGACTGGCCCAGTGGTCAGCTGAACCTCAGAGTGCAAGGAGAGTCTTAATTCCTTGGTGTCTGGTGGGAGCCCACCTGCTAGGCACCGGGCTGGGTTCCTTCATGGACATCACCTGCCTGATCCTCTCAGCAAGCTTTTTAGGTAGGAACAATCACTTATAGGTCCTCCAAGGCAAAGCTGACAGACAGTGAGCTAGAATTCATGAAAAGGTGGGTCCACGAGTCCCCTGAGGGTCACCATCAGCATCTCAGAGTCACCCTGATGGACCATCTTCACCGTCCATACACAGGCTGAGATCACTCAACCAGGAAACTGGGGTCCACCTGGGAAAGCGATGGTGCCGGGAACCCAACCTCTCTGCCACTTGCTAGCTCAGCGACCCTGACAACTGGCCACAGTCAGTCTAACACGGCAACACGGGAAGAGCTACATACAGACATGGACAACCAACGGCCCAACCATCTACCTGGGAAGACAGAGCAGGTGCGGTGGTGAAGACTACCGACTCCAATGTCTAGCCGACACAGGTTCAAATCCCAGCGCCAGCAGCAGGAGCTGGGTGCCCTTCAGCATGGGCGGGCTGCCTCCCAGTGCACAGACGCAGGCAGAGCTGACAGCATAGAACCAGGGCGCACTGAGCGCATGGGAGCACGACTCCCATCTTGATTCTTCCCCTTCCTGCTTCCCTCGCACTATGTCCCACTCATGAGGGCCTGGGTCTCCCCTGGTGGCTCAGAGGGTAAAGAATCCGCCTGCAATATGGGAGACCTGGGTTCGATCCCTGGATGGGAAGATCCCCTGGAGAAGGGCATGGCTACCCACTCCAGTATTCTTGCCTGGAGTATCCCATGGATAGAGGAGCCTGAGGGGCTACAGTCCATGGGGTTGCAAAGAGTCAGACATGACTGAGCGACTAGCAGTTTCACGAGGGCCTCAGTACAGGACTATGACAGCGTATCTGTACCTTCCCTCTGCACTAGAAGGAAATTTGAGCCCCGCTCCGCCCAGGGTGGCCAGGACCTGCCAGTTCTCTGGTTCTGGCCCATCCCTCCTCTCTGCCCTGGTCTTGGTGGTGGTCCCAGCACTCACATCCTGCAGCCTCACCCCCTGCCTTTGGTCCTCCCCTCCCCACTCTCATTCCTGCTTTGGGGCTTTGCACTTGCTGTTTCCTCCTATATGAGGCACTGGTGGGGAAGCCCCCCACCCCCGCCTCCCCTTATGGCTCTCCTCTCATCACCTCCCCGTTTCTGCACAGCCCTTCCAGCTCTGTAGGACTGTGTCGATTTGTTCATGCACCACCAGAATATGATCTCAGTGGCGCTTTCTACCACATCCACAGTGTCTACAACAGTGGCCGGCACACGTCAGGCATTTAAAAAAACATTAGGGAGAACCCTACAAGATCACCCAATGCTGCTAGAAAAATGAATGAATCTGACTCTGACCTGCAATTAGAGATCACTGGGGAGGGCTTCCCACTGTCTTTTCATCCCTGGGGCTGGGCTGGGTAACAGTTTGGAAAATGTGACTATTTCTGATTCATGAATATTTTCATGCAAACAAGAATTACATTCATCATGGCACTGCTTACAAAGCCAAAACACTTGAGTCAAATTAGAGATCAAATAGTGGACTACTTAAAAAATTATTGTACAGCCGTCTGACAAAATGTTTTAGTCACTTGAAATATTTTAGAAGACTAATAGCCTGGGCCCATGCCCATTACCATAGCCATCTACTGAGAAAAAAAAAAAAAATCCTTATTTTTACACTTGGAATTGTAATCGGTTAACCCAACACTCTGGCTTATTTCCCATAACCTGATTGTCTAATGAGACTGAAGGAATGCCTGACTCATGACACTGGGGGTTACTGGAGAAGGAAAGAAAGAGGCAAGCACTTCAGTAGATCATGGCACTAAATGCTCAGGTGTTCTGAAGTACCTAAGCCTAGGGGAGTTACAAGAGTCGGTATTTGATGGCATCAAACAAAGCTGAGAAGTCTGTGAACACGATGCTGGCTGGGGCCCCCACAGACAGCAGTTTCACTGGAGTCATTTCAACGGACCCCAAGCTATTGATCACTTTGTGATCCCTCCAGACCACTCTCTACTGATCTTCAGTTCAGTTCAGTTCAGTTCAGTTCAGTCACTCAGTCATGTCCGACTCTTTGCGTCCCCATGAATCACAGCACGCCAGGCCTCCCTGTCCATCACCATCTTCCGGAGTTCACTCAGACTCATGTCCATCGAGTCCGTGATGCCATCCAGCCATCTCATCCTCGGTCGTCCCCTTTTCCTCCTGCCCTCAATCCCTCCCAGCATCAGAGTCTTTTCCAATGAGTCAACTTTTCGCATGAGGTGGCCAAAGTACTGGAGCTTCAGCTTTAGCATCATTCCTTCCAAAGAAATTCCCAGGGCTAATCTCCTTCAGAATGGACTGGTTGGATCTCCTTGCAGTCCAAGGGACTCTCAAGAGTCTTCTCCAACACCACAGTTCAAGAGCATCAATTCTTCGGCACTCAGCCTTCTTCACAGTCCAACTCTCACATCCATACATGACTAGAAGAGTATATTTTAGATTTTAAGTGCGTTCATAAAGATTACCAGCAGACCAAGGAGAAGTAAACCCTAGAACTCATGAAACTGGCCCTATCTTGGGGGTCACCCAGAGATGAAGACCCTTGGCTGTCATCCACAGTAGGTTCTGGACCACTGGCCCTATCTTGGGGGTCACCCAGAGATGAAGACCCTCAGCTGTCATCTCCAGTAGGTTCTGGACCACTGGCCCTACCTTGGGGGTCACCCAGAGATGAAGACCCTCGGCTGTCATCTCCAGTAGGTTCTGGACCACTGGCCCTATCTTGGGGGTCACCTAGAGGTGAAGACCCTCGGCTGTCATCCCCAGTAGGTTCTGGACCACTGGCCCTATCTTGGGGGTCACCTAGAGGTGAAGACCCTCGGCTGTCATCCCCAGTAGGTTCTGGACCACTGGCACAGGGCGCTGACCATTAGAGGCCAACAGTTTCTGCCTCTTGACTCAAACGATGGGTCATGATTCCAAACTCTGTTCCGTCACTGGAGAATTCCAATTAGAACAGCCCTTGAATCTTGGGGGAGCTTTACCAAGCTCTCCGCCCTGGCCCCTGCCCCCAGGACAGCCCAGAGGAGACTGGGCGCACCCGAGAGCCATCACGTCTGTCTGCAGGGGCCCTGGCTGTTCTGTAACAAATAGGTTAGCATCACATGTGCTGCCGACAACAGCTCCTGCTAAATAGAGGCTGAGGGAAATTTCATTTTTCTCCCCCAAGTCAGTCTTTGGCACCTTATTCAATTAACATGGCCACTAAGCCGCAGACAGCTCCATATAAAAGCCCTTCAGTTATAGAATACATTTTATTATGTGACAATAGTTGCCAGTACGATTTATTTCCTTTGATGGGATTCTGCTTTTTCCTTGTTAATTTAAATCTGTATTTTCTCGTGCTGATTCCAGGTCTGTGTGAATTTTTAAAATGTTGCTATTAATCTTCTGAACCCAGTGGCCACATGTAATGAAGATGGCCCTGCCCAGGCAGCCACGATGCCCCCTCTCCTTTCAGACCGTCAGAGGGCAGCGCCAAGGGGCCGGTGGCTGCTGGGACAGCAGAGGCGGCCTCGTGGTTAGAGACGGATGCTACTTTTATGTCCCACCCCCTACACGCACCCTTGCAACCAACGCACTCTGTGGTGTTAAAATCACAGTTGCCATTGTTTTCTGCTGTATTTTAAGCTAAGACTACCTTCTGGCAGCGGTTTTCTGAGTGTGCTCTGGGGACCTCCGGCGGCTCCTCAGACTCAGGGAGTCAGCCAGGTCACCGCTACTTTCATAATAATATGACATCAATGGTCGTTTCCCCGCTTATCCTCAACAAGTGAAAGTGAAAGTGAAGTTGCTCAGTCCTGTCCAACTCTTTGCGACTCCATGGACTGTAGCCTACCAGGCTCCTCCATCCATGGGATTTTCCAGGCAAGAGTACTGGAGTGGGTTGTCATTTCCTTCTCCATCCTCACAAGCAGGCAGAAAAGATTTCCAGAAGCTGTGTGGCTCGTGAGGCTGTCCACTCTGATGTTTGCATAGGTAGCCTCATGTTTTACACTTTTCTGAATTTTAATTTTTAAAAGGTAAATATAGACAAGGCTTCTCTGGTGACTCAATGGTAAAGACTCTGCCTGCAGTGCAGGGGATGCAGGTTCCATCCCTGGATTGGGAAGATTCCCTGGAGAAGGAAATGGCAACCCACTTCAGTATTCTTGCCTGGAGAATCCCATGGACAGAGGAGCCTGGCGGGCTACAGTGCATGGGGTCGCAAGAGAGTCAGACATGACACAGCAACTAAATAATGACAACAATAAATATAACCTACATAAACAAAAGTTAGTCTTAATTCTCAATTTGTTTTTCCCCAGCAAGAGGGAATCCTCAGTTTTTAAGACCTTGGGACTTCCTTGGCAGTCCAATGGTTAAGACTTCACCTTCCAATGCAGGGGGTGCAGGTTTTCCACATGCCTCAAGGCCAAAAACACAAAAACAAAAACAAAACCCACAACCCAGTACATAAACAACAGAAGCAATATTGTAACAAATTCAATAAGCTTTAAAAATGGTCCACATCAAAACAAACAAAAGTCCTAGACCAAAAGGTTTGAAAACTACTAATCAGGGATAATGTGTTAACCACAGCTCTACAGAAGACTCGATCCTGGGGCGGAGGCAGGTGTCTGGTTGTATGACCTCTGGGTCAGAATGTTCCCCAGACATAAGCCTCCTGAGTCAGGATGACAAGGCTACTCTAGATTTTTAAACAGCACTTCCCCCAGTGGAGATAAGCTGGAGCAAACTCTGGGTGATAGAGAGGGACAGGGAAGCCTGGGGTGCTGCAGTCCACAGGGTAGCAAAGAGCTGGACACAACTGAGTGACTGAACAGCAACAATCCCCTCCACAGTGAGAAACACCACTGGCTCACTCCCTTTCACTGGTATAAAGAATTGTTAGTTGAAAGTACTTAAAAGAATGAAAAAAAAAAATCAAACCAGGGGGATGAAATGGGGTACATGTCTTAAAAACATACCAGGACTACATGACTTGTAGGGCCAGTGATAGCTCCAGCTAGCCTCCGGTCACCAAGGGTCTACAAAAGCTAACGAGAATAGAGAACGGTAATGAAGATTCGGAAGATGAATCATTCAAATAATGATTCATCTCTCCCCAGGAGAGATGAGGGGAGGAGGCACGCACACAGCCTGCCCTTTGGCCAATACCCAGTCTACAAATACATCTCCTTGTGAGGGCCTGTAAAAAAAGTGTCACCCAACAGGAGAAAAAGAACATTACCTCTGGGAAAAAAATTTTCTGTACAATGTAGAAAAAGCTATCTGCATTAGAAATAATACACAAATAAAATCCTTCAAAACTAAATCAGCAGCATGATGGATAAACCCCCTCCCCCCTTGAGTTTCCAGAATGAAGAGAAAGAAAACAAAGATGATCACGATGAGGAAAAATATGATAAATATGGAGAACAAAGATCAATCTAAACATTCCAGATATTAGAAAGAAATCAGAACAATTAAAAGTGAAAACCAAAAAAAAAAAAAATGTTGAAAGCTTGCCTGATTAAAAACAAACCAACCAACAAACAACAAAATATAAAGGCCAACAGGGCTTCCAAGATTCTAAGCAAAATCAATAAAGAGACTCAGAGCTAAATAAATCCCAATTTCAAGACTACGTAACTTCAAGACTTAGTGTAAAGCTACAGTAATCAAGACAGTGTGGTACTGGCATTAACACAGACATACAGATCAATAGAACAGATGGGGAGTCCAAAAATAGACCTACACATACATGATCAATTGATTTTCAACAAAGGTGCCAAGACAATTCAGTGGGGAAAGAGAAATCTTTTCAGCAAATGGTGCTAGAACAATTGGATAGCCACATGCAAAGAAAAAAAAAAAAAAGAACCTTGACACTTACCTCACACCACACACATACATAAAATAACCCAAGAGATTCACAGAACCATTCCAGAAAAGAGGAAGGTATAAATGATTAAGTCCAGGCCCAGGATTTGATACTTTTTATTTAAATGCATCTTGACTGGCCAGGTGTAGAGTGGCCTCTTAAAGAAAAGACAGGAGAAAATCGTTGTGAACTTAGGTTTGGCAAAGACTTCTTACACAGGACACAAAAAAGCACAAACTATTTTCAGTTGGTATACAGGACTTCACCAATACTTAAAACTCTTGTTATTCAGAAGCTGCTATTACAGAAATTGAAAGGCAAGCTAAAGACCTAAAGAAAATATTTGCGAACACACATCTGACTTATAACTAGGATACATGCAGAACTCTTACAGCCTAATAGAAGACTAACAAGCCAGTTCTAAAAAGACCATATGATTTAACAGACATTTCACTAAAGAAAGTACACAAATGGTTAATCAGTACATGAAAAAATGTTCAGCATTACCAGTGAGTTATTAGGGAAATGCAGATTGAAACCACAATGAGATGTTACTACACATCTTTCAGAATGACAAAAATTAAATAGACCAACAATATCAATTGTAGACAAAGATAATGAGCAATTAGAACTTCTATGTGCTGCTAGTAGGAATGTAAAATAGTACAACCACTTCAGAAAACAGTCTGCAGTTTCTTAAAAACTTCAACATACCCTTGGTACAAGACAGCCATTACATGGATAGATTTTCACTCAAGAGAAGCAAAAGCATATGTCTTTACAAAGATTCCAATACACATGTACTGGGCAGCTTTACATGTAAAAGTGAAAAACTAAGAACAAGCCAAATGTCCAGTAACAAGTGACTGGATAAACACGTTGTGGTCCAGCCATATGATGGATACTACTCAGCAATCAAAAAGGAACTGGTGATACCTGTAAGATGGATAATCTCAGGATGCTGCTGCTAAGTAAAATAAGAAAGACAAAAAAGAATCCACATGGTATGATTCCATTTGTACAAAATTCTAGAAAATGCAAACTAACCTACAGGATTAGAAAGAAGATCTGTTGCTGGCTGAGGAGAGCGGATATATTACTAAGGAGCACAGAGAAACTTTTGGGGGTGGTGGATATATTCACGATCCTGATTTTGGTGATGGTGTCACAGGTGTATACCTACCTACGCCAAAGCTCATCAGGTTATACTTTAAATATGTGCGCTTTATTGTGCATCTAGTATATTTCAGCAAAGCTGAAAACACTTTCCTGATCTTAGAAAAAAGGACCTAGGTAAAGAAGCCAATGAGGTTCCCAGTATTCCAGAAAGGGCAGTAAACAGAGACCCATGATGAATCCCAGCAAACACTGACGGTGACCTCACACCTTTCCTGTTACACGACATGCTGAAGGCTAGGGAGCCACAGAGTTAGGAAGGGAAAGAATGCTCAACAGATGAAACGTTCCTGAATCCCAGGTTGTCTTTTATATGTGAACGTGACAACAAAGAAGATTATGAACCTTTCCCTGAAAGAAACACATTAAAACATGCTCCAGGTGATTCAAAATTAAGACCTAAGAATGGGGAAGTAATGGGACAAAAAGACCAACGTTTATTCCCTCCCTCTGGAAACCTAGCCTGAGGAAACAATCTGAAGCATGAGAGATGACTTACTTAAGACAGAAACAGTAAAATAACGTTCACTGACATTTTCGCAGGGCTTACCCTGCACAGGCATCATGTGATCCTGCTTGAATCCTATGACCAGGCGCTGAGATCATTTCTACTGGACAGAAGGTCTCAGAAAGGTTCAGCAGCTGCCCTGAGGGGGCACAGCTTGGATCTGAACCCTGATGGGGCAAATTACAAAATTCAGCTCTGAGTCACGACGCTCTACTCAAAAACTGGAAATAACATCATAAGATGTCAGAATGCTTTACAGACTTAAAATGATGTTTACGGGTTTTCTGGGTGGAACTGTGGGATGGTGCTTATGACATGATGCTAGGTGAGGAACTCGGGCGCAGGTTGTGTGGGGAGAGTGATCTTGGCTACAGCAAGAGGTAGAAACTGGATCCTTGGGGTGGTGTCTGTAAGAGCAGGGAACTGGGAAAGTGTTCTTATGATGCTAGCGAGACAGACCAAGGAGAAGGAATGAGCTGGACATTTTTATACTAATGTTAACATGGTCAGATCTCAAAGACATGGTTGTTAGGTCAAAATAAAAGGGAACAAAATGAAAACCAAATCGCAGAAAGACATATACGAAAACCACCCCAAGAATGACATCTTCCTACTGGCAACAGATACACACATGCCCCAGGATGAAAATGACTTGGAAGGACGTGCCTGCTCAGAGCAGAGATGGCCCTGGGTTCACGGCAGGACTATGCCCATGGTGCAGATGACACAAATCACCGTCTGAGGTCAGAGCAAAGATTTCTTCCCCTTGCTTTTCATATATTTTATGTTAATTTTTTCAGTGAGAAACTATTTTCCTTTTTATCAGAAAACAAAGATGGCAGACAACAGGAGAATTCTGCAAGAGCTAGGGTCTACAGAAATGTCCTGCACGGCACTCAGTGCTAACGTGCCTGCTGGGGTACAAGGACCGGAGATAACGCGTGCAAAAGAAAGTCACAGAATGGGGGTAGGGATGGAGGATGAATGTATTATGCAAAAGCCAGTGACTGAGCTAAGGTGGGTAGGGGAAAAGAAACACAGCAAACGGCTAAATGAAATTCCACTTTATTCCTGCAAAACACCACTGGGAAGAAGTCATCTGTGACACACAGCTTCTGTGCCAGGTGTAAGGACGTGCTTAATGAATGCCATTTAATGAAGAAAAAGGCTCTTATAAAACACCTGGCACAAGCGGGGTGAGGGAGCCACAGGAAGGGGGACCTTGGCCGCACCTGCTGGCATTTTAATAAGCACCTTCTCGAGCGTCCGCTCTCCAAGGCTGGTCAGCGGTGTCAGAACTAAGGTCCCTGACCACTGCCCACACTCGCTGACAGTCTGGGGAAGCTGATTTCTTAAGGACCATATGCTCAGGTAACGGAGCATCAAGGAAGCTAATTAAAATGAATCATTTTCAGCTGGAAGGGCCTGGCCAGCATGCACAGCCTCCTCGAAGACTTCACAGGTAGAATCTCTGCACCAGGTCCCCTGTGCTTCCAGACCGAGATCCTGAGTTACCCTTCAGATCCTTGCAGACCCAGGGAGGTGAGAAAACAATGCATTTTCTTGTAACTAGGTTCTACTAAAATAGAGAGTCAGCTATTTTAATGACCTGGGCCCTAGAATATTTTTAGGTGAGGTGATTTTTTTTCTCCCTCACTGACTTGAAGTCCGCCTCAGAAAGTGCAAAGTTTACTACCCTTTCTACTTTCTATTGATGAGGCCTTTTGCTTTGTTTCTTTTTGTAAATGACACCCGCGAAGTCAAGTGACGTTTTATAAAAACCTAACAATGGACCGGTTTCCTCTGCAATGACAATTCACCATCTCAAACTTTCCATGCCCAGACCTGAAACTTAATTCCAAATATAGCCAATAAATTGATGTCATCCAAGGGGAGACAGACCATGGGGTCCAGAGGCACCTGGAGGTGCTAGAATTGATATGTTGTGACCAACACAGACCACCGGTTTTTAACTGAGCTCCTACTGTATGTCCCAGCACTGTGTTTGGCTCTTGAGAGGTTTTTTTTTTTCAAATGATAAGTGCCTATTCCTAAATGAAAGAAGCCAATTTGAAAAAACTACATGCTGTATGATTCCAACTCTACAACATTCCGGAAAAGACAAAACTATGGGGACAGGAAAAAGAGCAGCAGTTGCCAGAGGGGCCACAGGGAGAGATGACTAGGAAGAGCACAGAGAATTTGGGGGGCAGTGCAAATACCATTTATGATAATATAACAATTAACATATGTCATCATACGTTTGTCCAAACTCATAGAAGGCACAGTACCAAGAGTGAACCCTAAGGTAAACTATGGTGATTACACAGTGACAGCGTAGGTCCCTCTTTTAAAAATAAAAAGGAAACAGCCATTCTGGTGAGTGACGGTGATCATGGAGGAAGTTAGATGTGGGCATGAAATCCCTGTATCTATTTTGTTGTAAAGCTAAAACTTCTTTAAAAAATAAAGTCTTCTAAAAATGATTTAAAAAAACCCCAAATCCAATTAAGACTCATCATTCCCTTTTAGATGTATCTATAAGTAAACTGAAGCTTCCCTCTATCATAAAGTACGTGTGTGATCAGTCGCTAAGTCGGGTCTGACTCTTTTGCAACCCTGTGGACTGCAGCCCATCTGGCTTCTCTGTCAGAATTCTCCAGGCAGGAATACTGGAGTGGGTTGCCATTTCCTGCTCCAGGGGATCTTCCTGACCCAGGGATCGAACCTGAGTCTCCTGCGTTGGCAGGCAGATTCTTTACCACTGAGCCACCAGGGAAGCCCCTCTATCATAAAACTTAAAAATCCTAAATATCACAAGATATACAAATAGAAAACTATAAGGCTACTTGCTTCCGTTTTAACACAATGGCATAAAACAAAACAAACATTTGTTCAGCAACTAGCACACACCAGGCCCTCGACTAGGCCCTGTGAGGTACCCAGGGACGTACGTGGGAGTCGTGGTGTTACCTGCCAAGTGGGAGGAATGTGGTGGGGGAGAAAAGGCTGGAGCAATGGAACAGCGACAGCAACTCAAGAGTCAAGACAATGACCTGAGACTTGTTACAAAGTAAGAGAGGGGCAACAGAGACTCCTGCAATGAGAGAAGTGGGACATCGTTTCTGATTCAGGGTTGGAAGTGGCTTCCTGGAAGCAGGGGACCAGTGAAGGCTTTGTTCCTGGAATCACCTGTGACTGCGACAGTCACCCCTTACTGAAAACTTGCACTATTCTTCATGCCTCTCACTCACCTCTAGTCTTCACAGCCCAGGGGAGGTTCTACCGGTAGGAAGAAAGAAGGTTCAGAGAGGTTAAGGAACCTGTCCAAGGTCACACAGCTAAAGGAATCGACTGAGCTAGGATTTGAGTTCATGCTTTTTCCACTCTGCCATGTTTTCCACCCTGCTTTACCAAGACGGCAGAAGCACGAAACTATAAATGCAGACTTGTTCATTTTCCATTCAAGCAACTCATTTGCCATGATCAATATAACTTCAACCTACCGACTTGACTATATAATGAGTTTTCCTCGTGGACGACAACCGACACATTCACAGACACACGCACCCTCCAACCAAATCACTCTGCAGTGGACCAGGAATAAAAGGGCTGCCTCTGCAAGACTAGAAAATTTCAGTTCCAAACTCCCCAAGTTCCTAAACGCATAACTTCAAACTATGTGCAGCTCGACAGCATATGGCAAATCAATTACTAGTTTAAATCTTAAAACAAAAACATGGCAAGTGTGGTGCAGAAATAATCAAGAACAACGGTTCAGTTTAGATTACAGTGGGCCACTAGAGTTTTGAATACAATTAATCATCATTCCAGGCAATGGGAAGCCATATTGACACTTATTCCTAATTTGAATATTTAATTAGGGTGAAGTTCTTCATCAAATTATCGCAGAACTGGGAGAAAGCCTGGAAGACTTACACAATTACCATCTTAACCCCTTCCTAGCTGCTCACCTGTGAGCGCAGCTCTGCGGGGGAGCAGGCCGGTAACCAGCCTGATGCTCTTGGAACTCTCTGGGAATGCTAGCGATCAAGGCTGAAAGGGGCTGGCTGGGGACAACAGGAAGGTCTTAAGGGGACTGGCAGCTTGTGTCCAAAGGAAACTCAGAAACAAACCCTGGACCAAGACAGAAAGTCACACACATGGGTGCCCACTATGTGCCCAGCATGGCACTTCCATGTGTCTTCCCATTTGGTTCTCACAGCAACGCTGCAAAGAAGGTGTTCTTATCCCCATTTTACAGACAAGGAAACTGAGGCTCAGAGGAGTGATGTAACTTATTCAACATGACACTGCTTTTGAGTAGTCTTAAGGCCGAGTTACTTATCACTCATGCACCCCTACCTTGTATTCGTCAAAAGTAACAAATAGGACACTTAACAGTTAACAGAAATGTATTTAAAGCTGCATCGTTTTGCATTGTTGGTTTTCTGCATCCTGCAAATAAATTGGAGGGGAAGGGCAACAGACCCAGGCCTCCTCAAGCAGCATTCTAAACTTCAACTCTTGGATTCAAAATGCATCCCTGAGCTCCCCAGGCTGGGACATCACTCTGCCCCTATGGCCAGCTGCTCAGAAGCTGGACAAAGGGACGGGTGGCAAAGCCTAAAGAAGTGGCCTTGAGTTATTGCCCATCTTGCCCCCTCCTCCCCACCCCGACCCTACATAAGGAGGCCGTGCCAAGGTGGTCACTGTGGAACACCACTGGTGTCAGGCCGGGGGGTGAAGGTTGGTAATGGGACAAGAAAATGAGATCTGGTTTTTTTCTTTTGAAATGGCAGTGGCTCAGCAATAGCCTTTATAACTACCTATCGGTTTGGACAAGAGAATTGCATTTCCTTAAGGTCTTCTTTTTCACTGTATGAGAAAGACTTGACATTTCGCAGCCACCATGAGCTTCTGCATGACCAAAAGTAACACGTTTTCCCGTGCAATCTCTCCCCTGGCCCCCAGAACGGGGACAAAGGCTGACTTCGCACCCTGCACTTGGCCATGGTGGGTCCAGAGATCTTTCTGCTTCCAGACTCCACAGAGGAGCTTGGGTGGGAGTGGGAGTCCTGATGGTTTCCGATCAGCGGTTCTCTTCTAGAAGCTGGAGAACGGCTTGGTTACCCTCTTGTGGACGTGGACGTGGCCAGAGCTCCTCTGGCAGTGGCCACTTCCGGCAGGAAGGGAAGAGCTGGCCATGCAGCCCCCCTTGCCCAGCCCCGCTGCCCAGCCGAACGGGCAGCGGGAAACCTGGGATCCAGAATGTCTCCTCGGCGCCTGCTCCTTGCGGGAGCAAATGGCGTCGGGAACTTTGAAACTTTCCTTTGTATATTACATTAATCCATATAAGAAAATCTCTTTTAATGAGGAGTGATGTAGTTACAAACTCTCCAGAGCCATAATTAGAGCAAACTAATTGAAGTTGTGTTTTGACACACTTTCCAAATTCACGGGTGCCGGATGACATATTCACAACAGAGCTGCTGCACAACCATGGCGACGGCAAAATCATTAGGCTAATAACACTTATTTGCATTCTTCTCATGCCGGCAGCTCTCCCTTAAATACTGTTTCTGCTATTGCTCCTTTACTGTAAGTTTCCACGGAAAGATATTAACAGTAATTATTAGTCCTTTAGTGGAATTTTAATGTTAAAGAATAACAGCCTGCATTAACAGACACTGAATGCCGACTCTTCTCCGTAACCGCCGCTGGACGTTCGGGGGGCTCAAGCTGCACCCCAACCTGATGACACAGCTTCAGCGCCACTGAGGGCGACCACGCAGCGCCCACCCCAGCGCAACCTAGGTCCCCGCTTCGTGACACAGCTTCAGCACCACTGAAGACAACCACGCAGAGCCCACCCCAGTGCAATCTAAGTCCCAGCTTCTCAACTATTCAGTTTCAAATGTTTGACAAGGAAAAAACAAATTTTTTTCTTTAAGTACATTAAAATGAAATAGTTAAGACATTTTTTCCAAGCAGTTAAAAAAAAAATTAACAATTTACAACACAGTCTTTGGTAATAATACTAATGAATTCCAGGAGGACATGCGTTAACTACTCTGCCACCGCCCTTTTTGGTGATTAAAGACAGACTTGGAATAACTGGACCTGAGAAAGGCCAGCAGGGGTGGGGCGGGCCTGATCTGTAAATAGAGATGCCCTGTTTGCCACCAACAAGGCCAATTTTTTGGATGCTTAACTCACACACACACACACACACACACACACACACAGAGGAAGACTCGACAGTTCTAAATAATGGTTATTAATGACTCCCGCCTCTAGACTGACAAATTACTTCTGAAATTTAGAATTGGAGAGGTATGAAGAGTGCAGGAAACATGACAGGAAGCGCTGGCAGCACTGAGCTCCTGCTTCCTCCATGGGGTGGGGTGTCCGGGGGTGGGGGAAGGCCAGGCCCTGGAAAACAATGAAGGTCAAGGGCCCACCTCTCTGGGCTTTCGGAGGTCCTACCGAGGCTATGACCACAGCCATCCCCCGCCTGCACCTGGGCAGGTGACCAGCATCTCATCTCCCAGGCATGTGGTAACAGGGAGGTGAGACCTGGTCCCAGATCTGATCCTCCTGCCCACATGCCAGCATCAACAGGTCATGCCAGTGGCCTCCTCACTGTATCCTTAGGGATGGGCTGGACAGTCACTTGGATGCTGGGCTTCCATAAATAACTTGGGATCAAGAAAAACACCCACCATGTCATTTGTTTTGCAAAATTCAAGAGAAAACGGAGGCAGAGGGTGGCAGTGTCTTAACTAAAAATGGGTGCTTGTGTAGCATTTCAAAGTACAGTATCCATACAGTTCGGGACATATGTCTAATCTCAACTGGGGACGGTTTAGTTGAATGAAGAAAACACTTTCTTAGAAAAATGTCGAAGACTGTACTCCCTTAAAGCTTGGGAGTTTTTGGTTTCTGAAACTACCATCCTTGGACCAATCTGCTATTTTTCAAGTCACTGATTACTCGACAAGCAAAAAAGAGGGGAGTGAAAAAAAGGGTAGGGGGAAATCTAACTTTCATAGCTGCAGCAACATTCCAAATCATGGCATTTATGCACTGCATTTAAGTTTTGTTACACTTGAACCCTGCAATGCCAAAACACCTACCTCCATTACAGAAGGGAAAAACCAAGCCGGGGACTCGGGGCACCACACGTCCATTCCAGATGATCTAGTCTCATCTTATAAACTGAAATATTTAAAGAGTCTCTAAACCTCACTGACCCTGCTTTTAAAAACAAGGAACATATGGGCACTGCGAGCTTTTCATCTTCTTCCAGCCTACTAAAATATCCGCTTCTCCAAAATTCAAGGGTAGCAAGCCTGCCAAAACTCAGATTCATGAAAGGCCCCGTGTGCGTGAGAGCACAGGGAGGACAGGGAGGGGCCTGGGGCGGAAAACAAACCCTCGTAAAGAACCCAAGGCACATTCTTCCCCTTCTTGCCCACTCAATGTCAAGAGCTGTGGAAAACAAAGTGAAACAATGACTAACTGGGTGGTGGGATGTGGGCCCTGGTCTGGAAGCACTGATGGCTGAGTTTGGTCTTGGCTCTGCCACTGGCTGCAGGAGACACTGAGGTGGGGAGGGCTCTAAATTCTAAACGCCTGAGGCTCCCTGAAGGCAGGGAGGGCAGGTTCCCTGAAGACAGGGACCTGGGCTCTGATCCTGGCTCCTCCCATCCTAACCCTCTGCCCTGGGGTAAGTTGCCACCTCTCCAAGCTTCTTATTTCTTAAGATAAGGACTCCATTATTCACCTCACTGCACGGTTGTAAAGATTAGAACGATTAAACACAATATGTGGTATTTACACAATGCCTGGCACAAGATGCTCAAAAAAAAAAAAAAAAAAAAAAAGGAACAAAACCCTGTAGCTGAAATAATAATGATGGTGGTGATAATTGTATTTATTCTGATAATTATTAATATTATTATTCAACTGGAAACAAAACATCTGCTGCTCAGAAGGGAGTTCAAGTTGAATGCCACCCTACTCATGGGCAAAAGCCCCACCCAAGGAAATCCAAAGGCCTTTGAAAAGTTACTACAAGCAAAGAATTTTATTAAATACCCAAATTAATCGTTGAAACCTTGTCTTGAAATAGAATAGCGGGGGTGGGGGTGGGGGCGGGGAGTAGATGGGGGTCAGGGGCGGGGGGGCAGCTCTTGCAGGAGTGGTGAAATACCAGGAAATTCCACTTCACACTCATTTTTCCTTTGTTCAGAGGCTGGATTTACACGGAAAGGCCCAGGTGAAATATTCCAGAGAGCTACCTGCAAATAGACTGCCAGCTTCCACTCTGATAAAAGGTAAAATATCCTCCTCTAAATGGTCTGGTTCACAGAACCGACCCTAAAGTGAACTGATAAACCTGTTCTGACACATGGAAACCTATTTTCATAATCCTGAAAAAGACCTTTCTCCAAACCCCAGAGCTTACACCCACTGTGCAAAGAGCACCGGCACATTTGAGAAGCAGACACTGGAGGGAATGGTTTCACATTTATAACCCTGCCTTCTGGGACAACAGCAACAAGCCTGCATAACCATCATAACCACCAAGAAAAATAAGACACTCACAAAGTCACAAAGATCACACATTTACAAGCAGATTTTTACCTTGTCAAAAATCTGACTCGGGAGAGTGAAAACAGAGAAGGCTTGCTCAGAGGTGGGAGCTGTATTGACTACTAGTCAATTCTTCATTAAACAGAAGCCCTGACTTCCCAAGAAGCCATATTAAAAATTAATATCAAAAAGCATATCGCTCAGCCTAAACTCATCATTCATATCTAACAATACCAAACTGTATTCTAATGAAATTTCACCTTCAGAATTACTCTGACACCAAAACTAAGTTGGGTATTGTTATAAAGGCAGCCCAGGCTTTGCGGCACAAGCATTTCAAAGATATTCAAATAACCTCGCTCTGCAGGTCTCTTTCACACCACTCTCATAATCACCAGAATAAATCAAACCGCTTGTAACCCTGCGTAATCAAGGGCTTTGAAGCTGGTCGAGGGACCCGCTGGGGTATGGCTCCCACATGTTCTCCTCAGGCAGCAATCACAACTCGAGAGGACTGGCCCCCAGCCAACGTCCACACGTCTCCTGGGAAGAGTGCCGCCCACACCACAGGCTCTGGGAAGTCCTCTCCAGTGGCTGCGAAGGAGCCTGGAGAAGCTGCACCCCAACCACCGGCCCCTAAAGGTACCTGCTTCGCTCCCCAGGGACATGCTTCACACCAGGGAGCCTGTGACCTCCAGCATCAGGGCACGAGGACAGTCTGCCAACCAGGGGTAGCTCATCTGCTGCTGTTTAGCCGCTAAGTCGTGTCTGACTCTTCGCGACCCAGTGGATTGCAGCACGCCAGGCTTCCCTGTCCTTCACCATCTCCCAGAGTTTACTCAAACTCATGTCCATTGATGGGGTAGCTCATCCATGCTTGGGTTCAAATCCCAGCTCTGACACTTAGTAGCTGTGTCATGTTGGGAAAGGAGTGTAACCTCCCTGATCTTAGTTTCCACATTTTGAAAAGGAGGGAAAAAACAGTACCCAACTCAAGAAGTGTTATGAGGATTAGATAAGCTTTTCTTTGTAATGCACTTGAATAGTGCCTGACACCTAGAGAATGCAAGTATAAGTCTCAGTCGGCTGGCCAGCTGGCTGGATAGATGGAAGGAGAGATGCATATGATACCTGGTCCTGTGTGTCTAACCAGCTCACTTTATACATTCAATAAACACTGGCCACCACGTGCCAGGAATCTGGAGTTCAAAGGTCCCTACCATTTTAGAGCCACACCATTTTCCACTGAATACTTACAGTCTCCAATGAGAGGATGCAGCCTAAAGTACCTGGTAAATTTTGATATACGTGATGCAATGTTATCATCTCTATTTCTGTGACTAGCCTTTTCCGAGGCTTTAAAGGAGGGAAAAAAAAAGGAATGTGAGACTCCCTGTCATCAATAAGCCAGCAGATCTAGTCACAAGACCAAATACAAATAAACACGGCAATGACAGGGAAATGTGAAATGCCAAACTGCAGGGTGCGGGCAACTGGAGGGGAGGTAGGCCTTCCAGAAGTGGCGAGGGAGAGGCCAAGCCTGGAGGCTGGACAGGACCAGGCCTCCATACTCTGCGGAGTCCAATCTGCCGCTTGCAGGGGGTGCAGGGGCTGGCAGGGGGCGAGGCACACAGCAATGGCCTGAGCAGAGATGGGTGGGGGATAAGGACAATGTGCCCAGGAGCCAAGAGGAGATGGGCTTGACTCACGTGAGACCAGGTAACAGGCCAGGGAAGGCTCCGAATTGGAAGGAAAAAAAAAAAGGACGTGTGTGTGTGTGTGTGTGTTTGAAAACCCCAACAGGATGGGAGGCGACCTAGGGCTTTAAAGTTCCAGACAAAGAATGTAGTGTGTGCTATTTAGGTGAAATTAATACCGAGCCCCAGGAGCCTCGAGTCTAAGTTTGATTTCGTGTTCTGGCTCCGCCCCCTCCAGCAGGCTCCTCTTGGGGATGCCCCTGGAGGCTGGTGCTTTTAGCTGGCTGGGTGGGTGGGTGCCCGTGAGCGGGGGAGGCGGCGGCAAAGCTGCATTACCATCTCCATCTTCAAAGGATGGTCACAGCAGGAAGGATACAAACACGTGTGTCCTATTTTCAGACTGAAACAAAAAAGGCGTGTGGTGTGCGTGTGAACAAAAAGGAAGTCTAGTTTTCCTAAGTAAAGCCAGACTCGCAGTTGTGCCTGGACCTGCCCTGCAGACGGGCACGGTCCCACAGGCCCTTGCTGGGCTCACGCACCCCTGAACTGTTGCTACTGCGGAAGTGGAGCTCAAAATCCATGTCCTAAATTGCTTGCTAGCAGGAGGTGGGGGGAAACGTCACCAGAACTGGCCCTTGGGCTCACCTTCTAATCTCACCTTCATGTGGGACCCATGTAACCCTTCTCATACATGGTGAACCCTTGTTACAAAACAGATTTCAACTTGAAAATGAATTCCCTCCAATCCTCTGCACTGGGCTTTCTCCTTTTGTTGTTCTTTAGTTGCTAAGTCGTGTCCAAATCTTGGCAACCCTGTGGGCTAGGCACAGCCTGCCAGGCTCCTCTGTCTGTGGGATTTCCTAGGCAAGATTACTGGAGCGGGCTGCCATTTCCTTCTCCACGGGATCTTCCTGACCCAGGGATTGAACCTGCAACCCTTTCATTGGCAGGCGGATTCTCTCCCGCTGAGCCACCAGGGAAGCCTTCTCCTAGTAAAGCTACAAAAGTGGTGAAACTGCCAGGCCTCCTTATAGGCAAATGTCCCCTTGCCAAGCCTGCTGCCCCTTGGGGTGGGGGCAGGCACCTCAGCCGGAAAGGGAAAAGAGCCTCCCTGATCTGTGCAACCCTGGGCCTCCCGTTCAAGTCCTGCCACAACAGGTGTGGTCTAGTCATACAAAGAGCATCTTTACAAACAAACATGGACAGAAGGCAGCCCGAGGATTTTAGGCCAGCAGGACTGCAGCTGGTGAGCAAGGCTCCATCCCCGCTGTCGGCTTATTCCGTGGGTAGATCAAACGGCTCGGTGGATCCTACGTCCATAGGAAGCGGGGGCCAGGGGGCCAGGATGGAGCGCGGCAGCCTGCAGGCTCCTGACGACAGATGTGGAGGGGGGCCTGCATATGCGCGGCCTGAATGCTAGATCGCCGCGGCGGGATGCTGCCTCTCCTTTAGGAGGAGCCATTAACCTTTCAGATGACAGCCCCGGGATGGCAGTGACGGAACCATTTCTGAGGTCAGCGAGGATCTATGTTCTCAAAAACCTGACATGGACATGCAAAAGTTGTGACTGAATCCCGGTGTCCCTGAGTGGAAGAGTAAACGCGAGTGACAGATCCTCTGCAATCAAAATGCCCCATTTCCCAGAGTATCTGTCACAGATTGATAACATCCACGCAAAAAGTTAAGTACAATTATGTCTGTCACTAAGAAACATACCTCGGAACCTGTGACTGACAACTTGCTGGAAGCTGACAAATCACCGGAAGATTTCTGAACAACTCGGAGCAGTGCCGCACACCTTATAAGGGAGGCTCAGCCCCCGCCTGACGGGGGAGAGGCTCCCAGGAGGCTGCGCCCTGTGGCTCCGGGAGGGAAGACGACATTTCCTCCCGGGGCGAGGGGTGGGGTGGGGGTGGGGTGACAGTGTCTGTGGAGGGTCACAGGACCTCAGACTAAGGCCTGAGGTCTGTGGGAGCAGAGTTAGGGGGCAGCTCCCCCCTGGCAACCCCCAGCCAGCAGAACGGGCAGAAGGAGCTGCTGGAACCAGTCCGGCTGCACCACACAGGGCTCTCCACCGCCACCCCGCAGGCCCCAAGCTCCGACCCACTGACACTGGTTCTGGATGAGGTGAAGGAGGCCAGGCTAGAAGCACTGGGCACGGTGTGAGCAGACCCGGGTGTCAGGCGCCCAGTGTAGCACCCCATGGGCAAGGGGTCTGCAGCCCTAACGTGCAGGCCAGCTGAATCTGGATTCCTGAAGATGGGGCTGGAGAGTGGGACACATTTCTTAACGGGCTAAAGAAGAACCGCTGAAGGCCTGAAAAATCCACTTGCTGTTTGCATCCTTCCAGCGATTGGGTGCACACGGCCTCCTAAGCTGGCTCCTTTAATGCCACGGGGTTTTCACCCTTGGTAAGTTCTCTTTACTGACTTTAAAAGGTTAAGCCCAAATCTACCTCCTGTGACTTCAGCCCAACTCCAGGGGCTCCCAATGCCCCAGCCCCACCTGGAGGCACTTCTACGCTCCCTTCTACACGGTAACCATTCGGACATCTGAAGCCAGCTGTCCCATCTTTACTCAGATCAAAACTCAGCGATTCCTCGCACTCAAGCTCACTGCTCGATTTGCGTTAACTTCTACAAGGTGACCTGTCCCATTGTGCGCATAAGGCTGCATTCATTCCACGCACCCAAGGCTGTGCCCGCTTCACACAGACTGCGGCTAAGCCAGGTCTCCTCCGTTTGGCTCCCGCGCAGTTGGATGTTTTGAACCGTGGGGGGCCCTGTCCGTTTTCACCCATCACCTTTCATCTTCTGGATGAGGCAGGATGCTCTGACTATAGAGGAGACGTGGGGTATTGATTCTGCCATTCAGCACATCAGCTCTCCCTAATGACTCTGTGTCATCTGCACATTTGATAAGCATGCCTCTGATGTCTTTATCAAGCTACGGGTTCTACTGTTCTGCAAGCCGGGGGGCAACAGCTCACCAGGGCCCCTCCTGGGAGGGCACAGAGCCGTTCCCTCTCCCACACGCTGGGGCAGCTGGCGCTCCATCAGTTGCAGGTCCTCCTGCCTCCCTGAGATTTTCCAGACCTTGGTACCAGCAGAAGCTGAAACTTCTCCTCCTGGCAGAATCACATATGAGGGCTGGGGTGGGGGCTGCCCAGGCTGAAGGGGGAAGGAAGGTGCTTGCTCTGTCTGCACCCATCTCGCTATCAGAAGGGCCAGGACCCAGGGACACCAGTGTTTGCTCACACACACCGGGCTGACCCAAAAATCTGAAGCCAGCCCGGGAGGCGGGTGGGCACGTAAGGATCATGTCTGAGGCCCATGGCCAGGCCCAGCCTGCTGGTCAACGTTCGTGAAGCAGATGGCAGAGAACGGAGCAGCGCTGGGGCCCAGGGAGAAATGGAGGCTCCAGGCCCCCGCGGGAGAAGTGACACGCCCTTCTTCACATGGGTAAAACTGCCAAGAAACAAGTGGAGAGATGTGCGTGTGAGAGAAAGATTCGCTGGACGAGGAAGAGGAGCTCTGCCAACACACCTTATCCTGGATCTTGCCATGAGCTTCAAACACTCTGCCCCATTCGCCGGATACAGCCGAGGGGCCTGCCCATCCTGAAAGGACACCACCACGTCTGGCCCCGCAGCTGGCATTCTCTGCAACAACAGGGAAGAAACGGGCAGGAAGCACGCGTTCAGCGGGGCAGTACCTGCCTCTGGAAGGAGAAGGCGGTTCTGTCAGGACCGTGAGGTCTTTGGATGGTAACCGACCATCTTGCCAACTGCCCCTTTGGGCTAAGATCAACAGGGGTGACAGCTCTCCAAAAAACGACTGGAAGTTATTTGAAACTTGAGTTAACAACAAAAGAAATGAAGGCAGAGAGCACGCTTTTGGCTCTTGAGACATAAGCTCAGAGGCAACAAGCCCTGCTACTGGCTCTCCCTGGCTTCCTTCCCGCCCCCAGGGAAAGGCGAAATTGGGAAAATAGCCCGCCGCCCTTGCTTCCAACAGCCTGCCCGTCCTCCAGCCTCCTCCACACTTGGTCAGTAGAGGGCACTGCCTCACCACGCTCTCACCGCAGCCCTGGCTTTGCAACTTGATCCCTGCGTCCACACAAAGACCACAGCTGAGGCATTGCTTGTGCTTTCACAAGAGAAAGCAGCAGCGAAACACAGACTTCGCTTTTTTGTGATATGATAGCACTTACGTAAAAAGTACACAGGAAAACAACTTGAAAGAAATATACCCAAAGGTAACGAGCCTTTGCTTACTGGAATCAGAATTTGTCTTTTTTTTCTTTGATTATTTTCTATGCTGTTTTCTACCAGCTTGTCTTCCTCTCAGAATCAGAAAAGCCTGAGGAGTCTTCAGGGGCTCACGAGTCATCTGCGGTTGGGGTTGGGGAGGCCGCAGCATGGGGTCCCAGGCTGTTGGAGAGGCATTTCCTGCATAACTGAATGTGTCTGCACCTGGGCTGAGCTCAGGGAAGTAACAGACACTAGACACAGTCCCCGCCTTCCAGAAGGTTACTTGATCACAAAGTGAAGGGGTAACGGCTGAGAAGGCTCTGAGGGCAGAGCCTGGCACAGGGTATTCAGGGAAGGCTTCCTGCAAGAGGCAGTATTTGAGCTGACACCCGAGGCAGGGAATGCGAGACATATCGGACGCACAAGCGTCCACATGAACAAAGGCGCAGAAGCACAAAACAGGAAAGGAAAAACAGGCTGCTGGTTCTAAGTTGGAGGCTTTTGGACGAGAGAGACCATTCCTGGGAACCAGGCACAGAGGCCTCCATTCCACAGGCCCCCTGCAGGCCCCCAGTGGGAACACAAGTGTCACCCACAGCTCTCTGCCAGAGAGAAAGCTGCCAGGTTCCTCTGCTGGACAGATCATAGGATCTGAAGCCACACGGAATAACACACTCATCACTTCACAGATCTTCAGAGGATACTCTGAATTATCAGCATTTCATTAAAAAAAAAATCAAACACATGCAATAGGAAAACAATACAAAAACTGAAGAACATTAAAAAAAAAAACAAAACCCTGTTGAATTAGGAGGCTCATAGGTGTGTGGGCCACCTATAAATGACTGCACAATGAGAGAGGAGGCTTGGGACAGAAAACGGAAGCGTTAATGTAACATTCAATTATCCTACTGCACCCTGGCTGACTTAACTCAGTCAAATTAGAATACATTTTATATTGACTATTTTGACATTTATTTGGCAAGTAAAACGAAACTGATCCAATTTTCTTGCAGCCATTGTAAAACATAAACGGAACAACAAGAGGTTATAAAATACACAAGCCTTACAAGGCTCCTTCTGACGTGCTACCCCCAGCTTAGACCCTCTGTGGCCTGTGTTCCTGCAACCCCTGGCTTCAGTTCCCAGTGACTGTGCTCTCGTGCTGACCGGCTAGCTTCTGGGCGGGAAGAGGGCACTCCTCCTGCCTTAACTAGGGTAGTGGAGCTCTTTATCTCACAAAAAGTTAAACCTGCCCAGAGGCGGCGCCTATTTCTAGGCCCTTCCAGACCATATGACGTCAACAGGGAGCAGCTGTAACCTCTCCGAGGTGATGGGTCCGAGCCGACCCCGGGCACAGGCGATGGGTCCAAGTCAACCCAGGGCACACATGATGGGTCTGAGCCGACCCTGGGCACACGTGATGGGCCCGAGCCGACCCCAGGCACACATGATGGGTCTGAGCTGACCCCGGGCATGTGTAAGGGGTCTGAGTTGACCCTGGGCATGTGTGAGGGGTCTGAGTTGACCCCGGGCATGTGTGATGGGTCTGAGCTGACCCTGGGCACGTGTGATGGGTCCGAGCCGACCCCAAGCACACGTGATGGGTCTGAGCCGACCCCCAGGCACGTGTGATGGGTCTGAGCCGACCTCGGGCACAGGTGATGGGTCTGAGCCGACCCCGAGCACATGTGAAAGTGATCACAGCTGTGACGGTGCTTGGGGCAGTGAGAGAGGAACTCCAAAGGGCTGAACTGAGCTGCTTGAGCCTCATACTCCTAAAGACACAACTCTGGGAAGCTCTGGGGAGCTGTTCACTTCTCTTCACCTCGAAGTGAAACTAGAACCTACTTCTCAAGTTTCAGGTGAGGCCAGGGATAGTTACGATTAACCACCACTCTTGGTGTGTGAACCTATCTTGAGCGAGAAACACCTGTCTTTCAGAAAAGTCCTGAAGGACAGGCCTCTGAGCTGCCAGCTCCGGCAAGCACGTTCCCCTGAAGGCAGGGGAGGCTCAGCGGAGAACAGGGCGTGAGGGACCAGCCATGCCGCTCTCTCCTCTGACTTCTGGGGTGCAGGGTGTGGACCTTGGGGTGTGTGCAGGGGCAAGCGCCCAGTAACGGCTTTGTCCTGACCGATTCTGTCACCGCTGTTCGCCCAGATGGAAGCTCTGAGACCCCCTCTCGTTAACGCTCATCCACCTCCAATGGCTCTGCCTCACCACTTCTTACCTGCTCGTTTACTTTTGTAATTCCTTTCTCAAGTTCAGTCCATCATTGCTGTTTGCTCCTTGTCCTCAAATAATTTACTGCTAACGATGCAGAGGTTTTTGATCAGATAGAAAGTGTTGAGACTACTACTCAGGTAATCTGCTATTACCAGATTTCTGCTCCGGCGGAAATGAGGTTAAATCAGGTACAGAGACCAGTCTGCTCAGCCACGTTTCTTTGTGGAAACAACTATTAAAATGAACAGCCCTTGAAAAACTTCTCGCTATTCTCTCATACCCAAACTACCTGTTTCTTAGTCTGCACCTCTTTGGGAAAAGAACCAATATGGAAATGAACAAAACCACTTACCAACTCTGCTACAGTGAAACGAGTTGCTGGCTAAGGCAGAGAAGGAACTCCACCTTCCATGGCTAGCCTTCCTAACAGCAAGGCTACAGATCATGTGACTGGTTGCAGCTATGAACTCTTTAGAATAACAAGCCCATTTTAAGCTGCATATTCTGCTGTTTTAGAAGCCTGCAGAATATGTACCACAGAATGGCTTTTACATTCATGTAATGCGAAGATTTCTAACCGGTTTTGCAAAATTTCCTCTAAAGGTATATTGCTCCGACAGTGTTTCTGCAGATCCTAAGTGGAGGTGTTTAAGAAGTTACGCAGGGGGACCCAAGACCACATTCCTCTGGGACATGCATAACAGAACCGTGCCACGGACAGGGCCTCACCTGGGAAGGTTGGGGGCTGGGGTGGAAGCGACGGATGATGGGGAAGGCGTTGTGGGTTGAGATGAATCATGATTTCGTGGTACTCGGCCCATTCGATACCAGATCCCCATGCTGTTCAGCTCCCTTTAAGAGAAAAGAGAAATCCTCATGGAGGTGGTTTAACATAAAATGACCTGAGCAACAAAGCAGACTGACTCATTTCAGAGGGTCATGGCCTCAGACCTCAGGGAGTCGACTCTGGCCCGCCAAGGTGTCACGGTGCAGAGCCTGAGGTGATGGCAACTGTCCCAACCCCGTAAGCCTGTCGGGCGTGGTCATCTTGCTCCATCCTGGGGCCTGCCGTCCTACGTATATGCTGTCAACGTGTTCCTCGGTTCTGAGTCTGCAAAATTCTTTTTACTTTGTCATTTCATTGAGGGTATTTGTGCCATAATCCACTTCAAGAGGGCAGACCACCTGTGCCTGGTGCTGAACTGCCAGAACGGGCCCCACCCAGCTCCAGGCCACGCCCCTCCTCCAGGATAAGGCACCTCACTGTCCGTCATTCTCAGGGCCTGTCTGGGAGACATCTTTGCATCACAAAGTGCTAGGCTTGTGTCCCATGAACCACCACAACTGAGGGTGGTGATGGAGGGGCTGACAGCTGGCCATGTCTGGCTTCCTGTTACTTGACCGGCACACCTGCCCAGCCCCACCCCACAGTCAGGTGTCCATGAGACAGGTGTACTCTTTGGAATTGTAACCGGATTATCTCAGCCACATCCAACTTCCGACTTCTCGGCTGCCCCATAGATCCACATCTTGGGATGTAGAGGAAGGTCATCTCTCCAAAAAACGAGGACAGATTTGTTCAGTGGATTCTTCTGGTAGCTTTTCTGTATCAGTACACTGCAGGAACTATTCTCAACCAGTCATGTCTTATTAGTTGGTTGAGTCTAATCAGCTGCACTGACTTTGCCACCTCTCGGTCACGGCCACAGTCAGGCCTTGGAGGAGCTGTTCCTGGTCTGAGGTTTCTGTCCCTCACAGCCGACAACCCCAAACCTTTGCAAAGTAACCTGTAGGGCTGTGCCCATTTTCAAGAAAAAGTGACTTAAGAGTTCTAAACACTGAAATTGTCTTCCTCTGGAATAGAATTTTTGCCCCAAGATGAAACAAAAATATACTTTATTTAGCAATCTTCTCAAAATGATATAAGAAAAGGATTCTAGTTTTGATTACCAAGACATATATGGTAAGAATCTATTCTTTAGAATTGCTTAAATTGGTTAAAAATTGAATCTTTGAAGAGAGTATAGGGTGTAATTTTAAAAACCTGAATACACATAGTAACTGAATATACATAATAGATGTAGCAATTATTAAATTGTTGGTTTCTACTATTTGTATGTAAGCGGCTGTTTCTAAGATACCTGAAGTATGGTTATTTTCTTAACTGTTTTCTACTCTAGTAATCTTGTTTACATAATGAGTTTAAACCATGTTGCAAAATGGGAGTTTTGAGTGTGTAGAAAGGGTGTGATCACAGAATCCTTCTTAGGGACCTCAAAATCTCAGAGAAGAGCGTTCAGATTCCATAGCTGAAGAGTCAAACAAGCTGTTGTGCACCAAGATGAAAATAAACTCCATTTCTGTGACACTTGCTCCCCAAGTGCTTCAAGCAAACACTACAGCTGGCTGTATCTATCTATCCACCTATCCATCTATATATCTACCTCCCAGCCTGTGTGCAGCCTTCAAGGAAAGGCCATGGCTTTTTGAGTAAAGAGGAGGGTTTAGGCTCAAATGAGCAAGATCCAGGAAGTTGACCTCCAAAGTCAAGTGGAGAACGCATCCCTGGGGACCCACAGGGACAGGCAAGAAGCCTGCAAAGCCAGCCAGGGAGATGGCACATGGCCAAGAGGCCAAAAACCATCTACCACACTGTTAATCTGAGAGACCGAATTTCAGAGGCCTGATGGGTGAGCATCTGTTATCTCTTGAATAGCCAGCACCCCTTCATCCCGCTTCTGACTCTCTACCTCCCCTCTGCACTTGGGAAGCAGACACCCCTCATTCCTAGCTGCCCCCATTTCTTCACCAGCTGAAATAGGTCTCACCCATAGGTTTCTTATTTGTTGCTCGTCTCTCCCTTTCTGAATACCAGTTCCAGGGGAGCAGGCTCTTTGCCTCACTCACCGCCATATCCAGGGGCTTTGGCCCTGTGCACCAAATGAGATGCTCCCTGAACTGTGACGGGGTGAATAAACCATGGGGAGAGTTGAGGCCTGGTGGTCGGAAAGGAGGCAGCCCTTTGGCTCGAGGCATCTGGAAAGACCCCTGAGAGACTGAGGATGAACACATAGGAGGAAGGGGGAAGGACAGGCCCCTAGGTGGAGCAGGTGGTGTGAGCACGGGAGGAGAGGTCGGGAGGGTGGTGTCCTGGACCGGCTGTTGTCTGGGCGGGAAGGGCAGCGAGAAGCGCTAAGGCCGGACGGAGGCCCACGAGAGGCAGGCGGCTGAGAGGCTGTGGGTCACACAGGTCTCCGGATCTGGCCCCTGGGAGGGACCTGAGAGCTCTCGGCAGACGGCAGCGACGAGCCTGGCCTTGCTGAGACTTACCCAATGAATGTGTACTGAGGTGGGGCCTGCTTGGTCCGGCCCATGATCCGGATGTCACAAATGGCCGCTTCGGTTGAATCCCGCGGGATAAATTTAATGCACAGCCTCTTCTTCCTAAAAGCCACTTCCTCTGAAGGAAAGGACCACAAGGAGAGGTATGAGTCTTCCAGAGGTGCCCACATCTCTATTCTCAACACCATGTCTCCCATCAGGTTCCCTTCCCGGCGGTGGAAATGACCGGTCATCCAAGACACCCGACAGAAAGGCCGGGGTGCCGCCGCTCCGGCCTGGGGCAGGGTTGCAGTGGACAGTCTCGGTCACCCTGCTCTGCCTTCAGGGCCTGATCCCCGACGCCCACTGCCGGGAAGGGGCCCACAGGGCACACACACCCCTCTGCCAGGAGGAGCCTGGGATAAATCCACGACTGCAACCTGCTCACTGCTCCAGCCCTCGGACACAAGCACACGGACGCCCCCAGCGTTAACACAGTTCACTACACAGGCCTTCTCTTTTTTTATTACAGAGATTTTCAAGAAGAAGATGAAGTCGCTCAGTCGTGTCCGACTCTTTGTGACCCCATGGACTGTAGCCTACCAGGCTCCTCCGTCCATAGGATTTTACAAGCAAGAATACTGGAGTGGGTTGCCATTACATTCCCCCCAATAGAGAGAACAGGAAATAAGCTGAATCCACGTGTTCCTATGAACCCAATTCAATACTGTCAACAATGGAGGAACCCTCTCGTCTCCTCCCCCGCCCTCTTGAGCTCTGCGGAGATTTAAAATGACTCTCCAACACGATGTCATTTCACCCAAAATCTTGGAAGGCATCCAGGGCAGGCTAACATATATATATATATATATGTATATATATATATATATATTTATTTATTTATTTATTTATTTATATTTTAACCGTAACCATCTTAATAATAAGATGTTATTATTCTTAACAAACAATGATTCCTTAATATCATCAAATAGTCTGCATTCGGTTTTCTCCATTATCGCAAAAATGTCATTTAGCTGTCGGTTTATCTGGACCAAGATCCAAACACTGTCTGTGCGTGGCACTCAGTGGTTATGTCTCTTTTGTTCTGTGGTAACCTCTCCACCTACCCTTCATCTTCAGAGCACTCACAGGATGGAGAACTTGGGTCATCCATTGTATCTCCTGTAACATGGCTGAGTGAAAGCTCTGCTTCTACTCAGGTTAGACAGCATAGGCAGGAGCACTCCACGGGGGGTGCACGTACATCTGATGGGTGACGGGATGGATGAAATGTGATGACGCTCTCGGTGGGTTTTAGTGCCCTCAGCCTGGTGCCCTGGTTCTAAAGTCCCTGACACCCTGCTCTGGGTGGTCTTCTCGTCCCCTGATGACCGTGCCTAGATCCGTAGCTTCGTTAAAGGCGTCAAATAGCGATTTTCTAACTCCGTCATTCCTTCTTCATTAGCTGGAATTTTTCTATATAAAAAAATCTTTCATTCTTCAACTGCTCGGTCTCCCTGAAACATGCTCTAGTACAGGAAAGGACAGACACATCTGTGATTCTTTTCTCTAATTTATGAAGTCTTACGGTAATGAGTTGGAGAAGGCAATGGCACCCCACTCTAGTACTCTTGCCTGGAAAATCCTATGGACGGCAGAGCCTGGTGGGCTGCAGTCCATGGGGTCGCTAAGAGTCAGACACGACTGAGCGACTTCCCTTTCACTTTTCACTTTCATGCATTGGAGAAGGAAATGGCGACCCACTCCAGTGTTCTTGCCTGGAGAATCCCAGGGCCTGGGGAGCCTGGTGGGCTGCTGTCTATGGGGTTGCACAGAGTTGGACACGACTGAAGCGACTTAGCAGCAGCAGGGTAATGAGTGGCTGCCTAACAACCACAAGGGGTGACCGCCCACATGGTTTTGGTTTGTTCGTGTGTGGTTTTTAAACCACACACGATGAGTTTCAATCAATTGCAGCCATTCAATACATGGGACAGATCTGGGTTAAAATTCCAGCTCCATCATTTTCCAGCACCCTAATCTTAGGCAAGGGCCTTAACTTCTCTGAGCCTTGGTTTCATCATCTAAAAAGGAGTTAATGAAGCCTGACACCGTAGGGACATGGGGTGGATGAAACATGATGACAGGTATGCATCACTTAGCCTGGTGCCTGGCACACAGTAAGTGATCAGTAAAGAATAGTCATGGTCATTCTTATCATAATACTGTGAGGAAGCCTCGAGCACGCAATCTGTGTCAGTGTTTGGCACTGACTTTCAAGGCCTTTCAGTTCTGTTGCAGGAAATAAGCATATTTACATTAGAGAGCAAGACACAAGAGGAAAGCACTGTGTTGCTGTTAGTCTTGATTTTATCAAGGGAAGAGGAGAATCAGGTGCTGATGTTTTGGGATTACCAGCTGGAAACTCAGAAACTTTGTGAATTCTTTTTCTAGGAGAGGAAACTGAGCGCTTGATCAGACATACTAGCTCTGAGTAATAATACTGGAAATTGAATCTAGACCCCGAACACGGGATCCAACAAGCCAGAAAGGGTTACTGCGGGGAGACTGTCCACAGCAACCCTGCAGCTTTAAAAACTATTAGCCAATAAACTCAGGCCTTTGAAAGTGTGAAGGAGGTGAGACCTTTCCTCAAAGTAAACAAAGATGCAGGTATTTTATGTACTTGCTTTGCCAGCTGCTCTTTGCTCCATTCTTCCATTTACAGCAAACTGGGGGTAAGAGATGGAGCCGCTAATTACACATGCTTCAACAGGCCTGACTTTAAGTAAACATATTATACAGAGTCAATAGAAATGTGTTCAGTCATGCTAATGAACTCAGAGAAAGGACACAGCACTTTACTAAAACAAACAGTCTTCCAGTTTTTAAGTGCTATATGGATTGCAACAAAACGTATTTTAAGTTAATTACAGGAGTCTCATCTTGCCGGCTGATTAAAAAAAAAAAAAAATCAGGATCTTAAATGCTCTCAAACGTCCCAGAGCTGACCACAGACTGGATGACCCTAAAAGAATAGGTGACTCTACAGTCATATCCCTTGTGGGATATGACACTTGTTGGAGACACCAGGACCCAACCTCACACTGTCCATGTGGGTAGTGACCAACATACCCCAAGTCCCCGGGGTGACTTCCCAGGATCACATAGCTGCACAGTAGCTGGACCAGGACTCAGTCCTGGCCCTCCTCGCTAAACAGATTCAACAAATTGAGAGGAAAATGCAGAACGAGAAATTTCTTGACTCTATTGTAAATCAATATAAAGACATTTTAAGCCACTTAGTTGTCAAAAACAAATGACAAAGCAAATTTTAAAACTAAGAAAAACACAAGGAGAAGTGGGAAATTAATACAAGTCAATTTTATTTCTTAAGCAGACCATTCATATAAGTATAAGCAAAATGAGCAAGCAAAAACTTGTGAAGATGTTCAGTATTGCTAATAAATAATAAGCAAAAATTAAATAAAATGAGAATAGTAAAGCTAAATTAAAAATATAAAGCCTATGCTGACAGGCCTGTGGAAAAAAGGTATAGGTCGGTATCATCAGGGGCAACATGAACTGGTGTTTCTGGAAGTTAATTTGACAACAGAGGGTAATAAAGCCTAACTTTACTGAGCTCATCCTCTGAGCTGAGTATGGCAGGTACCTTACGTGATTCAAAGATGAATTAAACACAGGTCTTGCCCTTCAAGAAAGAGGTAAGTAGCAAAGACATGAAGAAAACATGTAAATGGCTATAATGTAGACTAAGAACAACATTATGAGGTGGACAGTGCTGCCCCATTTTACAGATGAGGAAACTGAGGCCCAGGAAGGTGAAGTCATTTGCCCAGGGTCCCTCATTTGTAAGTGGTAGAGCCAGACTCCACATTAGGCGAGACTGACTCCAGAGTCCAAGTTCCTCCCACTGTGCCAAGTGCAGTCTGTGCTAACAGAGGGAATGATGGGCATTCAGGACCAGAATCGTATGGGCTTTCCACCACGGTCCTTCACATTTGCCTACTTTCCTTCCGCCCTTCAACAAACATGTGCTGTGCCAAGCAGCTGGAGAGTAGTAGAGAGGAGACAGGGCTCCTGACCAGCTGATTACAGTCACCCTCTGGACTAAGCCCCTTGTGGGTACTTTTCCTGGGCTCATCTCTGTATCTCAAAGCCAAGTCTGCAGAGTCTGCAGGAAACAGGCACCCATGGCAGCTGACTGAGGAGAGAAGAGAGCCTGCTTCACACTTGCATCTAGAGATTGGAGCTCACCCTACAAAGACATGAGCTGTGACATTCGGAGTGGAGGGAAAGGGCCTCTCAGGCAGGGAAAACAACAAAGCAGATCCGTCGAGTCAGAAAAGAAAGGAGCACAAATGGACTTCCCTCGTGGTCCAGGGGTTAAAAATCTGCCTCCAACACAGGGGGGCATGGGTTCACTCTCTGGTCTGGGAAGATTCCACAGGTCGCAGAACAACTAAGCCTGTGCACCAGAGCTTGGAACTGCAACTACGGAACCCACGTGCCCCAACCACTGAAGCCCACGTGCCCCAGAGCCTGTGCCCTGCAGCGAGAAGTCACCACAACCAGAGGAGGCCCAGAAGCCACAACAGAGACCCAGCACAGCCATAAAAAAACAAATAGAAGGGAGCTTTTTAAAAAGAACGAAAAGAAAGAAAGTTGCACAAGAGGGCACAGTGAGTGGCTTCATCTGGGTCAAGCACAGGTGCCTGAAGATGAGGAAGATGCTTGCAGAGGAAGGTCGGGGCAGGCGCAGAGGACCCAGGACCCAGTAACCTCAAGTACTTGTAAACTTATCACAAGAAAATCATTCAAAATCTATACATATTCAAACTGACCTACAGATTCAACACCATTCCTTATCAAAATCCCAGATAGTTTCTTTGCAGAAATTGACTAATTTCAGAATTGGTGTGGAAGTTTGAGGGACCCAGAACAGCCAAAATAGCTTGAAAAAGGAGAACAAAGGTGGAGGATTCTTGGTTTCAAAACCTGCTACAAAACTCCAGTAATCAAGACTGTGGTTTTGGATAAGGCACGACCTACGGATCATAGCAAAAGAACTCAGAGTCTAGAAACAAACCTTCACATTTACAGTCAACTGATATTCAGCAAGGATACTAAGACAACTCAGTGAGGGAAAGGATAATCTTTTCAACAAATGATTCTGGAAAAAAGAATAAATCTGTTGTATATCAACTATACTTCAACAAAAAACATTTTTTAAAAAGAATAAACTTGAACTCCTATCTTGAACAGTTCACAAGCGTTAACTCAAAATGGATCAAAAACCTAAGTGAAAGAGATAAAACTATAAAACTCTTAGAAGAAAACATTGGCATAAATCTTGGTGACCTTGGATTTGCAATGGTTTCTTAGGTGCAACAAAGAAAAAAAATAGATAAATGGAACTTCATCAAAATAGAAAACTTTTCTGTTTCAAAGGACAGTATCAAGAAAATGAAATGAATGTATGTCAACTATACCTTGATTTCAACAAAGGAAATGAAAACCCACAGAATGGGAGAAATCTTTTTCTGATCATGTAACTGATAAAGGACTTACATCTAGAATATATGAAGACATTCTTATAACTCAATCATAAAAAGAAAAACCAACTTTAAACAGGCAAAGAATTAGAATAGCCATTTCTCTAGAGAAAATATACAAACGGATAATGAGCATATGAAAAAGTGTTCACCATCACTAGCCACAAGGGAAACACAAACCAAAACCACAAAGAGAGACCCCTGCATCCCCACTAAGATGGTTAGAATTAAAAAGAAAGATAATAACAAGTGTTGGTGAAGATGCGGAGAAACTAGAACTTTCAAACCCTGCTGGTTGGAATGCGAAAGGGTATAGCTCCTTTGAAGAACAGTTTGGCAGTTCCTTAAAAAGTTAAATATCGAGTTATTATATGACCTTGCAACTCCATACCCAGGTGTATACCCAAGAGCAGTGAAAACATATGCCCACACAAAAGCTTGTGCATCCAGTGTTCAGGGCACCATTATTCACAATAACCCAAAATGAAACAACCCAACTACCCATCAGCTGAATGGATATGCAAAATGCTATATCCATATAATGGAGTATTACTTGGCAATAAAAAGGAATGGAGTATTGACATGCTACAACATGCACCTATCTTGAAAACTTATACTAAGTGAAGGGAGCCAGACACAAAAGACTACAGATGATATGATTTCACTTACATGACACGTCTAGAATAGGCAAATCTATGCAGCAAGTAGACAAGTGGTTGCCTATGGCTGGCAGAGGGTAGGGAGGTGAGGACTAGGGAGAAAAGGGGAGTGGTTACTAGTGGGTACACTGTTTCTTTGGGGGTAATGAAATTTTCTAAAACTGACTGTGTTGATGGTTGCACAACTCTGTGAATATACTAAAAACCATTGGGCTGCAACTTTAAATGGGTAAAATATACTAAAAACCATTGGGCTGCAACTTTAAATGGGTAAATTGTATGGTATGCGAATTATACCTCAATAAAGCTGTTATCCCCAAATCCAAATATATCAATATATAAAACCTATCAGTAAATGGTGCTTCAACACATGCTTTTTCAGGGCGGCATTGTGGTTGAAAGTGTGGGCAGTCACACTTCTGTGTGTAATCCAGTTATTTCCCTACTTCTAGATGTGCTGTGGTGGTGGTGGTTGTTCAGTCACCCAGTCGTGTCCAACTCTTTGTGACCCTATGGACTGCAGCACGCCAGGCCTCGCTGTCCCTCACCATCTCCTGGAGTTTGCCCAAGTTCACGTTCATTGCATTGGTGATGCCGTCCAACCATCTCATCCTCTGAAGCCACTTCTCCTTTTGCCCCAGGAGTCTTCTCTAGGACCACAGTTCAAAGGCACCAATTCTTTGGCATTCTGCCTTCTTTACGGTCCAGTTCTCACAACCTTATGTGAGCATAGGAAGACACAGCCTTGACTATATGGATCTTTGTTGGCACAGTAATGTCTCTGCTTTTCAATGCACTGTCTAGGTGTGCCATTGCTTTCCTGCCAAGAAGCAATCGTTTTCTGATTTTATGGCTGCAGTCACCATCCGCAGTGATTCTGGATCCCAAGAAGAGGACATTTTTCCCACTATTTCCACCTTTCCCCCTTCTATTTGCCATGCAGCAACTGGGCTGGATGTCCATGATCTTAGGGTTTGGTTTTGTTTTGTTTCAATATTTAGTCTTAAGCCAGCTCTTTGACTCTCCTGCTTCACTCTCATCGAGAGGCTCTTTAGTTCCTCTTCACTTTCTGCCATTACAGTGGAATCATCCACATATCCGAGGTTGTTGATGTTTCTTCTGCCTATCTTGATTCCAGCTTGTAACTCATCCAGCCGGGCATTTCTCATGATGTGCTCAGCGTATAGGTTAAACAAACAGGGTGACAGCAGACAGCTCTTTTGTACTTGTTTCTCGACCTTGAGCTAATCAGTGGTTTCATACAAGTTTCTATCTGTTGCCTCTTGACCTGCATACAGGTTTCTCCAGAGACAGGTAAGATGGTCTGGTATTCCCATCTCTCTAAGAGCTTTCTACAGTTTGTCATGATCCACACAATCAAAGGCTTTAGTGTAGTTGATGAGACAGAGATAGGTGTTTTTCTGAAATTCTCTTGCTTTCTCTATAATCCAGTGAAGGTTGGCAATTTGATCTCTAGTTCCTCTTCCTTTTCTAAACTCGGCTTGGACATCTGGAAGTTCTTAGTTCGCATAATGCTGAAGCCGAGCATGCAAGATTTTAAGCATGACCTTGCTAGCATGGGAGATGAGCGCCATTGTCCAACGGTTAGCACATTTCCTTGGTACTACCCTTCTTGGGAATTGGAATGAGGATTTACCTTTTCCAGTCCTGTGGCCACTGCTGGGTCTTCCAGATTTGCTGACATAATGAATGCAGAACCTTGATGGCATCATCCTTTAGGGATCTGAATAGTTCCACTGGAATTTCATTGCATCTACTAGCTTTATTAACAGCAGTGCTTCTTAAGGTTCACTTGACTTCGCACTCCAGAATGTCTGGCTCTGGGTGACTAACCACTCCGTCGTGGTAATCTGGTTCATTAAGATCTTTCTTATATAGTTCCTCCGTGTTTTCTTTCCATTCAGTTCTAGATGTGTAACCTTGGATAAGCTCTTTAATCCTTAAGTTGTTACTGTACCTCATTTTTCTCATATGTGAATTGAGTATGTATTAATAATACCTATCTCCAAATAGGTACCTATCTTCAGGGGTCTTCTGAAGATCAAATGCGATCAGGAACATAGAACATTTATGACAGGGGCTACATAGTAAATACATACTAAATACTGACTGCTGTGAAATTATTAGCTAATGCATGTTAATAACAAATGACTAGAAGTAGACCAATGTCCAAAAGTGAGAAGAGCATTAAGAAAAGTATGCTACCCATGGAATCCACTTGTTTCATTAAAATAATAGCTATGTGGGGTCTGTGTAGACATGAAAAGTCTGATTTATAAGAAACATTTGCAGGAAAACAGCCCCCCCGCCAAAAAAAAAAGTAGGTCTAAAATGGGGAAAACAAAGTATGTGTGGCAAAAAGTGAGATGCAAAGTTTCATAATGGATCGTGTGTCATAAAGGAATGATTCTCTGGCTTTCTTTCTTATTTGCCATATTACTCTTGTGGATATATACACTGCTGCTGCTGGTCCTAAGTAATATAAAATAAAGCAAGCTAGTCGCCTTACATCAAACTAAGGAGGGTCAACCCGCCAGAGGTTTCCAGCACTGTTTAGGAACGGATGCCACCATAAGAACCTCAAACTGCCACGCGATCCTGAAGAAGCTTCCGACGTGTCAGCCACTCCTGCTCCGTGTGGCTCAGGGTCTTCCCTCAATTTGAGATCTTGAGGACTCTAACTCGCAGTCTTTCTGGTTCTGACTTTTCCTGTACGCTCCAAGAACCAAAAGTGGGGGTATAAGGGCACTTGTACTCCCTGAGCGTCTTTCGTTTTTTTTCCTTTTGCTTCTGGGTCTTGTGTGAAGCCTGGCTTCAGCATCGCTGGAGGATGGGCTAAGGACAAACTACAGCCGGTTTCCCGAGTGAACTGATTCAGCGGGGAGCCCCACTCTCAGAGAAAAGGGTGAGTTCTGCTCACTCCCATGCCCCTACCCAGAACACGCCAAAGGAGAGCCGAGTCAGACACGTGTCAGAAGCAGCAGGGTTTATTTGTGGGCACGCAGTGAGGCAGCCTAAAATGTTTCTGAAGCAAACCGCACATCAAAGTGTCTGCACATACACCTGGAGGAAGAAAACGCTCACTGTGGTGAGTAGAGCCAGAGGGTGACTCACGTGTGTCCACCGTCTCCTGAATCGGGATGAAGCCGACGGGCAGAGTGTCCTTGATGTCGATGAGCTTCATGTCCACTAACACGTTCCCTAAATGGCTCTTGGGAAGAAAGGAAAGAGACACAGACGATTAATCTGAACACGCCTGTGGTGGGTCTGCCATTCTGGCTTCAAAACGCGTATTTAACACAATGACTCATGCAGCTTTACGACGGCAGGTTAATTAGAGTAGGTGCCAGTTAATGATCCCCAGCGGCTACACGGGGACTCTGGTGGCCCCCAGAAAAGGATTTCGTCTGCAGAATCTCAAGGCCACTCACTTAGACGTGGCCTTGGTTAGCAGAACGAGTGGCCCAGGCGATGCCCGAGAGGTAACCGAGCAGAGGGCAGCTGTGCAGCCACGTCCCGGGGCCACGTGGCCCCTTAGCCCCAAGCATCAGATCTCGGGACAGCAGGTTTAGAAGAGCACATTCCCGGGGTGGCTGTTGCAGCGGGAGGCAGGGGGGCTGCATCTCTAACAGAGAATCAACCACCCTCCCCATTGGTTGCTGGTCTCTGCATACTGACACGCATCTCAGTGGCTAGGTATGTTCTGTAAAACCCCACGAATCATAAACTCACACAGAGTGGGAAAGCGCTGCTGCCTAATATTACACAGCTTCTAGAATGGCGTGCACAGGGGCCTCTTTAAGCCTCTACTTAGTGGCGGTGCACGGGGCCCACAGTGCACAGTTTTCCGTAACCGAAGCAAAAATATCTTCGAAGACGGCACGCTGTCCTATAATTGCGAGAGAGAATTCTCTGCAAATGCCCTGGCACTTGCAGCCCACATTTCAAGCTGGAAACGAGCTCTAAAGAGATCTACCCTACAACTTAAACAAAGTGGGGCCCCCTCGGAGGTTTCATTAACATCTTCAGAGTCATTTACAAAACTTAGCTCCCCCTCTCTCTAGAGCCAGTTAGAAGAAGAATGGTGCCTTCCCATCCCAAATCTCTGCTGTCAGGATGCTAACAATGCACTTGGCATGCCCATCTTCCAGAAATGCCCAAGCCCCCGTAAGCACATGTGCAGTTTACTTGTTCTGCGTTCCCAGATGACCCCACCACCTTGCCCTGCACGGCCGTTCCTCCGGAGTCAAGCCTGGCCTGCTCAGAGAAGGGTGCAGCCCTCGGTCTCTGTGGCCCCACCCGTCCTGCCCAGTGCCAATACCATCACTGAAAACTAAGAAGGCAACTCCTATCATCTATACGCCATGCTTTGTTTCCTCTTGGCATGCTCAACTTTCCTTCGTGTCAGTTTCTAATGGCATGTTTGTGAGGTTTTTATGTAGTATCTGCTTCCCCACCAGGCTTTAAGAACCACGAGGACCAAAACCATCTCTGCTACTACTATATATCCAAGCCTAGCATAGATCTTGCCAAACAGTAGGTACTCGATAATTACTGCTGAATAAATTACTATTTTGGGGTACATTTTCAACCAGATGGGCCACTCAGAATCCGAAATCAAAATGGACTTGCTCGGACGACAAATCTAAATAATGCCAACAAAAATGTTAAAAGTATATTTAGTAAGTGCGTTATAAACCGAAAGTACACAAATGAAATACATTCCTGAAATTTAGCCATGAAGGTCAAAGTGTTGAGTGTAAACTATGACCAGTGTTTTCTCGGCACTGTGGTCAGAAAGCTGCCTCTCTCAAAAGCTGGTGTTTGTGGAGGATTTAAAATGATTACATTTCAGGTAGCTGGGTCTCGGGAAAACAACGCACAGGCCAGCACAGCAAGTGGAGAGCGGAACCCTAACGCGGAATAAATCTCTGACCGTGGAGGAAGGGTTTGAACCATTAACCCAACTTGCAAACATCAGCTGCTTTCAGAATCGCCTGATCTAATCTATCTTTTTTTTTTCCCCCATGGCAGTTGCTTTTCCATGTCATCACTGCCTTCTGCATTGAGAAATTAACAGCTGGATATGTTTCCCTGCCCTATAGATGGATGGGCGTTCATCAATATCCTTCTCCAACGTCTTCTATCTGACAAGTTGGGTTTTAACAGAAGTCAACTGCAAACCACTTAGCGACCTCACCCTCCACACTCTACGAACGTCCCTGATCATAAAGCCAGAACGTCGGTGGTGCAGCCATTAAAAGAGGCATGAAGACCCCCCGCTCCGGTGCACACGGAACAGGAGGTTGCACTGTCAGAGCTTCCTGCAGCCCAAGTGAGGTCCCTCGGCGCCCTGGGCTGCTGCTGCACCGGGTTTAATACAGTAGGTCTGCGACACCATTAATTTTGCCTGTTCCTCTCCCCTCCCCCATCCTGTGCTCTCTTTCATTTCCTCCTCATAAATATGAAGAACGTATTCCCAATCCTTGTTGAGCAAATGATTCATGCCAAAAGCCCAATATGCACTGACTCAGGGTATTTATATTGTCTCTGGTAGCCAGTATTTGCTAGTATACTGTAATTATTTTTGACAACCTTGCATTTAAGGTAGCCACAGATAACCAACTTAATATTCAAATGTTCATAAATCCTTCTGTTTAATATCCTCCCTACCTAATCTATGTACATTATTATTACAGGTAATGCAGAAAGTACAGGGCATGAAAAGTGCAATTAATCTCGATCCTTCCCCAGGAAGCAATGTCACTCCAAAGCCAGGTTTCTCTGTTAACAGCATTATTGGGGGAAAGGAATTCAGGTTCCAGAGGAGTCTCCCCAAACTCCTACACAGGGAGTCTCAAGTCGCCTAATTAAGAATCTGTCCAGTCTTGAGATTCTACATCCCTCCTTTGCAGTTGTAAAAAATTATGCCATGCAAAGTCTTGGCTCTGACAGCGGGGCTGGGACAGACCGGCTGTAACAGATGAAAATATGGCTCATTCCTGCTCCACTCCTGGGCTGGCAAGGGGGCCCCTGCCGCCCCTTTGAACTGCCTTCCCTCTGCGTCTCACTACAGGACCCATTCATTCTTTTTCTGAAAGTAAAATGCTCCTAATTTCCTTACTGCCTCAAAAGCGGGGCAGAGGATTCTCCCACTGCCCTTGTCCTTGTCTTACACCCTCTCCCACACACACTTCACCATGCCTGCCTGGCCCTCATACAGTAAGAGATACGAAGTAGGCACTCAACACACATCTCCTGAATGTTCGACAAATGATTAGATCGACGTATTTTCTACCATCCACTTACCCATGACACTAAAATTAACAAGCCCCAGTGACTTTTCTCTGTCATTTTTTAACTTGTTAGTGTCCCTACTCCAAGGGATCAGGGGCTCTTCTGGCTGAGAGTACTGACACCCTATTTATAGCCGTCAAGGAAATGCAACAAAAACAGAAACCAAAAACAGCCAATGAGATCGTCTGTCCTCTGCAGCTGCGGGCTCCTCTTCAGCAGGAGGGCCCGAGGCTGAGTGGAGGTCAGGAGCGAACGTGTGAAACCACTGGGCAGAGCAAGGGTGTGGACACGAGCTGCTCAAGCCTGGGGAGGTGGTCCCGCAGCCCTGCGCAGTGAACATGCCGACTTCCTGCGGAGAGGGGTAGCCAGTGGCAGAACAGAGGTGACAACAGCTAAGAATATGGATGGTTTCAAAGAGGGTATAGGTAACCTCCAGGGACAAAGGCGACGAGACAGCTCCATAGGTGTTTATGGACGCAGGATGGAGGGATGGAGCCAGGGGCACTGCCCGAACGTCACAGGCCTGACATCTGGAAAGGTAACCGGGCCTTCAGACCTGCCCCTGGGGTTTCCTCGCTGCACTGTGACCTGAAGGTCCTGCTCAGATCCACCGAGGACCCAGCTGCCAGGAACTTCCCTCCTCCATCAGGAGTTCTGTCCTTTACAGCAAGCATTTATTACTCTCATCATGAGTGGGAAAAAATGAGAGCAACGAGTCCTCCCTGAGTATGTTAGAAATCATTTTCCTAACAAACACTTATCAACAAATGTGAACAGCTGCTGGACAAGAGTGTGGACCACAGATCCATGTGACAATCCACAGCCAAAAAATGCTGCAGGGATGCATGAGGACTGTGACAGGACCACGGGGCTGTGGGCTGGTGATGGAGAGAAAGACGGTGACCTTTCCCTTCCAGGCTTCTGAACAGGGATGCTTGAACCTGAGTTTTTTTAAAATCACTTATGAACATATTTTATTGTTGCCATAAGATTTATAAAAATAATAAAAATATTTCCCATCTGATTTTTTTTTGCATTTAGGCCCAAAATAAAATGGCACCCCTAAAAATGAAAATCTGACTGCTCCCTATTAGGGTTAGGGAAGACAGGTGTCCTTAGACAAGCACATAAACTCCCTGATCTCAGGAGCTATTACTTTAAGAGTCTGAGGATGGAGGCAGCATATTTGCAGAGTGCCCAGGACAGGCCTCACATGGAAAGGATACTCACAAGAGCCACTTCTCTTTGTTCTAAACCACCTATTTGAACATCTTTAGTAGGTGCCTTTAAAATTTCCTTATTTATGGGCTTAAGTATTAAAAACAACACAGTAAAAGTGATCTGCATGTGAGGTGGATACCTACCTGCCAAAACAGTGAAATGTCACGTGGCAGAGAGACCTGGGGAGAAAGCCAACACAGCCACGTCTTGGGGAGGGGTGACCATGGATCATCTTCTGGCTATGTTCCCCTCTACTGGTCAGCTTTAAAGCCAGCTCCCCTGGAAGATGCTCACATCATACTACCCTGCAATTTGTTACTCGGATGAAAGGCAGGCAGGATGAGAGCTGTGAGAGAAATCTTTTCTGTGTTTCCTTTGGAAAACGAGTTTTAATGGAATTCACTACACACTTGGGTATGTGGTTAATAATACTGTTAATAAATGAAACCCAGCGGTGGTTGCTGATCCTACCCTGTTTACTTAAAACCACCGATAAATTAACACGGCAATGAAAATAAACCACCACCAAAAAAGTGAGGAGAATTTCAAACACGAACGGAAATGTGCTCTCTTAGCAAACGGAAAGCCACTACTAGACTTACATTTTCTTTGGAAAAGGATCTTGTGAAGCACAGGTATCGGGTAACCTTGGATTTAAATAAGCCATCTTTCCAGAGGTCAGCGTCCACACCATCTGCTGTCTGAGCGACCTGCACCAGAGAGACGGGGAAGAGGACACAGGTGAGGCAGGGGGCCTTGGAGGGCGGGCGTGAGGAGCTTCCGTACCTGCGCCAATTAACTCCGGCCCGGACTCGTGCGGCATCTCATTAGTCCACTTCACCAGGCCCTGGGAAGAGATGTTTTCCAAGAGGGGCCAAGGGAGAGTGTGAAAAATACAACTTCTAAAAATACTGTCCCTGGGGAAGTCATTGATTAAAGACACCCTGACAAAAGTGCTTCTAATGAGAAAAGAGGAACTTCTGTTTGTCATGGACCAAGAAGGGACTGGAGAAGTCAGCACATTGAGCTGCTCACTGCCAGTCACTCCGGGGACAGTACAGGGTGCAGAGGGCAGAATGGGGCATGCAATGCCACCAGAGAGGGGCCCGCCTGCCAGGCGCCTGGTGCGGCTTCCTGCTCCGGGGCTGACTGGGCTGGCCAGGGGCTGCTATCACTGGGCATGGGGGGGCGGGCAGGGCGTCAGAGAGGTTCGCCCTGCCCCACTTCTTTTCAGCACAAGTTCTGTGAGTGGAATTCAAGGTTGAAAACCAGCATGATAGGAAAATTAAAAAAAGACTCAGCTGCCAGTTTCTAGTCTCACCGAGGAGCCATATTCTCGTATATGGCTGTAGAAATTTCCCTCTAAGGGCTTCCCTGGGGGCTCAGATGGTAAAGAATCTGCCTGCAATGCGAGAGACCTGGGTTCGATCCCTGGGTTGGGAAGTTCTCTGGAAAAGGGAAAGGCAACCCACTCCCATATTCTCACCTGGAGAATTCCCTAGACATAGGAGCCTGGCACAAAGAGTTGAACATGACTGAGCGACTAACACTTTTCACTTATAGTTTCAAGAAGCGTTCAAGGATGAAGCCAGCCTTGATGTGAGTCTTATAGGGCCTGGGCCCTGGGCCAGGGGACTAAGGCCATCAGTGGGAAGAGCTCACAAAGGAGACAGGAGAGGAGAAGAAGGCTGGCTGGGACATGCTCTCCCCATTCTCTCCACGATGCTCGTTAAGGAACGATCGGGCTTGGTGCTGCTTCTTCCCTCAAACCTAACAGGCCAGAGGAATCCGCATCCTGGCTGCACCCCAAGGGGACTCTGGGAAGACCTGGGAGCAGCGCACCTTTGGGGAGCAGTGCCCTCTGCAGCCGGCCCCCTGCAGTGCACTCTGGGGTCTTCCTGCTCCTCCTTCTGAGGCTTAGACTGTGGGAGGCATGTGTTCCCAGTTGGGTCCGATTCTTTGTGACTGCATGGACTGTAGCCAGCCAGGCTCCTCTGTCCATGGAATCTTCCAGGCAAGAATACTGGGGTGGGTTGCCATTTACTTCTCCAGGGAATTGTTCCAACCCAGGGATTGAACCCACATCTCTTGCGTCTCCTGCATCAGCAGACAGATTCCTTTCCAGCTGAGCCAGCGGGGAAGACTATGGGAAGCCTTCTTTGATCTGACAAGCTCCGGGCTGTCCTTACAAACTGCTGAAAACGCCTCTGTTCTTTACACAAAACTGCCCTGATTCTGCCCCGTCCCGTGTGCACACGGCACAGCAGGCCCACATGGCTCGGACTGTCGCGTGTGAAGCTGGGAGTGTGGGGGCCGCCTCCACCAGGAGGGTCCCGTAGCCCCCACGGCCACGTTCTCCGAGGGAGCCCCTGAAAAGACCAAAGGCCAACTGGCAAAAGAAAAGTACTTGCTTTCACAGCGAACAATTGTTAAGTTCATAAATGCCATGAAGGGAAAAGAAGGGTCCTTATGCTGAATATGCAAAGATGTTTGACCTGAAATCCGAAGGAGGAATGGTATGGTGACAATCTCAGGGACAGGCTGGTTCAAGCACGTCACTCCCACAGAAAGAAACACGGCCGAACAGACCAGGCCTTGTCCACACTTGCCCCTATAATGGTCATACATAAAGTTCCCCAGAAAACCTGAGACTTGAGGCCGTGGCCCCAACTTCTACTACCAAGGATCCCTTATGCTTTGTTTTCTCCCACAGGTTCCACGTTTGAAAGATTTTTGTTTCCCAAACTGTACTTGTGTTTCCTCAGTTCAAAGATGCAGCCATTTGAGAATCACCTGTGGATTTAAAGAACGCTCCTTTAGGAAAAAAAGAAAAATCATGTCAAATTGCACAACGTATTTCTCAGATGCATTGCAATTTTGGAACCATTAAAATGTAATGAGATGCCACAGGAACAAAGAAAGAAGGGAACCTATGTAGTTTCTCTATAATACATGTATTATTTTTGAGAAATTAAAAAAAAAACAGAGAGTCTGCAGAACACACAAAGGCTGTGGTACCTCAGAAGAGAGACAGCTGCGTCCAGCCTTCCACGGAAAAGTCTCGGGGTTCAGGAGGGTTTTCCTGGCTAGAGTGGGGTGGTGTGCCCCCTCATTCAAGGCCATCGTTTCCAGGGTTTGAAAATGAGGATTCCCTCCTCTTGCCCCACTGCTAGAATCTTCCCTTTTCTGAATAAGAAGACACCCTGGTATGATGAAGAGGCCGGTGAAGGAATGCAAAGAGGGGAGAGGAAAGCAGGAGCAGGCCTGCTCCCTCCTCAGAGGCCCCCTTCTCTCCCTCTGTCCCTGCAGTTAACGGGCCTCCAACCTGCTCTGGAGACCCATTCAACAAGGTCCACCCTGGCCCAGCTCTGCCCTGAGCCACAACTCATGTGCGGTGAAGTGAAAACGTGTAACGCCCTCCAACCCCAAGGGGAGTGAGGAGGGAGGTGAGAGAGAGAGAGAGGAGGAGGGAGAGAAGCGTGTGTGTGCGTGTGCATAGGCGGGTGTGGGTGTGCAGAGCACAGAGATGCCTGCAGCCAGGGGTCCACAGTCTGGGATGGGTCCACCTCCAAGGCTGCTTGGGGTGTGGGGAGCCCAGATCTGGCTCAGCAGCAGGACTAGGGAAGCGGCCCCAGAGGAACAAGGCTGGGCCTTCACAGCTTGCCTTCTCTGGAGCAGGAGAAGTACCCAGGCAGGTAAAGGTGCTTCCCAACCTAAACTCTCCCCATGGCAAGCTAGACTAGCTACGAGGTAAGTTGGAGAAGGAAATGGCAACCCACTCCAGTGTTCTTGCCTTGAGAACCCCATGGACAGAGGAGCCTGGCAGGCTACAGTCCATGGGGTCACAAGGAGTCAGACACGACTGTAGTGACTGAGCATACGAGGCAAGTATGTGGTCAGCAGCTACAGGGGTGCCTCACAGAAGTTCACCTCTAAACTCTGTCCCCGTAAACTCAGTCTTGAGTCCCAGGATGGGAAGGGAGGAACAGGGAGGCAGGCTGGGGGTGGAAGAAGAGGACTCTAGGTACAGCAGACTCCAACCTGACACTCCAGGCTTAAGCAAGCCCCCACCCCTGAGGACACTGTAGGGGCAGAGGGGATAATGCACGAGAACTGCCTCAGTGCTCACCCAGGACCCCATGAAGCCAGAGCCAACAGACAGGTCCATGCAAACATGATGACCCCATGAAGCCAGAGCCCACAGACAGGTCCATGCAAACATGACGACCCCATGAAGCCTGCGCCAACAGACAGGTCCATGCAAACGTGATGACCCCATGAAGCCAGCGCCAACAGACAGGTCTATGTAAATGCAATGACCCCATGAAGCCAGCACCCACAGACAGGTCTACGCAAACGTGACAATGACCCCATGAAGCCAGCGCCAACAGACAGGTCCACGCATACGTGATGACCCCGTGAAGCCAGCACCAACAGACAGGTCCATGCAAACGTGACGACCCCATGAAGGCAGCACCAACAGACAGGTCCATGCAAACGTGACGACCCCATGAAGCCAGTGCTAACAGACAGGTCCACGCAAACGTGATGACCCCATGAAGCCAGCGCCAACAGACAGGTCTACACAAACATGACGACCCCATGAAGCCAGTGCCAACAGACAGGTCTACACAAACGTGACGACCCCATGAAGCCAGAGCCAACAGACAGGTCTACACAAACGTGACGACCCCATGAGGCCAGCACCCACAGACAGGTCCACACTACATCAGGATTCGAAAAGCCCTGCATTGTCACATGGGGGCTCAGCTCCAAACTCTGGTCCCTGGGGTTCCTTCCCCATCTCTGGGACTAGTCCTAGTCTTCAACACAGATTATATACTTGTGTGATTAACCTTTATTGGCTCTACTGCCCCGCCACTGACAAAAGCTTTGCCAAGCCGAGGACAATGTCCGATGGCCGTTTATCCCCTGTACTCAGCGTCCTGCCTGATACACATGGGCTCAACCGCAACTGGCTGAAGGAGTGAACAGACAAATCAGCCCGTAGATCTGCAGCAAACTGTGAAAAACTAAGAAACCCTGCTAGCTGCTGGAGTAAGGTAATACAAATTTTAAAAATGAAATTTCCAGGACTTAATCCCTTGAGCTGAGTGTATGTGTCCCCTTCAAAATCACCACTCACAGGCCAAACCCCCATTTCAACAGCGAGGCCACTAATTCCTTCGGTTTTATCTGTACCCTGTCTTGTTCCCAAAATGACTAGAGGATGCCCAACACTGCTGCTGGCTGCAGTGCCCAGGGTGTCTGTCATAGGGGTTCATACGTGCGTGCACACACACACACACACACACACACACACACACACACACACACACCTCTCTTACACACTCACATGCTCAGACCCTCCCTCTCCTTCTCCCATCTTCCCAGTATAGGAGCTGCCTCTGCAGAGGAAGAGGTGGGCAGTGACAGACAGGACACTTGGGTTTACTGCTCTTTCCCACCAATATTCTTCTAAAATGACAATCTAGTGGAGACAGCAGGGAGCCATGAAAATAAAGAGCAAGAGAGGAGTACAGCACGAGGCAGATGCCATCAGACGTTTGGAGACGTGGGAGGTGGAAGGTCCAGGGTGTAGCAGAGGAGCAGGGATGGACATCCCAGGGCCCCAGACACCACTGGGATGAGGGTGGAGGGCCTGGAGATGGGCACAATGCGAGTCTAGAACTGGAGACAGGCAGAACAAAGACGTCAAGATTCCTAGAGCCCCACTCTGCTTCAGAAGTATCTTCTGCAGAAATGGCATCAGCAGGGCTCAGGGCTCCAGGACACCAGCTTGGTGGGGAAGGAGGTAAAGGAGGAAATAAAACTCCAGAGTCAGAGCAGAGGGTAAGGACTACGCACACTGAGCTGAACAGTGGCTGAAAGGTGGGCCCTCCCAGTCCTTTCCAGGCCCACCCTCCTTCCTGCTTCTGGCACCTTGGGAGCCAGGTGTACCCAAATGCTGCAAATTGAAGGATGCGTCTCTGGAGAAATTAAAGAGTGCCAGAGAGAAGACCAGCACCCACCGGCTCTGAGGTCTCTGGTTACGGTTACAAGAGCCAGCTCCTGGTGCACTGGCCCACTGTGCCGCCCACCAGTCATCAGGCCCCACCCCTACCACAGGGCTCCAACCCCAGGAGCTAGGGCCTGGCTCTTAACTGACAACAAAGAATTACCAGGCACCAGGGGGAGTCTCAAATATGACAACAGGCTCCAAATTATTAGAAGAAAGGGAACCTGAAACTAGCACAGAAAACAGGAGGAAACAACAAAAGCTACAGAATTAACAACCAACCCTGAAATGAACGTCTTCAGAGGGGTAAGTGAAGATACTACAGTCACTAAGCAAGAACTGGGTTTCCCTGGTGGCTCAGACAGGAAAGAATCTGCCTGCAATGCTGGAGACCCAGGTTCAACCCCTGAGTCAGGAAGGTCCCCTGGAGAAGGGAATGGCTCACCCACTCCAGTGTTCTTGCCTGGAGAATTTCATGGGCAGTCGATGGGGCCACAAAGAGTTGGACACAGCTGATTGACTAACACTTTCATTTTATTTTAAACGAGAATAGAATATTGTGGAGAACGTTTTAAAAGGAACAATTTAAGACAACACAAGGAGTTTAGACATAAAAACTTACAGCTAAAATTAAACATTAAAAAAAAAAAAATATATATATATATATGTATATAGGAGGAGAAAATTGAGGAAATCTCCCAGAAGATAAAATACAAAGGTGAAGAGAGAAACTAGAGATGGGGGAAAAAAAACCTGAGAACTGAAGAATCAATAATAGTATCCAACAATGAAATTTCCAGAAAGGGAAATAAAAAACAGAAGAAAAGGCGAGCCTCCACAGTAAGAGGAGGGATGAAAAAAACGCCCTTAAAACTTCCAGAGAGAAGTAACAGGCCATGTACAGAGGAACAGAATGAGAATGCACCCGACTTCTTATCAGCAACACTGAAAACTAAGGCGCGAACAGCCTCTTCAAAATTCCAAGGATTTCTGGAATTCTCCACCTCAACCAGGGTCAAGTAAGCATGAAGGTAGGAGAAGATCTTAGCAGATGTTCAAGGACTTACCAAGTTCATCCCGCTGCCTTCTCTGGGGAGCCTAGAGGAGGATGTGCCAGCATGACTGGGCACTGAATCAACACAGAGGAACCTAGAGCTCCAGGAACAGGCCCCCACACGAGACAGCCCAGGGACGGCCTGGACGGAGGGAAAGGAGAGAAGGTCGTGGAAAGAAGAGTGATGCGGGCCATCTCTGGGGGAGGACGCAATGTGGACTGCACCCTGGGAAGAGGTGCGGATGGATGGGCGCGGGACAGACATGCGAGTGTTTACAGGCATGAAGCTCTGTGTGAAAATATAACTTAGTAACTAACTTGAAAACTTTAAAGAAAAACTTTAAATTCTCATATAAAGATCGGTAGGCATCTAGACAAGTAAGTAAATGAAAGAGACAAGTCAAGAACTAATTCCAAGAAAAGGAAACAGTTACAAGAAAGAACCTCCAGTCCCGCTGAATCACTTGATCCAGGGGTACCCAAGGTTTGCCTTGTTCTGATATACAAGCTCCCCACTAATGTACCAAAACTGTGATACTTCCTGATGGGCGGAGAACATGAGAAAACTACATGTGCAGGATAGGCGGTCAAGAAATAAACAGTACAATCACATTATTTAGATATACGGAGACGAAGTACCAGAAGTGAAAAAATCTCAAAGTGCTGAAAGTAACTGCCTCTGGGGAATGAAACAGGGGGAGCAGGCAGAGACAGGCCGGGGTGGCTATGCTTTCTTATAAGTCCCTTAGTACTCTCTGATTTAACTGTGTAGGCATCACTTTGTTAAAAACAGAAAAGTGAATTTTAATTTTAAAATCTCAATAGAGCTGGGGAGATGTCTCATGGAAGACAGGATGGGGGCGATACTCCCTGGAGAGAAGCTGTTACTCTGAGGACCACAGGGATGTTCCTGCAGGTACAGTTCCGGCTCCAGTCATCTCCTTAGTGCGTCCCAGCGTGGGACAACGTCCGAAGCTGCACGTGACTTCTCCACTGCCGAGTCCACCAAGGGAACAGGAGCATGTGGAGAAGCTGCGGCCCCAAGCCTGGCAGAACCACACCGGGGCCTGGTACGGCTGCCTGCCCGGCCTGGGCTCAGCCCCTGGCTCGTGCAGCCCAGGCCCCTGACTTCCTTCCTTCTCGGGCTCCAGCTCAGAGGTCACATTCTGCCTGACCACAAGGCAGTCCCAGAAGGAAATGTGCGTTCAGGAAGCCCAGAGAGCCCACAGGGCGTGGGAAGGAACCCCTGAGCGTAACTGCAGCAAAGCCTCCTGGTTCGAGGACAGGTGGGGGGCAGGGATCCCAGCCGAGCACTCACTGCTGTCGGGGCTCTGGTCTAGGCAGCTTCTGTGCAGAGTCTCACTGAATCCTCCCAATCACCCAGCGCAAGGGGTGCTATTTCCCCCTCAGTTTACAGATGAGAAAATGAGGCTTGGTGAACTTCCATAAACTACCTCGAAGTCACTCCGTGGTCAGAGGAGAGGTGGGGCTCTGTGCCCTCTGGCTCTGCCCCCTCAGCACTCAGTAAGCAGAGCACTCTCACACAGCCCAGGGAAGGACGGCCCACCGCCCGGGTCAAAACCAGGGCAGCCCTGGGCCCTGCCTTGGGGACAGCTGACAAGCCATGGGCAGACATCTCTGACACAAAGAACCACCCAGGCCACTTAAAAACAGTGTCACAGAGAAAGGGCATCCCTGAATGCTCCAGACATCTATTTCTGCTTTATTGACTATGCCAAAGCCTTTGACTGTGTGGATCACAATAAACCGTGGAAAATTCTGAAAGAGATGGGAATACCAGACCACCTGACCTACCTCTTGAGAAACCTATATGCAGGTCAGGAAGAAACAGTTAGAACTGGACATGGAACAACAAATTGGTTCCAAATAGGAAAAGGAATATATCAAGGCTGTATATTGTCACCCTGCTTATTTAACTTATATGCAGAGTACATCATGAGAAACCCTGGGCTGAAAGAAGCACAAGCTGGAATCAAGATTGCCGGGAGAAATATCAACAACCTCAGATATGCAGATGACACCACCCTTATGGCAGAAAGTGAAGAGGAGCTAAAAGCCTCTTGATGAAAGTGAAAGTGGAGAGTGAAAAAGTTGGCTTAAAGCTCAACATTCAGAAAATGAAGATCATGGCATCCGGTCCCATCACTTCATGGGAAACAGATGGGGAAACAGCAGAAACAGTGTCAGACTTTATTTTTTGGTGCTCCAAAATCACTGTAGATGGTGACTGCAGCCATGAAATTAAAAGACACTTACTCCTTGGAAGGAAAATTATGACCAACCTAGATAGCATATTCAAAAGCAGAGACATCACTTTGCTGACTAAGGTCCATCTAGTCAAGGCTACGGTTTTCCAGTGGTCATGTATGGATGAGAGTTGGACTGTGAAGAAAGCTGAGTGCCGAAGAATTGATGCTTTTGAACTGTGGTGTTGGAGAGTCCCTTCGACTGCAAGGAGATCCAACCAGTCCATCCTAAAGGAGACCAGTCCTGGGTGTTCATTGGTAGGAATGATGCTGAAGCTGAAACTCCAGTACTTTGGCCACCTCATGCGAAGAGTTGACTCGTTGGAAGACTCTGATGCTGGGAGGGATTGGGGACAGGAGGAGAAGGGAACAACAGAGGACGAGATGGCTGGATGGCATCATTGACTCAATGGACGTGGGTCTGAGTGAACTCTGGGAGTTGGTGATGGACAGGGAGGCCTGGCGTGCTGCAATTCATGGGGTCACCAAGAGCCAGACACGACTGAGCGACTGAACTAAATGCTGCAGAGAAGACAGCGCTCGATAACAGTTCTGGAAGCCCGTGGGTTTGGAGAGCTTTGCTATGATGACAGAGGAAGGGAAGGAAACAGCCTACCTGGGACACTTTAAAAGGGCCTGTGCACTCACACAGGGCCCAGCGTTCTAACGCTGCTCTTTAATTTGCGTGACACGGGGACACCTGAGCTCACCCACACAAGGGGAGGGTGAAGGACATGGGCGCACGGGGACCACGGAGCACCCCAGCCAGCAGGCAGGCCTCAGGAAGAGAACACACTGGGGTTCACTTGCTCGGAGAAGAGACGCAGGGGCTTGTGCGAGAGACTGCACACTCGTCACAGACGAACCCACTCTCCAGTCGGTTCACTGCGTTCTGAACGCTGCGAGGACCCCAACACCACCACAATCCACTGTGTGCACTCTAGGTGCCGCGACCGGCCCCAAGTATTTCATTCTCAAGTCGTTAGTGTCAGTTACCTCATTTAACACAACAGCCCTACATGAGTTACTGTAATAATCGGTTACTAGCTGATTTTACAGATGAGGAAATTGAGGAACAAAAGGATTGCGGCTAAATAAATTATGCTATTCTATGTAATGGACATACACAGGACACATATTATATAACTGAAACTAATATAAAGCTGCATGTCAGTTATACCTCAATACAAATAAATTTAAAGCAATAACATTAAAAAATATCCATAATGTCAACTGTGCAGAACCAATGCAGAACTGAAGGACACATATTCAGTTCTTAGAAAGGACGAAGCATGTATATGTAGAGAATTATGTCCATAATATATTAAGCGGGGGAGAAGGGATCTTCGTACTAGAAATCCATATGAGGGGGACACGGACACACCAGTTACTCCTGAAATGAGTACTAAATTCCATTAACTTGGTGCTGCCTATCAAAAGCCTTAAAGCTACATACGTCCTGTGACCAAGGAACGTCACTTCTGGGCAGGGAGTCTGAAGGAGCCCATCAGCTTTGTGCACAAGAGTGGATCATCGCTTGTTCCTTCACCCTGAGCTTCTGGGCGCCAGACGTGGACGAGGCGCAGAGGACAGAGGGCTGAACAAGACGGACTTGGGCCCTGACCCCACAGGGGACGTTCCAGAGGGGGATGATGCATGACAAACAGGTAGGCAAACAAACATGGAAGGTGATTTTAGGAGTCGTAAAAGTCTTATATAAAGGACAGTAATGGGGACAGCGACCGAGGGAGGGCCTCTGAGGAGGGGCCTCAGTGCCGACACCTGTGTTGGAAGATGCTGTCCTGAGACGTGGAGGCAGAGCTGTGTGCAGCGAGGGGAAGATGAGGCTGATGGGTGGGCCACAGGGGCAAGGGGAGGGCTCCGGGGCCAAGGCCTGGTAGGAGGGGACTGGTGGGAGGCAGGAGTCTCGACAGTGTAGAGGGGAGCAAGTGTGGAAGTGACACACTTCCAGAGATCAGAGGATGTGCTTACAGTGCAGGACTCTGCAGCATTTCAAAGGACGCCGAGGACACACATCTCCTGATGAGGAAAGCTGAAGGGAAAGAGGAAGTTACACAATGGCTTCTAAAGTACAATCTTGGGATCGAATTAAAAAAATGACTCAAATGAACTTATTTACAAAACAGACTCACAGGTCTCCAAATCAAACCAGCGAAAGGGGAAAAGTGGGGGAAAGTGATAAATTAGAAGACTGGTATTAACATATACAAACTACTATATATAAAACAGACTGTTGGGGTCCTTTAATGGACCAGAACCTGGCGGTCCGGAGTCGATGATAAGTAAGTCAAAGAGAGAGAGAAAGAAAGACAGACACGGGAACCCAAAAGTGGAGAAAGTGATAAATTAGGAGACTGGGATTAACATATACAAACTACTATATATAAAACAGACTGTTGGCGTCCTTTAATGGACCGGAACCTGGCAGTCCGGAGTCGATGATAAGAAAGTGAAAGAGAGAGACAGAGAAAGAAAGAAAGACACGGGGACCCAAGCTCTGATGGAGCAAGGGTGCTTTATTAGCAGAAATGCAGGCTTATATATCTTTAGTAAGATGATTATAGGATGAAATTGTATCAATAGTCACAATATGGATAGTCTAATACATACAAGGTCGCTGACGCAGAAAAGAGTCACTGAAGGGGATTCATACATGTCTCATCCTATGACCTCAGTCATGGGAACAGCGTGCTCTTTCACTCATTCCCGGAATAGGAACTGATAAGGAACAGAGAATCCTTGAGAAACGACAACATATTGGATGCCTTAAAGTCAAACGTCCCCTGACAACGGACAACTAACAAGGACCTACTATAGCCCAGGGAACTCTGCTCAATATTCTGCAATAATCTATGTGGGAAAAGAATCTGAAAAAGAATGGATATACACACACATGTATATATACGGGCTTCCCTGGTGGCTCAGACAATAAAGTAACCACCTACGAATGCAGAAGACATGAGACATGGGTTCAATCATCGGGCAGGGAAGATACCCTGGATAAGGAATGGCTTCCCACTCTACTATTTTTGCCTGGAGAATTCCATGGACAGAGGAGCCTGGCGGACTATAATCCATGGGGTCAGAAAGAGTCGGACACAACTGAGCAACTAACACTTTTTCATATATATATATATATAAATGATTCACTTTCTGTACATCTGAAACTAACACAACACAGTAAATCCACTATACTCCAATAAATTTTTTAAAAATACAATCTTATATTTTGTTTTCTAAAGTCAGCTATACAGGAAAGGATCTAAACAAATCAAAGCAACGTATTAAACTACTGTTTGGTTCTGCACAGTTGACATTATGGGTATTCTTTAATGTTATTGCTTTAAATTTATTTTTATTGAGGTGTAACTGATATACAACATTATATTAGTTTCAGTTATACAGCATATGATTCAATATTCTATACACTGTGAAGTGATCACAGTCAGTCTAGTTAACATCTGTCATGATACATACTTACAGAATTGTGTGTGTGTGATGAGGTCTTCTAAGACCTACCCTCACTGAGCAAGTTTCAAAAATGTGACCCAGTCACAAGTAAATATAACTACGGTTGCCATGCTGTTCATGGTATCTCATCACTTATTTATTTTATAACTAGAAGTTTGTACCGTTTAACTCTTTATGGTTTTCATAATAAGAAAAACAAAAAATTGTAATATTAAGAAAAGAAAAACAACAATTTAAAAGACTTCATTCGATGGAATGAGAAATAACGATCTGCTGGATTTAAACCCAAGAATCACTTGGTAAATCAGCTCCCCAACTAAGCTGACTGGAGAGGGGCTGGCAGTAAATCCTTAAAACTGTCAGAGGTCCTTCAATGTCAGGATGAAGTACTCTTGCCCAAGGAGAAGCTATTGAAAGACTGCTAACCATGGGTTTCATCAACCCGTTCACACCCTGGTGTTTTAAGAGAGCCCACCCACAATTCAAAGATGTGCTTGGCAGACAGAAAGCAGTCAAAGGGCCAGGAAATTCTGCAGACATTCCAAAGGAAGTATCTGGCAGATGCTAGGAATAAGAGTCTCGTTCAAAGGGCTCTGGAAGTGTTAGATCATTCACTGCTGAAACACACTCACTTGGCCCAGGTCAGACAGTGGCCAACCAGGGAGCCACTTAAACCTTTACTCAGACCAGTGTGGGCACAACATCCTTCTGGATCTCTAATAGGAGGTGGGACCAAAATGCTTTCTAAAAATGATAAAGCGAAATGAGCCTTTTGACTTATCTGGTGACGAGCCCAGGAATTCTTTGCTTTTGGTTCTGATCTGATTTGCATCATCTTATTGTGTCGAATCCTGAATGGAGACTCAAGCCTGCCAGGAATCTTCAGCTGACAGTTCGGGGATTTCTTAGCCAGAGAAATGAATGCGTGGCTCCGTCCCGAGCGTGCCACGGCTCCCTCCGCCTCCGGGCTGGTCCCTCCACTCACACCCTAGCTCTCCCTCCTCGAGTTCACCTTCCCTGAATGCGCCTGGTGACCTCCTGGCTTTGTCCCCGTGGTTCCCTTTCATCACTCAGGGCCTGGCTGACAGAGCCCACTGCCAGGTCTCCCTGCTCCCACCAGCCAGGATTATGCTCTCTTCTTCCAGGATCTTCCCTTCTCACAGCTTCTTGCATCAAACCTTCTCTAATAAAGGAAACTGTACGACAGAGGAAACTACTTGAGTTTTTGGAGGCAAAAGGTGGCAACAACCCAAATATCCATCAACTGATGAACAGATAAACAAAACGTGATCTATGCATACCATGGAATATTCAGTTCAGTTCAGTCGCTCAGTCGTGTCCGACTCTTTGCGACCCCATGAATCACAGCATGCCAGGCCTCCCTGGCCATCACCAACTCCCGGAGTTCACTCAGATTCACATCCATCAAGTCAGTGATGCCATCCAGCCATCTCATCCTCAGTCATCCCCTTCTCCTACTGCCCCCAATCTCTCCCAGCAACAGTCTTTTCCAATGAGTCAACTCTTCGCATGAGGTGGCCAAAGTACTGGAGTTTCAGCTTCAGGATCATTCCTTCCAAAGAAATCCCAGGGCTGATCTCCTTCAGAATGGACTGGTTGGATCTCCTTGCAGTCCAAGGGACTCTCAAGAGTCTTCTCCAACACCACAGTTCAAAAGCATCAATTCTTCAGCGCTCAGCCTTCTTCATAGTCCAACTCTCACATCCATACGTGACCACAGGAAAAACCATAGCCTTGACTAGACGGACCTTTGTTGGCAAAGTAATGTCTCTGCTTTTGAATAAGCTATCTAGGTTGGTCATAACTTTTCTTCCAAGGAGTAGGTGTCTTTTAATTTCATGGCTGCAATCACCCATCTGCAGTGATTTTGGAGCCCCCCCAAATAAAGTCTGCCACTGTTTCCACTGTTTCCCCATCTATTTCCCATGAAGTGATGGGACCAGATGCCATGATCTTCGTTTTCCGAATGTTGAGCTTTAAGCCAACTTTTTCACTTTCCACTTTCACTTTCATCAAGAGGCTTTTTAGTTCCTCTCCACTTTCTGCCATAAGGAATACTACTTGGCCATAAAAACAGAATGGGGACGTGACACACGCTGCAACACTGATGAACCCTGGTAGCATCACGACAAGCGAAAGGATACTGTACATTTAAGTGAAACGCCCAAAAAAGGCAAATCCACAGACAGAAAGTAGATTCATGGTTGCCAGGCGCTGGAGGCATGGGGAGATGGGGAGTGACTGCTAATGGGTTGAGATTTCCTTCTGGGGTGATGAAAATATTCTGAAACTGAAGATTACACAACTCTGTGAATATACAAAAAACTACTGGACTACACACTATTAAGGGGGAGGGTTTTCTGGTAGGCTAATTATATTTCAATAAAGCTGTATTTTGGAAAAAAGCCTTTAGACCTGGCATGTAGCAGATACTCCAAAAATGTGAGTTCTTTATGATTACTTCCGCTCCTTAAAGTAAGGATCCTACTTTACTCCTTGGGTGTTTTTTCAGAATACCCAGCCCAAGGCCCTGCTGGTGGAACACAATCAGATACTGACCAGATGTCTGAGTGAGCAAGTAAAAGATCACACAGTCTGAAAAATGCACACAGAGTAAAGGGAGCACATCAGAGCTGCAGGGAACGGCCCTCTCTTTGTTCCACCCCTGACCAGCTGCTATGGTTACTGCAGGCACAGAGAGGACTGGTTCCTGAGGCTGGCCGGTGGAAGAAAGCAAAGGGCCCCGGAGACACCCCTGGAAAACAGGAGCCCCCAGATGGCCAGGCCAGGACACAGCCCTGGACCTCCTCCGCAGGCCTCCTGGAGAGCATTATCAGTGGCACAGAGGTTTTCTCGTGGCTGGTGGGCACCCAACGTGGAGAGTGCGCCCCTCTCAGCAACGAATATTCAGTCTGTGACACAGCTGTTGCTGACACACCAGGGGCCAAGGCACAAACTACGCAACAACAGCAGGCAGACAGCTCTGCCTCACATAAAAATCAAATTCTGGGTGGATTAAAGATTAAATGTGAAAAGCAAAACTTCAGAACTTTTCAAAAAAAGATGTAAGCTATCTTCATAATTTTAACAGAGAGAATTATTAAAGAAACAAACACGTGCATAAGAAAACCTATAAAAGAGAAGACTGATGAATCTTCAGTTCAGTTGCTAAGTATGTCCAACTCTTTGCGACCCCATGGACTACAGCACAACAGGCTTCCCTGTCCATCACCAACTCCTGGAGCTTACTCAAACTCATGTTGATCAAGTCGGTGATGCCATCCTACCATCTCATTCCCTGTCGTCCTCTTCTTCTCCTGCCTTCAATCCTTCCCAGCATCAGGGTCTTTCCCAATGACTAAGTTCTTCACATCAGGTGGCCAAAGTATTGGAGTTTCAGCTTCAGCATCAGTCCTTCCAATGAATATTCAGGACTGATGATTTCCTATAGGATTGACTGGTTTGATCTCCTTGCAGTCTAAGGGACTCTAAGAGTCTTTTCCAACACCACAGTTCAAAAGCATCAATTCTTCGGTGCTCAGATTTCTTTATAGTCCAACTCTCACATCCATACATGACTACTGGAAAAACCATAGCTTTGACTAGACGGACCTTTGTTGGCAAAGTAATGTCTCTGCTTCCTAATATGCTGTCTATGTTGGTCAAAGCTTTTCTTCCAAGGAGCAAGCGTCTTTTAATTTCATGGTTGCAGTCACCATCTGCAGTGATTTTGGAGCACCAAAAAATAAAGTCTGTCACTGTTTCCATTGTTTCCCCATCTGTGTGCCATGAAGTGATGGGACTGGATGACACAATCTTAGTTTTCTGAATGTTGAGCTTTAAGCCAACTTTTTCACTCTCCTCTTTCACTTCCATCAAGAGGCTTTTTAGTTCATCACTTTCTGCCATAAGCGTGGTATCATCTGCATATCTGAGGTTATTGATATTTCTCCTGGCAATCTTGATTCCAGCTTGCACTTCAACCAGCCTGGCATGTTACATGATGTACTCTATATATAAGTTAAATAAGCAGGGTGACAATATACAGCCTTGACGTACTCCTTTCCTGATTTGGAACCAGTCTGTAGCTCCACATCCAGTTCTAACTGTTGCTTCTTGACCTGCATACAGATTACCCAGGAGGTAGGTAAGGTGGTCTGCTATTCCCATCTTGAAGAATTTCCCACAGTTTGTTGTGATCTACACAGTCAAAGGCTTTGGCATAGTCATTAAAGCAGAAGTAGCTCTTTTTCTGGAACTCTCTCGCTTTTCCTATGATTCAGCAGATATTGGCAATTTGATCTCTGGTCCCTCTGCCTTTTCCAAATCCAGCCTGAACATCTGGAAGTTCACAGTTCACGTACTGTGTTGAAGCCTGGCTTGGAGAATTTTGAGCATTACTTTGCTAGCATGTAAGATGAGTGTCCAAGTCCGAGGAGCGGTGGCTGCGCTGGGGCAGGAGGGCCTAGAGGAGCCATCCCATGTTGAAGGTCAGGAAGGGCGGCGGTGAGGAGATACCCTTCATGCAAGGTAAGGAGCAGCGGCTCTGCTTTGCTGGAACAGCCGTGAAGAGATACCCCACGCCCAAGGTGAGAGAAACCCAAGTAAGATGGTAGGTGTTGCAAGAGGGCATCAGAGGGCAGACACACTGAAACCATACTCACAGAAAACTAGTCAATCTAATCACATTAGGACCACAGCCTTGTCTAACTCAATGAGACCAAGCCATGCCCACGGGGCAACCCAAGACGGGCAGGTCATGGTGGAGAGGTCTGACAGAATGTGGTCCACTGGAGAAGGGAATGGCAAGCCACTTCAGTATTCTTGCCTTGAGAACCCCATGAACAGTATGAAAAGGAAAAATAATAGGATACTGAATGAGGAACTCCCCAGGTCAGTAGGTGTCCAATATGCTAGTGGAGATCAGTGGAGAAATAACTCCAGAAAGAAAGAAGGGATGGAGCCAAGGCAAAAACAATACCCAGCTGTGGATGTGACTGGTGACAGAAACAAAGTTCAATGCTGTAAAGAGCAATACTGCATAGGAACCTGGAATGTCAGGTCCATGAATCAAGACAAATTGGAAGTGGTCAAACAAGAGATGGCAAGAGTGAATGTTGACATTCTAGGAATCAGCGAACTAAAATGGACTGGAATGGGTGAATTTAACTCAGATGACCATCATATCTACTACTGTGGGCAGGAATCCCTCAGAAGAAATGGAGTAGCCATCATGGTCAGCAAAAGAGTCTGAAATGCAGTACTTGGATGCAATCTCAAAAACGACAGAATGGTCTCTGTTCGTTTCCAAGGCAAACCATTTAATATCATGGTAATCCAAGTCTATGCCCCAACCAGTAATGCTGAAGAAGCTGAAGTTGAACGGTTCTATGAAGACCTATAAGACCTTGTAGAACTAACACCCAAAAAAGCTGTCCTTTTCATTATAGGGGACTGGAATGCAAAAGTAGGAAGTCAAGAAACACCTGGAGTAACAGGCAAATTTGGCCTCGGAATAAGGAATGAAGCAGGGCAAAGACTAGTAGAGTTTTGCCAAGAAAAAGCACTGGTCATAGCAAACACAAGAGAAGATTCTACACATGGACATCACCAGATGGTCAACAATGAAATCAGATTGACTATATTCTTTGCAGCCAAAGATGGAGAAGCTCTATACAGTCAACAAAAACAAGACCAGGAGCTGACTGTGGCTCAGATCATGAACTCCTTATTGCCAAATTCAGACTTAAATTGAAGAAAGTAGGGGAAACCGCTAGACCATTCAGGTATGACCTAAATCAAATCCCTTATGATTATACAGTGGAAGTGAGAAATAGATTTAAGGGCCTAGATCTGATAGATAGAGTGCCTGATGAACTATGGAATGAGGTTTGTGACATTGTACAGGAGACAGGGATCAAGGCCATCCCCATGGAAAAGAAATGAAAAAAGCAAAATGGCTGTCTGGGGAGGCCTTACAAATAGCTGTGAAAAGAAGAGAGGCGAAAAGCAAAGGAGAAAAGGAAAGATATAAGCATCTGAATGCAGAGTTCCAAAGAATAGCAAGAAGAGATAAGAAAGCCTTCTTCAGCAATCAATGCAAAGAAATACAGGAAAACAACAGAATGGGAAAGACTAGAGATCTCTTCAAGAAAATTAGAGATACCAAGGAAACATTTCATGCAAAGATGGGCTCGATAAAGGACAGAAATGGTATGGACCTAACAGAAGCAGAAGATATTAAGAAGAGGTGGCAAGAATACATGGAAGAACTGTACAAAAAGATCTTCACGACCTGGATAATCACAATGGTGTGATCACTCATCTAGAGCCAGACATCCTGGAATGTGAAGTCAAGTGGGCCTTAGAAAGCATCACTACAAACAAAGCTAGTGGAGGTGATGGAATTCCAGGGGAGCTATTTCAAATCCTGAAAGATGATGCTGTGAAAGTGCTGCACTCAATATGCCAGCAAATTTGGAAAACTCAGCAGTGGCCACAGGACTAGAAAAGGTCAGTTTTCATTCCAATCCCTAAGAAAGGCAATGCCAAAGAATGCTCAAACTACTGAACAATTGCACTCATCTCACACGCTAGTAAAGTAATGCTCAAAATTCTCCAAGCCAGGCTTCAACAATATGTGAACTGTGAACTTCCTGATGTTCAAGCTGGTTTTAGAAAAGGAAGAGGAACCAGAGATCAAATTGCCAACATCCACTGGATCATCAAAAACACAAGAGAGTTCCAGAAAATCATCTATTTCTGCTTTATTGACTATGCCAAAGCCTTTGACTGTGTGGATCACAAGAAACTGTGGAAAATTCTGAAAGAGATGGGAATACCAGACCACCTGACCTACCTCTTGAGAAATCTGTATGCAGGTGAGGAAGCACAGTTAGCACTGGACATGGAACAACAGACTGGTTCCAAAAAGGAAAAGGAGTGTGTCAAGGCTGTATATTGTCACCCTGCTTATTTAACTTCTATGCAGAGTACCTCATGAGAAACGCTGGACTGGAAGAAACACAAGCTGGAATCAAGATTGCCGGGAGACATATCAATAACCTCAGATATTCAGATGACACCACCCTTATGGCAGAAAGTGAAGAGGAACTAAAAAGCCTCTTGATGAAAGTGAAAGTGGAGAGTGAAAAAGTTGGCTTAAAGCTCAACATTCAGAAAACGAAGATCACGGCATCTGGTCCCATCACTTCATGGGAAATAGATGGGGAAACAGTGGAAACAGTGTCAGACTTTATTTTTGGGGGCTCCAAAATCACTGGCTGTGATTGCAGCCATGAAATTAAAAGACGCTTACTCCTTGGAAGAAAAGTTATGACCAACCTAGATAGCATATTCAAAAGCAGAGACATTACTTTGCCGACTAAGTTCCGTCTAGTCAAGGCTATGGTTTTTCCTGTGGTCATGTATGGATGTGAGAGTTGGACTGTGAAGAAGGCTGAGCGCCGAAGAATTGATGCTTTTGAACTGTGGTGGTGAAGAAGACTCTTGAGAGTCCCTTGGACTGTAAGGTGATCCAACCAGTCCATTCTGAAGGAGATGAGCCCTGGGATTTCTTTGGAAGGAATGATGCTAAAGCTGAAACTCCAATACTTAGGCCACTTCATGCGAAGAGTTGACTCATTGGAAAATACTCTGCTGCTGGGAGGGATTGGGGGAAGGAGGAGAAGGGGATGACAGAGGATGAGAGGGTTGGATGGCATCACAGACTCGATGGACGTGAGTCTGAGTGAACTCTGGGAGACGGTGATGGACAGGGAGGCCTGGCGTGCTGCAATTCATGGGGTTGCAAAATGTCGGACATGACTGAGCAACTGAACTGAACTGAAGATGAGTGCAACTGTGCGGTAGTTTGAGCATTCTCTGGCTTTTCCTTTCTTTGGGATTGGAATGAAAACTGACCTTTTCCAGTCCTGTGGCCACTGCTGAGTTTCCCAAATTTGCTGGCATAGTGAGTGAAGCACTTTAACTGCATCATCTTTTAGGATTTGAAACAGCACAACTGGAATTCCATCACCTCTACTAGCTTTGTTTGTAGTGATGCTTCTTCCGAAGGCCCACTTGACTTCACATTCCAGGATGCCTAGGTCTAGCTCAGTGATCACATCATCGTGGTTATCTGGGTCATGAAGATCTTTTTTTGTATAGCTCTTCCGTATGTTCTTGCCACCTCTTCTTAATATCTTCTGCTTCTATTAGGTCCATACCATTTCTCTTCTTTATTGTGCCCATCTTTGCATGAAATGTTCCCTTGGTATCTCTAATTTTCTTGAAGAGATCTCTAGTCTTTCCCATTCTATTGTTTTCCTCTATTTCTTTGCATTGATCACTGAGAAAGGCTTTCTTATCTCTCTTTGATATTCTTTGAAACTCTGCATTCAGTTGCGTATATCTTTTCTTTTCTCCTTTGCCTTTAGCTTCTTTTCTCAGCTATTTGTAAGGCCTCCTCAGACCACCATTCTGCCTTTTTGCATTTCTTTTTCTTGGGGATGGTCTTGATCACTGACTCCTGTACAATGTCACAAACCTCCATCCATAGTTCTTTAGGCACCCTGACTATCAGATCTAATCCCTTGAATCTATTTGTCACTTCCACTGTATAATCGTAAGAGATCTGATTTGGGGTCATACCTGAATGGTCTAGTGGTTTTCCCTACTTTTGTCAATTTAAATCTTAATTTTGCAATAAGGAGTTCATGATCTGAGCCACAGTCAACTCCTGGTCTTGTTTTGGCTGACTGTATAGAGGTTCTCCATCTTTGGCTGCAAAGAATATAATCAATCTGATTTCATCTGTGATGTCCATATGTAGAGTCTTTTCTTATGTTGTTGGAAGAGTATGTTTGCTATGACCAGTGCATTTTCTTGGCAAAACTATCAGCCTTTGTAATGCTTTATTTTGTACTCCAAGGCCAACTTTGCCTGTTACTCCAGGTATCTCTTGACTTCCTACTTTTGAATTCTAGTCCCCTATGATGAAAAGGACATCTTTTTTGGGTTAGTTCTAGTAGGTCTTATAGGTCTTCATAGAACCATTCAACTTCAGCTTTTTCAGCATTACTGATTGGGGCATAGACTTGGATTATTGTGATATTGAATGGTTTGCCTTGGAAATGAACAGAGATCATTCTGTTGTTTTTGAGACTGCACCCAAGTACTGCATTTTGGACTCTTTTGTTGACTATGATGGCTACTCCATTCCTTTTAAGGGATTCCTGCCCGCAGTAGTAGATATAATGGTCATCTGAGTTAAATTTGCCCATCCCAGTCCATTTTAGTTCGCTGATTCCTAAAATGTCTATGTTCACTCTTGCCACCTCCTGTTTGACAACTTCCAATTTACTTGATTCATGCACCTAACATTCCAGGTTCCTATGTAATACTGCTCTTTATAGCATGAGACTTTACTTCCATCACCAGGCACATCCACAACTGGGCACTGTTTTTGCTTTGGCTCTGTCTCTTCATTCTTTCTGGAGTTATTTCTCCATTCTTCTCCAGTAGCATATTGGGCACCTATCGACCTGGGGAGTTCATCTTTCAGTGTCATATCTCTTTGCCTTTTCATACTATTCATGGGGTTCTCAAGGCAAGAATACTGAAGAGGTTTACCATTCCCTTCTGCAGAGGACCACATTTTGTCAGAACTCTCCAACATGACCTGTCCATCTTGGGTGGCCCTACATGGCACGGCTCATAGTTTCATTGAAACTTACTATCCTAAAACTGAAAACTTTGATACAACAGAGGCCACTCAAAACAGTGAAAAGACAAGTCTCATACTGTGAGCAATGCACAACTGACAATACCCAAAATTAAAAAAGAACTTCTACAAATCAATAAAAAAAACAGGAAGAGAAAAGAAAAATAATATACAACATGTAAAAGCCACATGAGGAAATGCTCAACCACTCTGATGGTGGTTTAGTCACTGAGTCATGTCTGATTCTTTGTGACCCCATGGACTGTAGCCTACCAGGCTCCTCTGTCCATGGGATTTCCTAGGCGAGAACACTGGACTGGGTTGCCATTTTCTTCTCCAGAGGATCTTCCCAACCCAGGCATCAAACCCAGTCTCCTGCACTGCAGGCAGATTCTTTACCAACTGAGCCCCAGGAAAGTGGCTAAGAACAAATTTAATGACAATTTTATGCCGTCCATGGTAAATCACTGACTAAACCATCATAACTATCTGACCAAAGTGAGTGGGGCACAAGCTGGCACAGCTCCTTTGGAAAACACACTTACTAACTTTGGTAAGGGGGAAGCGACCTAGCAATTCTGCTCCTAAATTGTTCCCTAGAGAAGAAATTCTTAGCATAAAGACATAAGGATTATTATTTGTAATACAGTTTATAGAAGTAAATTATTGGCAGCAATGAAAATCCTCATTAAGAGAAGGGTGAATAATCACAGAATATTCATGCAACAAAAATCCACATAGCTTTAAAAACACGTGAGCTGGAGTTACATGTACCCACAAGGATAAATCTCAAAAAAGCAAGTTGAAAATATGTACAGTAGGATAAGCTTTCCACATGATGATAGCATCAATATTAAAGCAGAAACAAATACACAGGAACAATAAACACCCAACTCAGTGGTTACTCTGGCTTAGGAAGGACACGTGGGCCTAAAGGGTACACGGGCACCAATAATGTTTTGTTTCTTTTATTAAAAAAGAACAAAAAAACCACATAAACTTGGTGAAACATTAAGACCTGGAAAAGCTGCATGGTGATTACATGGATATTTGCTCCTTTATTCTCTACACTTTGGTATATATATGAAATACTTTGTAACACAATTTTTAATTTAAGAAAATCAGACAAGAGACTTTAAAAGCAAAGAAGTGGGGCCTTTAAATACTTGCAAATGTGCATAAGGAAGACTGTTGCCAGAGGAAACATAGGACACCCATTTAAATGTGAATTTCAGGTAAACAATGAATCATTTTTTTTTCAAATTTTAAAAAAATTTCAAAGTTTTTACATTTAACTGGGTATCCTGTATTCTTATTTGCGAAATCTGGTGATCCAAACAAGAGGCCTCTACTGAGGCTTTGTTTAGTGAAAAACTGGGAGGAAACTGAATCTGAACAGTGAGGGGGGCTGCCTGAGCAGAGCGCTCAGCCTACACACATACCACACACGGGGGAGTGAGAACCCGCGAGACACACACGCTGATACAGAAAGATCTAAATGACACGTGCATACTCCAGTAGAGACAAAGCGAGAGCTCACTGCATAATATAAGTCATACTGAGAGGACAAGCCATGAAGCTGTATTTCTGACAGTTATTTACATGTGCAAATGAAGAGAAAAAGGACGAAAAAGCAAACTGAGGACAGCGACTAACGGAAATAAGGAGTGTGGTCAAAAGGTGCTTGAGCTTTGGCTGTGCTGTTTGATATTTTTAAATAGGAAGCTTTTGTATTCCTTATTTAATTAAAAATAAATACGATTTCTTGCAGGAGGGAAACACAACCCAAGCAGGCTATCTCCAAACTGTTAATAAAAGGCGTGGGATTACACGGAAGAAAAGGTAGCATTTTTGCTCTTCGGTTTATATAATTCTACATGATTTGGGTTTTCTGAAATGAGCTTTTATAGTTTTTAAAATGTCATGAAGATATTTTTAATTAAAAAAAGGCAGGGTTCACCGATTCTCTATCACGGAATCAACAGAGTTAGAACTTCATTATGGAGGATGTGTCTGCTGACAGAGAAGGAAGGAAAAGAGAATAAAAGAGAAGCTACTGTTGAAGGCTAGTTCAGCTCCTCAAGAGCACCCTCTCTGTCCCTGCTAACCATGGGACAACGTTTCAAAGTCCTTTTCTGGCTGGACTCTGGGCTGACAACCTAGACCTCATACCACCAAATCCCTTCTCTCCTGGGCCAAGGAAGCAGGAGAACACAGCAGCTTAAAACGTGGACTATGCCATCAGCAGACAAATGCATAAGAAAGCTGTGGTACATATGCACAATGGAATATTACTCAGCTATTAAAAAGAATGCATTTGAATCAGTTCTAATGAGGTGGGTGAAACTGGAGCCTATTATACTTGGAAGGAAAGTTAGTGACCAACCTAGACAGCATATTAAAAAGCAGAGACATTACTTTGCCAACAAAGGTCCGTCTAGTCAAAACTATGGTTTTTCCAGTAGTCATGTATGGATGTGAGAGTTGGACTATAAAGAAACCTGAGCACCAAAGAATTGATGCTTTTGAACTGTGGTGTTGGAGAAGACTCTTGAGAGTCCCTTGGACTGTAAGGAGATCCAACCAGTCCACCCTAAAGGAAATCAGTCCTGGGTGTTCATTGGAAGGACTGATGCTGAAGCTGAAACACCAATACTCTGGCCACCTGATGTGAAGGGCAGACTCATCTGAAAAGACCCTGATGCTGGGAAAGACTGAGAACAGGAGAAGGGGACAACAGAGGATGAGATGGTTGGATGGCACCACCAACTCAATGGACATGGGTTTGGGTAGACTCTGGCAGTGGGTGATGGACAGGGAAGCCTGGCGTGCTGCGGTTCATGGGGTTGCAAAGAGTTGGACATGACTGAGAGACTGAACTGTACTGAACTGATAGAGTGAAGTGAGTCAGAAAGAAAAACACTGATACGGTATATTAACACACATATATGGAATTTAGAAAGATGGTAACAATGACCCTATATGCAAGATAGCAAAAGAGACACAGATATAAAGAACAGGCTTTTGGACTCTGTGGGAGAAGGCGAGGGTAGGATGATTTGCAAGAACAGCATTGAAACATGCCTATTACCATATGTGAAAAAGATTGTCAGTCTTTTTCAATGCATGAAACAGGGCACCCAAAGCTGGTACACTGGGACAACCCTGAGGGATGGGATGAAGAAGGAGGTGGGAGGGGGGTTCAGGATGGGGGACACATGTACACCCATGGCTGATTCATGTCAATGTATGGCAAAAACCACTACAATATTGCAAAGTAGCCTGCAATTAAAATAAATTAATTAAAAAAAACACACATTGACTATGGTACAGGACAGATGTGAATTCAAACCTTGGCTGTGTCACTTAGTAGCTGTGTGACCCTGGCTGAGTTCCTTGACCTCTCTGAGTCTCAGCTTCTACCTCTGCAAATGGAGACAACTGGTTCTATCTCAAGCAGCTGCAGTAATAATTTAAAGTGTCAGTAATGTGCTTTGCCCAGCACCTAGTCTGGTGGTGCAGATGGTAAGAAATCTGCTTATAATGAGGGAGACCCAGGTCTGAACCCTGGGTCGGGAAGATGCCCTGGAGAAGAGAATGGCTACCCATTCCAATATTCTTGCCTGGAAAATTCCATAGACAGGGGAGCCTAGCAGGCTACAGTCCCTGGGGTTACAAAGAGTCGGACATGCCTGACTAACACTTTCACTTCACTTAGCACACAGAAAACACTTCCTCAGTGGTAAATACTGGTATTCAAATTGTATGAGGTGCTCTGGGTCTTTCCTGTGCCGCCCTGGGGTATGCAGCCTGACCTGGCTTTAAGTAGAGACTTCTACCTGCAGGTACAGTCATCACTAGGCTGCAGTTCATCCCTTTGGGCCACAGGTCTTAACTTTTCTTTCAGCAAATATTTACTAAGCACTTAACAATGTGCAAGGCATTGCACCACACGCTTCAGTATTTACAAGTATGAGTAACATGGGGAACCTCCCTTGGAGGAAAGCCCGGAGATACTCTGGATCAGCAGGAGGGCGCAACGCTGAGAGGCAGGAGACACCCCAGGTTTGATTCTGGCTCATCCACACCTGTTGTGTGATCTTAGGAGGAGCCCTCAAGCTCTCTGAGATTGTTTTCTTATTTGTGAAGTGAGATTATAATAGCATCTTCGTGGGGTCATTCTGTGCGGTAAACACTAACAGCTAGCACAGGGGCAGACCTAGCATGGACATTCAGGATGCAGGGAAGGGTAAGTGAGAGGAGAATCCAAGGCCGCTTTAGGTGGGGGTCTTGTAAAGCATCGACAGCCGGGAATGGAGCAGAGGAAGAGGGGAAGGCACGGCTCCAGAAAAGACAGGAGCAGGAACGGCAGGGACCTGGGTCATAAGAGGCCTGCATGGGAAGAACAGGAATGGCTGCACGGTGAGAGCAGACAGAGGGTTGGGGGTGTCAGGGAAAGTGCAGGAATCAGGACTCGGCCCCGTGCAAGAGGGACAGTCTCTGGGGAGCTCAGAGCAGGAGCTGGAATTCCAAGTGATGCTTAAAGGAGAAAACCTGGCACTGAGAAAGGAAGGACTGGAGTTCCCCTGGAAGAGCCCATCCAGAACAAGAATGGTGAGGATGTGTGCGGGGAGGCAAAGACAGGAGAGGATGATGCAAAGGATGAGGCAGAAGGAGAACCCAAGAAACTGCCAGATGGGGTATGGGAGGGGTGGGGGAGGGCGGAGGAGCCCCAGGAGGAACCTGGCCTCCACCTGGGAGGAAGTTCAGGCCAGGGGCGCCTGTGAGTTGGGGGCCTGGGTGGGGAGTGGAGAGGACACAGAAGATAGTGGAGTTTGGGAATATTCAGGATGAGTGTCAGCCAGCCGCGATGGGTGGGCTTGTATGCCAGGCAGGAAACGTGGGCCTGGCTAAGGATAGAGGCTGGCACAGGTGACTGGTGGGGAAGGGAGTGGCTGGGCCCCAGGCTGGAGGAGGACTCACAGTGAAGGAGGCTGGGTCATGTGTGCAGTGTGGCAGAGACCCCAAGTGAAGGGGAAATCAGGAAAACACAAGGGAGAAGAGAGCTGAGATTCCATCTAAGGGATGAGAGTGCTTCAGGAAAGAAGGGCTACAGAATACTTGATGACCCAAGAAAACACTGCAATAGCATAACAACAACATACAATGGAACAACAGCAGGTTATCCAAGAGCATGTATGACAGAATCCCAGTATCGCTAACACACACACGGAAGGGAAAAAACTAAAGGACGCATCCGAAAATGTTAACAGCGTGTTTCTTCTGAGTTGTAGAATTATGAGCCATTTTTTCCCTTGTACGTTTCTTCCAAGTTGGCTACAGTGAGCATGAGTTAGTTCTATATTCAGAAAATGAATATATTAAGGAAGGAAGAAATTGGTCAACGGCATCCAGAGTTGAGATGAGGTCAAGAAGAATAAGAATTAGGAAAGAGCTATTGAGTGGCCCCTCTGCCCAGGCTCCACACAGACCGCGGGAGCCAGCCGCAGAGGTGCTGTGGAGGCCAACCAGACCGCAAAGGCCTGGCTTGTGGGCTTCTGACTGGCTTTAACAAAGGGGCCCTGCAAGTGCTCCTACAAGGCAGGAAGGACAGGAAGAGCGAAAGTGATGGGATTTAAGAGGAGACAAGCTGAACTCATGAGTCATGCTCAATGACAGGAGGCAGGAAAGCAAAGGAGATGAACTGGCGCTCGGGACGAAGCCACCCTTCTTATTTACTCTATTACTCAGCCCCCAAACCACACTGCCAGCTGTAATTGCATTTCAATTCATGTTTAACACAAACATAACTTAGCTGGAGGTTGGCATCCAATATCCCAGACATAGAAACGCCAACCAGAAAGGAGCCAGCGACTACAACTCAATGAAGGCTTGCTGCATGCCTCCTGGAGCACCGTGCCTGAGGGAGGACTGGTGAAAGGCACCTTGTATGGCCTCCAGGGGCCCTGGCTGCAGGGAGAGACATGCTCACTGCCCCTGTGACTAGAGTGGCACGGGCTGCAATGGAGGGAAATAAAGGCACTATTACCACACAAAGCCCGAACATAACCCACGGGGAGAGGAAGGGAGCGTGCGCACAAAGGCAAAAATGGCAACAGCAGGTCTGGAGAACTGCATAGAGTTCCCACGACAGGAGGAGGGCTAGGAAGGTAGGGAGGGGGCAAATCTAAAAACGTCTTGGACTCCAGTGAGGTCCACCCATTGCATAGACACCTACTGAGTGTTAGCTGCTGAGCATCCAGTAGCAAAGAAATCAATGAACTTGCCTTTGAATCTAAAAACGGAGGGTTGGAGGACAATTCTAAGCAGGTGAGTCATCTGATCTTTAGAAAATTTCCACCGGTGAGAATGCAGGAAAGACAGGTTAGAACGGAGTTCGGGAGAGACGCTGGGAGCCCACTCAACAGGACTGAACAAGGAGTGGAGTATAGGGTTACTGGGCGTTCGCTAACTTCTCCCCTCTCATTTGCTCCTCTTCACAAACATCATGGAATCTGCAATCACATAACTCCTATCACATGAAACTCATAAACTTATCAGCCCCAAACATAATCCAAAGGGTCATGAAACAGCCAGGAAAGAGGGTAGGGAAGCAGAAACAATCAAAGAATTCAATGAGGTTGCTGAACATAAGATAAATGTATTCTTAAAAGATTAGTTTTTCGCTACACAAACTGAGAAGCTTCCCATCTTTTTCCAAAGTTTTAAGATAGTCTGCAGAACGGGGGAGTTACCTTTTGCTGACAATTTTATAGAATGCTACCTTAAAAAGAGTTGGGTCAAGTGCTTTTGTTGGAAATAACTCTCTAATGACTTTTCCAAGTTTTTCCTTCGATATGGGTTTGACATCAAATTCCTTCTTTTTAAATAGCAGTAGAAATGATTTAACTCATCAAGAATTTCCATCTTAGCTGTATAGGGCTACACATTAGAGCTACGCAACATATTCTTTTCTAATTTTCAAATCTCCTTACACTTTTACTTTACTCTTTGCCATCTAAATTCTGCTTATAATTATTTTATTATCTTTTACTATTGTATTTGCCAAGTTTATTACGCTTTTTGCCAGAATTGGTTCTCAATGAACAACTCTCCTCTCTTCTTTCTCACTTCTAATTTCTGATTATATCTGTATTATTCCTTCCATGTGTTCATCTAGATATAGTTGGGACAATATAAAGTAGTCTACATACATGTAATCAGAGTCTCAGAGAAAAGGAGAGATGAAAACCTTAGTTTTAATAATCAGCAGAAACTTTTCAACTGCAGCAACGGCAGAATCTACATTCCTTTTAGGAGAAAAGAAACATTTACCAAGATGGATCATTGTTTAGGCTTGGGGTCATGTAAGCCAATCCAGACTGTAGATTGTGGCAGTTACAGACTGTGAGATACAAATGGTTTTCATGTTTTTAAAAGGGTTAACAAAATCAGTATGCAATTGATACCATATGTGGCCCACAAAACTCAAAATATTTACTATGTGAACCTTTACAGAAAAAGCTTGTTGACTTATGCGTGTGCATGCAAGCTTAGCCGTGTCTGACTGTTTGCAATTCCATGGACTGTAGCCTGCCAGGCTTTTCTGTCCATGGGATTCTCCAGGCAAGAATACTGGAGTGGGCTGCCATTTCCTCCTTCAGGGATCTTCCCAGCCCAGGGATCAAACCCGCATCTCTTGCTGACTCATGCTAGGCCATAAAACTCTGATGACATGGAATTAAATAAGATGTTAATAACCTAAGTAGCCAGTAAGTTCCCTAATGTGAACAAGTTCAGTTCCGAGAGTACATCTGTTAAGTCCAACTAAGTTAGCCTAGGTATTCAACTAACAAAATCAGCTATATAGCACTGTACTTTTAATACTTTTACACAAATACTTTTCACACAAATAATACACAACAAACAAACAAACACAAACAATGAAAAAAATATTCTAAAGCTTACCGAATAATACCTTGAAAGGTACAGTAGTACAGTATAAGAGCTGGCATCCAGGGACTGGCATCAAGTGAAGAGGCAAGAAGAGTTACTGACTGGAGGGAGAGGAGGCGGAAGATGGCAGAACTGAAGGATCGTCAGTAATAGAATAGTATCCAGTGATATACCTATACATTAAATCAACTGATTTTTGACAAAAGTGCCAAAGCAATTCAATGAAGAAAGGATAATCATTTTTTAAACAAGAGTGCTAGAACAATTTGACAGCTATATGTAAAAGCGACACTTGATTCTTATAACACATTTAAAAATCTGTTTGAAAGAAGTCATTGACCTAAATGTTAAGAACTAAAATCATACAACTTCTAGAAGGGATTATAAAGAAAAACCTTGATCTGAACTAGGCAATGTTTTTTTAAATGTAATACAAAATGCTAACTACAAAAAATTAATAAATTGAATTCATCAAAATTTAAAAGTTTCAAAAACACTGTGAAGAAAATGAAAAGGTAATCTAGAGACTGGCAGAAAATATTTGTAAGACATATATCCAATACAGGACTTGCATTTCAAATATATAAAGAACCCTTCAAACTGAATAGTGAGACAAACAGCCAAATAAGAAAACAGGCAAAAAAAAAAAAAAAAAAAATTTGAGCAAACACTTCACCAAAGAAGATATACTAATGGAAAAAAAGCACAAGGTAAGATACTGAAAAATCACTGGTGATTGGAGAAATGCAAACCAAAACCACAATCTAAAGCCACTACACACGCATTGCTGCTGCTGCTGCTAAGTCGCTCCGGTCGTGTCTGACTCTGTGTGACCCCACAGACGGCCGCCCACCAGGCTCCCCCGTCCCTGGGCCTCTGCAGCAAGAACACTGGAGTGGGGGCACATGCACTGGAGTGGTGAAATTTAAAAGAATGAACATATTAAGTGTTGACAAGGATATAAAAACAACTGGACTCTAATGTCCTGCTGATAGGAATGTAAAATGATTTAAGAACTTAGAAAATAGTCTGGCAGTTTCTTAAAAGTTTAAACATACATCTACCATTCAAACCAGCATCCAGTCCTAGGCATTTACCCAAGAGAAATGAGAGCATATGTGCACACAAAGACTTGTATCTGAAAGTTCAGAAGTTTAATTTTTAATAGTCCCAACTGAAAAAAAACCCAAAAAAGTCATGAACAAGCAAACTGTAAGTATTCAATGAAGTATTTACTACTCATTAATAAGAAAATAAAAACTACTGACATGCTCAACAATATGAATGAACCTCGGAATAAATATTCTGAGAGCAAAAAGTCAGACCCCCCCCAAAAAAAAATCTGAGAGGAAAAAAGTCAAATAAAAAAAAATTATATAAAATTGCAAAAAATGCCACCTAGTCTCCAATAAAGGGAAGTAGACCAGTATTGTTCTGGGGATGGTCTGGGGCACTGGCTGACCTGCTCATCAACTTGACCATGATGATGGTTTCACAAATGTATACATATCTACATCAAAATTCATCAAACTGAACACTTTAGATGTATGCAATAGATCAATTATATCTCAACAATCTGTATTAGAAAATAACCCATATATAACAGAAATCAAAGTAAAGCACTTCTAGAAGTGATAAGACATATGAGGAACACTACAAACTACTTAAAGACACATTGATAAAATAAGACCTAAACAAATAGAAATGTAAACCATGTGTCTAGATGGAAAAATTCAATATCATAAATATATGGATTCCCCTAAAATCAATGTTTAACTCAGCATAATTGTACTGAGAGGCAAAACATAATATTTTGTGGAATCTGACAAGTTGATTCTCAAGTTCTTTCAGAAAAGATCATAGGTTGTAATAACCAAAAATTTTGGAAAAATGAGAAACAAAAAGGAAAACCACTCCATCAAATATCACACACACGATGAAAAGCTTGCAAACTTTATGCTGAGTGAAAGAAAAAGAAGTCATACTTAGATGATTCCAAATAAACATAATACTCAGGATAGATAAACCCATAGAGACAGAACCTCAGTGCTGGTTACCAGAGGCCAGAACACGGGAGGCAGTGACTTCTTAAGGGGTAGCTGCTATTGCTGCTAAGTCGCGTCAGTCGTGTCCGACTCTGTGCGACCCCATAGATGGCAGCCCACCAGGCTCCCCTGTCCCTGGGATTCTCCAGGCAAGAACATTGGAGTGGCCGCCATTTCCTTCTCCAATGCGTGAAAGTGAAGTTGCTTCAGTCATGTCCAACTCTGTGAGACCCCATAGATGGCAGCCCACCAGGCTCCCCTATACCTGGGATTTTCCAGGCAAGAGTACTGGAGTGGGTTGCCATTGCCTTCTCTCTTAAGGGGTAGAGGGTTTCCTTTTGGGGTGACCAAATGTTATGGAACTAGACAGACGTGATGGTTGCACAACACTGTGATTACATGAAACACCTCTGAGCTGCTCACTTTAAAATGGTTAATTTTATGTTACAGGAATTTCATGTAAATTTTTAGAAAACTAAGGAATTGGCTGACTTCAAGAAAACCCATGTGCTGTAAAATTTCAATAACTAAACCAGTGTGTTATTGTAGAAGAACAGGTTAGATAAATCAATGGAACAGAAGTGAGCCTAGAAATAGTCTGGAAAATTCCCCGCTTTGGGACTCCAGCAAATGCTATCCTGTAACAAGACTGGTCAACAAACTGCTTCCTAAATCAGTTGATGGCTGCAGGCTTCCAGCTAGAAGCAGATGTTGCCACACTGATATAATACAGTAGTTTAGATTTAAGCACAAAAGCCAGTGTTGCATGATAAGGGCACAATTTGCTGTTAGTGGTATAATTTGACCAAACTGGGGTGTTGTGTCTGGCCCTGGGCCTGCTGCAGTGGAGCTGCTATTAAACCTACTAACAAGGCACATGGACCTCACATCCCAGCCCTACAGGCAAGGGCTACCCAGCATTCCTTGCAGGACCCCCCACCCCACCCCCCAACCGCCAGAGCAGCTCTCTCTCCCCTACTCCATAACCTCAACCCTGGTGGTCTGGTTGGGGGGTCAGCAGAGGTCAGAAGGAGACTGTAATATTTTTGCTTGCTTCACATCCTGTGTTGTTTGCAGAAGGGCCCTGTCCCTAAGGAGAAGAGTTCCACCGCTGGGTCAGGAAATAAGCTTTTCAAGCACAACCCACCGGAGGATGGAGCTTACAACAGCAGCACATCAGATAGGCAGAAGGCGGTGCTCAGAGTGGCTGCACACTTGGAAAAAATAAGTTAGACTCCACCTTACACTGTACCCCAGAATAAAATCTGGATGTTTAAAAAGCCAAATCAATAAGATAAGATGAAGTATTAGTAAAAACTATAGGATAATATTTCTATAATCCCGAGACAGGAAGGTGCTTTGTATCTTTAATGTTTATTTTGTAAGATTTAGAGCTGTTATAAAAATAATATAAAGAATTCCTACATACCCTCTACCCAGATTTCCTGAAATGTTAACATTTTACCATCTTTGCTGCTCCTCTCTTTTCTCACCTCTCACATATATTATATATGTAACATTTTATAACCATGTCAAGAGAACATGATATTGATTTGTCACTGGTAATGTTAACTTCTATGACTTGCTTAAGGTGGTATCTGCTTGGTTTCCCCACTTTTATTCTTTTGTAATTAGTATTTTGAGAGAGATAATTCAAGACTATGTAAATATACGTGTTTTTTTTTCCCCCTAAAACTTCTACCTACTAGTTTTAGCATCTAGACAGATCTTTTAAACCATTAAGTCCAAAAAGAAAAAAATTGGGGACTTCCCTTGTGGTCCAGTGGTTAAGAGTCTGCCTGCCAATGCAGGGCACACGGGTTTAATCCCTGATCCGGGAAGGTCCCACATGGCATGGAGCAACTAAGTCCACGCACCACAACAATTGAGCCTCAGCTCTAGAACTCAAGCTAGCGAGCCTGCGTGCTGCAGATACTGAGCTCTCAAGCCGCAACTACTGACACCAGTGGGCCTACAGTCCATGCTCCATAGCAAGAGAAGCCACAGCAATAAGAAGCCTGAGCACTCCACAGAGAGTAACCTCTGATCACCACAACCTGAGAAAGCCCGCACGCAGCAAGAAAGATCCAGTGCAGCCAAAAGTAAGTATTTTTTTTTTAAAAGAAAAAATCTCACAGATGTGACTACATAAAATGAAAACCTGATAAGATGAATCAATCAAAGTTTGATACTCAGAACAAATTTGAAAGACAATGATAGTAGGAGAAAAACATATGTAACAAATATAACAGATGAAGAATTAATACATAGAAAATATGAGAGATTCCTATAAATCTATAAATCAGTGAGAAAAAGCCAACCAAGTGAATCAACTGTAAAAACAGGAAATTAATAGGAAAAGCACAAATGGCCAATGGACATGAAAAGGTGCTCAACCTTATTTACAGAACTGCAAATTTATACCACAAGCCCCTAGTTTGGAAAAATAAAAATAGGAATACTGATAATAAACAATGATGGTAAGGATGAGGGTAAGTAGAAACTTTTGTAAATCATTTACAGGGAGTATAGATAAACTGGTAAAGCATTTTTGAAAAGCTACTGATAGTAACTACTGATGCTAAAATTGTAAATGTACATATCTTTTGATCCATCAGTGCACACCTAGAGATGTATGTCCCAGGACACTTAGCATTGCTTTACAAAGACAAAAAAACCCTGAGTTTTCATTTGCAGAACAAGGGGTTAACAAGCTACTTACTACCCAGCAGAAAAACAGCCACTGGAAAAAATGAGACTGATATACTTGCCCAGACATAACATGGATAGATTTCTTATGCATACTGTTAAGGAAAGAGGAAAGTCTAGCACTTATACAAATAATAATAACAACAACATACTAACAGCTACAGGCTACTCTATGAACATTATTAGCTCATTTAATCCTCACCAGGAAAGGATTAAACTGAGGAAAGTTCTGTTGTTGATCCCCACTTTAGAGACAAGGAAACTGAGGCACTAAGAGGTAGAACTCTGGGAGATGGTGATGGACAGGGAGGCCTGGCGTGCTGCGATTCATGGGGTCGCAAAGAGTCGGACATGACTGAGCGACTGAACTGAACTGAACTGAAGAGGTGGAGTATCCTGACCAAGGTCACTCAGCTAGTAAGTGGAGGAGCCAAGATCTGAACCCAGGTTGGAGAGTTAGAGTCTATGCTTCTGACCACTAAACTATACAGCCTCTCTCTATATATAAACAGGTATTTGCAAATTTACAAAAAAAGAATCGGAAGGATACAGACCAAACTGTTAACAATAGTTACTTGTTATCAAGGTAAAACAATACTTCACAAATAATGCACTACTGCTGCTGCTAAGTCGCTTCAGTCGTGTCCGACTCTGTGCGACCCCATAGATGGCAGCCCAGCAGGCTCCCCAGTCCCTGGGATTCTCCAGGCAAGAACACTGGAGTGGGTTGCCATTTCCTTCTCCAATGCATGAAAGTGAAAAGTGAAAGTGAAGTCGCTCAGTCTTGTCCGACCCTCAGTGACCCCATGGACTGCAGCCTTCTAGGCTCCTCCGTCCATGGGATTTTCCAGGCAAGAGTACTGGAGTGGGGTGCCATTGCCTTCTCCGAAATAATGCACTAGTTAACGAATAGAACTGGTTACTAGATCCCCTGAATGTCTGCCTATTCAAGAACCACTGCAGATGCTCCCTTCAGGTCTCATCTCCCTTATCTGCAAACATCATACCAACTCTCCCTTTCAGTGATTTGGATCTTTCAAAAACACAGCTCACCACCCACAGCTCTCAACTCCAGCCACGTCTCCTCTTCCCGATACACACCATCTTCACACAAACAGCCTCTTAACACTGTAAACATGGGCCACAAACCTTGAGAAAGGTGGCCCTGAAGCATTCTGAGTCTTGCAGGCATTAAGGAGTAACCCGACAAGTATTTCACAAGCACGCAATAGTGTATTTCTTGCCTATATATGTAATGTAAGGCTGGATCATGAATTTAGGGGGATGATTTCTGACAGGCTTAGAAACAGATTCTCTAGTTAATCCTGAATTAACATAAAATTAAAGTGAACCAGGACTTCCACTTCCAGGAGTATGGAATAGATATACTTTTCCCTATTCCTCCTACGTACAACTGAGAGCCCTGAACATTATATGAAACAAACAGTGAATGGACTCTGAAAGGTGAGAGAAGGCGGCAAGCAGGTAGGGACCTCGGGACCCAAGGTACAACATGGTGGTGAGTTTCTGGGTTTCCGTCAGCCTGACACATCCCTGACTTGGAGCTAAACAGGCCAGCAACCCGGAAACAGCAATAGACACAGACCAAATATTGCCCCCCGTCCCTGCCAGCTGCTTTCTCTAGAGGGTCTCCTAGCAAGACAGACACTTTCAGGCAGTAACAGATTCCAGCCAAACACCACATAAAATACAGCGGGCCCACCCCTACTCATGCCAGCAAAACCAAGGTAGGGAGCCCAGACTTCCATCCTCACCAAGCTATAACGAGACATCCCCACACCTCAAGATGGTGCCAGGGAAGGCCAAGTAGGAAGCCAGAACTTTCACCATGATGATCTATCTACCATGCCAGCTCCCCAGCCCTGTGATTTCAGTGGAGGCCACAGGGGGAGCTGTAATGAGAAACTCCTGCCAGGAAGGTTTAAGTGAGGCCTAGAGAAGGCAATGGCAACCCACTCCAGTACTCTTGCCTGGAGAGTTCCAGGGACGGAGGAGCCTGCTGGGCTGCCGTCCATGGGGTTGCACAGAGTCAGACTGAAGTGACTTAGCAGCAGCAGCAGTAGGGAGTTAGACGGTCCCACCTCCATCCAGCAGTAACAAGGAGCCCCAACTCCTCAGGTGTCACCAAGGGGAGAAACTGGACTACTACTTCCTGCCAGGAATCAGAGCAATGTCAAAAGAAACCAGGTAAAATAGATTAAATAAAATCGAAAGTCATGTAGCATAGTACCCCAAATTTCTAGTCTCCTATCAAAACTCACTCATCAAAGAAAATCATCAAGAAACAGAAAGATCTCAAACTGAATACAAATTAAAAAATGAATATGCCAAGGTCATGATTACAGAGATGTCAGAATGACTGGAAAAATGTTTTTAAACATGCTTGGAGCAGATGAAAAGACAAAAACTCTCAGCAAAGAAACATAAAGTTTCATAAATAAATAGAAAATAAAAGAAGAACCAAAATGAAATTTTAGGACTGAAAAAATATAATAACTGAAATCAATATAATAGATGGGCTCAACAGCAGAATAGAAGACAGAGAAGAAAGAATCAGTGAACTGAGAGAGAGTATAGCAATTACCCAATATGAACAACAGAGAGAAAACAGACTGAACAAAAAATGAACAGTTTCAGGACCCATGGGACTATAACAAAAGATCTAACATTCCTGCCATCAGAGTTCCAGGAGAGAAGAAAGAGGGTGAGGCTGAAAAAGAACTTAAAATAATGTCTAAAAGCTTCCCCAAATTTAGCAACAGGCACAAATCCACAGAATCAAGAAGGTAAACAAACTTCAAACAGAATAAATCCACATAAATAAATCCAAATAAATCCACACCAAGACACATCATAGTCAAACGTCTGAAAAATTAGGACAAAGAAAAATTTTTGAAGAATTGAGAAAAAATGACACTTTACTTACAAGGGGAAGAACAATTTGAATGACTGCAAATTTCTGATTGGTAATCATAGTGGCCAGAAGGAAATGACATATCCTTTTTCAAGTGCTAAAAGAACTATCAACCCAGAATCCTATATCCAGTGAAATATCCTTCATGAATGAACAAGAAATAGAGACAGTCTCAGATAAAGAAAAACTAAGTGAATTTGTCTCCAGCAGACATACTCTAAAACATTAAAGGACACTCACTAAGCAGAAAAGAAATGATAAAAGAAGGAACTTTGAAACACTGGGAAAGAAGAAAAAAATATGCCAAGCAAAAATATGGGCAAATAAAGTAGACTTTTCACTCCTCTTGAATTTTAAAAATTATGTTTGATAATTAGAAACAAAAATGGTAACACTGCTGACATGGTTCTATATATATGTAGAAGAAATACTTAAGATAATATTTATAAACGAGGGAGAGTAAAAGTAGTCATGTATGAATGTGAGAGCTGGACCATAAGGAAGGCTGAGTGCCGAAGAACTGTAAAGAGATCAAACTTAAGGAGATCAAACTAGTCAATCCTAAAGGAAATCAACCCTGAATATTCACTGCAAGGACTGATGCTGAAACTGAAGCTCCAATACTTTGGCCACCTGATGTGAAGAGCTGACTCACTGGAAAAGACTCTGACCCTGGGAAAAACTGACAGCAAGAGGAGGAGCGGGAGACAGAGGACGAGATGGCTGGATGGCATCACGACTCAACAGACGTAGGTCTGAGGAAACTCAGGGAGATAGCGATGGACAGGGAAGCCTGGTGTGCTGCAGTTCATGGGGCCACAAATTGCCCGACAGGAATGACTTAGCAACTGAACAACAACAACAGCAGCAACAAAAGGATATAAGAGAGAGAAAAGGTTCCGCACTTCATATAAACCAGGAAAGTGATGTCACCAGGAGACTGTTCCAAGGTACACACATAGATACAAACAATGCAATGCCTAGAGCAACCTCTAAACATGCTATACAGAGAAGTACACTCAAAAACACTCAGAGGAGCTAAAAATTATATTCCAAAAAATGTTCAAGTATCTCACAGGAAGTCAGGAGAAAAATACAGGGGAAAAAACCTCTAGAAAATAAAAAACACGTGTTTCAATGCCATTCTGCCAAATCATCCCACCAATATTGTAAAGTAATCAGCCTCCAATTAAAATAAATAAATTTAAATTTAAAAAAATAAAAAATAAAATGGCAGCTTTAAGCCGTACCATATCAATAATTACACTAAATACAAACAGTCTTAATATACCAATGAAAAGACAGCGATTGGCAAAGGAGATTTAAATCTTTGATCAAATTTGTGACATCTACAAGAAACTTATTTCAAACATAATTATATAGGCAAGTTGAAAGTATGGAAAAAGATATATTATGAAAGCTTTAATAAAAAGGAAGCAGGAGTAGCTATACTGATATCAGATAAAACAGACTTCAGAGCCAAGAAAATTACCAGATAGAAAGGGATATTATATAAAGATAAAATGGCCAATACACCAAAAAGACATAGCAATCCTAAATGGTAAGTGTACACCAAACAACAATGCTGAAAAATATGTGAAGAAAAAAACTGATACAAATGAAAGGAAAAAAAGATAATTCCAAAATTACAGTTTGAGACTTTCCTTTCTCAAAAATTAATAAAATAACTGGACGGAAAATTAGCAAGGATACAGAGAAACACATACAGCACTATCAACCCAAAGGATCTGACTGATATTTAAAGAAAATTCCACTCAGTAACAGAAGACTACACAGTCTTTTCAAGTAACCGTGAATGTTTGCCAAAATGGACCATTTCATGGGCTATAAAACAAACCTCAACAAATTGGAAAGAACTGAAGTCATTCAGAGTATGTTCACCAGTCACAGTGGAATCAAACTAGAAATCAATAACAGAAAGATTACGGAAAGTCTAAATTCCTAGAAACTAAACAACACAATTCTAAATAATCCATGGGTCAAAGAACTCTAAAGAGAAATTTAAAAATACATTGGAGAGAATGAAAACAAAAATAAAGCATATGAAAATTTGTGGGATACAGCTTAAGCAGTGCTGAGAAGGAAATTCTTAGCACTAAATGCATATATTAGAAATGAAGAAGACTCTTAAATCAATAATCTACGCTCCTACCTCAAGAATCGAGAAAAAGAGCAAAATAAACTTGAAGCAAGCAGAAGGAAAGTAATAATAAAGATAAAAGCAGAACTCAGTGAACTTGAAAACAATATAGAAAATACATTGAAATAAATAAGAATTGCTTTAAATGTTAGTAAAACTGATAAACTTCTATCTAGGAAGACAGATAAAGAGAGAAGACAAATTATTAATATCGGAAACGCAGAGTATTATTATAGACTTTGCAGACATCAAAAGGATAATAAAGGAATGCTACGAACAATTCTACACACGTAAATTTGGCAAATTGGATGAAATAGGTCAAGTCCTTGAAAAACACAAATTATCACAACTTACCCAATACAAAATACATTATGTGAATAGCCCTATAACTAGTAAGAAAACAGAATTCGTCATTTAAACACTTAAAAAAAATTAATCTCCAGGTCCAGACCTCACTAGACAATTTGACCTAATGTTTAAAGCCTATCCAAGCCTCTTATCCTCATCCATCAGAGGGCAAAGCAGAATGAAAACCACAATCAGAGAAAACTAGCCAAAATGATCACATGGATCCCAGCTTTCTGTAACTCAATAAAACTATGAGCCATGCCATGTAGGGCCACCCAAGACAGACAGGGTCAGGGAAGAGAGTTCTGACAAAGCGTGGTCCACTGGAGAAGGGAATAGCAATCCACTTCAGCATTCTTGCCTTGAGAACCCCATGAACAGTATGAAAAGGCAGAAAGACGTGACACTGAAAGATGAACACCCCAGGCTGGTAGGTGCCCAATATGCTCCTGGGGAAGAGCGGAGAAACAGCTGCAGAAGGAATGAAGAGGCTGAGCCAAAGCTGAAATGATGGGAGGAGTCAGCTCACTGGAAAAGACCTGATGCTGGGAAAGACTGAGAGCAGGAGGAAAAGGGGGCAACAGAGGGTGAGATGGCTGGATGGCATCATCGACTCAATGGACATGAGTTTGAGCAAACTCGATGGTGAAGGACAGGGAAGGCTGGCTTGCTGCAGTCCCTGGGGTCGCAGAGTCAGACACAACTGAGTGACTGAACAGTAACAACATTTTATTAACACCAACTCTACATAATCTCTCCCAGAAAATGGAACAGGAGGGGGCACTTTTCAATTCATTTTATGAATCCAGTATTACCAAACCAGATAAAACTGGTACAAAAAGGAAACTACAGATAAACATCCCTCATGAATACAGAGTCAAAAATCCTAAACAAAATATTAGGAAAGAAAATTCAGTAATACACCATGGCTAATTGGGACTTATTCAAGGGATGCAAGGCTGGCTCATTCTTTAAAGATCAATGTAATTCACCATGTTAACAGGCTAAAGGAAAAAAACCACATGATATATTAATCAATGCAAAAAAGGCATTTGACAAAATTCAATACCCATTCATAATAAAAATTCTTAGAAAAACAGGAAAAGAAAGAAACTTTCTCAACTTGATAAAGAGCATCTATAAAAAATAAAACCCCACAGCTAATGTCATACTTAATGGTGAAAGACTGAATGCTTTCCCACTATGATCAAGAATAAAGCGAATATGTTTACTCTTACCATTCTTATCAAAATAGTGCTAGAAGTTCTAGTCATTACAATAAAGCAAGAGAGAGAAATAAAAGACATACTGGCTAGAAAGGAAAAAAGGATGATGTGACAGTCTACGGAGAAATCCAAGGAATATACACCAATAAATGAGTTCAGCAAGGTCTTAAAATTCAGCAAAAACAAACACACAAAACTCAATTTTACTGCAATATTTCTATGTAATAGCAATGAACACATGGACATCGAAATTAAAAACACAATTCCATTAACAATTGTTCAAAATAAAAAAATAAAGCACTGAGGCTTCAATCAACCAAGACACATACAAAGCTTATCTGCTTGAATCTACAAAATGCTGCTGAAAGTAATTTTTAAAGTAATAAATAAATGGAAAGACGTACTATGTTCATGACTTGTAAGACATAACATAATAAAGATGTGAAGTCTCCTTAAATTTACAAATTTAAGGCTGTGATAATGTGATTTATAATAAAAAATACATCTTTGGTCTTCACCTGCAGTTCCTGGCTCACAGCTCCCCCAAACTTTGGAATCTCCTGAATAATAACAGCAATGGGAGCATCTTTTGTCATAACATATATTTTAAAAAGAAATTTTGGCCATGCCATGCAGGATCTTATTTCCCCAACCAGGGAGCAAATCCATGGCCCCTACAGTGTAAGTACGGAGTCTCAGCCGTGGGACTGCCAGGGAAGTCCCTTGTCGGAATATTCGGTCTCTTCTACTTAGTTCCTGCAATCACTTCAGAGCCATGAAAGTGAAGTATGTGTCTTGTTATTCATAACAAGTCCCTTTTCACAACTGGGTTAATGTTAATGTGGTAACTTCTGGAAAGCACCTAAAGGTGGGGGCTGGTTGCCAGGGAAACCAACCATGAATAAAGGGTTGGAACTTTCAGTCCTTTTCCTTGATTTCCAGGAAGGGGAGAGGGACTAGAGGTTGAATCAGTTACCAATGGGCATCAGTTTACTCAGGCATACCCATGTAAGGAAGCATCCATAAAAACCCAAAAGGATGAGGTTCAGAGAGCTTCCGGGTTGGTGAACATAGGGGATTTGGGGAGAGCTGCGTGCTAGGAAAAACAGCATGGAAGGTCCTCGCCCTTTCCATATACCCTGCTCTATAAACTCTGCCATCTGGCTGCTCCAGCGGCATAGCCTCTTATAATAAGCCAAGGACCTAGTAAGTAAAATGTTTCTCTGAGTTCTGTAAGTCACTTTAGCAAAGCAATTAAACCTAAGGAATGATGTCATTGGAACCCCTGAACTACAGCCAATTGGTTAGACACACAGGTGACAATCTGGGCTGGTGATTAGCACCGAAGTTTGGCGGGGGGGCCACTGCAGTGCTCTTAACCCGTGGACTCTGATGCTATTTCCAGGTAGACAGTGTCAGAACTGTTCAGCTATAGGGCACCTACAGGTGGTGTCTGAGAACTGCTTGTTGTTGATATAGGGAACCACCTCCCTGTTGGTCCACAGCCCCTTTCACACATTAATTCCCATCTAAACTCCAATAAGATTATTCTAAAATTTATATGGAAAGACAAAGGAACTTGAATAGCTAAAAACAATACCTTAAATGAAGTATAAAGCTGAAGAAAACATTTTACCCAATTTCAAAACTTACTATAAAGCTACAACAATCAATACTGAGTGGTATTGGCAGAGGGCTAGACACACAGAATAAAACTGAATGGTGAGTCACACAAATATGCTCGATTGATTTTTTTTTATAAAGGTTCAAAAGCAATTCAACTTTCAGCAAATGGTACGGGACCAGCTGTTCATGCGTTGAGGAAAATAAGAACTCTGACCTAAATCCATACCTTATACAAAAACTAAATCAAAATTTAACACAGACTTGTTAAATGTAAAACTGTAAAACATGTAGAAAAAATATAAGAGAAAATCTCTAGGATCCAGGGCTAGACTAAGAGTTCTAAGACTTAACACCAAAAATATGATTGATAAACTGATACATTGGATTTCATCAAAATTTAAAGCTTTTGCTCTATATAAGATCCTGATAAGATAAAAAGACAAGTGAAAACTAGAAGAAAATGTTTCCAAACAACAAGACTCACATCTATAATATACAAAGAACTCTTAAAACTCAACGGTAAAAACCAAACAATCCAATTAGAAAATGAGTAAGAAATGAAGCAACATTTCACTGAAGAAACGGAGATGGCAGATAAGCACGAGAAAAGATCTTTAACCTCATTAGCCACTGCTGCTGCTGCTGCTAAGTCGCTTCAGTCGTGTCCGACTCTGTGCAACCCCATAGACGGCAGCCCACTAGGCTCCCTCGTCCCTGGGATTCTCCAGGCAGGAACACTGGAGTGGGTTGCCATTTCCTCCTCCAATGCGTGAAAGTGAAAAGTCGCTCAGTCTTGTCTGACTCTTAGCGACCCCATGGACTGCAGCCTACCAGGCTCCTCCATCCATAGGATTTTCCAGGCAAGAGTACTGGAGTGGGGTGCCACTAGCCACTAGATGAACACAAATGAAAACCAAACAAGTTACTACCACAACCCTATCAGAATGGCTAACAACAACAACAACAACAAAGGCTGTCAGTAAAAGATGCTGGAAAAGAAGTGGCAAACTGGTAGAAATGTAAAAGGTTACAGCCACCCAGGAAAGCAGTTTGGCATTTTCTTACAAAACTGAATATCCAACTACCATATGACCAGCAAGTACACTCCTAGGCATTTGTCCCGGAGGAATGAAAGGGCATGTTAACACAGAAACCTGTGCACAAGCATTTATAGCAGCTTTAATCATGATAGCTCCAAATTGGATAAACAACCAAGATGTCCTTCAATGGGTAAATCGTTAAACAATTTGCGCTGCAGTTGTATCAATTAAATCTATGCAGCAATAAAAAGGAACAAACTATTGACATACGCAATAGATTTTCTAGATGAAATCTCCAGAGAGTTATGCTGAGTTTTTGAAAACATAACAAAAAAACTTGCAAAATATTACATGGTATATGATTCCATTCATATAACATTCCTGAAAAGACAAAATTATAGAAATGGAGAACAAATTAGTGGTTGTCAGTGGTTAAAGAGGAGTTAGTTAATTCCTAGAGAGGGAACACAATTTGATATGCAAACCAACCAATCCTGAGGCCATATGCCCACCTGCCCTCTTTTCTCAGGCTCCTTCAGTCTGAAACACTCTCTCCCTGCCCTAAATCACCCCAAGGCCAGCTATCTGACAACTAAGGCCACCCTGAAAGCCCAGAGCAAGCTGAAATTATGTAAACTAGACAATCCTAAATCTGCTTATGCTGCCTTGCCTTGCCTTCCCCACAGAAACCACAAAGGAGGCTCTTGCCCAGGCCTGCTCCTCCCTCCCTCTGCCTGCTGACCAACCCCTGGTGCCTCCCCGTGTGGCCCCCCATGGAGTGGATGGACCCCTCCTCTCAAACTGTGAGAATAAATTCTCCTTCCAGTGGCAGTGTTCTGCTGATCTGCTGGCCTCACCATACCCGAACAAAAATAAAATCCCGGGTAGTACATTTTGGAAGTGAAACGTTCTGTATTTTGACCGTATCCCTGTCCATATCCTGGTTATGATCCTCTACTAGAGTTTCCAAGATGTTACCACTGGGGGGAAACAGGTTAAAAACAAGCTCTCCCAATAGTATGTCTTACAAATGCATGTGAATCTATCTCAAAATTAAAAGTTTGCCTGAAAAAAAATGAAAGAAAGATTAAAGCAAATTCCTCTTCTTTCCCATTAATCCACTCTGTGAGGTTTCTTTGTCAGGAGCCTTTCTAAATGGGGAATAGGAGGTCGCAGCGAGCAGGATGGAGTGCCAGCACGCTGCAGTGGCCCCCAGGTCCTCTCTCCTTTCCCACTGATCCCACTATGGAACAAGTCATTAGCGAGAATAAAGTCTTTGGGTCAAAACCAAAATGCATACTTGGTTGGGGAGAGAAGCCTACAAGGAGGCAATTTAAGCCAGGATCTCTGACAGTCATCCTGACAATAGCAATGCTTGCCTTGCACACCCCTCCTGGAAGCCAGGCATGTGCGCATGTAAGTGGCCCTGCCCAGCCGCCCGGTGCAGCTCCACTGGCCAGGCACCCGGGAAGGTGCAGGGATGATGCTGTTACCGAAGCTGGCTAATCCAGACCACAGGAAACAAAGGCCCAAGGGCTGGCCATAAAGTCACCTTCTGTGTTTTCAGTGAATCTCAGTTTCATGTTAATTTCCCACAAAACAAAAGGGAGGAACACCTCATGCCTTTTAGGAAAACTAGCTCTGGTTCTGAAAATGAACCAGCGTGTGGTGGGACTCGGATCTGCGGTCATTTCCGCCCTTGGGAGCAGGCCCTGGGTAGCGAAGTCACGTGGGGCAGGAGGTGGGGAAAGTGGGAAGAGGCTGCCGCACCTGCTTCTGCATCTGCTTCATGGAGCCAGAGCTTCGGGGGCGGGGAGGAGGGCGTGGCCCCGAGGCTTGGGGTGGTCCTCCTGCCTGGCTCGGACCTCCCCACATCAGCTTTCTGGAGACTCACGTGATAGCTGTGCTCAGGTCGGACGTGTGATTATGTTCCATAGTTTCCACCTGATATCTATCATGTGCTTTTAATTAGACATCATGACCATCTTCGCATGCCTTTCACTGACTTTTTAAAGTTTCTTGAGCTGTATATAAAAATACCAATGTGCTTGAATTAGGCTTTAGCACTTGGCGAATTCTTTCTTTCTTTCTCCACTTTTGTAGGTTGAACTTCACTTGCAGGTTTAAACTCATCCTTCTCTATGGCACTAGACAACAGTCCACAGCCCCGGAGGGGGAGCTGACCTCTCTTAGCAACCCCCAAACCCCTCTCATTTGGCAGTTTAAACATCAGAATCTTTGAATAATTTCCCATTATCTAGGAAATCTCAAATATATAAACTATACAGGTCCAGCAGTTTATAAGAAATGTTTTGCTGTTTAATCAGTCCCAGAAATAAATGGGAGTGTTGAGAGAAAGGAAGTAGGAGAAGAGGAAGCACAGAAGAAATGGGAAGTAAAGACCCAGGGGAGGACGGGGCCACGCACAGCCCTCGGGGGCCCATTTGCTGGTCAGACGCCACGACCAAGGCTGGCTTCCCAGCACGCAGCCCTGGGAAGGACCAAGAATGACACAAACACAACCTCCTGGGACACCTTTGGTGGTCCACTGAGTAAGAATCTGCCTGCCAATGCGGGAGACACAGGTTCCATCTCTAGTCTGGGAAGATCCCACAAGCCAAGGGGCAGCTAAGCCAGTGCACCACAGCTACTGAGCCTGTGCTTTCAAGTCTGCGTCCCCCAACGAGAAGCCACCGCAATGAGAAGCCCACAGCCCACAATGAAGAGAAGCCCCGGCTCACCGCAACTAGCGCAAGCTGGCAGGCAACAAAGAAGGTCTAGCACAGCCAAAACATTCATTAATTTTAAAGACACATGACTTCCTGGGCTTTTCTCTGACCAGCCTCTGGACACCAAGTCCTCGGCTCCTCAGGGGCCTTGCTTCATCAGACAGCTATCACCGAGAAAATACACTCAACACCTGCACACCATTAAACAAAGGCAAGAAGACTCCTGATCCCAAGGCATCCTGTAGCTGCCACCTTCCCTTCTTTAAGGCATCTATGCCCACACCTCCCACTTCAGGTGGACCCTTCGAGCCCACTGGCAGTCTTCTGAGCCACCACCAAGTTCATAAGCACCTTCTAGTAACTGAGCCCAATAGAAACAGTTCAGCCTCATTTTATTTACCCCTTACAGAGCTTTGACTAATACTGACCACCCCTTCTAGAAATACTCATTTCCCTCCCCCTCTCCACCCCCCGTCATTTCTTACTAATTTTCCATCCACCTCTCTGGATGCTCAGCCCCAGCCCCCTGAGTGCCTCCTTCCCCTTACCCCTAACTGGTGATGCTGCAGTGGACTCAGACTGGAGTCTGAGATGACAGGACCATCTCCATGATGCCACAGGGTCTGCCATGTGATGATAACACTCAGACATCTCCCCGGACTTCAGACCTAGGGCTGCTCAACAACCCTACCCAGGTATCACACGAGCACCTCAAGCTCAGTGTGTCTAAAACTGAACCAACGGTCCCCCTCCACCCTCAATCTTCCTGGTTATCTATGTCCCCATCTCAACAGAGAACATCAACATCCCCCCAGCTGCTCTGCAAGACACCCTTCGTGTCGCTCTGGTCCTTCCCTTTCTTCGCCTCTGCACCCATCTCCCAACGTTCAGCCTAAGTTTTTTCTGTGAAAGAATGTGCATTTGGGTCCCCAGGCCACATGTTCCCGAGTCCCTCCATTGTTAGTAGGTTAGGTTTCTACCCTCTCACCCTACACCAACACAGACCCTACAAACTGAGCCCCCTGACTCAATATCTATGCCCTCCAATCACTTCTCCTTCTACACACATCAAGGAAACTTTTAAAAACACAAATGCAAGAACCTTTTTCTTAAAGTCCCTAATGACTCCTACCGCCCTCAGAATAATGGCCAATGCCTTTGTGTCGCTTATAATCCTCTGGTGTGACCTGACCTCATCCACCCCCACTACCTCATCTCTCACCTTTCCCCTTTCACATCATGGAAGCCCTCCCAGGATACTGGAATTCCCGGGGCTTCTGCACAATAGTAGGGGGTCAACAAACACGTGAGAAGCAATAAACGCATAACATCAGGAAAAGCCTCACCAAGGAGCTTTCAAACTGGGCTCTGAAGGATGAGAAAAATTTTATCCAAAAAGGTGGGAGCACAGGAATTTTGAAAATATGGGCCAAGTGGGTTCAAGGGTTTGATGGTACAAAGTTGCTCCTTATTGGGAACCCTCCTACGCTGTTGGTGGGAATGCAAACTAGTACAGCCACTATGGAGAACAGTGTGGAGATTCCTTAAAAAATTGCAAATAGAACTACCTTATGACCCAGCAATCCCACTTCTGGGCATACACACCGAGGAAACCAGAATTGAAAGAGACACATGTACCCCAATGTTCATCGCAGCACTGTTTATAATAGCCAGGACATGGAAACAACCTAGATGTCCATCAGCAGATGAATGGATAAGAAAGCTGTGGTACATATACACAATGGAGTATTACTCAGCCGTTAAAAAGAATTCATTTGAATCAGTTCTGATGAGATGGATGAAACTGGAGCCGATTATACAGAGTGAAGTAAGCCAGAAAGAAAAACACCAATACAGTATACTAACACATATATATGGAATTTAGGAAGATGGCAATGACGACCCTGTATGCAAGACAGGGAAAGAGACACAGATGTGTATAACGGACTTTTGGACTCAGAGGGAGAGGGAGAGGGTGGGATGATTTGGGAGAATGACATTCTAACATGTATACTATCATGTGAATTGAATCGCCAGTCTATGTCTGACGCAGGATGCAGCATGCTTGGGGCTGGTGCATGGGGATGACCCAGAGAGATGTTATGGGGAGGGAGGTGGGAGGGGGGTTCATGTTTGGGAATGCATGTAGGAATTAAAGATTTTGAAATTTAAAAAATAAAAAACTAAAAGAAGGAAAAAAAAAAAAAAGTTGCTCCTTATTCCAAATGTGAGAAACTAGAGGTTTGATGAGGTTGGAGGAGGAGAAAGTAGAAGGAAGTGAGACTGGAAGACACGTGTGCCAAGTTAAAGGATTTGGGTATCTGTCCTCTCTCTGGTTGTCTGAGAGGAGGATGCTCTTCGGGAGAAGATCCATGGCCACCACTTACTGCTTACTGCCCAGGCCCTCACCCCCGGAGGTCTGCCTGGACTTACTGGTGACGGGAAACTGGACACAGAGTCTGAAGGGAGGGGGACTTGATCAATTCATCCCCCAGCCCCCAAACTTCACTTTACTCAACACTTGCTTGAGTGAGAACAGAAACCTAAAATGTAACAACATTTTTTGAAAACAATAGGCAACACTTACCAAGTTTAAAATGTGAACACTCTGACCCAGTAATTTCAACCTATTGTTCTATGGCACTAATAGGATGGCCATGCCAAAATACAGACACAGGGTGTTGTTTATTGCATTAAAAACAAAAATGGGAACAAATTCAATATTCTCCAATATTGAACTATTAGCCAAATTTTGGCGTGCATGTGTGCTAAGTCACTTCAGTCCTGTCGACTCTTTGTGACACTATGGACTGTAACCTGCCAGGCTCTTCTGTCCAGGAGATTCTCCAGGCAAGAATACTGGAGCGGGTTGCCATGCCCTTCTCCAGGAGAATCTTCCCAACCCAGGGACTGAACCCACTCCTCTTATGTCTCCTGTATTGGCAGGCAGCTTCTTTACTGCTAGCACCACCTAGGAAATGGCCAAACAATAAATACGCATTATTAAGAGGAGCTGATACTTCTATATAGACTGATATCGAGCTCAGCCCACAATAAAATTTTTAAGTTATGAGTGTATAAATGGTACCATCTCATTTGTATTTTTTAAAAACCCACAAACACATACACACATCCCCTGAGACTTTCTAAACTCTAAATCAGGACACGTCAAAAATTAACAGGAAAAGCTAGTACAGCCCTTCCTGAGTTAGACTTGTGGGGTCCATAGGTACATATTATTTAAGAATGACTTAACTTAGACCAGCAGTTCTCAAAGTGCGGCCCCTGAACCAGCAGCATCAACATCAGTGGGCAATCGGTTAGAATGCAAGCTCTCAGCCCCACCCCAGACCTACTGCAGCAGGAATCCAGGGTGTGGGGTTCTCCAGAGGACTGAGGCCCTCCAAAGCGTGAGAACCCCCGACCTGGGCGTCTGGGAACAGTCTTTGAACTAGGTGATAAACTGTCACTTCTGGGTCACTATGCCACCAAGACTCCCATTTGCACACAGGGCTTCTTAGGAAGGGAAGGACGGAGCTCTTAGAGCACAGCGAAGAAAAAGACCAAAAAAATCTCCAGGTCTCTGGGAGGCCAAGACTCAGTCTGGCTGGGCCCCCACACCTGGCAGTTCTAAACGCCGCTGTCAGAACGAAGGTAGCCAGGAGAGGGCAGAGGCTGGGCACGGAGGGGCCAGCGGACAGACCTGGGCCTTGGCAGCAATGTTCTACATCTGAGCCTGTGGCTGCCGGGCAGGAAAAGGAGGCTATTTCAGAGGCAGCTGCAGAAACAGGGACGGTAAACTGAGAAGTTTAGCAAGTGATCTCCAGCCCCTACCTGAGGAACCATCCCCTGACTGGCAGACAAGTTGTCAAATTCAATTTTCATAAACAAACAGGTGGCATCTTTTACTTCAAGCAGCACCAGGGCCTCTGCTCATTTTAAAATGGTTGTGCCACTGAGGGTCAGCGGTCCATCTGGCGTCCACTCTCGGGTCTGTGTGTCACGGTACTTAGCGTGCTCTGAGTGCACAGAGGGATTAGGCCTCCAGCACATGCTGGAGAGGCCCCGGCCATAGTCCACAGCACAGCCTCCTTCGGCCACTGCACTTCTGTCTCGGCATCTCTGCAGCCTGGCCACCGCCAAAAGCCTGGCACTTCAGTTCAGATGTCAACCTCCCACTAAACTCTGGATAAAGGGAAGCGGGGTGTCCTCCCCATCCCCCTTGAACTCAGGGTCAGACCTCTGAGGAGGCAGATGCTTGTCTGAGAAGAGTCTGGCGGTCAGCACAAAGACAGGACTCCTGCATCTCTCCCCGGAAGGGCTTTCGGAGAAGCTCGGACACTCAGTCTTGGCGTGTGGAGGCTGGGTAATTGCCGAGCTGACCCTCTGGAGCCTCCTGGCCTGCTCACCTTTCACGATGATGCCTGGTGCGGCCCCACCGCGAAATGTGCTTATTAATCTCACTCATTTGACACCGCGCTCTTCTGCCCTGAGCTCGACGTTAGGAGAAAATGATAGGGATAGATTCTGCTCCTGTCAGACTCACCAAGACTTTCAGAAAACCAGACTATCAAAGGCCATCTGCCGCCCACTCGCCCGGCATTCACAGTGACCCCAAAGGGGCCAGCAGAATGTTAAAGACACAGATCCATACGAGGGAACAGCCAGAAGACCCAGGTTTCCACCTCCCCCCAGCCCTGCCCCCCACCCGGAGAGTCACCCTGGAGACGGTCCTCCCAGAGACAGGCACGCACCAAGCCCCTGCCCTGATTCACGACGCGCTGCTTCATATCTAATTCATCAAAAGACACTTGGGCTTCTCAAATAAGGAACATTTTTATTAGCTTCCCCAAGAGTTTTATGGCACAAAGCCATACCTAATGATTCTATTTTATGGCAAGTTATACATTCAAACAGTGCTTTGAAGTCAGGCAGCAGGTACGACTCAAATCTTTGTCAAAAAAAGAAAAAAAGATTCCCCCATTCGTTCACTTTAAAAATGTTTATAAGCTTTCCAGCAGCTGGGAAAGTGATGTGGAGGATTGTAACAGGCTCCCCCTTCCTCACATGGGAGCCAGCGTGGGCTGACGCGACAGGCACTATTCACCACGGGGCTGATGTTGCCTGCCTGCCCCCTCTGCCTGGGGACTTGTGCAAGTCTGAACACGTTTTTGGCTGTCACACCTTGGGGGCTGGGGCTGTCGGCATCAAGTAGGAAGAGGCCAGGGATGCTGTCCCCGCCATGCACGAGACCGCCCCACCACATACTACTATCTGATCACCTGGCCCAAGATGTCAGTAATACCAAGGGTGAGAAACCCTGCCTTAGGGCTTCTTCTGGACTAGGCGAGACATGCCCCTCCCAACTCACACCTCACATCAGACACTGATTCTATCACTGTGCCAGGTTTTCAGTGCTGACGCATGAGACTTATATTCTTTTACTCTTCTGTATTCTGGGTATACATTTTCAATGAGCAAGAATAAAACGTCATCCCAGACAAAACCAGTTCAGTTCAGTTCAGTCTCTCAGTCGCGTCCGACTCTTTGCAAACCCATGAACCGCAGCACGCCAGGCCTCCCTGTCCATCACCAACTCCCGGAGTCCCCCCAAACCCATGTCCATTGTGTCAGTGATGCCATCCAACCATCTCATCCTCATCAAACAAAATAAGGAAAGTGAAAAATAAGGCCACTTAGGGGCTTCCCTGGTGGCTCAGTGGTAAAGAATCCACCGGCCAATGCATGAGACACAGGTTCGAGCCCTGATCCGGGAAGATCCCACATGCCACGGGGCAGCTAAGCCTACGTGCCACGGCCACTGAAGCCCACATGCCCCAGAGCCTGTGCCCTGCTATAAGCGAAGCCATACAGTGAGACGCCCTCGCACCACAGCTAGAGAGTAGCCCCCGCTCACCGTAACTAGGGAAAAGCCTTCACACAGCAATGAAGATCGAGCACAACCAAAAATAAATATAGATAATGATAATTTTTAAAAAGTCCACTTTAGAAGTTCAGAACACATGACAATAGTCACTGTTAACTAAAGCCTCCCAATAGTTCCTCTGCACATTTTAAGCCCCACCCAAGTTGGAATTTATCTACTGAAAAAACAATATAATTAATCCGAGTCATTGGTACTACTGAACATCAGCACAGACGTGTGCTGAAAAGCAAAGCGAATTGTCTACTAAATTGTGGTGATGCGGTCATCCACTCCCAGGCGCTGGGCCTCCATTCCTTCCCTTCTCGGAGCTTGTGTTCTCCTGATCAGCACAGTGGACGGAAGGCAACTTGCCCTCCCACCCTCCAGGGAATTGTGAGAGCCAGCTGAGTTCATGGGTGGGAAAAACTGCTTTGTAAACTGTAAGAAGCTATATAAACGCATGTCAATATATTTTTAGCATTTATACAAGACAATCTGTGACAACCAAGGGTCTTTCAGATGCTTAGATTCTTTTCACGAAATGTCACAACTAAAAAGGACTTTGGAAATCAACTAATTCAATCCCTTAATTTTACAGAATGTGAAGATGACCATCACAGAGGTCAAGCGACCCAGCTAAGGCCAAGCAACAGCCCAGATGGGCTCAGGTCCAGCCAGGACACTCCCCACACCTTGCCGCTGGTGATGCTTTCCCTTCCTGTTTAAGTTCTTAGAGTGCAGAAACACATCTTACACACAACGTTCAGAGGGTCTTGAACAAAGGAAACAAATATTTGCCAAATCAGTGAATCTTGACTCACCACATCGTAGCCTGTCGGGGCTCGGTTCCGAGAAGCCACCACCCCGACTCCTGTGATGGGATCCATTGACGTCTCTGGCAAGGCTTCCGAAAGGTCTTTGACTTCAGGCATGGTGGCTTGCTCCTGATTCCAAAAAGGAAAAAGAAAGCGCAAAATTCAAATGGAGCATTTAAAGTGAGCAATACAAAGTCTCAAACAGAACGAGAATCCTGGGGCAAATATCCGGAACTTAGCTTGGACCAGCTAAGGGAGCCCTGGCTTTACCTGACCCTTTTCTTAGATCAAGAATTCACGCAGGGATTTCCCTGGTGGTCCCTGGTGGCTCAGAGGTTAAAGCGTCTGCCTCCAATGCGGGAGACCCGGGTTCGATCCCTGGGTTGGGAAGATCCCCTGGAGAAGGAAATGGTAACCCACTCCAGTATTTTTGCCTGGAGAATCCCATGGACGGAGGAGCCTGGTAGTCCACAGGGTGGCAAAGAGTCAGACACGACTGAGCGACTTCACTTACTCACTCACTCACTCCAGTGCCTAAGACTCTGCGCTCCCAAAGCCAGGAGGCCTGGGTTCGATCCCTGGTCGGGGAACTAGATCCCACATGCCACAACTAAGAGTTCGAATGCTTCAGCAAAGATCAAAGATCCCATGTGCCCCAGCTAAGACCTGGCACAGCCAAATACATAAACAAATATTCTATTAAAAAAAAAAGAGAGAATTCAAGTCATCTCCAGCCCCTGCTTTTCTCAAGTTAGTTTTGAACACTCTCCCATCCTGCTGTCTGACTTCCGGACAGATACCAGCAGCTTCTCTGAGGATAAATCAGACATGGTTAAATCTAGCAACACCTTCCATCTCTCCCCTTCACAGCATCTTCCGGCAGAATAACAGCCCTCCAAATCCACAGCCATGACTACATCCAAGGGTGGGCTGTTGGGGGGACAGAGCTTTGTGAACACATAGAGGAAAGTGCTCTCGCCATGGAGGACACAGCAAGGCAATGGAGTCCAGGCTCCATGACTTACAGCTGGTGAGCAGGCAAGCAAAGGTTCAGGACACTGACAGCTGCAGAGCTGCTGTGAGAACTAAGGGAATCCCGTAAACGAAGGGCCTGGAGAGGTTCCCTGGCACACAGTAGGCCCTCAATGAAATGCAGACGAGAAGGGTAAGTGAGGGACACAAGGATCCAGTGTAATTGGCCAGAAACGTGGTTACTGCTGTTTCCAAGAGGACTGGTGGGTCCCTTTGTTGTGTTTAATCCTAGGGTCATGTGGACACTTACTCAAAGCTAAACACTAACAATGACTGTAATTCTTGTCGGACACTGGGAGAAAGGGAGGGAAATGAAATTATTATTCTGCTGCTGCCTGCCTCCTGATGCGACCGGAGGAGACCAGCAGAATATAGAGAGCACTGGGTCTGGGCAGCTCGAGTGGCAGTGCACCAGAAAGCATATAAAATGGTAACACCTTACGCAAATGGCTTCTAGAGCTTTTTCAAAGGACCAGCAGTGGAAAACAGCAAGTTAAATTCTACCTCCTTCCGCAGTGATTACATTCCACTGGCTGTAGGTCTGTCAGATCTCTCAAGGCTGGTTACTGCTGCTAAAGCAAACCAAACACTCTTGTCTAACTAGGCAGCCAGTAGGAATATTGTAAGTTCTCAGCCTAGAATCAGAAAAGGCAGAGGACGTTAAAAATGACTACAGCGTCCTCCGTAGAAACCACCAGAGGGCTGTATGCAAGTCACCATGTAATCAGCATTCCCTGGAACCCACAAAAGGCTCCGGAAACAGGCCCGTCAGTGCCAGGGAGCTAATTCCCCGATCAAGGCTAGGAAGCGCCTGGCAGCAGCCACAGTCTCAGCTTCTGTTTATGACAAAAGCCAAACTAAGTTAAACCTTACTTAATTCTACTGAAAATAAGCTTCTGCAAGTAAAGGACAGCGGGGGCAGGACACCACACCGAATCACTGAATCATTTTCTATTTTAAGATCTCATTTACCAGGCAGGTTTATCTGCATAAAGCACAGGACTCAATGCTTCCTGCACACAGTAGGCACTAAGTGAATATTTACTGAATGAATCCGCAGGGATGCCCCCAATCAGGAAGGTTTAGGATTCACTCTCTGCACCAGCGGAATCCAAAGCAAACCCTGATCAAAAAGTACTTCATTTGGAAAACTCGGTATTCTTGGTTAACATGGAAATAACATCGCTGCCGTTAGCAAAATACTGGTATACCTGCTGTTGGTTACCGAAATGCTTTGCAATTAACAACTCATTAACAGAAGGCACTGAATTCTGCCAGTGCTAAAATATCATGCTGTGAATTTAATAAAGAGCATGAGACGTAAGTTTTATTATTATTAAGATAGTGCTGCCTCTACTATCTGAGGTGGGGGGTGGGGAGCATGGGAATAAATAAGAAATATTTTATACGCTGAGAGATGCCCCATCCTCGGGTCACTGCATCCCGGTCCAGGTACCAACCACCCTCCTTTGCTCTGCAGCGCGAGCAAGTTGCAGGAGCAGGGAAGGCTGACGCCGCTGCTCCCACAATGCACCGGGCAGCCGGGCACCGGGCCCCAAGATGGCTGCGGGCAGCCTCCTGAGCAGACAAAGGAGCCGGCCGGCGGGCGGTGGGCCTGCAGGCTGGGAGGATGCGGCGGGCAGGGCATTTGCACTGAGCATCTCAGATGCAAGCCTCCCCCCCTCACACACACCCCCCCCCCCCAGTGGCAGTGCCCTGGGGGATCCAGCAGCCTTTGTGAAATACAGACAAATGACTCCTCGCTGGGGCGGCGGAGGAAAGCGCCACCACCAGCAAAGGAAGCTTTTAATGAGAAACGCCCAAGATATCCATGGCAGAGGCAATCACTCAGAGCCGCTTGCCCTGAATTACATATTTTCTGACTGCAAATTACTCTTAACAGCGTCTCTACCGTCACTTCAATTGACCTTCCTCACAAAAGGCCATTTATTAACTAGCACTCGGCGCTCCCTGGGCTGCGCGGAACCTCCGGCCCGAAGGGTATGGCACCGCAGCGGCCGCGGCTGCCCGGGTCACAAGCCAGGCCTCGGCGAAGGGGAGAAGAGGCCATTAATGGGGTGGGGGTGGGGGTGGGTAGCTGCAGAGCAGAGCTTCCTGGGGAGAGGGGCAGAGAGCGGGGCGGGTGGTTTAAGACCACCATTAACCTGTCTGGCAAGACGCTGACGCTGGGCTGAAGCAGAAAATGCCAGGCGTGCTTGCAACAACGGGCGTCTTCCTCAGCTCTCTTTGCCCAGCCTAGCATCCACCTCCAGCTCCAAATTCTAGCTGCACACAGAAAGCATTAACACACCTCCCCGCATCTGAGCAGTGCCCTGCAATTACCAAAAAAGCTTTCTCCAAAAAAGCTCACACCAAACCTAGGAAGGGGACTGGAGCATATTAATCCCTGTTTTAGAGAAAAGAAACAGAGGCCTGGAGTTCTCAGATGCCGTGGGCTGGCAGAAGGCAGAGCCCCAGGGGCCTCCGACCCTCCCTCCCCAATCTGGTGTACTTTCCACACACTGGGCAGAGAGAGACCCAACTTCCCATCCCATACCTGATCAAGAAAGTGCTCTCAGCACCAATTATATTTTAAAATGCCAAAGCTCTCCTTTCTCTAGCAGTAAGTAATCCAGTAAGTGAAGCGAGGGGGAGAAAAGTATTGAGAGATAAAAGTAACATGGGATTAATTTTTCTCACACCTCAGTTTCCAGACGCAACATTTCCCTCATAAATAATTTACAGCAATAAAAATGAGCTAAGGCCATGTTTGTGTAGGACAGAGGTAAATTTAGGCCTAATGAGGGAGACCCGCGTGCTGCACAGGAGGGAACAGGGTGATGTACAGCATGGTGTGAACACAACAGCACACGGGTGGGGGGGCCTCCATTACCAACTGCAAGTTGCAGGGCCAACGGAGTTGGGGGCAGGGGATGGGGGAAACTTCTACTGCCCAGGCTGTGGCTGCAAGGAGGGTCCCTAGAGGAAAAGCCAAAAGTTCACTCGATGTTTTAGATGACAAGATAACAGAGACTGAGATTTCTGAGAACTCTAGAAAGGAGCCAACCTGAAGCTAAGTGGATTTTCAGGAAATGTTAGGGGAGGAATGACGATGGTAGCAGCACCTGGGAGTCATGTCTGATCTCGGGCAGGGTCGGAAGAGTAGAGAGTACCCTGGCAGCACTGACCTTGACCTAGTCCTCCTAGCTTAATCTCACAGGTCGTTTGGTCCCTGTCTATCCCGAGACAGGGATCAAGACCATCCCCATGGAAAAGAAATGCAAAAAAGCAAAATGGCTGTCTGGGGAGGCCTTACAAATAGCTGTGAAAAGAAGAGAAGTGAAAAGCAAAGGAGAAAAGGAAAGATATAAACATCTGAATGCAGAGTTCTAAAGAATAGCAAGGAGAGATAAGAAAGCCTTCTTCAGCAATCAATGCAAAGAAATAGAGGAAAAGAACATAATGGGAAAGACTAGAGATCTCTTCAAGAAAATTAGAGATACCAAGGGAACATTTCATGCAAAGCTGGGCTCAATAAAGGACAGAAATGGTATGGACCTAACAGAAGCAGAAAATATTAAGAACAGGTGGCAAGAATACACAGAAGAACTGTATAAAAAAGATCTTCACGACCCGGATAATCACGATGGTGTGATCACTCATCTAGAGCCAGACATCCTGGAATGTGAAGTGGGCCTTAGAAAGCATCACTACAAACAAAGCTAGTGGAGGTGATGGAATTCCAGGGAGCTATTTCAAATCCTGAAAGATGATGCTGTGAAAGTGCTGCACTCAATATGCCAGCAAATTTGGAAAACTCAGCAGTGGCCACAGGACTGGAAAAGGTCAGTTTTCATTCCAATCCCAAAGAAAGGCAATGCCAAAGAATGCTCAAACTACCGAACAGTTGCACTCATCTCACATGCTAGTAAAGTAATGCTCAAAATTCTCCAAGCCAGGCTTGAGCAATACAGGAACCGAGAACTTCCTGATGTTCAAGCTGGTTTTAGAAAAGACAGAGGAACCAGAGATCAAATTGCCAACATCCTCTGGATCATCGAAAAGCAAGAGAGTTCCAGAAAAACATCTATTTCTGCTTTATTGACTATGCCAAAGCATTTGACTGTGTGGATCACAATAAACTGTGCAAAATTCTGAAAGAGACGGGAATACCAGACCACCTGACCTGCCTCTTGAGAAATCTGTATGCAGGTCAGGAAGCAACAGTTAGAACTGGACATGGAACAACAGACTGGTTCCAAAAAGGAAAAGGAGTACGTCAAGGCTGTATATTGTCACCCTGCTTATTTAACTTATATGCAGAGTACATCATGAGAAACGCTGGACTGGAAGAAACACAAGCTGGAATCAGGATTGCTGGGAGAAATATCAATAACCTCAGATACGCAGATGACATCACCCTTATGGCAGAAAGTGAAGAGGAACTAAAAAGCCTCTTGATGAAAGTGAAAGTGGAGAGTGAAAAAGTTGGCTTAAAGCTCAACATTCAGAAAACAAAGATCATGGCATCTGGTCCCATCACTTCATGGGAAATAGATGGGGAAACAGTAGAAAGAGTGTCAGACTTTATTTTGGGGGGCTCCAAAATCACTGCAGATGGTGATTGCAGCCATGAAATTAAAAGACGCTTAGTCCTTGGAAGAAATGTTATGACCAACCTAGATAGCATATTCAAAAGCAGAGACATTACTTTGCCAACAAAGGTCTGTCTAATCAAGGCTATGGTTTTTCCTGTGGTCATGTATGGATGTGAGAGTTGGACTGTGAAGAAGGCTGAGCGCCAAAGAATTGATGCTTTTGAACTGTGGTGTTGGAGAAGATTCTTGAGAGTCCCTTGGACTGCAAGGAGATCCAGCCAGTCCATTCTGAAGGAGATCAGCCCTGGGAATTTCTTTGGAAGGAATGATCCTGAAGCTGAAACTCCAATACTTTGGCCACCTCATGCGAAGAGTTGACTCATTGCAAAAGATTCTGATGCTGGGAGGAATTGGGGGCAGGAGGAGAAGGGGACGACCGAGGATGAGATGGCTGGATGGCATCACGGACTCGATGGACGTGAGTCTGAGTGAACTCCGGGAGATGGTGCTGGACAGGGAGACCCGGCGTGCTGCGATTCATGGGGTCGCAAAGAGTCAGACACGACTGAGCGACTGAACTGAACTATCCCGAGCGTGCAGCCAGCCTCACTGAGATCATCGCCAAGGCTGGGGGCTACAGAGCCTCATTCTGGGCAGCTGTGCCTGTCTCTGTCCTGAGAGGATTTCTCCACAAGGCAAGGGGAGAAAGACAGCAGGCAGGAGGATGAGAGTATGTGTGTGTGTGGTACATCCTGGGACTGAGGGACTGGATGGGGCCAGTTAGGGTGAGGTGTGTTTTCCAGGCCAGCAGGATTTTTCCAGCCGTGCTCAATAAGTTCCATCCAACGACACTGGGTAAGACAAGAGCTTCCTACATGTGCAGCAAACAGTGCCTGGGGGAGGCCCCAGCCCCCCGGCACAGCAGCACCTCACCAAGGCTGTCACCCCAGGTTCACAGAGAAATGAACTTTAACTATAAAGCCCCTTCACACAGACAGCACACGGCTCCCTTGTAGCTGATCAAACAATTACTACGACAGTGTGCTTAATCCCTAAAAGTCAGCAGTGCTGGGCTTAACTGATGCTGAACATTGTTTCAGAATCAAAGGCGTGCCTCCCGGCCGCAGTCTGGGAGAAAACTAAGCTACTGAATCACAGTTGAAAACTCAGGGGAACTTTGATATCATCTCTGTTTAATTTCCCCGGCCCTGTGAGCCTGGGGTTTATCTCGTTTTATCAACTCCTGTACTGAAATCAAAACCCAACTAACAGAGCTCAGGCCTCTCTCCACCGAGGCCCCTCCAGCAGCAGGGTAGGGCATGAGCCGAGGAGTTTAAAGCACTTTGGGGGTGGGGGGAGGCAACAACTGCCGGAGGGCAGTGGATGCTGCCTTCAAAGGAGGCACAGCAGGATCCCAGGGCAAGGAAGGAAGACCAGCTCAGAAGCGGAGCCTGTGCTGCCCACCAGGGCTGAAGGTGGGACTCACACACAGCTTTGGAGGAGAGTAATATCAAAGTATTGAGGGGCAGGGCAGGTTAGATAGGGCTACTGGGATTGAAGTGACAAAACCAGTGGGTTAATTAAGTCTCTACAGAAGGATGAACTTGTGATCGGATTGTCTGAAATCCAAAGTCAAGGGCAGAAAAGACGTAAACTGTCTGCCCACATCTACCAGCTTGCAGAGCTGGGGAAAAGCAGTGGATGAATATTTCACTCCCCACAGCAAACGACCGAAAAGCAGACCCTCCCTGCGGAAAAGCTGCAGCCCGGCGTGGAGCAGCTCTCTGCCTGCTTCCCAGCAGCTCAGTGGTGCCGGTGGGCTGCAGGAACCCCTGCTCATCTCTGTTACCCCATAACTACCAGTTCCTTCCTGCTAACAAATCTTAAGCAGGGGACAGAAGGACAGGGAGGAGGCTAGGCTTCACCCACGTGCCCACAACACACATAAATACAGAAACCCAGCCACCACAGGCAGCCATGGCGCATGCAGAGCCCTACCTCCTCAGGAGACTGCAGGCTAAGGTCAGGGTCCACGCAGCACCCAGGCAAACCCCAGCCGGCTCTGCGCACCACCCACAGGGATCGCGCACACAGGCTAAGAGGCGGCCACTGTGGAACCTCAGGATAGCCTCCTGGTGCCTCCTGTACTTTGGCCTGGACATTTGATCCAAGTGACCAGTCAGAAACCAAATCGTTCTGACAAATGCTGTCGAGTACGATCTGGTGGCAACAGGCCACAGGCTGCTGGGAAGGCTGCTAAGATACTGGGGAATGAAAGCAAGAATTTTCCTAAGCTCCCCTGGATCACAAAGAACTTTCCAGCCAGGGAACTAACAATGGCAAGCACTTCCTTTTTTTTTTTTCCCAGTAAAAGTCTGTTACTTCTAATAGAAGAATCTGGTGTACAAATGCATCCACCCCATCAGACCTCTGCTTAGACTGGCATTAACCATTTGATAGCCAAACAGATTTATCATAAACCATGTGAGGTGGGCCTAGGGTTTGAGTGGCTGCAGCACAGTGCAGTGCTGGATCCCAGAATACACTCTCCCAAAATAAATCCGGATCAAGTTCTACAGCACGGCTGTGGCCAAAGGCCTGCCCCTACAGGCCCGGCTCTGCAAAACTAGGGAGCCTGGTGCTGGGGAGGAGGGGGCATTCTCCAGGACTCTGTGAGCCCCACCTCAACCTGCTCACAGTTACTGCAGATGAAGGTCATCCCTACCCACTCCCATCAAGTCTTAGTACCATAGTGGCCCCTGGAGAGAAGGCAGAAGGTGGACCCCCATGGAAGGCAGACGCCCTACAAATGAAACCATCCCAGGAGGCCCCAAGAGCCAGCTGGCCGTTTGCCTAATATTCAGTGACAGGAAACCGTCACAGCCTTGGCTTGATGGCCACAGTGTCTGCTGAGTAAAAATGCTAACATGTCACCTCGACATGGACAAATGGGCCCTGGGGCCAGAATCGTCAGAACACCTGGCTTCAGGTCAGTAGACACCCCGCCTCATCACCACCCGCACTCTTGACTTTCACATGGGCCTTAAGAGTTTCTTTGGTCATATGGTCATTCTACCTGTGTGTGCTGATGACTTCCAAATTACCTCCAAGGCTGGGATTTTTCTCCTAAGACTCAGATGTGTATCTGGTGCCCTGCTGGCTACTGTCACCTGCGTGTCCCATTGATACCTTCAACCTGGCTGACCTCGCCATCCTCCCTCTGAGGCATCTCCACATCCCTAGTACCGAACAGGACCTGGTACATAACAGTCAGCCCACAAATGTTTGTAAAAAGCTCTTGTGCTGAGCATGGAGCAGTGACGAAGATGGAAAGCCTGACATTCTCGAACTCTAGCGTGCTTGAGTCACCTAGAGAATTCACGAAAACAGAGTCCTACACCCACTCCCTGAGATGCTGACTCGGTGCCTGAAAAGCTGCATTTCTAACAAGATCCAGGTAGATGCTGAAACAGCTGGTCCACAGTCCAAAGTCTGAGAACAAAGCAGTAGGAACTCATCGGATGTTTGACGAAGGAAGGAAATTGAGGCGGGCAGGGAAAAAGGAGCCTAAAGGTCATCATCCCTGGGGAGCATCCTCAGAGTAAGTCCTTCAGTCTCTCCCTCCCTAACACAGGTTGCCCAAGAGCACCCAGTCCCTCCCCTATGGCACCCACCCCACCATTCAAACTCTGAGTCACATCTCCTATTCACCCCAAACCTTCCCCAATGCCCAGCCAGACAGATGCTGTCACTAAGAATCCTGATGTTGTCCAAGGACATGACCTTACCACATGGGCACACACACACACACACACACACACACACACGTAAAGAAACACAGTCTTGCCTCTCCGAAGGTTTCAACACTTTCCCAAGCAGAGCATTAGTTGTTCAAAGGTATATGTCCATCATAGTACTTAGTCTATAGTGAATACTCAATAAATTTGCATCATCAATAAATAGACTATGGATAAATGGGTGGATGGATGGGAGGATGGATAAATGAAGTCCCTGTCCTGCTCTCAAAACTGTCTGTGTTCCATTGGACTAAGGCACGTAAAGCAGCAGGAGCAATGGTGAGTGTGCCCCGCTGGGGTTACTGATGCCTGGTGCAGGACAAACACCACAACTCCAGGGCCGAGCCACCTGCCAAGCAAGGGAGGTGGGACCTCAGTACTCTGGGCGGTTCCAGAAGTGGGTCTGCCCTAGATCCAGCGAGTGGGCTGGATGAGGACCTGGCCAGGGGCTCCGTGAAGACTCCCTGCGGAGTCTGTAAAACCTACAGCTATCCCCCAGGTTCTGATCTGATTGGTCTGGGCTGGGGCAGAGGCCGGATAATGCACTGCCCAGGTGCAGCGGCACTGTGCTGGCTGACACAGTGACAGGTAAGTCATGGCTACTGCCCATGGGGCTCACAGGCTAGAGGGAATGTCCTCAAAGAAAGGAACTGTAAATGAAGGGGACACTCCTTTCTGCCGGGGGCAGGGGTGGGGGCTGGCCTTCCTGAATGATAGCAGGCACAGAGCGCTGCAAGGAGTGCGGGGAGAGCACAGGGCAACAGCGGTGGCATGAAGGGCCGGGCTGTCTGGGAAACTGAGGAGCAAGGGGCTTTGAAACAAGCTTATGAAATGCTAAACAGACAAAACCAGTCCAAACCTGTCTGCGCTTCTCTGCTCCTTCCAAGATCCAAGTAAGGATGAGGGTCTACAGGAAGGAGCACCCCAGTAGTCGGAAGGGAGATTCCCCAGTCTTGGGTTCCCATTTCCTCTCCTGAAGCTGAACGCTTCTCAAGCCATCGCCACTTCCTGCAGACCCGGCAGGGCCTCTACGCTGTTAGCTCAGGGGAGCTCGGGGTGGTAAAGTAGAAGAATAGGAAAACGTGTGGGCTTTGGACTCAGAGGAACCAGGGCTTGAGCTGTAACTCTGACACAGCTGTGTGACCACAGGCAGGCAAACTGAACTGGGCCTAAGTTTCCACTCCTATAAACCTGTAACAACGCATGATATTTTCTTTACAGAGTATATAAAGAACTTGTAGAACTTCCATCAAAAGAAACAAAAGAATGGGAGAAAATATTTGCAAACCATGTATATCTGATAAGAGGTTAAAAATCCAGGCTTCCTTGGCGGTCCAGTGGTTAAGAATCTACCTTGCAATGCACACTTCCCTGATAGCTCAGTTGGTAAAGAATCTGCCTGCAATGCCGGAGACCCCAGTTTGATTCCTGGATAGGGAAGATCCCCTGGAGAAGGGATAGGCTACCCTCTCCAGTATTCTTGGGCTTCCCTTGTGGTTCAGCTGGTGAAGAATCTGCCCACAATGCAGGAGACTTGGGTTTGATCCCTGGGTTGGGAAGATCCCCTGGAGGAGGAAAAGGCTACCCACTCCAGTATTCTGGCCTAGAGAAGCTCAAACGGTAAAGAATCTGCCTGCCATGCAGGAGACCAGGGTTTGATTCCTCGGTTGGGAAGTTTCTCTGGAGAAGGGAATGGCAATCCACTCCAGTATTCTTGTCTGGAGAATTCTATGGACAGAGAAGCCTGGTGGGCTACAGTCCATAGGGTTGCAAAGAGTCGGACACGACTGAGCAACAACACACACACACACACACACACACACACACAGAATCCATGGGGTTGCAAAGAGTTGGACATGACTGAGCAACTTTCACTTTGCAATGTGGGGCATATGGGTTTGATCCCTGGTCTGGGAAGATCCCACATGCCAAGGGGCAACTAAGCCCGTGCATCACAATTATTGAGCCTGTGCTCTAGAACCTGTGCTCAGCAACAAGAGAAGTCGCCCAAATGAGAAGTCCATACACGGAAACTGGAGAAAGTCTACATGCAGCAATGAAGACCCAGTGCAGCCAAACATAAACGAAAGAAAAACAAACAAACAAAATATATGGGAGCTTAAAATCCAAGTCTACAAAGAACTCCTACAACAGAGCAATAACAAAAAGCAAATAACTTGATGAAAAAAAAAAAGGGGGAAAGGACTTGAAAAGGCTTTTCTCCAAGGGAGATATACAAATGTCCAAAAAGCATCTGAAAAGATGTTCAGTGTTACTACTCATTAGGGAAATGCAAACCAAAACCACAGTGAGATATCATCTCAGACCCATGAGGACAGTTACTGTGCTGTGCTTAGTCGCTTAATCGTGTCCGACTCTAAGTCACCCCATGGACTGTAGCCCACCAGTCTCCTCTGTCCATGGGGATTCTCCAGGCAAGAATACTGGAAGGGGTTGCTATGCCTTCCAGACGGTTACTAGCAAATTAGTATAGTTGAGGATGCGCAAAAATTGGAAACCTGGGGCACTCTCGGTGGAAAAGGAAATGCAGCAACTATGGAAAACAGTATGGTGATTCCTCAAAAAATTAAAAGTAGAATGACTACTGCTGCTGCTGCTAAGTCCCTTCAGTCGTGTCCGACTCTGTGCGACCCCATAGACGGCAGCCCACCAGGCTCCCCAGTCCCCGGGATTCTCCAGGCAGGAACACTGCAGTGGGGTGCCATTTCCTTCTCCAATGCATGAAAATGAAACGTGAAAGTGAAGTCGCTCAGTCGTGTCCGACCCTCAGCGACTCCATGGACTGCAGCCTTCCAGGCTCCTCCATCCATGGGATTTTCCAGGCAAGAGTACTGGAGTGGGGTGCCATTGCCTTCTCCGAGAATGACTACGTGATCTGGTAATTCCACTTCTAGATATATACCCAAAAGAACTGGATATAGAGTCTCGAAGAGATATTTGTATGTGTACGTTCACACCAGTATTATTCACGACAGCCAAAAGGTGGAAGTAACCCAAGTGTCCACAGACAGATAAATGGATAAGTAAAATGGGGTCTTTACAAAAAATGGAGTACTATTGTTAAAAGGGAGGAAATTCTGACACATGCTACAGTGTGGATGAACACTGAAGTTGTTATACTAAGTGAAATAAGACAGTCACAAAAAGACAAATACTACATGATTCCATTTATATGAGGTACTCACAGTAGTCAAATTCATAGAAAGTAGAATGGTGGTTGCCAGATGCTGGAGGAGGAGAGAATGGGAGCTCCATAATGAGCACTGACAGCCCTCCAACAATGCAGGAGTTAGGAACACCAACTCTCCGAGTCGTCAGAAATCTGAATATACCTTATAGGTGGCCCTCCAAATTCACGGTCCCTCCCATACTGGGGATTCAACTCACTGGGGAAGGTGTAGTACTGCAACAGTTATTATTGAAAAAATCCCATGTGTAAGTGGACCTGCGCAGTTCATACGCATGTTGTTCAAGAGTCAACTGTACAGAGTTTCAGTTCTGCAAAATTAAACAGTTCTAGCGGTTAGCTGTACAACAACATGAATGGACTTAATGCCACCAATGCATTAGGTAGCAAATTAGGATGGCAAATTTTATTTTGTGTGTTTCACCATATTTTTAAAAAGCATCTGTAATGGTGGTCCTCAAATTTCAGTAAGCATTAAGTACAACCTAAGATTCTTGTTCAACAGGCAGATTCTGGGGTCCCTTCCCCAGATATTCTGATTCAAAGTCTGGGTTTGAGGCCTTGGGATCTGCATTTCAATAAACATCCTGGGGATATTTAGCTCATTAAGAATTCATTTATTTCTCTCTTCTAAAGGATCCAAGGGTATTCTTTTGAACATTTTCCTGGGCCAATCAGTACCTGAAAAAAAAAAAAAATGTGTGTGTGTGTGTGTGTGTGTGTGCGTGTGTGTGCGTGTGTATGTAGAACAATCCCATAGCCACAGGCCCAACAAGATGGCCCTCCAGTTTTCAGGGGAGTCTGAGCTGCTACAAAGCTCAAGTATGTGACCCCTCGGCTCTGAGCCCACAGGCCTCTCACATTTCAGCCTACACAAGCTCTGCATCTCACCAAAAGTGTGTCGTGTAAACCAATGCTTACCCACAGGATGTCCCCAGCAAGGAGGTAATGTCAAGCACACCTTGCCTCCCAAGCAGCGGGGAAGAAGAGATCTGAGGCAGGCAACCCCACTGCAAACAGTGCAGACAACTCAGGGAAACCACAATCCCCAGTGGCGGCCCAGTGAGCAGGAGGCCAAGGAGAGCCAGTGGAGCCAGGCACCACAGGCCAGGGAGAGCCTCAGATAGAGCCAGGACAGCCTGCAGAAAGGCAGCTCATTCAGGGAACCCAGGCCTCCCCTCCCACAACCCAATGAGCAAACAAGACCCTGCTCACTCAGCCGCAGCCAACTAAACGCAGTGTTCTCAGCCCATCACATCCAGCCATGTAGTCATTTGTTATCTTCATCATCATAACAGCACCTTTGACATTTCCCATGCTTGACTCCGACACCATCATTGCTTTTCAGTGTGGCAAGGACACCGTGCTCTGAGCACAAGGCATGGAGCACTTTCAACCTGCTATGGCAGCGGGGCCCAGGACGCTTGGATTCAGACGTTCCCCTCCCCAGCCCCCACTCACCCCTTCCAAGGCCCTGAGAGCAGATCACAATGTGTTCACGTGGTCGTGTGGTTTTGTAAAATGTACGGCAAGATATTCTTGCATTGTTTTTTCTGCCAGCTCCTTCCACCCACAACAAATTGTCAAAATGTCAGACCCACAAAACTAGGGTCTTAGACCCCTAGTTAATTGACTAGGGGTTAGGGTTAGACCTCACTTAAATTTAGTGAGGATCCCCCCCCCCACAGTGTCACACATATTCACATACCTTAGCTCGTTCAGCCTTACAGGGTAGGTTTTATGCTTAGGTCTCTTTAATAAATAAGCAAATGGGGATTCTGAAAGGCCCCATGAGGTTCCATGACTTGCCTAGGGTTACCTAGGTTCCAGGAGGTATCCCGAGATTCCAAGCCCAGCGTTCTTTCTACTCCCATCCTTTCCTAGTGGCCCTCAATACAACCACTAACAGAGAAGCACACTAAAAAAATTGAAGCTACTCTTCTGATTAACCAGTTAACAAACCCTGAATACTAACCACTAATTTTTACTGACCACTTGCCCTGTGGCAGGCACGGAGTTGAGCATTGCTCCTGTTATATTTCTCTTACTTCTTACTATAATCCTATGAGATAGACATTATCATGAGCCTCACTCTACAGATGAGGAAACTGAGGCTCAGAAAAGTTCACTAATTTGCATAAGAACACACAATAAGGAGAGCCAAGGCATAAGCTGAGGTCTAATTCTGACGTCCTCGCATTTAATCATGGTGTACTCTTCCATCTAGAAGTGGGGGAAAAGCCCACCAGTGGGAAGGAGGCAAAGCAGAGAAATGCCTTTAGCATAAATCAGGAGTGTGGCCTAAAAGCTAGAAGGAAGGAATGAAAAATGTGGATCAGAGAAGGTGATTCTGGGCTCAAGCGAACCAGTAATTGCTATGTCAATTGCTTTGCACAGGTCTTGGTGCCCAGGTCCCAAAAGAGGCCCCATCTCTCAGAGGCCCCATTTAAATATTCTGTGCAAGGCACAACATCTTGAAATAGCCAGTTCAATTTCCCGCAAGCAAGAAAGATGTCACCTGTCTCCTGTGCTAACTTTCTGAGTACGCTGAGTTTTTGAGTTAGTCTCGGCTTCCACTGAGCTTATCTCCTAACTTTTCTAAGGTTTTCTGGTGCAGCTGATAAGATTTTCTTGCCCTGTTAAAATGAGATGAGATCCAGCCAGCTGTCCAGAAATGTACAATGAGATTATATTGAGAAGGAACCACCAGAGACAAAGGCCCCTAAAGAGATTCTAGCTTGCTGTCTGCTTTGTGGCAGAAAGCTGAGTGGGGGCTGGCTCATGGGTGGGGGCAGGGAGCAGAGAAAGGGCAACAGCCACTCCCTTTTTGCCCTTCAGTGGGCCTTCCTCTGGGCCAGGCTGAAGAGGCTGTGGAGGGGTAGAGAATACAAGAGTCATTTTTAATGGTTGGGAAAGACTGATGATTTAGGAAGAGTTGTGTGTTCGTAACAAAGGACAAAGATGCTCATGGGTCTGCCTTCTTCACTTGGCCCCTGCCCCGGAGCCTCATTTGCACTGCCCCATAGGGTGACTATCAACAGGCTCACTACCCTTCGAGGATGGTACTCTGGGTCCTGGGTGCCTCAACCAGCACGTCACCTTGCAGACAGGTGCCCTGGAGTTTGGCTGTCCTCTCTGCTCTGCTCAGGTCACAGATGAGGCCGCAGATCATGCCCAAGGCTCAGGTGCAATCTGCTCGGCACCCACGTGACCACAGAGAGTGGACCCCAGGCCCCGCCAGTGAAACGACGGTCCGGGTCTGCGCAGGTGGCCGCCGCGCCCTGGCACAGGTGGGCCGCCTCACCTTTCACCGGACGGACGTGGCTCTCGGCGACTTCACATGCCCCGGCCCGGGGGGTCGCTGCTCGCCCCCGGGTCTCCGCGCTATCCGCCCGCCTGCCGGCTGCAAGGCCAAGCCAGGACGCGAAGCCGCGGCGCGCGCAGGGCCGAGCAGAGGCCGCCGGGCCTTTCCCCGCGGCTGGCCGGGCACGGAGCCCGCAAGGCCTCGGCGCAGCCCGGCTCCGCCCGCCCGCCCGCCCCTCGGCCCGGGTTCCGCGCCCGCCCGCCCGTTCCCCGAAGGAGCAGGGCCGGCTCGGCCGAGCCTCCGCGGCACCCGGCCCGCCCGCCCCTCACTTAACTGTTCCCCGCTGGGGCGGCGGCGGCGGCGGCGGCTGCGGCGGTGGCGGGTCCCGGCTCCGTCTCACGCAGAAGCAGCTTCTCATCGCCCGGGCGGCGCGGAAGGGGCCGGGCCCGGGGCCCAGGCGGCGGGGCCGGCAGCTCGAGCGCGAGCCTCACCGGGGAGCGGCGGCGGCGGCGGCAGGGGCGGGGCGCGGCCTGGCGGCGGCGGCGGCGACAACTGCGGCGGCGGCTCCCTCCGCGGGCCGCGGCGGCAGGCCGGGCTCCGGGCCTCCCGGCTCTGGCTCTGGCTCCGGGGGAGGCGCCGGGCGCCTGAGGCTGGCTCGGGCGGGAGGAGGGAGCGGGAGCCCTCGCGTCCGGAGCCCGCGCCGCCGCCCGGTCGGCACCCCGCCTCCCCCTCCGGCCTCCCCCACGGCCTGGCCCGTTAGCCCGGGGAGGGCCCTGGTGCCGCCGACCCGGCCTCTCAGAGTCCGCAACGGCCCCCCGGCGCAGCCCAGACCCGAAGGAGCCCCGGGCCTCTTGGAGCCTGGGCCCCGATGTCCCCCTCCCCCAAGCTGGCCTCTTCCAGGGACCCGCAGCCCCCTCTGCTCTCCTAGGCCTCACTATATCTCTATACCCTAGACCAGTCCTTACATCCCTGGAAGCCCCCAGGCCTCTTGGAACCTGAGATAAACGTTACACACCCACACACACCCAGCACACACCCACATGCCCCTTGCAGGGACAGGGACACACACACACACACACACACATACACACACACACGCCTCTTTCAGGGACACCCAGCCCTCTTATGCTTTTCCGGAAGCCCCCAGGCCTCTTGGAACCTGGGATAAACGTTACACACCCACACACACCCACATGCCTCTTGCAGGGACAGGGACACACACACCCACATGCCTCTTGCAGGGACACCCAGCCTCTTGAAATCTGGGATAAACGTTACACACCCACACACACCTCACACACACCCACATGCCTCTTGCAGGGACAGGGACACACTCACATACACACATACACCTTTTGCAGGGACACTCAGCCCTCCTATGCTTTACGGGACCCCCCCACCAGACCAATCTTTCAGCTCAGCTCACTTGGGTTCAGGAGACCCCACTGCCCAGCTGACCCAACACAAGCTTAGCCTGGCCGCAGTCCCCAGTGCCAATACAGGCCTCTCAAACTGACCCCAAATTCCTAGCATTATCTGTCTCCCTCTTATGCTACCCACAGAGGTCCAAAGCAAGGACTGTGAGGCTGGCTTGCTGCTGCTGCTAAGTTGCTTCAGTCGTGTCTGACTCTGTGCGACCCCATAGACGGCTGCCCACCAGGCTCCCCCGTCCCTGGGATTCTCTAGGCAAGAATACTGGAGTGGGTTGCCATTTCCTTCTCCAATGCATGAAAGTGAAAAGTCAAAGTGAAGTCGCTCAGTCGTGTCCGACTCTTAGCGACCCCATGGACTGCAGCCTACTAAGCTCCTCCGTCCATGGCTTAGGGGAAGTATTTAAAAGTTTGAGCTCATCTATGGCCCTACAGTACTTGGGAAATGTACAAGCCAGAGGATAAAATGGAACTGGATGAGGAGAGGGATCCAGAGCTTGGCCTTCAGCTAGAGTGGCTAGTCAGTGGTGCCAGCTGTGCACCCTTAACCGAAAATGCCCCACACATCCCCAGCAAGGCACTCAGAGGCAGTGCCAGCATGCTGTTTGTTAGAGATGAGGACCATGCAGGCCTGATTAGTATCAATTTGCTAATGTCTCAAGTCTAATTTCCACACATTCTTAGGCTTTTCTAAAATAGCTGTTTGATCCTTTAAAAAAAAAAAAAAGAAAAAGTTGTTCCGAAGAACTGATTGTTGAGGAAAATGTCCTATGGGGAAGCCTTCCTAGTGTGTGCATTCCAAGCATTTTTATCACTCAGAAATGCCACTGGTTCAGATGGTTTTACAGGCAAGTTCTAGCAAACCATTAAGGGACAAATAATCTCTATGTTATTTAAACTGTTACACAGAAGAAAAAAGTTTTCCATTTCACTTCCCAAGTTTAGCATACTGATACCAAAACTCACAGAGATAATACCAAAAAGGAGAATTACAGGCCAGTTTCAGAACACTAGTCCCCAGAGAATTTAATACATGTTTTTTTGAAAAGGAGGTTCTGCAGTCAAATAATGAGCAAGTGCTGCATGCCACATATAATCTACCTTTTAAAGAATCACAATAAGTATAATTAAGGTCTCTGTGATGTCCAGTTAAGTTCAGTCGCTCAGTCGTGTCCGACTGTTTGCGACCCCATGAATCGCAGCACGCCAGGCCTCCCTGTCCATCACCAACTCCCGGGGTTCACTCAAACTCATGTCCATTGAGTCAGTGATGCCATCCAGCCATCTCATCCTCTGTTGTCCCCTTCTCCTCCTGCCCCCAATCCCTCCCAGCATCAGAGTCTTTTCCAAAGAGTCAACTCTTTGCCAAAGTATTGGAGTTTCAGCTTTAGCATCAGTCCTTCCAATGAACACCCAGGACTGATCTCATTTGGACTGGTTGGACTCTCAAGAGTCTTCTCCAACACCACAGTTCAAAAGCATCAATTCTTCGGGACTCAGCTTTTCTCATAGTCCAACTCTCACATCCATACAGGACCACTGGAAAAATCATAGCCTTGACTAGACGGACCTTGTCCAGGAGTAAACAAACCTGGTATTTCCCAAAGTCTTCTGAGCCAGGACCACCTTTTCAAAGTTCACCAATTAATCTCTAACCTGTGAATCATTACTCTTATAGACCAATCTACTGAAGTATATAGTAGTTGCAAAACTACTAAATAAAATTTTAGCAATCTGAATCCAACTTGCTCTAAAACAAGTCAAAATCCACTATAATCAGGCAAGATTTAGTCCAAAAGTACAAGGATGATTCAACATTAGTGACTCTGTAAATTTCATGGGTAAAGAAAAATAAATCACAGGATATTATCAACAGAAGAGACCCTTTAAAAATATTTGATAAATTCAACACCAACAGCTTATAATTTTCTTTAAAAAAAACCTTAATAAACTAGGAAGAATATTTAAGCTTCTTAATGACAAAGTTTACTTATCAGAAGTCATCCATAAACATATTTAATGGTGAAACACTAAGGGCATTCTTATTTTAGTCAGAAACGAAACAAGAATACCCACTATAATTGCTACAAACTAAAGCCAATACAATAAGATAAGAAAAATAAGAAATATAAATAATGGAAAAAGACAAACATCATTATTTGTTCATGATGTCAATACATACCTAAACATAAAAATGGAAGGGAATCAACTAAAAAGCTTAGAGACTTTAGTAAAGTGGCTAGTTATAAGATAAAAACCAAAATTAATGGTTTTCCTAGATGTTAAAGGAAAAGGCTTCTTTTCATAAAGAGAGACTTCCATTAGAGAAAGACTCATGGCCTCTCTCTGGAAAAGGTCAGTTTTCATTCCAATCCCAAAGAAAGGCAATGCCAAAGAATGTTCAAACTACCACACAATTGCACTCATCTCACACGCTAGCAAAGTAATGCTCAAAATTCTCCAAGCAGACTTCAACAGTATGTGAATCGTAATCTTCCAGATGTTCAAGCTGGATTTAGAAATGGCAGAGGAACCAGAGATCAAATTGACAAAATCCGTTGGATCATCGAGAAAGCAAGAAAGTTCCAGAAAAACATCTACTTTTGCTTTATTGACTATGCCAAAGCCTTTGACTGTGTGGATCACAACAAACTGTGGAAATTTCTGAAAGAGATGGGAATACCAGACTACTTTACCTGCCTCCTGAGAAATCTGTATGGAGGTCAAGAAGCAACAGTTAGAACTAGACATAGAACAGCAGATTGGTTTCAAATCGGGAAAGGAGTACCTCAAGGCTATGTATGGTCACCCTGCTTATTTAACTTATATGCAGAATGCATCATGCAACATGCTGGGCTGGATGAAGCACAAGTTGGAATTAAGATTGCAGGGAGAAATATCAATAACCTCAGATGTGCAAATGATACCACTCTTATGACAGAGAGCAAAGAAGAACTAAAGAGCTTCTTGTTGAAAGTGAAAGAGGGGAGTGAAAAAGTTGACTTAAAACTAAACATTCAGAAAATTAAGATCATGGAATCTGGTCCCATCACTTTATGGCAAATAGATGGGGAAACAATGGAAATAGTGACAGACTTTATTTTTGTGTGCTCCAAAATCACTGCAGATGGTGATTGCAGCCATGAAATTAAAAGATGCTTGCTCCTTGGAAGAAAAGCTACGATCACCCTAGACAGCATATTAAAAAGCAGAGACATTTCTTTGCTAGTAAAAGCTATGGTTTTTCCAGTAGTCGTGTACGGATGTGAGTCTTGGACCATAAACAAAGCTGAGTGCTGAAGAATTGATGCTTTTGAACTGTGGTGTTGGAGAAGACTCTTGAGAGTCCCTTGGACTGCAAGGAGATCAAACCAGTCCATCCTAAAGGAAATCAGTCCTGATTGTTCATTGGAAGTTCTAATGCTAAAGCTGAAACTCCAATAATCTAGCCACCTGATGCAAAGAACTGACTCGTTTGAAAAGACCCTTATGCTGGGCAGGATTGAAGGCAGGAGGAGAAGGGATGACAGAGGATGAGATGGTTGGATGGCATCACCAATTTGATGGACATGAATTTGAGCAGGCTCTGGGAGTTGGTGATACACGGGGAAGCCTGGCGTGCTGCAGTCAGGGGTCGCAAAGAGTCAGACACAACTGAGCCACTGAACTGAACTGAACATGGCCTCTCTCCACCCTAGAGGAAAATGAATGACAACCTAATTAGTGAATTTGGGAGAAGGAAGTGGACACGAATAGATGCGTACGAGTTCTCTTTTTGGCTTTGGCTGACTGCAGAAAGCAAATATTTTCATGTGCTCTCCACCATACGGTAAGTGGACTATTTGCCAGAACTACCTCTTTCTATAGAGGTAAATCTATCCAATTCAGGAGGAAATACAGCAAACCCACTTGGCTACAGGTCAAAAGCTACATTTTCCAGTCAAGTTTATCAGTAACGAATGCAGTATTTTTATCTCCTATGCCTCAGTTTCTTCCAAATTCAGAAAAGGAAGAAAGGTATTACATATAGGGCCCCCTAAACACAATACTAAATAACTGTGATTTCCATTTATAAAGTATGCCTTTTTAAAAAGATATTTCATTAGCAATGAATAAATACTATGAAATACCTAGGCATACCTTAACAAGAAATGTCAAGGCCCATAAGAAAAAAAACTATGAAACCTTACTGAAGGACCTAAAAAATAAGTTCCTGAGAGGAAGTCTCAATATTGCAAAGATGACATACTTCCCAAACTCAACTTATATATTTAGTTGAATTCAAATCAAAGAACCAATGTGATTTTGGGGGTAGGGTGCAATGGAACATAGCAAAATTATTTTAAAACTAATCTTAATAAATATGGAAAAATGTCTAGGAAATTTAAAAAACTAAATAATAATTTTAAATTATTATGTAAGAACATTATTAATGAATATAAAATATAAAGTAAACATCATGGAGCAGTAATAATACTGTTCTAACATATTAAAATATAGTGTAAGTGAGTGAGTGAGTGAAGTCGCTCAGTCGTGTCGGATTTTTTGCGACCCCATGGGCTGTAGCCTACAAGGCTTCTCCGTCCATGGGATTCTCCAGGCAAGAATACTGGAGTGGGTTACCATTTCCTTCTCCAGGGGATCTTCCCGACCCAGGGATTGAACCTAAGTCTCCAACATTGGAGGCAAATGCTTTAACCTCTGAACCACCAGGGAAGATAATATAATGTAAAGCTTCATTAAATAAAATATAAGCAGGCATTGCAGGTGGATTCTTTACCAACCGAGCTATCAGGGAAGCCGAACTTATACTCAGTTCAGTTCAGTTGCTCAGTCGTGTCTGACTCTTTGCAACTCCATTAATCGCAGCACGCCAGGCCTCCCTGTCCACCACCAACTCCCGGAGTTCACTCAAACTCACGTCCATCGAGTCGGTGATACCATTCAGCCATCTCATCCTCTGTTGTCCCCTTCTCCTCGTGCCCACAGTCCCTCCCAGCATCAGAGTCTTTTCCAATGAGTCAACTCTTCGCATGAGGTGGACAAAGTATTGGAGTTTCAGCTTTAGCATCATTCCTTCCAAAGAACACCCAGGACTGATCTCCTTTAGAATGGACTGGTTGGATCTCCTTACAGTCCAAGGGACTCTCAAGAGTCTTCTCCAACACCACAGTTCAAAAGCATCAATTCTTCGGTGCTCAGCCTTCTTCACAGTCCAACTCTCACATCCATACATGACCACTGGAAAAACCATAGCCTTGACTAGACAGACCTGTGTTGGCAAAGTAATGTCTCTGCTTTTGAATATGCTATCTGGGTTGGTCATAACTTTTCTTCCAAGGAGTAAGCGTCTTTTAATTTCATGGCTGCAATCACCATCTGCAGTGATTTTGGAGCCCCAAAAAATAAAGTCTGACACTGTTTCCACTGTTTCCCCATCTATCTCCCATGAAGTGATGGGACCAGATGCCATGATCTTCGTTTTCCAAATGTTAAGCTTTAAGCCAAATTTTTCACTCTCCTCTTTCACTTTCATCAAGAGGCTTTATAGCTCCTCTTCACTTTCTGCCATAAGGGTGATGTCATCTGCATATCTGAGGTTGTTGATATTGATTCCAGCTTGTGCTTCTTCCAGCCCAGGGTTTCTCATGATGTACTCTGCATATAAGTTAAACAAGCAGGGTGACAATATACAGCCCTGATGGACTCCTTTTCCTATTTGGAACCAGTCTGTTGTTCCATGTCCAGTACTAACTATTGCTTCCTGACCTGCATACAGATTTCTCAAGAGGCAGGGCAGGTGGTCTGGTATTCCCATCTCTTGAAGAATTTTCCACACTTTATTGTGATCCAGACAGTCAAAGGTTTTGGTATAGTCAATAAAGCAGAAATACATGTTTTTCTGGAACTCTCTTGCTTTTTCCATGATCCAGTGGATGTTGGCAATTTGATCTCTTGTTCCTCTGACTTTTCTAAAACCAGCTTGAACATCGGGAAGGTCATGGTTCACGTACTGCTGAATCCTGGCTTGGAGAATTTTGAGCATTACTTTACTAGTGTGTGAGATGAGTGCAATTGTGTGGTAGTATGAGCATTCTTTGGCATTGCCTTTCTTTGGGATTGGAATGAAAACTGACCTTTTCCAGTCCTGTAGCCACTGCTGAGTATTCCAAATGTGCTCGCATATTGAGTGCAGCACTTTCACAGCATCATCTTCCAGGATTTGAAATAGCTCCACTAGAATTCCATCACCTCCACTAGCTTTGTTTGTAGTGATGCTTTCTAAGGCCCACTTGACTTCACATTCCAGGATGTCTGGCTTTAGGTGAGTGATCACACCATCGTGATTATCTGGGTCGTGAAGATCTTTTTTGTACAGTTCTTCTGTGTATTCTTGCCACCTCTTCTTATACTAGTGGCCCACAATTTCATTTAATGAATATAATGAATATAATGTAAAACTTCATTAAATAAAATTGTGGGCCACTAGTATAAGTTCGGCTTCCCTGATAGCTCAGTTGGTAAAGAATCCACCTACAATGCCTGCTTATAAATGCTTTGTTTCTATCCACTGATCTATTTGCATATTTCTAATATTCCACTCCAAATCATATTATCTTGCTTAGACAACTTCAATGAATTTTTTACTGATCTGGCTTGACTCCATCCAAACAATGGAAAATAGCAACCAGAGTGATCATTAAATAATAATAACAATAAAATATAGCAAGTCACTCCCTCTCGTAAAGCTCTTCAGTGAGTTTCCATAAAATAAATTCAAATACTCCAACATGACCTACATGATCTCATCTAGACCTTGCATCCCTTTCATTTCCTTCTCAGCTGTTCTAGTCACACCCACTGCCTTTTAGATCCTTAAACATCAAAGTTCTGTCTTCCCTGGGGGATTTCACCTAGAGCACTCCAATAAACTGTGGAAAATTCTGAAAGAGATGGGAATACCAGACCACCTGACCTGCCTCTTGAGAAATCTGTATGCAGGTCAGGAAGCAATAGTTAGTACTGGACATGGAACAACAGACTGGTTCCAAATAGGAAAAGGAGTACGTCAAGGCTGTATATTGTCACCCTGCTTATTTAACTTCTATGCAGAGTACATCATGAGAAACGCTGGACTGGAAGAAACACAAGCTGGAATCAAGATTGCCAGGAGAAATATCAATAACCTCAGATATGCAGATGACACCACCCTTATGGCAGAAAGTGAAGAGGAACTAAAAAGCCTCTTGATGAAAGTGAAAGAGGAGAGTGAAAAAGTTGGCTTAAAGCTCAACATTCAGAAAACAAAGATCATGGCATCTGGTCCCATCACTTCATGGGAAATAGATGGGGAAACAGTGGAAAGTGTCAGACTTTATTTTTTTGAGCTCCAAAGTCACTGCAGATGGTGACTGCAGCCATGAAATTAAAAGACGATTACTCCTTGGAAGAAAAGTTATGACCAACCTACATAGTATATTCAAGAACAGAGACATTACTTTGCCGACTAATGTCCATCTAGTCAAGGCTACGGTTTTCCAGTGGTCATGTATGGCTGTGAGAGTTGGACTGTGAAGAAGGCTGAGCACCGAAGAATTGATGCTTTTGAACTGTGGTGTTGGAGAAGACTCTTGAGAGTCCCTTGGACTGCAAGGAGATCCAACCAGTCCATTCTGAAGGAGATCAACCCTGGGATTTCTTTGGAAGGATGACGCTAAAGCTAAAGCTCCAGTACTTTGTCCACCTCATGCAAAGAGTTGACTCATTGGAAAAGACTCTGATGCTGGGAGGGATTGGGGGCAGGAGGAGAAGCGGACGACTGAGGATGAGATGGCTGGATAGCATCACGGACTCAATGGACATGAGTCTGAGTGAACTCTGGGAGATGGTGGTGGACAGGGAGGCCTGGCGTGCTGCGATTCATGGGGTCGCAAAGAGTCGGACACGACTGAGAGACTGAATTGAACTGAACTGAACTGAACTCCTCCTAGGCTCTTCTCATCCTTTAACTCTGAGCTTAAATGTCACCTCCTTGGAGGCCTTCACTGGTCGTCTATTTAAGTTAGGTCCCCAGTGTTTTCATATCATATCAGTTCATTTCCTGCTTATCACTTATCACAATTTGTAACTGTTTACTAGTCGTTTGGATTTCCCTTGTGGCTCAGTGGTAAAGACTCCACCACCCAATGCATGAGACCCAGGTTTAATCTTTGGGTTGGGAAGATTGCCTGGAGGAAGAAATGGCAACCCATTGCAGTATTCTTGCCTGGGAAATCCCATGGACAGAGGGGCCTGGTGGGTTATAGTCCACGTGATCACAAAGAGTCAGACATGACTTAGCAACTAAACAACAACTCTTTGTTTCCTTACTCAACTGTCAGTCTCCCCCACAGGCAAAAAACCCCACTGAAGTACCTGTTCATCCAGCATAAATGTGCCACATATACTGGCCGTTCAGTAAGCATTTAATAGATAGATATATCAACATCTACTATGTGCATACCCTTTGTCCATGTCTAATAATGTATGTTCAAGGATAATTGTTTCAGCATTGCTTATAATGAGAAAATATTGGATACATCCTAAATGTGTAGCAACAGAAGATTAAGTTGTTTAAAAAAAAGCAGTACTGACAGAAATAAGCCATGGTATTTTCTTAACAACAACAACAAAAAAAGCAGGTTATAAAACAGAATGCATTTATTCTATGAGTCCATTAATTTTATGTTTTGTGATCATTTATATGTACTAATATATGCAAACCATACTTAGAAAAATCTATACCAAACTTTAACAGTGTCTATATCTGGAGAAAGAACAGAGACTTTCATCTTCTGTTTTACTGTATCTACAGATCATCCTCTGGAATTCCCTGGCAGTCCAGTGGTTTGGACTTTCATTGCTGTGAGCAATGGTTCAATCCCTGATCAAGGAACTAAGATCCCACAAACTGGACAGCAAAAAAAACAAACAAACAAATACAGATTTCCTTGTCTTATGATGGGGTACATCATAAAACACCCTGATAAATCCGTCATCAGTTGGAGAACTTCCCTGGTGGTCCAGAGGCTAAGACTCCACACTCCCAATGCAGCGGGTCTGGGTTCTATCCCTGGTAAGAGAACTAGATCCTACATGCTACAACTAGGAGTTTGCAAGCTTGAGCTAAAAAGCCTGAGTGCCACAACAAGGACTGAAGATCCCGTGTGCCACCACTGAGACCTAGCGTGGTCAAATAATCAGATAAATATTTTTTTAATAAAAAAATTAAAAATCCAAAAGTTGAAAATATCATAAGTCAGAAATCCTTTTAATACATCACCGAACATCAAAACTTAGCCCAGCCTACCTCAAAGTGCTCAGAATACTTCCATTAGCCTATAATTGGGCAAAATAATTTAACACAAAGCCCATTTTATTTTTAAAAAAACTGTTGAATAACTCATGTAAATTACTGAACACTGCGGAAAGTGCAAAACAGAACCACTGTATGATTATAGAAAGGCTGTAAGTGTACCAGTTGTTCACCTCTGTGATCCAGTGGCTGACGGAGTGGGGGTTCACTGCCACTGCCTAGCATCACAAGGGAGTATCCTACCGCACGTCACTAGCCTGGAACAAGAGCAAAATTTGAAGCCTTAAGTACGGCTTTTACTAAATGACTATATGAGTGTGTACTCAGTTGTGACTGAGTCTTACACCATAGACTGTAGCCCCCCAGATTCCTCTGTCCCTGGCATTTTCCAGGCAAAACACTGAAGTGGGTTGCCATTTCCTACTCCAGAGGATCTTCCCAACCCAGGGATTGAACCCACATTTTCTGCTTCTCCTACATTAGCAGGCATATTCCTTACTTGGGAAGCCCACTGTTTCTACTGAATGCGGATTGCTTTTGCATCACCATAAGGCTGAAAAATTGTTAAGCTGAACCATAAGTCAAGGAACATCTGTATGTCTATATTTTAGCATATTTAGGAATCTGGGTGCAAAAAATAGAACACCCAACCAACAGGAGCTTGAATAATAAGCATTTATTTTTTCTGGCCAGGAGTATCTACCTCCAGCCTTCTTGTTACGGGAAAAGGAAGACAGTTAGAATCCATGTCCTAGACTTCCCTGGTGGCCCAGTGATTAAGAATCCACCTGCCAGTGCCGGGGACATGAGTTCCATCCCTGGTCCGGGAAGATTCCAAATGCTGCAGGGCAACTAAGCCACGCGCCACAACTACTGAGCTTGCATTCTAGAGCCTGCAAGGAGAGAAGCCTTTGCAATAGGAAGCCCGTGCCTTGCAACGAAGTGTAACTCACGCTTGCTGCAACTAGAGAAAGCCCTTGCATAGCAACAAGACCCAGCACAGCTGAAAAAAAAAGAATACAAGTCCGTCCAGGCTTTGTGGACCTCCTCAAGCGGTTGTCTTTCACACTCTTGTTTGTTGCCTCGTGGGCACAAAGTGGCTCCTCCAGCCTCAGGTGTCGTGGCCTCTTCTTTCATGGCAGGATGGGGCATGGAGTGAATAGCAAAATCTTTCCCAGAAACTCCCTAGCAGATCTGCTGTGATCCAAAAGGCCAGAAATGGGTCACTTGGCTATTGTTACCTGTAAAGGAAGCTAGGGAACTGGTTTTGTCAGTCACTGCCTGAGGCTGCCCATTCTGCCTGGCCAATAAAAATCACTATTGCCTTGGCAAACAGTATGGAGGTTCCTCAGAAAATTAAAGAGAGAACTACACATAATGCCATTTCTGGATATATATCTAAAAGACATGAGAACAAGTCCTCAAAGAGGTTATTTGCACCCCCATGTTCATTGCAGCTTTATCCACAACAGCCAGGACATGGGAAAAGCCTAAGTGCCTGTGATGGACAAATGGATAAAGAAAGTGTGAGATAGATACAGACACAGATATGTAAAGTGGAATATTATTCAGCCACAAAATGAAGGGAATCTTGCCATTTGTGACAATATGGATGAAACTTGAGGATATCATGCTCAGTAAATGAGTCAGACAGAGAAAGGCAGGTATTGTCCGAGCTCACTTGTATATGGTGAGCTGGAATATAGAAAGACATTTTGTAGAAACAGAGAGTGGATTGGTGGTTGCCAGGGGCAGGGTGGGAGGATTTAAACTTCCAGCGTTAGATGAGTAAGTATCAGGGCTCTACTGTGTAGCATGGTGACGGCAGTTAACCATACTTACTATGCACTAGAAAGATGCTAAGAGGGTAGACCTTGGAAGTTCTCATGTCACACACAAAAAATGATGACCGTATAAGGGGACGGATGTGCTGTTCTGGTAATTAGTGCACAATATGCGTGTCTAGCAAATCGTCACGTTCAGTCGGATGGCATCACTGACTCAATGGATGTGAGTCTGAACAAACTCCAAGAGACACTGAAGGACAGGGAAGCCTGGTGTGCTGCAGTCCATGGGGTCACAAAGAGTCAGACACAACTTAGCGACTGAACATCAGAAGCTGAGGAAAAAATAAAATCAAAATAATCACTATTTCCTTATTAGGGAGGAAGGCCATTAAGATTTTTTTTTTTAATTTTAATAATGAACATATATAACCTTTATTGTCAGGGGGGAAAAAATGGTCAGTGTATTTCAGATGTGATGAAATCCCTAAAGGTGGTCAATATCACAAAAAGTATTTGTTCTGAGAGAGTTGAGCAGAGTACTGGGAACAGCTTGGCAGTATCTGCTTGCCAGACCAAGCCCAGGCAGGTCGGAGACCAAGTAGCCAGCATCCCGAACCTGAGATCACCACTGATCACTTTCATCCTTTTTGGCCCTCCTTAAGTGCTCTCTCAATTAATGAATTCATCATTACTCCTAAGGCTGTTCTCTGGTATAGATCCGTAGGAACTAGAATGGATCGATTCTGCCTTGAGGGAGGGAGGGTAACCTCTCATCAGTTATCAGTCTCGCTAGCTAAACAGAACTCTCCCCTGATCTGCACAGTGTTTAACCTGACCGGTGCTCTCAGACTGAACCCAGATGGTTGCAGGAGCAAAAGACAGGCAGGTGGGAGGAACACACTTGTGGGACAGGTGTGTAAGCGTGCCTGGCTCTCTCTCACAAGAGTTTAACTGGAAGGATGTGAAAAATAAACATGGCATGACCACAAATGGTGCTGTTGAAACCGAGGAACCATAACCACGTGCAGAACTGCTTTTATTACACAGAGGAACCGCATCATGACAGATCCAAAGTATGAGTCTTTCAATACCCTCCCTGATCAAGAGGAGCCTGACCTGGAGCACTGGAACACAGAGGCAATGAGGAAAAGCCGCTTCCTTTTCTTTTGACTATAACCTTTATGAGAGCAGGTGCCTCAAGGATCTTGTCTCTCTCTTTATTACTCCAGGGCACAGTATGTACTCAACAAATATTTCTTGAATGGATAAGGTCAGTTCTTGATAGCAGTTATAAAGCATGCCAATTTCCATTCACAGGGCATTTCCTCTGTGCCAGGCATCAGGCTAGGTAACTTCTGCAGAAATTATTTCACTCCATACCAATATCGAGGCTGTGAACCAGGAACTGGGATCTGCATGTTAAAGCTATGGAAACTGGGGCTTCCTCCGTTACATTGCACCAAGTAGGAGGGTTGGAAGCCAAACTCCAAATCCAATGCTTGTAACTTTACTGTGCAAAACTCTCCAATAGGATTCCTGGAGCCCTGGAGAACACCCTGCTGGACAGAGCCCTGCTACTCTATAAATAAGCAGTTTTGCCCTCAAAATGCTCACAGTCTGGAGGGGATTCAGTTACTGCTGGTCAACAGCCATTTGGCCATCAGTAACGGAAATGCACTAAAGCCAGCTTCAGCAAAAAAAGAGAAGTCATGGAACAAATGGGGATTCTCAAGGCTGCAGTCACCAGGCAGGCAATTCCAGAGTCAGGTTTCCTCCTGTTATTCCTTCTTCCTCTGTCTGCCTGCCATCTTTTCTCTCCTCCCTGTTCAGTCTCATGGGGCTGCTGTGATGTTACCATATAGCCTGTGTATATTATATCAGATTGCTGGGAGAAATATCAATAACCTCAGATACACAGCTGACACCAATCTTACGGCAGAAAGTGAAGAGGAACTAAAGAACCTCTTGATGAAAGTAGAAGAGGAGAGTGAAAAAGCTGGCTTAAATCTCAACACTCAAAAAGTGAAGATCATGACATCCAGTCCCATCACTTTATGGCAAATAGGTGGGTAAACAATGGAAACAGTGACAAACTTTATTTTCTTGGGCTCCAAAATCACTGCAGATGGTGACTGCAGCCGTGAAATTAAAAGACACTTGTACTTGACAGAAAAGCTATGACCAAGCTAAACAGCATATTGAAAAAGCAGAGACATTACTCTGCCAACAAAGGTCCGTCTAGTCAAAGCTATGGTTTTCCAGTAGTCACGTATGGATGTGAGAGTTAGACTGTAAAGAAAGCTGAGTGCCGGAGAATTGATGGCTCTGAACTGTGGTGTTGGAGAAGACTCTTGAGAGTCCCTGGGACTGCAAGGAGATCAAACAAGTTAGCCCTAAAGGAAATCAGTCCTGAATGTTCATTGGAAGGACTGATGCTATACTTTGGCCACCTGATGTGAAGAACTGACTCATTGGAAAAGACCTTGATGCTGGGAAAGATTGAAGGCAGGAGGAGAAGAGGATGACAGAGGATGAGATGGTTGGATGGCATCACCAACTTGATAGACATAAGTTTAAGCAATCTCCAGGAGTTGGTGATGGACAAGGAAGCTGGGCGTGCTGCAGTCTATGGGGTTGCAAAGAGTCAGACACGACTGAGTGACTGAACTGAATTGAACTGTTATCTTATTAGTTCCAGTGACCTGTAGACATGAACAAGCATCTCTAAGCCCCAATTCCAGAGTAAGGGCAGCAGTGGGGGTCGGAGGGCAGGAATCTGAAAGACCCAGTAATGGTCAGGTCTCCCCTGAACCCAATAACTTAGGGCACAGGGCAGGCTCGTATCTGTTGGCCTACTTCCATGGGTCAGGCCCTGTCATCTGCAAATATTTTCTCCCAATTTGTGGCTTTTTCTCTTATTCCCTTGATGCTATGGATTTTGTTTTTAATGTGAAACTTGAAAACTCAAAATCAAGAATTTTTTTTTTGCTATTTATTTGTTGATTTTGTTTTATATTACTTCTCTGAGCTATTAAGCCTCAGAGAAGATGTTTTAAAGAGGGAAGAGGCTCAGGTTGAGACACTAGAGGAACTGCCAAGGAGAAAACACCTTGGGTAATATTTCAAACTGTTTATCAATGACACAGGTATTATATTAATAATATAGCATGAAGTAATTTGCCCTAGGGTTTCAGTTCATGTAGTCAAAGTGTTGTTGTAACCGTGAGAATAGGAATATTCAATCTTCCAAAAAAGGTACTGAGAAAAACGATGTTGGTTTTTGAAGAATAAGGAGCCATCAGTGACAGGCAAAGAAGGAGACCTGTGGAAATATCCAGAGTGGTGCTGCTGGAGCTGCTATCAAGGGCACATGGCTGGAGGGGCAACAGTGGGGTTAAGTGATGCCCAAGGCCAGCTGGAAGGCTCTGATGTGCCAGGCTGAGGGACTCTGGAAGCCACATTCCACATAAGCGCCTGCAAAAAATGACTTTAAATATCAGCCTTATGCTGATGATGCTGAAATTTATGTCCCTAATCTGGTTCTCCTCCCTGAACTCCAAACATGTGTATCCAAAAGGGTATCTGACATGCCCACTTGAATGCCTAGCCAGCATCTCAAATGGACCACATCTAGGGACTTTCCTGGCAATCCAGTGGTTAAGACTCTGCACTCTCAATGCAGGGACCCCTGGTTGGGGAACTAAGATCCTGCATGCCTCATGCCTTCGCCAAAAGAAATAAAAAAGTTACCATCTTAATCAAATGTACCACATTTGAAACTTGGTCCCTGACGGTAGCTTCCCAGCCCACCCCTTCCTCAGTTTTCCCGGCTCAGCTGCTGGAAACTCTACCTTTCCAGTTGTTCTGACAGAAATTTGGAAGCCATCTTTGCCCCCTCTTCCTCTCTCCTCTCTCACATCTATTGTGTGAGCCTCAGGGCCCGGGGCAGTGAAGGAGGTGCCGCCACTGTGTGCCGAGTTTCTTTTTATCTGTGTGGAAGAAGACAGAGCATGTTCCTTTTGAAGGAGGCATACAAGTTGGCCAGGCAGAAAACGGTGGGGTCGGGAAACAGAAAGGGGGTGAAGCAGGCAGAAAGGACAGAGAGCACAGGGGTGGCAGAAGCAGGCCTTGTGTGGGGGTGACCGGGAGGTCGGTCTGGCTGGAGGCAGCCACACAAGGGCAGGCGGGAGAGGGGTGTGGAGTCCTGCCAGCTCCTCCTGGGCCGACAAGCCTTCACTGGGCTGCCCAGCTCACCCTGCAGGCCTGCTGCGGCCTGTCACCGATCCCCCAAGACATGTGTCCAACCCTTCTGTAGTCACCCAGACTCCTGTCCTTTGCCTATGTGGCCGCCCTTGGCATCCTGGTTCCCAAACCTCTGTGTTTGGCTCTGGACCTTGGCTGCTGTTATGCACCCAGGCCTGCTGCCTCCAAATACAGTTCATGGGCCAGTGCTTGTCCTTGAGACAAGAAATGCAAATAGGGAAGTGAGAAAGGTAAGGATAGTGTGGCATCACATAAGCAGAATTACACTTCCACCTGTTTGTTACCGAGTCCCAGGAACATGGCTGGACCTAACGAATGTGAGTGCGGAGTCTGGAAAGCTCTGGCTTCAAGTTTAAGCTACTGGTAAGCACAGAAGTCATGCTGGGATTTTCCCAAGAGGAAAGGCCTCAAACTGGCAGGCAGTTCTTATAATAAGAGGCCTGTCAAGTGACTCATCGAGAGGCACGTGACATGAGATTAAGGTATCACAGTAAAAGGCCAAGGTGACTTCAATTGTGACTCCCAAATTGAAAGTTTTGAGGAAGACTCTTTGAATGAAAAGGGGTAAGTTGCCTCAAGCAGCTTCTCACACAGGCGACTCTGGATATCTCCCTCATTGGATGATGATAGAAGATTCTCACAGGTAATTCAGAAAGCACCAATGCCAAATATGCACAAATATATAATATAACCTACATGTGGAATCTAAAAAAAAATACAAATGCACTTATTTATGAAACAGACTCACAGACCCAGAAAACAAACTTATGGTTATCAAAGAGGAAAATGGGGGGATGGGATACATTAGAAGTTTGGGATTACTAGATACATATTACTAGATAAAAAACAGATAAGCAACAAGGGCCTACTATATAGCAAAGGGAACCATATTCAATATCTTATAATAAACTATAACAGAAAAGACCCTGAAAATATATATATACTATATATATACAACTGAATCACCTTGCTGTACGCCTAAAACTAACACAACATTGTAAAGAAACCATACTCCAATAAAAAGCCAGAACAAATTCTAAATGTTTATCAGGAAGGCCCTGATTCCCAGAATTTGGGATCCTGGGTTGGTAAATTCCATAACTAACTTGGAAACCAACAAAGAGTTATTTTGCCTCATAAGTAGATAGTGTCACCATCATTTCATTTTAAAAAGGCATCTTAATATTTATCAATGAGAAGGAAATAATAGCACAAAACAGAACATTACTAGAAAAGACAGTTGATAACTTTACACAAATCATACACACACACGCATCACACACACACACACACACACACGCCTCTCTCTCTCTCTCTCTCTCTCTCTCTCTCTCTCTCTCTCTCTCTCCAGCATTTCTTATTTGTAGACTTTTTGATGATGGCCATCCTGACTGGTATGAGTTAAACGTTTGGGTTTGCACTCCAGACTGCAGCTTTGATCTGAACATTCCTTCAGGACACAACTTTTAGTATATTTTGTTCAAGGAGGTAAACCTTGCCCAGCATTTAAGGCCACAAATGACAAATTCAAAGGCAAAGAAGTTCACCTCCCATTTCAGAACCTAACCACAGCCTGCTCCCCACTGCTCATGACTCACTTTTTTTTTTTTTCCTAGTAACCAGAGTGCCTACTTGCAATATGAATCAGATCCTATTACTACCTGTGGTAGAGAATATTCAGAGCTCTTAGATGGATCTGTATGCTCTTTCCCATTCCCAGCCTCCCTGATGGTTAGCTTGGCCATGTGTCTAGTTCTGGCCAATGGGATGTGAGCAAACTGATTTATACTAGTTCCAGGTTAAGGGAGGTAAGTATCTGATGTGCCTTTCCCATCCCTTGTTCTCCTTTTTCCTGTCCCTGGGTAGATGACATCACATTGACCTTGAAGCTGCAAGATGCTGGAACCACAAGATGGGAGGCAGCTTGAGCATCTAAGGTGCCAAGTAGACGAGATGGTGTAGACACACTGTCGACTATATGTAGGAAGAAAATAAATTTCTACTGTAGGAAGCCACTGAGATTTGGGGGTTTATTTGCTATTGTAGCATCACCAACTGATTCTTACTGACACATCACTCTGCTTAAATGCCTACCAGTGCCTTCTCATTGCATTTGGAAAAAAATCTGCAGTCTTTTCCTTGGTCTACAGAGCCCTGCATGCTCTGCCCCTGCACACCTCTTGGCATTCCTCTCCTGCCTCTTGCTCCCACATTCACTGCACCGTGGTCATGCCAGCCGCTGAAGGATGCCAAGCTCACTCCCACTGTAGGGCGGTTCCACTGGCAATTCTTTCTGCCTGGCATAATCTGCTGCCAGCTCTTACTCCCTCCTGACCTTCATCTTACCTTAAATGCCTCCGAGGAAACTTCCCTGATCACTTAAGTTGAAAAGACTCCATTTGTCACTCTGTCTCATTAAGCTTTATTTTCATCCTGGAATTTATCACTACCGGGTATTTTCTCTTTTTATTTATTTGTCTGTTTCCTATCTTGCCTGTCTTGTTTACTGCTGAGTCTTCTGTGCCTAGCAAAGAGCCTGTGGCACAGATGGGACTCAACCTCTGTTTGCTGAGTAAATGGACAGATGAACAAATGATGCCATGCTGTCTGCCCAGGACTTAATTGTGCCTAGTAAGCAACAAGACAGTGTTCACGCTGGCTGCTGCTGTGTGACCACTGTTCCCCACACATTGACTCACAATAAAAGCCATTGTTTACTTTGCTCATGAAGCTGGGGACTGCCTGGCTTCTGCTAGGCAGTTCTCACTGGGGGTCCCTTATGAGGGTATATTCAGATGGTGACTTGGGCCCCAGTCATTCTAAAGACCTCTTCACTCATATGCTTAGCTCCTGGGATGACAAGACTCAGACATTTGAGGTTTAATCCATTGACCAGCTGAGTGACTTCAGGCAAGTTCATCTCTTTGAGCTCAAAATCTTTATATGTAAAACAGAAGCGGAAATTATAATCACACTTATCATTTATAAGACATTGACTATTTCTTGGTACTGTATATGTTCAATTCTTTACATGTCTGTCACATAATTCTTATAACAACCCATTTTGTAGATATTACTGTCATAAGACCTACTTATTTCATAGATGAAAAGACAGTATCAGAGAAGTTAAGTGTCTTGCTCAAAGACACAAAGTTAATCACACCAGAAACTTCTAGTTAATGTCATACATTGGGTCAATATGGGAAATTCCTTCTTCTTTTCTACACACATTAAAATGCTTGATATATTATAGCCCTCCAAAATGTAAATGCCCAGCTGAGTTCAAAGCCAATAAAAGAGGAAACCCCAGGGACTAGATAAAGAAGGAATTTGGGGTTGGGACAGTGAACAGGACCTGAAGTTGAGGGGCTCCCTGGGGAAGGGGCTGGTGGGAGCCTTGGGCCATCTAAACACAATGGGCAGAAACTGAGCTACCCGCATAAAGCCAGGAGCCACAGGCAAGTATTTACTAAGAGAAAAAGGTACCAGGATGGCTCTGCCCAGGGCTCTCTGCCACCATGTTCCTGATGAACAACCAGAGGCCCTGAGACTTTGCGGAACTGGATCACCCAAGTGACATGACTAAGTCAGGCCTGGAGCAGAGGTTCCACTTGGCCACCGGACTCCCATCTTGCGTACTGACCATCAGGCACTGTCAATTTATGTAAACATTCAACTTGAATAAACCATCTCTAGATGCCTCTCTAGTTGTCCTTGCTAGTTAGAATCCACACTAAAAGTCTGTTAGAACTGACAGAAGATAAAGAAGAGAAAAGAAACCTTGGGAAATAAACAAAGCACTTATAAATCCAGGGAAGATCAAAGATGAAATTGCAACGACTGTTAGATTGCTGGAGTTGGAGAACACTTTTTATCAAAACTCATAGATTGCAGCCACAGCCCAAGGTTAGAAGGGAACTCTTACCCTCAACGAACTCTGTGGTGGAAGAATCAGGCCACAAATAAAGCAACATAAGATGACAGCACAAACACGGGAACTGTAAAGGGAAAAAGGATCTAGTTGCCAAGATATTTCCAGACTATGATGGCTCCAAGAAGACACTGCCATGGAAATCAGAAAGGGCCGCACTTACAAGTAAACGAGGACCCAAACTCTACCTATCGAAGCTTACAGGTGCACCTCTAGACTCATAGCAGCGCTATTCACATTAGCCAAGACAGGCAGGCAAGCTAAATGTCCACTGACAGATGAATGGGCAAAGAAGATGTGGTGTGTATACACACACACACACACCCTCACACATACACATGCACACACACACACCCCCCCACACACACCCACACACACCAACACCCCCCCACACACACACTGGAATATTACTCAGCCATCAAAAAGAATGTAATAATGCCATTTGCAGAAACTTGGGTGGACCTAGGGTATTTCCCAGGTGGTTCAGTGGTAAAGAATCCACTTGCCAAGACAGGTGATGCAGGAGATGAAGGTTCGATCCCTTGGTTTGGAGGACCCCCTGAAGAAGGAAATGGCAACCCACTCCAGTATTCTTGCCTGGGAAATCCTATGGACAGAGGAGGCTGGTGGTCTATAGTCCATGGGATCTCAAAGAGTCAGCCATGACTGAGCGACTAAGTGACTGAGTATGCACACATCCTTAGAGATTATCATCCTAAGCAAAGAGGTCAGAAAGAGAAATACAAATGTATGCTTATCTCTTGTGTGTGGAATCTAAACTACGACACAAGTGAACGTGTCTATGAGACAGATTCACAGACTTGCGGCCACCAAGGGTGGGGTGTGGGGTGGACTGCGAGTCTGAGATCCGCAGATGCAAACTATGTATATAGGCTGGATAAAGAACAAGGTCCTGCTGTACAGCATCCTGTAATAAACCACAGTGGGAAAGAATATGTATATCTGTAACTGGGTCATTTTGCCATACAGCAGAAATTAACACAATACTGTAAAGCAATTACATCTAAAATTTTTTTTAATTTTTAGGGAAAATTTTCTGCCCACTGGCCTGTGAAAGAGGCAAAAAGCCTTGCCCTCCACCTGTATCAGAAGTGGAAAAGGAAATGGGAGCCCAGGGCAGCAGCATGCTCCTGTAGAAAGCCTGGAGCCACAGAAATATCCTGGAAAATTAATAAACAACCTCATCTGGGACCAGAAGAAAGCCTTGGGATCCCCAGTTGAGGAAGCTTCCCACTGCTCTACAGCTACCACCCAGGGCACGTGGGACACCCACAGGACATAAGCTTAGTATAAGTGTACAGATGACAATTACAAAGCACACAGGGAATCAAGCCACCAAGAGGAAGACCCAGGGGGTACATACAGGGGGCACATTTGTACCTAAAAGCCCTGGTGATGAGAAAACAACCCGAGAGCTCTGTGCATGAAACCTGCTCAGTGAAATAAAGGAGGGCATGAAAGGGCAAGTCCAGAAGAGGAGAGCAAGGAGAATGAACAGGCTAGTGTGTGGCAGAGCTCATACTCAAACCCGGGGCCACAGCTGAGCAAAACCAAGGCTGGCACTTAGTGACTGAGTGCTGGGGGAACAAAAGAATCTCTGTTCAGACCATCTCCTTCCTGTTTGTTTCCCAAGGAAAAGGCTGCTCCCTGAGTGAGAAGACACCAGGGTCCACTGTCTCTTGACTGCTACTGATTTTTCCAAAAGAATAAATCAAAGTGTTTAACCCCAGTTATTACAGGATTGATGGGTGTGGTGGAGAAAATACGGGTTAGTTACTGCCCTTCAAGGCATGAAATAGTTAGTGCCTGGACATAGATGCCACCTCAAAGCATGGGGACTATTTTATCTTTTCTTTCTTCCCTGCCTTCTTCCTTCCTCCCTCCCCGCTTTCTCTCTCTCAGGCATGTATTCATTCATTCATTGTTTCTTAACCAAACACCATCCAGGAATCCTGAGAGCGATTAGACAGATCTCAGTTCATTGGAAGGACTGATGCTGAAGCTGAAACTCCAATGGTCTGGCCATCTGATGCGAAGAACTGACTCATTGGAAAAGACCCTGATGCTGGGAAAGATTGAAGGCAGGAGGAGAAAGGGATGACAGAGGATGAGATGGTTGGATGGCATCACCGACTCGATGGATTTGAGTTCGAGCCAGCTCTGGGAGTTGGTGATGGACAGGGAAGCCTGGTGTGCTGCAGTCCATGGGGTTGCAAAGAGTTGGACACGACTGAGCTGAACTGAACAGTCCAAATCCTGGCCACTAAATCCTTGACCAAGGCTGCGTGTCTCTCCAGGACTCAGTTTCCTCAGCTCTTAGATGGAAATAATCATTACTCCCTTGCAGGCCTCCTGTAGGGAGGAGCAGAGAGCACAGCACAGCCTAAGTGGGGGCTCTATATATGAGCCCCCCACCCCCGACCCACTCCACTGCCCCTGGGCTCCAGGTGCAGACTCCTTTCAGCTGGAAAGCAGTGGGGGAGAGTGAGTTCCCCCAGCCCCGACCCTCAGCCTCCTCTGGGCTGCTGTGGAGATGGAGATACAGTGGCCTCAAGAGGACCCCACCTCCCAGATGCCTCTGCTTCCTCCTCTCCTTGCCCCACCGTGGCCTCGGCTCAGTCTCATTGTTTCCTTCCGTGTCTGGATTTGTGACAGTTTTAGAGACACCAGCATGCTGCGGAATTCACACTGGAGCCAGCCCAGCCTCAGCTGCGTCCTTTCACCGTGATCGCCAACATGTGTTTAACCCACTGGTCTCCGCGTTTGTAAACACGCTGTTTTCTTTCAAATCTCAAATTAATAGGATCCTTCCGCCCTCCTTTCAAACCCTGCCTGCCAGCCACACGCCTTGTCAGATTTCAGATTCACACACACACACAATTTCAGATTCACACACACACACACACGTGTGCGCCATAGGACTTACCTGCACAGAGACCCAGAGGTGAGAAGATCCAGTTCCCAGGCATTCCACACACACCCACACCCAAACCCACACAGACACACAAACACACACACACACGCACACACAATAGGGCTCACCTGCACAGAGACTCAGAGGTGGGAAGATCCAGTTCCCAGGCCTTCCACACACACCCACACCCACACTCACACAGACACACAAACACATATACACACGCACACACACACACACACACACACACACACACACACACACACACTAGGGCTCACCTGCACAGAGACCCAGAGGTGAGAAGATCCAGTTCCCCAGGCATTCCACACTCCTACCCCCTACCCTCAGACCAATGACATCCTGGATTACAGACCTGCTCTGAATAATTACAGGTTTACAGTACAGACCAGCTCATGGAGGACACACAGTACAAGCAGGTTGGTGAGGAATGCTATCAGAGGCTACCAGGTAAGGCCCACCAAGACCCAGCCTCACAGAGGCATAAGGACAGTCTCTGAAGGTCAGACACTCAGACAGACACACAGACACTGACACAGAACCACAGGTGTGCAGTGACATGATGAGAGGGACCCACAGAACAGCCACTCAGTCATAGACATTATTACAGGCCAAACTGTGTCCCTCATCAAATCCACGTGTCGAAATCCTGATGCCCAGGAACTCAGAATGGGACTGTATTTGGAGTCAGAGCTTTAAAGGGGTGACTAAGGTCAACTGAAGTCCCCGGGTGAGCCCTAATCCAGTGTGGCCTGCTGTCTTGATAAGAGACAATCTGAACACAGGTGCACATAGAGGGAACACCACGTAAACACAGGGAGAAGACAGCCGCTGGGCAGGCAAGGGCAGAGGCCTCGGAAGAAACCAGCCCCACCACTCCCTAGTCTCAAGACATTTAACCTCCAGACTCTGAGAAAATAAATTTCTGCCATCAGCTACCCAGTTTGTAGTATTTTGTTATGGCAGACCTAGAAATAGACATGGAGAGACCAAGCAACCTCCGGCAGCCCCCAAGTACCACCCCAGGCCCACTGCTGCCTTCACAGCCTTGCTCGAGCTCATCAGCACATCCCACATGCACAGATCAGAAGCCCACTTCCTGTTGGTGAGTCCCCTTCCTCAGCACAGGGACTGAGTCTGGTCCCATCTTTCAGCATCACCAAGACACAGGAGGAGAGGACACCCAGAGACTTCCTCCATGGGCTAGCAAAATCGTGGAAAACAGTGTAATAATAATAGTTCACATAAACTGAGTCTTAATTGTAGGTTCCATGGGCTATTCCAAACATGTTGCTGGTATTAACTTGCCTAACTTTCTCAACAATTCTTTGAGGTGAGTACTGCTATCATAATCCCCATTCAAGAGATAGCGGGCACAAAGACAAGTAACTTGCCTGAGATCACACAGCCAGCAAAAGTAGCAGAGTTGGGGTCTGAACTGGAGCAGACTGACTCAAGCCTAGCTCTGAACTGTGGGGCAATCTACCTCCAGAGGCAGAGACAGGGTCAAATTACACAAGAGCTGGACCACCTGGTCAAGAAATAAGTGAGTCCAAATGCCTCCCCCAGACCACACACTTTCCCTGGTCTTGAGGCCCAAAGCACAATTCTGCCCTTGGGGCTGGCAAAATAATTTGCAGGGGCGAGTGCAAAATGAAAACATGGCCCCGTTGTTCCAAAAACAGGGGGAAAGTGCAGCAAAAAATACTGAAATACACAGCTTTTTTCTTTCTTCAGTGGGATCTCTTTTGATTTTTAATATTTTTATTTGCTAGTTAATGCTGCTCTAGGTAAAGAAATAACACAATGTAAAGTTATTAGCATGGATTTTACTTTATATTTTGTAATGCATATATAAGAGCATTAACTCATAGGCAGAATCAACAACCTCACATATGCAGATGATACCACTTTAATGGAAGAAAGCAAAGAGGAACTAAAGAGTCTCTTGATGAAGGTGAAAGAAGAGAGTGAAAAAGATGGCTTAAAACTCAACATTCAAAAAATGAAGATCATGGCATCTGGTCCCATCACTTCATGGCAAATAGACAGGGGAAAAGTAACAGATTTTATTTTCTTGGGCTCCAAAATCACTGTGGACAGTGAGTGCAGTAATGAAATTAAAAGACGCTTGGTGCTTGGAAGAAAAGCTATGACAAACCTAGACAGTATATTGAAAAAGCAAAGACATCACTTTGCCAGCAAAGGTCCATATAGTCCAAGCCTTTCCAGTAGTCATTTACGAATGTGAAATTTGGACCATAAAGAAGGGTGAGCACTGAAGAATGGATGCTTTCAAACTGTGGTGCTGAAGAAAACTCTTGAGAGTCTCTTGGAGAGCAAGATCAGACCAGTCAACCCTAAAGGAAATCAGTCCTGAATATTCATCTGAAGGACTGATGCTGAAGCTGAAGCTCCAATATTTTGACCACCTGATGTAAAGAGCTGATTCATTGGAAGAGATCCTAATGCTGGAAAGACTGAGGGCAGGAGGAGAAAGGGTGACAGAGGATGAGATGGTTGGATGCACCATTGACTCAATGGACTTTGAGCAAACTCCAGGAGATAGTGAAGGACAGGGAAGCCTGGTGTCCTCCAGTCCACGGGGTCCCAAAGTGTCGGACATGACCAAGCAACTGAACAACAGCTGAACAACAACATACATATTCGGTCGTACACTGATGAATTTCTTCTTACCAGAATAATAGGGACACTGCACAAAACAAACTCAACTGTTTTTGCTTCTTATTTACTTCTTCATTCCAATTCCAAAGAAAGGCAATGCCAAAGAATGCTCAAACTACCGCACAATTGCACTCATCTCACATGCTAGTAAAGTAATGCTCAAAATTCTCCAGGCTAGGCTTCAGCAATACGTGAACCATGAACTCCGTGATGTTCAAGCTGGTTTTAGAAATGGCAGAGGAACCAGAGATCAAATTGCCAATATCCGCTGGATCATCGAAAAAGCAAGAGAGTTCCAGAAAAACATCTATTTCTGCTTTATTGACTATGCCAAAGCCTTTGACTGTGTGGATCACAATCAACTGTGGAAAATTCTGAAAGAGATGGGAATACCAGACCACCTGACCTGCCTCTTGAGAAATCTGTATGCAGGTCAGGAAGCAACAGTTAGAACTGGACATGGAACAACAGACTGGTTCCAAATAGGAGAAGGAGTACATCAAGGCTGTATATTGTCACCCTGCTATTTAACTTCTATGCAGAGTACATCATGAGAAACGCTGGACTGGAAGAAACACAAGCTGGAATCAAGATTGCCGGGAGAAATATCAGTCACCTCAGATATGCAGATGACATCACCCTTATGGCAGAAAGTGAAGAGGAGCTAAAAAGCCTCTTGATGAAAGTGAAAGAGGAGAGCGAAAAAGTTGGCTTAAAGCTCAACATTCAGAAAACGAAGATCATGGCATCCAGTCCCATCACTTCATGGGAAATAGATGGGGAAACAGTGGAAACACTGTCAGACTTTATTTTTTTTGGGCTCCAAAGTCACTGCAGATGGTGACTGCAGCCATGAAATTTAAAGATGCTTACTCCTTGGAAGAAAAGTTATGATCAACCTAGATAGCATATTCAAAAGCAGAGACATTACTTTGCCGACTAAGGTCCGTCTAGTCAAGGCTACGGCTTTTCCTGTGGTCATGTATGGCTGTGAGAGTTGGACTGTGAAGAAGGCTGAGAGCCAAAGAATTGATGCTTTTGAACTGTGGTGTTGGAGAAGACTCTTGAGAGTCCCTTGGACTGCAAGGAGATCCAACCAGTCCATTCTGAAGGAGATGAGCCCTGGGATTTCTTTGGAAGGAATGATGCTAAAGCTGAAGCTCCAGTACTTTGGCCACCTCGTGCAAAGAGTTGACTCATTGGAAAAGACTCTGATGCTGGGAGAGATTGGGGGCAGGAAGAGAAGGGGACGACAGAGGATGAGATGGCTGGATGGCATCACTGACTCGATGGACATGAGTCTGAGTGAACTCCGGGAGATGGTGCTGGACAGGGAGGCCTGGCGTGCTGGGATTCATGGGGTCGCAAAGAGTCGAACACGACTGAGCGACTGAACTGAACTGATGCACATTGTGCTAGCATTATCTTCCCTGAGCTTACTGAGGAAGAAGAAGTATGGAGAAGAAGAGGAACTATGGTTGCTCTATCTTTTCCTTCTAGTCACTGCTTGCAACCTAAGTGGTGGGCTAATACCGGAAAGGAGCTTGAATACCAAAGGATGTGGCAGGGTTGCTTGGTAGTTCATATTACTTAGAACACAACTGCCTTCTTTCTATGTTCCAAGCAAATTCTTACTTAAAGGGAAAGTGTGGCCACTTGGGGCTATGGGCAGCTTCTAATTTCATGAAGTGGGTCCACCAGAAATCTGTGCTTATGTGGTGGTGCAAATACTATGCATCAACAGGGGGTCAAAGAATGGGGTTCACAAATATTGTGGGCATCTCCTCTGCTCGCATGTATTCCCCATCATCCCACTGGACTAAGAATAGGATGGGCATTTGGACATGGGGGTGGGGAAGCACCTCTCTCCAGGGCCAAGACATTGAGGTGAGGACAGAGGGTGGGTCTAGACTCAGAGGATGGTCAGAGATGGAAAGCCCTCCTAAGCTGACAGGGGGAGGGGCAGGGGAGTGGGGGGAAGTGTTGCCAGAGGCAGGCCAAGGTGTGTCCCGAAACATCTATGTAAACAGGAGCTGGTGTGAAGCAGACACTGCTCTGTGATCACCAAGCACACAGCGAGCCTACAGTTTGCAGCTTCCCTAGTAGTTGTGTTGCTGTTCAATTGCTAAGTCGTGTCCAGTGCTTTGCGACCCTGTGGACTCTGCCACCCCGTGGATGGTAGCACACCAGACTCCAGTCAGCAAAGTGATGTCTCTGCTTTTCAATACACTGTCTGGGTTTGTCATACCTTTCCTTCCACAGAGTAGGCATCTTTTAATTTCATGGCTGCCGTCATTGTTCCTAGTAGTTAGGTGGGGCCATATGACTAATTTCCAGGCAGTAGAATGTGAGATATGGTCACTTCTGAGCCTGACACCTACAAGTCTCCTGAGCGGTCCTCTTGTTTCTTGGGTCCCCAGCCAATTGCAGAGGAAGGCAAGGGACCACAAGATAATACAACCACAACACGAAAGGGTCCTGTGTTGCTAAGCATCTGTGTGGAACAGAGCTTTCCCCCCAGCCCCAGGTACACTGAATTGTGACATGAGTGAGAAGTTAACCTCTGTTGTGTTGAAGCACTGAGATGGTGCTTATGGTTAGTTATCGCAGTGACCTTCTGAGGGGGGCACAGTTCCTCACCCCATTCTTGAGACAGGCACCTGAAGAATGAGTGCCTTAGTGATGGTGACGTGTGTGCTCCTGGTTCCTGACTCTCTTTCTGCCAGTGGGGAGGGGGTTCATGAGCCACATAGCTGGTCTTTCCCTGTATAAATGATTCACTGCTACTCACACAAGCAGTCCATTAATGCCTTCTCCTTTTTCTCTTCCATAAAAAACACAGAACTATTGACAATAAAGTTCAAGTGCCCTTTGACGCCTTCCCATTACCGCCACTTGTCTACACCTTCCCATCACCACCACACAAGGTCCTTTCCCACAGCTGCTACTCTTTGAATCACCCTGGCAGATATTTTATGCATTCATATCTATTAACAAATTATTATGTGACTTTATTCCTCTATCTCTACATTAAAAAAGTTTCCTGCTTTATGCATTTCTGCCACTTGTTTTATTCACCCAGTGGTATCCTTTCATGTTACGTCATATATTTATCTCATTCCCATAACCAGTTGCAGAGTACAGTTGCAGGGAAGAGGGTACGGCTTGAGAAAATGGTCACATCCCAGGTCACATCCGAGTCCCTGGGACAGCCGCCAAGTGTGGGTTCTTGGTTTCTCACAGGAAAGAATTCAAGAGCAAGCCATAGTGAAGTGAAAGAAGGTTTACTCAGGGAGGAAACACACTCCACTGACAGAGTATGAGCCACCTTGAAAGGGAAGAGAGGCCCCATAGGGTATGGGGTTGTCAGTTTTATCGGGCTGGGTAATTTCATAGGCTAAGCAGTGGGAGGAGTATTCCAGCTGTTTGAGGGAAGGAGTGGGGATTACCAGGACTTGGACCACTGCCCACTTTTTGACTTTCATGGTGGGCCTTGGAACTGTCACGGTTCGTCACTTAGTTTGCTTGCTTGTTGCTGTTGTTGCTCTCTTGTTGTGTCCAACTCTTTGCAACCCCATGGACTGCAGCATTCTAGGCTCCCTGTCCTTCACCATCTCCCAGAGTTTGCTCAAACTCATGTCCACTGAGTCAGTGATGCCATCCAACCATCTCATCCTCTGCTACTCCCTTCTCCTTTTGCCTTCAATGTTTCCCAGCACCAGAGTCTTTTCTAGTGAGTCAGCTCTTCGCATCAGGTGACCAAAATATGGAGCTTCAACTTCAGCAGAAGTCCCTGCAGTGAGTATTCAGGGTTGATTTCCTTTAGGATGGACTGGTTTGGTCTCTTTGCAGACCAAGGGACTCTCAAGAGTCTTCTCCAGCATCACAATTTGAAAGCATCAATTTTTTTGGTGCTCAGCCTTCTTTACAGTCCAACTCTCACATCCGTACATGACTACTGGAAAAACCACAGCTTTAATTACATGGAACTTTGTCAGCAAAGTGATGTCTCTTCTTTTTAACATGCTGTCTAGGTCTGTCATAGCTTTCCTTCCAAGGAAAACATGCTAATGTGTTACAAGGAGTATATCAGTTCAGTTCAGTTGCTCAGTCAGGTCCGACTCTTTGCAACCCCATGAACCACAGTCCTCCAGGCCTCCCTGTCCATCACCAACTCCTGGAGTTTACCCAAACTCATGTCCATTGAGTCGATGATACCATCCAACCATCTCATCCTCTATCGTCCCCTTCTCCTCCTGCCCTCAATCTTTCCCAGCATCAGGGTCTTAGTCAGCTCTTCGCATCAGGTGGCCAAAATATTGGAGTTTCAGCTTCAACATCAGTCCTTCCAGTGAACACCCAGGACTGATTTCCTTTAGGATGGACTGGTTGGATCTCCTTACAGTCCAAGGGACTCTCAAGAGTCTTCTCCAACCCCACAGTTCAAAACATCAATTCTTCTGCGCTCAGCATATACTGAGGCTCAAAGTCTAGTGGAAATTGATTCACCTGCCGTCTTGGACCAATTTGGTTCTAATCAGTTTGCAGTCTCCAGGCTTTATCATTCTTTTAAAGGTTGTGCCCCTGCCCCTTCCTGTCTCAGTGCCTCATAGGATGGCCATGCTATAGTTTATTTAGCTAATCCCTTGGTGATAAACATTTGGGTTTTCTCCAGTTTCTTCTTCCAGACAATACTGCAGTAAAGAACCTAACACAGGCCTTCTTATGCACGTGTGCAGACATTTTCTCTGGGGGAGATACTACCACTTTGTTGGCCTTCAAAGTGGTTGTGCCAATTTGAACTGTCATGAGCATTATTCAAGAGGCCCTATTTCCACACACCCTCACTAACAATATCAAACTTAATTTTTTCCCCCATTCTGATGAGTAAAATATAGTTCACGGTAGTTTAATGTTTTATTTCCTTGATTACTAGTGAAATTGGACATTCTTCAAGTTTATTGGCCATTTGAATTTCCTTTTCCATAAATCGACTGTTTTTTGTTTTTTTGTTTTTTATTATTTGCAGAGTGCTCTATTGGGCCATTTGTCTTTTTCTTATTGATTGGTTAGAATACTTTATATATTCTGGATGCTAATCCCTTATCTCTTATATAAATTGCAAATATTTTCTCCAGGCTATTGCTTGTTTTAGCTTGTTTATGGTGTCGTCATTTGAATGTTTACGTTTTAGTATAGTGAGCTCTGTCAATTGTTGATTTCACACTGCTTCCTCTTGGCCAGTCTGTTTGCAGCAGTGAGACTGTGAGGCAGGGAAACACAGGCCCTCCCTCTGGTGGACAGATTCACTCTTCTGATCTTCTTTGTGACATAACAGTAACTCCAGTGGATGCTTGCTGAGGATCTCAGACTTAACTTGGGATGAGTGGGGAGACTATAGCTTAAGCGCTCTCAGAAGCGAAGAAAGACACTCTTTCTGCTCCGGGCAGATGGGATCTGAGGGTCATTGGAATGTTAAAAGGTGACTTTATTTTGTATCTTCTATGCTAGTTAAGCCAGACATACGGTTTCTATTCCAAATTCTCCATGATCTGGCCTCTCCTGTTTCACGTTAATTGATAACTACTCTCCTTCACGCACCCTTCCCTCCAGTTATGCCAAATTCTTTACCAAACCAAAATCATGCCTTCTGCCTCCAGGCCTTTTATTAGTAATATGATCCCTTGGCTTTCAAGAGATAGGAGAAAAATCATGACAGCACTTATTCTGAGCCAGGCTGTGTGCTAAACCTTTTGTGTACCATCTTATCAGTCAGGATAGGCCTGCTACATTGCAGTAACACACAATTTCAAAATTCCAGGGTCTTATAATGGCCAAAGTCTATTTCCCACTCATGCTGCCTGCATGGGGTCCACTGGTCATGGCTTGGGACCATGTTTTCATTCTTCTAGGACCTAGGCTTCTGGAGCCTCTTCCGTCTGGTTGTAGTTGTCACTTCAGCAGGAAAGAATGTGGCAAAGCACAAACTAGCTCTTAGAGTTTCTGCCTGGAATGACGTGTCAGTTTCACTCACATTTCATTAGCTAAAAGTAAGCTACCTGGCCAAGACTAGCTTCAAGGGGCTGGGGCATTGACGAACAATAAAATACTCTACCCTAGTCTGCCCTTCTGGTCATCACATATTCAATACTGCTCCCCTCCACCCCCCCAACCTTGTAGAAGATTCTTGCCTCTAGGCAAGCAAGCCATTGGCTCATTGAAAAGCAGAGACATTACTCTGCTGACAAAGGTCTGTATAGTCAAGCCTATGGTCTTTGGCACTCACATTTCCAGAGATCTCCTCCCAGGGCCTGGGGAAGAGACCTTGATTAGGCCCCAGTTCCATCTCCTGGGAGAAATGTGTGGATCCAATAATCCCTGTGGCCCTTGGCTCTTAGGGGGTCTTCCCTTTTCTGAGGTTGAACCACATGGAAATCCACTTTTATGGGCCAAGATGACTGCAAAACATTGAATATTGACAATTTCATATGACTAAACCTTTCCTCTTCCACGTTATGATGAGAGCATTGGAGAATAATGCCCATTTTGGGGGTTGAGCAGACTTCTCTGCCTTTTTTCTTTCCACAAAAGATTGGAGCCCAAAGGGTGAGGTTAATCAGTCACAATCTCTTTTACGCCAGGCTGGTTGTTCTTAATGAGAATAATATCGGTGAAGAGTAACACTATTGTCAACTACAAATTGGTGCTTGCCATAGGCACTTGCTATCTACCTCTACAAGAATTAAATCAGGAGCTGCTGCAGCTGCTGACCTTCAACACCCCTGAAGGGAGTTCAGGGTGGAGAGCAAAAATGAGGCCCTCTGCTCTCTGGAAAAACTGGCAGAACAGGTCTTCAGACAGATATTTTCAGGAGCTGATTTTATGAGCCCAATTTTTGTATCGCCTCATATCTAGAAAAGCACTAAATTCCTTCATGGTTACATCTGCTCCTTGTGACTAGCAGAAACCTGGAAAAATAATGTGCTGGATCGCATGTATTCCCCTTTCACCAAAATCACATATATATACTGACCTTCCCTCTACCTCTTTGGAGCAGTTTCTCAGAGCTATCTGCAATGCTGTCTCCTGGGCTATAGTTTTCATTTTGCCTGAAATAAAACTTAACTCACAACTCTCTATGTTGTGCATATTGTTTCAAGTCAGCACCATCTACTTCATCATCTCACTGAATCCATAGCACAAGTTTCTGAGATAAGTGCTTTTATGATCTCTTTTTTACAGACAAGGCAATTGAAGATCAGAGAGGTTAAGTACTTTGTCCAAGGTCACACAGCTAATACGTCTTTGAGTGAGAAGTCAAATTTTAATCGCACTGCCTCTTCAAACAAAAAAAAGCAAAACAAACAAAAACAAAACCAACTTCTATCATAAGGCTACAGATAGGCTGGGAGCTGAGGAATCTGAGGCATTGGAGGCATCGTCCTGATTCTGCATGCTTAGTTATAATTTCCGCTTTGTTGTGCAATGATGTTTTCATCACGGAACTTTCAGCTTTGGCTCTCCTGCCAGTTCTTCCACGTCTTCTATGTCAGATCACAGGTCACTGGCCAACCTGTGACTGGCTCTTACTTGGTCAGACACTCTCCCCTTGTCACGTTGCTCAAGCTAATGTTTGCTGTTGTCCAGTGACCCAGTCACCTCTGACTTTTTGTGACTCCATGGACTGCAGCACGCCAGGCCTCTCTGTCCCTTACCATCTCCTGAAGTTTGCCCAAGTTCATGTCCATTGCATCAGTGATGTCATCCAGCCATCTCATCCTCTGATGCCCTCTTCTCCCTCTGCCCTCAATCTTTCCCAGCATCAGGGACTTTTCCAATGTGTCCTCTGCTTGCATCAGATAACCAAAACACTGGAGTTTCAGCTTCAGCATCAGTCCTTCCAATGAGTATTCGGGGTTGATTTCCCTTAAGATTGACTGGTTTGATCTCCTTGCTGTGCAAAGGACTCTCGGGAGTCTTCTCCAGCACCACAATTTGAAGGCATCAGTTCTTCGGCGCTCCACCTTCTTTACAGTGCAGCTCTCACAACCAAACTTGACCACTGGGAAGACCATAGCCTTGACTATACAGACCTTTGTCAGCAGAGTAATGTCTCTGCTTTTCAATGCACCGTCTAGGTTTGTCATTGCTTTCCTGCCAAGAAGCAAACGTCTTCTGATACCATGGCTGCAATCCACAGTGATTTTAGAGTTCAAGAAGAGGAAATCTGTCACTACTTCCACATTTTGCCCCTCTATTCACCATGAAGTAATGGGGCCAGAGGCCATGATCTGAGCTTTTTTAATATTTAGTTTTAATTTGGCTCGCAAGCCATGTTTTGTAAAAGGTTGCTGCTGCTGCTGCTAAGTCACTTCAGTCGTGTCTGACTCTGTGCGACCCCATAGATGGCAGCCTACCAGGCTCCCCCATCCCTGGGATTCTCCAGGCAAGAACACTGGAGTGGGTTGCCATTTCCTTCTCCAATGCATGAAAGTGAAAAGTGAAAGTGAAGTTGCTCAGTCGTGTCCAACCCTCAGCGACCCCATGGACTGCAGCCTTCCAGGCTCCTCTGTCCATGGGATTTTCCAGGCAAGAGTACTAAAGTGGGGTGCCATTGCCTTCTCCACTGTAAAAGGTTATGAGACACAAAACATGGTTTCTGAGCCACAGGGCATCAAGGTGAATGATTTTTACCCCTCATAAATACCTTCACACATGCTATACCCTTTGCCTGGAATTACCAAGTTCTGGCTATATATTTCCAGAAGTCATGTACGTTAAGGAACACTTATTCCATGAGCTGTGCTATGAATACAGTTATTCTTTGCAACAAACATATGATACAGGCACTATCGAAACCGAGCAGGACCCTGCGGGACTCTGGGGCTTGGAAGTCTTTCTGACCCTGTTTCTTGACTCCAACTTCCATGACCTTCCCTAAGTTCCAAAGGGCAGATGTGAACAGTTTCTAACCCAGGAAGGGAAAAGATGGAATGCAAAGACAACACAGGAGCAGCCTTGGGGCAGGGTCCTGGTTCTACTGCAAAGGATACATATAACAAGGTCTTTAAGCCCTTTATAGAGCTGTGTGTGTTAGCTGCTCAGTCATGTCTGACTCTTTGTGACCCCATGGATTGCAGCCCACCAGGGTCCTCTGTCCGTGGAATTCTCCAGGCAAGAAGACGGGAGTGGGTTGCCATTCCCTTCTCCAGGGGATCTTCCTGGCCGAGGGGTAGAACCCACATCTCCTGCATTGCAGGCAGATTCTTATAGAATTAAAACCCAGGAAATGGAAGATGTCCGCTTTCTTCATACCGGAGAAGACCACCTGGGGCTAAAGGAACCAGAAAAGCTCATTAAGAAGATTACCTGAGGCCAGATTAGAGGAGCGCAGGCCCTGCACACACCTGACCCTTATAAGGAGCCCCCACCCTTGAACCATTTGCCATAGAAGTCCTCACCAAACACCTTGGGTTGGGACACAGTTTTCAAGGGCAGGAGATTGCTGTGTTCCCCTTTGCCTGGCAAAGCAATAAAGCTATTGTTTTCTGCTTTGCCCTGAATTCTGCTCTGAGATTTGATTCACCACAGGTGCAGAGAGGTCGAGCTTTCAGCATCTCTATCATTAGCCCCATTTTAAAGACAAGGAAGCTGAGGCTCAACAAGACTAAGAAATAGCTCTCTGACTCACATCTTAAGTTTCACAGTAGGGACTTCTGAATGAAAGAGGAGATCCCATGGCTCCTCTTCCTGCAAGCCTTTCCTAGTTCCCCCTTGTCAAAGCGGTTTTTCTTTACCGAACCCCCACAGACCTTCCACCTGCTCTTCGGAGCTGAGCACCTTTCGTCTTGTCCTAGGTCTGAGAATTGTGTCTGTTCTCCGTTTGTTCATTCATTCATTCAGTATTTATTCCCAGGCCGTGTGTAAGGCACTAGGGATATAGTCAAGTAAAGTCCCTGCTTCCACAGAGTTTATTGTCCAGTGGGGGAGATAGACATTAAACAGATAATGACACCAATATTAGTTAATTGCAATTGTTATAAATGTTATGAAGAAGTCCAGGGGGATGTGAGCATTTATAACAGGGTATATGATTCTAAAAGGCTGTGATGTCGCCTCTGAGAAAGCAAGATTTCAGCTGAGTTCTGGTTGATAGGGACCGGCAAGGGCAAGAAAAGATTGGGGGTGGGCAGGAAGATTTCAAGGCAGGGAAAAGAGCTGGAGCCAGGTCCTGAGGCTAAAGGAATGTGCTGAGCTGAGCCTGGGCACAGTGGGTCAGAAGGGCAGGACTGGGGGCTGGCACTCGCCTGGCACTGCTGTCTGGATGAGTCTCCCTTCATGCATGCTGTCTGCCCAGCCAGAGGCTCCTGGACTGGGAGGCAGGGACTGGAGTGAGAGTTTGCAGGCATTTGGTTTCTGGATAGCTGGCAACTGGGAGCAATGCTGTTCTCTGGCCATACCCCATGCTCCTGGGTCAGGAGGAGGGAGGTAGCAGAGGACTCACAGCACACTTTTTATATATGTGGGGCCATAATATTTAAGTGTCTTGGCTGTAAGCCTACGACTAGGTCCCCCGACAGCCAAGCCTTGCTCCGCACGCTCTAACAGCTGTCTGTAAAACCCGTTTATGGAGCCTCCATAAATTTCCCAGCTGCTGCAAACACAGGGCTGGGACAAAGAGTCGGCGGGAGGGAGGTGTGGGAGAGCCAGGCTCCAGCGTCTCTGCTGGCTCGTCCTCTGGGCTCCGGCTTGCCCCCTGCTCACCAGGGGCCGCCTTACCCTAAATTCTTTTATTGAAGCTGATCTCAACGTCAACCCCGTGGGGCCCGGCTGGGCGATCCAGCTCAGCACAGTCGCGGGCACTTTCAAGATTGCAGCAAAAGGTACAGTAAATCAGAATTAAGTGTCATGATAGTGATTTGAACTGACACTGTTTTCACCTTGTCCATTTACTGGGAAATATATAACAGGAATAGATTGAGCCTGTCATATTGTACCTGAAAAATACAGCTGTTAGGCTAGGAAAGGCAGCTGGCACTGAGGCAGGGTCCCAGTGGACAGGGGGTGCATGGCGGGGGGTAGGGGCTTGTTGTCAGCATCCTGTTGGGGTGAAAGCTTGTCCTGGGAACACTGAGAGCCTGATCATGCTTTTCCAAGGGCCCATTTAAGGCAGAATCAGCCCGACCAGCCTTCTAGGTAGTCATGTCCCAACTGCCAGCTCTGCTGCCCTGAGGGCCTGAAATGCCCAGACTGCATTTTTAAAAAAGCTTTCTATTAAAGCATAACATAGACACAAGTAAATGCACAAATCCCATTGCTTGATTTAAGGTCACCAAATGAACACACTTGTCTACCCAACACACAGATCAAAAAATAAGACAGAAATGTGCAAATGGCCCCCTCTGCCCTCTCTCTACCCTCTGCCCCCCATCTTCCACAAGGAGCAGGAGGGGGCACTATTCTGATGTCTCAAGCTGTGGACTGATTTTGTACGTGGCATTTTACTGAGGTCATCTTGAAATTCCCACCGATTTTTGGTCCCCAAAGAAAATAGGGACCTCTCAGCTTTAATATGGGGCTTCCCAGGTAGTGTTAGTGGTAAAGAACCCGCCTGCCAGTGCAGGAGACTTAAGAGACGTGGGTTTGATCCCTGAATCAGGAAGATCCCCTGGAGAAGGGCATGGCAATCTACTCCAGTATTCTTGCCTGGAGACTTCCATGGACAGAGGAGCCTGGAGGGCTACAGTCCGTGCGGTTGCCAACAGGTGGACACGACTGAAGTGACTTAGCATGCGTGCACACAGCTTTAAAATACTTTATAAGGAATATGAGCAACAGATACCCCTCCTCTCCTCCTGGAATCTCGCACAGGGTCTTGACCCCATTCCAGAAGCAAGATGGGTAGGAGGGATCTGAGATGGGTGTGAAATGGCAGGGGTGGGGCAGGACTCAGAGACTGGGAGAACTGAATAGGGGGCGTGGAGGAGGAGAGAGGGTCAGGGACAGGGTAAGTGTCAAGGATAAATTGAGGGTCAAGGCTCAGGGCAGGCTCAGCAATGGGGTGGAGGCTTGAACGGGAGGACCTCAGGGAGGTATGAGGTGAGAGAGTCTAAGAGGTCCACACTTTGCAATGCAAGAAGCTGAACCTGGTGTCTTGAGGCTGTTGTTCAGTTGCTCAGTCGCATCTGACTCTTTGCGACCCCATGGCCTGCAGAATGCCAGGCTTCCCTGTCCTTCACCATCTCCCGGAACTTGCTCAAACTCAAGTCTTGGGGGTCAAAGCGCTAACAAAACGCAGATGGGGACAAGCTTTTTGCAGGAGGACTGAGGCTGTCGCGCTCCTCCCTCCCCCCCCAATTCCTCATGGACCCTGGCAGCCCCAGGCTTGGGTTGGCTCAGCCTCCCTGCCTCTGCCAGGCGGAGCCCTCTACACCCTTCCTAGGCTGACAGGGTGGAAAGCAGCTTGGCGGCCACAGCGCCACCATCTGGTGGCCTTGGGATCCGCTCAGCTGTGGCCTCCACCCTCAGTCTCCTCTTTCCTGCTGGGCCTCGAACTCGGCCCTGAACCCATCCTGCTGGTCTGGGCTTGGAACCCCCTGCATAAACCACGCCAGCTCCCATCCTCCAAAGTCACAACTGCTCCCCGAGCTTCCGGCTGCTGGCTGGGGACCTCGCATGAATAGATCACTTTGGTGCTGCTGTGTATCTGACTCTAAGTATCTCCTGCTGCTGAAGGATACCCTCAGGAGGATGTCCTGTCCACCGTCTCGGGTGTGAAGAACTGTTCTTCTCGAGCTCCATCTTTAAGCTGACCTAATGCCACCCTTCCCCAGGACCACACCACTCAGATCATGATGGCTGCCTCCTTCACAAAGGGGACTCCTGCTTCCTTCCGGTCACCACATCCTGAGGCCACCGTCTGCTTCAGCCCGTTGTTGTTGTTCAATTACTAAGTCGTGTCCAACTCTGCAGCCCCACAGACTGGAGCACGCCAGGCTCCTCTGTCATCGGTGCTTGCTTTACAGGAGGCCCGTTCTTTGCCCTGCCTTGGCCTCCAAGGCTTTGACCTCTGGCCCTGGATTCTCTCCGCTTCTGGAACCTCAGGTAGGACTTGTCCTCAGGGGGTAGACTGGATTCTTCCTGTGAAAAGACAAGACATGCATCCTCCTCTGCACAAGGCCTTCCCGAGCACCCCACTCTCAGCCACATTCTGAGCCAAGCACCACAGCCATCTTGCCTGGTGCTGACTCTCATGGGACGGCAAGCTCCATGGCGGCAGGTATGGAGCATGTTTCCATTATCCGCTCAGAGCCTGACACGAAGATGTCATTCACAAATACCCGCTGAATGGCTGGATGATGAATGGCTAAAAGCACAGGTTTCAAGGTAGAAAAATCTAGGGTTTAATCCTGACACTACTACTTAGAGTATCATTTAACTGCCCTTGGCCTCACTTTTCTCCTCTGTAAAATGGGCTAATACCACCTTACTCTATGAGGCTTTGTGAGGACTGAGTGCAATAATGAACATCAATGTTTGGCTCCACCCCCGGCACATCATAAGCACTCGATAGACGGTACTGGTTATTGTTTCCATTTTATCTTACTAAAGCAACAAACACTGTATTTCTATTCCTAGAATTACTAGGTTATAGCAAGCGGGGGGCTCCTTTCAGGTCCCAGGTTTCCTTCCAGAGGCATTTTCTCATGGCCTTGGGCTACATGCTTACACCCTCCTTTGGGCTCACTGGAGCTTCAAAGTCAAGGTAAAATGTAGGCGGATCCTGCCCCTTCCCTTTGATCTCCACGGGCCCTGACTTCTGTGTAAGATTGGAGAAGGCCTGTCCCTCTGTTCACAAGCCCTGCCCCCCCCATCTGCTGGGCACTGACCTTGCCTATGCATCTCTAATGGGCAGTCCAGCCCCAGCCCCGGGGGAGTGGCACGGTGAGGGGAAGCAGGGCCCACTGGCCAGTGGGGAGAGGCCACGGTTCTGCTGATGAAGGGCCTTTATCGACCTCCCTCTGCAGGCACAGGCCGCATCACTCACCAGCCCCAGGACGGGAGCCCATTCATCTGGGGCACGGAATGCGAGGGGGCTGGGATTTCTCATTCGAGGGCGACATGAAGTTCACATCAGGAAATATTAGTCTGATGAGTTCCCTGCGAGTGGAGGGACTGTCAGGCATTAATCATGGGCCAAGGGGGAGGCAGCGTAGGGCCCCTGGTCCAATCCCCAGGGTCTCATCCTTTCCGGGAACTTCAGAACCTCGCCAGGCCTGAAGACAAGGATGAAAATTACCCTTGAAGTGCCTCAGGCTGTTCTCTATCACTCTCTGAAGACTTTCTGTTGGGGTCTAGAGCCTTTTGTGAGGACTTAGGCGGATGGCTTCACTCCCTGAGTCTCAGTTTTCTAGTCTGTAAAATGGGGTGGGGAGCACCTGCCTCACTGGGTGATTCTGAAGCCAAAAGGAGATCACGCGTGTCAGATGCCCACCTCAGTGGCGGCATACAAGTGGCACTCCATAAATGCTGACCTCAGCTTCTGCCCGTTCCCTTTTCTCTTCCACTACTGGACTGGACACCCCCAGATGGAAAGACCTGGTTTATTTCTGCTATGAGCGTACATGACGATGGATAAGTGCATGAATGCACAAATGCGTGAATGAAGAGAAGAAACCCGCCTTCTCTTTGAACACTGGTTGCAAGCAGTCCTTTTATTGGTAAAAATGGGGGACTAGTGCGCAGTCCGGAGAAGGCAATGGCACCCCGCTCCAGTTCTCTTGCCTGGAAAATCCCATGGACAGAGGAGCCTGGTGGGCTGCCGTCCACGGGGTCTCACAGAGTCGGACACGACTGAAGCAACTTAGCAGCAGCAGCAGTGCGCAGTCCTTGACACTATAAAATATCTTCCCTCTCTTTCCCTATCTGGTCCACCCTTGCACTTCTGTAATCAAATGATAACCACGTGCTATATGGGCCTTCCCTGGTGGCTCAGAGCTAAAGAATCCACCTGCATTGCAGGAGACGCGGGTTCAATCCCTGAGTCAGGAAGATCCCTGGAGAAGGAAATGGCAACCCACTCCGGTATTCTTGCCTAGGAAATCCCGTGGACAGAGAAGCCTGGCAGGCTACAGTCCATGGAGTGGCAAAAGAGTCAGACATGGCTTAGCAACTGCACAACAGCCTGTGCTGTATGACATGGCAAGGGGTACTGTGTCAAACCAGATCACACCACTTCTGCTATAGACCCATCTGTGGCTCCCCAGTACTTTGGGTTCAAGCCCCAAATCCTTGTCTCGGGGCTTCAGTGTGTGGCCTCCACCTGCTCCCTGTTCTCCTGCCCCACTGCGCACCTCCTCATTCTCTCCCTTCCAGCTGGCCTGGGTTTTTCTCAAGCCTGGGGCATAGCTCTCCCACCTTGACCCTCCACTGTGCTGGTCCTTGTACACAGCTATGTCGAGGAGTCCCAGAACAAACTATCCCTTCCAGCTTCTAAGTTTTTGAGTGTATTGTTGGGACCCCTTGGGGAGTTGCCCCCCACATCCCGAGCCCAGCGGAAGGTGTCACCCAAAGGTCCCACATGAACAGGAGCCCAGAGGTGTCCCCAGGGTCTTCCCATCCCAGGTGTCTGGGATGAGGAAGAAGTCCAGTCCTCTGAAGACTTCTTGAGCTCAGACTGGAGTCCTGTGCAGCCTGGGGCTGCCCCAGCTCCTCCTGGAGCGGGTCTGCTCCCCAGTCTGGCACCAAGTGTGCCCTGGCAGTTCCTGGCACCAGCAGAGCCCACCTGGCGGGGCAGCTGCCATCTCAGCCCCTCCCCTGGCACCCACAGCTCTCTCCACACCCCCAGCCCTGCTTGCTCCAGCTGTAAGTGGGCGGAAAGTATGCCAGTGTGCCTGGCATTGCTGAGGACCACTACCCTCCATCTGCCCCCTCCTCATAGGGTCTCCTCCCCCCATGCAGCCATGTAGCTGGACATCTCAGAGCTCTCCTTGTTGCCTTGGTTTTCTGTGTGTGTGGCTATGAAAGGCTGCTGCCTCTGGTATCCGGGTGCTGCCCAGAGAGACAGGTGACTGCAGAGGCAAGTGCGGCTGGGAGCACAGGGCACCGAGCCAGGCATGGTTTACAGCTCTGCCCAGACAGCTAATGGCCTTGGTGACATTGCTGCTCCACATGGCGGCCTTGGAGCAGCCATAAATCAGGGGGCACCTCTTCAGCAGCCTCTACCCCCTCCCAGATCCTCTGTCCTGGGGGGGAGCTTCGCCAGGAGGTTTGTGGCACTCCCAGGCTGGGCTTAGCAAGTACATGAATGGCCCGGTCGGGCTAAGGCGAAGGGGGTGCGTGCACACATATACATACAGGAGTGTGCGCAGGTGTTCATTTCTGTTCCCATGCCTAAATGTCTGTGTCTCTGTGCCTATGTGTGGTTGTGTAAGCATGTTTGTGCCTATGCGGGTCCATGTTTGAATGTATACAGACCAGGGGATAAAGGTCTAAAGATAAGTGTGGGTTATTGCGTGAGTGTGTCTTTGTACGTCTGTATGACTGTGCATGTGTGTTTGTGTCTGTAGGAACTGTATGACTGTACGTCTGCTCATAGAGCTCCTCTGTGGCTCTGTTTCTCTACCTGTACCTCAGTCAGGATTTGTGTGAGTGTGCAGTTGGGGGTACCAGCACGTCTACGTACATGTACCTACATCAGTGAATGACTACATTGTTTTATTTATTTATTGTGTACCTACTATGTGCTAAGCTTTGTTCTCATAACAAAGGATACAACATTGAATAGAGAAAGTCTCTGCTTTGGGAGCTTGTTTCATTCCAGCAGGGGAGAGAGATAAAAATAAGCACCAAGAAGAAAATTAAGTTGGATCAAGGACAGAGTTTGAGTGGGAATGGGGAAGCTATTAATGAGTGGGTAGACGGGGCTTTTAGAGGGGACAAAAGTGTGAGCAGAAGTGTGAATGATGAGAAAAAGAAAATGTAAAAATCTGAGGGAAGAGTGTTCAGACAGAGGGAACACGTGTATGGATGACCTTAAGCTGGAGTGAGTGAGCAAGGCGTGAGAGGTGAGGAAAGCCAGCAGGTAGGGCCATACCATAGAAGGCCTTCAAGATCTTGGTGTGGAATGTGGATTTTATTTCAGGAATCAAGGAGAGCTTGAGGCAAGGGAACGGCAAGTTCTGACTTAAGTCTTGAGACACTCACTTTGGCAGCTCCGTGAGCAAGGACTTCAGGGGGAGGGGAGAAGCCAGGACCAGTAGGAGTGCAGGTGAGTAACTCTAGGGGCAGAATCAGCATGGAAGCCACGAAGGGCTTGACCAGTGCCTGGCTACGGGAAAAATCTTTCCCACAGCTTTTATTTTGAAAAAGTTCAACCCCACAAAAAAAAGTTGAAAGAAAGGTATAGATTTTATAAGAGCTAGCTTCACCAATGGTTAATTTTTTGCAACATTTGTTTACTCCCCTCTTCCTGCATTTGAGAGTCACTTACAAACATCACAACATTTCATCCTGAGAGACATTAGAATATCTTCTAAGAGCAAGGACATTCTCCTATGTAACTCTAACACCATGATCACACCTCAGAGTTTAACACTGATAAAATAATTTCTAATACAAAGTTTATGTTTTAATTTATCCAATTATCTCTAATCTGTTGTGCCAGAAAACAAGGGTATCTTGCAAGACTGGTGGGGACATGTCAAAAGGATACGGAAGATGGCTTGATGGAGTTGGCCCAATTCTGAACAATTTGAGCATAAAAAAGAATGACAGTAATGAGTTAGAGCACTTTGAATTGAATAACCCATGCATTTATACCAGTACTCAAGGAGAAGACAGGACAAAAAAGTTCTTTATAGAACAATTAGGGTTCACTTGTGGCTCAGCTGGTAAAGAATCTATCTGCAATGCAGGAGACCTGGGTTCAATTCCTGGGTTGGGAAGATGCCCTGGAGAAAGTAAAGGCTACCCATTCCAGTATTCTGGCCTGGAGAATTCCACAGACTGTGTAGTCCTTGGGGTTGCAAAGAGTTGGACACAACTGAGTGACTTTCACTTCACTTCATAGAATAGTTAGAAAATACAGGAAATAATAAAATTAGAAAAATCACTGCTTTGCAATTGCCAATATAATTGTTGACTCAAACAAGGCTCACTAATGGATGCTAAAAACCACTGGATAAAATCTTGACACAGAATATTCACATAATTTCAAAGTATCACCCAACAGATTAATTTGCTGGAGAAGATTCTTGAGAGTCCCTTGAACAGCAAGGAGATCAAACCAGTCAATCCTAAGGGAAATCAACCCTGAATATTTATTGGAAGGATTGAGGCTGAAGCTGAGGCTCCAAGACTTTTTCCATCTCATTAGAAAAGACCCTGATGCTGGGAAAGATTGAAGGCAAAAAGAGAAGAGCGTGGCAAAGGATGAGATGGTTGGATGGCATCATCGATTCAATGGACATGAACTTGGGCGAACTCCAGGACAGGGAGGCCTAGCGTGTTGCAGCCCATGGGGTCTCAAAGAGTCAGACATGATTTAGTGATTAAACATCAGCAACAACAACCTGTTAAATGGTGTTAGCATTTACTGTGATAGGAAAGACTGGTGCAAGAGCCCTTTGGAAGGGAGAGAATGAAGCCATCCACGCAGGCTCTGTCCAGCTCAAAATCCCTATACAGATGAAATTGCTGAGTAGGCAATCCTGGTCTATGAAGTTGTAGTTTATGACCATGATTAGAGATGAGATGGAAATTCAACGTCACTGACATACAGGTAGCTGTGGGCTAGATAACATCACCTAAGGAAGAAGTCAATTTCTATAGTTTAAAATCTTTTATTTGTGATCAAAACAGCTTTAATTTATCTCTTGTATGATTAAAAGAATTTTTTAAATGTAAAGGTATAAAGAACAAATTATAATCCTTGAAACCTCACCATTCACATTTTGATGACTGTGCCTCAAAAATACCTTACCGTTATTCTTCTTTCATATGTATGTTTGTACATAAACATATCATACATGTTTTTCCACAGGCATTTTTGAGACATTTAAAAAATGTTTATTGTGAAAAATCTAAAGCATACAGAAGAGAAAAAGTATAATAAATTCTCATCAACCTATTATCCAGCTTCAAGAATTATCCATATTTTTCCAATCTTGTAGGCAAATTTCAGACATTATCTCATTTCACACATAAATACTTCATTATGCATTGCCAGTTGAAAGAGTATGTTTTATGTGCCAACCATGTCATTATCCCAGCTTACAAAATTAACAGTTTTTAATATGCAATCCATATTCAAATTTGCTTGTCTCCTTTATTTTTAAACAATATATCTCACTTATTATAATTAAGCAAAAATGTGAGAAGTTATTGGAAATTATAAAAGACTTATTTGAAGAAACACATCTAGTAATAATATTTTGATAATTATGGTAGTGATGAGGAGAGATGTGATCTATTACAGTAAAAATACTTACTGTCTCTGAGATTAAGTTGCAAAATGTTTGCTTTGAATTGCATATTATTTTAGAAAGTCAATTTAAAAGTTTTCCTTTTGATTCTTGTAAAATTTACTCCTTCCCTAACATTTCAACAACCAACGTTAAAATCTTTCCATATTTTTTCTCTCTCTCCCTCTCTTTTTTTTTTGCCCTGCCTGGTGGCATGTGGGATCTTAGCTCCCCAGCCAGGGACCAAAGCTGTGGCCCCTGCATAGGACTCATGGAGTCATAACCACAGGACCACAGGGGAAGTCTCCCTTCCATATTCTTTTAAAATGCTCATATAGTTATCCTGGGCTTCCCAGGGGGCACTAGTGGTAAAGAACCCACCTGCCAGTGGGAGATTCAAGAGATGCAGTTTAAATTCCTGGGTCAGGAAGATCCCCTGGAAGAGGGCATGGCAACCCACTCCAGTATTCTTGCCTGGAGAATCCCATGGACAGAGGAGCCTGGCAGGCTACAGTCCATAGAGTCATAAAGAGTTGGATATGACTAAAGTGATTTAGCACGCCATAGTTATATACATATATAGGGATTGCCAATCTTGATCATGATTGTTTGATAAAATAGATCATATTACATATACTTCTTGAATTTCTGAATAAACAATATTGTGGAAACCCTTGCAAGTAAATTCATTCTTTTTAATGGCAACATCTTTACTCCATGGAATGAAGTGTTTTGATTTAGACACTCTCCCCTTGATGGACTCTTTTTGGTTCTTTGTCCACTACAAATATTGCAACACTAAACACCTTTATATATTCCTATATATGAATGCACTCTTTTATTTCCATGAGACAAATTCTTACGAGTGAGATCCTACTTGCTGGGTTGAAGGACATGATTTTTTTTTAAAAAAAATTTTCATATTGCTTTCCAAAAAGACAATACGAATTCTCTTTTTCACCAGTTATATATGAAAACATACGAAAACATACTTCTCCTTGCACGCCCATCAGTAGTAGATGTAACATCCTTTTGAATTTTTGCCAATCTGATGGGTGAGAAGTTCCTTTAATTTGCATTTTCCTGAGTATTGGGAGACTCAGTCACATGTTTATTGGCTGTTTGGGTTTACTCTTCTCTGAGCCTATTCATACCCTGGGAACATTTTTCTATTGGCTGCTTTGTCTTTTTCTTACTAATTTGTAAGAACTAGAAATTAACTCTATCTGTCATGGACACAGTAAATATATTCTCTCCAACTTAGTGTGTGTCTTTTAACTTTGTTTATGAGTCTCTTTATCCATCTAAAATAGTTTAAATTTTATGTGGTCAGAAAGTTTCACATCTGATAATGACAGAATACCCTATAAAAGATAACCTGACAGACAATGATGATAAATTCTTGGCAAAATGTTTAAAAGGCTACGTAAAGGCACTGAAAACAATCAAAGTCTGGCAGAAACTGGAGAGTCTGACCCTTGAAAGAAAGGGACAACAGGAAGTGAATTTCTCACTGTAACATTTTTGTGCCTAAGAGCAGGCCCCAGGCTGTGCCGCATGAGCTGGCTAAAAATCGGATAGAGATCTGCATTTTTACTTGAGTTGTCTTTCAGCCGCCAAGTCGTGTCTGACTCTTTGCGACCCCGTGGACGGCAGCACGCCGGGCTTCCCTGTCCCTCACCATCTTCTGGAGTTTGCCCAAGTTCATTGAAACAGTGACACCAACCAACCATCTCATCTACTGCTGCCCTCTCCTCCTCCTGCTTTCAATTTTTCCCAGCATCAGGGTCTTGTTTATTATTTTTTTTAACTTGAGGGGGGATCAAAGAACAAAACTGAGGGCTTCCATGGCAGTTGGAACGTGAAGGAGGAAATCCCAGAAAGAGAAATTCATGGAGAGGGTGTTCCGATTCTGCTTACAAACTTCATCCAAGCCTTGGAGTGTTTTTTTAACTATGAATTCAGTGGGGAAACTCCTAGAGGTCTGACTGTGGCTAAAATAACTGAACAGATTTCAGAGTTTGGAGTTTGAGTTCAGTCAACTGCCTGGTGAAATAGAAAAACAACACTCTTTCAGAGCAATATAAAAGAACCCAGAGTCACTAATACAGTATCCAGGATATAAACCAAAATTACCAAACATGGGAGGAAATAGGAAAATGTGAACCATATTCAAGAGAAAAGGCAATCATGGAGACCAATCTCAAGGTGAGCCAGACCTTGGGATTCAGAGACAAGAATTTTAAAGCAGCTATGACAACTATGTTCAAGGACATGAAGGAAAATATGCTAAGAGTGAATGATTAAATAGAATACCTCAGCAGAGAAATAAACTATCAGAATAAGCGAATGAGGATTCTAGAACCAAGGCATATAATATCTAAAATTTAAAAATTAGCTGGATGAAATTAAATTTTACATAATAAAAGATGATTCTCTTTCTTTGAAATAGACTCTGTATTTCCTGTTATAGATAAAAATGCACTCTCCTTCCCTGCACTGGCCTACAGTCCCTGAATTACACATTGTTGTTTAGTCATTAAGTCGTGTCCAACTCTTTTGTGACCCATGGACTGTAGCCCACCAGGCTTCTCTGTCCATGGGATTTGCCGGGTAAGCGTACTGGATTGGGTGGCCATTTCCTTATTCAGGGGATCTTCCCGACCCAGGGATTGCCCAGGTTTTCTGCATACACCGGTGGGTTCTTTACCACTGAGCCACCAGGGAGGAATTACACATGTATTCACCTAAAATTCCCCCTAAGACTTTTATATTCTATTTTTTCATTTAAGCCTTATTACTCAATTTGATTTTAATTTATTATATGGCATGAGATGAGGATTCAACTCCATTTTCTTACTTGGATAGGTGCTTTTTTCCATCCAGCATCATTTACCAATTAATCTTATTTTTTTTCCTCACTGAGAGTAAAACATTTATTATGTATTAAATTCTTACATATAGTGCGAGATATTTCAGGACTCTTTTTTCTGTTCCAAAGGTTTCTGTCAATCCGATAACCATACTATCAGATTCTAGTAGTTTTGTTGTTGTTTAGATGCTAAGTTGTATCCTACTCTCTTGCAACCCTGTGGACTGTAGCCTGCCAGGCTCCTCTGGCCATGGGATTTCTCAGGTAAGAATACTGGAGTGAGTTGCTATTTCTTCTTCCAGGGGACCTCCCCAACCCAGGGATCAAAACCATATCTCTGGTGTCTCCTGCATCGGCAGGTAGATTCTTTACCACTGTGCCACCTGGGACGCCCTCTAATAGCTTTACCGTATATTTTAATAGCTACAAAGCAAGGTAAATCTTTTCCTTGCCTTTTCTAGCATCTAGAAGCTGTCTGCATTCTGTGGCTCATCACCACTTCCTTCTTCAAAGTCAGTATCACCTCACCTTGCCTTCTGCTTCTATTGTGTATCTCCTCCTCTGACTCTCCCGTCTCCCTCTTTTCCTTGTAACTCTTGCGGTTACATTGGGCCCGCCCAGTTCATCTCAAGATCCTTAGCCAGATCACATGCAATGCCCTTTGTCACATTCACCGGTTTTAGATGTGGACATTCTGGGGGGACCATTTCTTCCCACCCACCGTAGCCACCAGTTCCTGGCTATGTGCTCAGGATGGGGGCTGCCTTGGTGATGTTATGACAAGGTCTTGCTTCAGAACCCAGTCCCAGTCCCCTTGGGCTCATCAGTTCAGTTTTCTAGTTTCTGGTCAAAGGAGGTGGCTCTTCCCCAGGTGCCAGGCACCCGTCCAAGACCAGAACATTCCTTCAGGACAGCTCAATGACCAGAGCAGCAAAGGGCAGACCCACGTACACACAGACGCATGCCCACACACACAGGGTGGGATTAACCTGAGGGAAGGCTTCAGACTAGACCGCTGGGTGCTGTTAAAAGCCTTGAGTGCATCTGCATGTCCAGGCCTGTATGAAAGTGTGTGCACAGTGTGGACCTGCAGTTGTGTGTGCTCACATCCATATGAGTATATGCTTGTTGGTGAGCGCATGAGCATGGGTGTATGTGAATGAATGTCGAAGTCTGTCTGCCTGTCTGCATGTGAGTGTGTGTGAGTTCGAGTTTTTTAAAGACTGAACAGCAGGCAGTCAGTTTACCATTATACGGGATGCACATAATTCATCTCAGGGGAGAAGGTTCTTTGCTTCGAAAAGTATATTGTTAGTTCCCTTAGGTGTTGTAAGTGGCCTGGCAAGCCCTGGAAGGCAAAGCGTGCAACAAAGAGAGAGCTGAATTTCCCAGCAGAATGTCTGGGAGCAGCCTGGGAGGCAGAGGGTGAGAGGCACAGATACAAACCAAAAGGAGGTGGAAGAAAGGCCGGTGAGTGGGAAGAGGACCCCCAACATGGAACAAGGCAGGGATTCCACAGAAGGTCGTGGCCAGTGCAAATTCCCTGTGGTGAGATATGGCTGCTGGTCTTCTAGAAATGGTGATGTCTAATCCTGAGCTTCCATTTGCTTCCTGCTATGTGCTGTAACTGTCCTCACTGCTCCAAACCTTCAGTAAGTCTGTTCATACGATAACCTTTGTTTGGGGGAAATAACAGGATAGAAATGGGTGCGAATGGCCAAAGTTGGAGGTCAGAGTCACAAGGGCTTCAGTGAGGGTGAGGTGAGGGTGGCTTCAGTGCATATCGACCCAGGAAAATCTGTCTGGACCCCCCCTGGAAATACTGGGGGAGACACCCTACAGCCTGTCAGATAGGAACTTGAACTCTCTGACTTCAGTGTGAAATAAGGGGTAATCTGGGCTCCCTTCTCTGGTGGCTCGGTGGTAAAGAATCCATCTGCCAATTCAGGAGACGTGGGTTCAGGAAGATCCCCTGGAAAAGGAAATGGTAACTCATTCCAGTATTTCTTGTCAATGGAAATCCCATTGACAGAGGAGCCTGGGGGGCCACAGTCCATGGGGTTGCAAAAGAGTCAGACATGACTTAGTGGCTAAACAACAACAATGAAGGAGGCAGTTTTGAGCCTCTGAGTTATTATAAGCCTGTAAGGACGTTGTGCCCATGTTGATATATCTGTGTCTTCTGGGCTAGATGTATCTAACCAGAGACTTCATGCCAACCTTACATCATCAGTTACCTCTCTCTCATTTACACAATCCCTCCAGTGTAACTGGACCTTACTGTCTCCCCCAAAAGGTCTTATCTGTACTAACAGCTTCAGTCACTGCCTATCCCTGGATATTTGACCTGAGCTCAGAAATATGTTTACAACTGTCCACCTAACATCTCTTCGATGGCCCCAAAGCACCTCGGATTCAACATGTGTCCAACTGAACTCGCTGCACTCTCCTAATGACCTAGTTCTTGGCTAGGATTCTCAGCAGATGGCTCCACTGTCCACTCAAATATAGACGCATGAAACCAGGTGTCATTCCTGTCCTTCTCACTCTTTTATTGAACACCCTGCAAGTCCTGTCAATGTGACCTAATAGAGTTTTCTATCCGTCATCTCCTCCCCACTTCCACTACCACCGATCCAGTCCAATAAACCTTTGTTTCGGCCTGTGCTGCTGCACTATTCTAACCAGTCTCCCTGCATTTGACCTCCCCCAATCAGATTTCCACTCTGCAACCAGAGTGAAACAGCAATTTAAAAAAATTATACCCAAGTGCTATATGCTGTGGTTTAAAACAATGGATCTCCACCGTCTCTGTACCCTGATCCCCTAGCCCTCATCTCAGGGCAGAATTTCAGCTCCTGTAGCTATTCTTTACAGCAGCCCTGATGCTTTCCAATAATATGCTTCCATTTCTGTTTCTTATAAATCTTAGACATTCATTGAATTCCTGCTGTGATAGGTGAGGGTTTAGCTCACAGAAAACACAACGGAAATGCTGTTCACTGCAGAGTCAAGTAGTATATTATTCTTAGAAGCATTTTCTTTTTTGAATACCATTTCCCCCTCCAAGAACCTCCACCTGCCCTTCCCACTAGTGCCGTTTGCCACGGCTGTATTTTCATTGTTTTCGGCCACCCTGTCCAGTTTTGTGTTTTGCTACTCCCTGGAGTATCCCTTTCCAGAAGATTCCATCTTCAGTGTGGATTGCTGTATTGCTTCTCTGCTGGAATTTCTCCATTGTCTTTCTGAGTTGGTCCCACCTTTCTTGGACACTATGTATTCCTTTTCCTTGATTTATTCTGCTATTTTACTGGAGCACATTCTCAAGTAGTTTCCTTTCAAAAGGGTGCGTTGGAGATAAACTTTCTGAGACAATCTTTCTTTTAACTTCCCATTGACCAGTGGTTTGGCTGGGCGTATAAATGCTAGTCAAAAGTCATTTCCCTCAAAATTTTGATATTGGAAATATTGCACTTAATGTTGCTAGGAGAAAATCTGATGCCATTTTGGTACTCAGCCCTTTCTAGGCAGCATGCATTTTTGCTTCTCAAAGCTTTTAATAGCTTCTATTTGTGGTTCTATGACATTTCCAGACAATGTGCCTCTATATGGATCTTTTAAAAAATATTTATTTGGCTCATCAGGTCTTAGTTGCAGCATGCGGATCTTTAGTTGTGGCCTGTGGGGTCTTTAGTTGTGGCATTTGAACTTTTTAGTTGCAGCACTTGGGATCTAGTTCCCTGACCAGGGATCAAACCCAGGCCCCCTGTGTTGGGAGCACAGAGTCTTAGCCACTGGATCACCAGGGAAGCCCCTATAAATGGATCTTGATGCATTCCTTTTCGTCAAGTATTCGGCGGGCCTGTCTATTCTGTATACTCAGGTTCTTCATTTGTAGGAAAATTTATTGTATTATTTCTTTGTTAATTCTTTCTTCCACCCACTTTTGGAAACTAATTTTTTCCTCAAAAAACTACCGTTAGTCAGTTATTGAAACCCTTAAACAAATCCTTTATTTTTCTTATTTTCTTCTCAAATTTTCTGCCTCTTTTTCTTCAGTCTTATGTTCTGGGAGATTTCATTTCACTCATCTTTTAATTCTACTGACTTTTTCATTTGAGTGATTCCATGCTTAATTTCTTAAGAGTCTTTGTTACTTGACAGTCTCTATTCTGTGCATTGAGTATGTGCAGGAGTAGGGCAGGAAGGTATAGAAATCGATGGCTTCTCCTACCAGCTTTCAATGAATCTCCTTGTTTTAAGCCTCCCACCTTCCTCTGCATGCATGTCTTTGAGACCAGGCTCCTCCCAGGTTGTGCGGGATTAAACTGTTTTGGAAGGAGAGCCTCTGCATTGCATTGAAACCACAGTTCCTCCTGAGAGAATATCTCTTCCCCACCTACCTTTTGGCTTCCAGAAATTCAGTGAAAGGTTTAGCCCAGGATATCTCTTGCCCTGGATCCTTTCATCTCTGTAAGTGAATATCCTTTTTACCTCTTTCCACTCCTCTTGGTGGCATCTTAGGAGAAAAAGAAGAGAGAGATGCACATGCTCAATCCAAATATTTAAGAAAAAATATTTCCTTTTAATTTATTCATTTGGCTGCACTGGGTCTTGGCTGTGGGACACGGGATCCTTAGTTGCGGCACGTGGGATCTGGTTCCCTGACCAGGGATCGAGCCCAGGTCCCCTGCCTTGGGACTGGGGAGCCTTCGCCCCTGAACCACCAGGGAGTCCTTAGTATCTGTGCCTTTGTTCTCTCTGCTTTCACCTGCAAGTATATCTGTGAGATTCGTCCACATCGAATGTATCAGTCACTCATTTATTCACCTTTTTGTATAGTATCCCAACATAAAAATACACCAAATTTACCTATTTTGATAATTGTATCCATTCTGCCATTTACAGGCATTTTGGCAGTTTTGAGGCTTGGACTCTTATGGGTGGTGCGCCAGTGAACAATGCAGTAAGTCTTTGGGGAACATTTAGTAAAAAAAGGAAAAAAAACACACATTTAGTGTGGTGTAATCCACACATCCCAAAGTGGAACTGCTGGGTCAGTGGTGAGAATGTCATCAAAAGAGTATGTGTGTGCGGTCCAGCTGCTCGCTGATCAAAAGCCAACAAACAGGCCAGGTTGGTGGAAAGGAAAGCTTGCTTTACTTCAGATGCCCCAACTGGGAGGAGAGGACGGTGGACAATACGCCCAAAGGCCGACAAGCAAGGGGTGAAAGCTTTTACAGGCAGAGTTGGGGAGGGGGAGTTACATGCGGGAACAGCATAGTCGTCTCTAACAGTCATCTTCAGATTGGTCATGAGTGGTCTGACCAGCATCATCTCAAATGTTTTAGGTGCAGTTAATCTTCAGTTCCAGGGTCCATTTGTTCCCCCTTTCTTTGAGGTCAGTTCTCAGAATTGTGGCAGCTCACATCCTGGGTGTAGTCTGGGCATCGTGTAGTTAACGTCTCCACTTGGTGTTTTGGTGTCTGTAAGAGAGCTCACAGGATGTGGCTCAGGATATTGTCTATAGCCCTTGAGAAAGAGCTAGCGGTCCTTGACCATGTTTAATGCCTGCATCGTTAGTTTTCAGTCTCCTTTGACTGTTTTCCTTGTTTCTGCATTTCTCACTTCTCTGATTAAACTTATCCTTTGGCTAAAGTTTTCCAAGGCAAAAGGCAGGCAGAGGACACCTGCTCCGTTTCAAGAATATATTGCTTTTATCGGATAATAACCAACAATCTGCCAAAGTACCAATCTATATCCTGCCTGCAGTGCATGAAACTTCCTGTTCTTGACAACATCCTCCATACCTGATACTTTGTCTTCTTAATTTTAGCCACTCCTAATTTTAGCTTGTGTTTCCCTGCTGACTAATGGAGTTGAGCTCCTTGTCATATGTTTTCTGGCCTTTTGAACATCTTCATTTGTAAGGAGTCTGTTGCAATCTAAAAAAAAGTGGGGTTGCCTGTTTTGTTTTCCTATTGATTGGTAGGCACTGAAAAATATATATTCTAAATCCAAGTTCTTTGTGAAATATGTGAATTGTGGCTGTCTCCTCCCTGTCTTTTAGTTAGCTTGGCACTCTCTTGCTGGTATTTTTTAGGAACAGAATTTCTTGGGTTTAATATGTTCAGCTTATAATTTTTGTCTTATTTAGTTAGCCTTTTTGTCTCCTGTTTAAGACATATTTGCCTATTCCAAGCTTTTCCTCTAAACGCTGTGCTGTGTTACCTTTCACATTTAGCTCTGCCAGCAGTCTGGAACTGACTTTTGTGTATAATGTGAGGTAGGAGTTGAGACATGCTTTTTCTCGTATGAATATTGAATTGGCCCAGCACCATTTATAGAAAAGACCCCCTCCTTCCCACTGGATTATAGTGTCATCTTTGTCATAAATACGGTGCACCTGTGTGTACAGCTCTGTTTCCAGGCTCTCGCCTCTGTTCCACGGGTCAGTCTGTTCCTCCTTGCGCTAATACCACACTGCCTTAATTCCTACAGCTTCATTAAAAGTCTTGGCATCCAGTTTCATTTCTCTTCCTCAAGTTGCCTGTTGTTGGCCACTGGCCTCCTTTTAGATGCCTGTGTTTGCCATGGTTCCTCCAACCCCCAGGCCTTTGTACATGTTCCTCCTGCTGAAGCATCCTTCCCTCCTCTCATCACCTGGTTAGCTATCACTCTTCAGATGACATCTCAGTTGTCACTTCCTCAGAGAAGCTTTCCCTGGGGCCCCTGGACCAGGTCAAATGCCCTGGGGAAGCCCTCATCCCACCACCAGCCTCTGAATAGTAACACAAAACTCTACTCAATTTCATGTCTAATTCCTGCGGTTCTTTGATGGATGTTTATCCCTACTCCAAGTCTGTTGAGCTCTGCAAGGAAGGATATCATGTCTGCTTCATCAGAACAGTCCCAGGACTTAGCAGAAGGAGTCGCTTAATCAAAAGTTTTGAAGACAGGAAGGAGAGAATCCCTTACTTATGGCAGTCTGAGTGTGTTTTCCTATTTGTGTGTGCCTGTCCATATACAAGTAAAACTTTTCAGTGTATGCGTGTTTCAGGGGGTCGGGGGTAGTAGTAACAAAGAGACCAACTTTGGGGAGCAGATCAGGGGAGACGGACCCCTTCTCGCACCTCCAGTCCTCCTCGCCCCCGCCTTCTCCCCTCCCCACGCTGCACTGACCAGCACCCCCAGCAGCCTCCGCTCCCCTCCAAGTGGCTGGAGGAAGAGGCTGGTCTCCAGCTGCCTCCGCTCGGCTGCCCTTGTGCAGTTGTCTGCCAGTTGTGCACGCCGATTACTATGAATGCCACCATCTGGTACGCCACGTGGACATCATAATCTTTTCTTAATTACATTAGCAGCGCAATCAGTTACCGCATTACAAGGCCGGCGATGAGCTTTTAAATCTTGGTGGAAATCATAAATAATTGCACTAAGTACCAGGCGCCAGATGTGTGTGCCAACTTTGGTTGCACTAGATAAATAGTAACCTTACAAGAGTGTTAGACAGCCGGCGGTCCGGCCGGCCACCAGGAAGGCCACCACACCTGGGGCCCACTGCAGGAAGGCCCCTACCACCCAGGCACTCAAAGAGAGGCAGGGCAGGGACCCCAAAGAGCCCTCTGAGTGTGTGGGTGCCAGGGAGAGAGGGGCATTCTCAGAGTGGGAGCCAGAGACAGTGCAGGAGGGATGTGCAGTAAGACAAAGGGGAAATGAGGTGGGTGGACAGGAAGAGACACAGGGAGAGAAGATGGGAGAAGCAGAGGTGGAGGGGCTGGGGAGAGGGGGAGAGAGAGCAGCGGAGAGAGAAGAAGGGCCAGAGGGGGAAGGCACAGACAGACACTGAGATAGAGACCCAGAGAGACATTGAGATGGAGACCCAGAGAGCCACAGAGACACAGACCCTGAATAACAGAGCAGAGAAAGCAAGCAGGTATTAAAACGTCCCCGATGAGGGGCAGGCCGAGAGAAGAAAGGGATGTGTGTGTCAGCTGACCATGGCTCTTGACCAGCAGCTGGGAGGGATCCCAGAGACCAGCTAAGCCCCTCAGGGCAGCAGACATATGGTCAGAGGGTGGATGAGGCTGTGGCCAGGCTAGAGGGGGCTCTGGAAGGAAGTTCTCCGCCTTTCTTTTCTCCCTCTTTCTGAAAACCTCTAGAGTCTGGGTGGGGCGTGGAGTGGGGAGGTCACAGAAGATCCAGAGGAAACAGCTCTGGTTTGTGCAGGAGAAGCCCCTGGAGCTGCTTGAAGTAGCTAGAAGGCCCGGGGTTGGGGAAGTCGCTCTGTGGGGGCGACTTTTAAGTTGAGACATGTCTGCTTAGTCACAGTTAGCCAGCGAATGAGCCAGTGAGAGAGGAGCAGAGTGCTCCAGGAGAGGGAACAGCATGTGCAAAGGCCCGGGGGCAGGAAGGAACTTAGCATATCAGAGAAAGAGATGGCTCAAGCAAAGAAAATGGTCACAGAGAAAGACAAATAAAGTGGGTGGTGGTAGAAAATGTGTTTATTCCCATTCACTCCTGAAACCTAACCAACATGGGCTTAAATAGAATTTAAAGATGTATAAATTCATAGGACAAAGAGAACAGGAGAGAAGACAAAGGCAGACAAGGTCTATTAACCAAATTTTGGAATCTAGAAAGAGGATGGATAATGGTGATTGACTTGCAAAGCAGGCAAAACTGAAAGTAGAGTCTATAGGATGGGGTGAGGGGAACTAGGAGCAAACCACGTAGCCCCACGGGCCTGGGATGGACTCAGGGATGGAAGCTGGCTGCTTCTAAAGGGGGCTGGGAGGGAGGAACATGAGAGAGTGGGAGGAGCCTCATTCAGCCAGAGGACCAACCACACTTCCTACCACTGCTGAAGACAAGGAGCTCACCCTCTCAGAAGGTGACAGGAAGACTTTGGACCTGGGGCATTAGCTCAGCCAAGATGAGGCCCAGACCTCTATCTCCCCAGGTTGCACATAAGATGCTGGCAACTGGATGGAGGGCTATCTCCATGCCTCCTTCTCCCTTCAGGTCAGGAAGCTGGAATTTTTTTTTTTTTTCCCCCTGGGGCAAGCTCCTGGCATAAAGGAACAGGTCTATAGAGACCCTCCAAGTCCCTCCAGCGAAATAGTGTCAGCCTAATGACCCTTGGGTGACCCCTACCTATGTGTAAAGAGCTTCTACTCAGCTCTTTAAACAACACTTTGAAATATGTTGAGTGAGTCATCTCTCACCAAATATTTGTAGATAACTCTTGAATGAAAGACAAGAGGCAAAAGATTCAGGAGAAGAGGAAAAGGCAACTAGGAGAAAGACAGAGAGCACAGGGATCAGGGAAACACTTAAAATAATTTTCTCTGAAAGATAAGAGATGGCATTGCAGCTATAAAATAAGATTAGAATGTCATGTGTGTATTTTTAAAGGGAATATTGAGAGAACATGAAAGGGTTAGAAGAAAAAGTTAAGATTAAACCCAGAAATTTGAAAAAAAGATACAAAGAATTTCTTTCAAATAGAAAAATAAGATAATGAGAAAATAAGAGGATCAACCCAGGAGATCCAACATACAACTAATCAGAGATCAAGAAATGGAGAATAAATAACATCAGTGCAAGACATTTAGAATGATGCCAAAAGATGTTCTAGGAAAAGAGAAGAGAGAAAAGAGCATTATCAAAGAAATAATACAAGAAAATTCCCCAGAATTGCAGGACATGAACTTATAGATTGAAAGGGAAACACCCCATCCCAATGAAAAAAAGACTCTCAACTAGGCATGTTACTGTGAAATTTTAGAACATAAGAAATAAAGAGAGACCCTCATCACTTCCAGAAAGGAAGAAAGCTGCATATAAAGAACTGGGGACCAGAAGAGAATTGAACTTCCCAAAAAATAACTCTGGAAGCTAGAAAACATGGAACAAAGACTTACATATTACAAGGGAACACACTTTTCAACCAAGAATTCTAAATCTTACCTGGTTATCAATTAACTGAAAAGTGAACACATTTTCAGATGTGCAAGATTTTAAAAAAAATATTAGCTTCTCTGCATTTCTTTTCAGGAGGCTACTGGAAGACATGCTACAGCTAAACAAAGGAGAAAACTGAGAAAGAGGAGAGCATGGGATATGGGAAATGAGATGCAACAGAAAGACCAAGGGAAAACCTAGAATGATGGGAATGAAGTGTATCAGGATGACAGCTGAATACCCGGAAGACCTTGAGAAAAGTCACCCTGAACTATGGCAGTAATGTGGAAGGCCACAGGAGGACTGTGTTCAGGGGAGGAAAAAAAGAGCTGGATTACCTGGTGAATTTGACCACACTGGGAAGGGTTTTTAATAGTTCATTGGCAAGTTTGAGGCTGAAGTGGTGAGGAATCATAGAAAACCAGTCAAACGTCCAAAACAAAGCAATTATTAACTCTGGGAAAAACAAAACTTGAACAAGAAAAGAATGCATTAATAGCACTATCTAGCTCAACTGTCGGAGAAGGCGATGGCAGCCCACTCCAGTACTCTTGCCTGGAAAATCCCTTGGACGGAGGAGCCTGGTAGGCTGCAGTCTATGGGGTCGCTAGAGTTGGACACGACTGAGCGACTTCACTTTCACTTTTCACTTTCATGCATTGGAGAAGGAAATGGCAACCCACTCCAGTGTTCTTGCCTGGAGAATCCCAGGGATGGGGAGCCTGGTGGGCTGCCATCTCTGGGATTGCACAGAGTCGGACACGACTGAAGCGACTTAGCAGCAGCAGCAGGAGCTCAACTGTGACCAATATTTACATAGTCCTAATTATATGGATATTGAATTGTCAAAAATTGTGATGGAACTATGTTAGAAGAAGGGGAAGAGAAGTGTGTGGTATGATGAAAGAGAACTAAATCTTCATCTTTCTTACCAGAAAGTCAATAGCCTTTTCTGTAATGCGAAACTAGCAATGTACATAGTTGTCTTGAAGTATGATGGCAAATAGCAAAGAGATTGTGCAAAGTTCAAAGTTGTCTCTTAGAAATTCAAGATGTAGTAGGGACCATTTTTTTTTTGTTGTTATAAACCTTCGCTGCTATTTGATTCTTTAAATCAGAGGTCCCCAACCTCTGGGATCTAACACCTGATGATTGGAGGTAGAGCTGATGTAATAGTAATAGGAATAAAGTGTACAATAAATGTAATGTGCTTCAATCATCTCAAGACCATTCCCCCCTCCCCCTGTCCTGGTCCGTGGAAAAACTGTCTTCCACAAAACCAGTCCCTGGTGTCAAAAAGGTTAGGGACTATTGTTTTAAATCACATACATGAATTTTGATATAAATTTCTAAGTTCAATTAAAAAAAAAAAAAAGAAATCAGAAGGTGGTTTGAAATGAGGGGAAGAGGTACCAACCCAGCAGAGCCTCACAGGCCATTATCAACAGCTAAAATTTTTCCCTAGAGCCACATGAAGCCATAGAAAGATTTTCCAAAGAGGACTGACAATGTCAGATCTGTTTTTCTATAACGAGACTTTGTTTTCAGTTGCAATGTTTCAGGCTGACCTCCGTCCTGAATTACCCAAGATTCAAGTATGGAGAGATGGCTTGCTGTCAGGTTAGCTCTCCTAATCTGGGGCCCTCCTGCCTTACAGAGTGCTACACAGACCATGATTTTGAAGGCAGATGGGAAAAAGAGAAAGAAAAGCTGACCACCCCCTGCTCCCCAGTCTAGCATTCACTAGAGCTCCAACACAAGGCTGCCCTTGTTTTTGGAGGCGGGTCATGTGGGGTCAACTCAAGAACCCAGTGAACAGATTCCTGCTAAATGAGTTGGCTGGAAACTCAAAATTATTTTAGTAGCTGGTGTTATGCTGATAAACTTGACTTGTCTCATTTTTTAAAAAAGCAGAAAGTGTAAAGGTATTTCATCAGTCTATCTCTTATTTTTAAGTCTTGAAAGTTAGGGAGCTAATTCACAATGTAACATCACAGACAGTTTGGCCACTGTTCTCTATGGGGCCACATGCCTGATTTGTTTTTTCTTGTGGCCGTTTTGTTTTCTCTTTAAGGGGAACTCTTTTAAATCCTGGAAAGTGTCAGACACTGATTACACTTCCTCTAAACCAGGACACATCAGTGAACGGGTCTGGGCCAAGACCTAGTGTCTAGGCAGCATTTGGACAATCACTGCTACCATGAAGGGAGGGCATGGCAAGAAGATGCTACTTTTTGTTAAATGCATAAAAAATAGCCAAAATCTTGCCATAAAATCACATTGCATTTAACGCTCATTCACCCATAATGTTAATTGTCTATGAAATAGTTTTTGAAAATGTGTATGTACGTCACATATCTAAGACAATCAACTATAATATACTATAAAAAGTTACTTTTTTCCCCTTGCCCCAGTGCTTCTTTACAATTCAGCCAACCAGAGCGAAGAGGCATGCTGCCTGCATCCTTTCAGGGTCACACACAAGACTAAACACGCTTTTAGTTGGTCTTTGTTCTCCTCTGCTGTCTGGAAGCAATATATTTGCAAAGAGCGTGGTCTGCTCCGATCCATCTGTCCCTTCCGCCACTTATTTTAGCAGCAAAGGTAAACATGGACGTGGAATCCCAGTTCTGTCACTTTTTAGCTACGGGACCTTGAGCAAACTGTTAGCCTTCCTGAGCCTCGGTTTCCTCATCAAGAAAATGGCAGGCTGTGACTCATGTGGTCGCTCTTAGGATATATATGTGCACACACACACTAGGCTGTGGGTTCTCGGTGGATAGGTATAGCAGGGTGACGCTTTTCTTACAGAGGAGAAAAAGTATAGTTATCCTTATAAAGACTGTATTAGTTTCTAATGGCTGTTCTAAGAAATTAACACAAGCTTAATGTTTGAAGACTGCACAAATCTACTCTCTTGTAGTTCTGGAAAGCAGAAGTCCAGAATGAGTTTCACTGGACCAAAATTTGATTTGTTGTGAGAGCTGTGCTCCCTCCAGAGGCTCCAGGAAGAATTTGCTTCCCTCCCTTTCCAGCTTCTACAAGCCCCCTGCTTTCCTAGGCTCATGATCCCTCCCTCCATCTTTAAAACCAGCCACGTAGTATCTGCCAATGTCTCTCCCTCTGTTTCTGTTGCTGCACCAACTTTTCTTTACCCTGAACTTCCCTCTCATAGGGAGCCTTGGGATTGCACCTAGGGCCCACTGGGGTGATCTAATCTCCCCATCCCAAGATCCATCACTTAACACATCTGCAATGTCCCTTTTACTATGCGAGGCAACTAAGTCACAGGTGCTGGGGACTAAGGCAGGAGCATCTTGGGAGGACATTATTCAGCCTACCAAACTGACATTTAGACAGTAAGGGAAAAATTACTTTTTGCTTTTACTGTTTCTTACATAAAATTTATCCTGCACCAAAGTCCCATGTATGGCTCAGTTTCCCTGGTAGCTCAGCTGGTAAAGAATCCGCCTGCGATGCGGGAGACCTGGGTTCAATCTCTGGATTGGGAAGATCTCCTGGAGAAGGGACTGGCTACCCACTCCAGTATTCTGGCCTGGAGAATTCAGTGCATGGAGTCTCAAAGAGTCGGGCACAACTGAGCGACTCTCACTTCCACTTTCTTTCAAGTTCCATGCATGCCATATGAATGCACATGTGTGAGCCCTCACCTTTGTACTATTAGTATGAGGCTGAGATAGACAGTGTAGGTAGGCTGCCAAAACCCCAGGCGGTTTTAGGTTATCTGCTGGTACACCTAGGGCCGAAGCAAGCTGCGCATTTATGTGGCTTCTGTGTAGGCTCTTAGGGGTCATGTACCCCACCATGTGGTCTAAAGTTGGCTCTGAAATGTCATGGCCTTGAATTTCAGAGATCCAAATCGAGGACTTACTCTCAGAGGGAAAGATATTTTATTAATGTACAAATAAAAAGGGAAGGGGAATCTGTTAGAAGAGAGGTGTTATCTTCTTAAGTTCATAAAGAAGCAGCTCAAAAATTATTGCAAACTCAAGACTATAGAAGGAGTTAAAGAAGCCTGCCCTTGGAGGACTCTGTCTCTAAGAATTGAGTTGTCCAGAAAACTGAGGTATACAGATAGACGTATCCCCAGACAAACTATCAGGTCAGGAGCAGTGGGAAAAAAGAAAGAATTAAAAACAGCCCCACTAAGCTGGAGGAAGAGACAGATTAAGAGCTTGGGTCCAGACTAGACTAGATGGAGTCCATGGTACCTCAGCTAGTAAGAATCCATCTGCAATGCAGGAGACACCAGTTCGATTCCTGGGTCAGGAAGATCAGCTGGAGAAGGGATAGGATACCCATTCCAGTATTCTTGGGCTTCCCTGCTGGTCAGCTGGTAAAGAATCTGCCTGAAGTGTGGAAGACTTGGGTTCAATCCCTGGGTTGGGAAGATCCCCTGGAGAAGGGAACCACTACCCACTCCAGTATTCTGGCCTAGAGAATTTCATGGACTGTATAGTCCGTGGGGTCACAAAGAGTCAGACACGACTGAGCATCTTTCACTTTCAAGGACTAGATGGATATGAGACAGCAAATATGATCCTGAAGGCAGAATAGACGGATATGAAAAGGAAAGGTAAAGACAGCATTAGAGGAAGGCCCATGCCTTGACTACACCAGAAACAATGACTGAAGGAACTTAGCAGAGAAGAGAAGCATGATCTCAGAGGGAGACTAGAATGAGTCTCCCTAAGGTTATCACATCCAGGACATGATCGGGAGATGGCCTCTTATTCACATACACACGCACATGAACACACACAGTAGTATATCACTGGAGCCACTGAGACTTCTCCCCTTAGGAGCATCTAAACCAAGGAGTTACAGAGAATCCATGCAAATTGGAGAGGGAAGAGGAATTAATCGGCATAAAATACTAGAAGTATCACAAGGTGAATCTCAAGGTAATAGGACCACTGTCGCTGGAGATCAAGTTATTGCCTAGCCCCTGAGAGAATGGCCTGATAAATCTAAGGAATTAGAACTCTCAAAGGCTGTGGTGCACACTCCTGGCTGCACATTAGAATCACCTGGGAAAACTGTTCAAGATAGTGACGCTTGAGCACCAACCCAGATCAAATAAATCCGTCAACCTCTGACTGATGGTCTTGGGCGAGGGCTCTCAAGCTTGAGTAGGCATAAGAATCCCCTGCAGAGCTTGATAAAACACTGATTTCCGTGTTCCACACTCAGGGTTCGGGTGGTGCTTGAGGATTTGAATTTCTAGCCAATTCCCGAGTGATGCTGAGGCTGCCACCCAGGGACCTCATGCTTTTGTCTTTAAATCATTTTATTTATTTATTTACTTTTGTCTGTGCTGGGTCTTTGTTGCTGGGTAGATTTTTCTCTGTTTGTAGCAAATGGGGGCTGCTCTCCAGTTGGGGTGCACAGACTTCTTATTGCAGTGGCTTCTTCCTATTGCAGAGCACGGGCTCTAGGGCACTCAGGCTTCAGCAGTTGTGGCTCCCGGGCTCCAAAGCACAGGCTTAGAAGTTGTGATGCACAGGCTTAGTTGCTTCACGGCATGTGGGATCTTCCTGGACCAGGGATTGAACCTGCATCTCCTGCACTGGCAGGAGGATTCTTTATCACTGAGCCACCAAGAAGGCCCTGAGAACCATGTTTTCTAAGGGAAGGCACTGCAGACGTAAAGATACATGAAGCAGGGGGACAGGTGGGATAATGACAGATGGAGCCAGGCCTAGGTTAGATGCTGGTTGATGGAACACAACTGGCAGGATTGTCCAACCTGGACGTGAAAATGGGGCAATATGTGTTTGCTCAATGGATACTTTTACCATAGCTACAACTTTTTGCTATCATTCATTCTGGGAGATATCACGGGACAAAAACAGTGCCTACCGTAAGGAGAAAGCAAACACACAGGGGCATGGAATTGTAGGGACAGATCCCATGACTGTAGAAAAAGATTAAGGAAGAAGTCTCCTTGAGGCTGGACCAGCCCAAAGCAAAGGCTGTGCCTTGCAAGCACGTGGGAGAGACCTTGGATCTCACTGGAACTGCAGGGGAACAGGTTACAGAAGCTTCAATTGCACTGTAAGCTCAGGCGACTGCTGAGAGCAATTTTGCAGAAAAAGTGAAGTGTGCAGAAGAGGAAGAAAGCCTGTCAGGAACTGTGGTTCTCACACTTCTCTGAGTGTTAGAATTACCTGGAGAGCTTTCAAACTGCCCTGTGTATACGACACAACCCAACCAATTAAATCAGGATTTCTGGGGCTGGTACCCCAGTATCCACATTTTATAAAACTTCTCAGGGGATTCCTAAGTACAGCCAACTTTAAAGACAGGGTCTTGCTCCCAACAGTCTGTGTGCTACTTGGGAGCCTGCAACAAATGCAGAGTCTCAGGTCCTCCTCTAGACCCACTGAACTTTACCAATATCTCCAGGGATCTGTGTGCACACAAATATCTAAGAAGCACTGCTCTAGAAGGCAGCTTTCTTAGGCCTCAGCAGCTTCAGAGCAAGAGGCATTGGCAACGGGAGCCCTGAAAACACCTGCTCCAAGACACCAGCAGAGGCTGGACCGCCATAGAGGGCCCACGTTCAGTTTATAACTGGGAATCCAGAAACAAAAGGACCTGTGAAATAAGGTTGGAAGCTAAGAAGGTGATCTCAGCAAAAAATTTGCCAGACTATTAGCACTGGTTACCTCTGGGAGGAGGGAGAGTGAAGCAGGAAATTTGAGTTTTTGTTTTCTGACTTTCTGCACAATTCGAATTTCCTCACCATGTGGGTATGTGTGTGTTTTAGTGTGTTTGGGGAGTTGTTAAGTATTATGTTGATGGTGAGATTATGGGATATTCTTTAACATTTTCTTTATTAAAAAATCTAATTAATGGTATTTTTAAAGCAGCAGTATACAAAGCAAAAGCAATTAGAAATACCAAGATAAATTTGGAAAAATGACAGTCTTAATAGGATACCTTAATATTATTGCCTCACTTTGTCTTTGTCAAATCAATTAGGCAAAAAGAAGTAAAAATACAGAAGAGATGAATAATTTCATTAATAGGATGATTTACTAGATACATTTAAAAATATTTAATCTATATATATAGAGAATAATTTTAACACATTTCATTTCGTATATTCTTTAAATGAATCGTTTTTTTGAGGTGATACAGTGAGGAATCACCTCGTATCAGTCAGATTGGCCATCATCAAAAAGCTTACAAACAATAAATGCTGGAAAGGGTGTGGAGAAAAGGGAACCCTCCTGCACTCTTCAAGGGAGTGTAAATTGGTACAACCACTACAGAGAATAGTATGGACGTTCCTTTAAAAACTAAAGCACAGCACTGTTTCCAATAGCCAGGACGTGGAAGCAACCTAGATGGCCAGTGGCAGACGCATGGATGAGAAAGCTGTGGCATGTACGCACGTTACTCAGCTATTAAAGAGAACGCATTTGAAGCAGTTCTAATAAGGCGGATGAAACTGGAGCCTATTACAAAGAGTGAAAAGTCAGAAAGAAAAACACCAATATTGCCGGGAGAAATATCAACAACCTCAGATATGCAGATGACACCACCCTTACGGCAGAAAGTGAAGAGGAACTGAAGAGGTTCTTGATGAAAGTGAAGAGGAGAGTGAGAAAGTTGGTTTAAAACTCAACATTCAGAAAACTATGATCATGGTATCTGGTCCCATCACTTCATGGCAAATAGATGGGGAAACAGTGAAAACAGTGACAGACTTTAATTTGGGGGGGCTCCAAAATCACTGCAGATGGCGACTACCGCCGCCGCTGCTAAGTTGCTTCAGTCGTGTCCGACTCTCTGCGACCCCATGGATGGCAGTCCACTGGGCCTCCCAGTCCCTGGGATTCTCCAGGCAGGAACACTGGAGTGGGTTGCCATTTCCTTCTCCAATGTATGAAAGTGAAAAGTGAAAGTGAAGTCGCTCAGTCGTTTGCGACTCTTAGTGACCCCCATGGACTGCAGCCTACCAGGCTCCTCTGTCCATGGGACTTTCCAGGCAAGAGTACTGGAGTGGGGTGACTACAGCCATGAAATTAAAAGACACTTGCACCTTGGAAGAAAAGTTATGACCAACCTAGACAGCCTTTTAAAAAGCAGAGACATTAATTCCCCAAAATGTCCATTTAGTCAAAGCTATGGTTTTTCCAGTAGTCATGTATGGATATGAGAGTTGGACTATAAAGAAAGCTGAGTACTTTCTGAAGAACTGATACTTCTGAACTGTGGTACTGGAGAAGACTCTTGAGAGTCCTCTGGACAGCAAGGAAATCCAACCAGTCCATCCTAAAGGAAATCAGTCCTGAATATTCATTGGAAGGACTGATGCTGAAGCTGAAACTCCAATACTTTGACCACGTGATGCAAAGAACTGACTCATTTGAAAAGACCCTGATGCTGGGAAAGATTGAAGGTGGGGAAACATGTCTATTATCATGCGTGAAATAGATGACCAGTCCAAGTTTGATGCATGAAACAGGGCACTCAAAGCTGGTACACCGGGATAACCCAAAGGGATGGGATGGGAGGTGAGAGGGGAGTTCGGGATGGGGGACACATGTACACCTGTGGCTGATTCATGTCACTATATGGCAAAAACCACCATAATATTGTAAAGTAATTAACCTCCAATTAAAACAAATTAATTAGTTCTAAAAATACATGCAGACTTCAAAATAATCTATACTTTTATCTTATGTATGCAATTCTTTGTATTAAAATTTCTAAACATCTTTTATTGAGACATATTTGTCATATAATAAAGTGTACATGTTGAAAGTAAAAAAAAAGCTAAACTAAAAATAGAGCTACCATATCATCCAGCAATCCCACTCCTAGGCATATATCCAGAGGAAACCATATTTCTAAAAGACCCACACACCCCAATTTCATTGCATCACTGTAATAGCCAAAACATGGAGGTAACCAAAGAGTCCATCCAGAAGAATGGATAAAGGAGGTGTAGTGCATTGGAGAGGGAAATGGCAACCCACTCCAGTGTTCTTGCCTGGAGAATCCCAGGGAGGGGGGAGCCTGGGGGGCTGCCATCTATGGGGTCGCACAGAGTCGGACACGACTGAAGCGACTTAGCAGCAGCAGCAGTACATGTATACAATGGAATATTACTCAGCCATAAAGATGAATGGAACTATGCCACTTGCAGGAACAGAGATGAACCTGGAGATTATCACGCTAAGTGAAGTACACCAGGCAGAGGAAGACAAATAGCATATGGTGTCACTCACATGCGGAATCTGCTTTAAAAAAACGATACAAATGAACTTATTTACAAAACAGAAATAGACTTGCAGATACAGAAAACAAACTGAAGGTTACCGAAGGGGAGACAGTGGTGAGGGGAGGGATAAATCAGGAATTTGGGATTCACATACACCCAGGTCTCCCACATTGCAGGCAGACGCTTTAACCTCTGAGCCACCAGGGAAGCTCTAACATACACACACTGCTGTATATAAGATAGATAACCAACTGTGTAGCATAGGGAACTCTACTCAATATTCTGTGATAACCTATAGGAGAAAAGAATCTGAAAATGAATGACTGTATGTATAACAATCACTTTTCTATATACTGAAACTCATACAACGTTGTAAATAAACTATACGCCAATAAAATGTTTAAAAAGAAGTCAATGTAACATCAATTGCAGCTCAATACAATTTTCACAGAATTATATAAGCTGATTCTAACATTAATACGAAAGAGCAGATGTATATGAATTGACAAGTATTAAACATAATGTTCTATGAGATTCGTGACTTTGTCAGATTATAGAAATTAAAATGTCATGACACTGGAGAAGGACAAGCCAAACAGACAGATAACAGAACTGAGCAGAAAATTCAGGTATAGTCTGCCCATTGGCTTATTAATCTAATAAGATACAATGGGAAATGCATAAGGAAATCATATGCTATTCAATAAATGATATTGGAAAAACTGCCTCCCATTTTGAAACAAATAAAATTAGATCCTTACCTTACATAAGGGCTTCCCTTGTGGCTCACCCAGTAAAGAATCTGCTTGCAGTACGGGAGACCTGGGTTCAATCTCTGGATTGGGAAGATCCCCTGGAGAAGGGAAAGGCTGCAATATTCTGCGGAGAAGGCAATGGCACCCCACTCCAGTACTCTTGCCTGGAAAATCCCATGGACGGAGGAGCCTGGTGGGCTGCAGTCCATGGGGTCGCTAGAGTTGGGCACGACTGAGCGACTTCACTTTCGCTTTTCACTTTCATGCTTTGGAGAAGGAAATGGCAACCCACTCCAGTGTTCTTGCCTGGAGAATCCCAGAGACAGTGGGCCCCCGTCTGTGGGGTCGCACAGAGTCGGACACGACTGAAGTGACTTAGCAGCAGCAGCAGCAGTATTCTGGCCTCGAGAATCCCATGGACTGTGTAGTCCCTGGGGTCGCAGAGTCGGACATGACCGAGCGACTTTCACACAGTGTTACACGATCCACAAGGAAGAAGTTCCAATGGATTAAAGTTCTAAAAGACAAACACAAAACAACTGTGTTAGAAAAAACACGGAAGAATGTGTTAACAACTTGGGGTATGTGCTGCTTCTTAAATAAAGCACAAGACCATAAACGCAAAGTTTAATACACTGACTACATTATAAGCCATTGTTCTGTGTGACAGGTGACACCACGAAATTTCTGAACAGTGACAAATGTGTTAAAAATATCGACAACCTCTTTAAGAGACAAAGAATTAGGGCCAAGAATGAATAAAGAATTCTTCCAAGTCAATAAGAAAAAAAAAAAAGAACAATCTGATAGAAACTGGACAAAGGACATGAACAGACAATTCACAGAAAAGGAAATACAAATGGTCAGTAATCATATTTTAAAAGATCTTTCATTTCACTAGTCATCAGGGGACTAACTGCAAAGTGAAATAAAAAGATACTATTTTTTACTCATTAGCAGATTTTTTCAAGTTAGAGTATCACAAGTACTAGCAGGACAAGGGTAATACATTCATGTTATGAGAGGAGTATAAAATGGATATTTGAAAATGTATATGAAATGCCATTCCCCATTTGGGCGGGACCAGAAGAAAAAATGTATTCTGTAACATAATAATGCCACACCTTTGCTTCTGCCTTGGGGAAACACTGGTACCTACTCCAAGGGGGCATGCGTGTTGACTTTTCAGTTTCCCCCATAAAAGCAAAACCTGGAAATAACCTGAGTCCATCAAACAGAATGCAGCCAAATAAACTATATTAAGTCCATACTATGCGATGCACCACAGTAGTTTAAAATGAATCCGTTTGATGTATAGAGATTGATGGAAAGATGCTTATAATTCACAGAAGAAGATGCATTATCACATATGCAATATGATATGCTATGTGTTAAAAAAAATCCACAGACAAACTGTGTTTTCTCTAAGTTGACATATAAAAATGCCAAAAAAATCTGAAGTGCCATTCAGTATGGCAAACTGAGATGATGTGGCATCCCTTTCTGCTATCAGCTAGAATCTTTCTAGAAATCTTATATAAAATATTCTATGATATTTCCAAATAGAGACCTAGTCAATCACTCCCCATAAACACAAATACACATAAATGAATGTCAAGTTGTAAGAAATAAAGAGATTTCCAAAAGCCAGGTCTGTACAAACTGAAGTTCAGTAGCCCTGAGGTGAGGAAACTAGATGCTAGAGAATTTTAATTTGGAGATTTAAAACAAGGTGGAATTAATCAATTATACTTCAATAAAATTAATTGGTTGCGTTATATAATCTACTTTAGATTACTGACTAAATTTGTTTCAGCTTTCATTTAAAATGAAAAAAAAAAAAACACCAGTATGAAATTAAATCTCTAGATAAGGATAACATGGACAGTGTAGGAAGGAGTGAGTGGTTATCAGACCCCTGAACAGTTTGAGAAAGGGTATAGACAAGGATTCACGGGGTTCTCACGGCTAGTATACTGGAGTGGCTTGACATCCCCTCTTCCAGTGGACCACATTCTGTCAGAACTCTCCACTATGACCCATCCATCTTGGGTGGCCCAGAATGGCATGGCTCATAGCTTCATTGAGTTACACAAGCCCCTTCAGCAAGGCTTCAGCATTACGTGAACTGAGAACTTCCAGATGTTCAAGCTGGGTTTAGAAAAGGCAAAAGAACCAGAGATCAAACTGCCAACACTTGTTGGATCATAAAGAAAGCAAGGGAATTCCAGAAAAACATCTACCTCTGCTTCACTGACTACGCTAAAGCCTTTGTGTGGATCATAACAACCTGTGGAAGATTTTTCAAAAGGTGGGAATACCAGACCATCTTACCTGTCTCCCGAGAAACTTGTCTGTGGGTCAAGAAGCAACAGTTAGAATCCTGTATGGAACAACTAACTGATTCAGGATTGAGAGAGGAGTATGACAAGGCTGTTTATTGTCACCCTGTTTATTTAACTTATATGCAGAGCACATCATGAAAATTGCTGGGCTAAATGAGTTACAAGTTGGAATCAAGTTTTCCAGGAGAAATATCAACAACTTCAGACATGTGGATGATACCACTGTCATGACAGAAAGCAAATAAAGAACCTCTGGACGAGGGTGAAGGAGGAGAGTGAAAAAGTCAGCTTAAAGCTCAATATTAAAAAGACTAAGATCATGGCATCTGGCCCCATCACTTCATGGCAAATAGAAGGGGGGAGGGTGGAAGCAGTGACAGATTTCCGCTTCTTGGGCTCTAAAATCACTGTGAATGGTGACTGCCGCCATGATATTAGAAGACGATGGCTTCTTGGCAGGAATGCTATGACAAACCTGGACAGTGTGTTAAATAGCAGAGACATCACTTTGCCGACAAAGGTTCATGTAGTCAAAGCTATGGTCTTTCCAGTAGTCTTATATGGATGTGAGAGCTGGACAATATAGAAGGCAGACTGCCGAAGAACTGATGCTTTCCGACTGTGGTGCTGGTGAAGACTCTTGAGAATCACTTGGAAAGCAAGGAGATCAAATCAATCAGTCTTAAAGGAAATCTACCCTGTATACTCTTTGGAAGGACTGACGCTGAAATTGAAGTTCCAATACTTAGGCCACCTGATGCAAACACCTGACTCATTGGGAAAAACCCCGATGCTGGGAAAGAGTGATGGCAGATGGAGAAGAGGGCGACAGAGGATGAAATGGTTGGATGACATCACCGATTGGACATGAACTTGGGAAAACTCCAGGAGATGGTGAGGGACAGGGAAGCTGGGCTTGCTGCAGTCCATGGGGTTGCAAAGAATCAGACACAACTTAGCAACTGAGCCGCAACAACATAGACAAGGGTACTCACTAACTTCAGACTTTGGTTGTTATAGTGTTCCAAACCACTGAGGACAAAAAAGGAGGGGAGGAAATGAAGAAATTTCACCAATAAAACAGAAGGCAGAATAAGGGCAGGGGGAAGAAAAAATATGGCAAACAGAGAGAGCAGAATAAGATGGTAGAGATATATATTACTATTCAAAATAAATATAAAGGGACCAATCCTGCCAGTTAAACAAAGATACTTAGATTGGGGCAGGATGAGAGGTGGGGAGGGTAGACAGCTATATATAGTAAGAGATTGCATCTCAGAAAGTTAAAATAAAAAAACAGAAAAAGTTATGTCAGAGAAGTTTAATTGAAAATAATTTAAAAGCTGCATACATGTTCAGTAGTGTCTGACTCTTTGCGATCCCACAGACTGTAGCCTGCCAGGCTGCTGTTGATGATATCTCCCAGGCAAGAATATTGGAGTGGGATACAATCTCCTCCTCCAGGGGACCTTCCCAACCCAGCAATCAAACTCAAGACTCCTACACTTCCTGCATTGCTGGCCACTGAGGCACAGGGAAAGCCAATTTAAAAGCTGATGTAGCTATATTAAGGCTGCCCAGGCGGCACAGTGGCAAAGAACCCACCTGCCAATGCAGGAGACGCAGGTTTGACCCCTGGATTGGGATGAAAGGAAACCCACCCACTCCAGTATTCTTGCCTGGAATATTTCATGGACTTATGAGTCTGGTGGGCTATAGTCCATTGTGTTGCAAAGGATCGGACATTTTGAGCACACACATGCACATAGCTATATTAAGATCTGGAGAAATAGATTTTGAGGCAAAAGCACTAATAGAAATAAAGAGCAGTGTTGCATAATAAGAAACAATTAAAATGCAAGAATCCTAAACCTACATGTGTCTATAACAACCTCAAAACATATAGAGCAAAATACTACTGAAATTTTAGCCACATCCACAATCAAACAGGGAGATTTTAATGTACTGTCTCTTATTTATATGTCAAGCAGATGAAAAGCAAAATTAGTAATAAATAAGATTTGAACAATACAATTAACAAGCTCAAACTTATAAAGCTGTTTAGAACCCTGCATTCAACTTTAGAGAACAGCATATACACCAACACAAGAGAAATAAGAGACTTAGGTTCGATCCCTGGGTCAGGAAGGTCCCCTGGAGGATGGCACAGGAACTCACTCCAGTAGTTTTGTCTGGAGAATCCCGTGGACAAGGGAGCCTGGTGGGCTGCAGTCCATAGGGTCGCAAAGAACAGGACATGACTGAAGCAACCTAGCGTAGCATAGTACGTGGAACAGTTATAAAAACAGCCAACAACTAGATCAGTTTTGTCTTAGAAACTCCAATATCATGCAGATGATATACTCTGATAACGAATTTAAAAAGACCCTAAATTGGTTCTTTGCAAAATTTAATAAAATATACAAATTTCAAGCATAATTTATCAAGAAAAAACAGAGAAAGCACCCATAAACAATATTAAGAATGAAAAGGGGGATTTCTCGGGTGGTCCAGTGGTTAAGAATCGCCTGCCAATGCAGGAGACACAGGTTCAATTCCTGGTCAGAGAAGACCCCACGTGCTGAGAAGTAACCAAGCCTGTAAGCCACAACCGCTGAGCCTGCACACAGCTGCTGAAGCCCGGGCAACTCGAATCTGTGCTCCACAGCAAGGGAGGCCCCTGCAGTGGAAAGCCAGTGCACCGCAATGAAGAGTAGCCCCTGTTCACCGCAACAACGTAAGCTCACGCGCATTGTCTCATGACGGGTGCCTACTGGTCAAAAGGCACAAACTTTCACTGTAAGATGAATAAGATCTGGGGTCAAACATACCACACAGTGACTGCAGTTACCAATGGTGCATCATATATTTGAAAACTGCTCAGAGATTAGATCTAAAATGCTTTATCACCACCACCACACACACACACACACACACACACACACACACAAAAACTGGTGCAAACTGGTGATTATATGAGGTGAGGATGTGTTAACTAACCTTATTGTGATAATCATTTTGCAATATTATATATGCTTCAAGTCATCACATGGAATGCCTTAAACTTACACAGTGTTACATGTCAATTATTAATATAGCTCAATAAAGTTGCACAAAAATAAAGCCCCCCATAAAGAAAGCAGGAACTGCTATCACCACTTATATTCAACATTATACTAGACAAATACAATTAATAAAAGAAAAAAGGGCTTCCCTGGTGGCTCAGTGGTAAGAACCCACCTGCTAATGCAGGAGACACGGGTTTGATCACTGGTCCAGGAAGTTGCCATGAGACGACTAAGGCTGTGTGCCACAACTATTGAGCCTGTGCTGTAGAGCCGGGAGCCACAACTTCTGAGCCCTTGTGCTCCAGAGCCCCTGCTCTGCAACAAGAAAAGCCACTGCGGTAAGAAGCCACAACTACAGAGTAGCCCCCACTTGCTGAAACTAGAGAAAAATCCATGCAGCGATGAAGACCCAGCACAGCCAAAAATAAATAAATAAACCTTTTTAAAATCTTTTAAAAATGTATAACTTGAAAATAATAATTGTTTTAAAATAGGAGGAAAAAAGACACATGGATGGAAAATGACAGATAAGTAGTGACTTAATTAATTAATTAATAATTAATTTAATTAATGACTTACTTAAGTAATTCCAAGATTTAAAAAATCATTGCCTACTTTTGGAAATTTGCAAGAAAATCTACCAACAAGCTATCAGGGTAATGGAGCTTGATAAAAATGCAAGCCGATAAATACAAATTCTGTATACAGAAACTACTTGCAATCCCACACACCAGCAACAAAAAGCCAGAAAAAGTAACTTCAAGGAACTTGGTAAAAGTTGATAAAAAGTTCTTCAAGGAACCTGATAAGCTGGTTCTGAAATGTATGTGGAATCAGAGAGAGTCAAGAATAGCTCTTATTTTGTTGTTGTGTTTGTGTAAGCTGATGTATTCAGTGATGTATTCTTTTCCCAGATATGAAGACTCACTATGAAGCTGGAGTAATTGAAATCACATGGCATTAGTGCCGTGACAGACCAAAAGATCAAAAGTACAGAGAAAAGAACATAAAAACTGACCCACACATATAAGGAACTGGCACAAACGATCGGCCAAAGGAAGGACTATTTAATGAACGATGCTGCTGCTGCTAAGTCGCTTCAGTCGTGTCCGACTCTGTGCAGCCCCATAGACGGCAGCCCACCAGGCTCCCCCGTCCCTGGGATTCTCCAGGCAAGAACACTGGAGTGGGTTGCCATTTCCTTCTCCAATGCATGAAAGTGAAAAGTGAAAGTGAAGTCACTCAGTCGTGTCCGACTCTTAGCGACCCCATGGACTGCAGCCCATCAGGCTCCTCCATCCATGGGATTTTCCAGGCAAGAGTACTGGAGAGGGGTGCCATTGCCTTCTCCGAACAAATGATGCTATAATAAATGATAAAGAAGTGATACAATTAGAATATTGCCGTTTTTCAAACCCTAATGAAATAACGGATCTAGGCACATCTGTGGTTGCTAACATTTCCCCCCACAAATGTGAAGTTAGACTTGATGTACCTGCTCATGAAAGTACAAAAATCCTATGTGACGCAGTCTCGCCAAATGTCAAACCTGAATCTGGTCACAACTCTCGAGTAACTCTTTACAGGAAACCCAACGACAGAGGAAGACGCTAAGTGATACCACAAAGGTGCGATCAGAGAAACCCAGAATGTGGAAATCTGTACAGAACAAGTCTAGTTTCTTTAATAAACAATTATTATGGGGGAAAAATGGAGGGAGATACTTATATAATAAAATAGAGTAAGGAAACATTTAACCAACTTTAATATGTGGACTTTATTTGGGTCCTGACTCAAATCAATGCTAAAAGAAAACTGATAAAACATGTAGACATTTGCTTATTGACACTGAAGAACTGTTGGGGTCTTTTTAGATGTAATAGTTATTTAGAAGAGAGAATGACTGAAGGTATGGATGAAATAAGATTGGCCATGATTAGATCACTGTTGAAGCTAATTGATGAGGACACGAAGTTTACTATCTTTTTTGCTGCATTATTTTTTATGTTTGCAATTTTCTAAAATGAAAAGGAAGAACAACACTGGGATGATTTGTTATCCCTATGAGGAAATTATAAAATTAAATCCCTCACATCATATAAAAAAATTAATTATTGGTGGATGAAAAACTAATAATAAGTTGCAAAATCTTGAAACTTTAAGAAATAAATATAGGAACACTTGTTAATGACACTGGAGTGGGAAAAATTTCCTAAATAAGAAAAAAACCATGAACCATAATGGCAAACATGGATACATTTTAGTATATACAAAAAATATTTGTATACAATAAAAGATATTACAAACAAAGTGAAAGACAAACCACAGTCTGAGAGAAACTACCTGCAACAAAATATTAGTGCCCATAATATATAATGAACCTTCACAAATCAGTGAGGGGAAAATGGGGAAATGGACAAAGGCTAGGAACAGGCAATTCCAAGAGGAAACCCAAAAGTAAATATGTATGTAAAAAGCTCTGCAACCTCACAGGTAACAGGAAAATGCAACTGAAGCAACAGTGAGATACATCTCACAGCCATCACGCAGCAAAACTCAAAAACCATAAGATACCTGGTGACAGAGAGGATGTACGGAAATAAGCACTCTCATTGCTGGTGGGCCTGTAAGCTTGATAATGCTGGTCCTAGTCGAGTTAAAGTTGCCTTGCAATTCAGCAATTTCATTTTCATGTAGCTACCCAAGACAAATGTTTTCCTGTGTACTAAGAACATGTGGATAAGAATGTTTATCATGCACTATACATCATAGTTTAAAAATGGAAACAACTATACCTTAGAAGGGAAATGGAAGATTATTCATACAATGAAATACTAGCAGCAGAGCAGATAAAATGAATAAACTAAACTTATGTACATCACCATGAGTAAATCTCAGAAAAAGGCTTGAAAAGATATGGACAGGGACTTCTCCAGAGGTCCAGTGGTTAAGACTTTGCCTTCCAACATAAGAAGGCCTGGGTTTGATCCCTGGTCAGAGAACTAAGATCTCACACGCAGTACAGTGCAGAATAACAGATGGTACAAGAAAACATGAATACCTCTGTGCAAAAAACAAACAATCATACCTTGTTTGCACCAAGGTATGCACTGATACCAAGGCATGCACTGATCATACCTTGCACTGTATACAAGATTAATGCAAAATAAATCACAGACCTAAACATAGAATCTAAAACAGAATTTAAAAAGAGATATGGACAATATGCTATTATTCATGTAAACTGAAAATATCCCAAAGAACTGTGTGTGTTACTTGTAGATATATACTTACGTTGTAAACATATGGGAATGATGCCATTGTTAAGGAAAATGATGTCCTTAGGGGAAAAAGGTGAAAAGATAGGTGGGACTCCAAAACTCTGATGATGATAAAATGGTATTTGTCATGGGTGGGGAAGACCCCTGGAGGAGGAAGTAGCAATCCGCTCCAGTATTCTTAATTGGGAAATCCTATGGACAGAGGAGCCTGGTGGGCTACAGTGCATGGGGTCTCAGAGTCGGACAGTTCATATAAATAAAATCATATAATATGTGGTTTGTTGTGACCAGTTTCTTTCCCAATTTCTTGGCCTTAACATGATGTTCTCATGATGTTCTCATGTTGTTAACATGATGTTCATCTGTGCTGTGGCATGTATCAGCACTTCCTTTTGCATGTCTAATATTTCTCTGCATGAATATATCACGTTTTCTTTATTTATTCATCTATTGATGGACATTGAGGCTGTTTCAACCATTTGGCTATGATGAATAATACTGCTTCGAACCCTTACATAAAGTTTTTGTGTGAGAGTATTTTTCCCAGGTGGTTCAGAAGTAAAGAGCCTGCCGGCCGGTGCAGGAGACTCAGGAGACACAGGTTCAATCTCTGTGTCGGGAGGATCCCCTGGAGAAGAAGATGGCAACCCACTCCAATATCCTTGCCCGGGAGATCTCATGGACAGAGGAGCCTGGCGGATACAGTCCATGAAGTTGCAAAGGGTTGGACACGAATGAGAGACTGAAAACACAACCATCTATATCTCCTTTCTGTCAACTATTTGCTTAAATTCATATTTCTCAACAATTTTTCATTATCGACTCCATAAGGAGAAAATTTTAATTTATCTAGTTAATACAAACTAACTAACTTGTGTTAGTTAATTTAAAACTGTCTTAAGGAATAAGGTTTATTCCTTAGAGGTGAGCTTTGGAGGGTCACAAACCATTGTAATATCCAAGATATTTTACCTTCCAAGAATCCATTTTTGGCCCCTGAAGGCCTGTTAACACCTACTGAGAATGTGCACTTTTAGAGGCTTTGCACATTTTCCCCTCTGGGATTGTTGTTCTTATTTTTTCCATTTTTTAGGATTGTTTTGTATGTTACAGAACCTAGCTCTTTGTGATACGAGTTGCATATAATTCCCCTCAGTCTGCAATTTCTTCGGATTTGGCTTCTGGTGGATTTTTGCCTTATAGATTTTTTAAAAGATAGTTGAACTTATCAATCTTTCTATGGCTTCTGGGCTTTTGCCGTACTTACTAAGGCCTTTGCTATTCCAAGATTATAAAAACATTCTTCTGCAACTTACGGTTTCAATTTCCAAGTTTAAATCTCTAACTCACCTGAAATTTATTTGGTGTAAAGTACAAACTAGGGATCTGACTTTTTTCCCAAGATGACTATGCAGTTACTTCAGGGCTGACTACTGAAAGATCTTTTTCACAGGGACTGAAGTGCCGCCTCTGTTGTATACTAAACCACTGTGCAGCTTTGGGTCTAATTCTGAACCTTTAGTCTGTACTACTGACACGTTTATGCATGCATGTACTGTCACTGCTGTGCTTAATGTAGCTCAAATATTTTATTATCTGGTGCCCTCTTTCCTTCTAATTTCTTGACACTTAAAAATTGGTTTCCTATTTTGGTTTCTTTTTATCTGAACTTTAAAATCATTAAAGTTGGTTTCATTAAATAATACTGTTGGGATCTCATCATATTGTAAATGAATTTTAAAAGAACTGACACCTAAATTTGAGTGTCCTGTTCAAAAACTTTTCATTTTTAAAGTCATCATTTGTGATCTTTAGTATTTCAAAGTTTTATTTATACAAATATCACATATTTCTCATTATGATAAAATACTATTTTAAGTACCAAGAATGTATGCACACACACTCTTGACTCTTAATTTTGTACCCAACATTGAGCTATGTTATTTTTATGTTTTGTAGTTTAGTCTCTTGGGTTTTACAGCTATACAATCATATAATCTTATCATATCATCTGCAAATAAAGATAATGTCCCATTTTCTTATATTCATACCTCTAATGTCTTTCCTTAATTACATTGATTACTTCTTACAGAACAATGCTAAATAATAGTCCGATATGATATTGAACACTTTTGTTTTATCCTGACTTTAATGGGAATGCTGTTAGTGTTTTTTCCCGCTAAGTATAATGCTGGCTTATAGGGTGAAATGAGTCTACTTGATATGTTAAAGAAATAATTCTCTCTTCCTATTTTATTAAATGTTTTAAACATTAAGAATAGATATTGAATTTTGTCAAATGCCTTTCAATGTTCATGGAGATGGTCTTATGATTTTTCTCTTTAGACCTATTAATATGATGAATTATATTAATAGATATTTTCCCATTTTATTATGAAATTTTTCAAACAAATACCGAAGATGAAAGAATCTTACACTGTGAACAAGCATATATCTACCACCTACATTCCTTTCATTAACATGCTACTATATGCGTTTTATTACATAATAGGTAATAATTTTAAATATTGATTTGAATAAATTTTAAGTAATTCTATTAGATTTTACAATATTGAATTATTCATATATTAGTATAGTAAATACTTGGTCATAGTGTATGAGTTTTGTTTCGAAGCACTGTTGTATTTTCTTTGCAGCAATTTTAACTTGGACCTTTGTATCAATATTCAGAGATGTATGTACATGAGATGAGTATGTACATTTGTATACCTTTGCTTGACAAAATCAATTTGAACATTAAACATGTTTTTCTTTTAGGCACTGAAACAGTTTAAGTATCATTAGAATTATCTGTCCCTTAAAACACTGGTAGAATTCCCCTGTAAAACTGTTCGGGATGAATTATTTTTCAAAAAGGTGAGTAAATACTTAACACAATTTTCTCTTTCCTCTATGGCAATTTGTTTATTATTTCTTTCTCTTCTGGGGTCAGTTTTGACAAATTATTTTTTCCTGATAGAAGTGTCAATTTCTTCTAGTTGTCAAATGTTTCTGCACAAAGTAAAGTGTCTCTTCAGTTCAGTTCAGTCACTCAGTCGTGTCCGACTCTTTGCAGCCCCATGGACTGCAGCATGCCAGGCCTCCCTGTCCATCACCAACTTCCAGAGTTTACTCAAACTCATGGCCATTGAGTCGGTGATGCCATCCAACCATCTCATCCTCTGTCATCCCCTTCTCCTCCTGCCTTAAATCTTTCCCAGCATCAGGGTCTTTTCAAACGAGTCAGTTCTTTGCATCAGGTGGCCAAAGTATTGGAGCTTCAGCTTTAACATCAGTCCTGCCAATGAACACCCAGGACAGGTCTCCTTTAGGAAGGACTGGTTGGACCTCCTTGCAGTCCAAGGGACTCTCAAGAGTCTTCTCCAACACCACAGTTCAAAAGCATCAATTCTTCAGTGCTCAGATTTCTTTATAGTCCAATTCTCACATCCATACATGACTACTGGAAAAACTATAGCCTTGACTAGATGGACCTTTGTTGGCAAAGTATTGTCTCTGCTTTTTAATATGCTGTCTAGGTTGGTCATGACTTTCCTTCCAAGGATTAAGTAAGTGTTAATAGCTCAGTCGTGCCCGACTCTTTGAGACCTCATGGACTGCAGCCCACCAGGCTTCTCTGTCCATGGGATTTTGCAGGCAAGAACACTGAAGTGGGTTGCCATTTCCTTTTCCAGGGGATCTTCCTGACCCAGGGATTGAACTCGGATCTCCTGCACTGCAGGCAAATTCTTCACTGACTGAGCTATAAAGGAAGTCCAAGAATACTGGAGGGGGCTGCCATTTCCTACTCCAGGGGATCTTCCCAACCCAGGGATCAAGCCTGCGTTGCCTGTGGCTCCTGCATTGCAGGCAGATTCTTTACTGCTGGGCCACCAGGTAGCCTTTCCAAGGATTAAGAGTCTTTTAATTTCATGGCTGCAGTCACCATCTGCAGTGATTTTGGAGCCCCCCAAAATAAAGTCAGCTACTGTTTCCATTGTTTCCCCATTGATTTGCCATGAAGTGATCGGACTGGATGCCATGAGCTTAGTTTTCTGAATGTTGAGCTTTAAACCAACTTTTTCACTCTCCTCTTTCACTTTCATCAAGAGGATCTTTAGTTCTTCTTCACTTTCTGCCATAAGGGTGGTGTCATTTGCATATCTGAGGTTATTGATATTTCTCCCGGCAATCTTGATTCCAGCTTGCAATTCATCCAGCCCAACGTTTCTCATGATGTTCTCTGCTGCTGCTGCTGCTGCTAAGTCACTTCAGTCGTGTCCAACTCTGTGCGACCCCATAGATGGCAACCCACCAGGCCCCCCCGTCCCTGGGATTCTCCAGGCAAGAACACTGGAGTGGGTTGCCAATTCTTTCTCCAATGCATGAAAGTGAAAAGTGAAAGTGTACTCTGCGTATAAGTTAAATGAGCAGGGTGACAATATACAGCCTTGATGTACTCCTTTTCCTATTTAGAACCAGTCTGTTGTTCCATGTTCTGTTCTGACTGTTGCTTCCTGACCTGCGTATAGATTTCTCAAGAAGCAGGTTAGGTGGTCTGGTATTCCCATCTCTTTCAGAATTTTCCACAGTTTGTTGTGATTCACACAGTCAAAGGCTTTGGCATAGTCAATAAAGCCGAAATAGATGTTTTTCTGGAACTCTCTTGCTTTTTCCATGATCCAGTGGATGTTGGCAATTTGATCTCTGGTTCCTCTGCCTTTTCTAAAACCAGCTTGAACATCTGAATGTTCATGGTTCACGTATTGTTGAAGCCTGGCTTGGAGAATTTTGAGCATTACTTTACTAGTGTGTGAGATGAGTGCAATTGTGCGATAGTTTGAGCATTCTTTGGCATTGCCTTTGTTTGGGATTGGAATGAAAACTGACCTTTTCCAGTCCTGTGGCCACTGCTGAGTTTTCCAAATTTGCTGGCATATTGAGCGCTTACAATGCTTATAATTATTTATTTGTATTTATTTTTCAGTTGGCATGATTACATTTTTCTAAATTTTGTACATTTTTACTTTCTCATTTTTTATTAGGTTACCAAACCACTGATGTATTATTGTTTTTGCCCTTAAGAACTAGTACCTGGATTTAGAAGTGTTAAATATTTTCTTTTCTAATTCATTGTTTGTTTGTTTTTTTTCTTTAAGATTCTTTCCTTCTGATTTTTTAAGACCATGAATTTTCCTTGGTTTTACCACAGTCCTACCTCTATCTTGTGGGTCTAATATTTAGGATATTCACTGTCACTATTTTCACATCGGCTTCCCAGGTGGCGCAGTGGTAAAGAATTCACCTGCCAGTGCAGGAGACACAAGAGACACTGTTTCGATCCCTGAGTTGGGAAGATTCCTTGGAGTAGGGACTGCAACCCCTCCAGTATTCTTGCCTGGAAAACTCCATGGACAAAGGAGGGAGCCTGGCAGGCTGCAGTCCATGGAGTTGCAGAGAGTAGGGCATGACTGGGCACATAGACATTTTCTAAACACTTTGAAATTTGGAATTTGATTCTTCTTGACTCAAGACTTGTTTGAAAGTTCTAAATTTTATAGGCAGAAAAATATTTTTTGCATCTTATTAATTTTTGGTTTTATTGCATTGTGATCAGAGAATGCTGTCTCACTATTCCTACCTTAGTTTTCTTTTCGAATTAATACATTGTCAATTTTGTACACTAATAGGACCACTTGAAAGGAATGTGCAATCATTGTTTTTAAGGATAAGTCGATGTGATTATATTTTAGACCTACCTCATTAATTATGTTTTTAGGTGTTTTATATTATTACTCTTTAATGTAAATGTCATGAACTTAGAGAGGTGAATTAAAGCCTCTGGCTACTCATTTGTCAGTCTTTGTCTCGTCTTCTATCTCCTGTTGAACAATTATGTATAAGCACATGGATATACATAATTGGGCTTTCATTATGAATTGTAGCGTTTGACATTATTAATTGCTCACCTTTGTAAATCACCTTTTTTTATGGCTAAGAATACCACTGAATCACAATTTATTTAGTTACATTGTATTGTCAGATATTGAGGTTTTCCTAATTTTTCTTTAGTGTGAAAGAATCCTATTAATTTGAAAAGTGCTAAATAGTATTGTTGTTTTGATTTGCATTTCTTGGCTAGCATTAAGATTTAATATTTTATCATCATTTGCACTTATCTATTAATGAATCATTAATGATTATAATAGATACAACATAGATGTTCAACAATAGGAAGCTAGATAAATAAACTTTCAGTATATTAATATAATGGAATGAAAGTAGTTACCATTTATCATGCTTTATACACATTATATCATCTTATCTCTATAACAGTCCTGTAAGGTCATTATTACCATTTTCAAGTGATTCTAAGATTAAATTTTTATATATCAACATACCTAAAATTAATTGCTTGTGTGTCATAGTTTAATTGGCAGTGTTTTTTTTTTTCTTTCTTTCTTAGTGGCAAAAAAGGTAATTCTTACAATTGATGGCATACTAGTTTCAGTGAAATATGTTATTTCCCCAGTTTCATAGATTATGGTACTGAATCTCAAAGATGTTAAGTAATTTGCTCAAGGTCAGCCAACTTTAAAATGCCTGGAAGCCTATAGATCAAAATGTTAAAATGGTTCTCTCTGGGTGTAAGGCTTATAATTAGTTTTTTTTTCTCTTTTGCTCTTCCATACTGTATGTTTTCTTCAATATATACATATAACTTTTATAATATGAAAAAGAAGAATTGCTCTTTTTAAAAAGGAAAAAATAAAGTTAGATTCCCCAATTCATGCTGTTCATCAAAATTAATCCCAGATAGATTAAATAATTATATATACATATAAATGAGAGAAGTCTAGTCATCCTAAGACTGTGGCATCTGTGTAGTTTTTTCAATTATCCCTAAAATGTTCCCTGAAAATCAACATAGCAGCAAAAGGGAAAAAAGTCTGTACTCAATCTCTTCAATAAAATTAGGTGATAGGGACTTCCCTGGAAACCTAGAGGTTAAGATTTCATGCTTCCAATGCGAGGGGCACAGGTTTGATCCCTGGTTAGGGAACTAAGATCCTGTATGCCACACAGCAGGGCACAAAGGAAGGAAGGATGGGAGGGAGGGAGAGGGAGGGGTGAACCAGCTGAGTGCTAGAGATTCTCCATGAACGCCAGTGTACGAGCAGATGTGGCCCAACCACTGAGAGTAATAGGAAGTACATGAGAGCTGGGGATCAGGAGCACCAGGGACTAAAAGTGGACCACTGATGGCGCAGAACCCCAAAGATCTCTAAAATATTTGCATACCCAAAAGGAGAATAATCCATCCTGAGTAGATGAACATGCCATCCTCTGAGCAAGGCGGTCTGAGAGTCACTGAATAATCTGGGATGTGTCTTCCCAAAATGCAAGCTATAGGTGAGGACAGAAAAGATGATACAGAAAGGTGAATTCTATGATGGGTCTAAGTTCTCAAGGATGTAATAAATATCCAGAAAAAACACACCCCAAGGTGTTAAAGGCAGAAAGAAAATCGCTAGACACCAAAAACGAATTGAACAAAGAACGAACAGTAAGAGGAAGTAAGAGCAAGGGTTCAAGTAAAAGGAAGGAAGCAGCCGGGATGAAGCAAACTCTGCAGGACTGCAACAGCAAAATGTGAAGTCTGAAGCAGTACTGTTTAATAGGAATATGACGTGAGCCACCAACGCAAGCCACTTTTGTGATTTTATATATTCTAGGGGTGGTGGTGTAATTGCTAAGTCATGTCCGGCTCTTGTGATCCCATGGACTGCAGCCTACCAGTCTCCTCTGTCCATGGGATTTCCCAGGCAAGAATACTAGAGTGAGTTGTCATTTCCTTCTCCAGGGGATCTTCCCAAACCAGGGATCAAACCTGTATCTCCTGCATTGCAGACAGATTCTTTACCAACTGAGCCACGAGGGAAGCCTATATATTCTAGTATCCATATTCAAAAGTAAATGAAATTAATTTTAACCATGTATTTTATTTAATCCAATATTCTCAAAATATTATTTTAACATGTAATCAACACAAAAATTATTAATGTGTTATTTTGGTTTTTTTTCATACTAAGTCTTTTTTCATACCAAGCTGTATTTTACATCTCAAATTGGACTTAGACTCATTTCAAGAGTGGTTACCACATTTGACAGTGAGAGTCTGAAGATTAGAGAACAAGGCCCATAGAACAGTAAGAAACCCAGGAAAAAATTCAGGCTAACTTCTGAGAATCAGAGGCTTCCTTGATAGTTTAGTTGGTAAAGAATCCACCTGCAATGCAGGAGACTCTGGTTTGGTTCCTGGGTTGGGAAGATTTGCTGGAAAAGGGATAGGCTACCCAGTCCGGTATTCTTGGGCTTCCCTACTGGCTCAGCTGGTAAAGAATCCACGTGCAATGCGGGAAACCTGGGTTGAGAGGATCCCCTGGGGAAGGGAAAGGCTGCCCACTCTAGTATTCCGGCCTGGAGAATTTCATAGACTGTATAGTCCATGAGGTTGCAAAGAGGCGTGTAAGGTAAGGGAGTTAGAGAAGGTGAGGTTCAGAACAAGAAGGAGACCGGCACTTTACAGGAACAGATCACCTTTAATGAGGTGAGAAGGGGCAGCAGTCAGCTTAGTGAGCTGTTGCGCTTACCCAAGAAAAGAGTAAGTATATATAGGCATGTATGTGGAAAGCTACTGTCGTAAGGGGGCCTGTTATTCTCCAGGGTTGTAGGGGGTAGTTATCTCTTAAATGCCTGGGGCAAGAAACTTTGGAGATCGGCCAGAGACACAGGACCGGCTGGGAGCTGGGTGTAATGAACCTAATATTCAATTTTTCCTTCAGGTGAGAGAGTTCTTTGTTTTGCATAGAATGGTGGGGAGGACCTGGAGGGAAGTTTTAACTCCAGACTACTTTGAGCCATGTAACTTTCCTTCAGTGGGACAGGACTGAGCAACTTTCACTTCACTTCACTTCTGAGAATAAAAAAAAAAGTTACACTATCATTTGAGTTAGACTACCATTTGAGTTTTTAACAGTAACAACAAAAAAAAGTAGAGAAAGACACCTGGCCCATTTCTGCCACTTCGATAGCAACCTTCTTTTAAAACCTAGGAAAAAAATCCACCTTTTAAATCGAAGAAACAGAAGAAAAATAAAACTCCACAGAAAGGTTTTTGCAAGGGAAAAAAATAGAAATGGAAACAAACTGACTTCTAGTCTGGCAGACAAAGAGAACATATGTGGACACTGAGCTAAATGGGTTGAACGCAATTAAGAAAATGTGAGAAGCTTTAAGAGAACAGCACACATGAGAAATAGAAGCACTCAGAAATGAGATGGCTGGACAACAGGAGGATTTTAAACAATCTGAGAAACTCAGAAAATAAAGGGGGGGCTGGAAATCAGATGAAGTTAAATTAGAAGGAACACAAGGGTAGTAAAAGATACAAAATAGAAGTGAAGAAAATAAAACAGAAATAAAAGAGAGAAAAAGGATTTGAGAGAAAGTGACGAATGCAGAAGGCAAACGAGATCCAACAAACGCATAATTGAAGCCCCTAAAAGTAAAACAGAAGCAGAATAAGTGTTTTAAAACGGAATTAAAACGTTTTCAAAATATAAGAGATTGAATCTAAATATTGAAAGGGCAGACTCGGTCCTATGAGAATTAGTCTAGAATGGTCGATACCAACACTTAGCTTAGTGATACTGTTGTTCCTTAAAGTAAAAATCTTTTAGGTATTCAAGTTAAAAGCCCAAGTTACTCTTTTAAGTCCTTGAATGGCTTCCTATGGCCAACAAATAGATTTTGTGGCACACGGGATCTTAAGTTTCCTGACCAGCACTCGAACCCATGTCCCCTGCATTGAAAGGTGGATTCTTCACCGCTGGACCACCGGGGAAGTCCCCAAAGTTACTTTTAAGGAAAAGAAAATCTATATGGCATCAAGATTCTAGACAGTAACATTTTATGTTTTAAAAATGTATCAACATTTTAAAGATAGTTCAGTTCAGTTCAGTTGCTCAGTCGTGTCCAACTCTTTGCGACCCCATGAATTGCAGTGTGCCAGGCCTCCCTGTCCGTCTCCATCTCCCGGAGTTCACTCAAACTCACATCCATCGAGTTGGTGATGCCATTCAGCCATCTCATCCTCTGTCGTCCCCTTCTCCTCCTGCCCCCAATCCCTCCCAGCATCAGAGTCTTTTCCAGTGAATCAACTCTTCGCATGAGGTGGCCAAAGTACTGGAGTTTCAGCTTCAGCATCAGTCCTTCCAATGAACACCCAGGGCTGATCTCCTTTAGGATGGACTGGTTGGATCTCCTTGCGGTCCAAGGGAATCTCAAGATATTTAAGGGAGGGGAAATGGCCAAAGACTTTAGATTAGGGCAAATTCTCCTTCAAATACAAAGAATAGCAATCAAATAGTTATAAATGTGCAAGACCCCGTGGATTGCAGGTCTACTAAGACTGTGTGCTCATGGACATCACGAGGAGCAGTGGCAGATGGACATGCTGGGCAAGTCTCCTTCACTCATGCACAGGCTCAAGTCCCATCAGACCTGACTTACAAAACGCAGATTCAAAGAGAAAATCATTAAGAATCTTAGGAGAGCAAAAACAGAGCATTAAGCCAAACGCGGTCCCCTTTGCAGTGCAGGACCCTGTGTGATCGCACAGGCTATACAAGCACATGAAACCATCTCTGGGTGATGCCCAGCATCTGGTAAACCATCTACCTTATCTCCCTCCTCTGCTCTCTCTGCAATACCCCACTCTCAATAAAACACAGAATTAACGACGCCCACCTCTTTCTTAACACCACCCCTTGCCCCTCCCATCACTCTCCCATGATAAGACGGATTACCTCGGCCAGCCCACCTTTCTCCTCTCTCATCTCTTTCTCTCCTGCTCCACACCCTTACCCCAGGCCCTGGGCAACCCAAACCCGAGCATCACATGTCCCCAAACAAAACCCCTCCGCACTCACCTCCTCCTAGTCTCCCTTCTCAGGGGTCAGCACTCCTGTCTGCTCGGCTGTAGAAATCTGGGGTCATTCTTGTCTCTTCTCCCTCAAGGCCCACATTTAGTTTGCTCTATCTTTCATGAATCACCTCTTGAACCTTTTCTTGTCAGTATCCTTGACATTCCTGTTCATTTGCTGTTCCGTTCCATGTACTTTGCAGTCTTCCACCCTGGGAGCAACCTGTCTTCTTCCTGCTTGTTGCTTAGTCGCTAAGTTGTGTCCAACATTTTTGCAACCCTGCGGACTGTAGCCTGCCAGGCCCCTCTGTCCATGGGATTTCCCAGGCAAGAATATACTGGGGTAGGTTGCCGTTTCCCACTCCAGGGGATCTCCCCAGCCCAGGAGATCGAATCTGTGCCTCCTGCATTGGCAGGTGGATTCTTTACTGCTGAGCCACCAGGGAAGCTCACCTTCCTGCAAACACCCAACAAAAAAGCCTTCCGGGGGAGAATGCGACAACTGCAAGGATGGCGCCTCTGGAAGATCAACATCTCCTGTACACCTCCAGGCCCACAGTTTCTCTCTTCTGTCTTTCTCAGAGGAATTAGGAAAGTGTCCTCTGTCTAGGATTACGATCTCACTGGAACCATTAAAGGAAGGCTAAAATGTCCACTTGCTGTATGCAGGCATGTTCTATGGTGGCCTTTACATGAGTTAGTACTCACGTAAATATTACCACTGTAGAAATGAAAAAAGTGAAGCATGGGGCTTCCCTGGCGGTACAGTGGGTAAAAATCCATCTGCTGATGCAGGGGACACAGGCTTGATCCCTGGTCTGGGAAGATTCCACATGCCATGGAGCAACTAAGCCCGTGCACCCCCACTACTGAGCCTGAGCTCTAAAGCCTGTGAGCCACAGTACTGAAGCCCATGCACCCAGGGCCTGAGCTATACAACAGAGAAGCCAGCGCAGTGAGAAGCCCGCCCGCTGCACCGCAGAGGAGCCCCTACTTGCCGCAACTACAGGGAGCCTGTGCGCAGCCACGAGGATCCAGCGCAACCAAAAGTTAATTAATTACTTTATTATTTTTAAAAGTGAGGCACTGAGAGGTTAAGTGATTTTCTCAAGGTCAAACAGCCAGTGAAGTGAAGGAGGGATTCAAACCCAGGTAGACAGGCTCCAGGGCCCCTGAATTTTAGCCACTATAACACAGTCCTGAAAGGACTGAAGACGTGCTCAGAAGTAAATGATAACAGAAGCAGGGCTTGTTAAAACCATGGACACAATAAGTACAATAGTGGGAAATTTATGGCAGCAAATAAATACGTTTAATTATCAAGAAATAAGAAAACGAATAAGAACAAACCGGCACAAATCAAAAAAGGGAAAAACAGTAGAGATACTAATCAATGAAATAGTTAAGAAAAAAGAGAGGGCTAACAAAACCAAAATGTTCTAGAAAAAAATAATTAAAAGAGAGAGAAGTTAGTAATAATAAAAGAGTATTATGAAGAGCTAGATGCTAACAAATACTTAGGTATATAGGAAAACTACTTAGCTATATAGGAAAACATGAAGTGCCAAAATTTGTTCAAAAGGAAACAAGCCTGAAGAGATATATTAAACTCGAACAAATAAACATTAAGCAAATTGAACGGGCAGTCAGATATCTTCTCTCTCTACCCTTCCACCCAACAAAAAGCCTGGGTCCAGATGATTTTAAATGCATGCACATAAGAATTTTCCTAAACGTCTAAGAAACTATCTTCTATTTTATTCAAGTTGCTCCAGAAGACAGAAAAAGAGAGAACTTGGCCCAGCTGATTTTTTGGGGAGTAATACAATGCTACTTCCAAAATCAGATAGGAAAAAAGCAAAAAGAAAAATCACAGGCCTATTTCACTTATAGGCAGATCAAAAGTCCAAAACAAATTACTTGCTAACTGAATCCAGCAATGTATTAAAAGTAATAATCATATTCAAGGAATACTAGGACAGTTCAGCATCAGAAAAAGTTACCATTTAATTCAACATTAATAGAGGGAGAAAAACAATATATGATAATCTCAAATAATACAGAAAAGGCATTTGATAACTTACAGGGCTCTTTTATGATTTGAAAAACAACTCCTATAAAACCTGGAGTAGAAGACTTTCCTGGTAGTCCAGTAAAGAATGTGTCTGACAAAGCAGAGGCCATGGGTTCAATCCCTGCTTTGGGAAGATTTCACATGCCTTGGGGCAACTAAGACTTCCTGCCCCAGAATACACATGCTCTTCACAAGAGCAGCCACCACAATGAGAAGTCCAAGCACCACAACTGGAGAGCAGTCTTTGTTCACCACCACGAGGGAAAGCCTGCACACATCAGTCAAGACCCAGCAGCGAAAAATAGATAGCTTTTTTTAACTTAGAGCAGAAAAAATATCTACTTAATCTGATAAAGTTTATACATCCCTGAACAAGTAATATACACAACATAGTATATATCTTTATGTACTAGTTATTCAGTTCAGTTCAGTTCACTCGCTCAGTCGTGTCCGACTCTTTGCGACCCCATGAATTGCATGCAGCACGCCAGGCCTCCCTGTCCATCACCAATTCCCGGAGTTCACCCAAACTCATGTCCATCAAGTCGGTGATGCCATCCAGCCATCTCATCCTCTGTCGTCCCCTTCTCCTCCTGCCCCCAATCCCTCCCAGCATCAGGGTCTTTTCCAATGAGTCAACTCTTCACATGAGGTGGCCAAAGTACTAGAGTTTCAGCTTTAGCATCAGTCCTTCCAAAGAAATCCCAGGGCTGATCTCCTTCAGAATGGATTGGTTGTATCTCCTTGCAGTCCAAGGGACTCTCAAGAGTCTTCTCCAACACCACAGTTCAAGAGCATCAATTCTTCGGCACTCAGCTTTCTTTAAAGTCCAACTCTCACATCCATACATGACCACTGGAAAAACCATAGCCTTGACTAGACAGACCTTTGTTGGCAAAGTAATGTCTCTGCTTTTAATATGCTATCTAGGTTGGTCATAACTTTAGGAAGTCCCTATTAACTAAGATCATTTGGCATAGTATTCATATTAGGAATTCTAAATAATACTATAAGGCAGTAAGATTGTGAGGTTTGAAAGGGAAGCCATAAGACTGTCATTATTTGTAGATATGATTACCCATCTAGGGTACCAATAATTAACAGATCAGTTATTAGAATATGAAAGCTCAGTTAAGATTGCTCAGACCCAAGATTTACCCAGCCAAAATAAAAATCCCAGAATTTTCTACACCAGCAATTGCCAACTAGTAAAAATAATATAAAAAGTGAAAGACCAAAAAACATAATAAATGTAATATGTAATGAAATCATAAATATAAGAGGATGTAATTAAAATACATCACAATCTCAACAAAAATTATTTAGTATCTGAGAATTAATCTAAGAACCTATAAGAACTCTGTGACTTGAACTTTAAAACTTGAGTAATTGACCACCTGGATAGGATGACTTAACATTATAATCAAGTCAGCTTTCCCCAGATTAATTCATAAATTCACCACAATCCCAATCTTAATTAAAGTTACATATATATATGTGCTCAGTCATGTCTGACTCTTTGCAGCCGCATGGACAGTAACAGGCTCCTCTGTTCATGGAATTTTCCAGGCAAAAATACTGGAGTAGGTTGCCACCTCCTACTTTGTGGGATCTTCCTGACCCAGGGAGCAAACCCGAGTTTCTTGTGTCTCCTTCATTGGTAGGCAGATTCTTTACCACTAGCACCATCTGGGAAGCCCCATATATATATTAATATATGTATGTGTGTATATGTGTGTGTGTTTGCTTTAAAAACTTGGTAAATCTGCTCCAAAAATTACATGCAGTAACGGAAGGTACATGAAGAACTAAGTCAACTTTAAAAAGAGGGGGGAGGAATAAGGAGGTACACCTTCCTAAGAGATAGTAAAGTGAAAGTGTTCGTCGCTCAGTCATGTTCGACTCTTTGCAACCCCATGGACTGTAGCCCACCAGGCTCCTCTGTCCATGGAATTCTCCAGGCAAGAAGACTGAAGTGGGTATTCCCTTCTCCAGGGGATCTTCATGACCCAGGGATCAAACCCAGGTCTCCTGCAGGCAGATTCTTCACTGTCTGAGCTACCAGGGAATAAGATCAGGGATAAAGTCACTGTAATAATAATAATAATAATAAATCTGTAGTGTTGGCACAAGAACAGATAAATAAATCAACAGAAATAAGTGGAGACCTCAAAGACCCACCTCTGTTTATATAGGAACTTAACAGGGTGAAAAGAGGTGACTCTGCACACCAATGGGAAAAGGATGGATTGTTTTGCACATAGAGTAGTGAAAACGAACTCAATCTATTAAGAAAATCATAACTAGGTCCCTGTTCAGCCTCACATGCTAAGCAGCCTCTAGGTGAACTAAAGATCTCAGTGTGAAAGTTAAAAACCATAGGGTTAATAGAAACAAATGTGGGAGGATATCTTTGGGCTTATGGAAAGGTAAGGAAGCTTATTTTACAAAATTTTAAAAGCGCAAACCATATACTGCACAAATTTGCTGAATTTGATTACGTCAGAATTAAGAGATTGTGTTTAATAAAAAAAAAATAACGTAGACCAATTAAGAGTCAGACAATAGGACTGAGATTTTTTTTCAGAGTCTGAAACTGACAAGGGATTAACATCTAGAATCTACAAGGAACTCTATAAAGCAACAAGAAGAGGACATCAACTCCAATAGAAGAATGGGCAAATGATATGACAGGCAATTTACAGAAAAGGAAACCCCAAAAGCTAATAAGCACATGAAGCGATGCTCAAACTCATTAGTAGTCAAAGAAATGCAAATTAAAACAAGATAGCACTTTACACCTTTAGACTGGCAAAGGCTACAAAGCTGAGTAATACCAATTAATGGCAGAAATGAGGATCCCTCACACATGGCTGATGGGAGTGTAAATTGGTAAAGCCTTTCTGGAGAGAGATCCCAAACTACTTATGCAAATTAACACACACACACACACACACACACACACACGCACAAAGAAATTCTAACACATGTGCACAATGGGAAATCTACAAGGATATTTGCTGCAGGTTTTTGGAGGGAAAGAATAGTGATCTGGGTTGGCCCTCACTATTATTAAGAAGCAAAGTAGCAAATACACAGAAAACAACACAGTTAGATCCTAAAAACAGTGCCAATTGGAAAAATAAGAGAACAGTAATAAGATAGGATACCACTTACATTATAAATACACGCACACCCTATGGTATGCATGTATCCTCCCCAAACTTCCAGTGAGCCGGCCACTTTCTGCTTGTCTGTATCAGCATGATGTCATTGATGTAACAGATCAATGAGATGTTTTGTGCAATCAAGAAGAAGGCTGGAACTCCTTGGACTATTTGATGACAGAGGATGGGAGACTTAATATTACCCTGGGGCAAAACTATGAATAACTATGTTTGCTGTTATGTTTCAGATCCTCTTTTCGGATTGGAGTAGAAAAAAAGTTCACCAAATCAATGGCCGCACACCACGAACCTGAGGCTTTAATAATCTGCTCCAGTGACACCACCCTTGACATGACAGCTGCAATCAGGACCACAGTACTGACAGGCCGAATGAGAGTCTTCTGGTGCGGGGCGGGCGGGGGGTGGGGGCAGGCGGTGGGAAGAGGCTGCCTCAAAGAGAAGGGGCAGCTCCTCTGTTCAACCTGGTGGGAAAGAAGAGAGTACAGATCCTGTAACCAAGATGTTGGGTGACTGAGCGGAGCAGCTATGCATCTGATGGCTTCCCATTCCTTTTTGAAGAATTGCCATTTACATTTATCGTTATTGGAGGACAATTTTCTTGAAGATGCCATTTTTGAAGGCAATCTCATATTTCGTGTCATCCCAGTCAGTTGACCAATCCCCTGTTTTGACACACGGGCACCACCTGATACAGCTGGTGCTCAGCCCACATCCCTGGGAGGCCCACCGCTTTCGGCATCTCCTTCTCCTTGGGGTGCTGCATGAATGGGTTCTCCCTGCCCTGGGGTCTTGCTTCCATGAGCTTCTTGAGCACATCCCTGCCTATGAAACCCACTTCCATTCCACCCACCCATGACAAGCCCTTTGGCAGGGAGGCTGGCTTCTCTAGCAATTTCCCTCCAATGATGTGCATCCACAGGTAGATACCCACTCAGGATCTTAAGGACAAAAATGTTTATCCATAGAGTCACAAAAACGCCAGACCCATTTGAGCCCACAGTGCATCCAAATATACCAGCTGACATTCACACAGGCTTACTTATACACACTCACCTTACTCACCTACACGCTCATATACAGCATTTGCACCTATACACATGCCCACATGAACACACCGCCTACACACATGCTTAGACTTTCAGGCCCTGCCCTAGGAACCTCTATTCTGAGACACACTGGGACACATGTAACACTCAGTACATACGAGTGTGTGACATATACATACTATTCTGGTTGTCTACGGTTGCACAGCAAGACTACCCTGAACTTGGTGGCAAGAAACAATAACCATTTTAGTAAGCTCTCAAGAGACAGCTTGTTTCTGCTCCACTATGACCAAGACCTTAGCTGGGAAGAATCCCACGACTGGAAGCATCGTTGCTCTCGTCTCTGACACCTGGAACCACTTGAATGGCTGAGTGCTCATCAGGCATCTCTCTCTCTCTGAGGTCTCACAGCCTGTCCATGTGGCCTCTCTAGCATGGTGGCCTGGGAGTAGTTGGGGTTCTTATAGCAGCTCAGGACTCCAAGAGTGAATGCTCAAGGTGAACACCTTTTAGGACCTAGCCTTGGAAATCACAAAACATCACTTCCGTCCTCCTATTTAGTCAAAACAGTCACAAGTCCTCCCAGATTCATGGGAGGAGAATACAGACGCCCTCTCTCGATGGGAGAAATGTGAAATAATCTGCAACCATGTTTTAAAAGGCCACACATCTGCACACACACTTATACACACACGCATCCACGTCTTCCCAGGTGGTGCAGTGGTAAAGAACGTACCTGCCAATGCAGGAGATGCAAGAGATCCCTGGGTCAGGAAGATCCCCTGGAGGAGGAAATGGCAACTCACTCCAGTATTCTTGTCTGGAGAATCCCAGGGACAGAGGAGCCTGGTGGGCTACATACAGTCCATGAGCAGCAAAGAGTCAGACTCGACTGAGCGACTGAGCATACACATATATGTATACGCACACACAATACACATCTACACGTGAACACACACACTCGGGCTTTCTCCTCAGAAGCTCTATTCTGAGAGCAGACTTAGATAAACACATACATGTATACAGATACACATGGGATGCAGACACATTCACAAACATTCACCCACAGTCATCCCTGGCACACCAGTGCACACACACACAAGCTCACAGCCAGAAACTCTGTCCCAGAGATGCTCACTCCAACACCTGCAGCCATAGCTGCCTGCTCCCTGCCTCATTCCTGGCTGAGCTGGGGGCCAGGATGGGCCGGAATGGCTTGGCTGGTATGGCTTGGGCCCTCTCTCCTCACCACCCTTCCCTGGTGGCAGGGCCCTGGCAAGAAGGAAAACAAATAACCTTGTGGTGTTTAAATAAGCAAAGTTTTGTGCAAAGCAGAGGTTAATGTACTTTATTGTTCAATGTCATGTTTATAGTGGATTGGTGGAGGGAAAAATGTGATTAATTGCCCCGAAGCCCATGGATCTACAATTATTTGGTTGTTGTGAACAAATAAAGGACTACAGTATTCATCATATTCAAATGAGGCAGCAGAATAAATGATGGCGGGCCGGGTAGGAACAAAACCCAGGCGTGTTCCCGCACAATCGGAAGGCGACTGGCACCTTGTCAACCAGACGCAGGGTGGTGGCGGGAGCCGAACCCGTTTGTCTCTGTATCGCCAGCAAGGGCTAGGCTGACCCTGCAGGTGCCAGCGTTAATTCATGTCACACCTCGCGCCTCCATCCTTTCTGGGATGAAAACCAGGCGCCAATTTCATAATAAAGACTTGTTTCTGACGAGGCCCGGTTTGGGGCGGGGGCACCGCTCTTCATTAGGGCCCCTTTCCCAGGCGCACTCGTTACAGAACACAGGTACTGGCTAAATGTGTCCGATCATTCATCATGATTTTGCCCTCCACTTTGTCACAGCGTGGGGATTTAAGGAAGATAGATGGTACAAGATGTTGTCTCCTCCACAGACGCTTTCTGCTCTGGTAAGTGTGTCCGATGCAGAATTATTTTGCCACTTTATTATTTCCTAGTGAGTGTTTGTCAGAGCTTCGCCTCTTGGAAGGAGCGAGTTGTTTCCTGTCACTCAGGGATGTCGCGGGAGCCGTGATGCTTGGCTGGGCTCGCCAGCCAGCTGGAACCCGGGCAGGGTCCCCAGGCAGGGCTGCGGGGGGGCGGTCTGGGGAGTCTAGGCCACAGGGCGAATGTCAAATCCAACAGAAATGGGGGTGGGGGGCTGGCTCTGGGAGCAGGAGGGGCACAGGGTGTTTGGACACAGTGGGCTGGGGGAGTTAAGGGGGCATATTTCAGGACTTGGACTGGCCATAGGCCAGCTGGCTGCACAGGGAGCCGTTCAAACCCGTGTCCAAAGGGCTGGAAGAGCTTGGCCTTGAGCTGATCCAGCTGGAGAGAGTATGGGCAAGATTGGGGCCCTGTGGGGATGCTGATGGCCTTAAGGCAGCATGGCCAAATTCTCATGTCTGTTCCTGGCACCAGATGAGCTTCCTGCCCTGATCAGGACAGCCGAGGGGGCATGGGGTGACCAGCAGGGATACCAGGTAGGTGAAGATCACAAGAATCTGAAGATGGGGATGCCTTCAGCTTGAAGCACAAAGTCCAGCCCAAGAGCCCTGGAAACACTAGGACATCATTCCAGGCAGTGCTGGGCCTCCAGGTGGGGGCCCTGGAATCCAAAGGTAAAGCTAATGTTGGGGAGAAGGTGGGGTATCCAGGAGCCACCAGCCTGTCCCATGGTCCTTCCTCACTTGCGTTTGCTCTGCCGGGGTCTCTCCACTGGCCCCATCCTCCAGGGCTCCTGCTTCCCACTGCCACATCTGGCTGGACCAGTGACACTCAGCTGTCCCAGTCTTAGGCACACAGAAGAGAAATCTACTTTTGCTTTGCTCTCCCCCTCAGTGTGGGCTGGCTGGAGCCGTGAATCCAAAAGGAATATTCTTTGGAGGTTCAGGAGAAACTTACGGAAACCAGCTTAGGAGGAGCCCACGCAGAGGTGCCTGGGCACAGGGACCTAGGAAAGGGCACCCTGCCTTCCTCTGGCCCCAAGATGCCCCTGCTGGGGTCCGACTTGTCGATGCATCCTCCTCCATGTCTCTCCAGAGGCAGGGCATGTAGGATAAAGAGCACAGTTTGGGAATCACACAGGCCTAGGTTTAAGACAGGGACTAGGTGCAATGTGTTTGGGCCTCTGTTTGCCCATCTGTAAAATAGGGACACTGAAATGGCAGCCTCCTTGGAAGGAGGCTGTGTGGTGATTCCTGGCATATCACAGGCTTTCTGCCAACTCAGATATACCCTCCCTGCCTCCTCTCTCTGGTTTCTGGACACTGGAAGTCCCTCATTCACCCCTGACTTGAATCCCATGGGTCCAGGTGGCTCTCCCATGTGGCCTCTGTGGCTCCCTGGGCATCCTGACTAGCATTCAGACGGGTCTGCATAAGACAAAGCTGCCTTTCTGCCCAGGCACAACCCCGCCTTCCTTTTATGGAAAAGTCCAATAAGGAATCTTGACAGCTCGCAGCAGCTAACTCCCTGGGCCTCTCCCCAGCCGTCCTCCTGCTCAGCTCTAGCTGAGCCCTGGGACACAGGCCCTGTTCTTAGGAGTGGGCTGGCAGGAGAGAAGTGTGAGCAGGCATTCACTCCAGACACATGTCACTCTGCGGGTGCAGCTCCCAGGTCAGAAGTCCCCAGGTGATGGGTATTCACTTCCCGAGCCCCCGTTCCAGCTGGACCCATTGCTGGTGCTTTTCCCACAGCTGAGTCGGTGAAGCAAAACTGATTGAGAGGCACCGCTCTCCCACTCTGCAGCTGAGAAAACTGAGTCTGTGGACAGAAACAAGGCTCCCTAAATCTGGCTGGAGTCGGTCGTGGAGCAGGGAGGGATTTGAACTTTGAAGCTCCTGTTTTCACGCATCCCTTGTGGACCAGCTGATTGGCTCCTGATGGAGCAGCTGCAATTATTGACACCTACTTCCCCGGTGGCTCAGACGGTAAAGCGTCTGCCTACAATGTAGGAGACCCAGGTTCAATCCCTGGCTTGGGAAGATCCTCTGGAGAAGGAAATGTCAACCCACTCCAGTACTCTTGCCTGGAAAATCCCATGGACGACGAGCGTGGTAGGCTACAGTCCATGGGGTTGCAAAGAGTTGGACGCAACTGAGCGACTTCACTTCACTGTATCCAATCAGAATTCAGTCCCAGCTGGGCTTTTTTTGTTTCCTATTCCAGATGGTGACTGCAGCCATGAAATTAAAAGACGCTTGCACCTTGGAAGAAAAGTTATGACCAACCTAGATAGCATATTAAAAAGCAGAGACATTACTTTGCTAACAAATATCTGTCTAGTCAAGGCTATGGTTTTTCCAGTAGTCGTGTACGGATGTGAGTCTTGGACCATAAACAAAGCTGAGTGCTGAAGAACTGATGCTTTTGAACTGCGGTGTTGGAGAAGATTCTTGAGAGACCCTTGGACAGCAAGAAGATCCAACCAGTCCATCCTAAAGGAAATCAGTCCTGAATATTCATTGGAAGGACTGATGTTGAAACTCCAATACGCTGGCCACCTGATGCAAAGAACTGACTCATTTGAAAAGACCTCGATGCTGGGAAAGATTGACGGCAGGAGGAGAAGGGGACAACAGAGGATGTGATGCTTGGATAGCATCACCGACTCAATGGACTTGAGTTTGAGTAAACTCTGGGAGTTGGTGATAGACAGGGAGGCCTGGCATACTGCAGTCCATGGGGTCGCAAAGAGCTGGACACGACTGAGTGACTGAACTGAACTGATTCCACTCACTTCTGGAGGCCTCTCAAACTCCTCTTGGCTCCTCGATTCCTGCCAAGGTTTCTGGTTAGAAACCCTATATCTGCGATTCTGTGCAGTTTTATATTTAGGGTATACCCCCCTCCCTTTTTTAAAACTCAGGTTACTGGGATTTTCTTTAGGGCTTGTCTCCTATTCATTCATTTATCCACTCATTCGTTTGATCATTGAGCAACACTAAGGGCTTCCCAGGCAGGTGTTAATGGTAAAAAACACACCTGCCAATGCAGGAGATATCAGAGATGCAGATTCCTTCCCTGGGTTGGGAAGACCTTCTGGAGAAGGAAGCGGCAACCCACTCCAATATTCTTGCCTGGAGAATCCTATGGACAGAGGAGCCTGGCAGGGTAGTCCATAGGGTTGCAAAGAGTCGGACACAACTGGAGTGACTTAGCACACACAGACAGGGACAGTGAGATCAAATCAGCGTGTGGTGACAGCCAGTGAGAGGGGCTGGCAGGGCCCCAGCCTCTCTGGAGAGGCTGCAGAACCACCTGCAAGGTATCTAGTGAGGCAGTGGGTCTTAGAGGAACCAAGGCATCACCTGGTCCATGGAAGGGTGGGACGGGCACTGTTCACCACTCAGAGGCCCTCGGGCAGCAGAGCAGCAGCCAGGCCCTTCGCTCCATCCCCTAAGCGCTGCCCTGGGTTGGGTTGCATCCCTGCTCAGCAGGACTGTGGCCCCCACCTCCTCACAGCCTTCAAACTCTCTTCCTCCCTTTCTCTTTCTATTCTGCAGCCAGGGGGATTCTCCTTAAACACAGGCCTAATGATGTCACCTCTGCTTCGAAAATCTCAGTGGCTTCCCATTGCCCACCTACTTCAAAGCTAAACCTTAAACTTGGCATTCCAAGCTTTTCATGATCCAGCACAAACCTACCCAATGGCACCATCCGCAAGCTTGATCTTAGCCTATCACTTAAATTCTTCTTCTACTTGTATTTCTGCAGTTGTAAAATGGGAACAATAATAGTACCTACTATGAAGTGGAAGTCGCTGTGTCGTGTCCGACTCTTTGTGACCCCGTGGACTATACATTCCATGGAATTCGCTAGGCTAGAATACTGGAGTGGGTAGTCATTTCCTTCTCCAGGAGATCTTCCCAACCCAGGCGCTGAACACAGGTCTCCCACACTGCAGGCGGATTCTTTACCAGTTGAGCCATAAGGGAGCAGACTGCATTTTCCTCAGATATCAGCCACAACACACATTCTATCCAAAGAGCATTTTTTTTTTTTTAAGAACTATTGACTCTTTCCAGGGAATAGTGGGGATGGTGTTCTCTCTCCTTGAACCTGGGTAGACTTTTATGACTACCTTGACAGATATGATAAAAGTGATCTTACAAGACTCCCAGGACTAGATCATAAAAACACCAGGTCCTTCTGTCTTATTCTCTTGGGATGCTCACTCTTGGAATCTGGCTGCCATGGTGTGAGGAAGCCAGGTGGCCACCTGGAGAGGTCACTGCGGGTGTTCCAGCTGACAGTCAGCGCTAACTGGCCAACCATCCTGAAAGCCATCTGCCCCGGCTGATACCGTACAGAGCTGAGATGGGCTGACCCTGCCAAGTCCTAGAGCAAAATAAATGATCATTGTTCTTCTAAGCCATTAAGTTTTAGGGCAGCTTGTTACACAGCGAAAGATAATGGGAAACACCTACCCCTGTAGGGTTGTGGTGGGGTAGATGAACGTGTTGGTTGGCTAGCGCTGCCAGAGCAAAACGCCATGGACTGGGTGACTCAAGAGAAATTGATTCTCCCCCCTACGGTTCTGGAGGTTGGAGTCTGAGATCAAGGTGTCAGTAGGGTTGGTTCCTTCTGAGACCTCTCTGCTTGGCTTGGAGACGGTGGTCTTCCTCTGCACATCTGTGTGCTAATCTCTTCTTCTAAGGATACCAGTCATACTAGATTAGGGCCCATCCTAGTGACCTCGTTTTAACAATCTGGCCCATAAGTCAATACACATGAAATACTTAGAACCTCATACAGAATAAGCCCTCAATAAATGGTAGCTGTGTTATTATTCCAGCCATGACCCCTACCACCACCACTGCCATCTCTGTGGCCTTGAGTCACATACACTCCCTTCCTCCAGCCCCAGGAGGTCCAGGCCTCCTCTTAGGCTGTCTCCTCATCAGCCTGCTGCACCCAAACCTGTGGTCCGCCTACCCCAATCCTTCCTGTCTCAGGAGGCTCAGCTCCTTACCACCGCTGCCAGAGCTTCTCTGCCTTCCCCTCTTTCTCCTTTAAGTTCCTGCAGCTTACCTGGGGGCTCTTCCTGCTGATCGTCCTGGTCTGCTGTGTCTGAGAAGCCCTGTCTTTTTTGAACTGTGCCTCTGTTCTGTTTTCTAATATAGAAATAGTGTTTTTTATCCCCCCGATTATAAAAATAAGTTGTGCTCAGTTTATAAAATTCAGACAGTACAGAAAGGTTTAAAAAGAAAGTGAAAATCACCTAGAGTTTGTGACTTAGTAGTCTCATTTGTATCTTTCTGAAATTTTCATATGTGCGTATATAGTGTGTGTCAATATATTTCGTGTGTGTGTTTTTCTTGCTTCTAGGACAATACTGTAGGGTGTATCATTGATTTAATTGCATACCTTTAGGGAAAAAAGAATTACTGCATTAAACATTTATGGTCTTTGTTATCACACACTGATTTCACACGGTTGAAATGTGAAAAATATGTACATCTTAGATTCAAGAAAATATTATATAAACATATATCTATGTTTTTTGAAAAATGGAAATCTATGAATACTATTTTATCATCTACTTTTTAAAAAATCTAAACAACAAAGCTTGAGTCATCTTTCCTCATCAATAAAGTGATACCACCATCATCAGTTTAAATGGCTGCATGCTGCTGCTGCTAAGTCGCTTCAGTCATGTCCGACTCTGTGCGACCCCAGAGACGGCAGCCCACCAGGCTCCCCCATCCCTGGAATTCTCCAGGCAAGAACACCGGAGTGGGTTGCCATTTCCTTCTCCGATGCATGAAAGTGAAAAGTGAAACTGAAGTCGCTCAGTCGTGTCTGACTCCTAGCGACCCCATGGACTGCAGCCTACCAGGCTCCTCCGTCCATGGGATTTTCCAGGCAAGAGTACTGGAGTGGGGTGCCATTGCCTTCTCCGAAATGGCTACATAGTATTCCATTAAATTGCTTTATGATAATACATTCATTCCTCATTGAAAGGCATGAATTTTTATTATCATTCTGATACAAACACATTTATAGATCCTTGTTCTTATTTTCCTCTAAGATAAATTCTTCCAATCAGCACTTCTGGGCAGGAGAATTGAAGCTCTTTGCCCAAGACTTTGCTCCACCAGCCATGGGCTCTCCAAGGACACAGACTGTCCCTGAATCACCTGTGGGTCCTTAAGCACAGGGTTCCACCACAGTGGGGACCTAGGAACAGTCAACATGTATCAGTTTCCTAGTAATAACAAGTCAGGTAGGAGACAGACCTCACATGAATACCTTGACTGGAACCGATATGTGATTAACTGAACTTGCTGCACTTGAGATTTAAAAAAATAAAGAGCATAATTTTGGGGGTTTCAAATCCCAGCATGGCTCCTAAGTGTGTGCCTTCATCTCCTGGAGCCTCGGTGTCCCCATCTGTATAGGGGAGATAATGCTACATTCTTGGCAGGCCTGTATGGCTGGGTCTCTGCCCTGATTCTGCACGGTGTCTCAGAGGATGGAGAACCTGGGCATGGCCCCTCCCAGCCACTGCTCTCCCAAGGGAGTCCACCCCTGGGGAGATCTAGAGCTTAAGGTGGGGCAGGGAGGAGGATGCCTAAGGGCTCCAGGGCCTCCGAGAACCAGAGTGAGAACAACTATGCCTCAGTGGGCACTGGGATCCATTGGTGAACTTGGCCCCAAGAGGCACAGACCATGCAAAACTGCTATGGAGGTGGGGATAGGGGTCCCTTGAATTTCTAAGAAGATAAGGACTCAGAGCTGCTATTTGCTGACGACTCATTATGTGCCAAGCACTTATGTGCTTTATATACGTTCTTTAATTGCATCCTTTCTGCAGAATAGAAATTACAGCCCCACTTTACAGAGCATAAAACAGACTTGGAGAATGACTGGACCAAGATCTCACCCAATCCTTCTACAATGAGCTAACTGTTACATTCTTCTGCTTATGAACATCTTCAGGGAGTGTCTCCCCAGGGCCCTTGGGAAAAAGTCCTCACCATGGCAACCTGGGTTCCTGCATGAAAAGTCTGGTTCTCTAGACCCCTCCAGCTTCACTCACACCCCTTACCTCTTAGTTCTTGGCTCTAAGTGCTTGGTTTTCACAAAATACAAACTCCCTCCTGCCTCAGGGCCTTTGCACAGCTCTTCCACTGTCTTTAGCTACTTGATATCTACTAATCCTTCCAAGTTCAGCTCAGATTCACCTTCTCAAGGAAGCCTTTCATAACAGTCCTCATCTATCCTACTTTGTAACACATACACTTATCATCATTAGGGTGGATCATAGGAAATTGCCCATAGTTGTCCACTTTGGACTTATACTAATGGCAATTTCCTATTCAAACTGATAAACATTTACTGTGTGGTCCCTTCAGCGTCAAGCTCCCCAGCACCTAGGAAATGCTCACCACTAATACAGGGCTCACCACTGCATCATCCCAGCACTATTCTTGGACACAGAATAATCTCAAGACATTTTGGTAAGTGAATGAATAATGAAGTTGCAGGTTGGGATTGAGTGTGGTCTCTCTGCTGAGTTTAAGTAACTTGGTACCCAGCCTACACTAACATGGGGCCTCCTGCCCACCACTTGGCACTGGTAACAGGTGACAGAAACACAGGCCAAGGGAGGCAGCCCAGGCCCTGCGGGGTGGACAGCACTAGCTCATATTAGCTGGCTCCAGCTGCCACCCGATCTGACCCCAGTTCTCCAGGACCATGTCTGGTCTCACTGGGAAGTGGACAGAATGGCAGTCAAGCTCATCTAGACAAAGAGATCCAGGTTTGGGGGCGAGACCTCAGAGCTCCCCAGTTTCATCCCCACTGTCCAGCATTCCAGCCTTGTGGCCTGTGCACTGTGCCCCTATAGCCACATGGTGGCAGTGTTGGCACCAACTGGGCTCCAGTGCTGCCGGAGCCTCAGCCTGGCTCCTGCAAGATGCCCTTGGAGGTCGCGTTGCCCGAAGAGGGGCTGCACAAGATGGGCTGCGAGTGTATGCTTGTTCCAACATGTGTGAATGCCTGTGTGTGGGGGGAGTCAGGGGGACCCGGGTACCTAGGCACAAACCTGTCTTAGTATTTCTGTATGTAGATGCGTCCACGGGCCTGCCGGCACCCACATTCATCGGCTGTCTTTGTGTCTCTGGCTCTGTCCCAGTGTCCCTGTGTGTGTGCGTGATTGTGCCTAACAAGGTGCGTGTCTGACTGCATGTGGTCTCCTTCTGCCTCCACGCACTTCTCAGTGTGTCTGTCTTTGCTTTGTGATGGCGCTGATTGATCTGAGGGGTGTGTGTGAATATGTGTGTGTTTCCCTGGGCCTCTGGGCACAATGCAGAGAGAATAGTTGAGGCGTGCATGCATACACACCTGTGTATGTCTAGGTACCAGGATACACCAGGGGCAGGGGCTTCCCAGAGACCCCCCTCCTCCGGCCCCTGTCCCTCCCCCTGTTACTTGCATGGACAGCTACTAATTCTGACTCCTCAGCCCCTTGCCTTGGGCACCCCCTTGGAGTACCCTGCCCACCCCCTACCCCACCCTTACAGCTTTCTCTCTGGTGTCTCTTCCACCAAACACCAGCTCCCGGAGACTCAGACATCCATCCGGGGCACCGGGTGTGTGTGCACTGGTATAGCGGTGAGCATAGCTGCCTCCCAGGTGCAGGGCCCAGGTCACCTCCTCACCCCATTACCCCCACAGAACCAAACCTGATCTGCCTGCAGCCAGGCAGGCTGGGGTCCTACCGTAGCTCCCCTCCCTGGGATGCTGCACCTTATCTCTAGGTCCCAGGTGGGTCCCAAAAGAACAGACTTCAGGCTTTAGTGGGTCTCCATTCTCAGACTAGAGGTGCCTGGAGCCGGGGAGCTGCCTCTCCCCTCTGACCTCAGGGAGGAACCACGTCTGATTCTCTGGTCCTGGAGGGACCCCACCTCTTGCCCTGCCCAGGCATGGATGCCAGTTCCCTCCCAGGACTCCCTCCCTCTGGACAGGCAAGGGCCCAGGGTGCCACGTCTGGCCACCCTTCCCCCGTGGTTATTAATAATTGGGTATTAGGCGAGAAGTGACTATTGATTCTGGCGCAGGCGGCTCCGGGTCGGGGTAATTTATGGAAACACTGGCGTCCCTGGTGATAAATAATGAGGTGATCGCAGAGACGGGTCACTAGTGAGTGGCCTCCAGCCCACTGCCCTGTCCACTCACACACAGGCTCATAAATGGAAGGAGAGAGGGAGAGAGACCCCGGGCAGGCCATAAAGACAAAGGACACGTGGGGAGAGGCGCCAGGAAGGCAGGAGAAGCAGAAGCACAAGGCCGAGGGGGCCGTGTGGAGGGGCTGGCGGGAAAGGGGCCGGGATTCACCAAGAGAAGGACAGAATGACGGACAAGGACAGGGACACAGACCGAAAGCCAAGGCAGGGGAGAGAGGAGGCAGAGGTGAGGACATGGAGATGGGCAGGGACAGAGAAGAAAAGACACACAAAGCCAGAGAGACCGAGAAACAGAGAGAACTGGGCTGGGCAGGGCAGGGACAGCAAGGTGGAGGAACGGGGACAGCGGCAGACGGACAGATCGTGGTACGGAAGGCTGATTGCACCGAGTGCCTGCCACATGCTGGATCTGCTCAGGGTTCTCACTGCATCGTCCTGGCAGCCGCAGGACTGATTCAGAGTAGGGACTCCAGAGCCAGCCTGCCAGGGTTCAAATCCCAGTTAGGGCAGGTCGGTTCACTCACAGGTGTTCAGTACAACCATCTGGAATGTGGAGCCAACATCCCCCTGCCAATGGCGGTTGAGGAGAGATGAGGCCAGTCTGCATCTATGCCCTGGGGCACCAGTGGCTGGCCCTGATGGGTGCTCCAAAAGCATGCTGTCCTAGCTCCTGTCAGTTTAACACAATTCTGTGTGATTTCACTCTCTTCTGTTTTATGGGGTGTCGCGTTTACCATGAATGAACTGGGGGGGAATGAGATTCGGTCTGAAGCTCTGGTAAGACTCCCCGCAACAAGCGGGGTTTCCTTTGGGCACCGAGGTAGAATTAGAAGACAAGGTATTCCAGGTGACAGTTCATGCAGAAACATCATAAATTTCAAGGTTGAAAGAACCCTTGATGGCCTAGAGCAGCAGTCCCCAAGCTTTTAGGCACCAAGGTCCCATTTGATGGAAGACAGCTTTTCCACCAACTGGCGGTGGAGAGATGGCTTCGGGATGACTCAAGCACATAACATTTACTGTGTACTTTATTTCTATTATGATTACATCAGCTCCACCTCAGATCATCAGGCCTCAGAGCCCCGAGGTCGGAGACCCCTGACCTCGAGCATCCTCTAATACCTGATGCCCTCCAGAATATCTCCCCCAGCGTCACCACCCAGCTTTAACTTGGCCACCTATAGGGGTAGGGGGCTCACTACCATCCTTGGGGAACTCTGATTCTGAGAAGGTCCTACTTCAAAGATCAGCCTTTCTCTGCTGCCCCCACTGCTCCCACCCTCTTGCCCACTCCAGATCAGCTCCCCAGAGCTTTGAGTCAGCAACTAGGAGCTCTTCACAGCACTCCTCCACGCCCCACTTTCTGATCATCAGAGGCAACCACTCTCAGCTGCTCCAAATATTCCCCCTGGGCCTGCCAGCCAGTCCCCTCCCAGCGCTGGCTGCTCTCCTGGACGCTCCGGGGGCTGAGCCAGGGACCTGCTCTGGGCTGAGCAGGGCAGACGGGTCTGGACTATTCCCTCCACCCTGGTACACAGTGTTCAGACCCTGCTCTGAGGTTTCTTGGAGAGGTACCAGGGGCTGCCTCTCCTCTTCCACCTCCTCTGTGGTTTGTCCCATGCAGTAAAAAGGGTGAAAACCCTGAGGCTCCGGGCTGTCGCGGCTGCCGCTCCGACAAGCAGCAGCTTAGAGCAGCTGGTGCTACTGCCGTGTGTCCCGCGTGTCCTGGCCCTGCCGCCCTGCCATCAGGTGGCCTTATGAGATCCTTTGACCTGGGGAACCCCCACTTTCTTCCAGCATAAGCCTGTGTGTGAGAGGCTTAATACCAGAGAGAAGCCCCTTTAGCAATCACTGTGCCATTATCAGCCTCCCCTTCCCCGCCACCCCTCTTCCACGCACACTGGGTAGGTTGGGACTCTCTCCTCTAAGTTATTTCCAAACAAGCAGTCTCAGGGGCCCTGGCACATGGCTTTGCCCTAGTTCTGGAGCCAGCATAGCTCTCTTCCTCCAGCAAAGCCAACTCTACCTTCACGCACAAGGGACTCAGAGCACTGCTGAAGAGCACTGGGCACTGAGGTATGCCACCAAGGGTTCCCCTGTGCGGACACGGCCTGCCATCTTGGGAGTCATTCACTGGGTTCTTGTCCATCTCATGTTGTCATGGTTCCCCATCACTTCTACAGGTATGTCCCAAGAGACCTCACCAACCACCTTTTAGGCACCTAGATCCCTCCACTCAGAGCCTCCCCTCTCTAACCGACTGGACCAGCTAACCTACAGACGAAGAACATGGGCCAACCCAAAGTGGCCTTTTCCTAGCAAACCCACCCCCTCCTGGGTTTACACACCTCCTCCTCGTAGGTGCTCACAGATCTTTCCTTTCTATTCCATTCTAGAATTTTGGCTGAGATGTTGAAACTTATACAAAACCACTACTAATGAAATGAGCTTATCTACCAAACAGAAACAGGCTCACAGACTTAGAAAACAAGCTTCTGGTTACCAAAAGGGAAACGAGGGCAGGCAGGAATAAATTAGGAGGTTGGGATTAATATATACAGAGGATTAGATATAAAAACAGATAATCATATAAGGACTTACTCTTATCGAGTAAGTAAGGAACTTACTCAATATTCTGTGATAACCTATATGGGAAAAAGAATGGATTGACTTATACATATACCTGAGCCACTCTGCTGTACACCTGAAACTAACAGGCTACTGCAGATCAACTATACCCCAATATAAAATAAATATTAAAGAATGATTTAAAAAGCTATTTAAAATGTTGCTGTTTTCCCATTTTATAGATGAGGAAGCTCAAAAAGGTTAAACAGCCCATTCCAAGAGATGTCGTTTGTACTTTTCTTCTGTACTCTACTTCTCTTCTACCGTCTTCTGTCTTTAAAAAAAAAAATATATATATATATATATATATATATATATTCACAGGACACAGCTGAAGATGGGTAACTATGCTTGTGTGTGTGTGTGTGCACTACATTTAGAATAGCAGGTCAAGAGCAGCTGTTGGGTGAGAAGAGCACTGAACGTCAGGTTGCGGAGCCTGACATTCTGTGGGCAGTGGAGAGCCACGGAAGCTGTCTGAGGTTACACCTGAGTGGTTGGCAGATTAATCTCACGGTGGATGTAAGATGAATGAGGCTGGGGGGAGAGGAGACACGGGAAGACCTGTGAAGGGTCTGGGGAAATAGGCCAAGTGACAGAGAGGGGAGGCCAGAGCCAGGGCAGGGGGAGCAGGTGGAGAGGAGCGGAAAGATTGGAGAACCAGCTGAGATGCAGGACTGGCTGAATTTCAGTGGAGTGGATGGGGCTGGGGGTGGGAGAGGGAGAAATCACGCCATCTGACCCCATCAGCAGAGGGGTGAGGCTGAGCGCCAGAAGAAAGCTGTTTCAATTGAGAGTAAAGGCCAAAGGGCAGGGGGGAGATTCAGTGCTGACCCTGCGGAGTCAAAGAGCCTGGGAGATGTCATGTGTAGGGAGCGCTTGGAGCCTTAGTCTGATGCTCAGATGAGTGGTCTGGGCTGGAAATCTGGCAAGCTAGGGTTAGTGGTTCGAGCTGCTGGAGGGAATGAGATGCCAGCAGGACCAGCGCCCTCTGCCTCCCCTACAGGATGAAGACTGGCAGCCAGGGCAGAGCTCCTCGATTCTACCCAGTCCAGAGCGCGGTGTTCAGCACAGCCTGGCACCAGGTGGGGAGGCAAGGAGGGTGCATCAGTGAAGCCAAGGGAGGCATAGTCCAGAGAAGGGAGAGCTGTGGCCAGCAGCGCAACGGGGGTGGGACATTCTGGACTAGTACCCAGAGACTATCCGTGGAACCCGGAGGGAGAGGGGAGGGGGGCTGGTCGCAAGGGGAAGTGAGTAAGCTCCCACTACAATTCTTCTATCTCACAATGTTTCCTCAACCAGAGAGTTGTTGGAACCCGTGAGCACACAGTCGATGCCTCTGCTTGCACAGATGGTGAGGGAGCCAAGATTCGAGTGTAGATCCTGGCCGAGAGAAGAGGATGGACACAGGTGGGCCCCTACTCCGGCTCTCAGGTCCGCAGGTTCCTTGCTCTTTCTGCTCGGGGGTGACCCTCTTGCTTCCCTACCCCCTACCCTCTCAACCCTGCAAGCCCCAGCAGTTTCCTGCACAGAGACCTCCTCTCCCGGCCTGTCCCTTGTCTCCTCTGGACCAGGGACAGCGAGGAGGCACCCCAAAGGCCATGTGGTGGTGGCCGAGGTGGGTTTACTTCGGGTCTGTTTGACCCCAGGGTGCCCTGTGCCAATAGTCCCTTCTACAATGAGCAAGTGCTGGCCTTGCTCATTGCGGGATGACAGAGGACTCAGAGGCAAGGTCTCCTCTGTGAAGCCTTCCCAGCCTCTCCTCCTCCCAGCAACTGGGCGTTTTCTGCGTCATTTTGTTCCTGCACCGGTGGCTCCCAAGGACAACAGTTTGTTGAGGGGTCTGTCTGTCCCATACCCATGCCTGCGGGCCCCTCAGGGTCCCACCGATTTACATATGTGTTTCAGTGTGCAGGGCTCATCTCCAGAGGAGCCCTTTGGACTTGTGCTGAAAGAATGAATGAACAACAGCGATGGATGGGTCCCCTCCAGGGCCCTCTGGGGGGCGCAGGCTGAGCTCCTGCCATCGGGTCTGCCCCGCCCCCCAGGTCCCCCAGTCCCTGCCACAAGGCTGGGAGGGGGGACTCTTTGTTCCCGACCTCCAACCACAGGGAGAATAAAAGTTTGTGAAATATTAGTTTAATAAGACATGCGACTACTATTAAGGATCCGAGCGGTCCTTATTTATTATTCATGCAGCCGCGTGATTTAGGGGCAAGCGGCCCACGGAGGCTCCAACTCAGCCGCCTCTCTGCATCACCGCTTCCCCTCCTCCAGGTGGCCCCCACCCAACTCCCGTACTCCCTTCTCGCCTTCTGGTGCCTCACCGCCCACCCACCCCCTCAACCTGAACCCCCTCAACCTGAACCCCTCAACCTGAACCCCCTCAACCTCCCCCACAACTCCAGCCCGCACTGCGCAGGCGCATGCTCATCCCCCATGCTGGGTAGGGGGAGGACTGAGACCACAGCCTTTAGGCCCCTCCTGTACTCTGCAGTCATCTTGGATTCCCTTTAATGCTAGAGGAAAGGTCCCAAGCTGCTTAAGTCCAGCGTGCAGAGGCCTCTTTGCGCCCTTGTGGACAGCCATTATGGGATGGGGTGGGAGTGGGGTTCTTCTTTTGCTCCATCCCTTTTTTCCGTCTTCCTGCCCCCTTCCTTTTCCCAGGCCTGGGGAGAGTAGAGCAGTTGGACAGATTGAGAGGGCGCTGGATTCCAGCACTTCCTCCAGTCTCAACTTGCTGTGTGACCCTAGGCGGGTCCTTTGCCTTCTCTGGGCCTTAGGATCCCTCTCCATCTAGAGGTGGGAGTGAGTGATCTGAAAGTTTCCCAGCTTTTGGCGGAAGTAGTGATTACATACAGTCCTTAAATACTGATGAATGTGTATATCCATGAAATCACCACTTGCATCAAGATACAACACACTTCCAGGTAAAATTAAAATTTTTCTTGCTCCTTTGCAGTGAGCTCTTTCCATCTGCTTTCAAAGGTAACCACTGTTCTGATTTCTTTTGCAGCAGATTACTTTTGTTCCTTCTTGAACATTGTATCAGTGAAATTCTGTAGTAAGTACTCTAGTGATTTATTCATATATCAGTAATTTGTGCGTTTTTATCGCTCAGTAATACTCTGCTTGATGACGCTGCCCTAGTTTGTGGAGCTATCTGCCAATCATTGGACTTGTTTCCAATGTTTGGCTTATATGAATAATAGCCTCTTTAAATATTTGTATACAAATCTTTTCACAGAAATACATTTTCATTTCTCTTAACTAAATACTTAGGAGCGAAATTGCTAAGTAGAATGATAAGGGTATGTTTACCTTTTAAAATAACTTTCAAACTGTTTTCCAAAAGGCTATACTATTTTACACTCCCTCCAGCAAGGTTAGAGTTTTCTGGTTGCTCCACATCCTTGCCAGCTCTCAATATTGTCAGTCTTTTTAATTTTCACCATTCTGTTGGATGTAGTAGCATCTCCTTGTTATTTTAATTTGTATTTTTTTATGACTAATGCTAATATTAATTACCTTTTTGTGTGATTGTTAGCCATTTATATATTCTCTTTTGTGAAATGTTTAAATGTTTCACTCAATTTTGTTGAGATTGTTTTTTACTATTGATTTGTAGGGCATTTGTATACTAAGAATACAAGTCCTCTGCTAGACATATGTATTGCTAATATTTTCTCCCAGTCCACTTTGCCTTTTTATTTTCTCATCAAAGTCTCTTGATAAGTTTTTAACTTTGATAATATCCAATTTATCAACTTTTTCTTTAGTTCATGGTTTTTGTGTCCTCTTGAGAAGTCTTTGTCTACCTTAAAGTTGTGAATGTATTTCCCCTATATATTCCTTATCGTTGCTGTTGATATTTAGTCACTAAGTTATGTCCAGCTCTTTTGCAGCCTCATGTACTGTAGCCTGCCAGACTCCTCTGTCCACGGAATTTCCTGGGCAAGATAACTAGAGTGGGTTGCCATTTCCTTCTCCAGGGGATCTAGCCAACCCAGGGATCAAACCCACATCTCCTGCATTAGCAAGCAGATTCTTTACCACTGAGCTACCAGGGAAGCCCATTTCCTTTACAGTTGTAAGCTTTTATGATCTATCTTAAATTAATCTTTATGTGTGGTATGAGGTAGGGATTGAGATTTTTTTTTTCTATATACTTGTCCAGTCTGTTTCAGCACTATTTGTTTAATGTGAAAGTTGCTCAGAAGTGTGAAAGTTGCTCTTTGTGACCCCTTAGACTATACACTCCATGGAATTCTCCAGGCCAGAATACTGGAGTGGGTAGCCTTTCCCTTATTCAGGGGATCTTCCCCAACCCAGAGATTGAACCCAGGGCTCATGCACTGCAGGTGGATTCTTTACCAGCTGAGCTACCAGGGAATATGTATACCTACGGCTAATTCATGTTGATGTATAGCTGAGCCACAAGGGAAGCCCAAGAATACTGGAGTGGGTAGCCTATCCCTTCTCCAGCAGATCTTCCCAACTCAGAAATCAAACCGGGGTTTTCTGCATTGCAGGCGGATTCTTTACCAACTGAACTATCAGGGTGTCGTCCCCTTCTCCTGCCTTCAATCTTTCCCAGCATCAGGGTCTTTTCAAATGAGTCAGTTCTTTGCATCAATTCTTCGGCATTCAGCTTTCTTTATGGTCCAACACTCACATCTACACATGACTACTGGAAAAACGATAGCTTTGACTTTGAACCTTTGTCAGTAAAGTCATGTCTCTGCTTTTTAATATGGTGTCTAGGTTGGTCATAGCTTTTCTTCCAAGAAGCAAGCGTCTTTTAATTTCATGGCTGCAGTCACCATCTGCAATGATTTTGGAGCCCAAGAAAATAAAGTCTGTCATTGTTTCCACTGTTTTCCTCATCTACTTGCCATGAAGTGATGGGACCGGATGCCATGATCTTAGTCTTTTGAATGTTGGATTTTAAGCCAGCTTTTTCACTCTCCTCTTTCACTTTCATCAAGAGGCTCTTTTTCCTAATAGCTTGATTTCTTGAGCCCTGCTTTGTTGAAAAGACTTTCTATTCACACTGAATAGCCTTGCTGCTTTTGTTTTAAAAGAATTTTTTTTTTCAATTGACTCTAGCTATGGCTCTGATTCTGGACTCTATTTGGTTCTTTTGATCCATTTAATTTATTCTTTGCTGGGTCTCAGTGTCTTGATTAGTAAACCTTCATAGTGAGTTTTTAAATCAGGTAGAATAAATCCTCCAACATTTTTTCCTTTCATCAATTTAAGATTGTTTTGACTATTGTAGGTCCTTTTGTTTTCCATAAATATTTTAGAATCCATTTGTCAGTTTCTACTAGAAAGCCTGTTGGGATTTTGATGGGGATCTGAGCTTTTCTCTAAGTCACTTTGGAAAAGATCTCAAGGCCATCTGGCCCCCCCACCCCCCACCCCTAGCTTCTGTGCCCTAACCAGCTAGTTTGACCTAAGCTCCAAGTGTGGCATTCTGAAAGTCCTCTCCCCAAGCAGCCACCCTCAGCTGCCCTCTTTGCCAACCTCATTTCCTGAATGATCAGCATTCTGTGTAAGACACTGCCCTTTTTTGGAAGCCCAGCCCAAAGAGTAAAGGCTGGGGCATCCAAGGGCCAGAACCCCAAATCCAGCATGGAGCCTGGACAGAGAGGTGAGAACCCGGAGCTTAGAGCCCACTCTGGTCCTGGGAGGAAGCATAAGTCATTGCCTAGCCCATGGGGGAATCTCTGGATGAAACTGAAACCCCATATGCCATCAAGATATTTAAAGTTAAAATGTTACTGTGTCTGGGATTGGCTTCAAAATAATTGAGGGGGAGTAAATGGTAACAGAGATGAAACAAAGCTGGTCATGAGTTGATAATTGCTAAAACTGGATGATCAGTGCAGAGTGTTCATTATCCCTTGCTGTTTTGAATACGGACCTTTTTTTATGATAAAAATGCACCCGCTCCAGCGAGGCAGTCCCTCCCCCATCATTTTCCCCACGCCAGGGCCTGAGCCCTGCTGCTCCCTGGCTAATGACAACCCCTTTGCCATCTGCAGCGTCCCCAGTGGCGGCTCCACTCCCCCACGGCCTGAGCATCGTGGCGCAGACGCTGGCCCGGTGGGAGCATGACCTGGCTGTGCAGTTGGCCGTATCCAGGCCTCTCCTGATGTGGTGTTGGCAGGTGGGTTTCCACATCCCCTCAAATGAGTTTTAAGATGATTGAACTACAACAGCTGCCACCCACAACCCGAAGCAGGGCCTGAGGCCAGCCCTGAGCAGTGACAGGCAGGGCGACTGGGCAGAGCAAGCAGGGAGAGAGGTGGGTGAGGGCGGTGATGTCCCCCCGGGGGCAGGGAGGGGTGTGGGGAGCAGACTGTGCGGGGCTTCCTGGGCCAGGGCTGGACTCTGAGATGGGGACGGGGGTGAGGGGTGGCACTGGAGGAGGGCTGGGAGCCAAGAGGTGACATTTTCTGATCTTTGCTTGAAAAGGACACCTCTGGCTGCTGAGTGAACTGTCTAGAGGAGACTGATGGAAGCATAGAGACAGGTTGAAGCAAAGTAGTAAAGTCACTCAGTTGTGTCCGACTCTTTGCAACCCCATGGACTGTAGCCTACCAGGCCCCTCCATCCATGGGATTCACCAGGCTAGAATACTGGAGTGGGTTGCCATTTCCTTCTCCAGGGGATCTTCCTGACCCAGGGATTGAACCCGGGTCTCCCGCATTGTAGGCAGCCACTTTACTGTCTGAGCCACCAGGGAAGTCCAGGTTAGGAGGCTTCAATAACCAGGAAGAAATGCTGTGCTCTTACCCCAGGGTAGAGGCAGTGAAGGTGGTCAAACGTGGTTCAGTGCAGGATACTTTGAAAATACTGCCAACAAGGTTTCCTTGTGGATCGCATTGGGTAGAGAGAGAAAAGGAGGCACCGCGAATGACTCCAAGGGTTTCAGCCAGAGCAGGTGGTACAATGAATCACATGGGGAGACGTGAGGAGCGTGTTCAGGGAGGTCAAGTCAGGATGGTGGTTGAGGATTCTGAGTCTGTCTGATGCACAATGGTATGGAGCAAACAGACAGATCCACGAGCCTCGAGTACAGGGAGAAGTCAGGGCTGGACTGCCTTCTGGGCATCACCCATCTGATGGGATTTAAAGCTGTTAAGACCAGAAGGCCACTTGAAGAGTAAGTGTCCCTAGAGAAGGAGTCTGCGTCCTGAACCCAGACCATGCAGGGTTTCATCTTCTTTTAGGATGAAAAGAGGAGGAATTAGTAAAAGAGACCTAGGAAAAGAGGCCAGAGAGAGAAGAAAAGAACCAAGAGCATTTTGGGAGCCAAATGAAGACAGATGCTGGCAAGAGCACCTGAGTGGATGGAGCACTGGCCTTGAACAGGGCAACACGGAGATCCCGGGTCACCTTGACAGGCAGAGTAAAGGCCTGGTAAGAGAGGGTCCAAGGGATAAGGTTGGTCTCCTCTCCCACTCCCTTGGCACTTATTCCAGTTTTTCACTCTGTCCTCAAGCCTCCTCCTGCCTCACCCCTCCACTCATTCCAGGAATCCATCCTGTCTCACAGCTGATGGAAAGAACAGAACCTTGGGTCAGAGCCCCCCAGCTTCCATCTACCGAATACAATCTCTTGGCCTTACCTGCTCCTACCTCCCTGAATCCCTCCTGCCAGGGTGGTGTCCCCACATGTGACCTGGACCCCTTCCATCTCCCCTTCCCAGAGGCCTCACCCCACGAACACCCCGCCTTTCCTGGTGGCCCCCTCCACCCTCTCTGCTCACTGGCATGTCCCAGCAGTGAACATTATGCTCCAGTCTGTACTGTCTCAAAAAATGTTTCCCTTGAGCATATTTCTCTTTCCATCAAAGCTCTCAATTTCCTTTCCCTGTCAGTTTTCTTAAAATAGTCTACCTAGGATATACTCTTATGGGCTCACCTTCTGGTCAGGGGCACGTCGGGCGAGCACAGCAGGGGCCGCAGGTGCTGGCCCTGAGTTCATTCTCACAAAAGGGCACCTTTTCAGGGAGGAGATGTATAGACAAGGTGCCAAAGGGTGATGCCCCCCTCAATGGGGTCTGCTCACTCAGGTGTGGCTCCTGGCACCCCGCTGTGTCCTTCCCCCACTACCATCTGACTGTGATTTCCACTTCTGCATGAAGACAGCTAGAAAGATGCCTCCTTGCTCCCTCAGAGATGTGTGTGTGTGTGGCTGGGGGAGAGACACTGCACCAAAGAGAGAAGGCTGGACAAGATGAGGCAGGTAGTGGTATTCACCTTGGATGTCCCAGCAGAGACCAGAAGCCCACCTCAGTCACGGCCGAGACCTGGAGTCTGGCTCAACTTAAGTTGAAAAAAGGTGTGGGTCAAGGTTAGAGGTTCAGAAATGAGGCAGCAAAGGGACAAAGGAGGTGGAGGCCTTTCACATGGTACACGATGAGACTAAACGTCCAGGTTTAACTGAGACACACGCAGGACTGACAGTTTGTGCCTCAGAAAGAAGTCAAGTGTCAGCCTTGGGCATGTTCAGGGATTTAGAGCCAGGCTTTGAACCTGAGCCCTGGGGTCCCTGTCCCCAGATGTGCCACGGAGGAATCAGCTAGAGGTGGAAGTCTGGTGCCCTGGCCCCCAGCCCCCACTTCTCACACCCACCAATTCAGGGCCTCCTCCCCTTCCTTGGACATTATCTCTGCACCCCCAGCTCCACGGTTGGAGAGGGGAGCTGAATATTCAGTATCTGGGGAGACAATAAAAATCCCAGGAAGAACCTGGCTAAGGCAATTACCTCTGCATAAATGCATATATTATTCATCCGTGGCTTTGAATATATAAATAATACTGATACAATTTGCATGCGTTAAAAGGAGATGTAATTACCCACTGATGCCTGTGAGCGCCTGGTACCCACCGGCCACATCCTGAGCCGGCCGCCCTGCCCCCAGAGCCCACCTTTGCCCTTTCTGGAGGCAAAATATATCACACATGGGTTTTCTGCACTGGTAAGGAAGCCAGTCTTTGATACCCTTGGGCTCTGGTTTCGGAGTGTGTGTGTGTTTTTTTTTAATGAACGTGTGGGCTGCTGTGGGTACCCAACTCTATTCTTAAAACTTTGGCCTATTTTAATATTATTATTGTTACTTTTTTTAAAAAATGCATTTTTTACACAAATAATACATGTTCCTTTTATAAAATTTGGAAAATAACAAAAGTTTGAAAGACTCATTCTATGTACTGCCCAGACATCAACACACCCTATATTTGTCATAGTTTTTCCCAGTCTTATTTTTCTATGCGTAGATAAGTTTTTTGTTTTGTAACAAACTCAAGATTACACATGTTTTGTAACCTGCTTTTATCTTTTGCAACATGTCATGAACAAATGAAGAAATATAAAAGACGAATAAATATGGAAAGATACTCAGCCTCATAGTAATTAAGGAAAATACAAATGCCAGTAACATTGAGATATAAATTTTCATCTATCGCATTGTTAAAGGTTTAAAATAACAATACCCACTGCTGGTGTTTGCATGTAGAAACAGGCTCTCCCAAACCATTGTTGCTGGGAGGGGTATAAATTGGAAGGGTCATTTAGCAATATGCTTAAAAATACACGTGCCTCTTTTTCTCTGAAAATCTACTTTTCTGAATTTAAATAATCACACAGGAGAAAATAACAACAATGTACATTGTAGTGTTTTATCATAATGAAATATTAGAAACAACTTTAATAGTCCAGTGTTGGGGATGAGTGTAATAAGTTATCATCTGTCTATATAGCAAAATTCCACACAGTCAGTTACAATAACACACAGAAATGGACAAACACCCTATACAATCAAGGGTAAAGAGTTGTTCCCAAAATATTATGTTGGGACTTGTGGCTAAATGCGATAGGCTGAGAAAAAAAGTTTTTATTTCTACTTCTTCCTGAGACCCCACCAAAATAAAAGGAATGAAAGTGACATAAACCACGAGGACAAGGAAATGTGAGATGCAAGATGAGAGATGTAAGTACACTGTTTGGAAATGGAATGAGGATGAGTTCGAAATGCTGGGAAAGACAAACATCATGAGTTGTAAGAGAGGATGCCAACAAAGAGCTCCCCAAAGCACGGCGCAGCACCCCCAGAAAGATGCAGGGACTGGGGGCATCAGCCTTCAAGGAAGATGGGGCTGAGGTGTGGGGATGAAGACACTCATTCAGCAAATATTGGGCATCACTATGCTAGATTTCTGCTTTCATGGAGCCTGAATTCTAGGTGGGGAGAGAGATTATGAATCAGCCAAAACACAGGGCATATTAGACAGTGATAAGAGCGCAGGAGGAAAAGGAGAGAGAGTAACCAATAGAGAATATGACATGAGGAGGGGGTGCAGTTTTAGAGAGGCCTCCCTGCGAAGGTTAGATGTGAGTCAAGACTTATAGGAAGAAAGGAACCCCCTGGCTTCCTTGCCATCACTCTAAATCAACTCTCCAACCCACCACTGAAGCGTTAGAGTCTACCCTTTTTGCTACTCAAGTGAATTGCCCAGGCAGTCCAGTGATTAAGAATCCACCGCCAATGCAGGCGACTCAGATTCCATCCCTGGTCTGGGAAGAGCCCACGCGCTGCGGGGCAACTAAACCTGTACGACACAACCACGGAGCCCATGGCCACAGCTGCTGAAGTCCACGCACCCTAAAGCCCATATTCTGCAACCAGAGAAGCCCACACATGGCAACTAGAGAGTAGCCTCTGCTAGCTGCAACTAGAGAAAACCCACGTGTAGCAATGAAGGACCAGTGCAGGCAAAAATAATAAATACACTAAAAAAAAAAAAAAATCTGCCTTGCAATGCAGGGGGCACAGGTTCAATCCCTGATCAGGGAACTAAGATTCCACATGCTGCAGAACAACTTAGCCTGCCCGGCCCAGCACTGAGCCCAGACGCCACAGCTGGAGTCTGCAGGTTGCAACAAAAACTCCTACATGAAACAACACAGATCCTGCGTGATGCAATTAAGACCCGGGGCAGTCAAATAAATAAATGAATCAATAAATACATAGGGAACTGCCCAGTAATTCTTCCCCCCTCTCTCCTACATCACCAAATTTTCCTCCCAGCTGATCATTCTCGTCATTCCATGAACATGCTGACACTTCTTCCATCTTACAGAAAACAATGATTGATTCCCCCTCCCCCTCCAGCTACTGCCCTATTTCTCAACTCCCTTCTGTAGCAAAATGCTTCAAAGCGTTGTTTATATCCATGTTTTCCACTTTCCCCCTTCTAACTCTCCTAAACCCACCACTTCTTGGAAACCACTCACATCCAAGCCACCAGCGATCTCCATGCTGCTAATTCTGGGGGTCAGCTCTTGGTCCTTACCTGCCCTGGCCTCTCAGCAGCATTCAGCACAACTGCTCGTCCCCTTGGAAATGTGTTCTTCACTTGACTCCAGGACAGCACATTCCTGACTTTCCTCCCACCTCGCAGCTGCTCACCAGTTTTACCGAGACATCTGCCTAACTGCTCTGTGCTTCCAGTCTTATTCCCCCATCTGTTCTCTTCTCACATCCAGAAAGACCTTCCCCAACCCCAAATCTTATTCCTATAGGTCCCAGTGAGCGCAAACCTTCTTAAACCAGGGCACGGTACAAATATTGTCACTGTATTTTTGTGCTATTGGATGAAAAAGGTTAGAAAGAACTGAGCTGGAAATTTTCTTATTTTTTCAGGGTGAGCCTAAGGATATAGACCTGCCAAGTCTTTTCCTGTTTGTGAAAGCACATCGGCTGCTTTCATGCCGGAAAACACAGGTGTAAAATCTTATGCCACAAAGTTTTTTCTTCATAATTCTATAGGCTCTGCTTCATCATGCTGTCTTTAGCGTATTGGATGAGTCTGGGCATGTCTAATTTTGGTTCTCCAGAGATAACTTTCATCTGCCTGTATCCCTATGGGGTTTTATTCCTATAGCAAAAAACATGGACCATGTCTGTGCGCATTATCTCTGAAAAGTAATTTGTACACTTTAACCTTTGAGTTTACTAATTTTTTCATTTTTGAAAAATTTTCTTCCATTATATCTTTCATAGTACTTCTGGTCCATCTTCCTCCTGCTCATTCAAGAATACCAATTAATTTAGCAGTACCTATTAAGTAATTATAGATTACCAATTAATTAGATCTCTCATTTTTTAAAAAACTGTTGTCCTTTCCCTGGTTTACAGAAAAGCTTCTCAACTTTTCCTCTAAAACCTAGATTCCATTTTCTTCAGTGTTGGTTTTTTAAAAAATCAGTTTCTAATGTTACTTTTAACTGTGACTTTATTTCCTTTTACAGTATTTCTAGGTCTGATGCCATTCTACCATTATTTCTGCTCACCTCATCGCTAGGTTCCTTTGTAACTCTATCCTTGGTCTTATCATCTTCTGTTTTTATAAGCTCCTGTTTTTCCTTTTTTTCTTGAGACAGCAAAGCAAATAAATACTTTCAAAAATTTGCTTCATGTGGCAAGATTTCTCTAAAAATGTGTGCTTTCCATACCGACTCCACATTTCACAGTGCAGTCTTTTTATAACCCAATGCAGCCCACACTTTCCCTGGTTATTCATCTTTACTCTTGACTTTATAGTGAACAAGCTGGAGGCACCTCCCTACTTCCTTGCATATCTCACACAAGCAGGCTGGTGCTTGTGAATGGCCCCAGGTATCATTCTGATGGCTTTCTTTCTTAATTTCATTATTTACGTGGATGTCGTGACTTGAGAAGGACTCTCACGGTGGGCCTGCCAGGTCATTAGGAGTACTGAGTATTTCTGGGTACTCTGAACCCTCTGTAGTTTTTTCCTTGCAGGAAATAATTAGTGAACAACTACAATCCCCAGAATGCACCTCTCTTCTCCCTGGTCTTTCTGGTTAGTTTCCTCCAGAGCCTTTCAAACCCTACCGTGATGGCACCCAGCACTTCACTGTTGGGAAATGTACTTCAGGGGGCCCTTAATTTTGGAGATGAGAGAATGATACAGGGGGAAGGGCAGGATTCCTCATGTTGGCTCCTGGAAAGCGTATCCTTGAGCTGGCAGATTTTTTTAAACAAAAGCCCTGGTCAAAGCACTGTCCTTCTATCCTGTGTCAAATTTGGGACGGTAGGTGACTCTAAGGCATATCCAGGATGTCCTTTGGCTTATTTTACAAACTAGCAGAGTTACTATTGGGCTTCCTGGTGGTTCAGTGGTAAAGAATCCACCTGCCAATGCAGGAGACATGGGTTTGATCCCTGGGTGGGGAGATCCCCTGGAGAAGGAATGGGAACCCATTCCTGTATTCTTGCCTGGGAAATCCACTGGGCAGAGGAGCCTGGTGGGCTACATCCATAGGGTTGCAAAAGAGTCAGGCATGACTAAACAACAAGAAAGAGTTTCTATTATGTTTTAAGTGCTCTTAAATCCATTTAATCATTTTATCCAGAAAAATATGTTAGGTAAGTACGATTCTTATCTCATTTTACAGACGGACCAGTGAAACTCAGCAAAGTCATAAAAATGTTTCCATGGTCACCCAGCTGTGAGTGACAGAATTGGAATTAAAAGGCAGGTACATAAAACTAAATGCCCATGCTTCTCTATTTCTCTCTTCTTCTCTTCAAATAGAAGTGAAATCACATAATAGAAAACCAACCACTTCCTTCATAGCTCAGTTGGTAAAGAATCCGCCTGCAATGCAGGAGACCCTGGTTCGATTCCTGGGTCGAGAAGATCCACTGGAGAAGGGATAGGCTACCTGCGCCAGTATTCTTGGGCTTCCCTTATGGCTCAACTGGTAAAGAATCCACCTGCAGTGTGGGAGACCTGGATTCTATTCCTGGGTTGGGAAGATCCCCTGGAGGAGGGAAAGGCTACCCACTCCAGTATTCTGGCCTGGAGAATTCCATGGACTAAGTCCATGGGGTCGCAAAGAGTCAGACACAACTGAGCAACTTTCACTTAAGTATATAATTCAGTGACATTTTGTACATCCACAATGCTGTGTAATCATGGACTTGATCTCATTCCCAAACATATCATCCCCCAGAATACAACCCCAGACCCATTAAGCAACCACTCTGAGTTCCCTGTGCCCACTCTCTTAATCCCTCCCTCTCAGCTGTGCTGGCAACTCCACCTCTGCTGAACCCTGTCACCTGTGCCTGCCTTCAGCCCCTCCCTTGATGCTCCCAGCAGCCATGCGCGGCCAGTTCCCTCACCAGTAGGGAGTCCTGCCCCAGGTCAGCCCTGCTCCCTGCATGCGTGCCGCAGCCTGGAGCCCTTCCTGGATGTCCTGTCCTGACTGCTGGTTGCCTGCCTTGGTTGCCTGCCGGCCTAGCACTGCTCTTTCATGAGAGGTCGGGAGTCCTGCTTTGGGGGATTCCAGGCTCTCTGCCCTTCCTGCCACCTCCAGATTAAAATGAGGAGTCAGAGGCTCCCTGAGGTCACACCTTGGAGCACAGAGGTCACTTCCCAGTCCTGGTCCCCCACAGCCAGCGTCTTCCCTCCCTTCTTGACCTGCGGTCCTGCACAGCCCCCCTCAGGGGTTGCACTGTGTGAGGAGAAAGCTGTGAACCCCATGACATTCTTCTGTTACCCAGAGCTCCTTGGAGTCAGAAGCTCTGAGTGGTCACTGAGCCGCACGCCTAGACTCAACACAAGTCCGTCTACTTGACCACGCACACTTGGCAGCAATACATGTGGCACTTGGGGACCCTTTGTCTCCACACAGAGAAGTTTCTGGACCTGAACCATCTTCAATCTGACTTTGCCACAGCCAGGGAGAAACCCTGTGTTACCAGCCTCCAGACTGCTCACCCACTTGTCTGGAGGAAGTCCACATTAATGGCCAAACAACAGCCTGAAAGTGATAAGGTGACCTGAAGACCTCTCCCATTGGTGTGCTTGATGCCAGCATGGCTGATGGGCGTCTCTCTGCCTTTCCCTTCTCAGCTGAGGCAGCCAGGTCTGGATCACTGCTTCTGTAGGGTCTGTGTCAACAAGACCGCAGGTTGGAAGAGGAATGCCTGCCTGGGGTTTCGGATGCTTGGCATGTGCTGGCAGGTGTTGGCATCACTGCAAACACCCCACACAGTGGCCCAGCCAGTGGCTAAAGGTGGGGCTCGGGCTCAGCCAGATCCCTGAGGTCTCTTGGTTCCCTCTGTGGAGTGTCTGTGCTTTTCAGAGCTGTGAAGGCAAAAACGAGACGATGTATGGGGGACGTCTGGCAGAGTGCCTGGCTCATAATAAACTCAATAAATGTCAGCTGCATCTAGTTAGGGGGAGCTGGCCTTGGAGGCATTATTTATTATTACTATTGATTCTAGAACTCTATACACACTGTCTATGGGACTGCAGGGTATGAAAGTCCTCATATGTGCATCTACAGGTTTATGTTCCCATAGGGCACACTCATGTCTACATCCGCTTGCCTTCCCTCCCTTCCTCGGTCACCAGCCTGTCTGTGAGCATCGCCCTAGGGCTAGGGGTGAATGCAGGGTGATGCTGCTTGGGTCTAACAAGGTCAGTATGTCGCCGTGTGCCTGTGTCTCAGCAGTTTGTGTGAATGGGTACAGAGTGGGGGGTGCGTGTCTGCAGTGATGTCTCCACGTGTCTGTTTCTGTGCGTATGTCCAGGTGTCGCTGCATCTGCTGGGGCTGCCATAACAAAATTCCATGGGCTGAATGGAATAAACAGCAGACATTTATTTTCTCACAATTCTGGAGGCTAGAAGTCCATGATCAGGGTGCTAGCAAATTTGGTTTCTTCATGAGAACTCTCTTCCTGGCTTGGAGATGGCCACCCTCTCACGTGGCCTTTCCTCTGCATATGCAGAGACACACACACAGAGAGAGAGAAAGGCAGATAGCTCTTTCATTTCTTATAAGGGCACCAGTCCTGTTAGATTAGGGCCCCATCCTTATGACTTCCTTCAACCTTAATTACCTCCATAGAAGTCCTATGTCCAAAAAGAGCTACATTGGAGGTTAAGATTTTAACACATGAATTTGAGCCTGGGACACAATTTAGTCCAATGCAATGTAAGACTGGTGTGTGTGTGTGTGTGTGTGCGCGTGCACAGCATGCACACATTTGCATATGTGCGTGTATATGCATATGTCCTGGGTTAATGTCCATGTGTCTATCTGCACGTGTGTTTGTGTCTCTTCATGCAGCTGGTGGGGGTGGAGATGGTGAGGAGCCGCACCTGCCAATCACCCCTCCCACCTGAGGCCAGGGCGCCAACAGAATCCAGCATGGGCTCCTCTCTGCCGATCAAGATCTATAAATAAAGTTGTCTCCCTGGCATGTTCCACACCACACGCAGCTCTTTAATAAAATTGGCTGAGATTTGTGGATAAGCCTGAAGCAAAGTCAATGCTCGGTGTCAATCGCACGCTAAGAGGGGCCTTCAGGGGTCAAGCTGCTTCCTGTATAGGATTCCATATCAAAGATATGTCAGCTGGGTGCTAACCAGCTCCTGGAGCGCAGGGGGACGCCGAGGCCTGGCCAGGTGCACTCTGGAGCCCCTGGACTGGGGTGCCAGTGGGTGAGTGGGGAGGGGATGAGGGGACAACAGACAAAGTCAGTTTCTGCATGGGACTCAGCTACTCACAGCCTTTGGGACTAACTCCATCTTCCCTGTCTGAGCTGTGGAAGGGAGGCGGGGGTGGCAGCCACTTCCCAGCTATACCTCCAGCTTCCTGGTCTGGAAGGGCATGTGTTGAGGGGTGCTCCTCCCCCAGTCTGCAAGCCTCTTCCCAGAGTCCCAGGCGCAGTCTTCTGAGGGCACATAGGAGTCCCCTGGCTTCCCCCAGCTCCTGGCCAATGGAGGAACTGGGGTGTGTGAAGTCCTCAGGGATTCTGCCCGCTCTGGGCCACTTGGGGAGGAAGAACATCTAATAGGCATGCTGGCCACACTCGGTGAGGCAGAAAGAGGGGAAATCAAAAGAAGTTTGGTTTAATTAAGTATCAGGGAAGATTTATGCAACTTCCTCTCCTTGTCATAAATATTAATGAGGGCAGCGAGCAGTGGGCTCCGGCAGCATCCAGAACTCACCAGCTGGCTCAGGGGAGTGGAGGAGGATAGGGCTGGAGGTGAGGGGGGCGACAGCTGCCTCGCAACACACACACACACACACACACACACACTCAGTGGGTCTAGCAGCTCTTAGCTGGTGCAGATGTTGGGGTGAGTCCCTCTCCAAGTATTTGGCCACTTGTCCGGTAGGTTCAGGAAAAGGAAGTGGCCTCCTTCCTGACCCCAGGTCAGGCTGGAGCTTCGGGGAGGGCTCCCTCAGCAGCCTGTCCTCACCCCCAGCTTGGGACCAAGTCAGCTCTGGCCTGACGGGAGGCATGAGTGTGACAGCAATGATGGAGTGGGAGGGCTTGAGGGACCAAGAGGCAGCTCGTCAGGGTCTGAGAGCAGAGTAGCAGGTAGCGTGTGAAGGCGGAAGTAAGACGGTAAGAAGAGGATACAGGGTTCCTGTGAAAGAGCTGCATTAGGATGGAAAACGGCAGGGCAGGATGCAGCCAGGCAGGAATGAGGGGACCAAACCAGCTATGATAGGGAGCAAGGTGCCCCAAGGGCAACTGCTGGCAGAGCTCAAACAGAACCAACAGTGGTTGATTCTAAAGAATCGGCTCTAGGATTATGGAGACTGACAAGTCCCAAGACTTTTAGTCAACAAGCTGGAGAGCCAGGAGAGACTACGGTCTTGTTCTAGCCAGAAGCCAACAGGCTGAAGGGCCCATGTTTCAGTCTGAGGCTGAAAGCAAGGAAAGCTAATGACCTAGCTCAGCAACCAGGCAAACCAGCCTCCTTCCTACTTACCGTAGAGTTGGCCTTACTTTTTTTTCTAGCCAGGCCTTCAACTGGTGAGACAAGGCTCACCCACTTATCCACACCAGGGAGGCCAATCTGCTTTACTAAGTCTACCGATTTGAATGCTACTCTCATCCAGAGTGTTCTCACAGACACACCCAGAAAAATGTTTGACTGAAGATCCTGGTACTCCCAGGCTCAGACAAGTTGACAAACAAAATTAACCATCACAGCAACCTTAGTTCCATCCAGTGAAGGCGCTCTGGGGACAAACAGGTCACACCTGGTGTCCTGATCAGAGCAAGGCCACCAGAGCACTCACCCCAAGCCCGAGCATCCTTAGTCACTGGTTAAGGGGCTCTGGGCTCCAGGCATAAAGCCAGGCGGGGGCTGCTGTCTAGAGTAGATGCCCCGAGGGCCAGTGCACAGGAATAGTGAAGGAACCTAAGGGGCTGGGAGCCCCAGCAGTCCTACTCAGCATGGCACTGTGTGGGGTCAGGGTGGCATGAAAATTGAGAAAGAAGCCAAGGGGAGAAGAACTAGGCTCAGACTTCCCTGGCGGTCCAGTGTAGGGGACACTGGTTCAATCCCTGTCCTGCAAACTGGATTCCACATGCCACAGAGTAACTAAGCCTCTATGCCATAACTACTGAGCCCATGGTCTAGAGCTGGGATGACTAAGCCCATGTCCTGCAGCTACTGAAACGCATGCGCCTAGAGCCTCTGCTCTGCGACAAGTGAAGCCACCACAACGAGCAGCTTGAGCATCGCAACGAAGAGCAGCCCCACTCATCTGGAGAAACTAGAGAAAGCCTGCATGCAGCAATGAGGACCCAGCCAGTACAGGCAGAAAGAAATAATTTTTTTTAAAGGACTTTAAAAAAAAAAGAATTGATGCTTTTGAACTGTGGTGTTGGAGAAGACTCTTGAGAGTCCTTTGGACTGCAAGGAGATCCAACCAGTCCATCCTAAAGGAGATCAGCCCTGGGTGTTCATTGGAAGGACTGATGCTGAAGCTGAAACTTCAATCGTTAGGCCACCTGATGCGAAGAGCTGACTCACTGGAAAAGACCCTGATACTGGGAAAGATTGAAGGCAGGAAGAGAAGCGGACAACAGAGGATGAGATGGCTGGATGGCATCACCAACTCAATGGACATGAGTTTAAGTGAACTCCGGGAGTTGGTGATGGACAGGGAGGCCTGGTGTGCTGCAGTCCATGATGTCACAGAGAGTTGGACATGACTGAGCAACTGAGCTGAAAAAGGACCAGGCTACCCTTTATTCATTGGGAAGCTTTCGACAGCACCTCATCATGACAGACATGACTTCTCCTGAGCCCTTTTGTGGTCGTGCCCTGTGCACTCAGGAACATGGCCTTGGGAGCCCCCAGCAGCTTGTCAACAGAACTGCTGTAGTCTTGCTGTTACAGGTAAACGGGGAGGCCCAGAAGGGTTTCCAAATGTGCCTAAGGAGTGGACGGGGGTTGGGACTAGAACCCAGGCCTAGTTCATTTCCTCCAGTCATGGGAGCGGCCACCTCAGCTGAGGACCGCATTCCCTGGGGATCTGTGTATCTGGTTTGCATCTCTCTAACTCTGTTGTTGGAAACTGGGAAGATCAGGCTTCTAGATCCCCACCCATGACTGCAGGGAGCTGGGGGTGGAAGACGAAATTTAAGACACACTCATCAATCCACTGACTCCCTCCGTCTCCACCCCCCCCCCATCCCAGACAAGACCAGTATCTCCCCTTCTGTCATCCCCCAAGATCAGTCAAGTCCAGACTGAAACCTTCCCTATGGACACCAAAGTCCCTGAAGACTGACAACAATCACTCATAAATTTTGGAGGGCTCCTCTAATGCCAAGCACATTACATGCATTCTTTCACATCATTCCCAGCATAAGCTTTTAAAGGAAGGTGATAATTATCCCCATTTATTGATGAGCAGTCAAGGCTCAGAGATGTTATGTGACTTTCCCAGGGTCACACAGACATAAACAATAGATTAAATTAGAGCTTCGGAGTCCATGATGGCAACTCCCTACATTTGAGCCCTAGATTGAAGGATGATGTCACCTTAGCATCAGCATCATCTGGGAACTTGTTAGAAACGTAGATCCTCGCTTCCCTCCCCAGACCTCCTGCATCAGAACTCTGAGGGTGATTCTGGTCCCACGCAAGTTTGAAAACCATTGACCCAGTTTAAGCTAAGCCATCTGCTGGGCAAGGCCACTTGGCTCACCCAACGACACTCAGGGCCTCAGACACTGGAAGAAGGTCACTGTCTCAGGGTCCTGCTCTTCTCTGAGCCCCCAGGGAAGGCAGGAAAGGAGCAGACCTCACCCTCCACCAGACAGTGTCTACTCCTAAGGTTCATTTCCCAGCTTCCCACCCCAATTCCTACCCAACCTTCTACTCTATCCACATCCCTCATCTGTTTCTCTAGAAGGAAATGTCCTTGGCTCCCATCTTTCCTCCTTATCAACAGAGACAAAGGTGGCCTCGTTCCTGGGTGCTCTAACCCAGGCTTCACTCTGGACTTGAGCCAGCCCCTCACAGCTCCCTCTGACTATCCTAGTCATCTGGGTCCCACTCTCAGGGCCCTCTCTGATGAGAAAGGCTTCTGCATGCCAGCCCCAGGGCCAGCAGGGAGCCAGCAGCTCTGAACTGTGGCTCACTCCCACCTCCTGTCCCCAGGCCTCTTCCTGGCATCAGATGTGAGCCCGCCTGTGATACATAGGGGAGGCAGCCTGAGATACTTCGCGGCACCTCTTTGTGTCAGTTAGCTATGCTATGTGGCAAATCACCCCAAATCTTGTGACTCAAAGTAACCACCATTTACCAGGGCACACTCATCTTCAGGTGGGCCAGGCTTGGCTGATCCAGGCTGGTTTCCCTCCTGCATCCAGTCAGAAGTGTGGATGAAGACTGGCTGGGGCGCCGACTAGCCTAGGGGTGGCCTCAGACACACCTGGTACAACTCCTGTCAGCAGTAATGGTGCGCCCAGGAGGCCAGCCCAGGCTTCCCTCGTGGCCAAAGCAAGGTTCTGAGAAAGCACGCAGAATAGGGCAAAGCCTCTTGAGGCCCAGGCTTGGCACTGGCATGGCACAGCTTCTTCTGTATTCTATTGGCCAAAGCGAGTTGCAGGCCAGCCTGGATTCAATGAGCAGGCAAATAAGGGCTACCTCCTGAGGGAAGTAGCTGTGTCAAAAGGCATGGAGGCATGGATACCGCAAGGAGTGGATAAAATTGGATGCATTTTTTGCAATCTCACTAAACCTCATCCTCAAAACTTCCAGATTTTTCAGACCCTGCTTTGGCCTGAAGGCTTGACCCACCAGGTGTCATTACAACAGAGACTGACCAGGTCCCTGACATTTGGCCAGGTCGCTGTATTAGTAGCTCCCATAATCCAGCCCCCTCTCCCTTCCAGCCCCATCCCGTTAGGCATTCCCCATCACTGCTCTCCCTCAGTGCACTCCCAGCTGCCACATGGACCATGGGGGAGGGGCAGGAGATTGGCAAACACATGTTAAGGTCCAGTACTAAGCCCAGCTAGGACAGGGAGGTCAATATCTCCATTCTGTAGCCCCAACCTACAGCACTTGGGCAACCTTCCAAGGAACTGCAACTTCTATGCCAGATTCACTCAGTATTTGGAGCAAGAATGGGCAAGAGACCCATGCCAAGCCACCTGCCGAATATACCCTGGTGCTGTCAGCTGAGGGTAGGGGGGTACACAGCCACTGCCCTGCCTGACCCCAAGACTCTGTGGTGTGCACCTGACCCCAGGCCTGTCTCATGTGCTCGGAGTCAGGGAGCAGGCCGGCCGGAGCCTGAACGGCTTCTGCACAGAAAAGAAATCGTAAACAAAAAGACTACAGGGTGGGAGAAAACACTTGCAAATGACGCAACTGACAAGGAATTAATTTCCAAAATACACAAACAGCTCATACAGCTGGGTATCGGTGCCTTTTCCATGTATCAAGTAGTTGGAATCATATAGAATGTGACTTTTTAGATTGGCCTCTTTCACTTAGTCATAGGCATTTAATGTTCCTTCAAGTCTTTCCATGGCTTGGGATCTCATTTCCTTTTTATCACTGAATAATACTCCACTGTCTGGGTGTCGCACTGTTCATTTATCCGTTCACCTACTGAAGGACATCTTAGTTGCCTCCATGTTTTGGCAATTATGATTAAAGCTGCTGTAAAGATTCAGGTGCAGGTTTTTGTGTGAACAAAAGTTTCAGCTCCTCTGAGGAGATACTGGGGAGTATAATTGCTGGATTGTATGGTAAGAGTATGTTTAGTTTTGTAAGAAACCAGCAAACTGTCTTCCAAAGTGGCTGTGCCATTTGGTACTCCTACCAGCAATGAACGAGAGTTTCTGTTGTCCCACATCACTGCCAGCATTTGGTGCTGTCAATGACCCAGATTGTTTTGCCCCACCTCACTTTGGCCAATAGAATACAGGAGAAGCTGCTGCTAAGCTGCTCTGCTGCTCTGCTGCTAAGTCGCTTCAGTCGTGTCTGACTCTGTGCGACCCCATGGACGGCAGCCCACCAAGCTCCCCTGTCCCTGGGATTCTCCAGGCAAGAACACTGCCGAGGCCATCCTAATATGTATATAGTGGTGTATCTAATAGGTGCAATAGGTGTATTTCACTGCTGTTTTTAAATCTGTATTTCCCTGACAATGCATGCTGTAGAGCAGGTGTGTACATTTCTAACTTTGAAACATTTTGCCAAATTACATCTCATAGATATTTTATGCATTTACATGTTTTCTCACACCCATGTCAAGATTGTGTGTTTTCAAGATTTTGATGTCTGATAATTTGATAGATTAAAAGGGTATTTTGCCATAGATTCCATTTCTGTTGTTGTGAATAGGATTGAGTGTCTTCTCATTTGCTTAAGAGCCATTTGAATTTGCCTTTTCAGAAAACTGCCTCTTAAAGCCTTCTGTCCTTAGCTCTTCTAATGAGTTGTTGTTTTTTTTTAACTTATTTATAAGAGTTCTTTATATTAAAATGCAGTCATCTACTGATCAATATGTTACACATATTTCTAGTGTGTTATCGGTCTTCTCACATTATTTTTCTTGCACATTAAAATTTTTTGTTTATTTTAATCCAATACTATAATTATTTGTATATTTCCTAGGTTCTGTGTCTTGTTTAGAAAGCTCTCTCAAGATAAGACTATTCTTTTTGAATCTTTTAAAATGACTTTCATGTTTTCCAACTTTTTGTATTTAAACATTAGAGATGTATAGAACTTACTTTGATATAAGGAATAAGGTACGAATCCAAGCTGTGTGTTTGTGTGTGTGTAAGTCTCTTAGTCGTGTCTGACTCTTTGTGACCCCATGGACCATAGCCAGCCAGGCTTCTCTATCCATGGAATTCTCCAGGCAAGAATACTGCAGTGGATAGCCACGCCCTTCTCCAGGGGACCTTCCTTGACCCAGGGATTGAACCCACGTCCCCTGCATTGCAGGCAGATTCTTTACCATCTGAGCCACCAGGGATGCCCGTGGAATTAATTTTGATATAAGGAATAAGATACAAACCCAAGCTACTTTTTTCCAAATGGTTGCCCAGTTGTCTCATTGCCATTTATTCAATACTCATTTTCCCCCTTTGATAAGAACTGCTGCCTTTATCATCTTAAATTCTCATTTCTTACAGGATAAATTTCTGGATTTTACTTGATTAATCATCCAGGTTTCTGTTCTTGCCCCATGACCAGTTGCCACTATGTCCTAACAACAAGCAAAAGAGCTGAACACACTGAAAATTCAACACCTTTTCTTGAATCTGTAAAAGGGGTGAGAATACAGGGGGAAACACTGGCCCTAAGATAGAGAGAGGGGTGGATGTAGGGGGTCATAGCTTACCAGAGCAGAGATCTAAGTGTGGAAGCCATAGCAGGAACCAGTGCCGAGAAGGAAATCCTGGACTGTAATTAACAAATTGCTGGAGGCTCCACGTGGACATGTCTGAGAGGCTAGAACATGGAAGCAACCTAGATGTCCATCGACAGATGAGTGGATAAAGAAGTTGTGGTAGATATACACAATGGAATAGTACTCAGCCATGAAAAGGAATGCATTTGAGTCAGTTCTAATGAGGTGGATGAACCTAGAACCTATTATACAGAGTGAAGTGAGTCAGAGAGAGAAAGATAAATACCACATTCTAACATATATACGGAATCTAGAAAAATGGTACTGGAGAATTTATTTATAGGGCAACAATGGAGAAACAGACATAGAGATTAGACTTATGGATGGGGGAGAGGGGAGGAGAGGGTGAGATGTATGGAAAGAGTAACACGGAAACCTACATTACCATATATAAAATAGACAACAGGAATTTGCTGTATGGTTCAGGAAACTCAAACAGGGGCTCTGTATCAACCTAGAGGGGTGGGATGGGGAGGGAGATGGGAGGGAGTTTCAAAAGGGAGGGGATATATGTATACCTGTGGCTGCTTCATATTGAGGTTTGATAGAAAACAGCAGAATTCTGTAAAGCAATTATCCTTCCGTAAAAAGTAAGTTAAAAAAAAACCCTCCATGGAGGACCCCCACAGTTTTGTAGACTCCATGAGGTCAACCAGGTTCTCACAGTCAATCTCAGGGGCAAATCTCCTTGTGTTTCTGGCAGGGGAAAGAGAAGGGGAGCCATTTTGAAACACACCAAAGTTCTCTGATCTAAAGGAGGCGCGTCCTCCCTTAGGAGAAGCTAGTTAACCAGAGCCTAATTGACCTGGAGGGAGGGAAATACCCAATTCCAGTCCACTGTAGTCAACCTGTCTCACTTGAGCAGGAGAAAAAAAAATTGAGAAACACTCATGAATTTCACAGTCAAGAGGCATAGGCTCAGAAAAAGATTGAGACTGATCGGAGGATTAAATAACACATCCCCTCCCCCCACTCCTCCCCATCACGTCGCTAAAAGCCTATTTACAGCAGTTTCTTTAACCCAGTATATCATGTTTGGCTCTCAAGGAAAAAAAAATCACCAGGCATACTAAAAGGCCAAAAACACAATTCGAAGAGACAGAGGGAGAGTCAGAACCAAACATGGCAAAAAGGTTGAGGTGATCAGACCAAGAATTTGAAACAACTATGATTAATATGCTAAGGGCTCTAATAGATAAAAATCAACAGCATTCAAAAACAGACGGTCAAGGTAAGCAAAGAGATGAAAATTCTAACAGAGAACAGGAAAGGAAGTCTAGAGATCAAAAACATTGTAACAGAAATAGAGAGTACCCTTGATGGGCTTATAAGTAGAGTGGGCACAGCTGAGCAAAGAACCTTTGTCTGTGAGGATCTATAAAAAGAAATCTCTAAAACTGAATAGGAAAGGGAATAAAGACTGAAAAGAGCAGAAGACAGCATCCAAGGATTGTGGGATGGCTACAAGAGGCACAGCACACACGTAACAGAAATACCAGAAGGAGGAGAGGAAGGGTCAGAAGAAATGCTTGAAACAGTAATGACTAGGACTTTCCCTAGAGTAGTGTCAGGCACCAAACCACAGACCGAGGAAGCTCAGAGAACACCAAGTGTTCCCAAAAGACTCCACCGAGGCATATTCCTTTCAAACTACAGAGCATCAAAGATAAAAAGAAATCCTGAGAGAAGCCAGGGGTTGGGGGTGGAAATGCCTTCCCTACAGAGGAACAGAAATAAGAATTACATCCAATTTCTCCTTCAGAAGCCTTGCGAGCAGGAAGAGAAAGCTGTGAAACATTTTAAGTGTTAAGATAAAAAATCATCAACATAGATTTGAAAGTATCCTTTAAAAATGAAGGAGAAAGTGTTTTCTTTTCTTTTTTTTTTTTTTTTAAATATATATGCCCAGGAGTGGGATTGTTGGGTCATGTGGTAGTTCTATTTTTAGTTTCTGGAAACCACGGTACTCTTTGCTACAGCAGTGGCACCATGTACATTGCCACCAACAGTATACGGGCAGAGGGTTCCCTTTTCTTCAAATCCTTGCAAACATTTGTTACTTGTGTTCTTTTTGATGATAGCCATTCAGACAGGTGTGAGGTGATATCTCACCACGGTTTTGATTTGTGGACTCATAGACAGAATAAACTAGTGGTTACCAATGGGGTGAGGCAAAGGGGGAAGGGCAGCATAGGGCTAGGAGAGTAAGAGGCACAAACTATTGGGCACAGGGTAAGCCACAAGGATACACTGTACAACATGGGAAATATAGCCAATATTTTGTAATAACTATAAATACAGTACAACCTTTAAACATTGTGAATCACTGTATTATACACTCGTAACTTATATGATATGGTACAGCAACTAGATGTCAATAAACTTCTGTTTAAGTGAAGGAGAAATACTTTCTCAGGCATCCAAAAATTGAGTTCGTTGCCAGTGACCCGCCTTAAAAGAAATGTTAAAAGAAGTTCTTAAGTGAGAAGGAAAACAATATCGGCCAGAAAAGGTGGAAAGTAGTATATCAGTCAGCTATTGTCAAAATAATCATATGTAACAGTTCCGTTCAGTTGCTCCGTCGTGTCTGACTCTTTGCGACCCCATGAACCGCAGCATGCCAGGCCTCCCTGTCCATCCCCAGCTCCCGGAGTCCACCCAAACCCATGTCCATTGAGTCGGTGATGCCTTCCAACCATGTTATCCTCTGTCATCCCCTTCTCCTCCTTCCCTCAACTTTCCCAGCATCAGGGTCTTTTCAAATATATGTAACAAACCACCCCAAAAACTAGATGCGTTAAAACAACAATCATCTATTCTTTCTTATGTGTCTGTAGGTCACCTGGGCATCAGATGATCTCATCTAGACTTGGCTGAACTTGGGACCGAGCTGCAGCAAGGGTCCAGGCGTGTTCTGTGTGTTTCTCATCTTGTTTTCTCATGGAGATATCAGAATCACATGAAGGCAGGCATGCTGCGTAATACATTTCAGACTTCTGCTCTTAAACATCCCCTCACATTCCATCGGCCAAAGGAAGTCATATGGCTGAACCCAATGCCAAGGGCAAGACACATTCTGTCCACTATGAGGACATGTCTAACTGTCCCACAGAGGAGTAAAGACTGGAGTCCATAATTCAATCGAATTCAATTTACCTTACCTGTTTCATTATATAGAGTTAATGAAGCCTTGAAGCCAGCACTGAAGATGAATCTAATTACAAAGTTAGATGTGAAAAATCCTTTAAAATTAGTAAGTTAGAACCAGCATATGACCTTCCTAAAATCAGCTTTCACAACCAAGTCTGATTTATCCCAAAATTTCAAAGATTACTTATATGTAAGGAATCCAACCCAAGGTAAGAGAAACCCAAGTAAGATGGTAGGTGTTGTAAGAGGGCATCAGAGGGCAGAGACACTGAAATCATACTCACAGAAAACTAGTCACTCTAATCACACTAGGACCACAGCCTTGTCTAACTCAATGAAACCAAGCCATGCCCGCGGGGCAACACAAGACAGGCAGGTCATGGTGGAGAAGTCTGACAGAGCATGGTCCACTGGAGAAGGGAGTGGCAAACCACTTCAGTATTCTTGCCTTGAGAACTCCATGAACAGTATGAAAAGGCAAAATGATAAGATACCAAAGAGGAACTCCCCAGGTCATTAGGTGCCCAATATGCTACTGGAGATCAGTGGAGAAATAACTCCAGAAAGAATGAAGGGATGGAGCCAAAGCAAAAACAATACCCAGCTGTGGATGTGACTGGCGATAGAAGCAAGATCCGATGCTGTAAAGAGCAATATTGCATAGGAACCTGGAATGTCAGGTCCATGAATCAAGGCAAATTGGAAGTGGTCAAACAAGAGATGGCAAGGGTGAACGTCGACATTCTAGGAATCAGCGAACTAAAATGGACTGGAATGGGTGAATTTAACTCAGATGACCATCATATCTACTACTGCGGGCAGGAATCCCTCAGAAGAAATGGAGTAGCCATCATGGTCAACAAAAGAGTCCGAAATGCAGTACTTGGATGCAATCTCAAAAACGACAGAATGATCTCTGTTCGTCTCCAAGGCAAACCATTCAATATCACAGTTATCCAAATCTGTGCCCCAACCAGTAATGCTGAAGAAGCTGAATGGTTTTATGAAGACCTATAAGACCTTTTAGACCTAACACCCCCGAAAGATATCCTTTTCATTATAGGGGACTGGATTGCAAATTTAGGAAGTCAAGAAACACCTGGAGTAACAGGCAAATTTGGAATGCGGAATGAAGCAGGGCAAAGACTAATAGAGTTTTGCCAAGAAAACGCACTGGTCATAGCAAACACCCTCTTCCAACAACACAAGAGAAGACTCTACACATGGACATCACCAGATGGTCAACACCGAAATCAGATTGATTATATTCTCTGCAGCCAAAGATGGAGAAGCTCTATACAGTCAACAAAAACAAGACCAGGAGCTGACTGTGGCTCAGATCATGAACTCCTTATTACCAAATTCAGACTTAAATTGAAGAAAGTAGGGAAAACCGCTAGACCATTCAGGTATGACCTAAGTCAAATCCCTTATGATTATACAGTGGAAGTTAGAAATAGATTTAAGGGCCTAGATCTGATAGATAGAGTGCCTGATGAACTATGGAATGAGGTTCATGACATTGTACAGGAGACAGGGATCAAGACCATCCCCATGGAAAAGAAATGCAAAAAAGCAAAATGGCTGTCTGGGGAGGCCTTACAAATAGCTGCGAAAAGAAGAGAGGCAAAAAGCAAAGGAGAAAAGGAAAGATATAAGCATCTGAATGCAGAGTTCCAAAGAATAGCAAGAAGAGATAAGAAAGCCTTCTTCAGCGATCAATGCAAAGAAATAGAGGAAAAGAACAGAATGGGAAAGACTAGAGATCTCTTCAAGAAAATTAGAGATACCAAGGGAACATTTCATGTAAAGATGGGCTCGATAAAGGACAGAAATGGTATGGACCTAACAGAAGCAGAAGATATTAAGAAGAGGTGGCAAGAATACATGGAAGAACTGTACAAAAATGATCTTCACGACCGAGATATTCATGATGATGTGATCACTAATCTAGAGCCAGACATCTTGGAAAGTGAAGTCAAGTGGGCCTTAGAAAGCATCACTATGAACAAAGCTAGTGGAGGTGATGGAATTCCAGTTGAGCTGTTTCAAATCCTGAAAGATGATGCTGTGAAAGTGCTGCACTTAATATGCCAGCAAATTTGGAAAACTCAGCAGTTGCCACAGGACTGGAAAAGGTCAGTTTCATTCCAATTCCAAAGAAAGGCAATGCCAAAGAATGCTCAAACTACTGCACAATTGCACTCATCTCACATGCTAATAAAGTAATGCTCAAAATTCTCCAAGCCAGGCTTCAGCAATACATGAACCGTGAACTCCCTGATGTTCAAGCTGGTTTTAGAAAAGGCAGAGGAACCAGAGATCAAATTGCCTACATCCGCTGGATCATCGAAAAAGCAAGAGAGTTCCAGGAAAACATCTATTTCTGCTTTCTTGACTATGCCAAAGCCTTTGACTGTGTGGATCACAATCAACTGTGGAAAATTCTGAGAGAGATGCGAATACCAGACCACCTAACCTGCCTCTTGAGAAATCTGTATGCAGGTCAGGAAGCAACAGTTAGAACTGGACATGGAACAACAGACTGGTTCCAAATAGGAAAAGAGGTACGTCAAGGCTGTATATTGTCACCCTGCTTATTTAACTTCTATGCAGAGTACATCATGAGAAATGCTGGACTGGAAGAAACACAAACTGGAATCAAGATTGCCGGGAGAAATATCTATAACCTCAGATATGCAGATGACATCACCCTTATGGCAGAAAGTGAAGAGGAGCTAAAAAGCCTCTTGATGAAAGTAAAAGATGAGAGCGAAAAAGTTGGCTTAAAACTCAACATTCAGAAAACGAAGATCATGGCATCTGGTCCCATCACTTCATGGGAAATAGATGGGGAAACAGTGGAAACAGTGTCAGACTTTATTTTTGGGGGCTCCAAAATCACTGCAGATGGTGATTGCAGCCATGAAATTAAAAGACGCTTACTCCTTGGAAGAAAAGTTATGACCAACCTAGATAGCATATTCAAAAGCAGAGACATTACTTTGCTGACTAAGGTCCGGCTAGTCAAGGCTATGGTTTTTCCTGTGGTCATGTATGGATGTGAGAGTTGGACTGTGAAGAAGGCTGAGTGCTGAAGAATTGATGCTTTTAAACTGTGGTGTTGAAGAAGACTCTTGAGAGTCCCTTGGACTGCAAGGAGATCCAACCAGTCCATTCTGAAGGAGATCAACCCTGGGATCTCTTTGGAAGGAATGACGCTAAAGGTGAAGCTCCAATACTTTGGCCACCTCATGCGAAGAGTTGACTCATTGGAAAAGACTCTGATGCTGGGAGGGATTGGGGGCAGGAGGAAAGGGGGACAACAGAGGATGAGATGGCTGGATGGCATCACGGACTCGATGGACGTGAGTCTGAGTGAACTCCGGGAGTTGGTGATGGACAGGGAGGCCTGGCATGCTGCGATTCATGAGGTTGCAAAGAGTCGGACACGACTGAGCAACTGAACTGAACTGAAGGAACCCAACAACGTAATGCACTCTATCAGTAGAAGCAATTTTAAAAAGAGAGAGATAAGCTCAATCAATGCAGAAAAGAATAAAATTTTACATTCCCTACTAATTTATATAAACTCTTTAGAGCCAGGAATAGGAGAATATTTATTAACATAAAAAATATATATCTTAAAACAATAGAATTGTATTTATGGGGACACAATGGAGATCCTGTAAAATTAAGAGCAAAATAAGCATGACTCCTTCCATTTTTATTCAATATCTTTCTGCTCCTTGCAGTAAAATTTGTAAACAGAGATGAGGTCTACCTATTAGAAATGAGAAGATGAGATCATCATTATTTACAGATGATACAATTATACCCCTAAAAATCATTATTTACAGATGATACAATTATATACATAGAAAACATAAAAGTATCACCAGAAAAACTCTTAGGATGAATGAGCAGTCAAATACAAGATAAATACCTAAAAATCAATTTTTTCCCATATGCTAGCAATAACCAGTTATAAGATATAATAGAAAATAGATTCTATTTATAATAGCAATAAAAGCATAAAATATTTAGCAGTAACCATAAAAAGAACGTGCAGAAATTATATGTGAAGAACGCTACAAACCTTTATTCACAGATATAGAGCCCTGGAAAAACAGAAAGGTATACCATACACAAGAATGGAAAGATAAAGTGTTAAAGAGATATGAATTCTTCCCAGATTACTATATAGGTTTAATACAGTTCCATTCAAAAGATGAAATGCATTCCACCAACTTGAGAAGTAATTCTAGAGTTCATTGGGAAGAATAAAATTTTGAGTATAGATAGGATGTTTTGAAAAAGTGAAGTGATAAGGGGGCACTTGTTGTTCAGTCACTAAGTCGTGTCTGACTCTTTGCGACCCCATGGACTGTAGCCTGTCAGGCTCCTCTGTCCATGGGATTTTCCAGACAAGAATACTGGAGTGGGTTGCCATTTCCTTCTTCAGGGCATCTTCCCTACCCAGGGATCAAACCTGGTTCTCCCACATTGTAGGCAGACTCTTTACCTTCTGAGCCACCAGGGAATTCCTGTAGTTTGCTGTAATTCATGTCAATTGAACTGGTGATACTATCTAACCGTCTCATCCTCAGCTGTCCCTTTCTTTTGTCTTCAATCTTTCCCAGCATCAGGCCTTTTTCAGTGAGTAGGCTCTTCACATCAGGTGGCCCAAGTATTGCAGCTTCAGCTTCAGCATCAGTCCTTCCAATGAGTATGCAGGGTTGATGTCCTTTAGGATTGACTGGTTTGATCTCCTTGCAGTCCAAGGGACTCTCAAGAGTCTTCTCCAGGACCACAATTTGAAAACATCAATTTTTTGGCACTCAGCTCTCTTTATGGTCCACCTCTCACATCCATACATGGCTACTGAAAAAACCATAGCTTTGACTACATGGACCTTTATCTACAAAGTGGTGTTTTTGCTTTTAATATGCTGTCTAGGTTTGTCATAGCTTTTCTTCCAAGGAGCAAGTGTCTCTTGATTTCATGGCTGCAGTTACCATCTGCAGTGATTTTGGAGCCCAAGGGGCACTCAGTTCAGTTCAGTTCAGTTGCTCAGTCGTGTCCGACTCTGCGACCCCATGAATCACAGCACACACTAGCCCCACCCAATAACAAAGCTCATTGCAGAGCAGTGCAAAAACTTTTAAAGTTTTTGCAGCCTCTTAACGGGTGAATTGTTACTGTACTTGGCAGACATCTCAACTAAATATGATAAACAGTTTAGAAACAGACTCTAAGTATAAGAACTTACATACAAGATATTGTATTAACATGTAAGTCCCATTAACATACAAGTTGCATTTTGTTGCATAGAAGAGAAACCTGACACTTGGTGTATAATCACTGCCTGAGGGCGTTGTTCATCTTATGGAACAAGCTGGCCGGGGGTGGACAGGTCAACAATGATGCAGCTACAGCAGGAGCAGAGCTTCTTCCTTCTTCCTCTGCCCTGCCTGGTGTGATCTTGCAACCTGAGGCTGCAAAAATGGCAGCTCCACCTTGAGACAGCCCATCCACATTACAGACCTAATAAGAAGGAAGACAAGAAAAGAGAGAGGGAAGGGGGAAAGAAGAGAAGGAAAGAAAAAAGAATGGTACAAGGAGGGAGGTGGGAGGGGGTTCAGGATGGGGAACACATGTACACCCGTGGCGGATTCCTGTTGATGTATGGCAAAACCAACACAATATTGTAAAGTAATTAGCCTCCAATTAAAATCAATAAATTTAAAATAAATAAATAAATAAACCTGAAAAAAAAAAAAGAAGGAACAATACCTATATAGTATCTATACTGAGAAGCAGAATTCCCCCTAGAAGTTTCCAGCAGACTTCCACTTACAGTGCCTTGACCAGTGGAGTCATACAAGCACCCCAAACTGTGAGGGAAGCTGAGAGAAATACTTCTAAAAAAATAGACAGGCACTATACTTTCCCAGACAAAATTAATATCCTGTTGATAAATGCGGTGTGTAGTCAAGACATGGAAACAACATAAATGTCCCTCGCCAGATGAATAGATCAACAGATGAATGGAACAGCAATGGAATATTGCTCAGCCATGAAAAAAAGAATGAAATAATGCCATTTGCAGCAACATGGATGGAAACTAGAGTTTATCGTACTAAGCAAAGCCAGAAAGAGAAAGGCAAATACCGTATGTTATCACTTACATGTGGAATCTAAAATATAGCACAAATGAACTTTTCTATGAAATAGACTCACAGAACAGACTTGTGGTTGCCGAGGGGGGAGGGCATGGGGGAGGGAAGGATTGGGAGTTTGGGGTTAGCAGATGCCAACTAGTATATATAGGATGGAAAAACAACAAGGCCCTACTGTATGGCACAGGGAACTGTATTCAATATCCTATGATAAACCATAATGGAAAAGAATATGAAAAAGAATGCATGTATAACTGAATCATTTTGTTGTACAGCAGAAGTTAACACAACGTTGTAAATTAGTTAGCTTCAATAAAATGTGAAAAAAGAAAAGAAAGAAACATTGTCTCGTAGGTAAGCAGCAACGTCCGCCACAGAAGACATCAAATGATGGTGAGATGGAGGGACAGAAAGGAAAAATGATTTGACTAATGAGATTAGGAACGTGGCGCAGTCATGTCCAACTCTTTGCAACACTATTGACCTTAGTCCACCAGGCTCCTCTGTCCATGAAGTTTTTCGGGCAAGAATACTGGAGTGGGTTGCCATTTCCTTCTCCAGAGGATCTTCCCAACCCAGAGATCAAAAATTGTCTAATGTGTTTTCATTTTTGAAAAAAGAATAAAACAAAACCACTCTTATACTATACCGATATTTACCTTACACTAAATACCAATAGAATGTCCATTCAGTTCAGTCTCTCAGTCGTGTCCGACTCTTTGCGACCCCATGAATCACAGCATGCCAGGCCTCCCTGTCCATCACCATCTCCCGGAGTTCACTCAGACTCACATCCATCGAGTCCATGATGCCATCCAGCCATCTCATCCTCGGTCGTCCCCTTCTCCTCCTGCCCCCAATCCCTCCCAGCATCAGAGTCTTTTCCAATGAGTCAGCTCTTCGCATGAGGTGGCCAAAGTACTGGAGTTTCAGCTTTAGCATCAGTCCTTCCAAAGAAATCCCAGGGTTGATCTCCTTCAGAATGGACTGGTTGGATCTCCTTGCAGTCCAAGGGACTCTCAAGAGTCTTCTCCAACACCACAGTTCAAAAGCATCAATTCTTCAGCACTCAGCCTTCTTCACAGTCCAACTCTCACATCCATACATGACCACAGGAAAAACCATAGCCTTGACTAGATGGACCTTTGTTGGCAAAGTAATGTCTCTGCTTTTGAATATGCTATCTAGGTTGGTCATAACTTTTCTTCCAAGGAGTAAGCGTCTTTTAATTTCATGGCTGCAATCACCATCTGCAGTGATTTTGGAGCCCCCCCTCAAAAAATGTCCATAGTAGTGGCAATAAATACATGTCAATGTCATGGACACCTCTACATTTCACAGGCCTACTTTAAGGTCAAGTTGGAGCCATATGGTGCTCCCACATTTGATATTATTCTTTTTATTGTTTTATGTAATAAATGTTTACTTAGATATACCCTTATGTTCACCATTTCTTTTGCTCATAATTCCTCATATATACATCTCAAACCTTCCTTTTACAGTCACATTTCTTCTTTTTGGAGTATAGTTTTTAGAAGTCCTTTAGTGAGAGACTGTAATATAAAGTCTCTGGGTTTTTTAATTTGCTTTAAAATGCCTGTATTTGATATTTCTTCAGAAGTTACCTCTCTCTCCAGTCTCCTCACTATCTCCTTATATAGTTTTTTTTAAAAAATATTTATTTATTTGGCTGCATTGGGTCTTAGTTATGGCACACCAGGGTCTAGATCCCTGACCAGGGATCGAACCTCGGTCCCCCTACACTGGGAGTGTGGAGTCTCAGCCACTGGACCACCGGGGAGTCCTTTCTTCTGTACTCTGATTACATGCCTTTTTAGATTTGATCTGGGATGTTAACATGAACAAGAGTTGGGTGCTGTCCCCTTGGTCACACACGAGAGAGTGTCCTACAAACTTGACTTTGATCTTGGTGGGTTTTCTCTCAGAAGTCTAGCTCAGAGGTTTAATATCCTGCCTACTTGCCCTTCCATCCAGGTTTCAGCACTTCTCTGCTGTGGTCTGAATCAGGGCAGAGGAGGGGGCTGACCCATTCAGGCTGCATTTCCCACCCTCCTCTGTCAGCGGGATTCCAGCTGGATGAGCCCAGGGAGGCACTGGCAGTAGCCTGGAGGGCTGCAAGAGGGTGGCTTTCCTCCCACACTCCTTCACATGCATTCAGCGTCACCTGCCTGCTTTCCCTGACTCTATCGGGACCACGATCCTGTCCTCTTCCTGGTGACCTCTGCCTGTGGTCCCCGGCAACACACCTCTTCCCTTTGCTGTTGTCTGAGTGGCCTCACTGGCCACTGTTTGGCTTCTCAGCTATTCCATCATGTGGGCAACCAATTCCCATTTGAAATTCCCTCTGTTTGACCCACTTGGACTGAATTCTTTTTCCTTCTTGGACCTTGACAAATATTATCCTGGTTTTGTTTTTTAAAGGAAAAAAAAAAAAAAAAACAAAGGAAAAAGGAAGTTTTCCTTCTTTATGTATGCTCCAGAAGAATTTTAAAGCATCGATATTATTTGGTCTTAGCAGGTTTGAATGAACTCACCTTTGCAGTTGTCTGGACCTCAAGCTTTTTGAAGTAGGAAGCTAGAAAAGTTTCTGTTTCTCCCATGGTTGTTGATCTATGTATATTTTAGGTTATTTTTAAAGCAGAAAAACAGACTAAATCTCAAATCATCCTTTAAAAGCTGCAGATACAGATGACAGGTTTTAAGGTAGTAAAAAAAGAGAGGTTTTTTGTTTTGCTTTTAACAGTAGATTGGCCTGCCTCTAGGTTTGGCTTAAGCTTAAAGAGTCTTTATATTAACTAAAGGGATTGTCTCAGGATTAAAACCTGGCATTAAAGACTCACAGACAATCAGGGGTTGATGCAACCAAGTCACAACAGCTGATGGAACTTAAGATGTGAACTGCATTGGCATTGAGACTAATAGAAGACAGTTCTCTTCACCTGCACGATTTCTGACCTCTTCTCTCCAAAACATTTCCTCTCACACTTTCAACTGCTAAATGCATTTCTAGAATTCCAGGAGTAATAGTTAAGAGTGCACAATTTAATTATATGCGTAAACCATCATGCTAACTTTGACCAGTACACAATCTCCTTTTAGATCATTAATTTATTCATGAATTCATTACATATTTACTGAGCAACGGCAGCGCCAGGCAATATTCTGGACACTGAGGCTGTGATGACAACCACCACAGACCCTGCCCTCGTGGAATTCATGATCTCAAAGGGGAAAGAGAACTTGACTGTGTTATTGCAATTTTTGGTTAGTGCTTGGCAAAGTCCCAGGGGCTGGGGTTGGGAAGCAGATCAAGGAAGGCTTCCTGAAGAAAATGACATTTATGCTGAAACGTAAGGGTGAGCAGGAGCTGACCAGGCTAGGTTATGTGTACGAAGGTTACTTCAAGGAGAAATGAGAACTCGAGGTGAGTGCTGTACTAGGTTTCTCAGTCGTGTTCGACTCTGTGCCACCCCATGGACTGTAGCCCGCCAGGTTCCTCTATCCATGGGATTCTCCAGGCAAGAATACTGGCATGGGTTGCCATGCCCTCCTCCAGGGGATCTTCCCAACCCAGGGATCAAACCCACGTCTCCCACACTGTAGGCGGATTCTTTACCATCTGAGCCACCAGGGAAGGTGAGTGGAGGGCGTGCTAAACAGGAGCCCTGATTTTCTCAGAGCAAGCCCTCTTTTTTTTCCCCCCAAACTTTAAACTTCTTATTTTATACTGGGGTATAGCTGATCAACAACGTTGGGGGGATAGTTTCAGGTTAACGGTAAAGCGACTCAGCCGCACATATACAGGTATCCATTCTCTCCTAAATCCCCCTCCCACTCAGGCTGACACGTAACATTGAGCAGAATTCCTTGTGCTATACAATAGGTCCTTGTTGGTTATCCATTTTAAATCTAGCAGTGTTTACATGACCTTCCCAAAGACCCTAACTATCCCTTCCCCCTGGCAAGTACTCTTTTATTGAAACTTTTTTTTAATGAAAAAATGTCTTAGGGGAAAAATCAGGAAGGAAGGAAAGGAGAAAGGGGGGGGGGGGGGAGGGAGAGAGGAAGAAAGAGGAAGGAAGGAAAGCAAGAGGGAGGAAGGAGAGCAAGACAGAGAGAGAAGAGTAAATACCAAGAGCATCCTCCCTTCTTCAGCAGTCTCACCATCATACATCTGTGCGCCTTTGGCCAGGTGAGGCCAAATTTCCACTAGCCATGAGAGGTTCATGTTATACTCTGCAGGGCTGTCCGGAGCAGGGAACAAGAGCAAGTTTGTGAAAGCATCTTCTAGCTGAGATGCATCATCTCCTTGTGCAGGAGTGTTTTTCTTTTATTGCGATTTATATTTGTTAACCCATTTCTCATGAAGAACTACTTGGGAACTACAGCCAGACAGCTGGTGATCTAAGGCTCCCAGAGGCCAAAAATCCAGGGACATGGGCCCAAGTAGGGGAGACCCCCTGCCCAGGGCTCCTTGTCCGGCCCACCCCACCCCCCAGCATTCGGGAGCATTCCCCCACTCCCGTATATGAATGAGGTGATCTTTCAGCTGCCCTTTGTCTTGGAAAAAAATTAATTCTCATTTGCATTACCTCGTCTAAATGTCACCCACCGATATTTTGTTAGACATTAGCGGCGCTGGCAGGGAGGGCCGCGGGGTAATTGTGTTCTGGCTGGTGCCGGGATTTACATAATTTCAGACAGCAATTAAAGAATCCTGGGGAATTTTTTTTTTCTCTCTTCCAACCTCTCCTACAAAGAAAGTGTTCGTTTACATTAAGCACTCAGCGCCTCGCTGTTCATTTGCATAAAATTAAAGGTTTTTGTGTTCCCGAACAGCAGGGTAACATTTAAAATTCCGTTTTAAAAAGCTCACCTTACAATAATAAAATGTTAATATCATTTCATAGGCAATGCAAGGTTGCCAGATGCCTTTCACTTCCAACTTGGATCCATTGCTAACTGTTTTTCCCTCCCTTTCTCTCTTTCCTCTTCTCTTTGTCCATCCCTATCCTTCCCCCAAGTCTCCTCCTTGGCCTCACCCTCTCACCCTGTCTTTTTGATCTCTCCTTCTCTTTTCCACTTATTCTTTTTCTAAATGGAATCCAAATGTTCTCAACACTCACCAGCCTGAGGCCATGAAACAAAGTCAAGTTTCCCTGTCATCTCATGAATGAGAACTCTAAGCTCAGCTGCCAGGTCCCCAAGAGGTCCTGTTTCTACATCGATCTCCAAATCACCACCCACCTAGTCCCACAACCAGTATGTCCCCTGGTCCCCAAAGCCAGAGTCAACCTGGTTACTCTCCACCTCCCCTGGGACACACTGCCCCGGTCACTGTGGATGTCCGTGATGCCTCACTGTGGTCACCGCTCAGCCAAGACGGCAGAACTGCAGTGTGATGCGGCTGGGCCCCAGGCCCATTCATTCTTTCTCTATGTCAAATAGCAGCAGGTGGTTGTGTCAGAAGGTGCTGCCAGCAAAGACCCCTGCCCCAATCCCCTCTTTCCTCTCACTGCCCAGTCCTACGGCTGAGTCTAGACTGCTGGACACACTCCCTGACCCTGTTCCCAGGGCAAGCCTCACCTCAGGCCCTCTTGGCTTCATCTGCCCCTTGGACTCCCTCAATCCATCATGAGACATGGTTTAAGAACCTCAAAATTCCAAGGGGAGAAGCAAAGGGTGTCCTTGATTCTGCCTTCCTGGGAGTATCCTGGAATATTGTGCCAATTTTGTTCAAACTGTATGTTATGGTGATCAATGATCACTGATGTTACTATTGCAAAAAGATTATGATTCACTGAAGGCTCAGATGATTGTTACTATTTTTTTTAGCAATAAAGTAGTTCAAGTTATGGTATGCATGTTGTTTTTTAGATATAATGCTATTAACACACTTAATAGATTATACTATAGTGTAAGCATAACTTTTATATGCACTGGGAAACAAAAAATTCATATGATTTGCTTTATTGTAATACTTGCTTTATTGTTATGGTCTTCAGTATCTCTGAGGTAAGCCTGTATATGAAAATTAACTTAAAATATGTTAAAGATCTAAATGTAATAGCAAAAGTAAGAAAACTCTTAGAAGAAAATATAAATGTAAATCTTCAAGACTTCATGGATTAGACAATGACTTCTTAAATATGACACAAAAGCACCAACAAAAGAAAAAAAATAGATAACTTGGACCTCACCAATACTAAAATCTTTTATGTCTCAAAGGAAAAGAAAACCCACAGAATGGGAGAAAATATTTACAAATCATATATCTGAGAGAAGTTTAGTATCCAGAATACGTAAAGAATTCTCATAACCCAACAACAAAAAGATAAACAATCCAACTTAAAAATAAGCAAAGGACTTGAATTAACATTTCCCCCCAAAAGATAAATAAATGCACAATAAGTCCAGGAAAAGATACTCAGCATCATTAATCACTGGGGATTTGAAAATCAAAGCTCTGATCTTGGGAAAGAAAAATGGAGCTGGAGGAATTAGGCTCCCTGACTTCAGACTATATTACAAAGCTATAGTCATCAAAACAATATGGTATTGACACAAAAATAAAAATATAGGTGAATAGAACAGGATAGAAAGCCCAAAAATAAACCCACAAAGCTATAGGCAATTAATCTATGACAGAGGAGGCAAGACTATATAATGGAAGACAGTTTCTTCAATAAATAGTGCTGGAAAAACTGGACAGCTACATGTAAAAAATGAAATTAGAACATTCTTTAGCACCATACACAAAAATAATCTCAAAATGGATTAAAAACCTAGATGTGAGACCAGACACCATAAATAAAATGACCATCAGAAGGAACCTTGGGCCTGGGAGATATAAGGGGCTCTGTGTGTCTGGGAAGAAAGAAGTCAGAATGAGATGGAGAAGAGAGAAAGGGGTGAGAGAGGTGGGAGGAGGCAGGTGATCCTGGGCCTGGTTACTCCTCTGTGAAATAGGTACAGTTTAGAACATACATCCCCAAATTTGTGCAAGAATTCAGTGCGATACAACAGGTGCAGTGCTAGGCATGGAGCCCAGCATGTAGTTAAGAGCCCAACAAATAAGTGTAGTCATCATGACAGTTACATAATTCTTGTTCAGCACTTAGACATGCCCAGCACTATTCTAAACATTTTCTAAGTACCAGTTCATTTAATCACCGCCAAAAAAATCTGAGAAAGGAACCACTATTCTCAACATCCCCATTTTATGATGAAGAAACTTGGACATAGAGAAAGCAACAAATTGCCCAAGGTCACAGAGCTTGTACATGGTGAGACCAGGACTTGAGCTCAGGTGGTATAGTTCAAGGGCCTCTATACAATGTACTGATGCTTCCATAAATTGCCTGTGCAGCTTTGAGAATTACTACGGCTTTATAGACAGGATTATATTTGGCTAGACTCCTAGGGGCTTGCCAGGTGGCCCAGAGGTTAAAGAATCCATCTGCCAATGCAGGAGATGTGGGTTCAATCCCTGGGTTGGGAAGATTCCCTGGAGGAGGAAGGGGCAACCTACTCCAGTATTCTTGCTGGAAAATTCCATGATCATAGGAGCCTGGAGGGTTTCAAAGAGTCAGACATGACTGAGTGACTGAGTGTGTGTGTGTGCGCACGCACACACATGCACACAGACTCCTAAATTCCTCAAATCTTCCACTTTAGAATTCCATGCTATAGTCTCTGAGATCTCACCTCTCTGTTCAGAGGGAACAAGGGTGCCGAGCAGGGAAACTGAAGCAGAGGGCATCTCATGGGGATGGCGCCTAGGGGGACTGAGGAGGCTGAGACTCTGCTGGGAACATGCAGGAGAATGCCTCCTACCAGAGGCACTGGGAGCATGAAGGGTGATCATCATTCCCCGAACCTGGTTAGGGTTTGGGAGGGGTGGGGAGTGGCAGGGTAGTGCTATGGCTTGGCTAGCTGGGTGCTATGTTCTGAATATCTGTGTCCCTCCAAAATTCATATGTTGAAACCCAGCCCCCAAGGTGATGCCACTAGGAGGTGGGGGCCTTTGGGAGGTAACTAGGTCATGGGGGCAGAGCCCTCATGAAGGGATTAGTTCCCTTATAAAAGCAGCACAAGAGAGCTCCCTGGCATCTTACACTATGTGAGAATACACGGAGAAGTTGGTAGTCTGTAACCTGGAAGAGGGTCTTCACCAGAGCCCGACGACCAGGCTGGCACTTTGATCATGGACTTCCAGCCTCTAGAGTTGTGAGCAGTAACACCCAGGCTAAGGTGTTCTGTTATGGCAGCCAGAACAGCCTAAGCTAGTGGGCTAACCTGAGCTGGGCTGGGCCAGCTGGGCTGGTGGGCTGGGAGGTCAAGGGCTGACACAACCCGAACACAATAGTCACCAATTTTGGAGTATTTACTCAGTGCCCAGATCCACATTAAGGGCCTTTCCTGCATCATCTTATTTAATCTCTCAAAACCCTTTGGGGAGGCATTATGACGGCCATTTTACAGCTAAGAAAGGTGACGCTCAAGCTGGCTACCTGGCTTGCCCAGAGTGCTTAGGTACACAAGAGGCCAAGTGGAACTGACCCAGGCTCCTGACTCTCCTCCTGCTCCCTGCCTGGTCGAGCACAGAGACGAGGCTGGCTAATCCACTAACCACGTGCTGATGGGAGTGTTTGACAGGAGGTTATTACTCAGGGGTCAGATCTCCTGGCCTCAGCCCAGGGCTCTCCCCTAAAAGTGCCCATGGAGGTTGGAAAGCCCTGAGGGTGACATAAAAGCCAGGAGGCCCTGCAGAAGCTGTCCCTTTGCCCCAGTCTGGCTGCAGAACAGTGAGATGAGGGCTACTCCACCCCTTGGTGGAGGGTGGCAGCCTTGCCCCTGTGCTCACACAGTTAACGCCAGCCTGGCTGGGCCCTGCCCTTCATCAGCTGCCTGTGTACCTGCCCGAGGTGGCTCCACACACCTCCTGGCTCAAAACAAACGGCCCCCTCCTAAGCCCCATTAAGCACTCTAGCCACGTGGTTCTAAGGAAGTGTGTGCATGGAACACACACAGGGGCTTTATTACATTTGCCACAATAACACTTGAAAGTGAGTTACTCAGTCATGTCCAACTCTTTGCAATCCCATGAACTGTAGCCTGCCAGACTACCCTGTATGTGGAATTCTCCAGGCAAGAATACTGGAGTGGGTAACCATTTCCTTCTTCAGGGGATCTTCCCGACCAGGGACTGAACTCGTCTCCTGCATTGCAGGCAGATTCCTACTGTCTGAGCCACCAGGGAAGCCCTGCGGTGATAACACTTAGGTAGACAAATGAGGCGAGCAGCACAGGCAAGAGACTTGAAGGCACAGGGTGGCTGTATACACCTGGCCCACCTGGCCCCTCCCTGCCCTGGCAAGCCCTCCTCCTTCCATGACTGAGCTCTCACCTGGAACACTCTGCAGGAAGCCTCTGCAGAGAGCCTCTGCAGGAAGACCCTTCCCGTTCCCTCTCCTTGATGTCCTTGTCTTTGCTGGTCTCTTCCAGACACAGCCCTTGAAGCCCCTACCCTGAGGGGTCAGTCATGCCAGCCAAGGCCAAGGTGGGGGGCCTTGTGCCCCCAGTAAAGGCATAACTGTGCTGCTCCAGGTGCAGCTTTCAGCCTACAGAGTGCTGGTCACCCCCAGGCCCCACTTCCCATCAAGCTTGCTGGTTCTCAGACTTGAGAAACCTGTCTGTGAAATCCACTGATATGTGTGTAGGGTCACGTTCACATCTTTCAAGCAAGACACTTTCTCTGCCTTCAAACACAGCCCAGGCAGCCAGTACTGCCATCCTGACTTTTGCCGCTCCACAGCCAAGCCACCTCCTTCTAGCACTCAATGGTCCTTACCCAGAAGCCAGAGAATCCTGCCCTCCTCTCTCCCAGCAAGACCCCCAAACCAAGGGACTGGATACAGCATTTACCGATGGGCTAGTTTCACAAAAGCTGTATGTGTTGTGTTAGTCGCTCAGTTGTGTCCAACTCTGCAACCGTATGGACTGTAGCCCACCAGGCTCCTGTCCACGGAATTCTCCAGGTAAGAACACTGGAGTGGGTTGCCATTCCCTTCTCCAGGGGACTTTCCCGACTTAGGGAGCGAATCCAGGTCTCCTGCAGCGGAGGCAGACTCTTCACCAAATGAGCAACCAGGGAAGCCCAGTTTCACAAAAGCCGATCCAAAATTGACCCCTGGACTACCTGAAAGAGAGTTCCCAAGAGCCAAAGCTGGAAGAGTCTGAGCAACCAAACAAAGTAGTACTGGATTATAACCCAAAGTATACAGTTAATATCCATGAGTCCATTCTGATATAAATAAATGATTGAATTAATAAATAAATGAGGGAGAAGAGACAAATTTCCTGTAGAGAAGAATTCCAAATAATTTTTGGATGATTATTTTGGATAAATAATTCCAAATAATTCCATCTAATTTCCAAATAGATAACCTGCCCTTGAGGAGGTGGAGAAAAACTCCCCCTCCTTAGGTGTGGGCTGTGCAGAGTGACTCCTTTCCAAGAGAACAGTGTAGAAAGGAGGAGGAAGGGGAACTGCCATGGAGAAATCTGACAGTCACCCCCTAGCCAAGTGACAAGGTCAGCGGTCATGTTGATGGTACGCACCCTGATAGAACTTGATGCAAAAATGGCACTTGATCTCTGTGCTCTTTCTCCCCAAACGCCATAACCCCAGTCTAACCATGAGGATAACAGCCGGCAAATCCCAGCAGAGGGACAGTCTACATGAATGAGCAGTGCCCCTCCAAACTGTCAAGGTCATCCAAACCAAGGAAACTCTGAGAAACTGCCAAAACCAAGACAAGCCTAAAGAGACATGATAACTTAATGGGATCCTAGATGGGATCTTGGGACAGGAAAAGGGCATGTGTACAAACCAAGGAAGTCTAAGGATAGTAGGCACTTCAGTTAATAATTGTGGATCAATAGTGGTTCATTAATTGTGACAAATGTACCATATTAACCCAGGATGCCAAGGACAGGAAACACTGAGTATGGGGTATGTGGGAACTTGGGACTCTCTCAATTTTTCTGTGAATCTGAAGTAAAACATTTACTAGAAACATGACTGGAGGCCCCTGGAGCCTCTGTGAGCTGGCTCCTCTCCCTCCTCCACCCCTGCTTCCCAGCTCCCTTGAAAGCCCTCGAATTAGCTCTCCACTGACATTCTCTTGCCAGTCCATGGAGCTCTTCTGTTCATCTCCACGACCTTCTGTGTTTGACTCTGCTCCCAGTTCCATGCCTTCCTGACTCCCCTACAGTTGGCCACGGCATGGAGTACTCCTGGTTCTCTTGCTATAATACTATTTTGCCCATCCCATCATTCCTATGCACCCTTTTCTGGCTTCCACACCACACCCGTGCTCCAAGAATTCCTCCTGGTCCCTCTTCTCTCACATTCTCCCTGGTGAGTCAGTCCCCACATGGGGGCTGGGGGCCTAGGTGTGCCTCACGAGCAAGGACAGCTTCATGGTGACTCAGCGCCACTGTCCATCCCCTTCTTCCAGCCATCTCCATGTGGAGGTCAACTGTGCATCTTACCAACTGTCCCAGACCTGCAAATGTTCCTCTTCCCCTAAGCCCTAGCCCCTCTGTCCTTCGTGCCAGTGAGTAAGTATTACCACCTGCCTGGGGACACAAGGCTGAATCCTGTATGTGGTCCTGGGCTCTTTCCACTGCTCTTCTGTGATATCCCCTCTGTTCCTGGATCTTTGAAGCGAGTTCCTTAATGCTGGCATCAGGTGGTTTATCGACCTCTTTGTTACCACCCTGCTGTTGCCACTTCTCTCATTTGCCTGTGTGGCTACTCCAGCCTCCTGGCTGTCTCCCTGACCCGAGCTTCTTCCATTCAATCTGTTCTCTACACAGTAGCCAGGCTGGTGGCTGTAAACTGCCCATCTGACCCTGTGGTCAACTGCCTGCAACGCTGCTGCTACTGCTGCTGCTAAGTCCCTTCAGTCGTGTCTGACTCTGTGCGACCCCATAGACAGCAGCCCACCAGGCTCCCCAGTCCCTGGGATTCTCCAGGCAAGAACACTGGAATGGGTTGCCATTTCCTTCTCCAATGCATGAAAGTGAAAATGAAAGTGAAGTCGCTCAGTCGTGCCCAACTCTTAGCGACCCCATGGACTGCAGCCTACCAGGCTCCTCCATCCATGGGATTTTCCAGGCAAGAGTACTGGAGAGGGGTACCATTGCCTTCTCCCCAAAAGGGGTGAGGGAGATTTTGGCATGATCAGAAACTTGTGTGAAAATAGCACAAAATCCCAGTTACAACATAAAGAATAACTGAAATAATACCTTTTGGCTTGTCCAGACGGTCCCATTGCAGAAGCGGATTGGGAAGAAAGTGGGCCAGGGGCTTCAGTAAGCATAGAGTAAGTTGCCCCAGTATGTAAAAGGAAATCGACGGATTGGCCCCCTACAGTTATTAAATCAGTCTTTAGATAATCTGTTACAACTGGCTCAGACAGTTCATTATGGTAGGGAATATGAGGGGGAAAAAAGAAAGGCAGAAAAAGACAAAGGAACAGGCGGAAGCCTTCTCAATGGCTATGAAAACCATTCTTAAATAGCCTGAGAAAAATGCCCAGAGGAACCCAGGTGAAAAGGGATGGGCTTGCTATTACTGTGGAAAGGAGGGGCACCACAAGCGGGATTGCCCTCAGGCATCTAAGCTGCCCCGGGCTCCATGTCCGGTCTGCAAAGGACCACACTGGAAGAGAGACTGCCCCCAGAGGCGTAGGTCTCAGGGGTCAGACTCTCAAGACAATCAGGACTGAAGGTGCCCGGGGGTCCCCACACAAGCTCCCATCCTAATTACACCTGAGAAACCCCAGGTATTAATAACCGTGGGGGGGCCTGCAATGCTAGCGGATCTCAAATGCCTCAACTTGGCACCATCCCTCTCCCCTTTCTCCCCGTCCTCACCTCCTATCTCTACCTCAACACCGTCTCCCGCATAGCCGGTCCACTTGCCACTGGTCCACACTGTCCCCTTGGCCTAGTACGCTCTTCCCTCCCTTGTTGTCTGGCTAATACTTGATGGATCTTCAGAACTTGACGGGTAGGGGTGGGGAAGCTCTTACCTGCTGGCTGGCCCAGTGCCTCCTCTGTTCCCAAAACACCTGTTACAGAACCTATCCCCCTAAGCCGACATTATCTGCTCACAGCCAGCGTCAACCTCTCCCTCATTCCCTCCCAGCCCGTGGGCATCGCCAAGGCAAAGACTGCACCCCGCACATCACTGTACCCCCAGGGCTCCCTGGAGATGCTCAGTAAAAGCTATGATAACAGTGAACATTCACGAGCATCGGCTGGACTTCCCCAGTGGTCCAGGGGTTGAGAGCCCACCTGCCAGTGCAAGGATGCAGGTTCCATCTCTGGCCTGGGAAGCTTCTACATGCCGTGGGGTAACTGAGCATCACAGTCACTGAGGCTGCAGGCCCTAGAACCCATGCTCCACAGCAAGAGAAGCCACCCAGTCAGAAGCCCGCACACTGTAACTACAGAGTAGACCCTGCTCATCGCAACTAGAGAAGGCCTGCATGCAGCAACAAAGACCCAAGGCAGCCCCCGATAAATACAAATAAAGAAATGTGGAGCGCTTACTGTGCACCAGGCGCAACGCTCTTGAAACGCATCTTCTCATACTGTAGCTGTCTTCCACAGTAACAGATGAGGGTGGATGGGCGATGGTGAAGGACAGGGAAGCCTGGCGTGCTGCGGTCCACGGGGTCACAAAGAGTCGGACACACTGCGTGACTGAAGAGCAGCATCAAAGAGGAAACTGAGGCACAAGTGACACGCAGCTTAAGGTCACACAGCGAAGTCTTAGAGCTGAACTGGGAACGGAAAGGTCAACTGTCTTCATCACTTGCCCTTCTAACCACCTTGTTATTTTGTCCCGTTCCCTTCTCCACCTCACAATCAGTGACCCATGCCACAGGCAGCATCCATTACGTCGTTTTGTGTGTCCGCAGCATTCCATCACACTGGTACAACATAATCTGCTTAACCGATCCTGTTATTAGTATATGTCCAATTGTCTGAGTGTATTTTTTCAAATAGGTAACTGATTATCCTGGCACTATTTTAAAATAATTCATGGCTTTTCTTTCTAATTCAAAATGCCATCTTTACTGTATAATAAACAGTCATATGTACTTGAGCTCTTTCCTTATGTTGTCTCATTTGTTTAATTGTGCTAATTCACACGGTTGTGAATGGTTATACCTTTATAATGCATTCCCATTCATGCATTCATTCCTCCACTCACCTAGTCAACAGATATGTATTGGGTCGTTCTGTGGACCATGTGCTATTCTAGAAACAATTGTGGACCATTGTGGAAGCAGTGGGCAACATCACCCTCCCATACTTGCATTTTAATTTCTGACCTTGGAAGTGGTTCCCACCTCAATCAATTTTATTTATTAAGCTGTTCTTAGATGTTCTTGACTCTTTATAACTCCCAGTGAACTGATGCTGGCAAGTAAGAAAATACATTTGGTGTTTAATTGGCACTGAATTAAATGTATGGATTAATCTTAATGGAATTGACCATTTTTAATCTTCTTTCCCATGAACACAGCAGGCGTTTCCATACAGTCAATTCTTATTTTAAGTTAAGTTTAGTCTCACACATTTATTGCTAAGTTTGTTGCTAAGTATTTTATATTTTTGTTGCCATTGTGAATGTCATCTTTTTTTCCATCATATATTCTCAATGATTGATGCTGGTACATAGGAAAGGTATTGATTTCTTGAATATCTCTTTTAAGTCAGCATTTACTGAATTCTCTGATTAATTATAATAGTTTTTAGTTGATTTTTCAGATTTCCTAGGTAAATAAGCATATATTATGTAAAAAATAATTTCCCTCCCTTCTTTCTTGTAGCTTTATCATTCGTTTATTTTTCTTCTATTTTTCTGTTGTATTTCTTAGTGCTAGGACTTCCAAGGAGTGCTAGTAAACATTTAACAACCAGTTGTCCAGGGAAAATAACTCTAATGTGTACCATTTGCCAATTTCTATGGTGTAAATATTCCCACCATGGCCAGTCTCAGGCTACCAACACGATGTCCCTGGACCTGTGGGGAAGAGATACACACCTCTCTTGATGTCATCTTGATGTCATCCAGATGGTTGCACATCAATTCTTTTTTAAATATTTATTTATTTGACAGTACCGGGTCTTAGCTGTGGCATGTGGGATCTTACTTCCCTGACCAGGGATTGAACCTGGGCCTCCTGCATCCGAGAGAGTGGAGTTTTAATCACTGGACCGCCAGGGAAGTCCCATGAACATCAATTCTCCCCAGTTTCCTTGACCAACACACACTCCTAGTCTCCACTCTTGCGAACTTTCTCCAGTCTCTGAACCACTCACCTTATTGCCCTCCCCTGCACTTACCTGGTGATGTCGCAGATTTTTCCCATTGAACCTACTCACTTGTCTCCATTAGCATCCGTCATTGCCTCCTTCCCTCCTGGATGACGGAAGGGCCTAGGGCTCCCTTTTGCAGAAATTCATCCCTTGCCAGTCCCAGCGCCCTCACCCCTGACTGCTTCTACCACTAACTCCAGCCCACTGACGACCCTATTCCTTCCCCCTTTATGAGAGCTCTTTCATCCTCATTAAACATGCTCAAATCTCCCTGATCCTAAAAAACAAGCAGACCCTTTGTATCTCTCTCCTATACTTCACGGACAATATTCCCCAAAGGACTGTGTGTTCTGCTCTCTCTTATTGCACAGATATCTAGACCACTGGCCTCTTCTTCTGCCTCTTTACAGAAACAACCCCCATCAGCACCACCAATGATGCCACTGTTGCTAAATCCAATAGATGCCTCTTTGCCCTTATCCTCCTGACGTTGTAGGCATTTTTGACTCCACACGTGACTCACTCCCCTGCTGAAGGTGGGGACTCCACCCTCTTGGATTTCTTCCGGCTTCTCACACTATTGGGCTCCTTCACGGCTTCCTCCTCCAGCGCTCTCTGGACAGCCCTCAGGATCCCGCCTGGTCTCCCTTCTGACCTACACTCTGTCTTCCTTAATGTCAACCTCCACCTCTATGCTCTGGGCTCCCATGTCTCCTCAAGCCCAGGCCAGATATTTGACAGTGGCACCTGGTGGGCCTCTGGGAAGTAATCATCATGATAACAATGGTGACATAGTCGCTGGAACAGTCAGCCAAAGTTTAAAGCAATGAAATGATGGTTCTGGAATGAGAGCAGTGCCCCTCGCCACCCACATAATGCTGCCTGGCCTCCACCCTAAGGCTGCAGGTTGGTGGAAAGAGACTCTCTGGGGTGAGAAACAAGGATGACACTAAATTATTTTCTGACTTATCACCCAGGAGCTGACCCCATTTCACTGGTGCACGTGGCCACATTTTAGGGTCCCAATGGGAGAATTCTCTTCCCTCCACATCAGTGACAGCAGCTGAGAGAGAAGCAACACAGTGGAGAAGGTGCAGGGTGGGCTGCAAGGACCATCAGCAAAATCCATGCAGTAGCTGGTTTATGGGCCTGCGCTCATATCATGAGACCAGCTTCCTGAGGGTGGCCCCTGTGCTCAGACTCCCTCCTGGGCAAGCTCTGATAAGGGTCCTGTCAAGGGGTGGGGGTTCCCAGCATTTCCACTGGGTTAAGAGGTCAGACACAAAAAGGACTTCATATTCTGTTGTAATTGACATCCCTAATTATTAACTGATGTCCTTGAGCACGCTAGCTAACCTCTGGGAAGCTCCACTTTCTAACCTGTGAAATGGGAATATGAATATGAGTACCTTATAGGTTGTTGTTAGGTCTCAGTAACATCATGGGGACAGAGGCTCCCTGCATGATATCTGACAGGCTGAAAGAGCTCAGTACATGGCAGCACATTCTTTGCATCATTGTTAGTTGCCTGGAGAAGCATAGAGAAAAGGGGTCTCAAGAAGAGACAGACAGAGAAGCCAGCAAGTGTGTGCAGATTTGTGGATCTGATGAAAGTCACCCCCTCCTCAATGACTGGGGGAGAGAGGGACCCCATATTCACAGATAGGGGTGAAGTGCTCCCTCCCCGGCAGTGTGGGAATTCTGTGCCCCCTTTCCTCTGTCACCCAGGCCTATATTAAGAACATTGAATGTCAGTGCAGACGCTTTAACTGCTAATGTGAGGGTGAAAGGCAGGTGGAGCGCAGGTGTGTTGGAGGGAAGAGAGGAGTCAGGAGGTAGAGAAAAGCAAGAAGGAGGCACAGCAGGGTTGGGGTGGGGGAAAGAGAAAAGCAAGATTTAATTAATTAAAATCTGCGGCAGGAGGAAGCTGGAGGAATGGGAGGACCAACTGGTGGGACATTCATGAACAGTCCAAGAAAGCTAGGGGCAGCCCGACTTCCCAAGGGTCAGGAAGAGACTGCTACATGGCTTGGCTTCAGACCCCTGCAAAGATCTCCACTTGAAGCATGGATGAGTCTGGGGAAGGAAGCCTCCCGTAAAGCAGACTGTCTGTGACGGCGGCTGTCAAAGCAAGCGCTGTTGCTAAGGGAACCGCCTGGGAAGAGCCTCGCGTGGAGATGCAGTCAGCCCACCTCCAGCAGCCGCCAGGTTTGGGAGGGGACCCAGTGCTTCCTCCAGGTCTCCCCTCCAGGTTTTGGGCCCTGGAGGACAAAGACCCTGCCCCCTCTGCTGCTCATTAGCCAGATGGGGCCATGTTGATGACGGTTGCCAACAGTGATGCCCAGAGAAATGTCCCCTGGATAAACGATCCCTGGAGCAGAGTAGCCTGGGAGGGACACAGGAACAATACCCCCGCCTTCCAAAGGTCCTCTGGTGCTCAAGGGGTTCCAGAATCCCAGGCCATAACCCTACAGGAGGACATTTGTGACTCACAGGTTTATCAAATAAATTGGGATGAGCATTTCAGTTAAATGGGGGAGGGGTAGTGCAAAAGCGTGCACAGACTCTTTGAGGCCTGAGCTTGGACTAGCACAGGATCTCTTCCATCACATTCCAGTGCTCAAGTCACAGGGCCAGCTCAGACTCGAGAGGTGGGACTGGACCCTCCACTCAGGGACACAGGGGTCGGTGCAAAGAACTTGGGCCATTTTTGCCCCCCCATCTACTGTGGTGGCAATTAAGAATGTGGGTTCGACTCAAATTCTGACTCACCCCCATTTGCTGGGTAATTTTTGGCAAATTCCTTTCCTTCTCTGACTCTCCTTTTCCTCACCCCCAGAATGATCAAAACAGGGGCTTCCCTGGTCGCTCAGTGGTAAAGAATCCATCTGTCAATGCAGGAGACACGAGTCGGATCCCTGGTTGGGGAAGACCCCACACACCACGGAGCAATTAAACCCATGCGCCACAACTACTGAGCCTGTGCTCCAGAGTCCAGGAACCACAACTCCTGAAGTCCATGCACCCCAGAGCCTGGCTTTGCAACAAGAGGGGCCACCTCAGTGAGAAGCTCAAGAGACACAACTAGAGAGTAGTCCCCACTTGCCACAACCAGAGAAAAGCCTGATCAACAATGAAGACCCAGAACAACCATAAATAAATTATTTTTTCAAATGGTCAAAGCAAATTCCTCCTCCCCCAAGAATATAGAAAAGTCACACACTGGAATTGTTGGTCTGGTGCCGGGGACATGTAGCAGGCGTGGGCAAGTGTGACTCCCTCCCTTTATTCCAAGAGACTGGGACTTCATTGACCCAGGCAGTACATGGGGCTCTGATTGCTTCCCACTGTGCAAAAAAAGGCTGGGAGCCCGGCTGGGGGTCTGTTCCACCCCCACGCCCTCCCCACCCTTCATCTTGCCCCCTCTGGAGCCCTCCTGCTGAGAATTAGAAGCACCCTGGGTCTTAAGGATAGTTAAGTAGCAAACTATGTGTTCATAATAAAATTTGCCTGCTTCTCACAGACATCCAATTTGCTTACCATCCAAAGAGAAGAATTGGGTGCCTGCTTTCGAAATTGTTTTAATCTCTGCCACAGAATGCTTCTGGCAGGGTTTTTCAACTGGAAAATAGGAAATGAGTTAGAAACAATGGAAGAACGTGAATAATCTCACTTAAGATGTTTGATCTTGAGATGAGATGAAGTTGAAATCGATTTCCCGGTTCAGAGCCAGACAACCGCGGGTGTGGGGGGAGAGGGCTGGGGGTGGAAGGTTGTCCAGGCCTGACTGGGCCCCAGATCCGGCCAAGACTAGGGCCCTCCTATCCATTTGGCCCTATGCTGCTGCTGCTAAGTCACTTCAGTCGTGTCCGACTCTGTGTGACCCCAGAGACAGCAGCCCACCAGGCTCCCCCATCCCTGGGATTCTCCAGGCAAGAACACTGGAGTGGGTTGCCATTTCCTTCTCCAATGCATGAAAGTGAAAAGTGAAAGTGAAGTCACTCAGTCGTGTCTGACTCTTAGCGACCCCATGGACTGCAGCCCACCAGGCTCCTCCATCCATGGGGTTTTCCAGGCAAGAGTACTGGAGTGGGGTGCAAACTGTATTCTGAGTGGGAGACAACTTCGGCCCCATAACCTGAAAGGTAGGTGTGAAGAAAGCCTTTGTCTCTCTGTGTACTTGTACCAAGCCATGCATCTGTTTAGGAGATATTTGCTGTATACTGACTATGTGTCCCAGCCTGTCCTAGTCCCTGGACCTCCAGGCTTCAATCAAACCCATTCTATATCCTCGAGGGTCTCCTGAGAGTTGGCTGGGACCAGGACAGAGCTTGAAGAGCTAATGTTGATGGAGTCCTGGACCAAAGATGCTGCCTTTATAAACTTGCTACTCCTCATAGAACCTGTGGGTTGGGGATTCTTGTGCTCTCTTTCCAGATGGGAAAATGAGCTCAGAGATCAGTGAGTTTTCCAAGGATGGGATCCATGGGACTGTGGAGTCGTGTCGTTTGCCAGGGGAATACTCTGTCCAGGCTGGTGGCCTGCAGAGGCGTGCAAAAGGCGGAGCTCAGGGAACAGTGAGGAAGGGCAGGTAGCCAGGACCCTGGGGAGGGAGGTCTGGGCAGCAAGGGGAATACGATGGCCCCGTTCATTGTGGAGAACCTGCCCCGCCCTTGGGTCTGGAAAGGAACACACCCTCAAAGCTAAGCGAGGCAGGTGAGAGGGGAGTAACCACACCCTAATCATCATACAGATGCACTCACACATCACCCAGACATGCAGATCAGACCAACACACACATTTATACACATATACACAACAGCGCTCATCACCCAGATGTGTCTGCCTGCACCCACGCTCACATCCCCCGTTAAGAGACTGAAAACTCCCTGGGGCAGGGACCACATGGCTCTTGCTCACCACTCTGTCCCCAGCACAGATCCGGGTTCATATGGGGCCCTGTAAATCACAATGAAGTTGAACTCAACCCCACACGTGTGAAACACAGACTGACACACATGCATGTCATTCGTGTGCCTGGCAGCTGATGCGGGGGGAGGGTGGCTAAGCCTCCAATGGGCTCGAGCCTTTGCAGGTAGAAACCAGAGGGTGGGCTGGGTCTTGGGGGGCTCATAGCTCTCTGTCACTGCTCCTCCTGCCTGGCTAGGCTGAGGGATCCAGCCCATCCAAAGGTCTCGGTCCAGCCTTCCTACTCTCAAGGCTCCATGGGGTGACCGAACCCCCCCATAACAGCTTCCACCCAGGCCTGGCCTCTCGGGGTCCTAGGTTGGGGGTTTAATGCATTATTGATTTCCCCAAGAAGGGAAAGCGCTGCAGCCATGGGTCCAGGTAGCTTATTTTGTGCGTCGATGACATTCAGGTACTAGTGAAAAATTATACCAATTATTAAATCAGCCATTATTACTTCAAAGTGCAATCAGTTGTCACAGGGGAGAGCGCTTGCTCGGCGCGTTATTAGTCGGGCTGTGTGCACAGGGAAAGTGCTGAGAGGGGAGACTTTAACCAAAGGGCAAATGCATGAAATTTACTTAGAAATAGCGATTTATCACCCCTGGGTTTCCTACTGCTCAAATCCAGGCAGACACTTGGCTGGCAGGAGACAGGCTCCGCGGCCGCCCCTGCCTCCTGCAGCTCCCACCCTGACAGGAAATGAAAAATTGAGAAGTCGTTGTAACAGCTTAAAGATGCATTATCCTTTTTGATGTGCAATTTGAGCTTCATATCTAAAGGCAGATGAAATCACCGGCACCCACACCAGCCAGAGAGGAGAGAACCACCCTTCTGAGTTCCGGGAGGGGTGGGTGGGGTAAGGGTGCACCCCCCTACACACACAGCCTGGCCCCCACCGGCCCAGCCGCCTGCCTCTAAGCCCAGGAGACCAAGGTGGGCAGGACTGGGCCAGGAGGAGAAACCTTGGGCTGAGGTGGGAGAGGAAGATGGAAGAAAGAGACTCAGAGCTAAGAGAGGAAAAATGTAAGAAGACAGACACACAGAGAGGGAGAAAGAGACACAAGGGGGTGAAAGGGAAGGAGAACCAGAAATAGAGAAATAAAAGATGAGGCGAGGTTACATCCAAAGACCCAGAGAGAAGAGAGATGGACCAACAGAAGCCAAGCGTGAGCAGTGGCCGCTCCTGTAGGGAAAGGAGTGTGTGTGTGTGTGTGTGTGTGTGTGTGTGTGTGTGTGTACAGACCACACACACACCACACCAAAGACTCCCCAGCCCCAGCCCAGGCATATGCAGGAGGAAGTAGAAAGCTTTCTTTGATTTTCATGGTGACTATAAACCTATCCTCCGTTAGCACATGGGGCAGTGACGCCCCAGAACCACCCCCATTACCACCATCTGCAAACCACTCCCTACTTGTAGCACCATGCCAGGCATGGCCCCCTCACCTCCTGACAGACCCAGGTTAAGGATCACTTATAGCTGAGGGTCGACTAAAGCCCCCCACCTGAGCTGCCAGTGGAGACTCTTGCCTCCACAGCTGTGTGACCCTGAGCAAGTGACAGAATCTCTCTGAGCCTCTTTTATTTGGCAGAAGGGCTCACAGGGCTGTGAGGAGAGCAGAGGCCCTGCATGGGCACTCAGCTGAAAGACGAGCTGGTCCTGAGGTCCTAGGGCTCTGGCCAACCTCAGAGGGAAGCCACAGCTTGCTGGGGCCCCAAGACAACCCCCGTGCTTCCATTCGCCCGGAGGACCCCAGACCCATTTGCCTGACGCTGCTCCATGACCTTGGGGGTGCCAGCTGGTGTTAGTGGTAAAGAATCCACCTAATGCAGGAGATGTTAGAGAAATGAGTTCGATCCCTGGGCCAGAAAGAGCACCTAGAGGAGGAAATGGCAACTCATTCCAGTATTCTTGCCTGGGAAATCCCACGGACAGAAGAGCCTGGTGGGCTACAGTCCAAGGGGCCGCAAAGAGTCAGACATGACTGAGGGACTGAGCACGCACACACATAGCCCATGGCCTTAAAAGCAACCTCATTATTTGAGAGTATTAGATGGCTGAGCAGGCTCAAGAAGAGCGTCTATTGGACGACACATCCAAGCCTCGCTGCATGCAAGCACTTAAAAAGTTGCACGCGAATCTCCCAGAGATGTATGGTGCGTAGCAAAGAGCACTGGGTCTGCATCGGACAGGTCTGGGAGGCATCTGTCCACCTGAACGTAAACTCCCCAAGGGCAGAGATTTCTGTCCATCTTGCCCATCACTCCAGTATTTGTTGAATGGATAAATGTCACTCAAGTGGGGTGACCTTGGCAGGGTACCTCATCTCTCCGACCCTTTGCTTTATATTACAACAGAGTTTCTGCTTCATGAATGACAAGGCAGGGATAATTATCTGACAAGAAAAAAAGGAGAGTGGCTATCTTTGTTGTTATCAATAGGAAGAAAAAAGGAAAGAGAGATGTATGTTAAGAGACGTTATCTCCAGGTGATGGGATTAAGGGAAATGTTTACTTTCTTCTTTCTATGGGGGTGGGTATTTATCAAGCCCAATAACAAAAAAAAAAAAAAAAAAAAAAAAAAAGGTAGTAAATTTGTTTTAAAATAAATAAGAAAATTGCATCCTAAAATTCTCAAGAGGTTGAGAATGTGGCCACTGAGCCTGGGGTTACCTCACCTGAGTTTGTGTCCTGGGGATCCAGGCTGTCCTTAGGTTCAAGTGTCCAGGGATACATGTGGGGCCTCAGCGTCCCTAACTTTATCTGGGTGGTGGAGGGTCTCCCTGGCACATACACCAGTTAGATCTACCTTTTCCTACCAGGCAGGTTCACAGAGGCTCTGAAGCTGAGTTTTGGAATACTGAGTCTGACCCTCTATGGCTACATGGACACCAACTTGGGGCAGGATGTCATGGGTCCTTTCGCTGCCTTCCCAGCAGATGGAGAAACAGACATTGCCAAAGCTGACAGGCCTCCCCCAAGACGATCTTGCCTTTGCTGCACCCACCTTCCTGGCTTTTCCAATCCCCACCAACTCTTACAGCAAAACCATGAGGCAGTGGTATTGCTCCCATTTTCAAGGTGAAAAAAACTGAGGCCTGGGGTGGGGGCGGGGATGAGATTTGCTCCAAGAGTATCTCGGATGAGGCAGGATTCATTCAGCCTGCCCAACCCCATGCCTATGCCCTTTCTGTGACACCATCTTCTTCTAATGGATGGCAGAGAGAAAGCAGAACTAATCAACTCCTCTATTGATTCCAACTCCTCCCAAGAAGAGATTGATCCTCCCATTAGAAAGGGGTGAGCAGACAGCATTAGGGGGAATTGGGAGATTCTGCTCAGTGAGGCAGCTGGTTGTACTGTGAACGCTGTCCTGAGCTCAGGTCACCAAGGCCCTGGACCCACAGGTTGCAGAGCATCTCAGAGGCGCCTGACACCTGGCCAGGGAGAAGGTGGGCCCTGCCATCCACTGCAGTCATGGCAGGCCGCAGCACTCTGCCCTAGTTCATCTGTCAGTCCATCCATCTCTCCATCCCAATATCCATCCTTCCACCTCTTTCATCACCTAACTTCTTATGAGTTCCTCCCCTGTGCCAAGTGCCGTGGAAGATGCTAGTCTTCCCAGCAGGTCTCAGCACATCCACAGGGCAATCAAGGAACAGGGACAGGTTGCAGTGTATCCTGTCCACATCGTTACCAATGAACTGACTGTCCTGCAGGGGACTAGCAGATCACTGAGCAGATGAGCTAAGCCCCAGGCCACAAAGTGGCCCAGATAAAATCCTCCTATGGGGATGTAGATATAGAGAACAGACTTGTAAATATAGTGGGGGGAGGAAAGAGTGGGACGAATGGAGAAAGTAGCATCAACATATACACACTGCTATGTGTAAAACAGATGGCTGGTGGGAAGCTGCTGTGACACAGGGAGCCCAGCCTGGCACTCTGTGATGACCTAGAGGGGTGGAGTAGGGGGAGAGGAGGGAGGCTCAGGAGGGAAGTTTTATATGTATAATTATGGCTGATTCGCGTTGTTGTACAGCAGAAAGCCAACACAACATTGTAAAGCAATTTTCTTCCAATTAAAAAATAATTTGAAAAAAAAAAGAAAGAAAATCCTTCTAGGAGATTGTCTTTCTCCTATCAGAAGGCTCACCAGCTTTTACTTTTTCTCCCTTTTCTTAACTTTTGCTCCCTTTGAATGGACACTTGACAAGGGCAGGGACCAGGGCTGTATTTCTCACCGCTATTCCTCCAGCCCTTGACATGGTATCTTGCACGTGGCTGGGGCTCAATAACTGTTTGTGGGATGGATGGATAGATGGATGGATGGACAACGGATAGATGACTGAAGTGGCTGTAGCTCAGAGAGGTTCCCAGGCTCACATCTGAAAGAGCTCAGAAGCCTGTCTCTTCCGTACGGTTGTTTCTGCCTCGCTTTGATTTGCTCACCTCCGGTGAAGGGAGCTCAGTACCTACCCAGGCAGCCCATGCCATAGCTGGATGGTTCTTGCTGGTGAGCCCCTGCCTGGGCCAGGCAGGAACCGGGAAGCTACGCACCATGAAGTTCAATCCCTCATGAAAGAAGTTAGATCACACAGTGAAAGGCAGTGACCCTTTCCATCCATGGACAATGTGTCATTACAGACTTCATCTGTTCTCTACATTACATGGTGTCCCTTTGCATCTGGTTGGTTCTGAGCCCACTCAGAATTATCAATGTATTTCTTAAAGTGGGGCTCCCTGAGCAGGAAACACTCTGGGGGAACACTCTGGGTAAATTCCCGCTAATGCAGAAATGATCAGCCTCCTTTACTCTAGACTCTATACATCTATTAATATAACCTGACATCCGAGGTTATGCAGAGATGCTCTGTACTGTGTCTGGCACAATGTTACACAAGCTTGTGCTGGGGGTCTCAAAAATCACCCAGAGCCAAACAGAATTCAAGGTCAAAACAAGCATGGGATAGTCATAGTGCAGAAATAACGGTTAATTAAATAAATGAGATTAAATGGGGTGTTAATACAGCAGAGTATTAGGGAGCTCCCTTCTCAGGGTGGGTCACACTTTAGGCACATGCTCAATCTGACTTCCACTTAAACACCCAGATCTTTAGCTCATGAACCAGATCACAGATTCGCCCTTGTGCTGCCCTCCTGGTGTTGGTAATGGCCCTCGAGTTTACAGAGCACCTACTGCTCACTGAGAGGCCAGCTCAGTGCCTTTCTGACATCACCTCTCACTAAATTTCATCTTGGTATCAAGAGTGTTTCATTCCTTTTATTCACCAGTGTTTATTGAGACCTGCTGTGAGTCAGGCCAGGAGCTAAGGATGGCGAGATGATGGTGAGCAGGACATCCTTGGTTCCTGCCCCCACACAGCCCACAGCTCAGTTGAAGCTGCAGGGAAAAAGGAGCTTGACGTCTTTGCTGGGCTGTGTCCAGGAGTTTATCTCCCAAGGAGATAGGGAGGAGACTCTAATCCCTGACCAGGGTAAGGAGAGTGAGGCAGCTAAGTTAAGGAGGTACCCATTCTCAGGGGCATGCAAGTGCATGATCAGCACCAAAGAGTGAGTGCCTCCTTAAATTTTGCTTTGGCACCTCACTAGCCTCACCCTAGTCCCAGCCCCAGTGTTGGGGATCCAGCCCTGGAGGGAGGAATTGGCTCTCCCTCCTGGGACAGCCTGATGGGAGGGGCTGAGCCCTGGCAGGGGTGCTCAGCTGGCTGCCGCAGAGGGGTGGAGATGAGGTCAGGGGTAGAGAGGCAGTTGGGCAGGCAGTGAGGTGGAGAGAGGACAAGCACTTATCTTTCAAACAGACACAAGTCGCTCAGTCATTCAGCAGCAGAAACTATTACTCATAATAGCTCAGAACCAGAGGTGCCTTCCCCAGAGAGAGAAGGTTCTCATGGTTTCCCTGGCAAGGGGGCTTCAGAGATTGTCCCTCCACCTCCCAGGCCACCCTCCCCCAGCCTGTCAGCAGCTGCAGAGGGAGGCCCAGAGCAGGCAAAGCTTGGGAGGCGGGAGAGGGGAGGGGTAGCCTGACTCCTAGGGCCGAGGAGATGGCCCCAGAAGGCCTCTGGGGCCAGGGGAGGGGGCTCCCAATTACAACCTCAATCAGGCCTTGGAAGGCTGCACCGAGAAATGAGAGCCGGAGCAGGCAATTGCCTCTGGCACATGGAAAACTCCAGATCTATAACTTCCTGGAACATAATTAGCTGCTAACTTCAAAGATGCATTGGGGTTTGTGTAATAGGCACCAGGGCACTCAAGAACTGCAGAAACTGGGAGAAAAATGGGGCCGTCTGGCTTAGAAATGGAACGAGACAAAAGGCTTTCAATTCAGGGCTTCCTTCAACAGAGACCTGAGGAAAATAATAATTATTATGATAACTCCCTTTTATGGAGTGTTTACTGGGTGCAGAGCGCTCCACTAAGTGCTTCACATCCGAGCTCTTTTAATGATCACATACCTCTAGGATGCAGGCTTTATTGTCAGAAATGACAGTGATCATCCAAGGTCACAGACACACACAGCTGTCTATTTTCAGAGTCCCAGCTCCCATCCACTGTCTCTCCTGTATGGCCACTGCTCGCTCCAGAACCTCTGGGTCCTCGAGCTGCTCACACCTTCCCAGGAGAGGGTGGGTCTGGGGAACCAGTACTTGAAAACGAATTCCTCCTCCTTCCCCCTGGACACTCCTCTGGCCCATTCTAATGGAGGGTGGCAACCAGACAGAGACTCTGAAAGCAGAGACAGGATCCAACCTGGTTCCTCTGGGGCCTCCGTCACAGGGGATGTATCAGTTAGGGTGAGTTACAGCTCACTGTTGTAACAAAAAAGCTCCTGCATATCAGCAGCTTCACACGATAGAAGCATATTTCCCGGGATAAAGTGATCAAGACCACTGGCATGGGGAAGGCTACATGCTCTCCACATAATAGTCATTCAGTGAACCAGGAACCTTTGCATCTGCAGCTCTGCTGTCCCCAAGGGCCTCAGAGTTCTCTGTGGGATTCTCTACACCTGGCAGCAGATGGAAGAGGAACATAGAAGCCGGCACAGATAAGCCTCTGAAGAATTTCACTTCCAGGGGCACCTACCTCACTTCCAGCCACACTCAATTGTCCAGACTCAGTCATCTGGCCATGTCTGCTTGTGAAGAAGACTGGGGATGCAAGAGGAACGGGAAATGGCACATGTTGAAATAACACAAGCAATGAAGCCTGTCCATCCACCCATCCGTCCATTTAAGATGTGATGATATCTGTAGTCTGCTGGGTACTGTACAGTATTTTGGATAGAGCAATGAATGAAACAGACCATGACCTTGTCCCTGTAGAGTTTAGAACCCAGAGGGAAAGGGAAACATAAAATCACAGCGACGACATAGATTATTCTCACTAAAATTACAAGTGCCGCCAAGAAGCAGAGGGGGCTTCCCCACTGGCTCAGCAGTAAAGAATCCACTTGCAGAACAGGAGACACAGATGTGTGTTCAATTCCTGAGTCAGGAAGATACCCTGGAGGAGGGCATGGCAACCCACTCTGGTATTCTTTTCTGTAGAATCCCATGGACAGAGGAGCCTGGCAGACTGGAGCCCATAGCGTCACAAAGAGATAAGACTGAAGTGACTGAGCAGGAGGTATGCACATGAGAAGCACAAGGGGCCATGGCAGCTTGTGACACTGGAGCCTGAGAAAGACTGAGGAATTCAGGAGGGCTTCCCTGCAGAAGTGACTTTTATACTGAGTTCTGAAGGATGAGTAGGAGTTAGTTGAATGGGCTGCTTGAGAGTTTTCTAAGCAGAGGAAATGGCATATATAAAGGCCCTGAGATGTTTTGCTCCTGCTCACTGTGGGGGTCACAGCTTTTCCAGGCCTGCCTAGATATAATTCTATAGGAGGTTCCTCCCTAGACCCCCAGGGAGGACTCTGGATGCCTGGGGCTCTCCCTGCAGCCTCCATACTTCACTCCTTCTGGACACTGCTCCCATTCCATAGGCTTGCCCTGTTGAGTTCCCCATGACAAAATGCTGCCCTGGACCTGCTCCATACTCTACTCCATCCAACCTGAAAGCCTGTAAAGCTTGAATTTAGGCCAGTCTTGGGAGCTGGATCTCAGGTCAGCCATAGCCTTCAGCCCTGAAGATTTAAACAGACCTCCAAAGAAACTGGGCCTTGCTGATCTGCCCTGGGCCAAGCCCTGACCACAGCATCTTTTGGCTAATGCCCCTCACCCCACATCACACCAGCGAAATGGGGTGGATAGTTCTTGACCAGCACTTCCAAGACCTTCAGGGCCTAAGCCACCGTCCAAAGCACAACTTGATGGTTTGTCTATGACACTAACGGAAATAATTCCATCTCCCTAGAATAACAATAGTGTTTATAGTTGGCTAGTGCTTTTATCTGGGGACTCATGGAGGAGCTGAACCCTGCAACTGGGCTGGCATGGGGCACAAAGCAGAGAGGCAGCACATGTCTACTGGGGGCTCAGAAGGAAGGGATGGCCACACTGGGATTTCTGGCTTGGTGGGTGGTCCTTTCAATGCAGACCTGATTGGCTCCAGTGACTTGAATGGCAGGCTTCCTTGGCGGGATTAGGTTGGCAGATGTGGTAAGCGTGCCAGGGCCTCACCCACCTGCCCAAGGCATTCACACTAGTGCTGAATGCGTTTACCACCAGACAAGGTGTGCAAATCAAGAGGGCGCCACACAGCCAGTATAAAATTTCAGATCTGCTCGATCACACTTCATTCCATTGTCATTTCTGGACCCAGATCTTGGGGTCTGCACCTTTCTGCAAAGGAACAGCTGTTCTGCAGAGCGGCCGAGACGCCCCCTCCCCACTCCCCACCGAGGAAGTGGTTCTAAGTTAGCTTTCTCAGATGGAAGAAAAGCAGCTGTCGCTGAGGCCATGTCAATCTGAGCGGTAAAAGGTTTGGGCAAAAACATATTTTATTGTTCTTGCTGTCAGAAACATAAAGATTTAAGGGGCATGTGACTGGGTAATTGCTGTGGACTTTTTTTTCCCCTTGACAATAAACATAAAACTTAAAACTGTATTAAAATCATTTGACAATTTTTATGCTCAAAGAGCCCAGGATGAATAATGGTTTTTTTTGCATCTAAAATGCACTCTCTCGTCAACCTATAAAACTGTCAGAAATAAATTCATCAAAAGCAGATTATATAATTAAAAGTCGCTATTTGTGTCTCTGCCCAGTTGGGATTGGAGTTGTCTCTCTCTCTCTCTCTCTCTCTCCTCTTTCTCACCCTCCTTTTAAAATTTTTAATTTTTTTAAGTTCTAGATGATGGCAAACTCCTACTTTGTTTGGGAGAGATGATAAAATAAGGGTTTCTTTCAAAAAAGTCCAGTTTCCTGCTCTAGCCAGTCCCACCAAATGCTATCTCAGCAAATATATGACTTCTCCTAACCAGCACAGTTATGGGGTAAAGAATCCACCTGCCAATGCAGGAGACGTGGGTTTGATCCCTGGGTCCAAAAGATTCCCTGGAGTAGGAAATAGCAACCTGCTCCAGCAGTCTTGCCTGGAAGATTCCATGGCTGGAGAAGCTACAGTCTAGGGGGTCAGAAAGAGTCGGACACAACTGAGCGCACGTACATGTGAGAGGGAAACATCCCACACAGGGGGTGGGCTCCCCTTCCTGATGGGGTGACACGGAAGAGAGGGTGTGGCAGAGACTTCTAGCGTGCACTCATCTATATTCTCCTTCTGTCCACCCTGGAGGATTCCATCCCTCTGCCTCCTGCAGTCAGCCGGCCTATGACATCACTTGTTCTGTGCTTATGCTGTGAAACACAATGGGTGTGTGTTACTTCTCAGCTGAAGCTTTTTTAAATTTTTAAAATCCCTTGCATTCCTATACACTAATAATGAGAAAGTAGAAAAAGAAATTAAGGAAACAATTCCATTCACCATTGCAATGAAAAGAATCAAATACCTAGGAATATATCTACCTAAAGAAACTAAAGACCTATATATAGAAAACTATAAAACACTGATGAAAGAAATCAAAGAGGACACTAATAGATGGAGAAATATACCATGTTCATGGATCGGAAGAATCAATATAGTGAAAATGAGTATACTACCCAAAGCAATTTACAAATTCAATGCAATCCCTATCAAGCTACCAGCCATATTTTTCACAGAACTAGAACAAATAATTTCAAGATTTGTATGGAAATACAAAAAACCTCAAATTGCCAAAGCAATCTTGAGAAATAAGAATGGAACTGGAGGAATCAACTTGCCTGACTTCAGGCTCTACTACAAAGCCACAGTCATCAAAACAGTATGGTACTGGCACAAAGACAGACATATAGATCAATGGAACAAAATAGAAAGCCCAGAGATAAGTCCACACACATATGGACACCTTATCTTTGACAAAGGAGGCAAGAATATACAATGGAGTAAAGACAATCTCTTCAACAAGTGGTGCTGGGAAAACTGGTCAACCACTTGTAAAAGAATGAAACTAGATCACTTTCTAACACCGCACACAAAAATAAACTCAAAATGGATTAAAGATCTAAATGTAAGACCAGAAACTATAAAACTCCTAGAGGAGAACATAGGCAAAACACTCTCAGACATAAATCACAGCAGGATCCTCTATGATCCACCTCCCAGAATTCTGGAAATAAAAGCAAAAATAAACAAATGGGATCTAATTAAAATTAAAAGCTTCTGCACAACAAAGGAAAATATAAGCAAGGTGAAAAGACAGCCTTCTGAATGGGAGAAAATAATAGCAAATGAAGCAACTGACAAACAACTAATCTCAAAAATATACAAGCAACTTATGCAGCTCAACTCCAGAAAAATAAACGACCCAATCAAAAAATGGGCCAAAGAACTAAATAGACATTTCTCCAAAGAAGACATACGGATGGCTAACAAACACATGAAAAGATGCTCAACATCACTCATTATTAGACAAACGCAAATCAAAACCACAATGAGGTATCACTTCATACCAGTCAGAATGGCTGCGATCCAAAAATCTGCAAGCAATAAATTCTGGAGAGGGTGTGGAGAAAAGGGAACCCTCCTACACTGTTGGTGGGAATGCAAACTAGTACAGCCACTATGGAGAACAGTGTGGAGATTCCTTAAAAATTGCAAATAGAACTACCTTATGACCCAGCAATCCCACTGCTGGGCATACACACCGAGGAAACCAGAATGGAAAGAGACACATGTACCCCAATGTTCATCGCAGCACTGTTTATAATAGCCAGGACATGGAAACAACCTAGATGTCCATCAGCAGATGAATGGATAAGAAAGCTGTGGTACATATACACAATGGAGTATTACTCAGCCGTTAAAAAGAATTCATTTGAATCAGTTCTGATGAGATGGATGAAACTGGAGCCGATTATACAGAGTGAAGTAAGCCAGAAAGAAAAACACCAATACAGTATACTAACACATATATATGGAATTTAGAAATATGGCAATGACGACCCTGTATGCAGGACAGCAAAGGAGACACAGATGTGTATAACGGACTTTTGGACTCAGAGGGAGAGGGAGAGGGTGGGATGATTTGGGAGAATGGCATTCTAACATGTATACTATCATGTAAGAATTGAATCGCCAGTCTATGTCTGACGCAGGATACAGCATGCTTGGGGCTGGTGCATGGGGATGACCCAGAGAGATGTTATGGGGAGGGAGGTGGGAAGGGGGTTCATGTTTGGGAATGCATGTAAGAATTAAAGATTTTAAAATTATTTTTAAAAAAAAGCTTCAAAAAAAACAAACAAACAAAATTTTTATTTAGCTGTGTTAGTTCACAGTTATGGGCATATGGGATCCTCAATCTTCTTTGCAGTATCTGAGATCTTTAGCTGCAGTGTGCAGGATCTAGTTCCCTGACCAGGGATCAAACTGGACCCCTGGAGCTGGGAGCCCAGATCCTCAGCCACTGGACTACCAGGGGAGTCCTGGGGAAGAAGTCTTTAAGTGCAGGTTTTACCCCTTCCAGCACTTTCCTGCCCTCCATGGTGACTGCCAATGAGCAGCTCCCGGAAGGTGGAGCCTTGGGCAGCCTGGATCACGAGCCACCCCACAGACTACACTGCCCCGGGGAGTCACCTAGACCGACAACAGGCTTCCTGGGTTAAGCCTCTGAGACTGGGAGTTCTACTTGTTACCTCGAAATAACCAAGCCTACCCTCACACTTTTTAAATGTAGGTTTTACTGTTACTAGGGAAGGTGAGGCCAGCGACCAGGAGATGATTGCCCTAAGAAGACTTTTAAGGGCTTCCCTGGGGGCTCAGATGGTAAAGAATCTGCCTGCAATGTGGGAGACCCGGCTTCAATCCCTGGGTCGGGAAGATCCCTTGGAGAAGGGCATGGCAACCCACTCCAGTATTCTTACCTGGAAAACCCCATGGACAGAGAAGCCTGTCGGGCTACAGTACATGAGGGTTGCAAAGGGTTGGCCCTGACTGAGCGTGCACACACAAGAAGACTGTTATATTCACAGGTCTGGGTGGATCACAATAAACTGAGAAAAATTCTTAGAGAGATGGGAATACCAGACAACATTATCTGCCTCCTGAGACCCCCATGCAGGTCAAGATGCAACAGTTAGAACTGGACATGAAACAATCAGTTCAGTTCAGTCACTCAGTCAGGTCTGACTCTTTGTGATCCCATGAGCTGCAGCACACCAGGCCTCCCTGCCCATCTCCAACTCCCGGAGCCCACCCAAACTCATGTCCACTGAGTCGGTGATGCCATCCAACCATCTCATCCTCTGTTATCCCCTTCTCCTCCTGCCCTCAATCTTTCCCAGCATCAAGGTCTTTTCAAATGAGTCAGCTCTTTGCATCAGGTGGCCAAAGTATTGGAGTTTCAGCTTCAACATCAGTCCTTCTGATGAACATCCAGGACTGATCTCCCTTAAGATGGACTGGTTGGATCTCCTTGCAGTCCAAGGGATTCTCAAGAGTTTTCTCCAACACCACAGTTCAAAAGCATCAATTTTTTGGCTCTCAGCTTTCTTTATAGTCCAACTCTCACATCCATACATGACTACTGGAAAAACCATAGCCTTGACTAGAGGGACCTTAGTCGGCAAAGTAATGTCTCTGCTTTTGAATATAATATCTAGGTTGGTCATAACTTTACTTCTAAGGAGTGAGCATCTTTTAATTTCATGGCTGCAATCACCATCTGCAGTGATTTTGGAGCCCCTAAAAATAAAGTCTGACACTGTTTCCACTGTTTCCCCATCTATTTCCCATGAAGTGATGGGACCAGATGCCATGATCTTCATTTTCTGAATGCTGAGCTTTAAGCCAAATTTTTCACTTTCCTCTTTCACTTTCATCAAGAGGCTGTTTAGTTCTTCTTTGCTTTCTGCCATAAGGGTAGTATCATCTACATATCTGAGGTGATTGATATTTTTCCCAGCAATCTTGATTCCAGCTTGTGTTTCTTCAAGTCCAGCATTTCTCATGATATACTCTGCATATAAGTTAAATAAGCAGGGTGACAATACACAGCATTGACATATCCTTTTCCTATTTGGAACCAGTCTGTTGTTCTATGTCCAGTTCTAACTGTTGCTTCCTGACCTGCATACAGGTTTCTCAAGAGGCAGGCCAGGTGGTCTGGTATTCCCATCTCTTTCAGAATTTTCCACAGTTGATTGTGATCCACACCGTCAAAGGCTTTGGTATAGTCAACAAAGCAGAAATAGATGTTTTCCTGGAACTCTCTTGCTTTTTCAATGATCCAGCGAATGAACTGGTCCAAATTGGAAAGGAATATGTCAAGGCTGTATACTGTCACCCTGCTTATTTAACTTCCATGTTGAGTACATCATGCAAAATTTCAGGCTGGATAAAGCTCAAGCTGGAATCAAGATTACTGGGAGAAATATCAATAACCTCCGACATGCACATGACACCAACCTTATGGCAGAAAGCAAAGAAGAACTAAAGAGCCTCTTGATGAAGGGAAAGAAGAGAGTGAAAAAGCTGGCTTAAAACTTAGCATTCAGAAAACTAAGATCATGCCATCCAGTCCCATCACTTCATGACAAACAGATGGGAAATAAATGGAAACAGTGACAGACTATTTTCTTGAGAGCCAAAATCACTGCAGATGGTGACTGCAACCATGAAATTAAAAGACACTTGCTCCTTGGAACAAAAACTGTGACAAACTTAGACAGCATATTAAAAAGCAGAGACATCACTTTGCCAGCAAAGGGCTATAGAGTCAAAGTGAAGTTCCTGGTGGCTCAGATGGTAGAGTCTGCCTGCAATGCTGGAAACCCAGGTTTGATCCCTGGGTTAGAAAGATTCTCTGGAGAAGGAAATGGCTACACATTCCTGTATTCTTGCCTAGGAAATCCCATAGACAGAGGAGTCTGGCAGGCTGCAGTCCATGGGGTCGCAAGCAATCAGACATGACTGAACAAGCTTCACATGGTTTTTCCAGTAGTCACGTATGGATGTGAGAGTCGGACCGTGAAGAAGCCTGAGCCCCAAAGAACTGATGCTTTCAAATTGTGGTGTTTGAGAAGACTCCTGAGGGTCCCTTGGACAGCAAGGAGATCCAACCAGTGATTCCTAAAGGAAATCAACCCTGAATATTCATTAGAAGGGCTGATGCTGAAGCTGAATACTTTGGCCACCTGATGGGAAGAGCTGACTCATTTGAAAAGACCCTGATGCTAGAAAGATAGAGGGCAGGAGGAGAAGGGGGCAACAGAGGATGAGATGGTTGGATGGCATCACTGACTCAATGGACATGAGTTTGAGCAAGCTCTGAGAGCTGGTAGAGGACAGGGAAGCCTGGCATCCTGCAGTCCATGTGCTCACAAAGAGCTGGACACAACTGAGCGACTGAACAACAAAGAAGAGGTGAGTCACACCATAAGGGGTCACATGGGGTGGGTTAGGGGGCAGAAGGAGTGAGTAGAAATGTGGAGCCTAGACTTTATTGTGGCTTCACAGGAAGGACAGGCGAGGCAAGGTAAGCAGGAAGCAGGTTTAGGATTGGCTGGTTTGAATAATTCCAGCAGCCTCTGAGTCTGAGCGGTTGTCACTAGCCTGGTACCTGCCCTGGGGTGATCAGGGCAGGAGAATGGGGACCCAGAGTGTTGAAGCCCTATAAAGGAAAAGGCTGGAGGTGTGGGTGGGATTGGCTGGTTTGCATTTGAAAGGAATGCTCCCTGGCTAGTCAGGGACTACCTCGAAGAGTTAGCTAGGAGGGGCCGTCCCTCCGGCGTTGGCAAGGCTCCAAGATGTCAGAGCATCAGGATACAGAGAACAACAGGCGTGGTTAATACACTGACTAATACAGGGGACAATTGTGATGTTCTAGCAGGTAAAGTACTGCTGACTCTGATGGTCACGTGAGGGCAGAGGTGTGGTGGATTTTAGGGGCCCGGTGGGAGAGAAGCAGGGTGCAGGACCTGAGGGTGGAGGCCTAGAGACCAAGGTTTGGCTTTAGTCCTCCACAGAGCAGCCAAGGGGCAGCGACTCCAGACTCTGTCCCTGGGGAGGAGCCCAAAAGGAAGGAATTAGCAGGAGGCTGACTTCCCAGAGGAAAACAGAGTTTTCTTCTCCAAGCTGTTGTCCACTCACCCCCTTGTTAGGCCAGCTATCCTCATTGCCCAGAGATCTCCAGGACTCACTAACCTGGGTGAGTCCCCCAAGCCAGCACTCAAGCAGGCCCAAGGCAGCTACCTTTCTGTCCTTGAGTGCTAACTCTGGGGTCTCCCCAAATTCCTCTATCTAGAGGGCTTAGTTGGGGTAAGGAGACTAAGCAGAGCAGATGTGGAGGCATGGAGATATGAAAAAGGGGAGGAGATTCTGGGATGGGAAGAGGAGGAGAAAGAACAAAGAGAGAGCTAGGAAGGAAGGAAGTGTCAGGTAAGAAATATTCTTTGAGATGAACGCATTCTAGTGTTCACTGCGGCACTATTTACCTTAGCCAAGATATGGGAGCCACCTAAGTGTCCATCCACAGATGAATGGATAAAGAAGCTGTGTCACTCACACACACACACACACACACACACACACACACACAGACACACAGAGACACACACACACAGACACACACACACAGAGACACACACACAGACATACACACAGACATACACACAGACACATACACACAGAGACACACACAGAGACACACACACAGACATACACACACACACACACACATAGAGACACAGACACACACACACAGAGACACACACAGACATACACACAGACACACACACACATAGAGACACACACAGAGACACACACAGAGAGACACACACACAGACATACACACACAGACATACACACACACACACACAGGAATACTACTTAGCCATTAAAAAGATTGAAATAATGCTATTTGCAGCAATATGGGTGGGCCTAGAGATTGCCATATTAAGTGCAAGTCAGACAGAGAGAGATAAATATCATGATACCACTTATACGTGGAATCTAAAAAAGTTACACGAATGAACTTATTTACAAAACAGAAATAGACTCACAGACATAACAAACTTATGGTTACCAAAGGGGAAAGGGGTACAGGAATAATTTAGGAGTTTGGGATTAGCAGATGCAAACTATATAAAATAGAGAAGTAACAAGGTCATATTGTAGCACAGGGGACTATCTCCAATATCATGTAATAACCTATAAGGGAAAAGAATCTGAAAAGATATATATAAAATTGAATCACTTTGCTGTATACCAGAAACTAATACAACATTGAAAATCACCTATATTTCAATTTAAAAAGAGAAATATTCTTTGAGCTTTTGTTGTTTTCCCATGGAACTGAGAATCTTAATCCCATTTCACAGATGAGAAAATTGAGGCTTGGAGAAGCTCAGCTACTGGCAGCAGCTTGTGCAGTGTGACACAGCCATTCTAGTTTATCTGGGTCCTAAGTGTGTGCCTGGAAACCAAAATATCTAGGGCTTCATAGGGTGAGTGGAATGCTTTCCCTCAACTCAGTCAGAGAAGTGGGGACGTGGAGATTCCCTCTCAACTTGGGGGCAGAGGAGACAGGTTGACTGGAAGATACCTTCTCTGATTTCAGAAGGTCCCTAGGCTGTTTTGCCTTCCCTTTGAAGGATGGGAGGTTTCTGTAAGCCTGTCTTACCATTTTAAAGATGAATTCTATTTTTATTTTGCCAAGAGATGTTTTTTTATGAAATGGATGCTGAATATTATCAAATGCCTTTTTATCATCCTTGGTTTTTCCCTTTTGGCCTATTAATATGATGAATTATATTAATAGAGTTCCTAAAATAGAACTGTCCTTGCTTTCCAATAATATACCTTACCTGGTCATTGTGGAATATTCATTTTATATATTGCTAGATTCAATTTGCTAATATTTTATTTAAGATGTTTGCATCTATATTTGTAAATGAGATTAGCCTGCAGCCTTCTTCTTTGTGCTATTTTTGTCGGGTTTATTTAGCTTTGTAAATGAGTTGTAGGGGCCTCTGGTTCTGGAAATACTGTGGACCAAATATCTCCCAAATCTTCCTGCCATAAATACCTAGAAATGATCGATACAATGTAACAAATACTTGACCTTACAGAAATGCAGAAGACTTTTCCAGGAGCAAGAAATACAGTGGGAACCGAAAACCAAAGAGGTAAGCAAAGGAGCTGTCACAGCAGGTGCCCAGGGAGAAGGGAAGAGTGGACTTGAAAAAAAAATCCATCCTCTGGCCCATAGAAATAAAACGTCGAGATTTTTCATAGTTCAATTTTTTATCATGGTAAAAAAAATATAGAAAAGGATTTTAAAATATAGGATTTTAAAGACCCACCTTAACCCTTCTCAAATGTACAGTTCAGTATGTTGAGTATATTCACATTATGGTGCAACAGATCTTCAGAATTTTTTCATCCTGCAAAACTGAAATCCTCTACCCATTAAACAACTCCTCATCTACCCTTTTCCCCTAGGCCCTGGCAACTGCCCTTCTGCTTTCTGTCTCCATGAGTCTGAGTACTATAGGTGCCTCACATAAGTGGAATCACACAGTATTTGTCTTTTTGTGGCTGGCTTATTCCATATAGCATAATGTACTCGAGGCTCGTCCTTGTTGCGGATGTCAGAGTGTGTCAGCGTTTCCTTCCTTTTTAAGACTGAATAGTATTCCCCTGTCTGTATTTGCCATCATTCATCTCTCAGTGGATATTGGATTGCTTCCAACTCTTGGCTATTGTGAATAATGCTGCTATAAACATAGGTGCAAACATCTCTTCAGGATTCTAATTCTTTTGGATCTATTCCCAGAAGTGGGATTGCAGAATCACGTGGTAATTCTGGTTTTAACTTTTCTGATAAGCTGCCACACTGCTTTCCATGATGGCTGCGTTCCTTTACACTCCTACCCATGGGGCATACGGGTCCCAATTCTATCACGTCCTTGCCAGTGCTTATTACTTTCTGGGCTTTTTTTTTTTTTTTAATGTGTGTGCGTGTGTTGATAGGAGCCTTCTTAATGCGTGTGAAGTGGTCTCATCATGGCTTGTTTTTGTTGTTTTTGTTTCTTAATATTTATTTATTGATTTGGCTTCATCAGGTCTTCATTGTAGCTCTCCAGCTTCTCTCTAGTTGAGGCCTGTGGGCCTAGTCGCCCTGGGGCATGTGGGATCTTAGTTTTCCCAACTGGGAACAAACCCATGTCCCCTGCATTGCAAGGACGATTCTTAACCACCAGACCACCAAGGAAGACCCTCATCATGGTTTGATTTGCATTTCTCTAATGATGGCTGGGTGGCATCACTGACTCGATGGGCATGAGTTTGAGTAAACTTGGAGAGTTGGTGATGGACAGGGAGGCCTGGCGTGCTGCGATTCATGGGGTGGCAAAGAGTTGGACACGACTGAGCGACTGAACTGAACTGAATGATTAATTTCAGTGTTGGCCATCTGGTGATCTCCATGTGTAGAATCATCTGTTGTGTTGTTGGAAGAGGGTGTTTGCTATGACCAGTGTGTTCTCTTGGCAAAACTCTATTAGCCTTTGCCCTGCTTCATTCTGTACTCCAAGGCCAAATTTGCCTATTACTCCAGGTGTTTCTTGACTTCCTACTTTTGCATTCCAGTCCCCTATAATGAAAAGGACATCTTTTGGGGGTCTTAATTCTAGAAGGGCTTGTAGGTCTTCATAGAACCATTCAACTTCAGCTTCTTCAGCATTACCAGTCGGGGCATAGATTTGCATTATTGTAATATTGAATGATTTGCCTTGGAGACGAACAGAGATCATTCTGTTGTTTTTGAGATTGCATCCAAGTACTGCATTTCAAACTCTTTTGTTGACTATGATGGCTACTCCATTTCTTCTAAGGGACTCCTGCCCACAGTAGTAGATATAATGGTCATCTGAGTTAAATTCACCCATTGCAGTCCATTTTAGTTCGCTGATTTTTAAAATGTCGACATTCACTCTGCCATCTCCTGTTTGATCACTTCCAATTTACCTTGATGCATGCAACTAACATCCAGGTTCCTGTGCAATATTGCTTTTTACAGCATTGGATCTTGCTTCCATCACCAGTCACATCCACAACTGGGTATTGTTTTTGCTTTGGCTTCATCCCTTCATTCTTTCTGGAGTTATTTCTCTACTGATCTCTGATAGCATATTGGGCACCTACTGACCTGGGGAGTTCATCTTTCAGTGTCCTATCTTTTTGCCTTTTCATACTGTTCATGGAGTTCTCAAGGCAGGAATACTGAAGTGGTTTGCCATTCCCTTCTCCAGTAGATCACATTTTGTCAGAACTCTCCGCCATGACCCGTCCGTCTTGTGTGGCCCTACATGACATGGCTCATAGTTTCATTGAGTTAGACAAGGCTGTGGTCCATGTGATTAGATTGGTTAGTTTTCTATGATTGTGGTTTTCAGTCTGTCTGCCCTCTGATGGAGAAGGATGAGAGGCTTATGGAAGCTTCCTGATGGGAGAGACTGACTGAGAGGAAAACTGGGTCTGAGATCTATTACTACAATGAATTTCATTCATTTATTTCCTAATATTGAACAGTTTGTAGATTCATGAAATAAACCGCATTTGGTCATTATGTAATATACTGTTAGACTTGGTTTACTTAAGATTTATTTAGAATTTTTTGCATTGTTTTTCCTAAAGTGACTATGGTTCTCTTTTTCATGTGAAATCTTTCTTACATTTGGGTATTAATGTTCCACTTGCTTTATTAAAATAATTAGAAAAAATCCTCTTTTAAAAAGTCTACAACAGTCTAAACAATATTGTATTTGTCTGCTCATTAGAGGTTTAAAAGAATTTCCCTGAAAGACCATCTGGGCCTGATATATTTTAGGGAGCTAACTCTTTATCTACTTTTTTATATAAAACAATTTCTATCTGAAAATGTTTAGCTTTTCTATCTCTTCTTGAATTGAGTTTGGTCATTTTCATTTTGGAAAAAATTACAAAAATTCATCCAGGTTTTTAAACATATTTATATAAAGTTGAAGAAAGCTGCTTCATGATTCTTTCCTTTCTTTCTGTGGCTATTTTTCCTTCATCATTTCTTCTTTTGTGTGTTTAGGCTTTCTTGCCCTTTATCTTAATTAGGTTAGCTTACAGTTTATTAGTTTCCTCATAAAATGAATTCTATTTTTCTGCTTATTAACTCACAAGTTCTCCTTTTATCATCATGAGTTTCTTACTCCTGCTTTCCTATGGTTTGGCTTCTTGCTCTTTTCCTAACTTCTTAGATTAGATGTTTAATTTTCTCATTTTCATCTTTCTTGTTTATTGATATCAATACTGAAGGCTCTTCCTCTGAGTATTACTATAACTATTTCCCACAGATTCTGATAGGTAGTTAATTTCTTTATTTTCTAGGTTTTCTACAGATTCTGCTTATATTCCTCTTTGGCCCAAGTGCTAGTTAATAGGGAGTTTAAAAAAATTTCTAGGTGGTAAAGAATCATTGAGTTTGGTGTTTTTTTCTCATTTTATCTTTAATTTCCAGTTTAAGTGTGTTGGGGTAAGAGTTCTCCAATAATCATTCTCTTCTCTCTGGTAATAATAAAACTCTAATGTTTAGCCAGGCACATGGCTTCTCAGAATAAAAACTACATTTCCCAGCCACTCTTGCAGTTAAAAGCCATCATGTGATGAAATTCTGGCCAATGGGATGGGAATGGTATCATGTACAGCCCTCTAGCTAGAGATTTTGAAAGGAGGTTGAGGAGTATGCCCTGATTTTATTAATACTCGATTCTGCTGTTTGGAAAAAAGGATCCTTGCAGACGAAGTTAGCACCCTGAGAATAACAGGCAACAAAATAGAAGTCTATGCTCTTCTACTTCAGTGCAGTGGGAAGCCACATAGAGCAGTCCCCATGCTAACCTTGAATCACATACTTTTGTACTGTTACGTGAAAGAAAAATATTTCTTGCTGTTCTAGCCATTATTATTTTGGCACTCCGTATACATTATCAAATCTCTTCTACAACTAATATAGTTGGTATTTTTTCTTTTTCCTGCCTGTATATTGATAGGAGTTTCCCCTTTAATCCTTGAAATTCAATTATCTCACCTGCCTATAGGTCTCTTTTCATTAGCTTTACCTAATGTTCAAAGAGAAGCTTTGTTTAATTATTCCTTTGATTATTACTCATCTTATTCTATCTGTAGCATCTTTATTCAAGGTGTCTTTTCACTAATCATGCCCATTCCTTTATTCTTTTATTCTGAATTATGGAAAGGTGTTTTTTTTTTTTTTTTTGAGACTCATCCTTTAAACCATGACCTGTGTTTTTCTGCAGTATTCAACCTGCTATTTCCCACCTTCATTGCCTTTATAAATGCAGCAGTTACACTTTTTAGCTGGAAACAATCTTTTCTAGTCTCAGAGGATACTTTTATCAGATATGCGACGTCCCTTTGAATCTTGTTGGGCACACAAACTGGAGGTTTTCTAAAAACTTCTGCTGATCCTGGCAGGAGGTTTATCTCAGAGGGACACATCTGCGTGGGTTCCTTCCTTATGAATGGCTGTCTTTTCACACGGCCCGCAGTCTCCCTCTGGTCGCTCATCCTCGCAGTGAGCATTTCTCCATCCCCGGTGCTTGAGAGGGTTCTAATCTTCCAGATCCGGATGAGGAAGTGTTTGGGTTTGCTGAGGGTTTAGTTCGCTACATCTAGGTTTTGTTGTCTGAGGGGAGTAAGACAGGTGAGATACTAAGGCATGCACACAATGGCAACATCTGCGCTCTGCCAGTGAGCCCTCTTTCTGAAGCTAGGGATGCACCTCCAACTTGGTGGGGCATCCTCTGTCTCCATCTGGCATAGCCAGGCACACCAGGACCCAGCTGTGTTCACAAACCAGTCTTCAGAGCCAGCCTCCGAGGAAAGCTATGGGCTGGCCCCTCAGTTCGCTGTCCGAGGCACTCAGACACTGCTCTCACCTACGGTCCCCAGCCCACCTCATCTTCACGCTCTGCCTCCCTGTGCTTAGGTGGATTATGGGGTTCTGATGGGGATCCCTTACACACAGGGCAGCCACCTAGTCTGGTAGTTAAGACTCTTTGGGCTCAGGGGTTGGTTGGAAGGGTGTGGCTTCAAGTCCCAGTTCAGGTGCTGAGTAGCTGAGTTGCTACGAACAAAGGACAGACTCTCTCGGCCTCAGTTCCCTCTTGGACAAAATGAGGTCAATGATAGCAACTCATCCCCGTGCCGTGACAAGGGCTCACTATGTGTGGGACTTTCTTGAGCCAGGATCTGGCACACAGTAGGTGCATTATCAGGAGCTTCCCAGTCAGCCCTAGTGGTAAAGACCCTGCCTTTCAATGCAAAAGATGGAAGAGACGAAATTTCAGTCCCTGCGTCAGGAAGATCCCCTGGAGAAGGAAACAGCAACCCATTCCAGTATTCTTGCCTGGAGAATCCCCTGGACAGAGGAGACTGGCAGGCTATAGTCCATGGGGTCGCATCGAGTCGGACATGACTGAAGTGACTCAGCACAGCACAGGTTCACCATCACTGGAAACTCTAATAACTCCTGTGTCCCACAGATGACCAGCCCTTTCCCCAGGCACATTCCTCAAGTACTAGGAGGTGCCATTTTCTAATCTATCAGCGTCACTCTCTTTTGCGTGCCTGGGGAGGGGGGAACCTGTCCTCTGTGCTCCCCTATTTTTACATCCCTATATAAATATCACTCTTCTTCATTTCAGAAGGAATGGGAGGAGGGGAGGAAGCAGTCAAACAAAAGTCTCAGTTGCTGTCTTGTTCACCTTCTGATTGTCCATGTTCCTTACAATCTTCCTAACCTGCAGGACTTAGCTTCCCATCCACCCTGTGGATGCAATGGGCTCCTCAGGTTTGAGACCACACAGCTAAGGGGAGAGAACCCTTCTCCTTGTAACCCTGACCCTACGGCACCCCACCAGCTGGGCCATCCCTGCCTGCCTTCCTTCCATCCTAGCCAAGCCAAGGGAGGATTCCCAGTTGGTCATTAGGATTTTGCTTCACAACCAAGAAGATATTTTGGAGAGAGGCAGAGCAAAGAAGTGATGGGCAAAGAATTACCCACTACCTTCTTTGGGTAGGCAGTACTGGAAAAAAGCATCAAGATAAGAGGTACAGGGGCATAGAGAGACTGGACCCAGATCAAGCTACCCAGAGGAAAAACAACCACTGACAGTCAACCCCCAGGAGCTGTTGAGTGCACATGCATTCCATCCACTTGTTGTCAGTCCTGTGAAGCAGGACTTTTACTGTACCCATTTGACAGATGATAGACCTGAGATCCGGAGAGGCTACATGCCTCATCTGGGGTCACACAGCCAGCAAGTGGCTGATCTGGGGCTCTCCTCCACATCTGCTGGATTCCCAAGTTCATGCATGTAGCCACTCCTCTAGACTGACTCATTCTTATCACAAAACTTTGCCCCAGATCTGTTTCTCACATTTGTCCCCAGCCATCTTTGAGGCACTGAGAGACTCAGTATACCATCCCAGCCCTGTAGACACTGCCAGAACCTCTAGCTCCCCCTCTTCTCTCCCTGAAACCAAATCTAGAATTCATGGGTGGCCAAAGAATCTGCCTGCAATGCAGGACACCTGGGTTCGATCCCTGAGTTGGGAAGATCCCCTGGAGAAGGGAAAGGCTACACACTTCAGTATTCTGGCCTGGAGAATTCCATGGACTATACAGTCCATGGGGTTGGAAAGAGTCGGACAGGACTGAGCAACTTTCACTTTCACTTTTCAGCCCTGGATCACCCACACCCTCTTTGGGCTACTCTCCTCCAGCCACAGCTGCAAGCAGCAACGTTCCTCAGAGCTGGAGCACACACTGGTGGGTTTTCCAGTAACATCTGACTTGGCTTTTAATTATCAGGAAGTGATTGTTGATTTACACAGCAATATTTATCCAGCAAATTGCTAATTAATGCACTGAAAAATGCCAAGTGGTGTCAAATATTTGCAGTACCAAAATATTTTTATTTTCGGTAAGGAGTAGAATTGATGAGAAGGTACTAAAGTGTTTAAACAAGGTATGCAAAGTTTAAGTTCAATATTAAACAAAGGGGAAGGCTGGATGGGCTTCATGGCTGGGGCTCTGGGGTGTTCTGTAGACTGAGGGATGTTCAGAGATAGTCCTGAGAGCAGTGAGCCCCAAATCTCCTCTCAGAATGTGCCACCCTTGAGATGCAAAGGGCACCAGCTAGCCACAGACAAGGACATCTGAGCGACTAGGAACATCATAAGTACATACTCATCTTCCCTTCATTGTGTCTCCCTGGTGCCATCGCCCCCACCACCGTTCTGTCCACCACTGTTCACTCATCCTTTCATCATATTTTATCTTTTAAATATTTGCTATGTGCTGGACATTATTCTGTTGCTGAGGAGATAAGATCCTTTGCTCATGGAGCTTGTGCTGGATTTCAACACCCAGTAAAGCAAGAAAATGAGTAAATGAACAAAAACAATTTTTTTTTCAGAGGATATTAAGTGCTACAAGAAATGAATCCAGGGAAGCAATAAGGAGTCATTACTTTAGATTGCTTGCTCAGGGTAGGTCTTTGTTGGGAGGGGGGGAATGCCATTTTAGCTGAAAGAGCTAAGCCAGACATATAAAGATATGCGGACAGAACTTGCCAGGAGCATGAACAGAAAGTGCGAAGGCCCTCAGACAGGAAGGGACCTGGGCTAGGGGAACCAAGGTGCATGGAGCAGAGGGGCTGGGAGCCAGCTAACAGGTGATATTGACAAGGACGAGGTATCCCATGGCGCAGGAGTGAAGGAGTCAGAGGGTTTTATTCTAATCGCTGTAGGGAGCCATCAGACAGCCCCGAGAGAAGTATGATGGGGCGCTGGTCTACTCTGTCAAAAAGCCTCTGGCTGTAGAGTGGAGAACTGGTCAGGGGCCAAGTATGGAAGCAGCAGGACCCTGGCAACTGTGATTCCTCAAGCAGGATCCAGATGAGAGGGAGGGAGCGCAGAGCAGGGTGGGGACCGAGAGGAGGAGGAGTCAGGGAGTGAGGGGGTGGGGCCTACAGTCTTTCCAGGGGATGGAATACGGGGTGTTTGGTGCCTGGAAAGAGGGTTCACGGCCTCACCTTCACCCCTGAATCTCCTTCAGAGCCTTTTCATCGTCCCAAACCACAGCGGCTACTGTTTATTGAGGATTTACACGAGGATATTTACTTTATGAGCTGGTCTGTCTCAACAACGCCACGCGGAAGGTGTTATTATGCCTTGTGTAATTTACCTGGCCTTGCCGATCCACTGAAAAGTCTGAAGGTGGCGCTGGAAATGTCCACTAGTCGCCCATTTCATCAAGAGCGCGTGGCAGGCGCCTATAGCCAAGCTAGGCCAGGGACCTGCTGGCTCCGCCTCCCCGCTTCCTCCCACCCTTCCATCAGGAAACCCACCACCTGAACAGGAGCAAAGTGCTTCCAACCTGGCTCCACCTCCGTGAGGTCGGCGTTATTACCCCCTTTTACAGATGAGTAAATGGTCTCCCCGCATTTAACTTTGTCCAATCCACTGTTCATCAGCTAGAACCATCCTTTTGAAGCGTACATCTGACTATTCCTGCCCTTGCCCAGACCTGGGGGGGTTCCTGTCTGCCACCCTTCCCTCCACCTTCTCTGTAAGGGGGCTTTGGGGGATGGGGTGGTGGGAGGAAGGGCTTTGCCTTGCCACACACCTACTCTGTGGCCTCCCTTCCTTCATCTGTTAGCCAAAGGTGCCCCCAGGACCCTGGACCAGTTACAGCCCGCCCCCAAACCAGGCTCTAGGACTAAAGGGGTCAGAACTGGGGCATTTTGGAGTTCTGAGCTTTAGCCTGGTGGGGGCCAGATGTCCACTAAAGACTGAATGCTGAAGATGGTTAAATGCCACATGACAAGGGGTCTCCCCAAACAAAGGGCAGAGGTGAGAAGTCACAAGTTCTCCTACTGATGGGCCCCTTCTCCTTCCTTTGTCAGGGGGGGGGAGTGGAAAGCACTGTGGTTTTGCAGGGGGCGGGGTGGGGGGTCTAAGTTGGTGATACAAGCCTCTCTCCATTACCCTACACCTTTGTATCAGTTGGGTTTTTTTAGTTGTTAAGTCCTGTCCAGCTGTTTTATGACCCCATGGACTATAGTCCTCCAGGCTCAGCTGTCCATGAGATTCTCCAGGCAAGAATACTAGAGTGGGTTGCCATTTCATTCTCCAGGGGATACTCCCAACCCAGGGATCGAACCCTGTCTCCTGCACTGCAGGCAGCTTCTTTACCACTGAGCTGCCTGGGAAGCCTGTTGTACCAGTAGCATGGACAAAAATATGGTATCCGCACACACACAACAGAATAGTACAAAGCCATGAAAAATGAACTACCAGTACACACTGCTGTATGGATCAAGTTCACAGACAATGTAACGCCACAGAAGCCAGACACAAAAGAGTGTAGCATGTGTGATTCCATTTATGTAAAGTTCAGGAACAGGCAAGATGAACCTAGTTCATATTGAAAGCAGGAAAGGTGGGATAATAACCAGAGGGAAACTTCTGGGTGCTGGAGATGTCCTGCATCTTTATGGGTGGTGGCATGAGGGCTGTTGACTCCACACTTAAGACCATGCACTTTCCTAGAAGTTTTACCTCAATAAAAATAAAACTGTTTTTAAATTTAGGCTGAGTTGACAAAGCCCTTGACTCCAGCTGGAGGAAATAAAGTGTGAACTGGAATTTAAAGAATTAGTGAGAACATTTATCAGCAGCTCCTCAAAAGAGATCATACCTGGGAGAATACCTTCTTAAATGGCTTTCCAACTCTTTATATTAAAATCAGAATAGCAATAATAGATAAAGGGATTGTGTGTTCATACATATTTAAGATTTTATAATATTTAATTATCTAAATATAATTTATGAACATTTTACTCTTCATTTTTATTTGCTGAAAAAAGGTTATTAAAACAAAAAGGAAAAACATCTCCCTGAACATACTATTATGTTCTTTATTATTATAATATTATTATTATTCCTCATGGTTCTTGCTCCCATGCAAATATTTTACTTAGTCATCATATCTGCACGCAAGTTTTATTGTATGTATATACTTTACATTTTATATAATTTATTATGTTGTCTCTTTAAAATTCGTATTCCCAAGATCTAATAATACTCAGATCCATTCTCTTCTAGCTTTTCCAGTATTCAATTTTTTAAATGAATTTTATCTTTTATGCAGAGAGAGTTATATCTAAGGTATATCTAAATTACAAATTATTTTTTCAAGTTGCTAATCAGTTTTTTCAGCTAAATAATTCATCACCTACTCATTGTTTTGGAGTGATTTATCATATTTAATTTTTACATGTGATCTCATCTATTTCCAGACAGTCTCTTCTAATCCATTTAAATCTATTTCTTTTTTCCACCAATATTCTCACTGTTCTAATTATTGCTACTTTATATGTTTTAACATTCAGTAAGGCTCTACATCAATGTTCTCCTTTTACAGAATATTCTTTGATATTCTGACCAATGATTTTTCCAGATGAATTTTAGAATCATTTCATCACGTTCCTTTCACAGGATTGTTTGGTATTGCATTAAATCTGCAGATTAACATGGAGGTGGTTTGACATTTTTACAATATTCGGTCTTCCCATGCAGAAACATAGTATGCGTCTCCATTTATTCTGGTCTTCTTTTATTTCACCAATAAAATTTTGTAGTTGTCTTTATATAGGTCACACGCATTTCTCATTAAGTTTATTCCTAAGTATTTTTCCATTGCTTCTGGGAATGGCACCTCTCTTTCATTGCCGTTGCTGGCGGACTGTGGCTGGGACACAGGAGAGCATTGACTGGGGTAAATAGGCCTTGTCTCTGGCCACTTTACTAGACGGTTATTTGTTTATATACATTTGAGTTCCTTCCTTTGGATTTCTGGTCCCAAATCACATTGACAGTGAATATTATTTGTTATGTTGGCACTGGATGGGACTCAAGCCTGGCCATCTGATGGCCCTGGGGGAGCCAGTCACCATCTGCCCACTGAGCCACAGTCTCACCCCAGCTGAGACTAGAACCAGCCCTGAACCCCAAGCCCTTGCTAAAGTTCCTGACATTCATCCTTCTCCCCCATCTAGCGGCGCTCTGCCCTGGCTCTCCTAGAGGTCTCCTCTCAACTCTAATGGGCTCCCCGTGGACCCAAAGTGCAGCCATTCTATTAATCAAAGCCGTAGCTACCAAGTATCAGGATGAGTCCAGGCCCTTGGTCAAGCCATACATAACATCTTTTTTAAATTCCTGAAAGGTATATATGATTAACCAGAGAGGTGAAGGGCTTTCTGAGATCACACAGCTGTCAAGCAGCAGATCTGGGATTCACACCTTTGTTCCTTCTACTCTACCACGTTGCCTCCCTGTGCGGTGCCCCCCTATACTTACCCATCAGACAGGCCCCAGAGAATTAATGCATGCCAGTCTGGACCCTTCAGAGTTCACCAGGTCACCCTGGGCATTGCAGTGTCAATCCAGGAGCCCAACCAGCTCCCCTCAACCTGGTCCCACCTGCTCCAGAATCAGACCCAAGTCCCTGGTGTTACAAGAGTTTGATGACCATATGGCAACTTTCCTCATTAAAGAATGTGGTCATTACAGCTACCCAAGTCCCAAGGTCTTTTGAGCAAATGCTCTACCTGAATATTTGTCATATTATAGGGCAATTTTGGTTGCAGTCATTGTGGCAACAGTAGCAGGGAACATTTACTTGGCTCTCACCACGGGCCAGACACTGTTTAGTACATTATGTACATGATCAGGAGAGTGGAAAAGCTGGCTTAAAGCTCAGCATTCAAAACACAAAGATCATGGCATTGGATCCCATTGCTTCACGGCAAACAGATGGGGAAAAAGTGGAAACAGTGACAGACTTTATTTTCTTGGGCTCCAAAATCACTGTGGACAGTGCCTGCAGCCATGAAATTAAAAGATGCTTGATCCTTGGAAGAAAGGTTATGACAAACCTAGACAGTTTATTAAAAAGCCGAGATATCACTTTGCTGACAAAGGTCCATGTAGTCAAAGTTATGGTTTTTCCAGTAGTCCTGGATGGTTATGAGAGTTGGACCGTAAAAAAGGCTGAGCACCAAAGAATTGATGCTTTCGAATTGTAGTGCTAGAGAAGACTCTTGAGAGTCCCTTGGACTGCAAGGAGATCCAACCAGTCAATCCTAAAGGATATCAACCCTGAATATTCATTGGAAGGACTGATCCTGAAGCTGAAGCTTCAATACTTTGGTCACCTGATGTGAAGAGCCAACTCATTGGAAAAGACCCTGATGCTGAGAGAGATTGCAGGCAGGAGGAGAAGGGGACAACAGAGGATGAGACGGTTGGATGGCATCACCAACTCAGTGGAAATGAGTTTGAGCAAGCTCCAGGAGTTGGTGATGGACAGGGAGGCCTGGCGTGCTGCAGTTCCTGGGGTCGCAGAGTTGGACACGACTGGGCGACTGGACAACAACAACACATAATCTCATTTCTCTATGAGTTTGAAACTTTGGTACTCATCTTACAGATGAGAAAACTGAGGCTCAGGGAGATAATTTATTTGTCCAAGGACACTCAACTTATAAATGGCAGAGTCAGCGTATGAAACTTGAAAGCTAGCTCAGAAGTCTGATTATGTTTGAATGTTTATTTCTGTACTTCTTACTTCCTTTATTGTTCAGAAAAATAGTGTTATAAACCAGTGGTCCCCACAAGCTGCTCCACAAACTGGTATGTCTTCAACATGAGCAGAGGGGCTTTGTAGAATGCAGAGGCCCAGAAAGTTTGCAAGAAATCTATGCTACAATCAGATGCAGGACTCACACTGAGAACTCAGGCCTGCACCCCCTACAATTGCATGTCAGGCCCGTCCCATTCCTCAGCACACGGAGGAGTCAGGCAGCCCAGAGTCTGTCTGGGTCTGCAAGTCCCTTACTGGGTCTAGTGTTCAACCAGGTTTGAGGAGAAGATGTCTGTCTCAAGAAGCCCTCCTTTGCCATCTAATGATGTGGATCTTTGTTTATTTTGTAATGAATCCTAATAGTAATAGATGTTAGTACAAAAGAAAGAAATGATTCAGCCATCATCAGTGAAGCATTTTTCTCTGTTTAGCAAGGGGAAAGGAATTTCCCAACAAAGATGCCAAAATCATAGTCACCATTCAGGAAGCATATCTTTATGCGCTAAAGAGTCATCACAAACTGTGACATGCATCAAGGCGAGGAATTTGAATAGGTCACTCATCCAGGAGGCAAAACCACTAGTATATCAAAGCACAGGAATTCCACTTCCTAAATAATTTTTTTTTTAAGATTAAATAGTGAGGCACCCTTTAAAGTCTGCCAAAGAACTAAAACACATGGCCTTTGGAATTACTCCTACCTGGGTTTGCTATCAACCTCCATACTCCCCCACTCCCCACTGTGTGACCTTGGGCAGGTGAGGCCCCATCTCCTCATCTGAAAGATGGGGACTTTGTGGGGCCGTTGTATTAGCTGAGACAGAGAATGGAAGCACAGGCCTTGGCGCGCAGGGGGCCCTGGTACATCTGAGCTGGGCCAACCACTGTTCTGTAAGTCCCCTAAATACGAACAGGTTCATTTCCAAGAGCACATTCCTAAATCCAGCTTGTTCACAAGTCCAGCAAAGGCAGCCTAGGTCCCCAGCTAACACAATCAGCTTGATAGGATTGTACTGTGATAGGCTTATAATAGTTTTCACACAATACATACGTAAGAAAACAAGCACAAAAAATAACCATTTTTAATCTGACAGTACAGTACCTTGAAAAGCACAGTAGTACAGTACAGCAGCTGGCACACAGGGGCTGGCACGCACATTCGCATCTTGGAAAGTTCACGACTTGAAGGTTCGTATGTAGGGAACATACTGTATGGCGGTGTTAAACTGCGGTGAAACAGTTATATGCGAACACTGCCCGCCTTTTGCAAGAAATCTGTGCTACAGTCAGATTCGGGACTCACACTGAGAACCCAGGGCCTGCGCCCCCCCAGCTGCACGTCAGGCCCACCCCAGCCCCACAAGCCCCCCACCCTCCTCACTTCTGTCCTTGCTGCTGCCTCTCTGGTTGCCATTCCTGCTGCTTCCTTCAAAACAGGGCTCCTAAACCTGGACTGACTCACCTGTAGCTGAAATCTAGCCTTTCCTTCCATTAAGAATGTCATGTTACCAATCCCGATGACCCTGTCGCCAGTGGAAACCACAGATGTTTTCATAGCCTATCACGGTTGCTGCCAGTTTCTCAGAATATCCTTTACAATTTATCACCACCTTGAAATCAGGACAGTGGTTAGGACCGCCACCAGACCCTGCTGTTTAATGTCTTCATAAAGAAGCATGTGCATTGATATATCACAGGTTTTTATATTTTGATCATAGTATTTTAAGAAATTAGTTTCTTTGGTAATCCTGTATGCATGATTTTAAGCATTTAGAAACACTTGTCCTGGGAAGGGACCCACAGCCTTCCCCAGACTGCTGAAGGGGTCCGAGGTATAAAAAGGGTTAAGAACCCTTGCCTTAGAACCTCGGCAGTGGCTTCCATCATTCTCTGCATTTCGCAGATGAAAAAACGGAAGCTTGAAGAGGTTAGTGGCTTGTCCAAGGGCACCCAACTAGTGAATGCTGTTGCTGCTGCTGCTAAGTCGCGTCAGTCGTGTCCGACTCTGTGTGACCTCATAGATGGCAGCCCACCAGGCTCCGCCGTCCCTGGGATTCTCCAGGCAAGAACACTGGGGTGGGTTGATGTTTCTTTCTCCGATGCATGAAAGTGAAAAGTGAAAGTAAAGTCACTCAGTCGTGTCCGACTCTTTGTGACTCCATGGACTGCAGCCTGCCAGGCTCCTCCATCCATGGGATTTTCCAGGCAAGAGTACTGGAGTGGGGTGCCATTGCCTTCTCCAACTAGTAAATGACAAAGCTTCAATTTAACCTTGGCATTTGCTGGAGCCACTGCCCTGCCCATATGCTTCCCCTGTTTAGTCTTGCTCTGTGGTCTAAGGACACGATACAGCTCTGGCATGGCCCCTGCACCCCAGGAGGTCCCCAAGCACTGGGGAGACAGATTCCTGTGTAATCCTAACCCATGATTGTAAGCCCTTTTCCTTATCAGCTCCAGGAGACGCCCCGATCTGATTCCTCTTTGGGGAATGGGGTACCCAGAGTGAGTCAAAGCTGGCTAGGGTGGATCTGAGACCTCAGTTGGGGTGTCCTGACTTCAGAGAAGGACAGCGGATGGAGCTGGTGATGAGTCCCTGAAAGCATGCCCAAGAGCAGCTCCACATGTCCAGCCAACAAAGGTAAGGCTATGTCCAGGCCTGAGAGCGGAGACACCAGGGGAGAATGGGGGTAACCAGATCCTAGCTCTGTGCTGCTTCACACGGCTGTTCAGTTCAGTCGCTCGGTCCTGTCCGACTCTTTGCGACCCCATGAATGGCAGCACGCCAGGCCTCCCTGTCCATCACCAACTCCCGGATTTCACCCAAACTCATGTCCATCGAGTCGGTGATGCCATCCAGCCATCTCATCGTCTGTTGTCCCCTTCTCCTCCTGCCCCCAATCCCTCCCAGCATCAGAGTCTTTTCCAATGAGTTAACTCTTCCCATGAGGTGGCCAAAGTACTGGAGCTTCAGCTTTAGCATCATTCCTTCCAAAGAAATCCCAGGGCTGATCTCCTTCAGAATGGACTGGTTGGATCTCCTTGCAGTCCAAGGGACTCTTAAGAGTTTTCTTCAACACCATAGTTCAAACGCATCAATTATTTGGCACTCAGCCTTCTTCACAGTCCAACTCTCACATCCATACATGACCACAGGAAAAACCATAGCCTTGACTAGACGGACCTTTGTGGACAAAGTAATGTCTCTGCTTTTGAATGTACGATAGTCATACATATGTTGGTCATAACTTTTCTTCCAAGGAGTAAGCATCTTTTAATTTCACGGCTGCAGTCACCATCTGCAGTGATTTTGCAGCCCCCAGAAATAAAGTCTGACAGTGTTTCCACTGTTTCCCCATCTATTTCCCATGAAGTGATGAGACCGGATGCCATGATCTTTGTTTTCTGAATGTTGAGCTTTAAGCCAACTTTTTCACTCTCCTCTTTCACTTTCATCAAGAGGCTATTTAGCTCCTCTTTACTTTCTGCCATAAGGGTGGTGTCATCTGCATATCTGAGGTGATTGATATTTCTCCCAGCAATCTTGATTCCAGCTTGTGTTTCTTCCAGTCCAGCATTTCTCATGATGTACTCTGCATATAAGTTAAATAAGCAGGGTGACAATATACAGCCTTGACGTACTTCTTTTCCTATTTGGAACCAGTCTGTTGTTCCATGTCCAGTTCTAACTGTTGCTTCCTGACCTGCATACAGATTTCTCAAGAGGCAGGGAAGGTGGTCTGGTATTCCCATCTCTTTCAGAATTTTCCACAGTTGATTGTGATCCACACAGTCAAAGGCTTTGGCATAGTCAAGAAAGCAGAAATAGATGTTTTTCTGGAACTCTCTTGCTTTTTCCATGATCCAGCAGATGTTGGCAATTTGATCTCTGGTTCCTCTGCCTTTTCGAAAACCAGTTTGAACATCAGGGAGTTCACGGTTCATGTATTGCTGAAGCCTGGCTTGGAGAATTTTGAGCATTACTTTACACAGCCGTTAGAAATCAGGAAACATTCGCTGATGGGCTGAATGAGTGTGTAATTGAACAGATAAACAGGTTCATCCTGGACCAAGCCAAGGCTGGATTGGCCAGGGGTGTCCTGTGGGGACAGAGCAACGACCAGCACCCTGCCAGCCAGTCATGACATGTTTGTTTTGTCCCTTCTGGCAGTGCCTGGCCTCATTCACTGGTCTTCACCCCTGCAGAGAAGCTGCATCTCTTGCCATCAGAAAGCCTGATCCCTGGAGACTTTCCCTGGGGATGGTGGTGGATGGGAAACCAGAGCTGGAAAAGCCTAGCCCTCAGGTCTGGGTGAGGACAGAAATGTGAGCCCCTTTGCACCTCAAAGAGCAGACTACTTGCCTTCCCAAGAGAGTATTCCTCATATGGAAGCCAGGTCTAGGTTCTGACCTCCAGACTTCCCAGGACCCCATTATTAATGCATTCATTCATTCATCCCACAAATGTTTAAGAGCTTCCCGCATGCCAGAAAATTCTAGCCCTGGGGATACAGCAGTGAACCAAGAGACATGGTCTCCATTCTCAAGCGTTCTTGAGGGGTTCTGGGAGACAGGGTGGGAGGGAGCGGACAGTAGAAAGATAGGTGAACAAACAAAAGGAGAGCGTTTTTTAGATGGTGGTAAGTTCTGAGAAGCCAGTTCACACAGGGTGGTGAGTTAACACGATCCCTGCGCTAAGGTTCACTTCTCTGTTACAAGGAATACAGTTCTGCAAGGCATTTAAATCACATCTGAGGCCACTTCTCCCAAAGTTTGCAGAGATTAATAGCATTAAATTCATCACCTTTCACTAATGCAAACAACCATTCTCTGCCTGGATAATCTTAGCAGAGAAGGAAACTAAAAACGATATGCAGGTCAGACCCCAAAAAAGGAAAGACCTTGAATTGCACTGTTCTTAAAAGCACTTAAAAGGGATTGACTTAGAACTGAGACAAAAAAAAGAAAAATTGGCCCCTGAATCCAACTCCCGCTGACACCAAGATAGAAAAATAGCTGAAGGAAAAGGATGTAGCATGTCAATCAAGTTATGATCATTTTCTTTTTAAAAAATGAGAAGCCCTTTGTTTTAAGAGGAGCAGGCTGGTAATTTGGTGGTGCGGAGGCAGCGTCAGAGCGAAAAGCTTTCATATTTCCAGACAGAAAGGATTTGGCTGCTGATAGAGAAGTGGAGGGTTGCATAATGAGATCCAACTCTGTTGAGGGTCTCCTTCCCAAAGAGAAGAGGGGGTCCCAGCCGTCTGGCTGATTGATGGAAATCCAGGTAGGGCATGCCGAAACAGGTATGTACAAACTCCCTTTTGTTGGTAATCAAAGTCGGCTGAATGGGACTCCATCCTTTCTTTCGTATTCCTATGTACCAATCTGAGAGGCTCAGATGAAATGTGTTGCGTTACACTGGCACCAATAAGTCACACTATCTATGTTGTGACACACCGAATATTACTAATTGTCAATCACAAACCACAAGTCTTGTCAAGACGCTCCCTTCTCGACGGGCTGGTTCAAACCTGAAGTGATTTTTAATCAAGTGTTAATAATACAGCATCTGTCGGTGGACGGTGCGTTTATCAGGCAATCAGAAAAGCGAACCCATGACACGGCAGATTTTAACGTTTGCATTTTCCGTTCTTCCCAATTATCGGTGGGATTTCTGTCAGTGCTGAAAAGCGCACTGACATTATTTTTGCAGGCGAACTTCACTGGGGAAGAGGGGGAAAGAAGCTGGCAGGCCTCCTGTGGCACGGTGCCCCACCCAGCCCTACAGGAGAGGGGCTCTCCCCCCCTTCAGGAAGCCTGCGATGGCCCCCAGGGGTGAGGGAGGCTTTGGGTCTGGGGCAGAGGGGCCCCCACCACTGCAAGCATACCAGGATACTAGGAATGGTGGTGCTTCTTCCCATCATGGGGGTAGAAGTGGTCTGAGGAAGACAGCTAGGTGGATCCCCCTGAAGACCCCTACCCATCAAGTATATATACGCTTCCCTGCCTCGCCAGGCAGCCAGGCCCTCCTGTGCCCAGGCACAGTCTGGATCACCATGCTCAGACATGAGCAAGAATTAGCCAGAGTTCTTTTCTTTTTCCCGAGGTTTCCCATGGTATGTGCTAGGGACTGCCATTCCACTGAACACGGAAGGAAGGGGTATGGGAATAGGGGAGAGTGTCTGAGACACCCCATGCCTCCCCAAGGTAGGCATGACCCTGCTCCTTTCCTGCTGAAGCCCTGTCTGGGACCCCCTGTGGGCTCAGTAGCTGAGGTCTGCTTGCTGGCTTTGGCCTCCTTCCTATCCTGCCCTACAGCTCAAAGCCAGAAGGAACACTGATGGATGTCTAATCCAGTTCACCGCCTGGATTAGCCATGCAACTTCTTCTTGCATGCCGCCAGCAATAGGACACTCATTACTCAGCAGATAGCCCCATTCCACTGTTACTCAGCTCTGGTGGTTAGGACCTTGTCTGTAACTTCCTCCCAGCTCCAAGTGAGATGTGTGGACAGTGTCTCGTCTCCCAGAGGAGCTGACTTGTTGCCCTCTAATGGGTTTGGGAGCTAATCCATGGGCCTGGGGCTGTTGCTGAATTGGCCTGCTGGGTATGCCTGTTGAAGACGGCTTCATCCCTTCACCCTTGGATTTCTCCCCAGCATCTGGCAGTGCCACCCCCTGGTCCATCTTGAAGCTCACTCTATGCCTGGCCTCCAGGATACCACAAGTAACTCTTTCCACTGTCTGCCCCTGGCCGATGGCTCTCAGTCTCCATTTCTGCCCACCTCTTTAATGTAAGAGTTCTTCTAGGCCTGGCTGGCTTCTCTCCCGACATCACATACATTCTAGGCAATTGTAACCACTCCCATGACATCTCTCTCTTTTTTTTTAACATTCACAAGTTGAGGACCTAATCCAGATTTTTTTCCTCTGAACTGCATCTGGGTCAATAAATACCATATCACCTGAACATCCCATAGGCAACCTAAAATTCAGTCTCAACAGAACGTCTTTTGGGGGAATCCCAGCTTAAGTGAAAAGCACCACCACTGTGTCCCCTATCCCCACATCAGGGGCTATGAGCCACCCCTCCCCTGCCCCCCAGGGCCGCTCCAGCCGCGTTGCCTTCCTAGCTTCACCCCTCACCATCCCCACGGGCCTGCCTAAGCTCGATGCTCACGGCTATTCTCCTGGGGGGAAAGAGTCCCCACCTCTTGCCATTTTCCTCTGGCCCATCCTTTACCCAGATGGTTGGAGTCATCTTTCCAAAACCCAGCTCAATACCCTTCCAGGGGCCCTCATGTCTGTAGAATAGAATTCAAACTCCAGGTCCTTGGGCTCCAACTAAATAGTGACGATGGTAATGGTCACCCTCTAGCGCTGGAAGAGAGTAAACGAAGTGATGGACATGCAGTGGACGGAGGACTCGGAAACCACCAGTTTCCTTCCTTGACCACCCAGAGGGATGATTCCTGAAGACAATGCATTTGTTTTCCTGTCATTTTGCCAACACATGGTAAGAACTTGTCACGTCCATGTGTCCCGTGACCCAGCCTAGGACAAGACTCACAGTCTGGCCCCACAAATCCTCTTGACCAGAACAGGGCAAACCTGTCCTTCAATCTGTGGCATTTCTGAATCCTTTCGAATTTTGCCTTCCTTCCCCCAAATCTGGGGAATCTGAGGCTGATCGAACTTTCCAGCCCCATTTTGCTAACAACAAAACATTACATTAGTTATCTATCACTGTGTAACAAGAAACTCTAAAACGTAGTGACTTAAACCACTAAACATTTGTTATCACTGTTTCTGAGGCTAGCCGGGCATGGCTCAGCTGGGTGAGGCTCGGGGTCAGACTGCTGGCTGGGGCTGCGGTCCACAGACGGAGCTGGAGGCTCCCGTGTTTGCCTCAGTTCCTTTCCGATGGGCCTCTCTGTATGCTGCCTAAATGTCCTTGTGACGCGGCAGCTGGCTTCTCCCACAGCAGGTGACGAGAGAGAGAGACCAAGATGGAAGCCACAGTCTTTCACAGCCTGCTCTTGGACACGGCAAACCATCGTTTCCACCATAATCTACTGGTCACACACACTGGTTCCAGTGTGGGTGGGCACTACCCAGCAGAGTAAATACCAGGAGACAGAGGTTCCTGGGGGCCATCTCAGAGGCTGGGTACCACGTCCCGCTTGATCCCCACGTCTGCTTCCAAGTGACACCCCACTATTTGCAAAATTCAGATAAGCACAGCCTTGAAAGGAAGGCACTTACACCCTGAAAAATAAGGCCAAAGCGGGGGAGAAGCCCACAGAACAGGGAGACCAGAAGTCCAGATGAGAATGCCTCCAACTCAGTGCCCAGCCCAGGGCAACTCACTGCCCCCACCAGGCCTCAGTGGCCCCATTTGGACAGTGGGGGGTGAACAAGACGATGCTGAGATCTGTGAGACGCTGCGGTCTCACGTGCCTAAGCTCTGGGATGGTGTTTCCTGAGGCCTTGCGTGTGCTCCAGGTACTGGCAACATCACTAGAAGAACTTCTCCCCTAGAGGTCAGTGCTGCCCAGTCTGGCCCGGTGGTTGCTCTCTGTCACTTGGTTTCAAAGCCCCTAGGACTACAGTTTTCACGTCTCTTTCCCACGTGTGACCGGCTCATCAGGGGCCGGAGAGGTGAACAAAGGGTCCTGGGGGTTGGGGAGGAGACTGGAAAGTCATCCCTGTTGTCTGCCCAGGCCCCTCCCAGTCAGGTCGGCCAACTCCTTTGAGAGGACCTGCCCCTCTAAACCCTGGCCTGATAGCACGGGAGTCCCCAGAAGGGGGCTGAGAGAAAGCCTGGCCCACATGGCTCCTGCCTGTTTGTCTGTTGGGTCAGACCATGTTGCTGAGTCTGGAGAAGGAAATGGCAACCCACTCCAGTATTCCTGCCTGGGAGATCCCATGGACAGAGGAGCCTGGTGGGCTACAGCCCATGGGTCCATGGGGTCGCAAAGAGTCAAACGTGACAGAGTGACAAAGCTCTCATGTTGCTGAGCATCTTGGCTGTCCAACTGCAGCTGCCCAGCTGTGCTCCAGTCCCCACCCCATAAGGCCTTTCTCCTAGCATCAGCAGAGACAGACAGACAGAGAATTCCACCTTAGGGAGAGCCCATGGTGCCTCCCCAGGCTACCACACTGGGTTTCCTGGCACACACAGATACACAAGTCGATGAGCATGTGTGGACACAGACACACACATGAGTGACACCCTCCTGGGACACCCCCAGACCCACAGGGGATCCCGTGTTCCAGGGAGGCCTCTGGGTAGGTGAGAAGCACTGGGTCACCTCATGGGCATGGTAAGTTCAAGCTTAGTGGTCCACCAAAGGAGCAATACTTTACAATAAGAGGGAGGAAAATAAAAGAATTTTTAATAAAAGAAAATAAGTAAACCATCATGGGAAAAATCAGAGCTCGGCTGGACTTGTTACACTAGTCTTACAGTTTAGCATTGCTTTTATTTTTTTTTTTTTCTTGTAGGCACCCTCCCTCAGGAGGGTCCTCAGGGCCTCTATGAGTGCTAATCAGGTCTGCAGTGTGGGTTAAAGAGGGGCAATGCCTCACCCCAGCCTGCTACCCTCTCTGTCCTCAGTCCCACACTGCCCCAGCTCCATCGAGGGGATCCTAGCTGCAGAACAGGCTTGGGCTCGGCTCCCAGGGTTCCTCACTGCACAATGGTCACCCACTCTGAAGGCACCGCTGCCGCCTCTGAAGACAGTACAAGTGGATTCGTCTTACTCTACGCAGTTTGACCATCTGACCTTGGAGGTGATCCATTATTACTAAGTTGAACCCACATACCCTATCCTTCTGCTTATTTGAATGAACCCTAAAAGCTTCGAGTCTGTTGGTTGAGTTGGGAGAAGAGATTCACTGAAGCACAGAAGCCTTCCAGGCATAGATGGAGATGGACCAATGGGATTCACTTGGTTGGGATGGCTGCCGAACCAAATGCCCCAGCTCGGTTCTCAGGGTCCTCTGCTAAGTCCATCACCACCATCACTGGGGTTGTCCTTCCTCTAATACTCTGGTCTTGTGAGATCCCACCCTTCCCTCTAGTCCTCCAGAGCAGAGCTGAGCCAGGCACCTCTAAAGAGAGTTGGAGGCATAATGACTAAAAAATAAATACAGGTGGCAAAGAACCTGAAAAAAAAAACAAAACAAAACAAGTTTCCAAAGATTAGCTTTCTGGTCCTAAACTAAACTCATCCACTGCTGAAGTTCCTTGCTCTTGCTGCCTGTCCCCTAGGGCGCCTCCATCTGCTGCATGCTGTATCCTCCAGAACAAGCCCCTGCACACTGGGCATTCCACCTCTCAGACCCAGCGAGGTCTTTGTCCTCTGTTCTGTACCAAGGGCCGGGGCAGCTGTCAGTCCTCCCTGGCCAGGTCAACAGCTCCACCCTGCTTGGTGCTGGCTACAAGGTCTTGCTCAGGCAAGTGATTCCCACATTCAAGGAAGCTGTACTTGTTGGGTCTTTTTGGTTGAAAGTAACAGAAACATAAATGTGAGCTTAAGTAGGAAAAGGAGATAGTGTTAGGATAGGATATCTCATAGAACCCAAAGGTTTCCGAGAGGATCTGAAACTGGGAGCTGGGTTTTCTCTGCCTCCTATCTCTGCTTCTTCCTTCTCCCGGCCTGCCCATCAGTCTTGCTCCATCTCCAGGTTATATGGGAGAAGATAACTGTCCCACTCTTCTCCCACACTGTAGATCCAGTCATCCTCCAACACGATCAGACCTTCTGTTAACCTGATTCCAGAGTCACAAAGGGGAAGACTCTGACCTGCTGAGCTGTGGTCTGGTCAACTATGGCCAGAGGGTGGCCCGAAGTAGCATCAGTATGGTTCTGGGGACCCACTCCTGTGCCTCAGAGAGCAGATCTCCAAGAACAGTGATCACTGCTATCAGAGCAAAAGATTCTGCTGAAATTACCCCCTGCCAGCATGGAGCCCAGGACACCATATTGCTGCCACCCCCATGAACATCCCACACCTACAGGGAGAGAAATACACTTCAGGGAAGAGGAAGACTATTCTTTTGTGAGCTCTGATCAGGTTGCCACCTCAAGACACAGGGCCACCATCTCTACCATTCCCCAGAAGATGGAAAATAAATACCATCTCAAAGGCCTAAGCTGAAAAATACCTGTAAAAGTTATGTGGATGGTACCAGAAAAGCATGACTTGTTCAAGGTCACAGAATGAGAAAGTAGCTAAGGTAGGACTAGGACTTTGCCTCTCAGTCTAATACTCTGTCCACTACGAGAGGAGCTGCCTCAGCAAGAAGGATTCTCTGTGACAAAAGAGAGCTCAAAAGGCTTGTCAGGGGCCACCAAGGATCACTGGAGGCAAACTAATAGTCATGCATCTCTGGTGGTGGAAACATGTAAGGACATTTTCATGGACCACTGGAGAAATTTAGCAGGGACAAGAGGTATACCTGAGCCTTGATTCCAGGATGAGCCCTGTCTTGCCCCTCCGAGCCATGCAGCAAAAAGAGGGATTGTCCACACACACACATACACACACACACACTCACATACACACACACACACTCACTCACTCACGCACTCACTCTCTCATTCACCAATTAATCTGGTCTATCAGCCCACTAAGTTTCAAAGCATCCTATGGATGGATACTCCAGGTGGGATAGAAAACTTAGGGTCTCCTCTGAACTAAAAACCCATGAAAAAGTGAGAATGACTGGATTCAGAGATGTCAATCTGACCCCCAAGAGTCAGTAATTTCCAAAGCAAAGTAGACCATCAAAATTGATCTAAAACCCTCAGAACCCTCCCAGCTTTCCTTAGGGATGGCCAAGTGCTGGGAGCTGTCCGATGTGCTGACCTGGCTGGCCCTTTCTCTAGACCTTGAGCCTCTCTCGCCATCTATCCTGAAATTTGCCCTGTGAACTTGATCAGAGGAGTCTTGGTTCAGCCGTAACCCTGCAGGCGGTTGAATGGAATGGTGCAGACAATGGGCCCACGTAGCCTCTAGTCACCAAAACCAGGCTTTGGGCCAAGGGAACCCTCTCACCCCTGACTCCTTCCAGGCTTCCTTGCAGAACCATCCCCAACCTCCCCAGAACAATGTCATGAATTTTTCCTCCTTGATGAACTTCAAAGTCTTTTAATGACTCTTCATAAAGGAACAGTGGGGCCAAAAGTTGAGCAAAGGAGATGATTAAAGTACCTTATTAAAAGCAGCCTTGTAGAATTCTCCACATGAAAGCAAGCACCATTATGAGGGCTTATCCTTATAAATGACGCTTCGCTTTTGCGAACATGCTGAAACCTGATTAGAGTGACAAGCACTGACTGATACTGCAAACCTGTTAATAACATGAAAATTAGAAGAGGCTCATGCAAAGAAGGGAGATTAATTTAGCCGGAGTACATCTCGCGCAAATTGCAAAGTTGTGAATATGTTCTCAGATAATGAGCCTTCCCAGTCATCAGCTCACTTGTCATTTTCTGTAATTAATGTTAAGGAAGACGCCTTCCTGATGGTTCGTATTACTCATATACCAAGAAAATTTCTTCAGAGAAATAATTTACATTTATTATCATCGGTCTGTTTGTGTGGTTTATTTCGTGCTGGAGTAATTTATTGCAGGACCGTTTGCCATGCCTTGATTAGTCGCTCGTCAGGACGGGATGTAATTTTTTTTGCTTGATGGCGACGTCTACAACTTGACAGTGGTGTAACACTTCTTCTTGTCTCCGGGTGGGTTTTTTTCACTTAAATAAACTTTGGGGCTGAGTGCCCCAGGCTGTCTTCTCACCGGCGGCAGCCTCAACACACAGCTTGCCTGCCTGCCTCCAGATCAGCAAGGAATTCAACACTGAGACCACTTGGAATGTTCCAGGCCATCCGCCTCATCTATCCCTGGTTACAGCTTAAACCTGAGAGTTTATTTCACCCTTTCTCATTCCATTCCTGCTCAGGATGAAGAGAGGTTTGCTCTCTGCTCTCAACTCCACACTTTCCAAGCTATTTCTCTTCTCCCTCAGGCTACATTCTATTGGAGATTTCTCTGCAATTGCTTTTCTCCCCCCATACCTGGTTGTGTATTTCTTTCAAAAGCCTAAACATAAGAGGAAACGCCACAGACGAGGCTTTGTTTCCAGGGCCAGGCAAATCTTTAATTCCACCTTGAATTTCATTGCCTGGCAACATAGTACCAAGGAATATGTCTAGTGAACTCAGCTACCCGACCCCCATCTCTTTTTCAGGTCCCACAAGACCCAGAATCTCAGGAGGAGGGGATCAGAAAAGAGATCCTTGTAGAACAGATCTGAATGCATCTCAGCATGACATCCTGAGCCACCTTTTGCTCTGGGCTCACCTGCTATGCATCCGGAGTCCTCATGGAACAAGGATGTTAACGAAGTGACCCTCTGGGATGATTCCTTCACTGTGCTCTCTGTCTGGCTTCCACTGAGCTTAAACAGAATGGCCCTCCTGGGTGCTTACGGTGCATTTCTAATGCACTGAGCTCTTGGGATGTGTCAGTTCATTGTATCTTCAGAACCACTGGATGTCAGTATTATTGAGACTGTTCTATAGGTGGGGAACCTAGGGATCAGGAAAGTCAAGCAATTTGCTTAAGGGCCCAAGGCTGTCAAAAAGAACCACCACCATCGTCATCATTGCTGACACTGACTGTGTGCTGAAGTATCTCATAGAGAGATATGACGGTGGTTCCCATTTTACCTATGAGAAAGCTGAGACCCAGAGAGTTTAACTCACTTGCTCAAGGTCTCAAAGCCAGTAAGTAGTGGAGCTGGGTCTGATATGCTCCAAAACTTGATAGCAGGTGCCCACTCCACTCCACCATCTCTCCAGAAACACAGCCTTCTCGATGGGATCTTTTCTCTCCTTCCCCCAGTCCTCATTTCCTTCCCCAGGTCCGAACTTGAGAAGCATCCTGCCAATCTCCCCAGCAGGGGTGGCCAGGCCATGAAATGCACAAACAGAGGCAGTTAGCGTGAGTTACTGACCCCTGCACTGCAAATGAGGCAAACGATACAGATCAGGGTTTGCAGACAGAGATAATGATTTTTTTTATTGGACGTCTTCATCCCGAACCAGTGGCGTGGCGCTGGGTCGGCCAGCAGCGCACCGCTGGTGTCGGTTAATGATAATCTATATTTATAAAACGATAGTCCATCAAAGTGGGATGAATATTTTAGAAGCCGCGGACAAATCAAATTGTCTTTGTCAAATGGGTGCGTGCTCTGGCGCTGAGCGTGTTTTATGGCTCTTTCTGGGGTGAGAAGTAAAGGATTCTTCTCGCTGGCTGGAGCGCAGGCTGCCTCCCTCATCGTGGCTGGGAGATGAGGGCTGTGTTTCTACTATTTTAAGAAACCCAATGAGCTGTGGAGATTGACATTAGTGCCAGAGAATTGTACTTTGTTTGATGAAGTTAACAAATAACGAATGAAATGGCATATGTGGTGTCTTTGTGGGAAAGAGTCCATTTATACTTGGAGAAATAAATTAGTTTCTTTGGAAGTCTGGATAGGGAGGGAGGCAAGGAGGCAGGAGACAGGCTGGGGGCCCTGGACTTCAGAGAGAAGATGAAGCAGTGGCAGGATCTGGGGAGGACAAGAGGAAGCGGAGACAGGAGGCGTATGCCAGGTCTGCACATCACCTCCAGGGCGAGCAGAGGTCCTGGGGCGGAACCCCAGTCCCCAGAGTCAAGAACTCCTGCCCTGTCACAAAACCAGCTGGGCAAGTCACATCACCTTTCCAAGCCTCAGTTTTCCCATCTGCCCAATGGGAAGAATAATATCTCCCCCCACAAGTCATTAAATGAATGGCTGGCCCAGGTAAAACCCCTCCTAGTCAGCGGCACATCGTTGCTTAACTGAATGTGAGTTCCTTTCTTCTGCTCCATAAAGTGGGGTCCATGCTGTAGGCACCCAGCCACTGGCCGGCCAGCACCTGTGCTCTGTCCTGTAGGACAGTGTTTACAAAAATAATAGATACCATTCACCTAAGGTCTTTCATGTGCCAGGTGCCATACTAGGCACTTTATATACATTTAATTTTCTGAAGACGCTACATCAGTTCTAATATCTGTTGGTGCTGGTGTTTAGTTGCTCAGTCATGTCTGACTTTGCCACCCCATGGACTGTAACCTGCCAGGCTCCTCTGTCCATGGGCTTTCCCAGGCAAGAATCCTGGAGTGGGTTGCCATTTCCTTCTCCATGGACTCTTCCTAATCCCGGGAATGAACCTGCATCTCCTGCACGGCAGGCAGATTATTTACCTCTGAGCCACCAGGGAAGCCTAATAAAATGTTGGATTGGCCAAAGAGTTCATTCAGGTTTTTCCATAAGATGATGCCAAAAAACCCAAACAAAAACCCAATATTGGCTAACCTAATATAATGTGAACCACATACAGAATTTTTTTAAGTAAAAGTAGGAGAAATTAATTTGAATAATGTTTTTTAACCCAAATAATACAAAATACTGTTTCAATGTGTAATTAATATTTAAAGTATTGATGAGGCCATTTCACATCCTTTGTTCATACAAATCTGTGGGCTTCATGTTTACAGAACCTCTTGATTGGGCTCATCGCATTTCAGATGTCCAATAGCCTCATGTGGGTAGTGGCTACTGAATTTGAAAGCACAGAAAGAGTACACTGCCACCACTGTCCGAAAGCTCTATTGGAGTGCAGCTCTAGGAGGTGTATACAATCTGTTGCTGTTCTGTCGCTAAGTCGTGTCCAACTCTGTGACTCTATGACCTGCAGCACACCAGGCTCCCCTGTCTTTCACCATCTCCCAGAGTTTGCTCAAATTCAACTGTATACAATTATTATCCATGTTTTCAGATGAGGGAGGAAATGCGTGAGGCCCAAGGCCACACAGCAGGTAAGCAGCAGAGCTGGGAAGTTGAGTCTGTCTGTCACCAAAGGCCAGGCTCTGCTTAGATACACCATCTCCAGAAAGCCTGATGGCCATCTGCCTCCCTCAGGGCCCCAAGTGCTGGCCAGCTGACCTCTGATTGCAACTGCTTAAGACATCCTAACTTACCTCAAGAGGCCTGGAGACAGAGCATAAAATACCTATATCTGGATCGCCTATGATGACATACCAAACCACTCAATACTTGGTGGCTTAAAGCAACCACCAACTCTTTTCTCATGATTCTGGGTGGGTGAGGAATTAGACTACAGCACAATGGCACTCATCTTACACGCTAGCAAAGTAATGCTCAAACTTCTCCTAGCCAGGCTTCAGTAGTACATGAACTGTGAGCTTCCAGATGTTCAAGCTGGTTTTAGGAAAAGCAGAGGAACCAGAAATCAAATTGCCAACATCCACTCCATCATTGAAAAAGCAAGAGAGTTTCAGAAAAACTTCTACTTCTGCTTTATTGACTACACCAAAGCTTTTGACTGTGTGGATCACAAAAAATTGTGGAAAATTCTGAAAGAGATGAGAAAACCAGACCACCTTACCTGCCTCCTGAGAAAGCTGTATACAGGTCAAGAAGCAATAGTTAGAATTGGACATGGAACAACAGACTGGTTCCAAATCGAGAAAGGAGTAAGTCAAGGCTGTATATTGTCACCCTGCTTATTTAACTTCTATGCAGGGTACATCATGCAAAATGCCAGGCTGGAGGAAGCACAAACTGGAATCAAAATTGCTGGGAGAAATATCAGAAACCTCAGATATGCAGATGACACCAGCCTTATGGCAGAAGAAGAACTAAAGAGCCTCTTGATGAAAGTGAAACAGGAGAGTGAAAAAGTTGGCTTAAAACTCAACATTCAGAAAACTAAGATCATGGCATCCGGCCCCATAACTTCATGGTAAATAGATGGGGAAACAGAGGAAACAGTGAGAGACTTTATTCTTTTGGGCTCCAAAATCACTGCATTCATGAAATTAAAAGATACTTACTCCTTCAAAAAAAGCTATGACAAACCTACACAGCATATTAAAAAGCAGAGACATTACTTTGCCAACAAAGGTTTGTCTAGTCAAGGCGATGGTTTTTCCAGTAATCATGTATGGATACGAGAGTTGGACTATAAAGAAAGCTAAGTGCCAAAGAATTGATGCTTTTGAACTGTGGTGTTGGAGAAGACTCTTGAGAGCCCCTTGGACTGCAAGGAGATCCAACCAGTCCATCCTAAAAGAAATCAGTCCTGAAAATTCACTGAAGGACTGATGCTGAAGCTGAAGCTCCAATAGTTTGGCCACCTGATGTGAAGAATTGACTCATTGGAAAAGACCCTGATGCTGGGAAAGATCGAAGGCAGGAGGAGAAGGGGGCAACAGAGGATTAGGTGGTTGGATGGCATCATTGACGCAATGGACATGAGTTTGAGTAAACTCCGGGAGTTCGTGATTGACAGGGAGGCCTGGTGTGCACAGTCCATGGGGTTGCAAAGAGTCGGACATGACTGAGCGACTGAACTGAGGAATTAGGGTGGGGGTCTGCAGGGAGGGCTCGTCCCTGCTCCACATAGTATTGGCTAGGATGGCATGGCTGGGGCGGGAAGATCCAAGATGGCCTCCCTCACACAGCTGGTGCCTCGGCTGGGGTGGTGGCCCCCGTGTCTGGGCGCTGGCTGGGGACTGGCAGGGACAGCTGGGCCTCTCTACTCACAGTCTCACTTTGAATTCCACACGGAGGCTCATTCTCCAGCAGGATAACCTGCACTTACTTCCACAGCAGCTGGCTCTTCTCTGAGATTACATGGATGCTGCTAGGCCTCTCCCCTTCTGCCCTCGTCTGTTGGTCAAGTTAAGTCAGGCAGCTCAGCCTCAAGGGATGGAGGAACAGTGTCCATCTCCTGATGGGAGGAAGGCACATGCATGCAGAGATGGGAGGAATCACCAGTGGCCATCTTTGCAGGCAAAGCCACAGTACGTTTCTGGGCCATGGGCACAGGAGCTGGAATTGGGGCACGTTGGCCCAGCCTCACCCCATTAACCCTATGAGCATCATGCTCTGTGTGGGACAATTTACTGACATGTCAAGCAGAGGAAAGGAGCTCTATGTACACTGAGAAAGGTTTGGGGTGGGGATGTGGGGGGTATGGTGGTTTGCTAAACCCCTCCACTGTGGGATACCAGAGGTGAGCAGGAGTCTGGGGATCGCCCCAGAAAAGGACCCAGAAACTATAAACAGAAGGTTCTAGAGAATTCTGGAAACTTAAGGTCTCCGCAAAGATAAGCAATAAAACTTTTAGGATTAAAACAGCCTCTCTCCACAGATGTAAAGAACAGACTTTTGGACTCTGTGGGAGAAGGCGAGGTGGGATGATTTGAGAGAAAAGCATTGAAACATGTATATTATCATATGTGAAACAGATCGCCAATCCAGGTTCAATGCATGAGACAGGGTGCTCAGGGCCAGTGCACTGGGAAGACCCTGAGGGGTGGGATGGGGAGGAAGGCGGGAGTGGGGTTCAGGATGGGGGACACATGTACACCCATGGCTGATTCATGTCAATGTATGGCAGAAACCACTATAGTATTGTAAAGTAATTAGCCCCCAATTTAAATAAATAAATAAATTTAAAAACAAACAGCCTCTCTTTACATATAATAAATAACTAACAAGAAAGTACTGTATAGCACAGGGAACTCTACTCAACATTCTATAAAGACTTATTTGGGAAAAGGATCAAAAAAGAGTGGATATATGTAATATGTATAACTAATTAACTTAGCTGTACAGCAGAAAGTAATGCAACATTGTAAATCAACTATATGGCAACAAAGTTTTTTAAAAAGAGTCTAGAAGCTTCTTTTGGGAGCAGCCAAGAAAGGGACAGCTGGAGGTAAGACAAGTCATTTCTTGAACAGAGACCCAAGGGACAGAGGGAAGAGAGTGGGTTTAAAAGTAGAAAGCAAAGCAAGGGTTGGGGTCCATGAGAAGAAAGTTGAGGGTGCCTGGAAACTGAGCCCTGGCCTGAGAGGTGGACCCCAGCACATACTTACTAGAATATCTGTTAAGTTCAGTTTAGTTCAGTCACTCAGTCGTGTCCGACTCTTTGTGACCCCATGGATCGCAGCACACCAGGCCTCCCTGTTCATCACCAACTCCCGGAGTTCATGCAAACTCATGTGCATTGAGTCGGTGATGCAATCCAGCCATCTCATCCTCTGTCGTCCCCTTCTCCTCCTGCCCCCAATCCCTTCCAGCATCAGAGTCTTTTCCAATGAGTCAACTCTGCATGAGGTGGCCAAAGTATTGGAGTTTCAGCTTCAACATCAGTCCTTCCAATGAACACCCAAGACTGATCTCCTTTAGGATGGACTGGTTGGATCTCCTTGCAGTCCAAGGGACTCTCAAGAGTCTTCTCCAACATCACAGTTCAAAAGCATCAATTCTTCAGTGCTCAGCTTTCTTCACAATCCAACTCTCTCATCCATACATTAAGTACCTTGGTCTTAAGGACAAAACATTCTTAATATTTAACCATTTCTTTGTTTCCTCCATTTAAGATGTGGTTAAACATAATCATTTCCTTTAAACTCATTCCATCCCTCTAAACGTTTGCCTTCTGAGCCCAGCACTGCCCACGTCTAGAATGATGAGGCTGGGACGGAGGAAACTGAGATGCAGATATGAAACCAGAAGCAGCCTGGGCCCAAATCACGTCCTGAACTTTAAGACCTGGGAGGCTGGTGAGGAGACTTCAGCCTAGCCGAAGCCTGTAGCTCCCAGCCACTGGGCGGAGTCCTGGATCTGACGGAGGACCGTCTTCTCTCCTCTAGCTCTGCATACACACCCCTGGCTACTCCTTTTACACAGCAGCCTGGCTCCTGCGCTAGAAGTCACCTGATGACCATATTCATCGTCTCCTGACCATAGCCTTTCAGGTAATGGAGTTTCTGGGTCCACAGATCCCCCTGAAAGACCCCTGGTTCTTACCAGTTGCCCCCGTCTGGATTCCAGGCCAACTGCATTTCCTGACTCCTAACCTCCCCACCTCCCAGGGCCTGGGCAGTGACCCTGTGGCTCCCATGGCTGACCACATTCACCACGCAACACCCACTTGCCTTTTTGGCTGAGAAGTCTCCCCAACACACACCAGTGGATATCCAAGCTCCCTGCTCCATGCCTGGGGCAGAATGGTCTATCAGTTATAAGAATGGCTGTTGATATAAATCTTATTAGTCAGGATAGACGGTAGTAAGGATAAAATTCATAGCCAGTGCTCAGCGAGGGGCCTGGCATAGAGTAACTACTCAATAAATGTACTGATTTTCGCAGGAGCCCCTCACTCTTGGAAGTCTAGCACATTTATTACCAAGTATCTCAGCAGGGTGGTGTCCACCTGGGTGGGTGGTCAGTACAGGAAAGAATAAATGAAGATGTTTGGAAATGTATGAAGATTTTTCACAAGAAATTTAGGAGTCAGACTGGGGTGGCCTAGGCATCCTGAATGCAGCCTGCCAGGTTGAGAGACAGAAAACCAGGAATTACTTGATTTTTTTCAGTTTAAAACTTAAAAAAATTTTTTTAACTCAAGTTCATTATAGAAAAATCCGCTTTTCCATTTTTAACAAGGCAAATGTTACTGTACAAAATTACACTAAAGTAAACAGCATAATCATCCCCAGCTGCAACAGTTCTCAACTTATGGACAGTCTCATTTCACCTATAATTCCCACTCTTGACTCCTAGTTAAGTTTGAGTCAAATACCAGACAAGCTATCAACTCATTTGTTCTTCCGGTTGTATTTCTACAAAACTTTTTAATGACCAAATACTATTATCACACCTAAAAATTAATAATAATTTTAACCATGATAAAATCTAATCAGAGTTTATATTCATCAAATTGCCTTATACATTTTTCATACAGTTTGCTTGAATTACAAACTAATATACGGGGGCTTCCCTAGTGGCTCCACAGTACAGAATCCACCTGCCAATGCAGAAGCTGTGGGTTCGATCCCTGGGACAGGAAGATTCCCTGGAGAAGGAAATGACAACCTACTCCAGTGTTCTTGTCTGGAAAATTCCATGGACAGAGAAGCCTGCCGGGCTACGGTCCATGGAGGTCGCATAGAGTCGGAAACAACCGAGCGACTAAACAGCAACAAAGTCTATATCCAGGGGCTCCCCAGGGGCTCACTGGTAAAGAACCCCCCTGCCAATGCAGGAAATGCAGGTTCGATCCCTGGGTCAGGAAGATCCCTTGGAGTAGAAAATGGCAACCCACTCCTGCCAGGGTCCAAGCCCCAGTGGATCCAGGGTGATTCGAAGGTGGGGATGGCATCGGCATCCTTGGAAAAATACATATTTAATTACAGACATATAGAGAGATTAGAAATGGATAGTGTAGCAGGAAAATTAGTGGAGAAAAAGAGGCTGAATAACTTGGTTTACGTGGAATAGCATCCATGCTCCAGATGGGAATTCAGCCAGAAAAACAGGGAGCAAGAAAGAAACGACATAGGGGAATCAGTCTTTCCGTAAACTGATCTGATTTCTTTATTTTGAGGTTTGCTTATATACCTTTTGTTACACATAGGGATGAATACAGAGTCATGAGGGGGTCAGCAGTCCTGACCTTTATCAAAATCAGGTGCTTTACATAAAAAGGTCTTAGGGATTTTACATCATCTTCTGGACATGAGACCTGCTGACATTTTATGATCCTTTCTTTCTGATAACCAAAAAGCTTATTTCTTCCAAGGGTGTTTTTTCTTAAACCAGGCACCACCCTCCAAATAAAGTTACATTCCTATAGGGTGAGGGTGTAGTGAGTTACAATCAAGAAAGGAATTTATTTAACCCAAGGTTAACATGATTAATCTTAAAGGTGAATACTTATTTCTCCTATATGCTTAAAGGTTAATACTTATTTCTCCTATATGTTAGTTATATTCATTATAAGGGCAGGGAATATGGAGATTTAGCAGCAAACATCAGCCCAACAAATGAAAATCCTTTCACCAATGCTCCCCTTAAGATCTATTTAGTCTTAAGATAGTGATAAAGTTACATTTTTACATAGCAAGGACACAGTGATTTATAACAAAGTATAATGATCTATTACAAAAGAGAAAATTCATTAACTCAGAAAGTCTAGTATTGCTAACCTTAAAAACTACTATATTTCCTTTTCTATATTCCAAATACATTGATTAATATATTCCCAGGTGCCTAAGGATATGGAGGCCTGGTGGCAATCATTGACTCAACAATGAGAAAAGCCCTATGTTAATTAAGACTCTCAAAATACTCCAAAACTCTCTGTGCTGTTTATGGTTCAGTTCAATTCAGTCGCTCAGTCATGTCCGACTCTTTGCGACCCCATGAATCACAGCACGCCAGGCCTCCTTGTCCGCCACCATCTCCCGGAGTTCACTCAGACTCATGTCCATCGAGTTTGTGATGCCATCCAGCCATCCCATCCTCGGTCGTCCCCTTCTCCTCCTGCCCACAATCCCTCCCAGCATCAGAGTCTTTTCCAATGAGTCAACTCTTCGCATGAGGTGGCCAAAGTACTGGAGTTTCAGCTTCAGCATCATTCCCTCCAAAAAGATCCCAGGGCTGATCTCCTTCAGAATGGACTGGTTGGATCTCCTTGCAGTCCAAGGGACTCTCAAGAGTCTTCTCCAACACCACAGTTCAAAAGCATCAATTCTTCAGCGCTCAGCCTTCTTCACAGTCCAACTCTCACATCCATACATGACCACAGGAAAAACCATAGCCTTGACTAGACGGACCTTAGTCAGCAAAGTAATGTCCTTGCTTTTGAATATGCTATCTAGGTTGGTCATAACTTTTCTTCCAAGGAGTAAGCGTCTTTTAATTTCATGGCTGCAATCACCATCTGCAGTGATTTTGGAGCCCAAAAACAGAAAGTCTGACACTGTTTCTACTGTTTCCCCATCCCATGAAGTGATGGGACAGGATGCCATGATCTTTGTTTTCTGAATGTTGAGCTTTAAGCCAACTTTTTCACTCTCCTCTTTCACTTCCATCAAGAGGCTATTTAGCTCCTCTTCACTTTCTGCCATAAGGGTGGTGTCATCTGCATATCTGAGGTGATTGATATTTCTCCCGGCAATCTTGATTCCAGCTTGTGCTTCTTCCAGTCCAGCGTTTCTCATGATATACTCTGCATAGAAGTTAAATAAGCAGGGTGACAATATACAGCCTTGACGCACTCCTTTTCCTATTTGGAACCAGTCTGTTGTTTCATGTCCAGTTCTAACTGTTGCTTCCTGACCTGCATACAGATTTCTCAAGAGGCAGGTTAGGTGGTCTGGTATTCCCATCTCTCTCAGAATTTTCCACAGTTGATTGTGATCCGCACAGTCAAAGGCTTTGGCATAGTCAAAAAAGCAGAAATAGATGTTTTTCTGGAACTCTCTTGCTTTTTTGATGATCCAGCGGATGTTGGCAATTTGATCTCTGGTTCCTCTGCCTTTTCTAAAACCAGCTTGAACATCAGGGAGTTCATGGTTCACATATTGCTGAAGCCTGGCTTGGAGAATTTTGAGCATTACTTTACTAGCATGTGAGATGAGTGCAATTGTGCGGTAGTTTGAGCATTCTTTGGTGTTGCCTTTCTTTGGGGTTGGAATGAAAACTGATCTTTTCCAGTCCTGTGGCCACCGCTGAGTTTTCCAAATTTGTTGGCATATTGAGTGCAGCACTTTCACAGCATCATCTTTCAGGATTTGAAACAGCTCCACTGGAATTCCATCACCTCCACTAGCTTTGTTCATAGTGATGCTTTCTAAGGCCCACTTGACTTCACATTCCAGGATGTCTGGCTCTAGATGAGTGATCACATCATCATGATTATCTGGGTCGTGAAGATCTTTTTTGTACAGTTCTTCCATGTATACTTGCCACCTCTTCTTAATATCTTCTGCTTCTGTTAGGTCCATACCATTTCTGTCCTTTATGGAGCCCATCTTTGCATGAAATATTCCCTTGGTATCTCTAATTTTCTTGAAGAGATCTCTAGTCTTTCCCATTCTCTTGTTTTCCTCGATTTCTTTGCATCGATCGCTGAAGAAGGCTTTCTTATCTCTTCTTGCTATTCTTTGGAACTCTGCATTCAGACGCTTATATCTTTCCTTTTCTCCTTTGCTTTTTGCCTCTCTCCTTTTCACAGCTATTTGTAAGGCCTCCCCAGACAGCCATTTTACTTTTTTGCATTTCTTTTCCATGGGGATGGTCTTGATCCCTGTCTCCTGTACAATGTCATGAACCTCTTTCCATAGTTCATCAGGCACTCTATCTATCAGATCTAGGCCCTTAAATCTATTTCTCACTTCCACTGTATAATCATAAGGGATTTGATTTAGGTCATACCTGAATGGTCTGGAGGTTTTCCCTACTTTCTTCAATTTGAGTCTGAATTTGGCAATAAGGAGTTCATGATCTGAACCACAGTCAGCTCCTGGTCTTGTTTTTGTTGACTGTATAGAGCTTCTCCATCTTTGGCTGCAGAGAATATAATCAATCTGATTTTGGTGTTGACCATCTGGTGATGTCCATGTGTGGAGTCTTCTCTTGTGTTGTTGGAAGAGGGTGTTTGCTATGACCAGTGCATTTTCTTGGCAAAACTCTATTAGTCTTTGCCCTGCTTCATTCCGCATTCCAAGGCCAAATTTTCCTGTTACTCCAGGTGTTTCTTGACTTCCTACTTTTGCATTCCAGTCCCCTATAATGAAAAGGACACCTTTTTATCATGTGCGTAGTGGCAGGAGTATGGATAATCCTGTCACACAGGCTAGTCTGTCAGCAGAGAGGTTTGACCTAAGACACCCTTGTCACACCCAGGGCAGGGAATTAGCAGCAATTATTGGCACAACAAATGAAAAACCCTTCAGCAATGTAATTCCTAACCAACCCACTATGCTAATAATTTCTAACTCCCCAAAAGAATTTGTGTTTAGTAAGTCTAAAACATCTCGTGCCTCTCAGGTTGGGAGGCTGTAAACAATCCCATGTGGCCGGATGAACCTATACAGGCGGGCTAGATAACCTTCAGAGGAGTCCGTAAGCTGAAACACTCTTGTCACGCCCAGGAATTTTTATTGCCTTGGAGCTGCAAGTTAACTCCTTCTCCGAGAGAAACGGTTATGGGGAGAGCCCCCCGTAAAGTCAGAGGTGTAGGTGACAGCATAAAACAGACTCTGGTTTTGGGGTAGATGCTCGGGAACAGGGGGTCTCCTGAGGCTTGATCACGCCTTTGCATATGCCAAGCCTCCTTCCTCATGACCTTTGCCATGGGCGGAGTTCCTCACGCTGGCCCCCGGCACACTCCAGTATTCTTGCCTGGGAAATTCCATGGACAGAGGAGCCTGGCAGGCTACAGTCCATGGGGCCACAAAGAGTTGGACATGACTTAGCAACTGAGCATGCACACAAATACTGTGTATTTGAACTGATGGACACATCTCTTTGGTTGCTTTCAGTTTGTAGCTTCTGCTCTATTCTTTCACTTGTTTCTAATGCTTCATTGAAGAAACCAGACCATTTGTCCTATAGAATACCCCACTAGTCTGGATTTTGCTGATTACATCCCCATAGTCCCACGCAGCTTGTTCCACATTCCCTACATTTCCTATCAGTTGGTAGTTGCTCTGGAGGCTTGATTAGATTTTATTTTTTGGCAGCACTACTTTACAAGTGGTGTTGCTACTCCCATCAAGATATATATATATATACGCACACACACACCTGATTATCTTTTCTTTCCTTTTGGAAGTGTTTGCAGCTATTGAAACTCGTTGCCTAGATCCATCATTTTCTTAGAGGTTACAAAATAATGACATTCTAGTTTATTACTCCTTCTTCACTTATTATCTGGGCAGCTTCTTTAAAGAGGAATTTCCTTTCATCAATTAACTGGTTACCTGAGGAAGGACTATATTAATGGCAAGATGAATACTTGATTCTGTCCTTTATTTACCACTTTTCAAAATAATGCTAACTTCTTCCAAAAGTGACCTATTAATATGAGTTGGTTTTTTAAAAGTCATGATGAACTGATGGACTTAAACGCATTTGTTTGTGTTTCAGCCCCTTGCAGCTATTATCCTTGTTGTGTTCAAACTGACCGATTAATAGCCATGGGCGCCTTTTCCAGGTTTGCTTCGAAGTCCTTTTGAATAATCTTAGGAGCATTTGATATGCCTTTACTTTCTGGAAAGACAAACTAGTCCAGTCTCATCTTGTACACTTCTTACCCTAGTCCTGGGATCAATCTTTTATCCAATAAGCCCTGCTTTCTTTTAGGGGAAACTGGCATTTAGAGACCATACTCTGAGTACTAGGAACGTTCATAGCTACTCAGTTGTTCACCATTTTCAATGCTTTTCAGGGGGCGGAGATCGACAATGTGGAGTTTTTTTTTTTAAGAGAATTTTTTAACCAATTTTATTTATCTATTTATTTTCGGCTGTGCTGGGTCTTCATCACCTTGCTGGCTCTTCGCTAGTTGCGGTGAGCGGGGCTGCTTTCCCATCGTAATGCACAGGCTTCTCATTGCAGCGGCTTCTCTCGTTGCAGAGCACAGGCTCAGGGCACACAGGTTCAGTAGCTGAGGCTCCTGGGCTCCGAGCACAGGTTCAATAGTCGTGGTACACGGGCTTGGTTGTTCCGCTGCGTGTGGGATCTTCCCAGATCAGGGATCGAACCGTGTCTCCTGCATAGGCAGGTGGATTCTTGACCACTGAGCCACCAGGGAAGCAAGGAAACATGGTTTTTTGTTTTTAATTTCTAGATAAAATGCACCCTGAATTTTTTTATCACTTCCAATTCAAATTCAGGACTGCGAGGTCTTTAACGTCATATATCTTACATCTGCTTTCCTTTCTCCCATGCAAAAATTTCTACTCCTCAGACACTGACATAATTCTTCACTTGCTTTATCTTACTATATGCACACAATGGCCTCAGAATGACAGGACTAACACTTTACCAACAATGTGATTACTGAAATCAATTTTAATACAAAAAATATACAGCCAAAATCCCGTAATTTAAAGTCACTTGAGATTGCTCCTCTTTCTGTGATCAGGCTACCGACTGGATACATATGTAGGTTCTCTTCAGCAAGTCATTTCAGCTCCCAGAGTCTCACTTTCCTCCTCTATAAGATGGGGATAGGGCTTCCCAGGTGGCTCAGTGGTAAAGAATCCACCTGCCAATGCAGGAGAGGCGGGTTCTATCCCTGGGTCAGGAAGATCCCCTGGAGGAGGAAATGATAACCTTCTCCAGTATTCTTGCCTGGGAAATCCCATGGACAGAGGAGCCTAGCAGGCTACAGTCCATGGGGTCTCAAAGAGTCAGACACAACTTAGCAACTAAACAACAACCAAAAATGGGGATAAAAGAAACTCCCTGGCAGAACTGGTGAGTTAAGAGATGTCCCGAACAGCCCAGGTGCCACCAGTATGACGGCAAATGTGGCCAGGCCAACGCAAATGTTAGACTGACGCTAAGCACTCACCTGCCGTTGCAGGGTGCCCCCCCCCCAGCACGCACGCACAAGCACTCGCCAGAGTAATAGACCGCACGTGCGTTGCTTGCTGCAGCCACTCAAGGGGCACTTTATAGGTATCAACTAATTTCATTCCCACAGCAGCCCCACGAGGCAGGTATTCTTAATACCCCCACTTTGCAGAAGAGGAAACGAGGGGCAGAATTGAGAAATAATTTGTCTAAGACCACACAGCTAAGAAATGGTGGCGCCAGAACTGGGCACCCTAGTTCCAACATCCGTGGTCCTGACCTCTTGGCTTACCTGTCTCAATAGTGAGCCCCTAAACCCCTGAGCTGTCCCACAAGTGTGAGAGCCAGTTCTCTCGAGGCTTCCACCTTCTTGCTCCCTCTAAACAAGGGAGGTATCCCCATAGGTCTCCTCTGCTGCCCCTCTGCCCACGACCTCTGGTGTGAGGTCCCCACTCAGGCACATGGCATCCTCCGAGGTGGCAGCTGCCAGAGCCCTCAGTGGGTAGGCACTGCCCCGGGGTCTCTGGTGGGGACAGGGAGCATGGAACGCCACCTCCTATGTGGTGGGTGCTCCATCAGTGGAAGCCACATCCTTATTGCTTTGCAATCCCCCAAAAAGGCTAGTGAGGGTCAGGACTTGGATTTGAACCCTAAAGCCTGTGGCCTGGAAGCTCATGCTCTGACCTAGCCTGGGGTGAAGATAACAGGCTTTCCCTTCTACCACAACACTGAGGAGGGTGTGGTCCCTTTTCTCCGAGATGCTGTCACCAAGTCCTTCCCTGGCTAGACCTGCACGCCAATCTCCCAGCCAGAGCCAGCACCCAACACCCCCACCCCCACCTTGAACCTGGGTTGATCTGTGACAACTGCGACCAGCAGAAACTGGCAGAGGTGATGTTCAGCCAGATCCAGGCCTAGACTGCAGAGGACAGGCAGGTTCCAACGAAATGTTCACTCTGGGAAGCTAGCACCATGCGGAAAGGTGCACTATGTACCCCGAGCTGACCATCTTCCAAGAAAGACCAAAAAGCAACAGACAGCCACGCTGCCCAGCTCCCTGTCCGGCCATCCCAGCTCAGGTGCCCACCATGTGAGTAAGGCAACCACCTGGGCCTCCAGCCCCCATAGATGCCATGCAGAGATGATGTGAGGCCTCCAATGTGCGGTCCCAGCTGAACCATTCCAGCATCTCCAGCCCCAGACACAGGGGCCAGAGGAGGGTCACTTCCTCCGTGCCCTGCCTGACCCATGGGTGTCTGCCTGAGCTCCTGATCTGCAGAACCATGAACATTGTTAAACGGTTATTTTACACCCCTCTGTTTTGAGGTCATTGGTTATGTGGCAGGGTGACCAGAGCAGGGGGAAAGAGGCCTGAGCAGCCATGCAGCTGGGGTGACGGGAGCCCTAGGAAGCAGCCCCAAGTGGTTGGAGACCTGCCCCGGGGGTGGACATTGAAGTGATTGGAGAAGAGAGGGCCGCCCCAAGAGTGTGGTTCTATCAGCGCCACTGCCAAGGGCCGTTTCCCAGGGAGCGGCCAGGAGGCCCTAATCCAATGCAACGAGCTTGCTCAAAGTGTCAGCACCCCTTTCTCAGGCTCCCCAGCGAAGGTCTCCACTTGGTGGCTTCTACTAGCCTGAAGACAAAAGTGAGAGGGCCTCCCGGCTAAGGGGGGCCCAGTGGAATCTCCAGTGTGTTGGTGTGGGTGTGGACCCCAAGCCTGCTTCCCCAGGGTTCCTTAGGCAAATGTTCAGAGCCCGGGAGGCCCCTCCTTCACAACCACATGGGGGCCTCACACGTCCTGATCCAAGCACACAGGACCCTCTCACCGCCATGTGAGATTTCCCCAGAAAGAGACAGAGATGTAAAGAGCCAGAGATGGAGAGAGAACCTGAGCAAGACAGAACACAGAGGTAGAGACAGAGACACAGAGAGAGAGACAGAGAAAAGAGACATAGAGAGACAGAAATAGAAGAAAAAACAGAGAGAGTCAGAGAGAGAGAGAAATGCAGAGGAAGGAAAAGGGAAAGAGAGGTGGTGAGAGAGACAGACAGATGGGCAGAAACAGCCAGCGAACGGAGGAGGAGATGCACAGTGAGATAAAACCCCAGAGAGGTGAAACATCAGCAGAGGCCGAGGCCAGGGGTGGGAGGCGGGGGGTGGGGGCAGGCTGGTGGTCCAGCTCCCCAGACTTGGGCTTTACCACTGACTCCCCCCGCCCCACTCTGTGTTGTCCACGTTCCCCCAGCCTCCTGGCACCTCAGCCCCCTAGCTGTGCCAGCTCCCCCATGCTGGGCAGATGGGCCCCATTCCCAGGAGGACCAGGCAGGACCCCAAGCCTCCCTGTGTGCCCTCTTGTCACCCAACCCACATCTCCAAGCTCTTCAAACCCCAGAAAAGCCACCACCTCCAGGATGCCCTAGCAAGCTGTCTGCACCCCTGGTCACCTCTCTCCACAAGATCGAGTCCCAGGGCAGGGATCAGCCCCACCTGTCACCCAATCCCCGCTCCGTGGCCCTGGGGAAAGTTTCCTGGGGCACCATAGTAAGGGACAGCAGCAGGTTCAGGCCAGAGGTCCAGAGGGCCCAGAAAGCCAATTCCTAGGGAGGATCTCCCCCTCTGCCCTCCTCCCCCGCTCCCCTCCCTGCAGTGGATGGTGCTGTAAAACCAAGAGGGTCCCCCTGAGCAGGCTCCATAACTCAGCCAGCCAGCAGAGGCCGATATTTAAATCATAGCTTACTTTGCTTTGTGTGAGGGAATTTATTAGCCTACCACATAAATGTTTTATTCATTAGGCCACGTAAATAATGCATGCCTGTTTCCATGGAGATTTAACCCTTCAGCTCCCAGAGCCCAGGCCTGCCCCCGCCTCCCCACCTTTGTGTTATCCGGCCACCCTCCTGGTTCTGAATCTGCACAACACCAACAAGACCACCAACAAAGCACAACCATAATCAATACTACTATTATTATCATCCATCACTTCCTCAGCCTCTGGGAGCCAGACTCTGTGCCCAGTTCTTTTCTTCCCCTCTGCCCACTGTGATGTCATGGCCACACACACCGCCATCTCCCCCGTGCTACCGATGAGAAGACTGAAGCTCAGGATGGAGGAGACACGTGCCTAGGGCCACGCAAGGCTTAATGTGGTGCCAGGATTCATACTAGGCGTGACTGACACCAAAATCCAGCCGTCTGGACACTTGTCTCCTCTTCTCTGCCCAGCCCAGGACCCCCTAGACCATGCAGGATGGCAGCGTAAAGGCACCTTCCAAGCAGGAATTCCCCTCTGCTCAGCTTTGGGCTCACTGCTCTCTGTCTGCAGTCCACAGAATCCCAGGCCCCCAAAGGCTGAGGTTGTGGGGATCAACCAGACCGACCCCTGGGAACCAATGTGTAAACTGGGACCCAGAGTGACACAGGACTTGCCCAAGGTCACAAGGCAAACCCCAGGAGAGCCAGCCCGTGAACCCAGGTTCTCTCCTTGCACCCTGAGCTGCCTCCTGAGGTCTGAAGGTGACAGGGCCTCCCCTCACTTTAGTGATGGAGAGTTTGAGGCATTGGGGTTAAGAGCCGGGTGCAGGGTTGCCAGCAAATTGGCAAGGAGAGCGTGCTGGGCAGCCTGGGCAGGCCCCGCAATCCTCCTGGTCACGTCTCACTGCTCTGCTCAGTGAGCGTGGCAGTGCCCAGACCACGTCTGCCACCTCAGCCGCTCGTTAGGCAGCTGCCATGGGTGCCCACACGGCCCCTCGGTGACGGCGGAGAACAGAGGCCACCACGGTGTCCTGACTCCCTCCACGGGCTTTCTCAGGCTTTGAAAACAGCAGAATCGTAGGTGAGCCCAGAGCTGTCTGTGGAGATGGAACCTGACCCACAGGTATCTGCAAATGACACCCTCCAATGCTGCCCTCCCAGCTTGTCTCCCACCTGGAAGTGGTCCTGAGTCCTCTCTGACCCACTGAAGGTGACCCAGAGCCTGGGAGTTTGGCCAGGACCATGGGAACTCCGGGAGATGGTGATGGACAGGGAGGCCTGGCGTGCTGCAATGCATGGGGTCGCAAAGAGTCGGACACGACTGAGCGACTGGACTGAACTGAACTGAACTGAATGGGAAGCCCTGCAGCTCTTCATCTCATGGCTGCTCCAGCATCCCTAGGATGGGCGCTTGGTTTGCCTTCCTTTCAGGCAAGCCGCTTAAGGCTCAGGGAGGTGGAGAAACCTGCCCAGGCCACAGAGCTGGCAAACAGCTAAACCCTGGAACTGAGCCCAGTTTGAAGTGCCTGTCCTGCTTGCCCAGCCCTGACCACCACCATGATGCCTCCCAGGGCAGCACCTGGGCCACTGGTAGGCAGTAAGACTCCCTGCATTTTTGGCAGGGAAGTGGTTTCCCTTTTAACTGTCCAGAAGTCAGTCAGTCTGGTCTTGGCTTGTGGACTGCCTCTCCAGCACCACAAATCACCATTTTATGAACAGAGACTGCAGGGTCCAGGCTACGAGCCCTCTGCAGGTTGCAGGAACTGGCCGAATTTAATAATTCTGTTGCATTTTCATTATATTTATTTTTACAGCTGCCTCCATTCATAGCAAGGAATGCTGGCTTTCCACTTAACAGCAATGATAATAATGTAGCTTAGACATAGACAGCACTTACAGTGGGTTTGGTATTGTTCTGAGCTTTGCATATCTTAACTCACTGAACCTCAGAAAACCCTATGAGGCACCAAGGTTATCAGCCCTAATGAAGAGACAAGGAGGCTGAGGCATAGAGTGGTTAGGACTGGCCCCCCGTCACACAGCTTGTCGTGTGTCCAGGGCCAGGCGTGATATCCTTTATGATCAGAGTGTCTCCCATAGAGAGGTGAATTTTTCTCTTCAAATAATTTAAGAGAAGAAAGAAAAAAGGTAGAAAAAAAAGAGTAAAGCAAAAAGGTCAACTTGTAATATGTACTAAGAAAATAATCCTATAGGGAGGACCTACCTGGATATGCCAGAAGTCGTGAAGTTATCTATGAACTCAGCATGGCCTGGGCGTCCACAGGATGTCACCTCCACTCCAAGTTCCACCCCCTGAGCTTGGAGCCAATGAGAACAAGGCCTGGCTTGGGACTGACTCTGTGGGACTCTGGAGTGGCCAGCTATCCTGAGCTCAATCCGAAGAGGCCAAGGGGGGCACCATCTCAGGGACTCCTTAGATCTGCCTGCATTTCCCTGCACACCCCCTCCCACCCCTGCACAAGCACACTGGCAGCTCTGGGGTCCCTCAGAGTGGGGGCTTTATGTGTGAGGTCACCCACAGCCCTCTCCTGCACTACCCTGATCCAATTTGTGTCTCTTCCAAGGGGCTGCCCTGATGTCAACAAGACTGTTTACCCAGAGGCCTTAGTGAGCAAATGCCATGCAGGGTTCATGCAGACTTGGGGAAGAAGTGCCTCTCTGAGCTCACAGAAGCTCAGACAATGTCTTGAGTCACCAGCGTTCCCAGTGAAAATGTTCCTTCAGCTCCTGCCTGGACACTGTCCCTCCGTGGCTCAGATGTGAGTCCCTGGGATCGGGAGGTGACAGTTAAGATTTTTGCCTCTCACCCTCAACCTCTTCACACCAACCTCCTCCTTTCCCTCAAGGCCACTGATCCAGGCTCTAGGGCTTCAGACACAACCCTTGACACATTAGTTCAGTCCATTTCAGTCCATTTCAGTCACTCAGTCCTGTCCAACTCTTTGAAACCCCATGGAATGCAGCACACAAGGCCTCCCGGTCCATCACCAACTCCTGGAGTTTACTCAGGCTCATGCCCATTGAATCAGTGATGCCATCCAACCATCTCACCCTCTGTTGTCCCCTTCTCCTCCCGCCTTCAGTCTTCCCCGGCATCAGGGTCTTTTCAAATGAGTCAGTTCTTCGCATCAGGTGGCCAACGTATTGGAACTTCAGCTTTGGCATCAGTCCTTCCAATAAATAGTCAGGACTGATTTCCTTTAGGATGGGCTGGTTGGATTGCCTTGCATTCCAAGGGACTCTCAAGAGTCTTCTCCATTGCCACAGTTCAAAATCATCAATTCTTTGGCCCTCAGCTTTCTTTATAGTCCAACTCTCACATCCATACATGACTCCTGGAAAAACCATAGCTTTAACTAGACAGAACTTTGTTGGCAAAGTAATGTCTCTGCTTTTTAATATGCTGTCTAGGTTGGCCATAACTTTTCTTCCAAGGAGCAAGCATCTTTTAATTTCATGGCTATGCAGTCACCATCTGCAGTGATTTTGGAGCCCCCTCAAAGTAAAATCTGTCACTGTTTCCACTGTTTCCCCTTCTATTTGCCATGAAGTGATGGGACCAGATGCCATGATCTTCGTTTTCTGAATGTTGAGTCTTAAGCCAACTTTTTCACTCTCCTCTTTCAATTTCATCAGGAGGCTCTTTAGTTCTTCTTTGCTTTCTGCCATAGGGTGGTGTCATCTGCATATCTGAGGTGATTGATATTTCTCCCAGCAATCTTGATTCCAGTTTGTGCTTCATCCAGCCCAGCGTTTCTCATGATGTACTCCACATATAAGTTAAATAAGCCTGTGCCCCAGGTCACTAAGCATCAAAGCCCAGGCGCAATCCAAACCTGACTCCATTGTACTGCTTATGGTCAAGGAGAATGGAAACCTTCTTGACCCCCAGGTTCCAGGGTGAGTGGTGCAGAGCCATGCCCCTCTCTTGGTATATGGGCATCCCCAAGCCCTCTGAGCCAGCAGAATCCAGGGCCTCCCACAGCCCTGTGTGATGGTTCAGCCCCCACTGAATCTTCTTGCCCCCCACACACACCCCTCTAACTCCCCTTCCCCTCCCAGGGGGCTCTGTGATTTACTACCAGCTCAATTCTAGTCTCTGGCCCAAGTCCTCAGCCCCTTCATGGAGTTGGGATAACCAGGTCACGTGGAACTCAGTGATCACACAGCCCCCCAGGGAGGGTCACAGTCCCACCTCTCAAGCCCACTGTGCAACCCCTGCTCTTGCTGTCCCTTTCAACTTCAGGGATTTTACAGATTCAGCCCCATGCAGACTCTGTGCGGACCCTGGTCAGGGCAGTAGATCTGTGGGCTCAAGGGATCCAAGCTACTTTTCCCAGGAAGTCTTGGTGGGAGAGGCATCTCGAAGCCCTCCCTTCCCCAGTGAATCAGCCTCCTGGTTATCCCAGGTCCCCTTCTGCCTCGGCCCACCCAGCCCTCCAGCTTTCTGCCAGCCACAGCAGCCTCTCTGATTTCAGGGCAGCCAGGAGCTGCGTAGACAGGTCCTGAGTAGACAGATCTCCAGACTTGTCAACGTGAAAGGAAGGGAACAGGGTTGAGGGACTAAGCACCAGTCCCCACTCAGGGTTTCCTCCCTCCTTGGACAGTGACCTGGCTCTAAGCAGGACAGAGTCCCTACCTCTGGAGTAACTCTGTTGCTGGGTCCCCGCTCACACTCTCAGGCTCACCTATCATGTGACAATTTCTTCAGACCTTGTCACCTGCCTAGAGATCCCATAACGGATGCAGCCCCATCTCAGATGACCTTTCCCCACCTCACCCTGGTATCTAAGATGGTAAAGAATCCACCTGCAATTTGGGAGATTTGGGTTCCATCCCTGGGTTGGGAAGATCCCCTGGAGGAAGGCATGGCATCCCACTCCAGTATTCTTGCCTGATGAATCCCATGGACAGAGGAGCCTGGTGGGCTACAGTCTATGGGGTCACAAAGAGTTGGACATGACTTAAGCACACACACCCTAGAGCACTTTGTCCAACCTTCCCTTCCCTAGCTGCCTGCTTCTTTCTTAATCCCTTAGGTCTCTGCTAAAGTTCCTTGAACCCATAATCAAAATCAGGCCTCCCTATTAGGTATTCTGTTAGACACACACATACATACACACCACACACACACACAGCCCACGCATACACACACTTGAGTTATCACTAGTTAACAGTAGTCACTGGAGCGGTTGAGTCTCACTCCATGAAGCTATCTCCTGTGCTAGTGGCAGCTCCTGGTATTGGAATGTTTGATGAATGAATGAGTCGGGAGCTGCCAGGGGACCTCAGTCCCAGGAGTAGTCTCATTATTGTACCCTAAAGTCATCCCAAGAAACCCCACCAGGAATACTCAGGCCAAGGTCATAGGTGAGGTCACCACCTCTGTATAATGACTTTTCTAAGACAGAAGGGGCAGCTTTATTCTAGCTTTGGGGCTGACAGTTCTAATCATCCCTCCTGCAATGGGACCAGACCCGAGAGCTGAAATTGTTTTGGGGGTAATTGTCACTCCCTCACCTTCCTCACCCAACTCCTGCTTCCCAAGGTGCAAAACTACCTCTTTGTCCTTGTCTCCCTCTGACCAGAGCCCCTGTCCTCAGTATGACACTGTAAGGGTCTCAGGGACCCTCTTAGAAGGTGCTATGGGTCAAATCATATCCCTCAAAATGATATGATGAAGTGTTAATACCACTTAACACCAGTGGTACTTGTGAACCTGACCTTATATGAAACTAGAGCCTTTGCGGATATAATCAAGTTAAGATGGGACCATACTGGATTAGGGAGGACCCTTAACCCAATTTCACTCACATCTTTATAAAAAGAGGAGAGACAGATGCCACATGATGACAGAGGCGGAGACGAGTGATGCCGCTGTGAGTTAGAGGGTGTCGAGGATTGCCAACAACCTCCAGGAGCAAGAGAGGCCAGGAAGGATTCTTCTCGAGAGACTTTGGGGGAGCCTGGCCCTCCTGAAACCCTTGATTTCAGACTTCCAGCCTCCAGAATCGAGAGAATAAACTCTGTCATTTTAAGCCACCAACTTTGTGGTACTCGATACAGCAGCTCCAGAAAACTATAACAGGCAACTGTGGGCTCAGGGGCCAGAAGCCGATGTGGAGAAAGGCCCTGTGCTTCGCCTGGAGCCAGGTGTGCGAGCCCCTCTCATCAGAGGATGGTGGGGTGCTGCTGGGTCTGAAATGGGAGGATAATGCAGCTGTCTGGAGGCTGTCCGGGTGCAGGGCTGCTCAGGACACATCCTCAGTGTGCATTGGGAATGGGCTGGGGCCAGCTTGTCTGAGGACCGTGACAGTCTCTGGAGAATGTGCTGTGAGCCTGTCTCTCCAGAGATCACACCATCTAGAAGGGACACCAGCTTCTTTGCCACAAAGCCTCTTTGCTCAGTGTCTCATGAAAGACTTGAGCCAATGCCAGCCACATAGAGCAGAGAAGTCAACAAGAGGCATGTTACTGGGAATGAAAGGGGCACAACTTAAGCTTTGGACAAAAGGATTGATTCCAATAACATTGTTGTTGCTTAGTGGCTAAGTCATGTCCAGTTCTTTGCAACTCCATGAACTGGAGCATGCCAGGCTTCCCTGTCCTTCAGTATCTCCCAGTGTTTGCTCAAACTCACTGGCAATCTCCATTGCATCGATGATGCCATTCAACCATCTCATCCTCTGTCGTCCCCTTGTCCTCCTGCCCTCAGTCTTTCCCAGCATCAGGATCTTTCCCAATGAGTTGGCTCTTTGCATCCGGTGGCCAAAGTATTGGAGTTTCAGCATCAGTCCTTCCAATGAATATTCAGGGTTGATTTCCTCTACACATATATTGAGCATTTACTCTATGGGAGGTACTTGACATACATTATTTGAGTCCCTTCTCCCATGGATATGTCTCACCCTCCCCACTTCATACCTGAGCAAACAGGGCCCAGAAGAAATTGATTTAAGTTCGTTCCTCTGGCTAGTGATGATAGAACCAGAATTCAAGTCTAGGTCTTTTTGACTCCAAGCCCATCATGTTGTCTTGACTCCTCAGGGTTGAGAAGGGCACCCCAAGGACACCCAAAGAAGACATGCATCCACATGCATAGACGGAGATAGCTCAGTAAATTGGAACAAGGGGTCAACCTTGGGGCTGTGCTCAGGAAACCATAGGGTGGACTGGGGGTAGAGCTGCCTGTGGTGTCAGCTGCCCTGGGGGCCCCACACCACACAGGCCTAAGCCAGTGAGTGCCTGACCGAGAGACAGACCCAGGGCCTCCCAAGCCTGGAGTGCTGCTGGGAGGTCAAGGAAGCTCCATGAATCTCACACCCTACTCCACTCCAGGGTATACCTGTGAGTTTCTGCCTGTAGCCTCTAGGTCCAAGCCTGACACCCCCCATTTGCCAGGCTTGTCTCTTTCCGGAGTCTCAGGCTGGAGCCTGCCCAGTTTTCTGTAATGCCAATCAATACCAGGGGACATCCTGCTTCAGACACCCTCCCATGTCTCTTTGATCTTTGCTGTCTCTGAACTTGAGTGTAGCAGACAGCTCTAGACTTATCTGTCCCAATTCCTCTTATTCTAAAACTTGTCCTTTCAAGGGAATTTCCTGGTGGCCCAGCGGCTAAGATTCCGCACTCCCAAAGCAGGGCGTCCAATCTCTGGTCAGGGAACTAGATCTCACATGCTGCGACTAAAGATCCCATGTGCCACAACTAAGACCAGGCTCGGCCAAATAAGTAAATATGTAAAGAAAGAAAAATAAAAGTTGCCCTTCCAGGGATGGGCCTGGCCGCCATGTTCAAGAGGCAATGTAGCACAGCAGTCAGGCTCACAGATGTTAGGATCAGACTCCTGGGTTCCAGGTCCAACTCAGCCACACACTAGATATGTGACCTCGAGTGTGCCTCTTCAGCTCTCTGTGTCTCACCTGTAAGCGAGGCTGATAATTATAGTGCTTACCTCATCATCATTAGCATTATCCTCCTTGTCATTAGTATTACTATTAACATGTTACTCCTGCCATAGCTGATTGGACCAGAGATGAACACCTGATCCAGCCTGGGCCAGTCAGTTTCCCAGTCTCAGGAATGTGGGATGTGTGCTCAGGACACAAGGCTCAGCCAGGTGATGTGAAAGCACAGAGTTCAGGACACAGCCCCACTTGTCCACAGGCCTGGAGAAGCAGGGAGAGCCAAGTACAAACAGGAGAATGAGACAGATGCGCACAGAGATGCTCGACCAAGAGGCCACTTGGCTCCAGACACAGAGCGAGATGGAGGGCGAGGCTGCCTGAGACCCCCAGGCTTCTCTGATTCTGTCCCTAGGAAGTGTTCCCTGTCCTTGAAAATAAATCCCCTTTGAGCTTAAGCCAGATAGAGTGGGTTTGGTTATTTGAGTCCGAAAGGGGAGACATCATCTCAGCCCTAGAAAGCCAAAAAGGGGAAAGTGGACGAAAGAATCTGAGTCCCATCGGTGTGGCCACGTGTGTGTGTTTACATGTCACGTTTCCAGCAGAAGCAAGGCCCTGACATATCACCCATCCTCCTTGGCTGACTTTTCTAGCGAATGTAGGTCCACGCTTTCCCCAAAATGGCATGGGGAGCAGTCCCCTGCTGAAGGGAGGGAGATGGATGTCAAGCAGCCTACCGCTTCCAGCCTAGCTGGGGAAGACCATCTGTCCTCTCCAAGTGGCCCTGGTCTCAGCCCTGCACTGGCTGGCAGTGTGACCCCAGCTGGGCCACCTGTCCTCCCACCACCTAAGTGTCTCATGCTCACTGTGAACAGGTGTGCCCTGCCTGCCTCTCTCACAACGGAGGCTCCAGGGGAGGGGGAGGGACTCAGATCTCTCCGCCCAGAGAAGGAGCGAGCCTCACGGATGAGGGAGGCGGGGGAAAGGTCATCCACCAGGAGAGAGACCCCCGCCCACACACACAGAACCATCTCTCAGGCGCTGCCACCTTCCTCAAGGCCCCCTACCTTCACCCAAGGAGCCGTGAGCCCCCCGGAGGAAACAGCAGAACCTGTGAACCACTAGGGTCCCAAGGACTGAGGTAGAAGCCCCTCCCTCACAGGCCTCCACCTCTGAGGGCCACCGAGTGACTCCAGGAAGGCTCCACACTGTATTCCCTCAGGCAAAGGCAGGGCCCAGCGGACCAGAACAAAGCCAGCCTGCATCCCTGATCCCAGCGGAGAGGCTCTAGGTGCCTGCAAGGGTACTTACCTCTCCATCTCACTTCCTTCTCCCTTCTCCCTCCTCCCTCAGAATTGTCCCCAGTACCTCCATGTTGCCATCAACATTTATCAGCGCCTAACTGGTTTTCTGGATCATTTCACTTCACTCACCACTTCCCTCTTTGTGAAACCCTCTCCCTTCCTGAGGGCCGTGACATCACACCTTCCTCTGCCCCCCAGCCACTCCTCTGTCTCCTGCTGGGACCCTTCGGTGGACAGTTGTCCTCAAGGTACTGTCTCTGGGACTCTCCTCTCCACACACTCCCTGGACGGTCTCATCCACTCCCTGGTTTCTCCTCTGACCTGAGAGCCAAAGACACCTGGGTCTGTCTCTCCAGCCCAAACCCTCTCAGAGGCCACAGATCTAGCAGTCCAGCAGCTTCTCTGCAGCCACTTCGGTTACCCAGAGGCTCCCACACAGTGAGCTCATCACTGAGCTCTTCTCTCCCACTAAAGGACTGTCTGTTCCGTACTTCAGTGAATCATGTCCTCCAACCTCTAGTTCCCCACTAGACAACATACTAAAAAGTAGAAACATCACTTTGCTGACAAAGGTGTATATAGTCAAAGCTATGGATTTTCCAGTAGTCATGTATGGATGTCAGAGTTGGACCATAAAGAAGGCTGAGTGCCAAAGAATTGATGCTTTTGAACTGTGGTGTTGGAGAAGACTCTTGTGAATCTCTTGGACAGCTAGGAGATCAAACTAGTCAATCCTAAAGGAAATCAGTCCTGAATATTCATTGGAAGGACTAATGCTGAAGCTGAAGCTCCAATACTTTGGCCACCTGATGCAAAGAACTGACTCATAGGAAAAGACCCTGATGCTGAGAAAGATTGAAGGCAGGAGGAGAAAGGGATGACAGAGGATGAGATGGCTGGATGGCATCACCAACTCAATGGACATGAGTTTGAGCAAGCTCCGGGAGTTGGTGATGGACAGGGAAGCCTGGCGTGCTGCAGTCAATGGGGTCGCAAAGAGTCAGACACAGCTGAGCAACTGAACAACAACTTCTAGTCACTTCCACAATTAACATCATGATACCTCACTCTCTCTACTTCATATAAAACCCGCTAGCTAATCCTGTCTTTTCTACCTTTAAGGCATCTTTCTAATTTGCCTGATCTCCCCATCCCCTTGGTCACTGCCTCAGCTCAGATACATATAATGGTCCATCTGGGCCATCCTATCAGATGTAAATGTATAATAAATCTTTCTAAATAAAATTAACCTACTTTAAAGTTTAAAGTACAAGGACTAAGCCCTACCTGACCTGACTCAGACCAATTCAACCAGAATCCAAATCTCAACTCAGAACTCAGAAAGTAGGGCTGATGTCGGAGTCTAGAGCAAAATTCTGTCTCAAAATTAGGAGATCAAAGCCTAGTGCCCTACACCCAGCTCGCTTTTCTATCTGAAGAGTCGCAAATGGGGGTTTCTCTGGTGGTCCAGCAGTTAAGAAGATGCCTTGCAATGCAGGGGATTCAGGTTGGATCCCTGGTCAGGGAACTAAGATCCCACAACCGGTGGGGAGGGCTCTACGCCTGCTCATTACAAATAAAGAGTCCATGGGCCGCTGCGGCTGAGCCCACGCGCCGCAACAGAGACCCGATGCAGCCAGATAAAGAAAGATTTTTTTAAGAAAATAAAGAGTCACATATGGCTCAATCTCATCTACCAGGAGCTCTTATTGTATTTTTCTCAAAGAAAAACAAGTGTCGATGGGGAGAGGGTTAACAGTTTATTCTATTTTTTCTGAGTGATTTTATCACTGTCGTTAGAACATTCATTGAAGTAAGTGAGGAATCCATCACAGGCTGACAGCAGTGTGCAGACTAATGGCTGTTAGATGGTAATAATTTTTAATATGATTTTTATTTCACTTAATTTCATATGTGCTTGACAAAAGGTCCCCAGTCACTGGGGAGCAGTGCGGAACTGGGAATATGCTCACAGGAAGGTCTATTAAGCCAGGTGCTGGAAGCGTTTCAAAGAAACAACTTTGCCATTCCGGGGGGAAAGTCGGCAACTTGGTTCGGTGAAGGGAACTGGTTTCTGGCAGGATGTCAGGATCACATCCCCACAGACACTGGCGTGTGCTCGCTGCATGAGACGGAGAGGCAGAGAGACAGGAACCTAAATGATGGGCATGGCCCACACGCCCGTGTACATGGACATAGCTTATGTTGGGAGAGGACACACAGCCACACCCAGCACATTGCACTCTGAGCTTTTAGGAAAACGGATGATACACATAAATGTGCATTCACAAAGCAGAGAGAGAGAGAGAGGAGGAGGAAGAGAGAAAGAGGCTGAGGTTTACTTCTTGACATGATCTAGTCTCACCCAAGGCGACAGCTCTCTTTCTCTTGCACACACACACAATCACAGAGAAAGAACACACAGATTTAGCCCCATATGGAGTCACATCTCACATACATAAAAATAACCATGTATCAAACGTCTCTCGCAGTCACCAAAACAGATGTATGCATCCTATTGGGTCTGTCCTATAGCCTGTTAATGGATCATGAAGTCTTTTTCGGGGTTTTCTAAAAATTTTTTTTTAACTATTAGAGGAAGTGTGGGGGAAATGGCATCCCCAAAGGCAAGCATCCCAATATGAGATGAGGATAAGAGAACTATGGCGATGGGGAAAGAGAAGAGTTCATTTTGTGTAGCCTCAGCTTTCCAGCAATCAAGAAGCACCCAGCAGGAATCAGGGACAGATGCGCACAGGAATAGCTAAGAATGAAACAAATGTGACTACAGCCTGTGTCTAGAGTGATCTCAGGTGGGATAAGCAGGGTCTCAGAGTCGCTGGTTTGGGGCACTGAGTGCTCTCGCAGACATACACCAGATCAGAGTGACCCAGCCCGATTCCCAGGTCCCGGGGAAATGCTGGCAACCCCCACTGAGGGGGTCCTAGCCACAGGAAGGTGGGCTAGTCTGGGGGCCTACTCTCACATCAGCAGGGACTTGAATTAAAGCAGGGGGCCCAGCCCACAAACCAAGTTTCTCCAGAAGGGGAAGGAAGAGAAGCTATAGTCTTTAGCCCTGAAGTTAGACACAGAGACAGGAGACTGATCAGAAATCTCCTGGGCAGGTGAAGAAAGCCCTGATGTCACACCCTGCCGACCCTCACTTGCTCCAAGACAAGGCCTAGAAGACACGGCAAAGAGCTGATGGGGCTCCATCTCTCATTTGGCCCCCCACTCAGAGGAAGACTGGGCTTCCCTGGTGGCTCAGATGGTAAAGAATCTACCTGCAATGCAGGAGACTTGGGTTTGATCCCTGGGTCAAGAAGATCGCCTAGAGAAGGGAATGGCTACCCACTCCAGTATTCTTGCCAGGAGAACTCCATGGAGAGAGGAGCCTGGTGGGCTATAGTCCCTGAGGTCGCAGAGTCAGACACGACTGAATGACTAAGACTAGAGGAAGACTTAGCAGTGTCCCCTACAACCTGCTATAAGAAGACACTCTATGGTCCCAACCACCGAAAAGAGTGGGAATTGGCTTTTCTCAGGTTCTCTCAGCATAGAGAGGAATTCCTAGAAGAAGTTTGGGGCAGTCATCTTAAGATGTTACTCTTCTCTATTCACCCTGGCTCAGGGTCTCCAATGCCTGCAGGATTGAAGGAGGAGTCCTAAGTCGCCTTGCTGTTGTTCAGTTGCTCAGTCCTGTCTGACTCTTTCCAGCCCCATGGACTGCAGCACATCAGGCTTCCCTGTCCTTCACCATCCCCCAGAGTTTGCCCAAATTCATTTCCAGAGTCGACTCTTCACATCTGGTGGCTAAAGTATTGGAGCTTCATCATCAATCCTTCCAATGTATATTCAGGGTTGATTTCCTTTAGGATTACTGGTTTGAACTCCTTGCTGTCCAAGAGACTCTCAAGAGTCTTCTCCATCACCACAATTTGAAAGCATCAGTTCTTCAGTGCTCAGCCTTCTTTGTGGTCCAACTCTCACATAGGTGCATGACTACTGGAAAAATCATAGCTTTGACTACACAGAACTTTGTCAGCAAAGTGATGTCTCTGTTTTTTAATATGCTGTGTAGGTCTGTCATAGCTTTTCTTCCAAGGAGCATGTGTCTTTTAATTTCATGGCTGTAGTCACCATCTGTAGTGACTTGGGAGCCCAAGAAAATGAAATCTGTCACTGTTTTCTCTTTCTCCCCATCTATTTGTCATGAAGTGATGGCACTGGAAGCCGTGATCTTAGTTTTTTGAATGTTGAGTTTTAAGCCAGCATTTTCACTCCCCTCTTTCACCTTCATTAAGAGGCTCTTTAGTTCCTCTTTACTTTCTGCCATTAGAGTGATATCATCTGCATATCTGAGGTTGTTGATATTTCTCCTGGCAATCTTGATTCCAGCTTGTGACTCATCCAGCCTGACATTTCACATGATGTACTCTGCCAAATAAGTTAAATAAGCAAGGTAACAATATGCAACCTTGACATACTCTTTCCCAATTTTGAATCAGTCCATTGTTCCATGTCTGGTTCTCACTGTTGCTTTTTGTCCGCAAAGAGGTTTCTCAGGATTCAGGTAAGGTGGTCTCATTCCCATATCTTTAAGAATTTTCCAGTTTGTTGTGATCCACATAGTGAAAGGCTTTAGCAGAGTCAATGAATCAGAAGTAGATGTTTCTCTGGCATTCCCTTATTGTTCCCCGCCCTCCCCCCCCCCCCCCCCCCCCCCCCCCACCGCCGCTGTGGTCCAATGGATGTTGATATCTGCTTCCTCTGTCTTTTCTAAATCCAGCTTCTACATCTGGAAGTTCTTGGTTCATGTACTGCTGAAGTCTAATCTGAGGATTTTGGACATTACCTTGCTAGCAAGTAAAACGAGCAAAATTGTAAGGCAGTTTGAACATTCTTTGACCTTATGGAGGTCAACTGCTATCTGATCCACATCCCTCCCACCCCACACGTGTGTGCACAAGCGTGCATGTACACATGCACACACACACACACACATGTAAACACACTCCCATGCATTCACACACACATAAAGCTTTCAGACATTCCCTCTAGTCCTTGAGTAGCCACATCTCCAAGGTGAGCAGCAGGCCTGAAAGCTGTCAGCACCACGGACAGCAGCAAGTCTCTGTTCAGGGTGCTGACTGGGGCTCGTCACACCGCACACTTGACCCTTTCACAGTCTAACCAGATTCAAGAGGACATTTATCTGGAGACTGAGACTACATGGGATCAGAGTTATTGATTTATTGGTAAGTTCTAGATCTAAAGAAATTATTTTATAGGATAGACTGTTGAGAAGTGAAAAGGCAGACCTACTCTTTTGCCCTGAGGGCATCTTCAAGCTCCCTGTCCCTGGACTATCCCAGACTAGGATCCACAGTGGACTGAGAAATGGTCCAAAAATGAAGTCTTTATTCCTGGCATAGACTGTGTACCAGGGTCTGTGATAAACCCTCTACATACATTATGCCAGTTGATTTTCCAACAAAACCAATGAGGTGAGTGCTATTATTACTTCCATTTTGTAGATAAAATTCTTGATATTAGAGAAGCAGTTGGCTCACCCAGGGTCAGACATTTACAGGCAGAGGACTCACACATAGATTTAGACTGTAAACCCCAGAAATTCTGTCTGTGTTTGCTGTGTGTTCAGTCACGTCTGACTCTTTGTGACCCTATGGACTGTAGCCTGCCAGGCTCCTCTGGCCATGGGATTCTCCAGGCAAGAATACTGGAGTGTGTTGCCATTTCTTCCTCCAGGCATCTTCCCAACCCAGGGATCAAACCCATGTCTCCTGTGTCTCCTGCATTGCAGGCAGATTCTTCACCTACTGAGCCACGGGGGAAGCCCCTTCTATTTACCTTGTAAATATGCTAAAAACCACTAGGACTTCCCTGGTGATCCAGTGGCTAAGACTGCACTCTCCCAATGCAGGGGGCCTGGATTCAATCCCTGGTAAGGGAACTAGATCCTACATATCTCGACTAAGAGTTCGCATGTTACAACTAAAAGATCGTGCATCCCCCAGCTAAAACAAGATCCTGCATGCCTCAAGGATGATTGACACTCCCACGTGCCACAGCTAAGACCTGATGCAGCCAAATAAATAATAAAAAAATTTTAAGTAAAACTAACAAATTTTAAAAACCACTGAATGCCCATGTTTAAAAGGTGAATTTTACAGTGTGAGAATTATGTCTTTAAAAAGAAGGAAAAGACAATGACTTTGGTGGATGAGAGTCTAAGCCCTGGCCAGTGCCCTGAAATCCCTCTTCACAAACCATAAGAGCCCTACAGCACCCTCAGAAAGCTCCAGACTTTAGAGGAAAAGTGGTGGCTAGCCCTGACCACTGTTGAAGGCCAGGTATGGGGCTGGTGCTGGAATGGGCACCCCTGAGAAGCACAGCCAGTCATTGAGAGCACAGCCTGGGAGTAAAGCAGACCCATACTGAAATCCTTCCCCCCACCAGTTACGATCTTCTGACCTTGGGCATATGCTTTAACTCTGAGTCTTAGTTTCCACATCTGAAATGGGAGATGAACAGATGAACTATTTCACAAAGTTCTTGTAAAAATGAAATAAGACCACCAGGTAAATTTCCTGGCAGGGGGCTCATGTTCAGTCTCTTCAGTTGTATCCAGCTCTTTGCAACCCCATGGACTCTAGCCTGCCAGGCTCCTCTGTCCATGGGATTTCCCAAGCAAGAATACTGGAGTGTATTGCCATTCCCTCCTCCGGGGGATCTTCCTGACCCAGGGATTGAATCCCCCGCCTCCTATGTCTCCAACATGGCAGGTTTATTACTGCTGAGCCAGCAAGGAAGCCCAGCAGGGCTCTAGACTCACAGTAAAAGCTTAATATATGTTGGCCGCTAAAAATCACTGAGCTCTCATTAAGTCCTACCAACCTCCCTAAGAGGTGAGAATTACTATCCCCATTTTACAGATTTGCCTGTGTTCCCCTCTGAGGTTCAGGACATCTGGATAAATTGCAGGGCTTATGGGGCATGCTCCTGGGCTGAGGGGCCAGTGGGGAGGCTGCTGAAGACAAGCCAGGGAGAAATGTCTGTGGCTGACTGAGGACAGTGACAGGAAGAGAGGAGACCAGAAGTGGAAGCATTGGAAGAGAACTTGACAGGCCTGGGAGACTCCCTGGCTGGGCGCAAAGGAGAAGGTCTCATCAAGGATGACCAACCACCTCCCAGGTCTAGCTTGATGGTCAGTGGGGTGTTGGGGCTGGCTGGACCCTGAGTTGAGGGCCACAGTGGGATGAAGAGCCTAGAAAACCCAGGTCTATGGGAAAGCCCCAAGCTCTCCCATAGATATATGGGGATCTCTATGGTCCTGGGGGGATGAGGCTGGGTGGGTGGATGGAGCTGGATGGGCGGAGGGAGCTCCTACAGGAAGAGTGAGGAGAGCGAGCAGGGCAGGGGCTAGAGAACTGGCCCCAGGGGACAGCTGCAGTTAAGAAGCCAGCTGAGCAAGAGGGACCCGAGGGAGTTGGGGAGACTCACTCAGAGGCGATGGAGCCCAGTCCAGGGGCTTCTGGGCCATGGAAAGCTCAAGAAGCCACAAAGGGAAGGGAGTCCAGGGGTACTCAGGGGGCTGAGAGGTGGGAAGGACAGGTGTCCATTACAGCATCTCCAGGAGCAACTGGATCTACTGGGCACCAAAGAAGGGATTGAGGGTAGTGGTCCACATCTGCACAAGTGAAGAACACTATGATGGTAGGAAGTTGGGGTGGGTATCTAGGGAGGGGTTGGGGTTTTGTTTTCAAGATAGGGGAGCCCTGAGGAAAGATGCTGAAAAAGGTAAAGGAGAGAAAGAGGGAGCCGCTACTGGCCAGCACCCACAGGCGCCTCCTTGACCTTCCAGCAGAGATAGCACCTTCCTCCCTGAGACCCCACGGTTCTCTCCTGACCCATCCCTCTGATCACCAGCATGGGAGTCACTGTCTGTCCAGGTAGAACATTAGCAACTCGAGCTATGGCATCTTCCAAGGTACTTCTGCAGCCCCGGGGCTGGTACAGAGGGAAGGACAGAGTACCAGGCAGGAAGGCCAGCAAGGGGTCAGACGGACAAGCTGGCTGAGACACATCCAGACAGACAAGCAACTGGAAAAAAAAAAAAAAAAACAGCCATAGGGACAGGCAGACAAGGCCACCTAACGTCTCCCCTTCCCCAGCCGCTGTCCCGACCCCCATGGCTGACACCGTCAGGCCTGGAGCACAGATTTATCTCCAAATGCTGCCACAATCCCACTATTGGATTTGTAATCACAGGCTCCAATGTTCGCGGGATAAATATACTAACAAACTAATTGTTTGTTAGCTCTGAGGTTGGAGCAATCAACACGTCCAGCGTGAGATATGGGCTGCTTGCCTGCTCGCGTTCAGGCCAGCCCGAAGCTCAGGGCCTGGTGCCACGGGCACCACGTGGACCCACTTGGGCCCAGCCCATCTTGGGCACAGAGGCCTGCACCTCGGGGACGGGGGGTGGCACGGGCAGGAGGGCCTCATGCGCACTGGCACGTAGCCGTCGCTGCCCCTGCCTGCGCCTCAGCAGTGGCAGACATAAACTAACTTGGTTCCTGGGGACCCCAGAGGAGCAGCAGGAACTGTTTGGTAGAGAATTATAGCTGTGGGTGAAATTAGATGTACTCTGAGCCCCAAGGCTGAGAGAAATAAAAAGCATTTTAAATGGAGTGTAGAATTCATATTCCTCAGTCACCTTCCAATAAATAAATCTTGTACCATTTTTTTTTTCTGTAAACAGTGGTTACACTCAGCTTCTATTGTCTCCACATTCCATATGCCAATTGGCAAGGAGGGGCAGGGTTGTACTGGGGAGGGAAGGAAGAAATCAAGGTGTGCCTTAGGTTGGGGGGGCGGGGGCTGGAATCATGGTGGCTGCCCTGGAGGTGTCCTCAGCTTTAAGGAAGCGTGAGGAGTGTCTCTTGGTCATAGACCCACCCTGGACATCCCTCAATGGATACCCGAGGCGAGGGGCCTGAGATGGAAATACCAGTCCCCAAGTATTGAGACCCTGGGGTCCAGGGCCTTCGGTCACGGAGAACAGGGCAGCTGTCTGGGTCCCCTTCTCCTGGAAGATGAGCATCCACTGCCGGGGGACTGGGTGGGGGAGGGCCCTGCTTGCCTGGCCACGGCAGCTTCTGTTGTTTCTGGTTTTCCAGGTGCAAAAATGACATCTCCTTGTGGATCAAGATGCAGAAAACACAGAAAATCACACAAAAGAAAAACATCAGCTGAAATCCTGGGGGTGGGGGGGAAATCACTGTTGGTATTTTGGTAATTCTCCTCCCAGACTTTCTTCATTGTGTATATGCACGTAAATAAATATATGTTTTATAAGAAAGAAATAAGCTCTACATTTGTGAAGCACCCAGCGCATACCAGGTGATCATCTAGGCATTTTGAATATATTATCTCTGATTCATATGATACAATACAATTCATACAAACCCAAGTTCATACAATAATCCTGCAAAAAAAAGGACTTTGTATTAATGCGGGAGACCTGGGTGTGATCCTTGGCTTGGGAAGATCCCCTGGAGAAGGGAAAGGCTACTCACTCCAGTAATCTGGCCTGGAGAATTCCAAGGACTGTATAGTCCATGAGGTCACAGAGCCGGACATGACTGAGTGACTCACTTTTACTTTCAGTAGAATATTGATACTCAGTTCAGTTCAGTCACTCAGTTGTGTCCAACTCTATGACTCCATGGACCGCAGCACACCAGGCCTCCCTGTCCATAACCAGCTCCCAGAGATTACTCAAAGTCATGTCCATTGAGTTGGTGATGCCATCCAACTATCTCCTCTTCCGTCATCCCCTTCTCCTCCTGCCTTTCCAAACATCAGGGTCTTTTCAAATGAGTCGGTTCTTTGCATCAGGTGGCCAAAGTATTGGCGTTTCAGCTTCAGCATCAGTCCTTCCGATGAATATTCAGGACTGATTTCCTTTAGGATGGACTGGTTGGATCTCCTTGCAGTCCAAGGGACTCTCAAGCGTCTTCTCCAACACCACAGTTCAAAAGCATCAATTCTTCGGCGCTCAGTTTTCTCTATAGTCCTGATACTAGAGAAACAATATTGGCTCTCGTTTACTTTGCACTTATTGTATACCTGGCAGGTTCTGCTGAGCACAGACCTGAATGATCTCATGTAATGCCCTCTCCAACCCTGGAAGGTGGGCCCCACTGTGATCCCTCACCCAGGGGAGGGAGCTTGTCCAGGGCCACAAAGAAAGCGGGCAGCAGAGCCATGATGCAAAGCCAGGTTAGTCTCACACAGAGCACATGCTCCCAGGCATCTCCAAACAAAGCTTTGGTGCAGCCGAAGCCAGACTACAGTGGGCAGCCCCCACCATCTCAGTTTGACCCACCTTCTTTCCCACTCACACTAGCCCTTCTTCTTGAACCTGCAGGAATTGTCCATTTACCAGAGTCAAAGGCTGCCCTGACCCTGCCAGTTCACAAACAGGAAAACAGCAAATAAAGAGGACAAAGACCATGGGTTGGGCTCAGACAAACATGACTTCAGTCCCACGTGGGCCACTTAATGAGCTGTGTGTCCTTAGGGATGTCACTGCCCCTCTCTGGGCCTTACAAGCCTAAGCTGGAAAATGGAGATACTAAGACTACTCACTCTACAGGGCTGTTGTGAAGACCAAATGAGATCATTACATGCAACTCTTCTCTGGTACCTGCAAAGGGCTCCAAAATGTTAGCTGCCTTTCAAGTTAAGAACAAGGCACCAGGAAAAAAAAAAAAAAAGCCTAAAGAAATGATAAAAACAACAGAAAAGAAACAGAGAAAGAAAAAAGCCAGAACAACAAAATCAGGACACTAGGGCACATATCCTGGCTCCTCCTCCCCTCTGTTCCCACTTCCTTCTCCGTCCTCTATTTAATTAGCTGCAGGTACCCATCATACAGAAGGCTGGGGAGGAGTGACTGAAAGCCAGCGGCTGACCCGTAAGAAACAAAGAAAGAAAAAGGAAAGCTGGCCCTTCACAGAGCTCCTTAACACACACAGACACACACACACACACACACACACACACACACACTTTTCTGTTTGCTCCTGGGGCCAGTCCTCCCATCGCCCTATGACTCTTTTTTCCCCACTAAGGGAGTAAATTTATGCAGAAATACACTTGGAGGTATGGGTTGGTGTTGTCTTTAACTGAAAAGATTCTCCACCCACGCAGGTCGAGAGACAAGGAAGGCTTGGGACCAAGCTCTGCCCCAGCTGCCCGAGATCTGGGGTCACTCAGTGGCACCTTAGGCAACAGCAGCCCAGGAGGCCTTCCTGAGCAAGGAGGGCAACAGAAGGATCTGGAGAGATGGACAGGTCTGGACAAGGAGGAGGACTGTGGGCTGCAGCCCTGGGTTCAGCAGCCACAAGATCAAATCCCAGGTCACTTACTGACTCCCATAGAACTCTCAGCAAATCCATTCCTCTCTCTGGGCCTCAGCTTCCCCGTCTGCAAGATGGGTATGATAACATTCCATTGGAACAGCAAAGGCTGTGCCCATGGGAATGAATGATGCAAATGAATAAATGAATGAATGATGAGCAAGTGAGTGGTTCCACAGTGAGCCCACAGCAGCATCTGACTCCGCAGTGGCCAGGACTCCCTTCTTCCAAGGGCCCTTGGTCATTTATTTTTGGTTAATTAAATGGTAAGATTTCATGTCTGATTATTTACTGCCAGCCAGCTTCATTACCGGCTCCCCCATAAATCACAGCAGGGGAGCTGGGCTCCAGCTCCCTGCCCCCATGCCCACCCCCATGCCTGTACCCCAGCAGATCTGGGCTTTAGAGGACCCTAGGAGAGGGGGAGTTGTGACACGTCCTGTCCCAGAAGGCTGTACAGAGACTCCTCCTGAGGCGCACCACAGCCTCCTGACAGCAGAGTCTCAGAAAGGACTTGTGCATTGCCAAGGGCCACATCCAGAAGATTCGACCCTGGCAGGTCGCCACTCCGCACCCTTCACAAGTCAGAGCTCACTGCCGTGATTAGACCCACTCTCACGGAGGAGGGTACCAAGGCTGGTGGGGGCAGGAGCAAGATTAGAACCCAGGTCTGGCCCCGGGGTCTGAGCCCCAACCACCCTGCCTCAGTGACAGGAAAAGCACAGACTTCAGAGTCACACAGACCCAGATTCGGATCCCAGCTCTAATGTCTACAGCTGTTTGAGCTTGAGCAAGTGCCTTCACGTCTCTGGGCCTCTTTCCCTAGTTAGGAGGTGAGGACAGTTCCCACATGGGCATGGTGGGTGCTCTGGAAACGCTGAGTACAAGAAGACCCCAAGGGACAAAGGCGCCTCAGTGTCCCTCTGCTCCAGCCTTTGCCACTGGGCACAGGAGAAAGAGAAGGAGTGGAACAGAACAAAGGCAGCCAGCTCCCTTATCTGACCGTGACTCCAGGAGGTGGGCAGGGGCCATGCACCTGGTCCAAAGGCCCACCCCAACCCACAGCAACAGCCACTCACAGAATGAGTGCTCCGTTCACAGCTGCTGGATGAAACAAATCAGTGAAGGAACAAACCAACAAACTGAAGCCTAAATACAAGAGTGGATGAATGAATGGACAGTCAGATGACAGAACAAGTATATAAAGGAGCGAACAGACGCCCAAAAAGTCACTGAATGGATGAATGAAAAATTGGACGGAGGGAGGGATGGATGGGGAAACATGAGAGCAAAAAATTGATCAGATAAACAGCTAAATGAATGAAAGAGTGAATAAACAGAAAGGAAGCGGGGGTTGGGGGGGAGGGAGGGAAGGAAAGAGGGAGGAGAAAGGGGAGGAAGGGGAAGAAAAGGACAGGCAGTGAGAGCAGGCCTACGCAGAGCAGCTCTCCAAAAGCAGTGGTCCTCTGCCGCCCCCCTCAATCCCCGCCCCTGCACCACAGCCCAAGGCAACCACAATGCAGCCTCCCCAGCAGGTCTAGAGCCCAGGGGGCCCCCTCGCTGGCAGCCTTGAGAGCCGGCTGGGGGCAGATGGGCTTTGCCAAGCCCCCGGCCTCGTCTTTAACTATTACATTAAGCATCTGCTTTGCCATTCACGGCTCGGATAGCATTTTACCCCTGAGATATTTGATTTTATTACCTTCCAGGGAGAGGGCCAAGCAAGTGTTCTTATTGATTTGCACATTAAATATATTAGTAATAAAACAACATCTCCGTAAACCAATTGTAAAATCAATATTAATTGGTACCAAAATATCACAAGTAGTTGAATTACAATTAAGACAGGGGGTGAGCCGGGCCTCAGGGCACAGGGTGCTGAGGACCCAGGAGTGAGAGGGGTCGGGGGACCAGATGTCAGTGTCAGGCCGCCCTGAGTTCCTCTCTCTAAGCCTCAGTTTCCTCATCCGCTCAAAGGGGATAACGCCTCTAACAGCCAACCTTTGGTGTGGACAAAATGAGGTCACGCCTGCACAATGCCTGGCAGCAGCAGGTGCCTGAGAAACATTCTCCTCCTCCCCTTGTCTTTGCCTCTGCTGCAGACAAGAGTAAGGCATTCCCGCTATTTGAAGAACCGGCAGTACTGGCAGCAGTGGGGGGAGAGAGGCATGCGGAGGGAAGAGAATAGCAGGAAAGGCAGGGAACTGTGAGGTGTATGCTAGTCTAGGGGGACCTGGGATGACTTCTGCAGGAAGTGACTGAAAACTAAGACCTGGGAGCTGGGAGAAGAGCTGAGGGAGGGCACTCGACACATTGAAGGGAGGCCAGGGGCCACAATGCTCTTTTTACTATTCAAATATGAAAAAGCATGCCAATCAGGGGTACAGCTAATCCCCTGCAAAGGTCTGAGGTGCTGGCATAGGAGTTTGGGGTGAGCAGGGGACCCTGGGTGTCAGGCTGGACTGGGCACTTCAAGAGACCCCTGAAGGCCAGGCAGGCCAGGCTGTGTTGGCTGCACCAGGATTGGGGTGCGCATTTACTGGGGAGGACCCTGCCTGCCAGGGCCAGATTCAGGGGCATTGGCTAACTCTCCCAGACCTGAAGGAAACCATCCCGAGGGTCACAGTGGAGTCACCACAACGGCCACAGAAGGGCCATCCTCTCCAGCCCCAGCCTGTGCCACGCACAGCCCCCGGTTCTCCCAAGGTGCCCAGGTGACCCCGGAGGCACTGCATGTGGGCTCCAAGCACCCATCCTCCTGGCTCCCTAGTCTGCGTACGTAGATATGTATGTCTGTATGTTTCTGGTTGGTTGGTTGCTAAACTTCCTCAGTAGCAATCACATTTGATCCTCATGACAGTCCTACAAGGAAACTTTGACCATCACTCCCATTAAACAGATGAGAAAACTGAGGCTCAGGGAGAGGGAACTGCCCCAAGTGTACAGCCAGCAAGTGGTGGGCTAGAATTCCAACCAAGATCTGACTCCTGAGCCCATGCTTCTCTCCTGCTCCTCATACCCATGGGGACGGTGAAGCGGGTGGAGACTGCTCAGACATCTCAGCCACCGACACGTGACTCTGGCTCTGCTCCAAAACCCAGATAGGAGCCATAGTGCCCCCCAGGGCCCTTCCTCCAGCGCTGCGCACGATGGCCTTTCCAGCAGCCCACGATGCTCCGGGTTTCCTTGGCTCTTTACCGATGGCAATAATGAGAATACAAATATTAATGCTGTTACATATAACTATTGAGGAAGGGCCTTGCACTCTGCCAAAAACTTCACCTACATCTTCTGATTTGATAGACTGCAGATCATAAGGATTCAATTTACATTTTCTGGTCAGAACCACTTCAGTTTAAACCTCAGCTCAGTCACTACTGATTGTGCAACTGATTGGTCAGCTATGGCCGCAGAAATGTGCATAACAAAGTACTTCAAAACTCAGTAACTTACAGTCATACATATGTATTGCCACACTCATGGGTCTGCAGGTTGGCTGTGGTTTAGGCAGTCTAAGCAGGGCTTGGCTAAGAGCCTCTGCTTCAGGCTGAGAGTCAGATTCAAGCCTGCTCTTTGGGTCTCTGCATTCTAGAACCAGCGTCTACACAGGGCATGTTCCCATGGCAATGACAGGAGAGCACAAGCCAAATGAACCCAATCAGCACCTTCAAACCACTGCTCACGTCACATGCATAACATTGCACCAGCTACAATGAGTTACATGGCCAAGCTCAACATCAACAGGTCAGGGAAATACACCTCACCCATGCTGGGAGTGGAATCAAAGATCTGCTGAATTAGCATCCAAACTATCACAATAAACTTGGGCCTCTGTTTATTCATCTGTAAAATGGGGATATTACCAGTTTCTATCTTATTGAGTAGCTGGGTGGCATCACTGAAGTCATATATGCCGTGGTCCCCAACCCTTTCGGCACCCAGGACCAGTTTCAAGGAAGACAATTCTTCCACGGACCTGGGTGAGGGATGGTTTCAGGATGATTCAAGCGTCTTAGGCTTACTGTGCACTCCATTTCTATTGTTACCACAGCAGCTCCACCTCAGATCATCAGGCATTAGATCCCAGAGGTTGGGGACCCCTGACGTACCCAGAGCTCTTAGCACACTGCCTGCTATGTAGCAAGTTCCCAAAACAGGGTAGCTCTTATGAGTAGTAATAGTAACAATTCTCTCAGCTTTGAAGCCAGAGATGGTGTCCCCCCTTCTCCTACTCCAACACCCCCAGCCTATGTCATCCCATGGGCTTGGGATGCCAAGCCCATGCCCCGTGTTCCAAACCAGATTGCACCACTGACACGGCCTCATCCTCCACAGACTCGGCCAGTGAACCCAAGGCCGTGTGGGCAGTGACGCTCGATCTTGCCTAGTTTAAATCAGGAGCTGAGTCAGCAGTAAAGCACTCAGTTTGAGCGCAGGACATCCCCTGGCCTAAGCCTCGGCCTCACCAAGCTTTCCGAGGACCAAGGCTTCCTGACGCTGCAGGGCTTTGTTCTCTGGCCCCAGGATGTTGGCAGCCTCAGGGAGTGGAGGAAGCTGGTATCCTGGGTCCCCCACTTTATCCGGGCCATTTCCTGGCTGACTGACTAGCAGCCGATCAAATGCTGTGTCTGTGCCCAGAGCTCACCCCAGGAGACTCATGAGAGCCCTTCTCTGACCAGCTCCCACAAAACCAAGCCAGTCCCCTTTAGTCTCTCACTACACACAGTGCTTGGATCAACCACAACTCAAGGGTTATTGGACACGTGTTCAAATTCTGCCTCCCTGCTCAGAAGGCAGAGACCAGGTCTGCCTTGTCACTGCTGGACCCCAGCGCTGCGCCTGCAGGTGGAACCTCTATGGCTGTGCTCAGGCATACCTTCGTTACAAGAACACGGCCCTTACACCCTGGCCAAGAGGTGGTGAGGACGGGGAAAGGGGGACTGGTGTTGCCAGGGCCCTGAAAGTGGTGGGACAGGCAGCCGGACCCCACGAGGCAGCAGGGCCTGAACAGACAGGCACTGGTTCAGAGAGCAAGCCTGCTCCCTGCCTTCACTCAGGCTCTCTGCTTCATTCTCCTCTCTCTGCATGCCGCCTGGCCTTAACCCTACATAACCTCAGACCCCCAACAGAAGCCAGCCAGACTCTGTGACTCAAACGCAAACTTCCAGTTCCTAGAAAGAGACTCTGGTTGGCTCCAGATGCCAACACTCAGGTGTCCTCTGGCTCCGTCACTGCCCAGGCCACCCCTGGGACCGAGAAGCACGCGTGCCTGCTCAGCCACTCAGCCATGTAAGAGTCTGTGTGACCCCATGGGCTGTAGCCCACCAGGCTCCTCTGTCCATGGGATTCTCCAGGCAAGAATACTGGAGTGGGCTGCCATTTCCTACTTCAGAGGCTCTTCCTGACCCAAGGATCGAACCCGCATCTCCTGCATTGGCAGATGGATTCTTTCCCACTGAGCCGCTAGGGAAGTTCAGGGGCTGAGACCAATCTCAAAAGGGAGTGAGCTTAGCAAACACCCAAAAGATGGCACTCCCTCAGCCTCAGATTCCTCCTTTGTGAAATGGGGTTGTTGTGAATGTCAAGTACTCTAGTAGAGAGCAATAATTCTCACTATTGTCACAGAAGCCAGCAAGTCCCAGACTTTCTCTGTGCCAGGCACTGGGCTGGGTCCTGTTGCTGCATGATCTGATCGAATCCTCAGAACAGTCCTTCGAGTTTGGGGCCTCAATTGCTGCCACTTTACAGAGAAGAATACTAGGGAAGCAAAAGAGCAAGGGACTGTGCAAGGTCACACAGGACTGGGATTCCACAGTATGCCTCTCTGGCTCCCCAGGCCTGCATTTCCCCTCCCCTCCCAGCTCCCTCTTTGCTAAGGGAGCCGAGGGACCCCAGGAGAGGGCCAATGTGAAAGCACTTTGCAAACACCAGGAAGAGCCATGGTTGTCACACCTTGTTGAGGACTCTTATCACCCAGACTGCAAGCAACTCCTGTTCTTGTTACACTCTCCAGCTTCCCCTGGCTCCCCTCCGGTGGCTGCCTGCCCAGAGTCCTGGGCAGCACACATACTCGAAAAGTACACATTTCTCAGAGCAAATGGCCACCACCTGCATCAGTGGATGGCTCCTCACCCCCACCTGGAGGAGCCATAGCTGCCGCTTGAAACTTGGGGCCCAAATGGCCCCACCATGGAAAGATGCCCACTGGAAGGTTTGGTTTCCATCCCAAAGAACCATGGGGAGGGGTCAGCTCGTCTTTTCCTCATTTAATTGGTCTGAAGATATCCATTTTCTCTGCTGGCATCCCATGTTGGGGAGGGCAGGCCGTGGGGAAAGGGGCGCAGGAGGGGCACTGAAGTTCAGAGCCGGGGCGATGACCATGGGCGAGCTGTTCGGGATACGCCTGACTTCTTAGCTGTGAAGTGGAGGAGTCAGGGATCTGGGAACTCAGAGCTTTACTGAGCTCCAGCCTCAGGCTCAGGACGCTCCACCTCCCCTCCTGGCTGAGAACAGCCCAACGCAGCCAAGCCTCAGGGCCCACAGTATGAAGGCTCCCACAGAGACCTCAGCTCCCAGAGCGCTGGAACTTGCAAGAGTGCAATGAGTGGAGCAAGGATGCACCCTCAGCCAGCACGGCCCCCAGTCCCCACCTGGGTCTGCCTGTGTGTGCAGGGACGCGCACGCCTGTGCATGGATAAATAGGCGTGCATTTATCTGTGGGCCTCAGAGGTGTGCCTGCCCATGCCTGGGCATGTGGAGTGCACGCTCGAGTTCACAGACGTGTGTGCATGTCTGCAGATGCGTGTGTGTCTATAAGCATGGCATGGCACACGCGTGTCTTTGGGTGTGTGCCACCCAGGACTGCCTTTGTGCATCTGTATGCTCTCATGTGTTTGAGACACGTGCATCTGACAGTGAATGAATGTGCTTATTTGCCTGGGTGTGCACATAGGGGAAGCCTAGAAGCTGACCTCTGCTGCCTTGGTCCAGCTAATCCTGCCTCCCTGCCCAATTTCAAGCTTTCTCTACAGTGAAAAGGCTTAGTGCAGTGATTTGCTATTAATTATTGTTTAAGTTTTGGGTTTTTTTTTTTCTTTGAGAACTGCCACCTCTGCAGCAGTTCCCAGCTGTACTTTGATAAATCATTCCAGCTGCTGGGATTCAAGCAACCTTAAGAAAAGAGGAGCACAGAACACCCCCCTCCTGCCCACTCCCTCCTTCCCTCCCCACCTCAGCCCTGTGGCCAGCAAGGCCCAGGGAGGAGAAGGCAGAGGGTTGGCGGTCTCACCCCAGTTTCCCCAGTCCTGCAGCCTCTCTCTGGGGGCCTGGGGTTTGGAGCCCGCCCCCTGCCCGCCCCCCCACCCTGCCCCACCAAGAAGACAGCAACTGCAGAAGAGACCCAGGCCTTTCCTTGGGGGCTGCTGTGAAGGTGTCAGGCATCTCCCTCCCAACACCCCCGTGTTGTAAATAATGCTGAAAATGAGTAGTTTTTAAAGAGTGTCCAGTGGGATTCTGGAGCCTTGTTTTAATTATACAAAACCAGCATGGGTGCTTGGGCAGATGTTAGCACTAATTGTTTTGAAAGCGAG